>NW_017253229.1:0-1200000 GCF_001299255.1 Cyphellophora attinorum | reverse complement strand
TCAGCTACCGAAGCTATGGTTTGAACGTGGCTCGTTTGGCCGGACTCGCCTCGGGTGTCAGAGAGGTGGCTCGGGAGAAGAGTGAGATGCTGGAATGCGAGATGAAGACGAGACGCGTGCGGGCTCTGGGTAAGCTCCTTGAGAGCGGAGGAGAGGATGATGGAGTTCTTGAGAGACTCGTCGAGGGCATCGAAGGACTTTGAAGACACATTGCACGGTAGCTGCTGCCTATTGAGCCTGGGTAGTTTGTGCCATAGCGGCGGTGAGAGGATGACTGTTTCAGATCCAGAAGTGGGTCAAAGCTTTGACATCCCTCTCCTAGAAAGCGCTCACATTCCTCGGCTCTCTACGGGTCACCTCGTTGGTCTTTAAGCTGATGCTCTGACAGGAGACTCCAGGCAGCTCTGATCAATCCGCGGCCATCCTATCGTCAATGCTGCGGCAGGGGCTTTTCTTCAAAGAATCGAGGTCCGCCTGCAGACTCCTGTCGTGAAGGAAACACGCCTTTTGACGCACAGCCCCAGTGGGACATCTTATCAATTCACAGATTGCACAGCCACACGATCGTTGCCTTATGTTAACTGAAATTCTGTCTTGCGCGTTCCCTCAACTCGACTTGAGCATCAGAAGCTGCCAATCCTACAGTATTCAGCAGTTCGACATGGCCAATACCACAACCTCATTGGGGAACTGTAGCAGTAATCAGCGTCCGATTCCCAGCCGCACACCATCCGGCCGCCCAACTCCTGTGCCATCGCAGCCCCCGCTACCGACATCAAATACCGTTATTGACCCGAATGTCAATGCTGTTGTTAGTGCGTCCGACCCGCAAGGAGCCGCGCAGCCGCAGACGACATCGGTCTGGAAACGATTCAGCCAGAAAGCCAAGCGTATTGACAAAGTCACTGCTTTTGTCGACAGTCTGATAGCCGCTTGTATCGCCATTCCGGGGTTCTGGTACGTCATAGCAGCCTATCGGACCAGTCAACGAGCCCTCAGCCTGGAGGCGTGGACCGCAATCAAAGACTTCCGTACAGAGTGCACCGTGCTACAAGACGCAGGCCGCGAGCTTTCAGTCGCGTGTCAGGAGGCGCTAGAGCGAGAATTGCAGCCTCCACCGATCAGTCTATGGAAACGCGTCGTCGCATGTTCTGCGAATGTATATGGAAGATTTAGCTTCGGGAACAAGACCAGCGACTGGGCGTTCGCTGCCTGCATGCTGCGCACAATGGGGCTAACACTCATCATCGTTGCCTGCTGTACTGTATTCATGACGACGACGTCCCGGAGTCTCAAGGCACCCCGCTTCAGGTTCATGTACCGCCCTTGGACCAAACGAGCGTACTGTTGCTACTTCATAACCCTCCTGGTGACTTTCTTTGTCCCTCGGACGTTGAGTTGTACTTCCGCCGGGCTTTACATTCTTCTGTCCACCTTGGGCGCAGCATTTCTGCCGGCGGGGCGGCCCAACGTCAATCATCCAGGGCTGTTCTGGAACGAACACCTGGGACGACACGTCGAACGGTTTCTGAGTCCCAGTGGTTTGGCAGCGATATACGGCCTTTTCACTGGGCAATTGCTAATGCTCTTACGTGACGACCAAGTCCTCCCCTTCGTCATAGCACTGATAGTCACGTCGCCGCTGTGCGCAGGTTTGGCTCGTGTGCTCAGTCACGTGCTGTTACGTCCAGCGCTCTCGTCGCTAGGAAGGCGTCAGTGTCGATTCAGACCGAAGGTAGCAGGGCAGGAACTCTTTTTCTTTGAGCTAGACTTCGAGACAGACTCGGGCTATACATACGGGATGTGGGGTTACGTCGAGCTGTGACCTATCATCTTCAGGCTCGACCAACTTGAAGCAGATCTGGAAGGTATTCATTCGCGGCACTGACGCGAACTTGTCGAGTTAGAAGCACCCTCAGCGCCTCTACAAATTTCTTGACATGCCTCCGCAAAACGTCGCCTGTCAGAATCTGCAGGCATGTCTATCGCTGACAGTTTCGCCCTCCCACACAAGATCGAGTACGGTCAACACATCCTTACAAGCAGCGCAGCGCTCGTCTGCCAATAGTGGAGGTTTAAAAACATCTCATAGCGCACCAACTAGGGTCCTACGCCGTGTAACGCTTGTTGCATGTCGAGAAAGTTCAGGCCTTTGCGCACGCCTGTGACAGTCACTTGGTCACCTGGTCATAGCATAGGACTGCATCTCCAAACAGGCAACTTGGACCCACATCATATTTCCTAAAACAGGTTCTATCTGTCCCGCCGCCAGCATCCAAAGTTGCAATTCAATTTCTACGCTGCGCTTCTGCCGGCCCGAAAATCAAAACGTGCAGGACTGAATGTTTGCCCTACGGCCCCGCTTTTGACACAGGGGGCATCTTGGAGCGGTGACGGGCACGGCCGGGCGCGGTGTTGGAAGTTTTGTATGGCGGTGGGTTTTGCCAAGGCTAGGAGATCTGTGATTGGACAGACAAGTATGGTGTGCCAATTCGTCGCAACTGTGGACGCATGGCTTCCCTGACTTGTGCTTTTGGCAGTCAGCCGATAGAAAGCTGTTATGCTAGCATGGATACTATATGGCAGGATATGTTCTGTCTGAGTAATCAAATACCGAGGGCGGTCTCAAAGACAGAGTCGAACGAAGCGCTCAAGCCTTCTCAACCTCCTCCGCCTCACCCCTCGCCAAGTTCTTCTCCATAGCGCCCCTCTCAACCTTCTCAACCTTAGCATCGCGATCCATCACCATCGCCACCTCCTCCAGACTCGGGCCCTTTGTCTCCGGGTACAACAAGAAGATGACTGTCGTCTCCACTGCCAACCAGACGACGTAGACCAGGTAGAACTTCCACGCCAGGGAGTCCAGGCCGATCGGGTTGACGAACTGGTTGAAGGCGGAGCCGGCGCGGGAGAAGAGCTGCATGATGGCGACGCCTTTGCTGCGGTGCATGTAGGGGAAGACTTCGGTTATGTAGCAGTACTGTTGTTCGGCAAGGTCAGCATCGACTCGCTAGGGATTGCTACCGTGGACGTCTTGGAAAGGATCACGGCGCACAGGGGCAAGGTACTTACAGCAAGTGGCATCATCAAATTATAGAACGCATAATAGATGAAGATCAGCGCCACGACCGCTCTCCCAGCAGCGGTGTTGGTGTTGTCCTTGGCATAGGTGGCCGAGGCGGCCGTCCAGCACGAGAAGATCAGACACATGCCGCCGTAGCCTGTGAGGAACTGCTTGCGGCGTGGCATGTATCCTTGAGCGAAAGATCCGCTGACGCCGGTGACCAAGTTCCAGCACATCAGGCCGAGGTTGAGCTGGTTTTGGGTGCGCCGGTCGGTGATGCCGATTGATTTGAGAACGCGGGCTAGGTAGTACTACGGGTTTGGAAGGATTGGTAAGCTCGTTTTCTGAGGCGCAAGTGCGAAGATGTTCGGGCTGATTGGAGTATTGCATAGACACAGGTTTCCTGGAAGCACTTACGGAGACAAGGCCATTACCAGCCCATTGGGCGAACAACCCAACACAAGCAGCGATCAGAACACGACGCCGATTGACCGAGTTCGTGAGAAGCTCCTTCCATGGCGACCTGGAAGCCTCCTGCTCTAGACGAATAGTCTCCCGAATCTGATGGTACTCGGCAGCAACGAAGGGCGAGGCGGCGTCACCCTCGGCATGGTACTTGATGAGGATCGCGAGAGCTTCTTCATGGCGGTCTCGACTCATTAGCCATCGCGGAGATTCTGGAACGAACCAGATGAAGATGAGCTGTAGACTGGACGGGAGGATCTGGAATAGTGTTGGGAGGCGCCAGCTCCAGTGATTTGTCCATTCGAACGTTCCAAGTGTGACGCCCGCGGCCAGAATTGCACCTGTAGGGGCGTGTCAGAACGACGATCTCAACGCAGGAAGTGATGGCACTGACCAGCATACCAGCTCTCATTGAACAAGCCGATCACGATAGCTCGCTCGCGAGGGTACGACAGCTCAGCGATTAGTTGCGATGCACCCGAAACTGCGTATGGGAGACCCATGCCCATGATAAAGCGGCTGGCGATGAGCATGCCGACTGTCCTCTCGTCAGATTTCGAGCCTCAATCATAGAAGTATTGTACTCACCATTGATCGCGAGTGTCTGTAGGATGACACCAATACTGATAAAGATCGACCCCAGAACGATACAGAACTTACGTCCGAAACGATCGTTGACGTAAGGTATCAAGGGGATACCAGCGACAGCACCGAAGTTGAAAGACGCAGTGACTATGCCGAGCAGCGACCCATGGGGGTTGTTGAAATGTTCTTGCCACTTGTCCACAGCCTGCAGGCCGTTGAGTACGCTTCCGTCTTTGCAGGCAGTTAGCATATAATCGGGCAGGTAGCCGCTTCGGGTGGTGAACAATGGGCATGGAGGTTCACATACCGTACCCACTCGTCATCTCAACGCCCATGGCAGACGGCACAAGGAACGCATACAACATCCGGAGATTCTTCTTCCGATACCATGGCGTGGTATCCTGTTCCAGCAGGCGCTGGATCTCCGAAGAGGTCGCGACCTCCTTCGCGTCGATATCCTTGCTGGCGACGGCCCGTGACATGGCTGCGGTGATATGATTTGATTCCTTTTGCCTCACCTTAGCTGGCGGTAGTACTTCTGGGCATTTTGCGGATATATCATATCGCAACTCCTCTTCATGCTGTCGACCTCACACTGCAGTGCCGAGTGCAAGTCGAGCGGGGAATCTCCTATTAGCCGTTGGCAAGCTTTAGGGTAGCCTAGTGAAGATCCGGGGGTTGCATGATATAGTAGCTGACCAGTGAGAAGCATTCATTGAACACACGAGGATCGATCTAATCAACGCCTCGGTGTTGCCTCTTTACCCCAAACTCCAAGCCCAAACGCGGGGGTGGAGTGGTGTTGGTCTGAGGGTTAGCGCATCTGTGAATTATCCGGGGCTCCTCAATTGAGCCAGAATGTTTTGTCAGGTCGGGCTTGATCGGTTGATGGACCGAGGAAGGTGCCATGTGGTCGTGGCTGCTCTAGTTGAGCAATCTCTGCGCTGGAAGAGGAAGGTGATATGCATATCAAGTACTACCTTAGGTCAGCGACTTGCCTCGAGGACGGCAGGCCCAAAAGCTCATAGGGTGATCTGAGCGGCGGAGCCAAAATGGAGGAAAGAGCATCGAGCAAGGCACACTCAAGTGTTGCTTGTTATCGCATGCAGCTTCAGACATATAGCAGTGGCTTGTGCTAAGATATTTCCAAGCATGCTTAGCCTCACCAATTGCAAGCATACCGGATAATTTTCACCATGGGAGCAGAACGCTGGTTGCGCCCGTACGGCCTGCTGTCATGAGCTCTGCACCAACGCAGCATGATCAGACATGATCTTGTTCAGCCCATCACGCTTCAGACACTGCTCGAGGCTGAAGCTCTTCGCAAGCTCTTCCAAGTCCTCCTTGCTCTTATCCTTGAACAGCTCCGCGTATTCTTGGGCAAATGAGTCGGCCAAGTACATCTGCAGCACGACTCTCTCAACATGTTTGCGAGTGTCCCAAGTTGATGGGTAGATGTCCGTCGCCCGGGGATTGATTTTGTCGATGAATTCAATGACCGGATCAATGACAGCAGCGACCTCCTTGGAGGGGTACTTGCCCCATGAATCGAGCTGGTACTTCTTCTTCTTCTCGAGTATTGGTGCGATCAGTTTGTTGTAAGGCGAATCAGGGTTTGTGTGCACCATACCCTGCAACCCGACGTCCTTGTATAGCCATATTGCCCAGGGAATCTTGTGCTCGTCGTAGATTCGCAATTGCTCGCCTAGCAAGTTGTATCTCTCCTGATTGATCGCCTCTGCATCCTCGTCATGCTTGGGATCGGCGTACACGGGTCCAAACTCGCCGTTCCATATTGCGGTGTTGTGCTTGCGTTGGAACTCAGATTTTCGGAGGAATTGAGACCTTAAGCGATCTTTTTGCTCCTCTGTACCTTTATATCGATCGCCCGTTGGGAAGCCCATGAAGCTGTAGTCGTGCTTCGTTCTATGTTAGCTTGGATCGGGACGTGCCTGATAAGTGAAAGACTAGGTTGGAGGGGAAGACGAAACGGGAGCGTGAGACAAAGGCAACAGAAACAAGTCTCAGACCTTCAGTCTCGACTTTGTTCCCGACCCAAGTTTGGAAAGTACACTTACAAGACTGTATACTGTGTTGGGTAGGATGGTGTTTTCGTTGAAGCCTCGCCACTCTGCCGCAAAAGTGTTGCCGTCAAGCCATAAGATGTGCTCTGGGTCAATTGCCCTGACTGCCTTTTCTAATCGTTCGTAGAAAGCTATGAGGCGAGTATGTTTGGGGTCGGCCGGCTCATTAATCAAGTTGTATCCAGCAATCCAGGGGTTGCCCTTGTAATGCTTGGCCAGTTCTTCCCATAGCCAGACAGTACGATCTTGGAAGTCCTTGTGCTCCCAGAACAGTGGGTGATTCGTCCGGTTGTCGGCGTGCCAGCCGGGACTTTGTCCTCCGGGCAGTACATGCATGTCCAGGATTGTGTAGATACCTTCCTTTGCGCAGACGTCGACAACCCGGTCCAGATGCTTAAACCCACTCTGCTTCAATACCTTGGGGTTCATGTCGTCTTCAAAATGCCGATAGTTGAACGGTACTCGAATGCTGTTCAGGCCCAACGACTTGTAGAATTTGGCATCCTCCTCGGTGAAGAACCAGTACAGCAGGCGATCGAAGAAGTATTCGTACTTTTCCTCGCCCAAGACTTCCAGCATACATTCTCTCATATGGGTCTCGTGACCAGGGAAACCAGTGATGAAGTTCTCCATGTTCATCCATCCGCCAAGTCCCGCCCCGCGGAGGATGACAGGCTTGCCATCTTTGTCTACCACTTCAGTGCCTTTGACTTTGAGTATGCCGTTTGCCATGCTGTATGATCTTTCGCTGGTTGCTGGTGAGCAAATAAGATGTTGTAGTCATGTTAGCTCTCATATTGTATACTGTACTGGATGACAGCCCTCAGACGCCAAGTTGGGGTGACTGAGAGCTTTTAGGCTAATTTGTTCAGTAGCGGGATGGGATGGGGAGTCACGGTGGTATAGCCGACCTTCCCCACGAGCAAGAGCACTCAAGTTCACAATAATGACAGGTCGCGCGTGATTGTGCTCATGGACTGCCCATGAGTTGCGCTGCCCTTGATGATGAGCAGTTGAGATATCGTGGGCGTACGAATCGAATTGAGATGGAGTCGCCGCCCTCGCAGCTCGCCCGAAGCGTTCTCATCCATGTGGCCATGCCTCAAGCATGAATCTGTGAGCTTACCTTACCTCTGATGTCCTCGTCAAAGACCTGGGTGCGCCAACATGTATAACCAGATCTCTGCTAGAGAAACACTCACTCAGGGAGCACATGCTACGAAAGCGTTCAGATGGCTGCCAGCTGCCAAGAAGAATGTCATCAAAATCAAACGCCAAGATCCCCTTCAGAAATAAGCCTGGAAGTGGCTATGCTGAACCCCATTTCACTCCTCCCTTCGCCCGCTCGTTGGCTGCAGATCGACAGCCAAGCATCAACTTGCGCGGCGGAATGACGATTGGCGATGCGGCAAACCGTTTCGTGGCTTGGGAGAGGGGACGATCAAAGGTCTGAGACAGGAGAAAAGGGAAGGAGGTCGTGTGCTCCTTTTATGTTATTGGAATCGAGCAGTCGAATGGGCAGCATCTTCCGAGCTTGGCGAGTTTGCTTTTCTTTTTTGGTTGTCCATAATTCTGATGCAAGCTATGTGGGTTACGAGGTCGCGGTGGCCGAGCAGGCGCTTTATAGTTAGCTGGGCAGCATTTTCCGAGGTCGGTGGTTTGCTTCCTGATTTCGCCTGTCCTGGAAGGCAACAACTTGCGCTTGATTGATCAGTTCTACCATTATAATAAACTGGCGGGTATTCAGGTCTGGGAAGCTAGGTGACACAATTTCTATATGCTACAGCTTTCTTTGTTTGGATTCAGAGGGGAAAGTGGTCATTGCTTTTCTGGCGCTTCAACCTAAATCGTCGGAATACACACTCTTTGCACCTCACAGGAAAGCTGTGCGAGCAGCTGCCAGCGTCAACACTCGCTCCATTGCAGCTCATCTAGATCGACAATTGCTAGTGACGTTGTAACGCATTCTCTTTGCTAGAGATGGGTCGACCGTTGCAGATACGAACTGCACTTTCATATGTATTCGACTGGCTTGTCATCATGTTTGTTGCATCTGTCAGGTTTAGTGCTGGGAATCACTGACCATCGACAGCGCATTTGCAGCAGGTGGAGGGGTGTTGAGCAACATCAGAGGATTCCGACGACCATTCTCGCTCGCAGATCGGTCGATCGCTTACCCGAGACGCGATGACATTGTGACTCTGGAAGTGGCAGGCCTGGTAGTCTTCGTTGGTCCAGCAGCGATCATTCTAGTGCTGGCTCTCGTCACACCCGCTGCACGTCAAGTGGGCCAGAAACGACTCTATTCCTCGTGGGTAGATAAGATCTGGGATGCCAATGCTGGCTGGATGGGACTCGCACTCGCATCGGCGGCTACCCTCTTCTTGACTTCAGGGCTCAAGTGCCTTGTCGGAAAGCCGAGGCCGAACTTTCTCGCCATTTGTGATGCTGATGTCGATCGACTATCGGAGTTTGTCGTTGGAGGGTCTGGAAGTCGCATTGAGTCCGATGCGCCCGCACTGGTCACATATGAGATCTGCCGGCAAAGCGATCTCGATTTACTCAACGACGCATTCTTTGCATTTCCCTCAGGCCACTCATCGATGTCTTGGGCTGGTCTGCTGTACCTGTCGCTATGGCTAAGCATGAGGTTCTCCGTGGCTATACCATACTTGGGACACCATATGCCATTGGTCAGGAAATCAACAGAAGGAGCTGATCTCGTCAGCTTCTACCATGCGAGAAAAGCGGCGCCGCCGTTGTGGATGGTGGCAATCGTATTAGTGCCGATTGGGGTAGCGCTTTTCATCTGTGCGAGTCGGTATGCGGATTTCCACCATGCCGGCATTGACATCTTCGCAGGCAGCGTCATCGGAATCGTTTGCGGCTATTCGAGCTTCAGGCTCTATCACCTACCAATACGGCGAGGGCATGGACTAGCTTGGGCACCTAGGCAGAAGAGCACGCTTTCACGGGAGACTTGCCGTGGCATGACGGCTTGACGGACAGAGAGATTGGCGAAGCCCGGGATGAGGAAGAGGGCAGAATGAATGGCCATGTTCGCCCAGGTACCTTGACTTCGGAGGAGATGATGGAATATCGGCATGACAGGGACTCGGCCCAGTATCCTCTGCGACCGATGCCTCACTCGAGCTTGCAGACGCGCTCGTCATGAGTGCTGCGACTGGACTTTGTAGCCGTCAGCGTAGCAGTTGTTGATGGAAAGATTATCAAAAATGTTTAGGCAGCTAAGTGGTAGTAGCACTTGATAGAGATTGAAGCTTTGATTCTCTACCATCAGCAACGGCTATGTTTCCGTATCTAGCGAAGCCGCATTTTACGACTTCAGAGGCAACCACGACGTGTTCATCTTCTTGCGCCCGCCGTGTCGGCCACAGGGGGTCCCATCGACCGCATATTGTCCAGACAGCAATGCATTCGATATGTCGTCGTCCGACATTCGGACGAAACCGTTCGCCGTGTCCTTGACTATCACAATAGTAGTAGCGTCCGCATACCTACTTTACCGAACCTATAGCGCATCCGTCGCGTCGCCTGCCGCGGGGCTTCGTCGCAGCAATGCCGTCCGACGCCCGCGCCGACAACATGCGGAAGCAAATCTCAATGCTTTGCATAGCCAGCAAAGTCAAGAGTCTGAGTCGGACATACACAACCGTTCTAGATTGGTAGAAGCCGTCTCTCACCTGGACTCCACGCTTGCGAATGATCCTTACGTGTATGCCGAATACCAAAATGAGGAGCTTCTCGGAGGCATCGATCCTGCCGCGCTGCCCTCTTTGCATCTGCATCCAGCGAACCTGCCCAATATATACCCTGCCGTATTCCGGCACGGGCCCTCTCTAAACGATCAGGAGCAAAGATGGCTGCAGGATCATATAGATGCTTCCTTCATTCACGTATACTTGCGCAGATTCTTCAATGAGGGCCATCAACTCAGCGATGATTTGCGAAACGAGCTGGCGGCAGCTTTTGGCTTTCATGGCATCGAGTTGAGTCAGGACGTGGTATATGCCATGCTCGATCGCCTTTCAGCCGGCACGCCATTGCCTACCTGGCGCTCGTTGAACATCCAGATCCGAGCGGCGGAAATGATAGCGCAGGCTGATGGTGTTCGGGACGATCCTATGTCACTGGATGAGCCCCTCAGAGACGCCGACGAAGGCGAAGATTCGGATCGTGCACATAACATGTTGGATTTGCTGTACAATATCGCCCGAAAGCAAGCAGATCGCCATGGCATTGTCCATCGCGGCGTTGAGTGCAACAGCTGTGGCGTTTGTCCCATCCAGGGTGTTCGTTATCATTGCACCAATTGCTTCGACTTCGACCTCTGCGAGGCCTGCGAGTCCAAAGATGTTCATCTGAAGACACATGTCTTTCTGAAGATCACAATTCCAGCGCCCTCGCGAGGTCAGATCAAGAGTGTCGTTCCATCCTGGTACCCAGGCAAGCCAAACGCGTTCTCTCCCATGGTGCCACTTGCGCTGCTGGACAAGCTGAAGGAGGATACTGGTCTAGATCAACCGGACATTCAGGGTCTTTACGAACAGTTCAGATGCCTTGCTGGCTGCCACTTCCCGTCCGATCCAGCCGAGCTCGGAACAGTGATTGACAGGAAAGCTTTCGAAAAGTACATGATTCCGTCGTACTTGGACAAACCAACTCCTGCCAACCTTATCTATGAACGCATATTCGCTTTCTACGACACAAACGACGACAAACACATTGACTTCCTCGAGTTCGTCAGGGGCCTGACAAAGCTTAACGACAAATCCTTCGCAGCCAAAATTACTCGAATCTTCCGTGGACATGACCTCGACGGCGACGGCTATGTGAGCAGAAAGGACTTTCTTCGCATGTTGCGTGCTTACTATGACCTGAACACTCAGTTCAATCGCGAAATGCTCTACAGAAATGAGGAGCTAGACCTTGCGGACGACATCCGTGACGTCGTTCAGAGCAACCATCCAATCAGCTCGGCATTTGGAGGTATCAACTTCCCAGGCCATGTGTCAAGAGCTGGTCAAGACAAGCGACAGCTTTCGCACGGTGATCTCGGCATCATACAAGGTCCGAATGGTGTGCTCCTGGACGATGTCGACATGCAGAGCCATCGCCACAAAGCAATTGCAATGGTCCCGTATGAGGCAAGAGAAAGACACCCGTTTCGATCTTTCCGAGAATACACACCACAAGACGATCCTGTCATGAATGCTCCGTTCACCAGAAGAATGGGCGAATTCTTGTCGATAACGAACGCTCATGACGCCACAGAGGATGAGCTTAGTGGACCTGATCGACCCCTGCAAACCTACGGTTGGCCACCAGTAGTTCCACCGGAACCCGAGGACATCATCAATGCGCTTGGTGTTGACATTCCGATTGATCAGATTGACGACCCTGTGGATCGATCCAGAGTCATTTACGCGCAATCTCAGCGCTTTGACGAGGAGTACGCAGAGCGTCGTGACAACGCCAGGCAAAGGGTGCTCCACGACAGATGGGAGCGACGACAATTCTATCTTGATCAAGAGGAAGGCATGACCAGGCCAGCAGCGTATGTCGAGTCGGACAGCTCGGAAGACGAATTGGAGCCGGAGCATGAACCTATTGACAGTTCGAGAGGCCAGTCAATGCGCTCACGGTCTTCGTCCAAAGTGAGATTCGATGACAGTGCTATTGACACTGATTATGAAACACGATCGAATGCATCCTCACGCAGCGTTCCACAGAATGAACGATGGGGAGGATTTGAACTGAGCAGACCGACTTTGGACATTGGAGCCGATGTGCTATATGAGGCTGTGCAGCAAGGCTTCAACGAACTCATCGACTGCATATTCAAGGAGAAAGAGGACAAGGCTATCGAGGCTCAGCGGACACGCAAGCAACGCGAGACGTGGGAGAAGTTGCTGGACGAGTATGCCGAAAATCGGAACGTTGATGACGAGCAGAAGAACGAAGCACTTCTCAAAGCCGACAGTCTTCGGACGGAAGAGCTGCTGAACGGCGGACCGCGATCACCGGCGTTCGAGTTCACGATCACGGGTGACGAGGCGAATGAGAACCCGCAGGCGGTCATGCTTATGCGGGAAGAGCTCAGTCGCGTTCTCAATGCGGTGACTCAGCCGCCAAAGAGTCGAACGCCCTCGGCCACCCGGCAAGCTGCCGACTATCGGGATCCCACGCTTCCGCAGTTTCGACCAAATGATGCTGGCGAAGCTCCCAGAGATGTGCCGACGGATGAGGAGCTGCAGCCATCACCGAAAACGCTGGCGTTGTGGTTGAAGCACCGAGAAATCGAAAGCGAGGCTGAGAGCAGAGGTGGCTTTGGTTTGTTGAATCTAATGGAGTTTCGCAAGATCGTGGAAGTCGTTCTTGAGCAGGAGACTGACGAACTGCACAGTCATGGAGCCACAGCTCGAGCCGGTGAAGGAGCGGCAGGTCAGCCCTCGAGTGCCGAGAATGCTGATACTGTTGGTCCCGGGGGCAATGCTGTAGCGCCTGAGCATGCAGTGAAGGAATGGAGCAGGAACTTTGACCTGGGCAAGCTCAGCTTTCTCGGGACATGGATAGAGATGGCAGGCCTCTGATTATGCTCAGACGAGGCGTGGTATCATTAGGTCAACTTAGCGAGGCGCAAGGTGCTATGGATTCCATTCACTACATAGGGACACCGGATTGCATTGGCGGCGTGGCACGGTGTGTCCAACGTCCTGAAGTATATGCGCGTTCGGCTACGGCTCATGGATAACCAAGTCGATCGCTGGAGGATATGTATGATGTCCAAAGCTTCTTCATAGAATGCGACGCAGAATTCTAGTCGAGTAAGCTGTTCCCGGTAGCTACTAACTAATAGACTCATAGGCATGGTGGCTTTAGGCTTGGGACAAGGCGGCACCTTCCGAAGCTGCCCGGCATAGGCGACGTATCGACACCGCTCAGCCTGGAGCGTCTCTTCCTAGACCGGTTCACGTGTCGCTACAGCTTTTTGATTCCTTTGACCCTGCTAGCAACAGATCTTTCTGTCCTTTCCAGATCAAGTTCTCGTCGACAGTCTACCCACGGGTGCTGATGGGTGCTGACGGCTTCGCGCTGCGCAGTCATGGAGGGGCTCTTCGTGTTCGTCCGGCACCTGCAGTAATCGACACCCATGCGTCGCCCCGCCTGGACTTTTGGCAACACGAGCCTGGCGTGGCTGACGTTCGAACAAACTTCAGCCTTCTCGACGAAATCATTCTATCCTCAAACCTGAGCGAAGACGATGCTCAAACGATGATTTCGATAGTATCGTCGGGACAGCATCTCCCAACATGCCGAAGAACTCTCGTCAACAAGCATCAGTATGAGGACATCTCTACGCGAGCCTAACGACACAGCTACTGTCGACCATCAGCAGGACAGGTCCACGGGATTTGCCGCCGTGACACGAGAGACACAAGCAGCGCCTCATCCAGCATACCAGCCGTTGCCCAGTCCAACATCCACAAGGCTTCTCTGTCTTGAACCAGGCAAGGAAGGTTCTATACTCAAGTTTTCATTGAAGGTTGTGGACCTTAGCGACAACCCCGAGTACATTGCCATATCCTACACCTGGGGGGAGGATGGCGGCAACCACTCAATTCTTGTCGACGGTACATCCATTCATGTTTGGCCAAACTTATACGCCTGTCTTTGCCAAATGCGGACCACTAGTGCCACCCTGCCGTTCTGGATCGACTGTTTCAGCATCAACCAGGCGGATCAGGACGAGAAAAGTCAACAGGTTGCTATGATTGGCCGGGTATTTTCTCAAGCCGCGGAAGTGCGAGCCTGGTTGGGCGAGCATGAGGACGATAGCGAACTTATATTCTCAGGAGTTGATCTACTTCGGGATGTACGCTCGAGCGTTCGTGTCATTTCCAAGGTCTGGTGTAATCGAATATATTGTACCGGAGGTCCTATGGTCATCCTTGTTTCGGCCTTTTTATTTACTGGGCTTGGGGGCTTCGTCATCAGCACAACGGATTTTGTATACACAGGCATCTTCGTCATGTGTCCGTTCTGGATCTTCCTAAATCTGGTCATATATCTTTCGTGGCCAAATCTGTTGCGAGACTTTCTTGCTCCTTTCTGGCGGCCCGCCGTATACGAGTACACCTGTTACGTCTTTCCAATACGTGCTCTGTTTGCACGTGAGTACTTCAGTCGCACTTGGATCATCCAGGAGATTGTCATGGCTAGGAGACTTGTTCTCTACTGTGGCAGCGACACAATAGAGTGGTCGAAGTTAGTCTCAACATACTTTGGTGTTGGGTATGACGCTCCCCAGTTCACTGACGTCCTCCGTGGCGAGAATACGGCTGTCAACTCAGTCAGGCGAGATAGGTATGCCAGAAGGATCGATTGGCATACGGCACAGCTTTTCGATACAGATTACAATCATGTCGCTAGACTGGCCGTTCTATCTGCTGGAAGACGCACGCTATTGGAGCTCGTTGCAATTTCCATGCCTACCCTTTGCAAGGAAAGACACGATCGAATATATGCGCTGCTGGCCCTCGAGGACGAAGCTTCGAGACGTCGTCCTATTGTCGTGAACTACAAGAAACCCATGGTTGATCTCGCTTTAGATGTGGTGAGGGCGCGAATTATGCGTGTAGGGCACGACTTTGCTAAGGTAGATGATGTTCTTCGTTTAACGGGCGCATTGCATTTGGACGCAGAGGAGAAAGGTCGCGTGCTGCAAATTTTAGGCTACAATGCCCTTCAGATATATCTCGGAAAGCGTAAGCCTTGGGTCCTCTCCCTGGCCACGTTTGATGCGGCGTATGTTCGACAAATTTTAGCTGCGGCATGAAGACATCCGCCTAGGAAGGTCTGGTGAGCATAGCTGCAGCACAGTCGGGAGGAATGAAGATATCCCTGGCAGTATGCTCTTGTGATAAATTCCAGTCCACCCACTGAAGCTTCGCTTCGACTCTCACATCAGCTCGCTCAGCTTCTGCCTCTCTCTTGTGGGTGCAGAGGCGTGTCGTGGATTGACCGATGGAAACGGCTTCCTTCCGCTCTCTGTCCATCGACTGCACGCCTGAGTACGGCCAGTATACAGCCAGCATTGGGAACGTGGTCGTCATCCACACAATGGTATGAGATCAATACTTGGGACAGATTTAATTCGGAAATCATAGGGTGACTCTAAGACATGGACTACGTTATCGAGCCCGCCGTTACAAAACACAAATCCTCGCTGCCCATCCCAGGGTCCTGTGGTATCCTGCAACTCCCATGCTAGAACGTAACGCAACCGGACTCGGATCGAACACCGCGCCATCTTCCCGCAAATCGTGGCTGGCCACTACCGTCATTTCTTCCATTAGTCTCAGCCCTGACAGAGTCAATGCGGCAGAGGTCGACTGTCCTGGTAACGACTATCTAGCTTCTGAATGACTATAGCTTCCGCCATCCTTTCTGATCTGTCGTCCTCTGTCCATACACCCGACCTTTGACAGAGTCGATGTCGAAGGTGTTGGTCACCCCTATGCTGATATGGCGAGGTCTGTTTGACGCCATGTTTGTGGTCTGATATGCCGAGGCCGAGCTGGAGGTGCGACTTCCAGCGTTGAACTTGAGTTGTGGGCGTGTCGAAACCAGATGCCGTGCCTCGTTCCTGCTCATCGTGGTCGGGGATGAGTAGCGACTGGGAAGGATGCCAGAGCTGGTCTTGTTGGTGGACTGGTATATTGGTTCGCTGGAGAACGAATACATGGTTTGAGTTTCTTTTGAGCTAAGTGTGTTTGGCTACGATGTTTCTGTAGTAGACCGCCTTGAAATCGCGTAATGTGCAGTTGACTTATACCTGAGCGTGCCTATAGCAGAGAGGCTGCAAAGCTTTATATGTCCGACTCTTGGGACGACCGAGACCGAGAACGTGACTCACCTCCTCTATGACCTGGCTCTTCGCCGAAACCACAGAAATCGTCCAGATCAGGTAGTTATCACAATACCAAACACGAGCGAGCTTACATAAACGACAGTCTGTCACATTGCAGCTGCAGAGTCGAGTTCCAAGTTGCTGCCCGCGGATTTGGGGACAGAAAGGACAATTGCTACGAAGTAATACAACTGTGGCTGCCATTTGGCTGGGCGCTTAGAAATGCTCGAGCGGTCTGGCCAATGCCCGTTAGCTGAGCCGTGGGAGCGCGTGGGCTGTTGTTGGACATGCGAGGCTGGCGGACTGAATGTTGCTCGATTAGTCTTGAAGTCGCAGCTGCAAGTCCGTATGGCGCAATAGTCGAAGGTGATACAGTTCTGTGCAGCTGCTTTGTAAGAACGAAGCCTCTATGCCTGCCAGTGGCCCATCACAGGAGAGCTGCAGTCACGACGCGTGACATCACCACCCGCCAAGACTCGGACAGTCGTCCTAGCTTTCAAGTTCTTACACACTCATTCATGCATTGTATGTGCATGTCGACAACTACGAGGCATGTTAACAACTGACTGCGACGTGCTCGAAGGACACGCCTGACCCTTTCTGTCTACTCCTTCCGATAAACGCCAGTCTTTCACGTTGATCCTTGTGAGCTTGAATAAAGCTCTCAGTATGGCCTACCATTGGCAGGATGCCTGACGAGGGAGTCGCGTTCATCCATTCGACGAGCGAACGCACATAGCCTAGTTCCTCGCCATCACCACGCAAGCTATGGAAGTCACGACCAAGACCACGCGCAGCGACTCGTTCTCTGTATTCTTGCCTCATCGCTCTCTCTGAAGGCAGCTTTGCGGCGCCTGATAGAACTCGTGCAACGACCTGTGCCTGGAACTCGAATAGCGAGAATGTCGAGATGTGGTATGGTTGACCAACGAACGACAATGTCGGGTCATTGATGAAGAAAATGTCCTTATGAAGGTTGTGGACCATGTTTCCGTCACCTGTCACCAAATCTGACTCACTGGCGTCTTCTGGCTGCTTATCATCTGCGTGGTACTGCGATAGGTATGGGTACGATGTGAGGTAACCTGTCGCAAGGATGACTCGATCCAGATCGCAAAGCTTAGATCCGTTGGTCAACTCAACGTATCCATTGATACGGCCCGAAGGGGTGAAGGCGTGCTCCTCGTCTCCTTCCAGCACAAAGCGTCGTACTCCGCCAATGCGCGTCGCGCTCGGTGGTAGCATCGAGAGAGGCAGGTCCAGGTCGCCTCCTCGTGAACTTTGGAACACCTTCTCGGCAATGCCTCGGACTCTTTCGATATGTCGTTGCTGCTGACGCCAGCGCCTATGACCAAAATCCTCTGGCCCTCGAAGCTCGCCGCTGATCGATACCGCTTGGAGTGCCAAACTCTGTCCGGATATCTCGCCTTCCACTCCTTGAGACCAGGAATGTCTGGTACTCTGGGCATGTTGTAATGCCCACTCGCCACGACGACCGCATCGAAGTGCCAGTCCCTTTCAAGCAGTTCGGAAGTGGCGCCGTTGCGCAGAGTGGTTGTCTTGACGGACCATTTCGATCGAACGGGGTCTTTGACTACCTCCTCGACTCTTGTGTTGTACTCAGCTACGTCATTGACGCCTGAAGTCTGTGCTATGCCTTGCAAGTACTGCTCAAGGTATCGTTGATTTACGAAGTCTCCGAGTCCTTCGGGCCAGTCACCCAAAGTTGTCTTCATTGCACGCAAGGCTACATTGTTCGTCAATCCGGCGTAGCATGGGCCAGGCGGTGCATGCCTGGTAGCAAAGTCTTTACTCTTCACGTTCTGGCGCGAGTCGGTCTCGTTGTCTGCTTCCAGCCTCGGGTCTGGTGTCCGTGGTGGTGTTTGATACGCGGACTGATCTTCATCGGCTCTGTGTCGTGCATAGTCTCCCAGACTTGGAAGCAGATTCGGATACTGAGGGTCGATGGCAGAGTTCTCGTCAAAATGCCACACCCCACCTGCTATCGACGACCTTTCGAACAATTTCACTTCAAGACCCTGTCTAAGCAAATGCGCTGCTGCACAGATGCCCGATACTCCTGCACCGATGACAGCAACGCTGTGGACATGAAGGTCATCTCCCATGACGCTTTGGTGTCGAGTAGCCCTTTGCACCGGCTGAGAAGGTCAGTATCACACAGCACGAGACCTCGTTTGAAGGCTACCTAGCAGAGATGCAAAGGAAGAAGACGCACGAGTCAGAGGTCCATCTTCTGCGGCATCAAGGATTCTGTCAAACTACACGGGCAAGGGCTTTATTGGGGCACATATGCCTATCGAATTACGCATTCGAAGCGCGCGATGTCGTGATTCAGGTTCGGGCTAGCCTGATTGGTCTACATCGGCCAACCACCGTTGAGACATTATTCCGCTACTATCAGGTTTCGTGAACGACCTCCTTACGCTGAGCCTTCTGCCGTTCATGCAGCCACTTTATCGCAGCCGTCGTGGTGAGCAACCCGATGGCTACCCCGATCATAGTCGGGAACCCTTTCGGATATCTTGGCGCCTCGACTTGCTGCCAGACTAATAACGGCAACCACGCCTGGATGATATACGCAGCCTCATTCATGGTGCCTGTGACCAGGGCGCGCTCCTCGTTGTCGTCACTACAAATCTCATGCGCCCATGCAAAGGTCAGGCCACTGATGCCACCTGAGAAGCCTGCAAGGAAGTAACATGCCCAATGCCAGCCAAGTGGAATGTTCCATACCGTCAACGAGATGTACACGATGAGGTTCATGAACGCCGAGAATACGATTGGTGGCCAACGCTCGCCATTGAAGATGGTGTCGGACGACCAAGCATACGCCAGTGTACTCAGCACCTGCACGACCGAAGTCAGAGTCGGATAGAGGTTGACCTTTTCAACACTGAAGCCTCGATGCTTCAGCCAGAGCTGAAAAGCCGGCTGCGAGAGTGCGCCCCCACCATTGTTGAAGAAGATGTACAGCAGTGGTAGCATGTAGATGTGCCACGAGCTGAAGATCTTCTCGAACTTGGCTCTGGTATACGGCGCTCTTTTTGCACGACCCTCAAGGTCCATTCGTTTCTGTGCTAGAGCAATCTCGGCAGGCTTAAGCACCATGCCCGGCAGATCTCGGGCACATCGGGCAAGAAGAAGAATCCTGCGATCGCGATTGGCAAGGAGATGATCGTGTTCACGATGAACAGCCATTGCCATCCATGCCATCCCCCCACGCCATCAAGGTGATAGACTGCCGCCATCAGGTATCCAGAGAACATGGTCCCAATGGCACTGGAAACGTGGAAGATACACGATCTCTTGGCCAGCTCGTCTCGCCTATACCAGCTCCCGATAATGTACTGCATCCCTGGATAGAAGGTCGATTCCGCAAGACCAATGAAGAATCTCAGCACGTAAACCTGCTGAGCATTCTTGCAGAGTGCGAGCAAGATGGTCAGGGTTGCCCAGGTCACTTCACAGGCAGGGATCCAAATCGATGGCCGCACTCGAGTAAGTAACATGTTGCTAGGCACCTCGCCTAGGACGTAGCCGACCGTCCACAAGGTTTGCATATAGTTCAGTTGGTTGCCATAGAGGTTGAGGTCCTCTTTCATCCCACTAACGAAAGCGTTGTTGATGTTGATCTGGTCAAGGTACTTGATGAAGTATCCCAATGAGGCAAAGGTAAGCAGTATGCCGTCCAGCTTGAATAGGAACTTGCGCTCCTATTGCCCCTGTCAGTATGACTATCTATCGGCAATAATCAGAACCGAGAGTGATGTCTCGCCCGGTCCAGGGACATAGATATACGTACCTCTGGAGACTTGTCGAATGTATCCCAGACATAGGATTTCCAAGACCTTTTTGGCTGTACTTGGACCTCAATGCCATCCACGACGACCACACGATCATCTTGCGAAGAGGACTTCGGCGTCACCATTGGCGACGACTTGTTGTCAGGACTGACATCGATCGCTGCGCTCTTCTCGACTCCAGCCATGCTCAGTAACGGAACGTCCTCTTCAGAAGGACCGCAATATTGCATCGCTAAGCTACCCGCCGGGCGGGAGGTCGGAAGCTTATACCTCTTCTGAATTGCTTCGACTTTGTCTCGAGATGGCGGTTTGCACGCCTTTCAAGCCATCAATTACGTGCTGCTGCTTAGCTGTAATGCTAAAGGCTTCCACGGCTGCGACCTACTCATTGTGGCCAACATGTTAAGATCGTTTTATGGTCGAGAATGCTGCGAATCGGCACCGACCCGGCGCCTGGCCGTCTGCCCTGCTCGCTCACGGGTCGGCAAGATATGGAGTCCTGCAGTACATCGACCATCTCGACCAGTTTGGGAAATTTCACAATTCATGCACAGCTTGCGCAATCGCATCACGTGACATATATGACTGATGTTGACTGGCCAGGCTCGACAAGGCAAGCACATCATCGATTTCAGTTCATATCGTCTGGCAGCTATTGGTAGGTTCATGCCTTGATAGGTGACACATGCAACACTCCGAGGTAAGTTGCCATCCTACCGCGGGGTCAACGCTGCAGCATTGTTATCTGCACATGCGGAGGGCTTCCGAAGTCAGGCAAAAAGACACGACGACAGGTCCATCTGACGAGATCGCCATCTGCCACATATCTGTCGCAATCTGAGTGCAATCTTGTGCGTGGAGTTCGTCGGACACGCTGACCAAGCTGTGTGATTGTTGCAAGATCTCTGAGCGTCAGAAAAAACAACATCTATATCACCTGCGAAGAGCAGACGTGTCTCGGCAACTCTTGGTAACCAACGAAGAAGCTACTGATCGTCCCAGTATCGACATCATGGCACCCTCGGTAGCGATTCTTCCCGAGATCACCGACGTTGTCGCTCCCAAGAAAGACTCGCTTGGCCTGCCAGAACGCACACGTGCTCGCCTTGAGAAAGCCGGCATCGATCTCTCTGAAGGCTATCCATATCGCCCGTCCCGCCCACTCTACCTTGACGATGTCTACAACATCCGCAACACCGACCGCGAGTTCGTCGATGCAGGCTCTCGCGCTGACAGATCGATGTCTGCTCTCTTCTCGGCTGCAAGCAAGGTCACTGACCTGACCACCTATATTGGGACCGAGATCGAAGGTCTCCAGCTCAAAGATCTGACTCCACAGCAGAAGGATGAGCTTGGGCTCCTCATCGCCGAGCGTAGCGTTGTGTTCTTCCGTGATCAGGATATCTCACCTCAGCAGCAGAAAGAGTTGGGAGAGTGGTATGGCGAGATCGAAGTTCACGTATGACTCTCTTTCTCTTTGCTCGACATACACAATTCCAAACACAACTCTAACATACCTTACAGCCACAAGTCCCCCAGGTCCCTGGCGTCCTCGGCGTCACAGTGATCTGGCCAGCCCTGCAAGCCACTGAATTCCCAGCATCTTCCGCCGTCCTGGCGGCGCATCCCGCTGGCACACCGACCTCGTGCACGAACGCCAGCCCGCCGGTATCACCCACCTGCACAACGACACAGTACCTCCCATAGGCGGCGACACGCTCTGGGCGTCCGGCTACGCCGCCTACGAGAAACTCTCTCCTGGATTCAGAAAGATCATCGACGGCAAGTACGCTGTCTACCGCAGCGCCCACCCTTATCTCGACCGCAACGACCCCAATGCCGGGCCCAAGTATATCGAGCGCGCTCATCCGCTGGTCAGAGTCCATCCTGCCACGGGCTGGAAAGCGCTCTGGGTGAACCGCGCAATGACGAGCCATATCGTTGGCCTGGATCGTGCAGAGAGCGACGTCATTCTGAACTACCTATATGACGTTTATGAGAAGAACGTGGACATCCAGGTGCGATTCAAGTGGACGCCGGGAACAAGTGCCCTGTGGGATAATAGAATTACGATTCATAACGCGAGTTGGGATTACGGTGGGAAGTATCCAAGGCATGGCACGAGGGTGACGAGTTTGGCCGAGAAGCCGTTCTTTGAGGCGGGTGCACCGACGAGGAGGGAGGCGCTGGGGCTGTTGGGGGAGGATGAGAAGAAGGAGGGGTTGGAGGGGGTGATTGATGGTTGAGCACGTGTTGTTGGGAAGAAGGTTGTACAAGTCGCCAAGGAGATACCGCCTGCCTTCCAGGAAGTAGGTGGTCGTTCGATGTGTGAATTCTATTCGTGAATCACTGGCCCGGCTATGTGTTTGTACTCGATACGAAATCGTACTCTGCACAGTGATCTGTACCTACGTCAAGCCTGAACAACCGGTGACCGAGCTCTCCGTCACTCTCACGACCGCCATTGATACAGCCTCCACTTTGAAAATTTTGACGTCTCAGCGCATCGCCGACCGTGCCGTTGGGGCCAGGACCAACGTCCGGTCACCAGTGGTGCGATCGGCCACAAAGCTCTCGGCGTCCGCTGCAGTATCGAAGCGCGTGAACCACACGTATGCGTGGACATCTTCACGGATCGGCAGCGTGGGGAAGTTGTTCTTGGCATAGAGGGTAGTGAAGGCAGCGAGGACTGGCGCGTCGGGTTTAGGCAACGTCTCCACTGTCCACGGCGTCTCAGCCAGGTGGATTGTGGCGACGAAGCGGGACTTCGGTGTCTCTGCATCGCGTTCGCCCGGCGTGGGCAGCGGTGTTGACGGCCGCAACAGCAGCACATCGTCGAACGTCACCATAGTCGCATTAGCCACGTCCTTGTGCGCTGCCCAGACAGGCCCGCCGTAGAAGGCGCCAAGGGACTCCGGTCGGCTCGCCAGGTCGATGAAGCCGCGCAGCCAGACGAAGCGGTTCGCGTCGTGGACGTCGCGGAACTGGCCAAGGACGGTGATGCCGAGAGCTTCCTGCGACTCTACGAACTCGTGGTCGAAGAGCTCGATCAGGTCGTCGCGGCGACCTGGATGTAGTGTGTACTGTCGCAGCTCGATCACTGTTGGTGACATGGTTGTGTCTTTGCTTGCTAGATAGGGTATATTTAGTTATTTCGTACAATAGTCCTGCAGCAGCCAGTGAGCAAGGCTTCGCTTCAGATGTTTAGGGCATTTCGGGTACAACACTACGCTTCGCAGCCTGATCTTTTACGAATACGCAGACATGCTCGTCTGTATGAGGGGGCGGGGGAAGCACATAGAGCAGCGTCTGAGCGATGTAGAGCGGCGTGCGTGGTACTTAGAGCCTGAGGAGAAAGCGAGGCATTGCTGAGTCTGGAACTCGCTTTGAAGGAGGGCTACAAGCCCCGAGGTTCACTTTGCCAACCTGTTCCAGCGATGATCTGCGACTGAAACGAAGTACAGGATGTGGTGGATGTCGAGAAGCAATTGTCGTAGTACTAGCATGGATGCCAATCCGGTTGACGGGTATCGCATCACATGACACCACGTCAATTCTCAAGTCGATCCACGTCTGAACTCGCACAGGAGATCGCGTCGCGAAACCCTCGGTGGTACACGTCCGCGTACCTTGCATTGCGTACCTTGACTGCCGTCAGCAGAGACTGCATGAAGCCGAGGAACGTGTGGCGAGGCGTGCAAGTTCCAAAGTACTGTACCTTCGCCAGCGGTGAGACACTGAGACGAGGCGAGGAGCAGAAAGTCCTCGTAGTTCCGGGCAAAGCCGCGGTGCGAACCACTGCTGGAGCTTATCCGAGCGGCATGCCAAAGTTCCTTCCGATAAGGCGACCAATCATGGCAGTACTGAAACAGGTTTCAGGAACGCGCATTGTCATCGGGACGACTGGCTGAGAGCGCGCGTCGAGCAATCACACCTCCAGGGGCGTCGAATATTCCTTCTTCTATCACGTTACCAGGGCGTCGGTACCTATCGACAGGTGCCAAACCTTTCAATTGGGCTGTCTAGGGTTCTTTGGTGACGGTGAACCTGCATGCACCATCCCCGAAAGCGAAGCGCTGCATCGTTACCCACTTCTGGGAACAACGTCACCACGTCTGGTTCAATTTCGTCTCCATCATTCCAACGTCCCTTCAAGATTTTCTCCTGTCTCAGAACTTCGGTCAACGCGGGCTCGTTGTACCAATGCAGCTCCGAGTCGGGAGCGGCGTAAGTTACGCGGCCCATTGAATGAATGAGGCGGGCTCCGTGCCCTCTTTCTTACAATGGCCATCCCTGCTCGGTTTGTGCTGACCCCCTTCCGCCGACGGCGGCACTTCTCCTTTGCTGCCTGAATGTCATGCTTTATCCGGCAAAGTAACTTATCGAGCTTGCTTGCTACAAGTCCACTTTGGCTGGCGAAAGTACTTGAGCTTCTGAGTCACTGCCGTGCCTGACAGGAGTTCGCATGGTGTGGACACTGCGTTGCCTGACGCTAGTGCTGGCTGCGCCTTGCCTAACCACTCCTCCATGACTTGCCATCATTTCCAAGCTCGGAGCCTCAAGAACTACAAAACCTATTGACAGACCTGCCGTGTCTTCCTCGATCTCACTCTTACTCAGACAATCAAACAAATCCTGCCGGGTAGACCCTACATTCCACGGATCCGACGCGCCCTCCCGCCCCCAATCAGCCTATACTTAGTCTCGACCTGATCCTACGAATCAAGTCCACTGGCAGATTCACACCATAAAAGCAAACAAACGTCCACATCTCACACCAACACCTCACATCGAATTCCCACTGCAACCGCCAAAGTGTCTGTCAAAGTACACAACCACAAATCCTCCACCTCCAACACAATGCCTCACAGTCGCAATTCGTCCGGTTCGAGCGCGGAGGGCGTGCCTACTTTCCACGACCCTCGCAAGGACCGCCGTGCCGCAAGCAACTCCAGCCCGGTCTCGTCCCGCCAGAAAGCCGTCGTCATTCACCACAAGCGTCCCTGCGATGACCCTGCGAGATCCTACCGAGATTCTGGCAACAAGTACGCATAGGCAGTGACTTTTGCCATGCCATGCCGCACGATATATACCACTGTACGAACTTCGATTCATCTTCCCGTAGGCACTGTTACATCATACGCAACAACAATATTATACCCGATTTATCTCATTGAGCACGGAGTTACTACTGGACCAGAAGAGCAGGAAGAGCAATCACACTCTATCGACTTTATCGAAGAAAGCGGCGAGGAGATCGCCATACCATATTGTTTGGAATCATAGACTACATCACACCACATCATCGTCACCGGTCCGCCGCCTCATGCCATCCACCGAGTAAGGCACCGCACCCGAGGCTCTGCTATTGCCCATCCTCATTATCACTACATATTCCCGAGGAAGGATCCCAAATGGAAGGAGCGACCGACACAGAAAGAGAAGGAGAAGACTGCTACAAGGTTGCTACCATGACGCGAGTCATCTGTTAGTGCTGTTATTTGTACATGTACACTACTCTCCATATCATCAAAACTTAGCTCTATCCTCGCGGATACTACAATCAAGGGATATTCATTCTAGATCGTTCTTTTCCCTGTTCCGCAGGTTTCGCTTTCGATCACTTGTCGCTCGTCAACGATCTTAGCTGATCTTCTCTTCACGCTTTCTTGACAAGAGCATCAATCATTTCAAGAGCCCATGTCTAGGGTGACAATTGACCACCAACACTGTGACATGTGACAGAATTCCAAGCCATCGCCTTACGCCACAATCGATAAACAAAATCCACTGAAACCGGCAGAGGCAAAAGTTTGCTCCTGAAATTATACCCCCAATCTCCAGTTCACGGCTAGGGCTGTTTCGACTCCGCCTCATGACTGAGGCGTTGTGTGCTTGTTGATCCTTCGGCTTTCCAGTACCATCGTGTTCGGGAACACAAGTTTGCCAGCTTTGCAAGTCCCGTTCGACGATGAGTCGCAGTCTCGCAGACAACACCTCGTAAGTCAACGGCAGAACTATGATTGTCGACTGTTCGGGCCTTAGGGAAAAGACGTGTTCTTCTGCAGGCACCACGTCACATCAGTGGCTCCGGCTTGCAGTGTTCCTGCAGCTCCCCACGTTTGGCCTGCAGTAGCACCTGCACATCATAACCTCCGGCGCTGTGCAATATTTTGGAGTACTGTACTGTGGTACACAGTAAGCAGGAGGCAGTGACCTCATAGCATAAGTACCACGACGCGTGAAGAACGCGCCTGAAACGAACCACATGGCACCGCCTACGTCATGTCAACAATCTTGGATCCCTTCCTCAACCTTCAAAACCATCCAACGCAACTTCTCATGACCATGTCACTCCTACTCTATACGGCACGCTGCCACTGAACACCGCATTGATCATCGGAAACACCCCAACCATGCCCCGAGTCGACTTCAACCCTAGCAACCCAAACACCACCACCCGCGAGGCGTTCACATCCAACATCACCACTAGGTAGGCACGTGGCATGCGAGATGCTGCAGATCAGGTGGGCGAGTGAAATGTGACTGATTCCTAGTTCGCTTTGCCCATCTAGTCTAGTCACTGGTTGCATGTACGAGTACTCTGGTACAGGCCCGGTTCACTATTTCTCATGAGATGAAAAGAAGAATCTTTCCACTTTTTATCGACTCTTCAACCTCGCCACGATAAGGCCTACCGCTCATTCCATCGGGACAACCCTCAGAACAAGTAGACCCCGGGCTGCCATCCTCCGCCCTCCCCAGCTGCCGTGTCCGCTGCCTTCAAAGCCTGCACCAACCTCCCCTTCAATTCCTCCACTGGCGGTGGCCCTGCTGCTCCACCCTGCGCTTCTTGCCCATCTGAGCGCTTCTTGGTCACGTCTGCGCGGAAGAATGGTAGCTCTGTGTTGCTCACACCGTCAGCGATTCATAGCGCTGCACAGCATTCTCCCAGCGCAGTGGAACCTCACAGATTGAGCAAGGATAGAACAAAGTACACACCTTTCACGCCATCACAAGCGCCCTTAATCTCCTCGAACTCCTCGGGACTATATCCACCCCCGACGACCACCGCCTTGACTTCGCTCCCAGGCGTGCGGTCCTCCGCCGAGGCGGCCGTCGCATTAGACCCGAACCCTGATGATGGCGGCTGGGTCTCGCAGCCAACGGTTGTACGGAGGAGAGCTGGGAGTTCCAAGAGTGCGCTCGGCAGGGTGCGCACGTTGTGTATTACTATCAGAATCCATATGTGAATTGTCGTACTCAAACAGCCCAGAAGTGCTGGATACGACAGGCGGGCTACTGACCATCATAGCCGTCCGATCGAAGTAGATTGATCATCGGCTCGATATGTCCCGGGATCTTCCCACAGAGGATCAGTGCCGTTGTTGAGGATTTTGTTGACGCCATGCTCCGAATCCTCGACTGTCGATATGTCGATTCCGAGGAAAATGAGTGAGCCAGAAAGTCACGCGCTACAATCCAGGAGCATTTATGTTGTTTATAGCTCAGATTCCCGAGCAGTAACGGATGTTCTTCAAGCACGGGGTCTGGGCTTGGCATTCGCCAATGCATTTCTAAGCGATGTTGTTCTGCACGACTTCATCGGGCTCCATGGCTTCACGGCGCCGAGATGGTTGCACGGCCGACCGAAAGTCGGTCCCATGCTCACCCTCAGACAAAGATGTCGCTAGAGGAGCTTTCCGCTCCGTGTCGTTATGACGTACCCGTGGACTACAGCAGGGACCACCGTATGTAGATCGCGGCGCCGTGCGACTATGTATATAATTACAGTAAGTCTTCACAGGGCCAAAGACACCATGACGACGGACTCCGGCAGCTTATTCGCAACCGACGGGCCTCACACAACGATCTTGTCCACTCATGGTCCTTGTGCCGCTGCCCGTGAGCAATTTGTTCCCACCACTAACTCACGTTGGCTCGCTTCCGCTGCACAGCCACGGATCCCCCAGCCTTGGCGCTCGGCGGAAGCTGGGGTATCTGAGCATATTGGCTCGCTTGACATAACAACACCACGTTGCTGCTCAGCCCAGCACAGCCATCTGATGCATCGCCCTTCACCTGCAGATCCTGAACGTTGGGCTCATAGCGAAGCTATATGAGGGCCTGTGTCCCATTCTCTCAAGCATCACCACAAACTGCTCGAATCTGCTCAAGCACGTAAATCGTCGATCAAAAGAACAAACCGACACCATGGGCTATAGCTCACAGCAATGGATGTCCACCATACAGCATGCTAATCAGCCCGGCAGCTATGACCTCCTGAACTCTGTTTCAGAACGGCAGGCCAAATTTCCTGAGGCGGAGGCGGCGGGCGGAGCTGCTGCACCTGCCACTTATGCGCCCACGGAGCCAAAGCCAAGCGCTCTGAAACGAGCCTGGCTGAAGTTGATTGGGAGGGAGCAGGTTTGGAAAGAGGACGACAAGACTGCCAATAGCCACAGAGTCGTTCAGTAGTCAGACCGCACTGACAGTTCTGGCTTGTCGCAGAGTCTGAAACGTCGAGGAGCGGAGAATGAATGAATGCATTGGTCCCACGACCATCGGTCAGTCGTCGGATTGCAGAGGCGGAAATAGAATAGAGGCAGAGATACCCGCTTTCCTGCCAGCAGACTTTGGCACAGGTCCCAGATCGAACATAGGCGTACCGTACTCGGGAAACACCTCCGCCAGATTAGGTTTCCAAAAACGATGTTCTACCGGCACGCCTAAGATGTCTAACCCCCGAGCCATTGTGTCCGGCATGACTGGTTGTAAAAGAATCATGGCAACCCGCAGAGTCTCAGCCATCTCGAAAATGATCCATCTCAACTTCCGTTCATTATCAGGGGATGGTTCTTGCGAGAGTCTCCATGGCTCGGACGATCCAAGAAGCTGGTTCGCAGACCGGCACAGGTCAACCGCAAGCGTTGTTGCCTCGCGGATGTCAAGCTTTTCCATGGATTCATTCATCGCTCTCACGGCATGCTTCATCTTTTCCCGGGTGTCGATAAAGTTGATCATCTCCTGATGTTTTGGGGACATGGTGATCAGCTCCTCTTCACAAGCTTCTATACAGGACGGTAGATGCCACAACTTGCCCCTGACGATCCGGTTCAGCAAGTTGCCAATCTGGGCCTGGAGCTCCTTCTTGTAACGCGCGCTGATGAACGAGTTCTCGTACGGTGAGTCGTTCAAGATGCCGCCATCCCTAGCCATATACCAACGGATTGCATCGACCCCGAAACGGCTCATTGCGCTGAAGGGATTAACCACATTGCCGAGTGACTTTGACATTTTTGCGGTGTTCATGGTCCAATGTGCATGGGTCAAGAATTGTTTAGGAAGAGGCAATTGCAGGGCCATAAGGAAAGCCGGCCAGTAGATTGTGTGAAAGCGAATGATATCCTTGCCAATTACCTGTACTTCTGGCGGCCAACAACCGCTTTCATGGTTAATTGGGTACCAGCGTGTGTGATGTAATTGATGAGGGCGTCAAACCAGACATACATGGTCTGATCGGGGTCGCCTGGGACTGGAATGCCCCATGACAGCCTCTCCTTGGGTCGTGATATAGACAAATCTTTCAAGCCCTCAACCTCATTGATGATGAAGTTCATCCTCTCGCGAGGGACGATGAAGTCAGGATTGTCGGTATAATGCTTCAGAAGTCGTTCTCGGAAATCTGAGAGGCGGAAGTGATAGTTTGTCTCGGAGGTCCATGTCACTTCTTTGCCTGTTTCCTTCGAAGCCATAATCTTCTCGCCAGTAGCAGGCACGAGAATGGCATGCACCTGGTTTTCGGGATAGAAGGTCTCATCACTGACACAGTACCATCCTTCGTGCTTAGCCTGGTAGATGTAGCCTTGACGGTCCAGCTCTTGCCAGAAATATGTGACTGCATCCTTGTGATCGCTATCGGTGGTTCGCATAAAACGATCGTATGAGATGTTGGCCGTGTCTGCAAGCAGCTTGAATTGCTCTGCGTGCTTGGTACAAAACGCTAGTGTTTCGGAGCCGGCCTCCTGAGCTGCTCGCTGCACCTTGACGCCGTGTTCATCCGTGCCTGTGAGAAGCTGTGCTGGTCGACGTTTGAGAAGCTGCCATCTCTTGAAGATATCGGCCAAGATCATAGAATACAAGTGGCCAACATGAGGAGACGAGTTGACGTAGAAGATCGGAGTGGTCACATAGAATGGCTTCTTGGCCTCGCCAGTCTCACTGTGAGCACCGGCCCCGGTGGTACTTGAAGCACGTCGAGGCTGCAAGTGGAATCTCGCTGCTCTTTGGCAGGTAGGCCGCGGTCGTGCCTGCCATGCTGTAGACCGGCAGCGCAAGAAGAAAGCGCGAGCATTTTGCTCTAGGCTCTGCATGCCGCACACCTCCGGACGCTGGCGGAGTGACGATGATGAACACTGGTGATCGTCAATGCGAAGGACAGCTGCTACGGTAGAATTTCGGAACTCGAGAAATATTTCTTGGAGACGCGTTCCCGACGCGTAGTCGCTCGTCGCTTACTCTCCCTCCCCTTCCTCAGTCCCGATGCAGCTGTAGAGGTTGCGTGCATCGCTGCCAGCGCGCTGGCCTCATCCTCTAGCTTCCCGGTCCAGACAATGATGCTTACCCACAGGGAGTCCCCCGTCGCACGCCTCGCTTCTCGGTCAAAGCATTATGTTTATCAGCGGCGGTGGCTCGACTAGGGCTAGGCATATGCAGAAGCCTCTTCGCGTTGTCGTACTATGTCAAATTCACAAACCCTTTAGACTATGCGACTCTGTCGACCACTTCCTCGGCTCAGGAATCAGCAGTGTACCTAGGTAAGATAATCGTTGGTTCAACTTTGCAGCATCCGACAATCGCATACAGCCGATGGAGTTGAAGAAATGGCTGTGGACATTCTCGCTGCCTATAGCACGGTCTACGACTTCGTGAGTGCGATCGGACTTGGTGACAAGCGCGTGATCGCGGCCCAGCTACATGCCAACTTCGTCCTTGATCAGCTCGATTCACGTCCAACCGCTTTGCGCTACAGAACGGCCTCAGGCCGACCTGTTATGCCGACCTGGACGCAGTGACAATGCGAATTGCAGATCCTCATGTCGTCGCTCTCTCCGGCCGCAAGTTTGCTTTCACCCTTTCCACCAGTTCTTTCCTCGTCATCTTGCTGCCTGCCTCAAGATTCCGCTAGACACTTTCCGTCAGCCTTGCCTCGCCGACCATACTTGACACTGGGTACTCACCGCCTTCAACCATCGCCTCAATTCCGTCTCGGTCCAAGTCTCCGGATCTGCGAGCATGCTCAGTATGCCAAGTCCAGCCTAGTTTACCCTCTCATGCATACCACCAGTTGCGTCCTTCTCGGCAGGAAACATCTCTCCATTCCACATATTCCAGAGACTCGCTCCCACCACTAAACCCGTGAAACCTATCGATAGAGTCAGATGGCTTGTGCCTTGAGTAACGCTTTCGAGGGATGAACAGTACCAAAAAATAGGTTTCGCGACTGCAGGGCTTTGTCCATGGCGGTAGGCATCTTTGCTGGAGTGGCTGCTTCTTAGATGGCCCAAAACCCGCTGCGGATATAGTTTGCCCACGATGTGCCCACTAGATGATAGCGAAAGGTCTAAGAATCCGACCTCCAACCACTTCGACGGTGATAGAAGTTGTTGCCTTTCGAAAGATGGCAACTGCATTCCTCGTTTCCTGCCAATGACGTCGATTCCACCCGATTGAACGACCCCACCTTCCTTCCGGACCTGAAATCTTGGCAGTCCACGATCGCACCCGCTCTCCGCCCGATTTCGAGATCGCCCGACAGCACGACGTACTTCTGAAGCAACCACAAACCCTTTCGACACATCATCTGGAGGAAATCACCGCAGCCATGCCTTCCCAAGTCACCGACATCAAAGAGTTCCTTGAGATTGCGCGGAGAAAGGATGCGAAGTGTACGTCTCTCCCTCAATCCAGCACCTGCGTCGCGCAATGAATCCGCACCAGCTACATTCAGCATGAAATGTCGCGGGTGGAAACGACATACTGAACACAAAGTCTCCGCCTTTGCCATTTCACGATTACCACAACTCCCGAATATTCATGCTGACAACTCTTTGTGAAAACAGCCGCCCGCATAAAGCCCGCCAAAAAATCCGCCTCAGTCCGCACCTCCAAGTCCAAGACCGCCGGCGGCAAGGAGCAGATCAAATTCAAGATCCGGGCCTCGCGCCACCTGCACACCCTCATCCTGACGGACAAGGTCAAGGTCGACAAGATCAAGCAGAGCTTGCCTCCCAACCTCACTGTGACCGAGGTCGGCGGCAAGGAGAAGAAGACGAAGAAGTAGATCTGAGTTGTTCAAACAGCATGGGAGCTTAACACAGCGCCTGATGAGGGCGATACCTGGGAGGGGCAGAGTCACGGCAGTGATGGTCCACACGCTGTCGATGGCGCGAGTCAAAGCGGCTCGAGCGATGGACTGGGCAGGTCAGCAGGATGATTTAGTAGGGCAGTGACGGAAGAACTGTTCAAGAGCACTGAGGGCGGAATGAGCGCAGATCAAGGCCTCGTTGAATTCATGCAGCGGCAAGCAACCAACAGTCACCAGCCAGCGCTATCTCAGCCATTAACCATACCAGTTTACTCATCCATTGTCCTCGTGGTCTTCCGCATCCACGTACCGCACCTCTGATCCCGCCTCCACGCCAAACTTCCGCCTCAGCCCCTCCAACTCATCCAGCGTGATCGCCGTCCTCAATTCAAGCTCGCCGAAGAAATTTGGCCCCTCTCCAACCTGCTCAAACCCCAAGCTTTCAAACAATCGCCTGCTTGCCTTATTGTGCTCCCCGATCTTGACTCGGAAGAAATCGAATCCATCCTCAAAACCAAAGGCATGCTCTGCGCGATACTCCTCCATGATCCCCTTCTTATTCTCAAGAATATATTGTAGGAACAACAGTAAAGCCGCCCGTCCAAGACCCTTTCCGCGCATCGAGGGTTCCGCTATCATGAGCTCCAGCTCTGCGGCGAGGACTTCTCTGCCCTCGCTTTCGGACGGCGCGTTACTATCGAAGTCTTGTTGGAGGAAGAGATTTACGTCGCCTATTGCTGTGTAGCCTTCGTTGCCGTGAATGAACGAGAATGTGCCTCGTGAAATTGGAACATCAGGAACGCCAATGATGAAAGTGAGCTTGTCAGCATCCGTCCGCCAACTGCGCTGCATCTCGTTTTCCTCGTCAAGACTGAGAGGCTCGGAGGCCGTGAGTTGCTGGATTTCAGGATCTTTCATCCATGAGTGATATCGTGGTACGTGATGCGCTGAGTATGGCACCAGGATAAGTTTTGGCGTACATATTGCCTTGTCTTTGTTGATGAGCATTTCCGTCGACTTCGTTTCATGATGCGTGCTGTGGCTCAAATGAAGACACCATCGATGCCATCTTCATAAAATAATATTTCTGATGCGGGGTCGTGTTGCCTTATTGCCTGGCAAGGCTACCATCTACCTAGTGTACACCATTCGTTGCGTGCGTGTGATGTATGTCAAATTGCACAAGCTCCGGTTCCAGCGTCTCAATGTCGATGAGCACCAGTTGGCCGGTTTCGTGGAACCTTGGAATTGTGACTAACCGCACTTGTTGACCATCCGCACCTTCAATCACGGATGTGTCGAATCGTGGCTGGTTTCCGATGAAGAACAAGTGTGGGCACTCCTCGATCACGAAAGGATCTCGCTCTTGAAAGGGATAGCACCACAATGTGTCTGGAGCAGTCGGAGCGCCACATCGCCATCTCAGAAGTGCCTCCATGACCTCCAGCCTTCCCTCTGGGCTCTTGCCATCTTCACCGCCAAGACTGATGTACTTCAGTACATCGTCCACAGGCTGTCCACTATTGCCCATGAACCTCCATCCTTCGATGTCGCCGTCCCAAGGATTGGTGATACTATCAAACCACGACGGCTCTTCAGTCTCAGGATCTTTGAGGTTTGTCGTTGAGTATGCTCGTGAATGCGGAAACATGGCAGGATGGATCGGTTGCTGCGGCATAGAGGTATTTGCAGGGTCGTGCTCGCCAACCATGATAGTGACGGGTATGCTGGGCAGTAGCTCGGACATCAACGAGTCAAGTGTAGCAGTTGGTGTTGGGTTGTAAGCTGATGCATCGTAACCATACTTCTTCGATGCAGGCTTCTTGATGTCGTCGTCTCCAACCACGTCTGCGATGACATCGCTAGAGATCGAATTGCCAGCGACGATGAGCCTCGATATATTCGTGCTGTCGTCTTGGTCATCTGTGTCCAGTGCTTCACCCAAGAGGTACTCGAGCAGCAGAGAAATGTTTAATGTGTCCGCGGCTGTGCCTGAAATCTCGAGTCCGCTCACGATGGCCACCTTCCGACCATTCTGCGGCGGTCGATCCACAGCCATATCGCCCTCCTCTTCTTGTTCTTCGTCATCTCGCCTCCATCGCCTCGGTTGTGGCGGCAGTTCCGCAATATGTAGGTCCAGGACTTCGAAGTCTCCGCCAGCAGTCTCCGTTCCAAGCACGGCGACAATAACGCCGGTGACCAACAGCTTTTCCGTGAGTATGGGTCCCGCCAAACGTAGACGTCCTGATTCGTCCTCGAGCATGACCTGGACCTGGCCCTCCTTATTGAGATACGTTGGCCGTGGTGGAGGACCTGCCACCCAATGTTCTTTCGATATGTCTTCGAGAATATTTGGCTTCAGTGGCAGCTCCATGTAGACTGTGCCCACAATCCAGCATAATTGACCCTGCCGCACATCCAGGACTCTGTGTACCCGTCGAGCACTCTCGCCAGCAAGCTCATAATCTTCCCATTCTGCTTCAGCATGCTTTTCTACAATCTTCTTCAGTTTCGCCAGCCGCAAGAAGTAGATGTCGGCGAATTGTTGATTGTATTGTTTGGTCTCATTTTGTCCGAGGCGGTAGTTGTAGAGAGGATTGTATGCTGAGGGCACTCGTGATCTTGCTGCGACCTGTTCCGTTGCGTCGTTTGGCCTGAGACGACTCAGCATGGGCGCCATGACGACCCAAAAGGTTCAGTGATGTTTGAGCGATATCAACGTTGGTGACAGTACTTTCGCATGGTGCGCAAGGTGTTGGGAAGGTTTAGATTGTGGACAACCGTTGGGCGACTGTATGGACTGCAGACAAGGTCATGTTGCCAGTCCCAAGAACTGTCCCGCAACGCGAATCGCGACTAACGCTGTGCCACGCGTCTATTGGTTGTAATCTCAATAGGTGTGTTTCGTATGAAGACACTCACAGTGTTGGACGAAAAGTTATGCATCCTTGGCAGTTCAAAAACATAACAGTCTGAGAGTTACACAGTGGTGGAGATCTTTGCCTTGACAACCTTTAGTGTCATTTGAAGTCATTCTTTACTGTTTGCTTGACCTTCACCTTCGTGCACCTTCGTGATGGTTATCATAAAGGAAGTAACAATAGCGCCAATAGCAATGAAGTCGTAGCGCTCGCGGAAGTTCGCGCCGACCCTTCTATCCTACACGCAGTCTTCAATGGCATAGAGGCAGGTCTGCTCTAAGAAGCAGCCCCTTGTGTCTTTCCTCTCCCTCGATGTGAGCTTCAGTCATCATACCTTGACTGCAGGCGCGATGTATGCTCTTGCGGCCTTGATCACATCCCCGTCGTGTGATCGGATGAGTTCCGTGGCTTTAGCCTTACTCAAGTCCAGCTCATCGACCTGTTTGGATTCAGCGACGACACCTGGAAAATTGATAGATTCTTTACGCACAAGGAAAGCAACATCTTCGTTAGACACCTTAATCTTCTTCTTGACTTCTGCTTCCTTCTTCTGCTCCGGTTTCTTCGTCTCGCTCTTCTTTCCCAGACCGCTGACGATCTCTAACCGCGACATGGCTTTGCCGAGGGCCTCTTGATCAGCCGCTGACGGTTGCTTGTTAGACGAATCGCCTTCCTGGGACATGGCGTTGGCGTTTAGTGCATTTAATGCTGCGGCGGCTTTGCGGTCCTCCGCATTGTTGGGCAGATTTTGGGTCTCATCGTCGGCAGCATCGGCCGCATTCGAGGCGGATGGTATCGGCTCCGCCATGTTGATAAATTTGTAACTGTGAGTTGTGTCTGGCGATGTAGCCACGATGCTAGAAGTATGTGAAGACACCTTCGATCGTGCCAAGAGCAGAGTTCCGACCGGATGACAAGGCTGTGAAGCAGCCTCGCGAACTGGCGTTGACTCACGGGCTGAATGCATTTTAGTTCTAGAGTACTCGTGTTCGTGTCCTGTCCATTGTCGAAAGTATTCATACCTGTAAAATTCGCTCCGAGACGGCCTCTGTGTGGGCTTTTGCACAAAACTGTTCGCGGTGCCTTAGTGTCCTGAGGAGTCGAGTATTCCATACAATTCATTCGCCCTGGCCTGGGGTTCGACAATTTAGTGTCAAAAATGGGCAGCACACACATGAACGGCACAAAATGGTCACCCTCATCCTGGAAATCAAAGCCTATCGTTCAAGGGGTCGAATATGATGATCAGAAGGCCTTCGACGGCGCCATAACGAAACTGAGTAAACTCCCTCCACTAGTCACGCCGCTGGAAATCGTCAAATTAAAGAACGAACTTCGCGAAGTCGCCCTAGGCAATGCATTCCTTCTGCAAGGCGGCGACTGTGCCGAGCTATTCGATTACTGCACTCAGGACATGATCGAGGCCAAAGTCAAGCTCCTGCTTCAGATGTCCCTAGTCCTGATCTACGGCGGCAAGAAGAAAGTTGTGCGAATAGCGCGGATGGCAGGGCAATTTGCGAAGCCTCGGTCGTCACCCATGGAGACTGTCAATGGAGTACAGATGAATTCGTTTCGTGGCGATATTCTCAATAGCTACGAGCCCGACGTCAAATTGCGCACGCCGCACCCGTCCAGATTAGTAGATGCTTACATGCACTCCGCTGCCACTCTGAACTACCTCCGGGCGGCCCTTGGCTCTGGACTCGCAGACCTACATGCTCCACTTGACTGGTCATTAGGCCACGTACTCGACTCAAGTGTTCGAGCCAAATACCAGAGACTCGTCTCTTCGATCCAAGACACCCTCGATATGCTACGCACTATTGGCCTCGACTCTGCACGCAACCTCGAGACCGTTGACCTCTTCACATCCCACGAAGGGCTCCTACTCGGATACGAACAAGCCCTGACTCGCGCCTTCCGGCTACCTCCCAGTACACTTACCTCAGCTACCTCACGGCATCACAGCCACAACCGACGCGCTTCCACTTCCGCTTCCACACCCACAACCTACTACGCCACCTCCGCCCACTTCCTCTGGATCGGTGACCGCACGCGTCAACTCACCCACGCACACACGGAGTTCTTCCGTGGCATCGCCAACCCAATCGGCGTCAAAGTCGGTCCTTCAATGCCTGCTTCCGATCTGATTCCTCTGCTCGACATCCTCAACCCGACGCGAGAAGTCGGCAAAATCGTCCTCATCACCCGTTACGGAGCGCCACTAATCGCAAAACACCTCCCCGACCATATACGCGCCGTTCAAGCCTCGCCCCACGCCGGCACAGTAGTCTGGCAGTGCGACCCCATGCACGGAAACGGAAGAAATGCTACCAGCGAAACGTCAGGACAGACTTTCAAGACGCGTCGATTCAGCGATATCCTCTCGGAGCTGCAGCAAGCACTGCAAATTCATCGCTCGCTTGGCAGCTATCTAGGTGGCGTGCACCTCGAGCTGACTGGCGAAGCGGTCACGGAATGCGTTGGTGGAGCAGAAGGCTTGACGGAGGAGCATCTGAACACCAACTATACTACCTTCTGTGATCCAAGGTTGAATGAGAAGCAGGCGCTAGAACTGGCGTTCTTGGTTGCGGGATTTCTGCGGGAAGAGTACGAGGAGGGCTCTGATGGGGACGCGTCGTAATCAGATGGGTGGAGTATTGGAGGCAAAGACGAGGCGCCTTTGACGGCAATAAAGCTGAGTTGACTCTGGGACGGCGATGGCCTGAGCGTTGGTGCAGTAGTGACACGAGCGTCAGAACGAAATGACCTGATCGCCAGAACGAGATGACTCTATCGTGGATTGACCCTGGCTTATAGAACATCTCTGATTGTGATCAAGCAGCCAGAAGTTCACGAGTCTTCCTCACACACAGGGAGGCCTCTACGACGAGGTCACCCTGCTTCTATCTCGAGTCCAATGGAGGTCACTCTGTATAATAAAAGTCTATGTCTGTCTCGATAGATTCAGGTGTAATCCCGGACTGAAGTTCCTCCATCCGCCTCGGATTTACGTGCCAAGACCACGGACTATGGTCAGGTTTCAACATGCAGTATGCAGTCGAGGCGGTCCGGAAACATGATTTTGGCTTCCTGACCGTGCCTACCCCGTGGGAGAAACTTCAGCAGGAAACAGTGAACAAAGAAAGCGCGAAGGACAGCAGCGCATAGGAACTTCAAGTCAGACATGTACATTCACATTCTCCTGGGTATCATAATAACACTAATGCTACGCTCCTTTCAGTTTATCAACTCAATCCCAATGCCCACCACCACGACCTCTCCTACCAAGCCAACCCTCATACCAGGCTCTCCTCCTCTCGCCAAGCCCTACTTGGCTCTTCGCCCACTCCCACCACTGACCAGCCCCAGCAGTCCGCGACTGCTTGACCGTGCCCGTAAGAGGTCGCTGCTTCCAGGACGACCGATCCTCGCCCGCCACCCTCAGCACCTTTTCCGCGCCACCATTCACTATGGGCCTGGGATCCCGGATTCTGTCTTCTAAAACCTTTTTATTGACCACACTCCCACCCATCATCATATCCCGCCTCTCAGGAAACAGACACCAAACCACAATCTCACCTCTCCGCCGCCAATCTTCATGCCAATGGCTATTCCACACACGCTTACACTCGGTGTAGCCACTCGCACGGCCCACAAGCTGCTTCATTTGCGGCTCGAGTTGGGAGAAGAAGATCAGATACTCGGGCCATGGCCGCCGACTGCCTGGCTTGGTTCGCCATCCGGTCTCTAGGTCACTGCGATTTTTGATATTGATGACTTTATTAGGCTTCGCAGGGCCGACGATGACGCCCGCCTCATTTCGTTGGGCAGGCAGGAAACGGGTTGCCGGCGGCGAGCGAGACATACGTTGCTGAAGCCAGGTCGCTGGATCAAGGTAGAACCGGTCTGCTTCGTCGACGTAGTCCCTTTTCTCGATCGCGGACGACAAGCCTAGAGGAGGTTCGCAGGTCAGAGCCCAGGCGTCGATGCCGGGCGACGAGTTTGTGGGCGGATACTGAAGATGCGAGCGCCAAGGCGTGGAGTGGCAGGGCATGAGGAACCCGACAGTCATGTTATGCGCGACGGGATGCGGTAGGTGGTAAGTCTCGAAATCGGACCGAAGGTGGTGAGTAATGTTGATCAAACCCGAGTTGTGGATGCTGGCTGTGTAGAGGGAGATGGACAGGTTTGTGAGGAGGAGAAAAGCTAAGAGGAGGCGTTTGGTGAGCTGAGAGCGCTGAGAGTACGGTCGTAATGAATCGAATGCAGAAGCGAAGAATGCTGCTGTTGGGTGTGCGGCGAGGATGTGTAGTCCTGGGAGCAGCGGGTAGATGAAGCGAACTTCTTTGTGAGATATGAGCGAGAGAACTCCGGCCAAGACCAAGCTCGTTATAGTGAGGGATCGGAGCGTGAAGCGAGCAGTTGAGGACAGGTTGCGGTATCGGTCACCAAAGCACGACTGGTACATGCCGAGGAGAGCGAAGGGTAGGGCTGTCGTCAGTAGCAATGGATAGCCCTGTGAGAGGTAATAGTGCCAGTTGTTGTTTCCATAGAAGCCAGCAATGGACTGAAAGAGGTTGACCTGAAGGAAATGCCACGCAGGGAATGTCCACGTCTGGTAGAAGAGACGGTCAACCACTGCGGACAGACACAGCACGGCACTGCCGCACAGCAGCACTTCCCGAAAGCTGACCAGAAGTTCGCGCTGTGTCGGACCGCAGCGAAGAGGCTTCTGAGGCTCGTCCGTCTTCTTGTTCGTGCCCTGACCTTCTTGCCGAAGACTCCTCAACCCCATCAGCACCACAAGCGTTGCCCAAACCAGCACATTGGTCGGCCTCAACACCACCGCAAAAGCCGCAGCCAGCAACGCCCTCCTCAACCTCGTCGTCTCATCAACCACCCCATAGCTCGCACTAACCATCTTTCTCACCCTCAACCCCTGCTGATCGACCCCCTCCACATCCCTCGACCCCGGACCCGTCGACCAATGCCACGGCCAATTATACAGCGCCACAATCGTCAACGTCGTCTCTAACGAGTTCGAGAACGTCCTCGTCGAGCAGAACCACTGCCACGGGTTCGCGACCGTCAAAACCAGCGCCGCCGCCGGCGCCAGCGACCGTATCCCATAAGTCGACTCCGCCAGCCGCCAAGTATAGTAGTCTCCCAACGCCGCAATGACGGCCTGCAGCAGCTTCGGCGCGGCGAGCAATAACTGTGACCTGTACGGCCCGCTCAACGAGAGCATACCCGCCAGCCGATCCGCGACCACATAGCACACTGCGAACAAACTAGGATGCAGCGCAGACCGCAGTTGTTCTCTCCACTCCCAGGTTATCCACGCTCCACCAGACTCATCACCCTCATTACCAAACGCAAGCGCCCACGCCGGCTCTAGCGCCTGGAAATACTCATCCGGCTGAAAAAACGTCTGTATGATCAACGCATTCAACACGCGCGACGCTACGAGAAACAACAGCACATCTTGTCCCGTCGGCCCAGAAGGGTCGGGCTCCGCAGGCGCATGTCTTCTCCGGGTCGGTGTCAGCGGCGAGCCGGGTGTTGAGGGTAATTCGAGTCTCGGAGTGGACGGAGGAGATGTTGAAGCGGAGGACATTGCAGTTTTGTGGTCATCGTGGTTGAGGTGGAGGAGAAATGAGGTCCGGCGCAAAAGTGAGATGCGGGTTGTTTTTGTTGGAGGCTGGAGCGAGGAACCGAGCTGCAGGTACCTGCCGCGCATGTGACGTGACAACGGGGGGAAGTTTATGGACAAGGTTTCGGTTGCGTCAACCGGCCTTCATTCAAGCCCCGGCCAGGCTAGTGTTCGCGAGAGCGCAGTTGCGCATGAAGTCGTCGCCGGTTGCACAAATTGATTTCTTGGTGTAGAGCAGCTTACACTACCAGCTATCTAGACCCTCCTGTTCGCTCTACCAAAACCATGCCAAATCCATTTGTCTTCCCTGGAGCCGAGTAGTACAATCTATAGCCGTCTTTCATACACCCCGTGGTACTCGTATACATGCAGCGCTGTCTATTCGACAGTGACGGATTTGGCCAAGTTGCGGGGGAAGTCGACGTTGAGTCCTTCAGACACCGCAAGCCAGTACGCCATCAGCTGCAGGGGAATGACGTTGAGTAAACCTTGAAGAATATCGGCAGTCTTGGGGACTTCGATACGCTCGGTCTTATCGGCGGGGAACTCGTCTTCTCCTGTATTGCAAATGACGATGGGTCTACCGGATCGGGCGACGACTGTGATGCGTTAGTCACGTCCGATGAATAGTGGGACTGGAACATACCTTGCTGGTAAGCATTGAGCGACTTGGTGAAGATGTTGTCTCTGGTCATAATCATCACAATGGGCAAATTCTCGTCGACCAGAGCCAGGACACCATGCTTGAGCTCTCCAGACATGACAGCTTCGCAATGCAGGTAGGAGATTTCCTTGATCTTCAGAGCGCCCTCCAGAGCAGTCGAGAATTGATGACCGCGACCAAGTAGAAGCAATGATTTCTGACCCTGAAGGAACTTCTTGCACATTTCCTTGATGGGCTCGTTGAGCTTCAAGATCTCCTTGAATTGCTCGCTGACCTTAGCTAGACCGTCGATGACTTCTTCCCGTCTCTTCTGCTTGGAAGCACGATCCTCACTCAGGGAGAGTGCGAACATGATCATAGCCACGAATTGTGAAGTGTATGCTTTCGTTGACGCAACACCAATCTCGGGACCAGCGTTGAGATGAACACCGCAGTGAGTGAGGAGAGAGATCGAGGAGCCAACCACGTTGACGAAACCGACAGTCAGAGCACCGCGCTCCAAGCAGTAGCGCAGAGCCATGAGAGAGTCTGCAGTCTCGCCGGACTGGGAGACGAAGACGCAGGTATCGTCTCGGAAGACAGGAGCTTGACGATCGAGGAAGTCTGAGGCCAACTCGACGCTGATTGGGATTTCGGTCAACTCTTCGAACGCACCACGGACGGCCATGCAGGAGTGATAGCTGGTACCGCAGGCGATGAAGATCAATCTTCTGCAGCGGCGAATGGTAGGCATGTATTGGCGCAAGCCACCAAGATTGATAGTTCTGTTTGCAACATCAAGGCGACCGCGCATGGTGTTGACAACGGACTCTGGCTGTTCGAAGATTTCTTTCTGCATGAAATGGTCGAATTTGCCCTTCATGATCTCTTGCAGCTCCAGCTCGATGGTCTGAATGGCACGAACATTACTCGTACCGTCGTCTTTCGCCAAACGGTGAATGTTGAGCTGACCATCGTGAATATGTGCGATATCGTCATCTTCTAGGTATAAGACCTTCTTTGTGTGTTCGACGAGAGCAGATGCATCGGAGGAGAGGAAGAACTCGGCGGGCTGTGGCATGCCATCGTCTGAAAGGAAGGCTCGAGATTGCGAGCGGTGCAGGAGCGACTTGTCTGGAGGCGCGAGGAGATTAGACGGGGCCAGGTGGTTGTTCTTCTTGACCGCAACGTTGTGGCTGGCCATCTCAGCAGGCAGCGCAGCACCCTCGTCGGAGAATTCAACATCGACGAAGTCAACCTTCATCTTCTTCTGTGTCTTGACACCAATGACCAACGGCGAACCTTTTCTGGCAGCAATGACTTCGTGCGGGAAGTGGACCGACTTCATGAGCAGACCAAAGGCACCCTGGAGCTCCTTGATGACGGCCTTGCACAGTGTGGTGAAGTCGATATCGGGATGTGAGTCGAAGAGGTATTTGGCGAGCTTCGCGATGCACTCGGTATCGGTCTCGGTCTCGAACTTGAAGCCCTTGCCCTCGAGGAGAGCCTTGAGTTCTTTGTAGTTTGTGATGATACCATTATGGACGACGGTGAACTCCCACTTGGGATCCGACCTGGTACGATGTTAGACACCACGCTTGCATATAGTGCCAGGTGTGATATACCTATGGGGATGGCAGTTGAGAGTGGATGGAGGACCGTGCGTCGCCCAGCGAGTATGCGCGATGCCTGCATGTGAGTCGAATGTCTTTGTCATGTCCACGCCTGAGGCGTCAATGAGTTCTCGCAGCTTGGCGACCTTGCCAACTGCCTTGAATGGAAAGACCTCATTCTTCTTGTCGCCGTCTACTGCCAGACCGGCAGAGTCGTAGCCACGGTATTCGAGTCGGGAGAGGCCTGAAAGACAGATCAGTAAGGCTGGACTGCGCCCTTAGTCCCCTGAGTTCATACCATTGACCAATGTGTCGATGATGTACTTGCGATCCTTCTCGCAGAGATAGTTGATGTAGCCGAAGATTCCGCCTAGATGTTGTTAGCTCTGTCTGGGCTGTCGTAGAGAACTCTTACACATGATGTAGTTTGTCAAGGAGAGGAAGGAGAGGGAAGGAGGCGCTCGGCGGAATGAGAGCTACGTCAGATGTACGAAACAAAGAATGGTTGCTTGCAAAGAGGAGACAGCAGTGACAGCAGAGGAACGTTCGCGAGCGTGGGTATCGTGGTCAGTCAAGAGAACAAAGAGTGCAAAGACAGATTTGTAGAAGCAGAGTGTGAGAGACGTAAGAAGTTGGTCAATTGATGAGAATTATTACTGAAGGTCTCTGCCATGTTTACTCCATCCAACCGCAGCAGTGTCGTTGCCATGACGGGAACCGTGCGTCCTGCCGCCTCAGCCACCCCGCGAGAATCCATCATCACGTGTATTCGTTAAGGGCGTGATCCTACCAACTTGTGTCCAGTCCTGGTCTCTTCTTCCATCTCACTGTGTATCTTGCACTGTAGCTTCGGGATTGCATTCGCAAACTTTGTGTTGCGTTGACGCGTGCGCCGCTTCGGGCCTGACCATTATTGGAGGCCTCCTCGTTCAGCGGAGATCTTTTGTACCTGCAGTAGCCAAGACCGAGGGGTGAAACATTTGTGACAGCACTATTTATGGAACCCTTGCGACTTGCAGACCTGCTGTGCTGTTGCTGCAGAAAATTCTGTTCATGGTCGCCGACCAGATTCCGGCAATCAAGATTACATTGTAGCATTGCACTTATGTTTGACGTACAACTTCTAACAGAGTTGCGGCTTCTCAATATCGAGGCAGATGTAGGAAGCAGAGGCTCAGAGCCTCTCCTGACTTCGGAAGGCCCCTGTCAGCCGCCACAACAAGAACTCAGGGGGCCAGATCTGTGAGGCAACTTGTTGAAAAGAAGGCAGCATATGGAGTCTTAGCTCCTTCACCATCAACATCTGTTTCACTTATCCGACTGTACCACGGGAGTGTCATCACACGACGTCATTGGTACTAGTCGAATGATGAATCGTGTCCAGTCGATATTAGAATGTCTGAACGCGCCTACAGGAGATGGATCGCAAATCACCCCAACAGCGAGTTTAGATCTGCGATGTGTTCGCCGGATGTTGCTGAGCTCCTGATTCGAGATTCTTCCTGTCATAAGAGCTGCTCTGACGCGCTGACCTCACTTGCGTGCAACACTACTTGGGCCCTGCCATCCTCTCGAGAAGCTGACCGTATGCCTCCTGACGCTTCAACTCGAAGCTGTTGAACGCGTTCGCGGCGAGACCGACGGGAATCTGATCTTTGCCCTCAATGAGGCCACTCCAGGCCTAGTAGAGTCTTAGCAAGACAATGCGCGCTTCTGGAAAGTCCAACTTACACCCTCAGTGAATTCATCGATGGGCATGCCCATCTGTCTCCCAGTCTTACCATAATCGGGTTGATGGCGTTCGTCGTGCAACTCGGTCTGCACAGCCGGCGGGAATATCTCAATCACTTTGATATTGGTAGGTTTCAGCGATGTCCTCAAGCACAGAATCCAATGATGAAGCGCTGCTTTTGTTGCACAGTAATTTGACCGTGCTGGTATGGGGATGAGGCCGAGATTCGATGAGACATAAATCAAGGCGGTCTCGACATTGCGACCACGCAGGAAAGGAATCAGCTCTTTGGTAAGAGCCAGATATGCCAAGTAGTTCGTTGTAAATTCCAGCTCGACTGTGGCGATATCGATGCTCTCGGGCTCACTCCATTCTGCGGCACGTATCAGCTCGTGCGCCGACGCTGGGAGCTTACTTACCGCAGCGACGCTGAATCCCTGAGTTCAAGACGACGCAGTCAATGTCCGGATGCCTCTCTGTCAATTTCGAGAGGACTGTGGGTATCTGGTCAAGCTTGGTGATATCCAAGACCTCAGAATCCGCCTTGTCGCTTCCATGCCTCTGGACGAACTCGTCGAGATTACCCCTACGTCTGCCGGTCACGATGACCTTATGTCCTTCATTCACCAACTTTTCTGATAAGGCCAGTCCGATACCTGTCCAGCATAGTTAGGGCATGATTTCAGATTGAAGGTTCTCACGCACCTGAGGTAGCCCCAATGACGAGGACTTTTGAGTACAGGAATGTCATCTTGTCGATCAATGAAGCATTTCACGATATCTCGAACGCGACTTCGAAACCGAGTTGCTCACAGGAAAAGCATGAACTAGACGCCCTTCCTATGACGTTCTTACTCGGGTATATACTGCCGTAGTGATTGGGAGGCGGCAAAACCGCATCATAGACTTACCTATCGACTCGCTTGAGCTTGAGCGCGCGATTCTTCGATTAACCATTATCGCTACTATGCACATGGAAAGGACTGATGAACAATCCTGTAACGCGGAAAAACTTCTGGGCGCTGTAGAAGGTTCGTTATGTGCCGAGAGCAGTCTCAATAATAGTAGCGGTATGGGTCAACGCTCTGTCAGGGTTTAGGCTCGTGGCATTTCTTACACAAGGCCGCCACGGCCCGGCGAATGTGCTGTGAGTCTGGGTATTGCAAGAACATAACTCCTGATGAGACTGCCTCATCGAAAGCCATCGCACTCAAGGTCGAAAGATGAAGAGATAGCTCGGGCGCAGTCAGTCCGCGGCTGGAGTGCGCGCAGTAATACGGTGGATTCGGGGGACATCAAGTGCTATAAGCCCTTTCAAAAACGCTAAGCATCCCCGCTGCCATCTTCGACCTCAACTACTCGTTATCCGTCACGACGATATCACCTACCGCCAGCGCAACTTTCGTCGACGCTGGCAAAGAAGACGCTTGTTATAACACGCACTCGACCCACTCGTACGCCAACACGCATATGCTGCCCAGAGCCGATCGCAGTCGAATTCTTGGTCGTGGATGATGACAAAGTTTGTGAATCACGGACCAGAACTGCATATCCCCATCGAAATAATTATGATGCACACCATGAACAATCATCGATGGAGGTAGGTCACGGTTCAGTGAAAGACGACACTTACTACAGGCTTATATCACACGTCGATTTGTCAAAACCGCAAGACACCGTCTCACGGGTCGAAATCGTTGCTTCCCACCTTTTGGGCCACCAAATCCCACAGCCGCCCAACACCACTATCGATATTCATCAAAATGTCCTTGAATACTCATCCATTTTATCACGTTACCGACTGAGAATATCTACTGGAGGACATTGGAAGAATCTCTGGCTATTGACGGAATTATTTGATGATGGTGGACTCTTCGTGTCGTCGACGCGTTTCTGTATGGAGCCAGCTGTGCCTGAGCTCTTCTGCTGGGCTGGGCTCGTAATGATAATACCATACCTACTATATCCTCATAATAATGTCGTGCTTGCTCAAGTAAGAGGTGGCTGATACATATATTGTTGTCGTCAAATAATGGCTCCTTGTGCGCAACAAGAGATGGTGATACATATGTACGGTGAACTGACGCCAAGAGGCTGAAGAGCATGCGCCAACCTCAGCAAGCTGCCCTCGATTTCGACCGACGTCCAACCCTCTCCTTTCACAATAGCATAATCCCATCTCCTTTCTGTTCGGCGTCAATTGTACGCGAATCGTACACTTGACAATAATTGTTCGGCGCATTAACGAGTTTGGAGGCGTAATATCTGAGAACCAGCCCCTTCGGGAGAACGCTACACCTGCACCTCACGAACGCGTCTCCCTGCGGTCTTTTCGCAAGTAACATCCACACTCACACAGTTGCACTTGCGCTCTCATCGACGAGCATTTAAAGAGCAGCGCAGATACACGCACACTGCTTCACCTGTATCCTGATCAGGATATGCGCGCAGCCGTTGAGCATCCTCGACATTCGACCTCACCGCAGTCAGCGCTTCTGCCATTAGACTGCTTCTATTTAACGGATCGCTAAATCGACTCAGCTCTCTGCCAGATTTCTGTCTACCTGGCCGCTCGCTCGCTGATACGAGTCTGGACCTCACTGTCGACGGTCTATCATCACGCCGCGTGATCACGTCGATCTCGACACCACAATTGATGCGATCAACCTCAGCCAATGATCCTCGATTCGTCACAGTCTGAATCTCGGCGGCTTGAATCGACGACGCCGTCGCGGAGCGGTCCTTGATGGCAGCTGCTAACACCGCAGCCATCAATTACTTGACACCCAGTACTCAGTCGGAATCACCGCCACGAGGCAAGCACATAAGCCCTTTTTCCAATGCGGTCGGTGTTAGCGCCAATCACCACCAAGATCTTCACGGTCCGTCCATCATGACGCCGTCACACACTCCTCCCGTTCATCGCAAATCGGCACGCGACGATGGCCTGTGCGTCAAGGGCACTAAATGCACATACGACCCAGAACTTGACAAAAGTCTCAGCAGGAAAGACAAGCGGGACACGAAGGCTTCATTTGAAGAGTTTGGAACAAAGCCAGAAGACAATGTCGTCCCATCAGATCCGCGTCTCGCGATCCCGAATTACCGTAACAGCGTGATCGGCAAAGCGAAGGCTAAGTACCGTCCAACGTTATACGGCTTCAAGACATGGGACAGCGATGCAGTTACTACTGTCACAGCTGGTCCGCCAGCTGTGAAGATAGTCGTCACGGGCTTCGATCCTGCCGCTCCTCTTGCGCATATTAGCGCCTTTGGTTCCAACTATGGTGAAGTCTCAGACGTCGACAACAAGACTGATCCTATCACGGGGCGGTTCCTGGGTATTTGCACCATCACATATCAAGATTGCGCTTCTTTCCGCGGAAGTGGCCCCATACAGGCGACTCTCGCCGCAAAGACCGCAGCACTGGACTCGAAACGAGGACCACGATTAGGGCTGCGTACCGTCAAGATCGAACTCGATAGAGACGGGTCGATCACGCGCACGCATGTTCAGAAGGCCATCGCCGCACAAAGAAAAGAGACCGGCATCATACACGCGAAACCTCCCGCGCCTCAACCCGCGCCTGCGAGTCCCGTCACTGTTGGACCGCCACCAAGTGCGCCGAGAGGCCCAGCCGCCAGATCAGCGGCACCTGCGCGCCCTCCGCCGGGATCAATCGCCGCAACTTTCAGCGCCGCAGCGCCCAAGCCCGAACGTCCTGCGCGATCAGAAAGAACAAGTCTTGTTGAGTCCAATATCATCGACTCGCTCAAAAACCAACCATATATTTTCATCTCCTCTCAGCATGTACCGGTGCTAAGCACAACGATACCGCACATGAAGAAGCGATTGCGTACACATGACTGGCGCGAGGTGCGCTGCGATCACTCTGGCTATTATCTCTCTTCGATCATTCAAGAGAGGGTCAGATAGAGGCCCAAAGGACGTTTACAGCATGCAACGGCCTACCGCTGTTCACATACGTGATGCAGATGGAGCTGCGACTAGGTGGCAATCCAGCGCATGCCGCCACGGCTGAGCCTCCACCGCCTATGCCAGCGCCAGTGCCGTACATGACAAATAGACAGCACTACAAGCAGCGTCGTATCCAGGAAATGGACTTGGAAGAAGAGAAGAAGCAGCGTGCGAAGGATCTGGATCCTGCAAGAGCCGTACTCCAACTTGTTGTCCAAGAATTGCGCGACAAGCTGATTGAGGATGTGAAGTCAAGAATAGCAGCAAAGGCTCTTTATGAGTATCTGGAGCCTGCCAGGCTCGCAGAGAAGCGCAGGCGCTATGGCATTGATGATCCTGAAGGCAGTCGCCGTGGCTTACTTAGCCGTGATGATGGTTCTTCTACTCCAGACTCACGTTTTGGGACAAGACGACGCGTAGACATGAAAGCCATGAACGCCCTGTCGCTACCTCGAATCGCCAAAAGAGGACGACAAGATCCTGGAGCGGCATTTCGAGACGAGCGTCGCAGCCGCAGACCACAGCCCAACGTGCGGTCTTTGTTCCATCAGCTGTCACAGTTCCATGACGAAGAAGAGGACTCCGACGATGAGAGGGCAACGTCAATCACACGAGATACGGAGGAACCCGAAAGTCGGCCACCAAGTCGCATGAGCATGACCTCGATCTCAGATGATGATGATGCGCTGATTCGTCAAGCTACTAAGCGGCGCATGCATGCTAAAGAATCTTCTGAGGTCAATGAGTCGGTCAAGCAGGAGACCGAAACCGCAAGGGAAGACATGGTCATCTCCAAGCTTGAGCGGAGCATCTATGAAATGTCTCCTTCGTCGCGGAAGCGTAAGCGGTTGATGCAAGAGCTGCAGGCCCGCAAGCGCCAGAAGGCAGATGATGAGCTGTTCGGAATCGATAAAGCAGATCTCGAACGAGAGGACTCGATCGATGTCAAGGTTGATGAGATAGAGACACCTGTCGAGGCCACCCCAGAAGTTGAAGAGAAGCCAATCATCACCAAGCCTAAGCCCAAACCGAAGAAGAAAACCAAGAAACAGATCCAAGAGGAGCAAGAAGCCGAACGACGTGCTCAAGCGGAGGCTGAAGCAGACCAGATTGTCGACAATGTGCTCGAGCTCGCTGAAGAGGAAGAAGCTCTGGCTGAAGAAGCAGAACGCCGTCCAGTTGTCGAATGGGGCGTCTCCGCTAATCAGCCTGAACCCACCGTCGAGGATGACGAGGACATCATCATGGATCTACGAGGCTGGCAAGCTTCCATCATGGATGACGAAGACTTGCAACTGCTTAACGAAGTCCTGCACTCAAAGACTCCCAAGGCCATTGGCGACGTCACTGCCTGGGCCTGGCGCCAGGAGCAAATCCGTAATCTCAAACCCGGCCAAATCCCAGGTGCTCTGAGAAAGGAGCCTGCCATTGAAGGCTACTACGTTTCCAATCCCACAGGCTCGGCGCGTACCGAGCCTCTCAAGAAGATCCTTGAGTCTGAGAAGTCGAAATACTTGCCTCATCGCATCAAGGTCCAGAAAGCACGCGAGAAGCGCCAAGCTGAAGCAAAGAAAGATCCCAGCAGCGTGGTCCCCAAACAGGCAGAACTCCCCAAGACGAGCTCCCGTGGTAAGCGCGCTGACGACCGACGTACAATCAAAGATCTCGCCACCCAGCGCGAGCTCCTGGAAACAGTCGGTGGTGACGATCAAGTCCTCACACGCTTCAACCAGCTCCAGAAACGCAAGAAGCCCGTCAAATTCGCTCGCTCTGCGATCCACAATTGGGGTCTCTACTCACTCGAATCCATCACTGCTGGGGAGATGATTATCGAGTACGTCGGCGAGAAGATCCGGCAGGAAGTTGCCGACCTGCGCGAAATTAAGTACACCGAGAGTGGCATCGGGTCCAGCTACCTTTTCCGCATCGACGAAGGCACGGTCGTGGATGCGACGAAGAAGGGCGGGATCGCGCGCTTCATCAATCATAGCTGCGATCCGAACTGCACGGCCAAGATCATTCGGGTTGGGGGGACGAAGCGGATTGTGATTTATGCTTTGCGGGATATCGAGAAAGGTAAGTCGTTTCCATGCCTTGTCATCTATTTCTGTCTGAGCCACCGAAGCTGACATGACCACAGACGAAGAGCTGACGTACGACTACAAATTCGAGCGCGAGATTGGCAGTGACGACCGCATCCCCTGTCTGTGTGGCAGCGCGAACTGCAAGGGCTTCCTCAACTGAAGACTCTTCCCACCTCTAGCTACCTGCCGACAACGATACAGCAGGGGGCAGCAGCGCATACTTAAACGAAGCACATCAACAGCATGAATTCCTGCTGTGGCGTCAGGCAATTGGACGACCAATGCGCGTCTGCATCCTTGGCGTGTTGGACGCTATGCCGTACCAATCATACCAGCGGCTAGCGACCGAGATCTATTATAGCGGAAGATGTAGTCGCCGATGTACAGAATGAAATCTTCACACTCTCAGTGGGCTTTTGAGTGCCATACGTCTTGATGATGTGGAGGAGCGTCTCTTCGTCGGCACAGTTGAATTTTGACCTGTTCCATACCTGAGCCTCATTCCACCTTCGGAACGCAGCTTCCGTCGTTGGGACGGGAGTTGGGGAAAGAGTAATGCAAGGCGTCGTGGCTTGAGAGTGCAAGGAAGGAATTCGGATCAGTAGGAAGCGCGACTTGTTGCTGATCAGAGGGAAAGTGCGTAGAAGGTCCTTGCGAAACCGGTTGACATGGATGATGGAATTATATATGTCAGACCGGATGACGACAAGGGCCAGGAACACTGCACCTCGATATACGCCGGCTAATGCTCGGCATCATGCCGGAAGCGCATCATCACTGCTTGAATAGCCCCACCATGCTAGAATTTACCGTCGTATGGGATCTCAAGCCGGACTCGAAGCGGTACCATGATGATTGTTGTACGGCTAATTTCTCTTGGACTATAGAAGCTGACAGAGCCTCAACAGAATTGACTGCTTTGCTCGCTTTCGCTGTGATCTGCATTGACCTAACTCTGAATCTGGTGCTAGACCTGACTTGGGAAGCCGTCAACGACTTCATCGTTGACCGGCCTTTAAGCTGTTCGCCGCAGCCAAAGACGGAAAAGAGTAAGTCTGACGGAGGAGGTACAGTCTAGGGACGAACCAAAGAAAGACCGTCAGTAGGGAAGTGATCAGGCCATATCTCGTCCAGGTCCAAGGTCGAGACAGATCGCTGAAGAACAGCTGCTGTTACAAGGTGGCGATCCCACCAACCCACAAATTATTGGCGACGGCTAGGGACAGGGGACGAGCGACAGCGATGGCGGAACAGATCCAAGAATGGGTCGTCGACGAGGTGAGCCCCTGACACTCGACACAACCGCTCGGCACCGTATCCACCCTGTTCAGACGCTGCTATCGCCGCGGCTATGCCATTATCGGCAAGACAATGCTATACTGGCGACAATTTGCTAACCATAACCCCAGCCCTACCTTCATCACCCGGCACTCCTAGGCGAAGGCCCGCACTACAACCCCTCCACCAACACCCTCCGCTTCCTGGACATCAACTCCAACAAATTGCACACCCTCGACCTCAACAAAGGCCCCTCCAGCTTCCGCACCATCGACACGCACATCCCCATCGGCGTCACCGCCGACATCGCCGGCGAGGATTCCTCGAAAGTCATCCTCACCGGCTCCAAGGACGGCGTCACGAAATTCTACCTCGATGAAGGTCGACACGAATACCTCGCCAAATTCTGGGAAGGCGTCGCTGAAGGCGAAGGTGATGAGCAGAGGGGAGGGAAGACAAGAAGGCTAAGGCGAATGATGGGAATGTTGATCCCAAGGGCCGGTTTTGGGTCGAGGCATTTGTGACGCCGGAGATTGAGGAGCCGAATGATCGGGAGGGGGTGCTTTGGCGGATGCAGGGTGGGAATGGGACTTGGAGCTTGAAAGAAGCGATGACTAACATGACGATTCCGAATGGAATCAGCTGGACGGCGGATAGGAAGTGGATGTATGTTACTGATTCGCCAGTGCAGAGGGTGTATCGGTTTCCCTGGAACGAGGAGACGGGGGAGGTGGATGTTAGTGATCGAGAGTCGAAGATCTGGTATCAGGAATCTGAAGAAGGCATGTTTCCGGATGGACATGTGATGGACGTCGAGGGAAATATTTGGCAGGCGTTCTACGGCGGGTCGCAGGTCAAGAGAATTTCGCCTACAGGAGAGGGTGGTAGCAAAGGGAGGGTCACAGGAGTGGTCAGGTTGCCGACGAAGAACATCACTTGTCCGGTGTTTGTGGGCACCGAGCTGTTCATGACAAGTGCGAAGGATAAGAGTGGGAGTGGGGATGAGAAGAGTGAGAAGTACGGTGGGAGTCTCTTTAGGGTGGATGTTGGGGTTGAGGGTATGAAGAAGCCGGAGGCTGTCTTGGACTGAGCTATGCGGCACAAGGCGGATTGTGGAACGAGACTACGTTGGGGCGGACCCCATGAGAGGGTATGAGGATTATATGACAGGACTGGCCGTAAAGGCATCGACTCCGCTTGCATCATAGTGGAAGACGTGGGAACTTGGGAATTCTGGTTGAAATAGACATAGACTTTTATCATACAGAGTTACCTCACCCAGACCCGAGACAGAAGCACGGCGACTTCATCGTGGAGGCCTACCTGCGAAGAAGACTCGCGAACTTCTGGCTGGTTGGTCGCAGTCAGAGTTGTTCCATAAGCCAGGGTCAATTCACGACAGAGCCATCTCGTTGTGGCGATCAGGTCATTTCGTTCTGACGCTCGTGTCACTACTGCACCGACGCTCAGGTCATCGCCATCCCAGAGTCAACTCAGCTCTATTGCCGTCAAAGGCACGTAAATCCGAGGCGGATGGAGGAACTTCTGTCCGGGATTACACCTGAGAGTGAGTGACTGATGTACGAACATCGACGGAAGCTATGGACAGCGCGCACCGTCGGTCCGAAGCGAGAAGAGCATTTGGGAGTGCGCTCGGTTCGTTCTCCTTCCATGACCATAGACTGGCCGCCAAGAGGGAAGGGAGGTATGGTTGGCTAAAGCGGATTTAAGCAGTACGTGAAGTAGAATGGCATTCTAGCAATACCGGAGACACATAATGGTGATCAAACAATTCTATAGTCCTCCTGACCCGAAGCGGAATGCTTTCACTCTGTGCACGATCGACAGCTCTGCAACATTTGCGGTAGCCAGCCAAATCGACAACTCAGCTATCTCCCAAGACCGACTCTGTCGAGCCACAATAAGCCAGCCAGCCAGCCAGCCACGGCCCCCAATCTCATCTCACCACCGACTCATCCATCGCGCGATGTCAACCGCCTTCTTATCCAGCGTTTTAGTCATCACCTCACTGATCCCAAACAATACAGGCGCCGTTACGGCGCTCATGCCTAACAACGCGACCGCATACCACAATCTCTCCTCGCCAGCCGCACCCCTACTCATATCTATCTCCAGCAACCCACAGAAGAACCTCAGCGCCCGACTACCGAGACTGAACAGCACGACGCCATGCGCCAGGTAAAGCGAGAAGCTGATCTCGCCCAGCCACTGCGGAAACCGACTGGACAGAAGGCGCTGGTAGATGCTCTGTGGACCGGCGGAATCAATGGACAAGATGAGGAGGGTGGCGCCGAGAGTGGCCCACCAGCGGGAGGGGCCGAAGTGGGACATCCACGTTGCTGGAGTCAAGGTGGTGGCAAGTGTGATGTAGCCGGGAGAAGTGGTGGCGCCCTCGTCGCCTTCCGGGACGGAGAGGAAGTAGAGGCCATGAGTACGGCGAGGGCGTGGAGGAGTGTGCGTGCTCGCTGCGTACGGGGCCGCCTAGAGCCTGGGAGCTCGATATCATCTTCGGAGATGGTGGGTGATAACAGGATTGAGGACTCGGGCAAGATATCGCTCAAAGTCTTCGACTGTGGTAATGGTGTGTGCAGGAAGTGTACGTCTGCACAGAACATCCCTGCCGAGAAGAGGAACATGTCAGCCCAGCCGTGGTACAGCCAGAACAGTGCCAATCCGGTAAGAAACAAGAGCCGGAACCGCGAGCCGGATTTGGCGGTCCCAAGAGTGGTGAGAAATACCAGCAGACTACCCTTGAACTCAGTCGGAATGGTCCACGTATTCTCCTCGAAGGCGTGCGCGCCGCCAAACGGTGAGATGAACCACGAGGAGGATATCGCCCACGCCTTGAGTTGCTGCATCAGCGTCTCACTGGGCCGGTAGACGCGAGGAGCCTGAAGGTCGGTCAAGCCCATCTGAGCAAGCAGAGCAATGATCAACGTTGCTGTCAGGCATGGGATGTAGAGGCGTGGACCGCGGCGGAAAGTGCTACTGGCTATGCAATCGTGCGCTTCACGGTGTTGACCTTGGCGCGCGAGACGAAGAGGTTTCGTACTGAGAACATATCCTGATAGCACGAAGAATATGGCCACCATTGGTCCACCAGACATCCATATTCGAATTAGTGGTAAGGAAAGCAGCAAGTTCGCAGAGGTCTCAGATGAGCCATAGCCGGGCCGGATCGCAGGATAGAAGAATCCGGTGGTGTGATGGAAGACGACGATGAGAGCTGCGATACCCCGTAGTCCGTCCAGGTAGCTTGTCTCGTGCAGCTTGCGCGGCTCGCTTTTGGTGAAGATAGGCCGTAGGCTCGTCGGAAGGAGACTATTCAACATCTTACGGACGCGGGTCGCATGGACTGGCACGATTAGTCTGTGATATAAAGGTAATCGGGCTACGATATTCTCACCGAAAGCCTCAGTCTTCACGTTTGACAACTCCAGAAGAGGTTCCGCCGACAAGTCTTGGTCTGTTCGATGGTGCTGCAGCCACACAGGCAGGGAGTACCAGCTATCGCTTGGCATTGTTGGACTCCAGGTAAGGGATGCACGAACATCGCTCCAGCAATATAGAAGTCTGTTCAGAGCCTGGAAAAAGTGTTGTATTGGGGCATTTTCGGAGAAAGCAAGGGACGTGTTTGACATCTGTCAGACGCGACCCATATCCGCTACTGGCCCCTTTCTGAATGCATGACCTCGTACAACGACACAAATTCTAGCACATAGCCAGAAGTAAATACCGGCCATTTGCGGCACATCTGCATCGCCGCTAGCCCATCGATTCCAGTAGTGAGGTATCCATCATGGAGCAAAAGCAGTCCACGAAGCCGAATATGCTGGGTCAACGATGGGCTACCACAGGCCAAGAAAACGGCTCAGTAGACTATGTTGTACTCTTCGATGGTGCCGGCATGTCGGGGAATGCTCTAGGCCCGGGATTCACTCCAGTAATAATTAATCTGGGATTGGAGGAGCTTCCTCCTTTTCTGCTAAGCCTGCGAAGGATAATATGTAACCGCGAGAAACGCTTGCTCGGGTGGTCTGATTAGGCTTGCCAATCGATGCGTGGAGGTCAGACTCCAGAGAACAGCTCTGCCAACTACTGTTGATTCGTGAGTGATATGAATACCTTGTGCAAGGACATTGTAGCCAATAGCGTTGATTTCAGTGATATGGGCTTCTGCTGAAGACGATTTCCGAGACTCAGGGCGGATCTACGTGCGCGTTTTGGCCACTGGGACCTAGATGAGTTGCTCGATCAAGGCTCGTCCTACTCGTGGTTCGTGCAGCTCCAGGACCCGAAGACAGCGTGTCTCTCGAGGCGGAGAGGTCTTCAACATCGGCATCCTGATCGGTAGTATTATCGACGTCTGTCATAGACCGTGTCTCGCCACGTGGACCATCGTCGACAGCGTCCAGCTCCACTGCTGACCTGGTGCCCAAATCGGTTGATTCTACTTCCGGCATTTCTTTTAGACTCTGATCGGATTGAGTGCTGAGTCCACGCTCAACGGCAAGTCTTTGCGCGATCTCGCGCTTCTGCGCTATCTCCATTTCCTCAGCTTGGCGAACTTCTTCCTCTTCCTGCCTCAACTCCCGCATGGATGGAAATGGGACGACTTCTTCAATCGACGGAGATACTGCGTTAGGACTTGTGAAGTTCTGGCTCTTCCGCGATCGCGATCGTTTTGAAGGCGTACTGTGGTTGGAAGACGATTTGGATTTTGACGAGACAGTCCTTTGCGTTGACCTTCGAGACAGCCGTTTCGCCGAGTTCATGCCGCTGTTCTGCTGGTCCGGGCCCTCATTATTGGTATTACGACACGAGAGCATGACCGCAAACTCGTCATCTAATGGTACTGCGTCGCCCTCCTCGTCGCTAAGGATGAGATCGCCACGCGACGACAAAGAGTTGGTGGTTGATCGGGAATTCTGTGTCGCACTTCTCTGCCGCGTATGGCCCCGTGTCTCAGGTATAGTGCCATAGCCTTCCTCCTCTAGCAACGGCTGAGACTCAAAGTCTGACCTGTGCGCGCCGGGATGCTCTTGTAGATTGGCGGCTGAGGGTCTGTACTTCAGCACTCGAGACCCGATCTTGAAAGGTAGTCGTTCCAGAAAGCCAAGATAAGAGGAGCCGGGTATGATTGTGGGGTCTTCCTCAGCGTCGGAGGGCTGCATCGGCCCAGCTCGTCTGCGACTCTTGGAGCCATAGCTCATACCTCGCTGTCGTTTTGGCTGCTGGCCTCGACCGGCAAGCAGACTGTCTAGTTCGTCATTGCCCCAAGCCTGTCCGCCTACGACCGGGTCCTCTTCGTCATCCCAGTCATCGTAGAAATCGAAGTAGTTTTCTGCTTGTCCTCGCGAGCGCCGGCGACCACGCCTACGCCTTGCGCCGCCATCGCGACTCGGAAAACATGGCGCAGTGCAGTCGTCGATGCATGATCTAAACCCGGAGAGACAGGGATCGATGTACAGCTGGGTGAAACTGTAGATGTTCTCTTGCGCTGCCTGATTTGCGTTCTCGAAGTTGTGGGATAGGACGTTGAGCGTTTGTCGCAGTTCTGGGTTCATGGTGACGGCATTGATCAGTTTGGCCCACTAGGCTCGACTGTGTTGGGCCGATGTTGGGCGTGAGGCGACGGCTGACCTGTGGTGTATCTCAGCCATAGTTGGCGCAATTGTGAGTACCTGATGGGACGCAAATAGTAGAAGAAGGAAAGCGTGCTGATAAGTCGATGCGCATTGCCGGGAATCTGGGGATGGTCCCGGGCGATGTCGACCCCATTCAGCCCCGAGCAGATCACTCATATACTAATAATGTAAGCTGCCAAGACTGTCATCATTCTTATTTTGAGGTCTGACATATTACTTCCGTTCTTTTGCACAACTTAGCGCAATTGTGATGGTTCATTACATTCGCTTTTTGAGCACGCCCCAGGTCGCTGTCACGTCGAGGAAGTCGATCGCTATATCAGCGCCTCTGGCTGTAACAACCGACCTCGGTGACACGTACCTGCATCAAGATGTCAGTCTACTCGTTCGACTTATCGATGTCAAGGCTGCTGCGGTGATTGCTGAGCAGAGGGTCTTATGCAAAGGTAGCTCACGAGCGCTAAAGACCTCGCTGGAATGCAATGGCAAGTATCTTGGGCGGGCAGTATGTGTACATGTGACCACTTTGGAGACCCAGCGCAGCATACAGGCCAGAGAGATACCACAGATTCTGGATGTCTGGAGCCATGACTTCACGCTCACAGACAAGGAGCGATCGGAACCACTGGTAGTGCGGAAGGTGTCCCCAGGAACTGGACAGGTCTTGTGTATCTGGGAAGAGACTGGCGATTCTATTGCGCGTCATGTATGGGACGCCAGCCTGGGCTTTCTCATATATCTTCAGCAGGCTCTTGAGGAACGAATCAATCCTGGACCAAAGATGCTGAAGACTTTACTGTCTCGCAACAAACGGCTGCAGATTCTGGAGCTCGGGACTGGATGCGGAACAGTTGGCATTGCTTTCGCACAGCAGTTCAACTGCCATGTCACGCTCACAGACCTAGACGATGCCATGGACATTCTGGAGACTAATGTCAAGCAGGCGTCGCCAGCGACACAGACCAAGTTGACGAAGGCTACTCTGGACTGGGGAGAGGACGTCGAGGCTAGTCTGCAGCAATCCTACGATATCATCTTACTCTCGGACTGTATCTACAATCCGGACAGTAGCGTGGCTCTGGTCAGGACCCTTCTGGACATTGCCACATCTGCACCGCAAGCCTGATTGTGGTGGGCTTCAAGCGCCGACATACGGGCGACGATGTGTTCTTTGACCAGATGTCTCTGAATGGCTTCCGAGCTATAGAGACCCTCGATATCGACCTTCCACATATTCCGTCGGAAATAGACGCCTATGAGCCTGTCATTGAGTTTCACAGCTTCTTGGGCCCTCTACAAAAAGATGCAAGTTTCAGCAATGTGCCACAAGCGAATTTTGTAGATTGATCATTGTGCAGGTGAGCACTAGAGAAGCCCAGAGGATGTTTGTGGTCTGACCTGACTCACGGTGTATGACACACGCGGGATGAACGTCGGAAGGCGGGATTCGGATATTCAGGGCTTGGCAACTTTTTTGGTGGGCACATTTCGAAAATTTTGAGGGCAATGCCGCGACCTCCTTGAAATCATCACAACTTTGTGTACTTTGCCTTCTCAATAGAACCTCACTACTTTGCCACAACTCGCTCGGACTCGCGATCTTACGACTCCAATATTTCTACCCAAAATCACATCAAATTGCCTTTGGGGAGTTCTCCAGAGGCATAGTTCTATCTACCACGGCTTCAACCTCGTTCGCGCTTCGCCATCAAACTGCTTCTGCATCTAAGCACCGACACATTCTCAACACTCTACCACCTCCCATCGCGGACAAAGAATCTTAATCAACTCTTGGCGTTCGAGTTGCATCTTCAAGGCCTCCCCGTTCCGCAAACCTCTCAGCTGCCGCATAGCATTCAACAAGAGATTCTTCCTCTCGCCGGGGAAGGGTCGCAGAGGCAAGTCCCCAAACGTTGTGTTGGGGCAAATCTAAAACCTCCTTAACACTCGCCATATTCGTCAAAGCACTCTAATTCCGGAAACCAACCGCAAGGTTATGGCACCGTCCGCAATCTTAGAGTACCAAGAACTTACAACCAAATTTCACAAAGAAGTCAGTCTTCTTGACGATCATCATGGCGGAGACGAAATCATCACCAACGGACTTGCCTCCAAAGCTCTTGTTCAGAGTGTGCTGAAGGAGCACATCTCTGGAATCGACACCGATACCTGCGACCCCGGTGACGAGGATGCCTTCTACGTGGCGGATATGGGCGAGATCTATCGCCAACATCTGCGCTGGAAGCTGAACCTCGCACGAGTCAAGCCTTTTTATGGTAAGTCTACGACTTCCCTCTCTCAGCAGAACATATGCCAAGAACTCCATGTCCGGCAAGCAACCTCGCATTGAGCTGTAGGCTGACCACGTTACAGCTGTCAAGTGTAATCCCGACAAAGAGGTCCTGCGTCTACTGGCTAGCCTGGGGACTGGCTTCGACTGTGCGTCGAAGGCCGAGATCGATCTTGTTCTCAACCTCGGCATCGACCCCAATCGTATTATCTACGCGCAACCATGCAAGACCAAGTCGTACCTGCGACACGCAGCCAGAGTCGGTGTCAAGCAGATGACCTTTGACAACAGCGATGAGCTGCTCAAGATTAAGAACTGCTACCCGGACGCCGAGCTGGTCCTGCGCATCATGACAGACGACTCATCAAGCCTGTGCCGTCTGAGTGCAAAGTACGGCGCTAGTCTTGATGATGCAAAGGAGCTGCTCCAATTCGCTCATGAGCTGCAGCTCGATGTCGTCGGTGTCAGCTTCCATGTCGGCTCTGGAGCATCCGATCCGTCCTCCTTTCGCAAGTCAGTCAGAGACGCACGGGAGGTCTTCGATGAAGCGTGGAAGATGGGATTCAACTTGGAGTTGCTTGATGTCGGTGGAGGTTTCGTCGACGAGACTTTCGAGCTCTTCGCTGCTGCCTTGAACAGCGCTCTCGAGGACTACTTCCCTAACAATGAGATTCGCGTCATCGGAGAGCCTGGCCGCTACTACGCTTCAAACGCCTTCACTCTTGCGGCGAACGTCATTGCCAGACGCGAAGTCTTCGAACACGATATCGGCAAGCACTCGTACATGCTCTACCTAAACGACGGTGTGTACGGAAACTTCTCCAATATCATATTCGATCACCAACATCCAATTCCGAAGATTCTGCATGCTCAGTCCCCAGCGACTCAGCTTACGGAGTACTCGATCTGGGGACCGACGTGCGATGGCATCGATGTGATCACGGAGCGTCACGTTCTCGCAGGACTGCTGAATGTTGGTGACTGGCTGTTCTTCGAGAACATGGGAGCGTACACGAAATGCTCGGCAACTCGCTTCAATGGCTTCACTGATGATCATCGCGTCATCTACATCTCCAGCGAGCCAGGAGCATCCGCTCTGCTTGGCTACTAGCTGACGTTGGAGCGGCTGCACGGCAGAGGAACAACGGAGGCTCAGATCAGATGCGCGATCTGGTGTGATCAGGATTGCATGGGATGGACGTCTCTTAGCTAGTTATTCGCACACTCATTTGACAAAGTCTGGCATCGTTCAGATGCTCCGACCGAGCGACGTGAACTTAATCATATCAGGTGGCTACGTCGACCAGACACATGTCCTCTCCCTCGAGGTTCGCCAAAGGCCCCAATATACTGGAACGCAAGTTCTAAGGTACATTTCTTCATCTATCCGATTGCTCACATTCTAGGGTTACTGGTTTGTGCAGTCAGCCCAGTGAAGGTCTGTTAAAGTTGTCCACGCGCGTGGTCTATCCGAAATTCTATCTCGAAACACCTGCTCCTGAGATTGCCATCTCACACATCTGCCGCCTTAGGCTGAAAAGGACGTTCAATCTCATTGACGGAGGTCCTTCGCCATTTCTCCTGATTCGCTTCAATCCGCGACTCAAGTTCCTGCATTCGCTTGCTGAATTCCTTCTCCATATTCCATGTGAATGGACTCTTGCTTGCAAATAGAAAGTCGATCTGCTCCAACGTACGCCCTGCTGTCTCCGGAACCAGCATGTATGTTAGGGGGATATAGCTGATCATTGCGGCCCCGAAGACATAGAACGTTTTCTCTCCAATGTTGGCCAGCATGATTGGAATGAGTAGGCCACCTCCACCATAGCCGATAGCCCACCCAGCCACACCAAAAGCGTTTCCTTTTGCGCGAAGCCAGGTTGGAAAGACTTCCGTTGGGTAGATAAACGGTACCATTAGCCACGAGGCGCTGAAGACCAGGACATAGATGAACACGAGGACTGCTCCGCCAATGTTCAAGTTGAGTGCTTGCTGTGTTCCAGGATTGTTGAGTGCTGCTCGCTGGAGTCCGCCCATTAGGAACAGAATGACACAAAGAGTCGCAGACCCCCAGTAGATGGTCCAACGCCGCCCGATGCGGTCGACAAGTAGAGCATTTATACCTGTACCCAGGATTCCGACGGAGAGACTGAGTGGCGAAAGCCAGCCAGCTTTCACCTCGTCGAAGCCGGCGTTGCGGAACAATGTACCAGAGTAGATGACCATAGCTGCAATACCGGTGCCGAATTGCATCAGAACCTGTAGCCAGAAGACAAGTTGAATGCGCCTGCCGAGGTGAACGTCTCCAGAGCCAGTGCCAAAGAACATCTTGATGTAGTTAGAGCTGGAGGCCTCGTGTTCCATGCCGACAACCGCCAGGATCTCCTGCCATTCGCGCAGTGCGTCTGGGTGATCAGGTTCGTCGTTGCCTCGGAGCTTGACGATGATGTCGTATGCTTCTTCGTGTCTGCCAGCTTTGACAAGCCACCTAGGCGACTCCGGAATGACCATGGTGCCTAGGACCAGCAACACGATCGGGATGACCTGCGTGCAGAAAAGGAACCTCCAACGGAACTGGCCACCACCAATGTCATTGGCGAATGACAGCGCAAAACCGAGCCAGGACTCAAGCGCTATACATGAGAAGTTTGCCAAGCTATGACCATTAGTCAAAACAGTCTCGCTTGCAAAACGGACCGCTGAGCAACTTACAAGGTTAAGCAGATAACACGGCCGCGATGCGCAGCGGGAGACAGTTCGGCTGTCCAACTCGGTGCAATGACGATGATGAATGCGACGCCAATGCCAGAGACGACACGAGCACACAGAATGAAGGCCAGGTCGGTTGCTGCCGCTTGTAGGATGACTCCAAGAAGACACCAGAACGACGCCATCCATAATCCTTTGATGCCTATCGCAATGTTAGATGTGATCAACTGTCAGAGATAGAGAAAACGTACGACCGTAGCGATCCGCAAATTGACCAGCCCAGAACGCGCCAAAGAGAGATCCAGCATAGTAGATGGCGACAATACCGCCCTGCTTGGTCGGGTCGGTGACGTGACCTGTCTCGTCACCGAAACCCATGCGGTGCACGAACTCCGGGGACGCATTGACTGCACCAATCACTCCCTGGCTCATGCTTCGTAACCGATGGCGCATGCAGAAACAGCAGTAATCAGAGTCATAAGCTGTGGACCTGGAATGCGCTTCCAGAGCGGACTTCGTTGTTGTTTAGACATGGCTAGTTTGATTCGTTCACAGAGGGTGAGGATAATTCAATTGCGCTGCTGGGGGAAGTTGCCAGTGCGGCCGTGAGCGAGAAGCTGCGAATATATAACATGTTCTGTATCCGAGATAAGAGCTCTTCCGTGCACACTTCCTCCTCGACCCAGGACTCGACCGTGTGAAACGCCATCCCGTAAACCCCTCGTGTCGATTTGCCCGTAATGGCAAAGTCCAAAATGGAGTTAAATCTGGGGGTGTGGAACGACGACGGGGAAAAACTCATCCTCGTGTCCCATAACTCGCTCGTGGGGAAGGGTATAGCTGGGATGTGGAGTTGAGGCAAGGCAGGTAGAGGCTTCCACGTGAGCGGACGGCACACGCCCCAGACAACGCTAGAGACCACAGCCGGGGGCGTGGGGAATCTGGAGAGGATAAATGAAAGACACTTCCGTTCGTCTCGAATTTCTTCAAAGGGAGCAAGTTTAATCTGAAATCGAAATGAAGGGAAAAGACAAGCTTCAACGAAACCTACTGGGCACCATCCCCGCTAAAACTACACAGCCCGTTTAACCGAGGTCGGGATTTATGTTGTGGAGGCATCTACATCGCGCCAAATCCGAGTCACACTCGTTCCGGATTCGTCTCGAAGGAGCGCTCTGGGGAAAGCACGAACCTGGAGCACGGGCATGAACTTCGGATCGGTTCACATGTGGGATGGGTTCATTGAGATCCTCCGTGGGCTGGTCAGTCTAGACACGCCTCGATGAGGTCTGGCGAGCGGAACAGCTAACGGCCTCCTACAGTTTGATTTGTCGGAAACGCCATGTAAAATGTACGACTCATCTGCGCCTTGTGCTGGACTAACGAGCTAATGTCGCTTTTTCAGGCGATGAATCTCGACCACGATGTGGTTCATGTCAGCGACGAGGAGACACGTGCGAGTATGAGGATCCGATCCGCTTCAAGCAGCATATCGTCAAGCCCCGTCGCAAGCGCCGCAAGTCTCCGCCACAGCCGGCTCTCACGCGCAACAGCGACGAGGTGTACTCTTTTGGCACCGATGAAGGTCCGACGCCGAGTCTTCTGTCGCCCAGCAGGCATAGTCCTCTAGCGCCGACGATGGATTCGGGGGACACGGTCGTACTTTCCCCGCCTCAACAACAGCTCAGCCTGTATAGGTCGCAGACGAGGGTCTCGGCTGCGTTTTCACATAGTCCAGAAGTCTGGGCCACGACTCCCATGATCGATCACGAATATTCCTATTCCGAAGCAAAGTATCTTCACCACTTTGCTAGCGAACTCGGACGTTGGCTTGATTGCACTGATCCACAGAGGCAATTCACATTGAAGATACCTCAGCTGGTTCGTCATGAACGGATCCTCCTCCTCGCAGTCATTTGCTTTGCAGCACGACACATGAAAGATAATTCGAAAGCTGTGTTAGCTCACGAAGAGTCTGTAAAGCTCCTCATATCTCGTCTGAATGTAGCCAATGCGGCGAGCGACGATGCTTTGCTCTGTGCCATTGTTATCCTTCGCGTCTACGAGCAGCTTGACGGTGAGTTTCGAATCTCGTCTCTATGACGCAGACTAACAACCTGTGATAGTATCCGATGCTGAAGTTGATCATGAGAGACATCTGGCCGGATGTTCTGCGCTGCTACGGTCTTCACAAGGTCTCCAGGTGGATCCAGCGGTACCAACACTACGCCACGCGGCCTTCTGGGTTTACGTTCGTCAAGCGATGTATAATGCTTGTGTCTACCAACAACCTCCAGACGTCGATCCAGAGACCGATGTTCGTGTCGTAGAAGTTACACAGAATGCCATCAGCTTCACTCAGATACTGGAACAGCAAGCCTCCTGGACGAATTCACTTGTCTGGCTAACTATCAAGGTCATGCACTTTTGTTTTCGCCCAGGGAGACAAGACATCACTGTACGCTTGCCCGAATGGCAAGACCTTGGTGCCGATCTGGATCACTGGCAGCGCCAACGGCCCTCGTCGTTCGAACCGATCTGGGTCGGTCAAGCAGACTCACCAGCAAGCAGCCCTTTCCCCGTTGTGCTGTTGACGACAGACTGGCATGGTAAGACTATCTTCTTGCGTCTACCATACATTGATTGAGTAACACTGAACAGTAATGGCATATGTATTCTATCATTTGGCGCACATACTACTGATAGCATATCAACCGAAGGCAAGATTTGCAATAAGACGACATGGCTCACCGGATGACAATGAATCCCATGCTATTTTGCAGCACGCTTTGCTCATGTGTGGCGCATGCCAGAGCATGCCAGCAGTGGCACCGGCTCTGATCACATTGTGTCAGACCTGTTTCATTTGTACATCATAATCTTCCCTATATCAATGTCTATATACTAACAGTGCCGTGGCAGGGGGTCCTCTAATGACTGACCACGCTCAACAAGAAGCCCTCTTGCGCCTGCTGGAAAAGTTCGAGATGGAACATGCTTGGCCAACTCACTGGATCATCGATGCTTTGAAGCGCGAATGGCAGCACGGCGACGTGTTCAGTCCCCCTTAGTGAACGAGGCGACTGCGTATTTGCCATTGCGCACCCAGCCGCCGTTCGGACACTCAGCCTCAAGCTCTTTGAGCTGCTCTTCTGACTCGAGACCCACGCAAACATCGGCCTTATTGGTTCTCAGAGAGAGAATCCTCGGACCACCTTGCCGCACCAACGGACCCAGAGCGCGTTTGAAACTCGTCAAGTGCGGCCATAGTCCATCGTTGGTCAGCTTCCTGTAGTGGAGATCTCCCTTGAAAATTACAAGGTCTCGGCTCTTGAGATCGGCCACCAATTCCGGCGCGCGTTCATGCATCTCATGATAAGAACTGCCAGCCGTCCAGAACCAATGCGATGCGATTTCGATCTTGCCGTCCTCGAAGAGCCCTTCCAATCGAGAAGACAAAGCGTCCATGCATGCGCGGTTGGCGAAATATTGCGTGGACTTCAGAGCTTCCAGCAACCACTGGACATCAGACGTCATTGCGTCGCTGACGAACCATGGGAAGTCCTTTACGTGGAAGCGAATTCGTTTCGCGATGTTGAACTCCAACAGATATGCAGCAAACACCATATCTGTGAACAGCTCAAATCCGGAGTTGTCGAGGACTATATCAATCATTCGCTCGCCTGAAGTAAACTCGGCAGATGTCAGATATGCCCAGACTTGGGGCAAGTCATTGTCGACGATGTTGCGTTGCTGTTTCTGGATGGTTTCCCGGCCTTGCAACGATTGAAGGTCTTCGATCGAAAGATGAGTGAGCATTGATAGGTCCGTCGCATTGCCCCACAAAGCCACCTGGGCCATCTCGAGGAACAGTGCGGACTGCTGTTCCGGAGTCATTCGACTGTCTGCGAGCTCGGATACAGTGTCAATGTATCGTAGAGCGAGCTCCTGGACCGCCACCTGGGAGTTGATGAACGTGGACTTTTTCTGCCGCTCAAAGACATCGTAGGTCTTCCAACTACTGGATTCGAGGAAGATCGACCGGACTCGACTGTACATGTAGCATTCGGTGAACAGCCAGGGCGAGTCTAACCAGCTCCAGCTATTCGATTCCTCGATGCGGTCATTCACCCACTGAAAGTCTGGACTGGCTTGACTCGGCAACGTGGTCAGAGGCTTGTCGTCAATGATGTCCCTTTTCAGATCTGTCAGCCGTCTGGCGATTTTAGTGCCGTCCTCTGCGACGACCAAAGAGTGATCTTGGTCACGTATGGTGGATTCAACATCGTCTATCATGTCTTGTACGATGCGTGGCCATCGGATTCGGGCTGTCTCTGCTGCCATGGTGCCATGATCAGATGTTCTCACCTGACGGATCTCGGGGACAGCAATCATTGTGCGAGAAGGTCACCGTCGGTTTGTTGTTTGTCGCAGGAGTAGTAGGTTGTCGTTGGCATCAGAAGCGGAATGCTACGTCTTTCTACCTTTATGTTGGGCACCGAGCTCTGAGCCAATTACTCGAGAGCGGCTAAACGGGCCGAAATGTTCCGCAAAGGGTGCTTCGTCTCGATTACCGGATATAGTAATCATGGACGAGGCTCTTGGCATCCCCGGACTACGAGCATATAATAGATGTCTACGACGTCCAGATCTGGGGTATTTGAACACATACTCACTCACGACAGTCTTCTGCCAATTTCGCTCGAAGTACAAACACAAACATACATTCAGCATGACAATCACACAGACGAGCGTCATGAACGGTCATCACACCTCGAACGGCTATCACTTAGACGACAACGTGAAGGCTGTAAAGCCAGTTCAGTCCAAAGACAATGGCTTAGATCTCACCGTACTCGGCATGAACAGTGGAACTTGCTTAGACGGCATCGATTGCGCACTCGTCAGATACCGACAGGAGGCTCCAGACGCACCACTTCACATGGAATTGCTATACGTCAGTCATTCAGAGGACTCCATGCACCTTCACTAACATCTTGCCAGTATGACGAAATACCCGTGCCCGAGTGGATCAAGTCACCCATATTGAAGATGCTTCGCGAGACCAAGACAACACCTTCCCAGATGTCCCAAATCAATGTCCAGTTAGGCATGATGTTCGCGGAAGCTGTCGACACCTTCTGCGACAAACACGGTGTAGCGAAGAGCAGCATCGACCTCATTGGCTCTCACGGTCAAACCATATGGCTACTTTCCATGCCTCGAAAAGACGAAACAAGGTCCGCCTTGTGTATGGGAGAGGGCACAGTCATGGCATCACTCACCGGTATCACATCTGTGACCGACTTCCGGATGGCCGAACAAGCCGTCGGTCGTCAAGGAGCACCCCTAGTCGCCTTGATCGACGGCTTGCTCCTGCATCACCCTACAAAGTGGCGGATCTGTCAGAACATCGGAGGCATCGCCAACCTCTGCATCATCCCTCCAGATTCAGAGGGAGGCGTTGACGCGATGATTGATTGGGATTGTGGACCAGGTAACATGTTCATCGACAACGCCATGCGTTACTTCACCAATGGCAAACAAGAATACGATCGTGACGGTGAATGGGGTGCTCAAGGTACTGTCGACCAGTCAATTGTGGATTGCTTCCTCAACAGCAACTGGTACGTCAACCATGCTCCACCAAAGACAACTGGTCGTGAGACGTTCGGCGACAATGAAGGCCAGCAGCTGGTCACGCAGTGTTTGAACAAGGGACTCTCGAAGTACGACACCATCGCTACCATAACACGCATCACGGCCGAGAACATCATTTGGCAGTACAAGACCTTCTTCCGGGACTGGAAAAAGATTGACGAGGTCTTTATGTGTGGAGGTGGAGCTCGGAATCCTAACATCATCCGATATCTGCAACAGCAACTGCCAAATGTTCACATTCGAGCTCTAGATGAGACGGGTGTGCCTAGCGATGCCAAAGAAGCGATCAGTTTCGCCCAGCAGGCCGTCGAGGCTGTTTTGGGGCGGGCTGCATTGGTGCCTATCAACAGTGATAGTCTTACACCCAACACTATCAGCGGCAAGATCGCGCCAGGGTTGAAGTGGCGGTCTTTGATGAAGATGTGCTGCGACTTCGGTGCAGGACAGCCATTACCTACTGTCAAGAATATGGTGGTGGATAAGCCGTACACGAAGTGGATGTCGATGCCAGGTGTTTACACGGCGAAGTCATAGCGTTCGATACTTGTACAAACAATGAAGTATTTCCACAGAGTGCTCGCACCATTTTGTCACGTGTGTCTTTCTGCTAGCCAGGCACCGCTGCCAGTGCCAGCTGTGACCCCTGTTCACTCAGATCTGGGCACACGACCAGCGTGAGACCCGTCCCACCAATTGCGTCATAACCAACCTCAAACTCCATCTTCACGCAGCACGTTACCGCGTTACTTGTGATTTTCAAGATTCAAATCGCTGCTAAATCCTCGTTTGCAGGCAAGCGAGCAGCATCAGTTCCAGGCTTCGTGTAGCTTGGCGGCAGGTGAAACTGTCATCGTGATCGTGCTTGTCCAACGGCGGTGCAAGTCGTTCGTCCCTGCCGTATATAAATGCCCTGACCTGACCACCCCACCTTCTGTCTGTCGCCTACCATAAAATAACTTGAACTTGCACGTCTCACGCTTCACTTGTCTCGTACTTGACATACTCAAGCCTTTGACATATTCTGTGCTCGATCGAACCAAAGCAAATCCCAGTCCTTCTCGCAAGTAGATCCTCAAACCCAATAACCACTCTCACATTCCTACACCCAGAAAATGGACAAACTCAACGAAACCCTGGGCTCCTTCACCGGTAGCGGCTCCGGCAACCAAGAAGGCCAGCAGCAGCCGCAACAGACTGGCGAGCAGAAGTCCGAGGGCGGCTTCCTTGGTGGCATTGGCGACAAGCTGAACTCTGCGGCTGGTGGTGGCCGAGAGAGCGAGAAGAACGAGGACTACCTCGACAAAGGTGAGTGTGATTTGAGATACAAGCGCCCTTGATGGGGGTACATTGTTTGCTGTACTGCTCGTTCAGTGGTGGCCTCCTCGTCTCACGAATGTTGGCACTGACGATGAGATTGCAGGTGTCGACTTCGTCCAGGAGAAGTTCTTGGGGCAGGGAGCACAGGACAACGAGAGTGCTGTTGAGCAGGTATGGAATACCATGTCCGTCAAGTACTGTTTGATCGACGTGCTAACAAGATGTAGGCGAAGGACGAGCAGATCAGCGACTTCATTCGCAAGCAGTACAAGAGTACTACTGGCTCAGACGTTCCCATTGCGGATAAGGAGACGAAGCTGGGCTGAGGCGGGAACAATGACTGCCAACTTGTGACCTGGTGGTGTCAGTATCATCGAAGGAGTCGAATGTGATGCACGACACGGCAAATATGCTCCCAAACTTCAGGCACTCCTTGAGCTGTCGATGAGCTTCCATCAAGCAACGTCGGCACAGATATGGCCATAAGAGGCCCCCAAGCTACAACATTCGCAATTGGAACATACTGAAACATCCCACCGACGTCGTTGTTAGGGCGACGGGGCGACCTTTCTTTACATTGGTTATATATTTTGGTGACTGAACTTTCCTCCAGCAATCGCACAAAAAGCGATATGTTGTTCTTGAGGAAAAAACTCTCGGCGGCAGTATGGGGCACTTCTTCCCTGCCACCCTTCCCTCGGGGTGTGTGAGTACTGTTAGGACGGTTTCTAATGTACCCTTTCCGATCAAAGTTATCGCGAAACCTGGTGTTAGTTTTTGATTTTTGGGAAACAGGGCAAGTTCTCTGTTTATCTGAACAGTGCTGTAAGAGTGTGTCGTGGCGTTGATGGAGAGGCAAAGGAATGTTGAGCGAGATATCAGGTGACACTAAGGCGTGGACGCTCCATCAAAGCAACGCCTTCAAAACCTGCTGATTCTCATCCCGGTCCTCTAGCCCCATAAAGCGAACCACCTGACCCATATGATCGACGCCCCAGAACCCTTCCCGTTCTCCCTTCTCATTCTCACAATCGAACCATGGACACCCAAACACCCCCTCCCTCTCTGCCCTCTCCGTATTCTGCACCAACAGTGTCTTCGCCTCCTCTCCACTCCACTCCCTCTCCACATCCTCGTACACCTCCCTGGGCAACACCTCCCTCAGAACGGTTAAGAACCCGGCTTCGCCATCCGGCTGCCCAATATTGACATTCGAGATCTCCAAGCCCCAGAACTGGTGATACAGCGCCTCAAAGGCCGTGGGAAGGTGAGTTGGGTGGCGAGAAGCGATGTACGCGAGGGCGCGGTTGGGCTTGACGAGGTTGACGGGGAAGCCGGTGGGCATCGGGATGCACATGGGCACCGAGAAGATGCGGGACCAGCGGAGACGGTCTTTGGTGAGTAGGTATTTGTCTTTGTTCTGTGCGAATGAATGTCAGTGGGGACGATGAGAGTGGCTCCGTGGAAGAGAGGCTGTTTGATTGGTGTTGTCTGATGGGAAAGGTGTATACGAAAGACCGCTGCGGCGGCTTGTCGTAAGACTTGCCTTGACGAAGATGGGCGAGATGTTGCCCGTCGATTTCATCAGCCTGCCCAAGAAGATCGGCACCGCTGTGATGGTTACATCTTTGAAGGCTGGCGAATGGCGGAGGATGTCTGTACAGGGTCGTCAATCAGAAGATGGTCAGCGGATGAACATAGACCTGCAAAGTGTAGATATAACCAGCAGACGTATGAAGAGCCCTGTCGAGCCGGGACTGTGGACCCTGCCATAGGGTAAGACGGCAGCACAGGGAGGGCCCCGGTGAGTCGAAGGAGGACATACTGCCTGATATGGACAGATGCATGAAGCCCACTATCACGTCTTCGCTACCCAGTAAGGCTCCCCCCAGGTGTGCGCTTCTCCTGTTGTATTATCAGGAGGTCTGACTTACGGTAGCCAATGTACGCAAAAGGTGACACGAGGTCCAGATACACCGTGATCTTTCCAGGCATACTCGACTGGTCGGGGCGCCCGGCCGAGAAGATCGTTTACTTGGTGGCAGGCTCAATAGGTAGGTACGATGGTAACCAGACCTTGTCGCGCCAATTTGCGGACTATATACAGGAACTGCGTTCGGACTCACCAGGCTCTGTTGGCGAGAGCATGAGGTAGTGAAGACGCACAGCGCCGTCGTTGCCGATAGCTTGGCGGAACGTTGCGAGATGCCCGAGGTTCAGGTTGGAGAATTGATGCGTCGCGCACCCCTTCCCAATCGGGGTACGCCCTTGTCATCCTTCAGTCTCATTGCATCCTTACTCCTTCTGACCACCGACCAGAATCTTGGCATGCTGGATGATAGCCTGGTGAGTACTTGATAGGGCTAGCATCTGGAGTGGGAGTATAAGAAGCACACATTCCCTTCTGTGCCGGCTGTATGCTTCTTGGCCTCCTCTGATTCAAGGTCTTCTCTTCCTTTCCTTCTTCTACATACAGCACTTTGGCCCGACTTATCTTAGCAGAAAAACTCAGCTGGGTCCTGTGTCCTTTCAATAAGCCTGAGTGGTGACCCTCCCTGCGGAAATAAGAGTGGTCTCGCTGCTGGGTGTGAGTCGCTCACGGATCGCTGATAGCACCTCACCTTCCTGTCACTGCTATACGACGCTTCAGTCCCGGTGTAAGCAACCACCCGCCACCCATCATTAATCATCATGTCCGCATCACCTACCTTTGCGGAATGGAGGGCGAGCATGGTCTTGCCAGGCCTTCTTCTCTACCTGGCTGTGAAGTGTGAGTCCCGCCAAGCAAATGCACAAGTGACCATCGCTGACCGATCTGAAGCATTTGTTCTTGTCCTTGCTGAGACGGTAATCAAGCGGAATAGACCCCTGTCTGAGATCAAAGATGAGGCCTTCTCGCGATTCTGGCGTATTATCAATGGTATGCTCACACCGATGGAACCCTGCATGAGCAACAATTGATGCATCTTCTAGCGCCGCCACCACCAGGAACACCCCTAGCTGGGTCCATGACTCTTCCACCAGCCCTGCTCCCAGAAGCGAGCGGCGTCGTTCTCGAGCTCGGCCCCGGCTCCGGAGCGCAAGTCCAATACTTCGCAACGGCCACTAAGGCTACGACAATCTACGGCGCGGAGCCGTGCCTGCCCCTGCACGACGACCTCCGAGCCAATGCCGTCCGCCACGGCCTTCGTGACAAGTACCGTATCGTGACTGCTGGTGCTGAGAAGGAAACACTCATCCCTGGTCTAGCGAAAGCAGGTCTCCTCACCAACAAGTCCCCCAATAGCGGCATCTTCGACACAGTCGTATGCGTGCGAGTGCTGTGCAGCGTAAAGGACCTGCATGAAACGACGAGCGCGATCTACTCGCTGCTGAAGCCAGGCGGGAAGTTGATTGTTGTGGAGCACACAGTGAATCCGTGGAGGACGCCGACTGGAAGCTATGTCGGGCGGTTGATGCAGACTGTGTATGAGTCGTTGGGCTGGACGTTCTTTGTGGGCAATTGTCACATGACAAGGGACATCCGGAAAGGCATCATGGACGCTGCGGTTTCGGATGGAGGGTGGGTCAAGGTTGAGTTGAAGAACCACTTTAGTTGGGCGGCGCTGCCATACGTGGCCGGGACCGTGGTGAAGAGGTCGTGAGATACTGACTCCAGCGTCGAATGGCTGTGACTGTTCCAGAACTGAATGTTGAAGAACGAAGCGATATCCGAGGGAATGGAGCGAGAAAACGGTGCGACCGGGTAGGTGGTGTATTGTGTAAGCATGCAGGTGCAGCACGAAAGGCATCGGTCATGACAAGACTCAACATTTGGGTCGCTCCTTCCGCTTATGATCCTGAGGTGCGGTGACTGCAACATCGTGCTCTAGAAGTGGACAATCAGAGAAAGTGTCACGCAAGAATTGTGCAACCTGCCATTTTCCGTCGGAAAGGCCTCCATTGCTTAGATCGCTATGCAAAGTCCGCTGATATGCTATGCTGGTGATCACTTGCGTGCTAAAATCAAAAACCTTTCGTCCCTTACTCGTGTCTCGTAGGAAATCTCATTTCATGCATCTCAAGCTCCCTTGGTAGGACTACCAGTGCCCTCGCTCTCGCCATCAAGATCTTCCTCTTCGATCATCGGCGTCCCTCTGGCTCTCTCGTTGCGTCTCTTCGGCCGCCTCCTTCGACTGCTGGAGATATTACTCGCGCTATCATCTGGCGCCAGCTCGCTGATCCCGTCCCAATCGCCTAGTCCATCATCGTTCTCCGTCTCCCACTGTCTGAGCCCCTCCAGACCGCTGAGCCCAGCAGCAATGCCACTGTGAGGTGTGTCCATACGTACCTCGATTCCGCCGCCGCCGTCTAGGCCACGCCGTCGCTGTTGAGCTGTAGCTAAGCCTGCGGCTCGCTCGCGCAAAGTGAGGCGGATGGCTTCTGCCTTGAGATGTAGCTGCTCGAAAGCGTCTTCGAGGACTTCCATGCCCATGTAGATGTCTCGCTCGATCTCGGCAAGTGTTGTGATTTCCGTCTCCTCATCTAGCGCGATCGGGGCGCCATGAGCAGCTGTATTTGCGGGCGTGTCGTTCCGGTATGGTTGCGCACCGTTCGAGCTGCCACGGACATGACCATTCGCACTCGCACGTCCATTTTGACCGCGAGCAGGCGGTGGCCACTTTGTCTCTTCGATCGTGTCTTCTGCACCTGAGCGGAGGAAGCCATCAAATCGACCTGAGGTAAGGATCTCCCATTCGTCGTTAGATACTGCCGCGAGTGTGGCAAGGGTATTGTGGAGATTCGCATTGTTGACCATGAAGATGGCGGTCTCAGGATCCCGTGGAGGCTGGCTCAATCTATATAGCCGTTTTATGGCGACACCAGCCAGCACAACATCTTGTGGTGTCTCACGTGGAGCTATCGATGGAGTCAATGGCGGTGGTACACCCTTCTCGGGCGAAGGTGCTCTTCGAGGAGGATCAAGTGGGCGGTCGACGATGTGTAGTATCTTCTTGAAAAGTTGTCTTTGGTCCGCTGCCAGATGTGTTAGCATTGCAAATGTCAGGGTCTCGTCGTCAACATCTTCGGGCGGGCTTGTCGTGCTGTCGCCTTGCCTGTTCAACCACTTATCGACCGACAGCTTTGTCTTTCGTGATTGCCGAATGTAGTGCTCACGGTACTCTTCTGGCACATCGATGTCGAGCTTCTGCATCGGGGTATGAATCTCTCCCGAAATGCCTAGCCCAACCGAAGAAGCCTCAAGAGCGAATGGGGGCCAGCTGGGCAACTCTTGTCGACCTGCCACCAGTTCAAGGATCTCCCCCCAACTGACACCGCGGACGTCTTCGCCTTTCGAGTTGTCCGCATCGCACATGCAGCATTGGCAGAACTCGTTTGAAATATCGCGTGCGAATACGGATTCTAAGCGGTCGAGCAGTCGGCGTGCGACAGACCGGTAGCCTGTTGCCACAGCGATGGAGCCGTTCTTGGCCACCACTCTTTGGAAATCATCGAGTAGCTGATGGTAGGGTTCGAACAGATTTGCGACAACGACTGGCTGCTGACTTGGCGTCATTGCCTGCTGTACAGCCATAGGCTTTCCAGCTAACAAAAGATTGCGAGGCACAGCATAGTGCAGTCCACCATTCTGGAGTAGATAGTCGACTCTTGGTATTGAAAACACTGGAGGTGGAGGTGGTGGCGGAGGCGCAATGGAAGCTGGCGAAGGATAAATGCTGGCAGGTGTGTTGCTCTGCGACGGACGCTCGCTGTTGAGTACCGTTGTTGGCTTCGGAGTAGGACGCGCACCAGGTATCCTCGAGCCAGGCCGCTGGACGTTTGGTTGAACGGGGGCAATGGATGTGCCATCCGAGCTGCTGTTGCCGAAGTCCTCTCGTTCTCGTTCTCGTTCCCGTTCCACATCTGGAGTCTGCTTTCTCATCGGCTGGCTGACAGATCGTTGCGGTCCAACGTTGGCATCTCGTGGCTTCAGTGGAGATGCGGTGGTTTCCCTGGTCTTGACGGGCGAGCCTTTCGAGCCCAAGTCGGACGAACTGCGCGTATGTCCATTTGTGCGAGCAGCTTTTGGCTGTAGTCGTATCCGAATCTTGCTATCTCTATCGCTGGACGACAGCCGGTCTTCCTCCGTGATTGTCTCGACGGTGACAGGTCTTGATTTGGGCGTCCTTCGACCGAGATTCTGCTCCGTGAGCGGCGGACTAGGTGGCGCTCCTTGTGCATCGGCCGTTCTCGCAGTGCTCAATTTCTCCTTTGAGGCATTGACATCGGTAGCAGGTGGAGTGAATATGTTCAGCTGCGCCGCCCGTGGCCCAACGGCTTCTTTGCTGTGCTGCTTCGAGAAGGTAGGATACGGGAGGCTAGACTTGGACTCGCTCTTTTCTAGCAGATTTTCGTCCTCCTCCGAGATGATGCCGGGCATTGACGCACGTCTAGGGGAGCTGTCCGAGTTGAGCGACGTTCGTGATGTTGACTTCTCTTTCGAGGATGGCTTGCGTGAGGAGTGTGACTTGTGTCGCCGTTTCCGCTCCTTGTCCTCTGTTGAAGACTCCTTGCGCTCTCGGTGCCGCTCAGGGCTCCTGTCACGAAGCTTCGAAGGCATGTTGAACGCTGTACATCATGCGAAGACCAGTCGAGGCCAGTGGGCGCTTAGACTGCGGGTACGATTGAGTGGGACGAGACCCGGGAATCTGCTGCGGTCTGCCGCCGGCGCTACTGTGCCATCGCGATGATGTGTCACAGCTTATGATGTCGCAGGGACTCCGCTGTGAACGTTCAGTGTTGATCAGTAGGTTTACAAGGTTCAAGGACGGAGAAATTCGTGCAGCAGTGTTAATGAATTGTTCAAGACTTGGAATACATGAGAGGTTGGCAGCGGTCATTTGCCTTGTCGCCCCGCCCCGCCACTCAAATTCCATGTCTATTCCTAGCGCGCTATCTCATGCACTTAACCACACTTCCACGACCACTGAGACCACGCCACATAGATATTCTGTGGGCGAAAGTGACTGTGGCTTTCATTCAAGATGCAAGACATAAGTGCTATAGACTGTGCTGGCATCGCACAGATTGAGGTACCTTTCAGAGAGTGTCGATACTACTCAGGTTTGCGCATTGACCATCATTGGATTGACACAGGTAGTTACCATCAAAATCTGCCTACGAGTCGGGCTTTGGCAAGGGTCACCTGCATCAAGCAATACCGCCTGACAGCTCTTTCCGATCCGATGGCAGGAGACGGAAGCGCAGCAATTCGAATGGCCTCATTGGACGTAACAGCGGCCGAATGAGGGTATTCCAGCCCTCACGACGTCTTAGTAACCAAGCAATAGTCTCTGAGTGCAGGAGACACTACCACGCTCATCGGAAATGTCAAAGCTGGCGAAGGCCCAATGCTATCAGACGTTAGAACGTTACACTCTCACGAAGATGATCTTGCGTACCTTGTCCGGTTGAGCCATGGTCCCAGGCTTTGTGCCGCCCATGGGGTATATAGGACGGGCTCTGTGACAACGCCACGCGCGCCAGCGCCTCCTTCGCAACCTCACCAGCTAAATGATGTCTAGTTTGACTTTCATATTGAAGCAGCAATGACGGCATGTGCACCACATCTTCTGCACAGTATTTCTGTATGACGGCTGAAAGAGGACGGGTCAGAAAGACGTCGTATGTTCCACCTTTCTCAGGGGCGAAAAGGCGGACCCCGGCGGCTTTGGCTTGCTCCAAAGCCGTAGCCTCTTGCCCGGACAGTATATGATTCTCAGAGATGCACTTGGAAAGCCCATGCAGCAAACGAGGAAGGTTAGGACCAGGCATGACGAAGCAGACCATAATGCTTAATTCTATTCACAGATGTCCAAACTCCTCGCTAAGCCCGGATAATAGTCCAACTATCGACCATTACCATACAAAGATCAAGAATGTCCCTGCAACCAAGGCCAGGAGCAGCGATGAGGCAGGCCTCATCACCGTTACCGCGCCACTGCTGAAGTCACGCTGAGTTGTATCACAGCACGAGTCCCTGTCGTAGCTAACCCCGTTCGCGTTTGCTGCCACCTGGAAGATCGAGCCGTTGAAGCTGCCGATGTTGTAGTAGTCGACAAGTAGGTAATTGGGCGGACGATTCCAGTCCGACGTGCAATTCGCCACTGCCCAACCGGCACTTCCCTCGCCTTCTAGGCCGTTGGTGACATTGAGCGCATTACTCGCCGGGATAAGCAAGCTCGCCCCAGCAATAGCAACCTCCAGATTCAAGTTATGATTGGCCATGTATAGACGCTCGCGGCTCATATCTTCCGGCTGGTCTGGTGGGCGCTCAACTGTGCAGGGGAACGAGGGCTCGGTCGGCGAGAAGGGTGTCTCCCACACATAGCTAAACTCGTCCAGCAGCCAAGGAATCTCGTTCTGATCGGCCTCGTAGTCGAGCATCATGACAAGTCTCTGAGATTGCAAAAGCATGGATCCTATCGTAGGCCAATCCGCGATGGACATCGGCACTTTGGGAGGCGTATATACATATTGTAGCAAACCAGAATTTCGTACCGGCTCGACGAAGCGATCAGGAGGCAGAACGTCGTAGTTGCCCATTAGGATGGTGACAACGTCGTAGGGGTTCCGCTGCATCCATTCTGCGACAGTCTGCAGGTAGGTCTCCAGCGGTCCAGCGTTGAGGAGTTCACAGCTTGTGTGGCATAGCCATAGGGTGCCATTCTGGTCGTGGACTTGGAACTGAAGCATGCGAACGCCGTCATTCAGCTGTGACAAAACCGGTAATTCCTGGTTGCTGGCGATGTTGCCTGGACGGTTGAAGGGGCTGTTGTGTGCGCAGACATGGGTGATGTTGCTATACGACCGCGTACAGAACTCTGGGTAGCCATTGCAAGGTACAGTGTTTGTTGGTCGTGCTGAAGACGTTGTCGCTGTCGCGATAGACGAGGACGAGTTGCCGGAGGAAGCTGCAGTCCCACCAACCAAGAGGGTTTGTGTTGCTGACGTTGAATTTCTGCCAGTGGACGTTCCCGTTGCATTCGCCAAAACACTCGATAGATCTGTGGGTCGAGAATATGAAGTGCCTGTACTTGTGAATGTAATAGTCTCTCCATTGCTTGCGTATGTTATGCGTGAAGTAACCGCGACATAGTTCCCACCATTCAAAGTTACTGATGCGGTGTTCGATCCTGTCAACGTCGTTGCAATTCCCGTTCCTAGATCAGTTTCACTACTGCTTCCGCTTTGTGCTACTGCTCTCGAAGAATACAGCAAACAGATTGCTGCCGCCTGGATTAGCATGACCGGCGATATGATGCTGTCGAGGCAGGATAGTACGAAGAAAGGAGTGTTCAGGCCTGTCGAACAATAGTCTGTATACGCACGACACGATCCGCGTACGGCCGATCAAAGAAATTTTGTACGATGACTTCACCTGTCAATACAGCCACAAAGCCAATTTTCCTGAGACCGTTAACACGGGCCATTGATCTTCTACCACGCGGCAGATATCGATGGCCTATGAGCAGTTCATCATCGAAGGTGCGTGGCGGCATGACTCCGCCTCAGTCTGCGACAATGAATTTGAGACCAATTGCCAGTGTCCTTCCTGGCATATCCTCGTCGTGTGTATGGCAACAAGTCTTAGACAAGGAGGCTCAAGGCCGGAGGTCTCCATAAAGTGCTCGGCAAGCCACTTCCGGCGGCTCTGCATTGGCTCGGCTGACGTCAATATGGAACTGTCGGAATTTTGGCCGTCTCGTCGCGCGTTCAACCACGAGTTTACCTTCCTCCATACTCCTCTCTCATCGTGCCGGTGTGTCCGATTGGCAGCCCAACAAACCCAAGGCTCAATTCTCTGTACCAGAATCGCGGAAGTCAACTGCGGCATGCCCCAGATGTGCATCCTAGCCACTAGTGCTCAGAAGTCAAATCGATAGCATGACGCAGACAGGTGAGTCGTTGCTTGCGTATGTAGAATTTTGCTTCGAACACACCTTCTCTTCAAGTGATTGATCTCGCCCTTGTCAAACCCCAGACGATGCTACGCCCTTGAACTACTCGTGCACCGCAGAGCGACGCAGTACCGCCAGTCTGCCGCAATGGGTATCTTCAGCAGGCGCTCAAAGGCGCCAGCCGACAAGGAAAAGGCTGGTGACCCTCTCGCCAATTATGTCAAACCGAAACCAACTGGACTGCGCTTGTTGGTGGCAGTGATGTACATCATCTCGCTGGTGTTTCTCATCCTCGTCGAGATCGGTAACATCAACAATATGCCGGTCATCAGAAGTACCTACTTCCTCAAAATTGACCTGGCCAATGTCATCCCAAATACGGTACCGAACGCAATATTTATCAACTCGATCGCGCGAAGTATTGGATTGCACGACTTCTATCAAGTCGGTCTGTGGAACTTCTGCGAGGGGTATAACGGGGAGGGCATTACCGATTGCTCCAATACGCAGACGTTGTACTGGTTCAATCCTGTCGAAATAATCCTCAACCAACTCCTGGCTGGCGCCTCGATCTCGCTCCCTACAGATGTGACCAATATCTTGGACATTGTCCAGATAGCCAGCAATTGGATGTGGGCTTGCTTCCTGGTCGGCGCGTGTCTGACGTTTCTCTGCATCTTCATTTGCCCGATGGGTTTCTCGAAGAAGCCAAGATGGCAGCACAAGGCTAAGCGGATCTTCCTTCGACAATTGCCGATCACGTTACTCGCATTTCTGGCTGCGCTGTTCACAACGGTCGCGACTGTCGTTGCGACGGTCATGTTCATTATCTTCCGTAACACCTTTGCTGGAGCCGCGGACCTCAATATCGAAGCTCATATTGGGTCTGAGATGTTTGCATTCATGTGGATTGCGACGGGGTTCAACTTGATCGGGCTCATCATTCAGCTCGGGACGTGCTGCGGAGTGTGCTGCTGTACAGGGCGAAGAAAGGCGGAGCGAATCAGTCGGACTGCGGTCAGTAATCACGAAGCGCACAATCAGACAGCGACGACTGCTTCATCGGACGAGGAGACTGTGGTCGCTGCCAACTCGGCAAACAGGCGGCGCTGGGGCTTTGGGAAGAAGTAAGGTACAGCAGCGGATTTTTTTGGCTGAAGGATAGATCTGTCACGTACCGCCGCGAATCAGGCATCTTAAGGGCGTTGATATAGCAATTTCGAAGTCCATGAAAGGTAGATGCGCTGCATAAGTTACAGTGTCCTCTTCGTTCGAATCCACATGAATATGCACATCACGTGTACAGCTGTGCCAATCAAAATAGCATGATCAACAACTGCACCTTCAGAAGCCATCCTCGCGATCACCAGAGCCGCAGTACTGACCCCGCGTATCTCCAGGCATCAAGGATTCCCTCGCCCGTAACACCAACAGTCTGCCGGCCGTATCTCGTGGTTCGCTCCGAATAGAGCCTAGCTTCAACGCCTCCAGACGCAGTCAGAGCTGTCATTGGCCGTGTCATGCGAATCCGACTCTGCAAGGCTGACTTCTGGTTCGCGAATGTTGACTGCAGGGGACGACAGGGTAGCATATCGTCATGGCTACAGAACGTTCGTGGCGGTGGGATATATGAACCTCAGACGTTCCATGTTGTGGGATCGAGATTTGCTCTACATCAGACTATTAGCTAACAGCGACCAAAGCATTCCAATTCCAAGCGGCACGCTTATACTACTCTAGCCACTCACCACCAACAAGATTCTGTGACATACGCAAGGCCCCCGTAGAGAGCTCACAAACGACCACACGCACAATGTGTCGCAGCCGTCGAGCGCAGCGCACCTCTCTCCTCGCCATGGCTGGCGCGGCTGCCATCACTGCTATGGAAGAGCATAAGCGCAGCAAACAAGCTGGAGTTCCAGGCAGGCTCACTCCACTATCATCGCAACAACAATACCCGGAGCAAATCATCCCAGCTGCATACAGCAGGCCCAGAGACAAAGACGCCATCTCGGCAGCGGCCCCTCAGTCAGCACCAGGATATTACGACCTGGACGGCATGGTCCGCGAGCTGTCCTTGCAAGACACAAAGAATCTTACCGACCTCCAATGGGAAATTAAGCCTGACACCGATCGGGATGAGCCTCCAGCATACACCCCAAACCCAAACGCTGTCATGGCCACAGGAGCCGACAACGCAGCCAACTCGACAAAAGAACTCCGTGCGCACCTCCTCAAATCCCACCCTCTCCTCCAACGCTACTCCACCCACCCCAGCATCTCTCCCACCATCGACTGCTTTGTCGAGTCAACGATCGTCTTGCACGATGCCCAACAAGCCGCCCGAGCCGCTGGCCGTGGCTGCTGTGGATTGGGTCCGCAGAGACGTCTGGCGAAGCTTCACCGCACGGCTTTGGTTAGGGAGATCATGGCGCTGGAGAGTACGAGATTGGGCGGGAACGGAAGGAACACATGTGGGATGAGGGGACGAGACAAGAGACTGGCCAAGAATGAGTGGAGGGAGGGCAAGTGGGGTTTGAGGGGGGCGTTGGCTGCTTGGGTGGGGCAGGAGCGGTTGATGAAGTGAGAGGTGCTGTGTTGACCAGAGACTCCGGGGATGCAGTTGGATGGCGTACTGGAGATGACAGCTCGTTCGAACCCTGCTGTGCCTACGTTTGCTCGAATACCGCGTACTTGTCTGCTTCAATATTCGTTCCCTCTGCTCTGTTTGCGGAACGACTTCGTCGAGTGCTTTGAAGATGCTGAAAGGGCAGAGGCCATCAGCTGGGTAGCTACCTTCTTGTGGTATGGATGCTGCCGCCTTGCCCTGTTCGGTTGGGGACCAGCGGTGAGGTGCAAGTTACTATGAAGTGATGCCAGGTCATGCCATGGGTTCGTTGGAACGCAATCGGCTTAGTCACAACGACTGGTAATGTCGAGAGGAGTGCGTTGACTCGCAGTTGGCCTAGTCTCCTCTTGTTCATGACATCTTTCATCACAGGCGCGTTGCCAGGGAAGAGACAACCTGTGCAGACGTGTCTGACTGATGTCGACCGGTAGCATGTTGTGAATAGGGTCAAGCCGTGATGGGAGCACTGCGAGCCACGACGCGATTGCCGGTTTGCGCCTACCTTAAGTCCGATATCGTAAATTCGACCTCGTGTTGAGCTTGCCAGTATTTGACTTGATGATCTCTGCTAGAGTCCATGCATAGAACATCTATCCATCTGATGTGAGAGGTATGCTCGAGGGCTTCGATGCAGGAGAACGAAAACGAGCATGCTCACTTGATGCCAAAGGATAGCGTCGACGTGAGGTTCACATGGGATTGCGCACCGTAGAATGTTGTTGCCTAAATGCACTCGAAACGAACACGTACCGGCGTGGGCGCTGGATCGCTGGGCGCTTCAACCGTACCAAACCTGGGAAGATGTCCATGTGGCTCTGAATCGAGTACACTATCTGCGTAAGACCAGCAGTGCCGTTTCTGGTACGATGTGGTGGCGTTCTTCTTTGCTCACATCGGTGGACTTTGACGCAGGCTGCTGCAATTCTCTAAGTCGAATAGTGTGTCATTGAGCAGATATTGTCTACCCCTGGCTGAACGCAATTCCTGCAGTGGACAAAGTCTTCTGTGTGGTGTCGGACACCAAACGAAAGGAGTAATTGTCCTTTTCTGTCTGAAAATCGGTTGCCGGAATTACAACCAGCCGAGTGGATCGGGGCGATCTCGCCTATCCAAAGCCTCTATCACACCCCCTGCGCCGGGCATTCTATCCAGGACCTGGAATTTCCGAGATCTCCCATAGCGCACGTGGCAGCATGTGCGTGTAATCGATAGAAAATCGTTGTAGAGACCATTGCCTTGACAGTCGCGACCAGCATGGGTGCCGTCGACGCAATCTCACAGTGTGATGTGGTTCTCATAATGGATAGCCAAGGCGATCCAAGGATACAGTCAATGCAGTGGCTCCCGCCGGGGTGGATCTATGGATCGTGAAGTCGGGAGAATCGAAAGCAGTACGAGTGATTGGGCCCTTGTGGGTGCAGTAAACCTAGTCTCGGTCCTTGAGCATTCTCTGAGGGCCCGAGTTACTCGACTCAATACGCTATGGCAGCATTTTCGTCCGTGTCCGTGAACATCAGGACAACAATCCATCTTGTTTGCTTTACTCTCGTAATCGGGTGAAGGAGGTGGTAAATTTCTGTACTATTAGACAAGCCAGTCTGCTCCAACGGCTTCAAATACTTCTCTCGCCAGGCTCTTTCATTAATCTTTCACGGCCCTACATATTTGACCTTTGTCATCTAGACGACATTGACGTCGAGCGTTGAACCCTAAAGCTTCGCAAGAACGAGCAAGCAGGGTAGAGTGAATAAAGTACCCGCGCCCTCGCTGTACCCCGGATCTTGTCAGCACCTTACACTCGCGGCTCACAAGTCATCCTCGTATCTGTGTGACCAGATCTTAGGCGTCCATTGCCGCAGACATGGACCCAAGCGAGGCACATCTCAAGTCTGGCGCAACGACAGTCGCACCCAGCGAGAATCACTCACAGACCAATCTCGACAAACAAGATCAGCCTCCATCCGACCACCACTCCCTCTCTGCCACATCCGACTCCGAGAATGAGAAGAAAGCACAGCCTGCGGTAGCAGTCGATCCTGCCCGAGCCAGCTCAGACCATGCAGACCCCGAAAAGAACGAAGACACAACGCCAGATGGGGAGGAGGATGACATTGAATATCCTACGGGACTTAAGTTCGCGGTCATCACACTTGCCTTGTGTTTAGCTGTCTTCCTAGTGGCGCTGGACAACACGATCATCGCGACTGCCATACCTAAGATCACCGACCGCTTCAATGCATTGGGTGATATCGGCTGGTATGGCTCGGCCTACCTATTGACGACATGTGCCCTTCAACTCTTCTTTGGCAGACTCTACACCTTTTACTCAATCAAGACGGTCTACATCGTCTCCATCGTCATCTTTGAGATCGGCTCAGCACTGTGTGGTGCAGCACCCAACAGTCCGGCTTTGATCGTAGGTCGAGCCATCGCTGGAGTTGGCTCAGCAGGCATCTTCAGCGGCTCGCTTGTCATCATCGCTTACACTGTTCCGTTGGAGAAACGCCCGATCTATACAGGAATAGTCGGCGCGATGTACGGCATTGCTTCGGTTGCAGGTCCTCTCCTGGGCGGTGTCTTCACTGACCACGTTTCCTGGCGGTGGTGCTTCTACATCAACCTGCCGCTTGGCGCAGTGACCTTGGCCGTGATCTGGTTCTTCTTCCACTCACCACAGCGTAAGAACGAAGCGAGCGTTCCCTTCTGGCCAACCCGTGCTCGACAGCTGGATCTGCCAGGTACTACCGTCTTCATCATTGATATCGTGGTCTGTCTGCTCGCGCTGCAATGGGGCGGCAGCAAGTATCCATGGTCGAACTGGCGGATCATCCTATGTCTGGTTCTATTCGGCCTGTTGACTCTCGTCTGGCTTTACATCCAATATTACATGAAGGATAACGCTACAGTTCCTTGGCGCATTGTGTCCCAGCGCTCCGTGGCTTCGGCTACGTGGTTTGCTTTCTGCTTGGGAGGATCATTCTTCATTCTTGTCTACTGGGTACGTACCGCTCACTTACTACCAAGCCCTCACACTAACGGTCCGTTCAGCTCCCAATCTGGTTCCAAGCTATCAAAGGCGTCTCCGCTTTCAAGAGCGGTATAATGTGCTTACCCATGATCCTCGCCCTTGTCATCGCCAACGTAATCTCGGGCGTCGGCACCACCGTCGTCGGCTACTACGCACCCTTCATCTACGTCTCGACTATCTTGATGTCCATCGGCGCCGGCATCATCACCACATGGGAGACCAATACTGGCCACGCCGAATGGATTGGCTACCAGGTTCTCTACGGTCTGGGAGTTGGCTTCGGCATGCAGCAAGCCTGATCACAGTACAGACAGTCCTGCCGTTGCGCGATATCCCCACGGGCACGGCGCTGGTCATGTTCTCGCAGACTTTTGGCGGAGCGCTGTTCGTGTCGGTCGCGCAGAATGTGTTCAATAACCAGCTGATCAAGGAGATTGTCGTTGAAGCCAAGGGTGTGAATCCGGACATCATCTTGCATGTGGGCGCGACGAGTTTGGCGAATGCCATTCCGCAGGATCAGCTGGCGGGCGTACAGGTCGCATACAATACCGCGTTGACGCAAACATGGTATGCCGCGGTAGCGCTGGCAGCGATAAGCGTCTTTGCATGGGGCATTGAGTGGAAGAGTGTGAAGGGCATGAAGCCTGGGGCTGGTGGGATGGCTTGAGAGATTCGAACTGAAGATACGATGTATTTGTACTGCATGTCACGGCCTGGGCGGACCTTGGATTGGAGATTCGGACAGCTTACAGTTGGCTCGCATGGATGTGAGCGTTTGATTTGGTTGTTTGTGAGCATAGATGGCGTTGCATCGGAGACGAGGTCACTGATCCGTCGCAGAGATTTAGATACCCAAGTTTAGGTCCACTCATCAAGGAGACATTTCGACAAGTATTGCTTTGGTCTTTCTCACTGTTAAGTGCGGCTTCGGCTTCCAATTCGTGCTCTTCGGGCGGGACCTAAGGGTGGCTGCTGTCGAAGTCGTGAGCACCCAGCGAGCATGGCTGAAGCACTGTCTTTCCAGGCAGCAGTCATGCCGAGACAGCTTTTTCAACATCGTCCTCTGCCTCTTCGGCTACGCCGTTCGGTTTGTCGGAAGTGGACCAAACACTCTCACTCATCTTCGGCTACCTCAACTTTGCCTCCTCAGAGTCCTGCGCCACCATAGTTGTCTCACTAGGATTGATCGCCTCCTCGTCCGCTCCATTCTTCGCCGCGCCAGTGCTCTTGCCCTCCGCTTGTCGTTCAGCGGCGCCTGCTCTTCCTTTTGCGTACAAGTTCGTACCTAGGCAAGGCGAGTAGAACATCTCCATCGTGAAGGAGCGGTAGATCGTTCCAGCAGCCACGACTAGCCACATGACGATGCAGATCGCGGTGAGAATACAGGTGAGTATCTTCATGAACTTGGACTCAAGGGACGTGCCGAGGGCGCCGGTTAGAAGGGTGAAGACGCCTGTCGCGGTCAATACATGCGCGTAACAGTATTCCTCAGGATGGACTGGACGTACCAACAGGGAAAATGAATCCCCACCAACCCATGTTGAATGGAAACCCTCCTGAGACCGCAAGCATCATGACTGCAATGACGAACCATACCAAAGCAAAACCCCAGAACAGAAGGCCTAGCAAGATACTGACTGATGTGATGATGCTTCCAGCTTCGGGCGAAGAGTGCGGAAAGGCGTGGACTTCAAGGAAGAGTTCCTGGGCCACTTTGCTGAGTGTGATGAGGCTGAACCCTTCCAGGCCCAGAGGACCGATTGGAAGCAGAAGAGACACGATGACCTCCCTCTTCAGCGGCGTGTAGGTTGCCAGTCGGAGGAAATAGAGCGTCAGGATGATCCAAGACAGTGGCGAGCCCAGACCCCAGAGGATGTAGCTTATGTAGAGCGTCCAGAGTTTGTTCTCACGGCCTGGGATCGCTGTCGCGACTAGAGAGCCCGAGGTGGCTACGATAACGACGGCGACGATGGGTATTAGATAGAGGGCGCTCATTTCGCCGAGATCGTGTCTTCGGTGCGTCATTCTGTTGACATCGCGTTAGTATGGTATCGTTGAGAAGAGCTGCTCGTGGGGAGGACTTCGGAAGACATACATGGTGAAGGTTAGGTGGAAGCACGTTCCGAGAGCCAGCACCAGGACAATCCACCACAATACCCATGCGAAGACCGCCCATCCTTGGCCCCAGGCTGGTGCGCAGACCAGGGCGATCATGTTGATGATTGTTGCGAGTCCGACAGGGAAGCAAGCAAGGAATAGACTCTGATGAGGATGTCGAACCACGCGGTGCCAGATATGTGGGTACCAGATGTATCTGATGACTGTGATCACGGAGAAGAGCAGAAACAAGGAGATGTTGAAGACAAAGAAGACGTCTGCCAGTATTCGTAGCCAGTCTGCATCGTAAGGTGGTGGCATCTGCTTGAGCAGGATCGCGCAGATGCCCGTGCTCATGGTTATGATGAACCATCTTGGTATCGTCACTGTGGTTGTCTCACACAGATGGGATTGCACCTACGACGGAGTGAAGTTGTGGACAGTTCGCCGGAAGCCTCGCTCTGGGACGTCTGTAGGCTGCGAGGGGCTCGTCGCTGGTCCGGTACCGCCGTTGACTTTCTGGAGGAAGACGGCATCGTGTTCGACATCTAGATGATTATTTGCCCGGTCTTGATGATTTTTGTCGGTAGCCATCTTCGTCGGCTTCGATGATACCTACCAAGCCCGAGAAGAACAACGCACAAGTTCTGGAGATTTAGAAGGCTGGCATACTCATATACTGGTGTCTCACCCAAAAAGGGACGAAAAGGGAAGTCATGCATGACTTGCAATACGATTGGTTCACGTTCGTGACAAAGCACGGCTTCATGAGTTGCGACGTCTCCACTGCTACGCGCGAAGGAGCATGGACAGTCGTCCCAAAATGCAGACTGACTCAGCCCATGTTGCACAGAGCGAAGAAGGGAGAGGATGGGAAAATAGGCGAAGAGCTCCGCCAAGAGGACATGTTTCCAAGGTTCAGTCCTTGCGCTCCTTCGTAATGTACCTAGGCGACTGATTCTCATGAGGACTTGGAACGTTGAGCTTATTTTAGGCATCACGCTGTTTCTACAGCAGCAGGCACGAGCCCGGATCTTGCTAGAAGCAGCGAGAGGTACGTGGACTCTATTGTTGTCCAATACGAGATGGCTTGCACAAGTCATTGCGACGCACTTCAAGTGGCGTGACTGGCCTCTCGAGGCCGTGACTGCCAGGCGACACTAGGACCAAGGAGAAATCTTGCCGTTGTCAATGATCTGAGGCTGCGACACGTGAGACGGTAGGGCTGACAGCGGTCTCGAAAGTGTTGAACAGCACAATGGCCGAGGGGCCAAATTACCAGCGCACTATCAATGTATGCCGTGCCTGCCGTATCAACAAGAAAGGCTGCGACAGGAAATTGCCGACCTGTAGCGCCTGCTCGAGGAAGAAAGTGCGTTGCGTGTATCGCAACCGTGGGAAGTCGCGACCGAGTGCTGATAACATCGACTCTCCGCAATCGTCTTCCGAACGGACAGATACAACGTCTGAGATTTCTGCACCAGGCAAGGCCCCATCGACGACCTTCAGAACCAGAGTTTTGGCTGCCCTAGAGCAGATCGGACGTACTCCTCTGCAGCTAAGGGACGAGTTCTTTCAGAGTGTGCACTGCTGGCTACCAATCGTGCCGCCCTGGCAACTGTCCTCCAGTCAGGTCTCCTTGCACAACGCCGCTACAAGGATAGACAAGCTCATGCTCCTTTTAGCGATTTCTGTACTTGACAAATCGACGTCAGGGTCGTGTGTCCAATATGAACATTCGGTTCCATCCAGCATCTATACACTGACCAGAGGCTTGTATGCTGAAGCTATGGTTCACATGCCTGTGACCGCCAGCTTGGTGCAGTCGGGCATCCTCCTTGCAACTTACGAACTTGCTATAAAGCGGCCAGAGCTCGCATACATCACAGTCCGCACTGCAGGCAATATGCATCAGATCTTGCGGAGCACTACAACATTGGCAATGTCGCAATCGACCGAAGCACAAGAGCTTGAGAAGGCTGAAATGTATAACACTTCACGTGGCCTTGTCATTATGCACATGTAAAGTACTTGTGTTCATCTCGATACTTCCACCTACTGACGAAGAAGCAGATTGATCACACTTGAGGCAACCCAACAGCTGCAAATCGACCTTGCTAGTTCCCCACACTGGAATGAAATCGATCTACCCCCTTCTCATGCTCAGAACCAACTGGATCCGGTATTGCTCACAGCGACGAACTTCGAACCTTCTGTCCAAGCGGCAATGAAGGCCTTTCGGGGAGATGGCTTCCACCGCTTTCTGCAAGCATCGATGTGCCTCCAGCAAGTAATGCGCTACATGAGCTTGGAAGGCGCAATTAGTGAAACAATCAGATCTCTTGACTTATTGGATGAGAAGATCCAATCTTTCTTGAAAGATGTGATGCAGGAGTACAGAACGCCAGGACATCATTGTGGAGCTAACGCTGTTGGTATCAGGCAAGTAATACAGGCACATTCGATTGTCTTGTGCTGACTCTGCAGGACACTCTTCATGCTCCACAAAGGCATTCTGAAGCTGATGCAGCGAGAGACTGCACCTGAAAGCGTCTTGTTGCAGCAAGCGATCAAGTCCGGACGGACGTACCAGACGGCTGTGAGGATGATAGCAAATGTTGCCAGGAATCACATGGACCTCGTGGAAAACATCGCCATTATCCCAATAACTGCTTTTTATAGTATGCAAGAGGCGCTGGACCATCTCCAGAATCTCAACGTGCCCAGCAGTAATACAGAAAGGGAAGACATCCAATCGCTGTTAGCCATGACGCAAGCATTTGACAACAGATGGGGCGTTCCTAGAAGCATGACAGCGGATGGCATACTATAACATCGGGTTGGCCAAATTTCGAGCTTGGACACAATATCCTCGCCACCCGCTACATCCTGCACGAGCGTCAATGCATTCGATTGCGTTTCCGTCGCTTGATGTGTAACGGGATTTGTCTAAGCCCAATTTGGGCAACCACCTGAGAATGTCGGCCGACATCTCGTATTCTCTTCCAGACACCTGCATATGGGTTCTGAGCACGAGTCCCCTCACGGACGATTGGCGAGTATATTACGACTCAACAGACGCCCTGCAGCGGCCGAAAACGCCATCGAGTATCCATCCGCTTTCCCACAACAGTTGGTCCTTTACCTAAGCGAGGCTGATGGTCTTTGGCTTGGCATCACAGCCCAGACTCACAGACAGACCCTGACTGCAGTCCTTACGATGTGTGTGGACGGTTTGACAATGCGGGATTGCTTGGGGAAGGAGCACTTGATGGCTGACACACGAGCAAGACGGGCCCAACGACCACCGATACCCACAAGTATGTTCACTACATGTTGGTAAGTTATATAGTGCAACCACCTGCTGATCACGATGGCGGACCGACTCCGGGAGCATGAACATAGTTCAGCTGATGTAGAGGGCTTCTTGATGCCGTCATGTGTCAAGACCATAGTCCGGTCGCCCGACACGGGGCAGGGACCGCAGCCAGCGCGAATACTTTGGTTACAAGGCAAGCTATTCCACTTCTCTTTGTGCAAGAAGATGGCCAAAAGCTTCACGGTCAAGGCCGTCGGACCGCGATTGGTTCACATGTTCAACGTGTTCTTCGGGCGCAAAGGCAGATGGTTCCAAGCTCTGGTGGCAATGATTTTGTTGAAGAAAGGCCTAGGACGGACACCGTGAAACCTACGCGATATCGATCAGATGCGGAATCTCAAGCACAGCAAGAGCACAACCAGCCACATCCAGATCCCATGAGATTCGCGGATCTCGCCCATGACTCGGATGCATTCGTGATGGCGGAAGCTCTGGTCGATACTCCAGGCTTCTTCGAAACAGCTTCGATACGATCAGAGCAGACAGAGTTCTCCTGTCTTCGACTCACTGCGCGAACAAAGTACGCGGAAAAGGCGTCTAAGACGTCGAGCACAGAGTACACAAAGCCTTCTCGGCAGGCTGGCAAGCCAACAGCTGCTCAAGCCTTCATTTGGCGACTTCATTCGCACAGAGCGAGCAGCTTGCCGAAATTTGATGCCTCCACCAGTTCAGACGACGCACTTGCTCTGCCAAACAGCACCATGCCACCATCGTTACCTGTGCATGATTCTACAGACCTAGTATCGAGGGACGAGGCATGGAGCATGCTCAACAGATGTTCGTGGTCCCTACGACCTCATCACTACCCTGTCAATGGCTGTATTGATGCAACTAACAGGTGATAGATCAGCAACATCTGGCACAATTCTTCCCTAGTAGCACGAACGATATCGCTAGCCCGGAATCAATGCACTGGATGCGCACGATCACCGCTTCGCGACTGCATTCGTCTCGCGGATATTCATTCAGAACGTACGGGATGCGGAGTTGGGCGGAGTGGAAGGAGCCCGAGCACGTCGGATAGCAGCTGTGTACTACTCGAAGGCTCTCGTGGCCATCAATGAGGATCTCAGAGATGCCGATACAGTGAGCGCCGACAGCACACTGCTTTCCGTGCTAGCTCTTGCATACCACCAGCCGAGGAGCCAGCTAGACTCGCCAATCTCACATTTAGCACACCCGAAACAGGGTCCGTTGGACTCTTTGAGACTTCTCAACATACTTCGTGGTCCAATTGGAAAGGTGTCAGTCCATGTGGAAGCTCTCAGTCGATTGGTGGCCACGCGTGGAGGCCTTCATGATCTGACTCTGCCTGGTCTTGCATCTATCATGTCGTAGTAAGCCCACTCCTTCCCCACGAAGAAGGAGCTCGACACTAACACAATATAAGTGGTTCTCTCATTCACGCTTGCCGCACTCTCGAGTCTCCAGCACTGGAATACATTCCATACCTTGGCATTAAAATCGACTCTGTATTGATGAAAGCTCGAAGGAGCAACCACCCTCTCCGAAAGCTCACTCGAGGGTTCGACATATTTCCGCGACTCGCGACACCAGCTCGATCTACGGAATCATCAGCGGTGTGGCTCGCCCTTGAGCACCTGGCGCTATATACGCTTCACGTCGACGACTACGTTGAGAGACGTAAAGTTAGTGAAAACCTAGCAGTGATTGGCGAATTACGTGGCTACGTGCAGCACCGACTGATGGGCTTGTTGGGGTCAGTATGCGGATGTCCGATAGAGTCAGGAAACAACGACCTCATTAGCCTGGCTTTACTGGCTGCAGCCATATACAGTTTCACCTGTGTGTTTCCCCTGGTGGAGGCGCCATTCGCACGGCTGTCCAAACGAATCCGTGAGGCATATGAAGCGCTTGAGCAAGGCGCTATGCATGATGGTGAGGTCATTTCAGCGCAACCCCAGCCGATTACAGCTTGGATCTTATGCATGGGCGCCATCGCTGCGTCTGAGATGCCGGATAGTATATGGTATGCTGCTGCATTGGCGAGATGCTTACGGAAGCTGGGTATTGAGTCTTGGCTGAAGCTGAGGGCGCTGCTGTTGGACTTCCTTTGGCTGCCAATGACGAACGATGGGGATGGCATGAGAGTCTGGGCGGAGGTTGAGACCTTGCTTGTGAGAGTAAGAGAGACGGGGGAGAGCCGGCAGCAAGGCTGGCGAGCCGAGGGAGGAGTGATTGTATGAAACTCGGTCTTGAGGCTGATTGCATCCCTACGAGCGAGAGAGTGCGCCCGAGTCGAGGACATATGTCTCTACTCCTTCTGAAGTGTTGGCCTTGGTCAGTCTGATAATGGCAGACACTTAGATGTCGACACTACGAGACTGAGGCTCGATGTAATCCACCGGGCACCCGGACGGGGAGACTGCAGCTCTCGGACTAGTTCACCTTCCGAGAAAACACCCGTGCTGTGTTCATTGGGTGTGCCCTGACCCCAGCTCGCAGTTACTAAACCCCACTGCGGACAATCCGTTCCTGAATATCCCTTCCCCTCCTTCGAGAAATAAATAATTGAATCGACATCTCGTCCTCGAGACTATTCACAGAGGCAGGGCTTCTTCAAGGCCGTCGTCTACTCCACTCTCTATTCTCCAGCCTTCCCTCAGGATATCGCCCTCTGAAATAGCGATTACTGCACAGAGTCAACACCATGGCGGAGCTCTTCTCTCCTCTCGAAGCCCGTCCCCTCAAGGACACAATCTGCCTCTTCGACGTCGATGGCACACTCAGCCCCGCCCGCCTCCATGCCTCGCCCGAAATGCTCCAGACTCTCGCCGCCCTCCGCCACAAATGCGCCATCGGCTTCGTCGGCGGCTCCAACCTCCCCAAACAAGAAGAACAACTCTCCACCCCTAATGTGCCAGTCACCTCGCTCTTCGACTTCTGCTTCTCGGAGAACGGCCTCACCGCTTACCGATTGGGTAAGCCCTTGGCCAGCCAGAGCTTCATCGGGTGGATCGGCGAGGAGAAGTATCAGAAGTTGGTGAGGTTTCTGCTCCGGTACATTGCAGGGATCGAGGGGTTGCCGGCGATGAGGGGCACGTTTGTGGAGTTTCGGAATGGGATGGTGAATGTATCTCCCGTGGGGAGGAATGCGAGTAAGGAGGAGAGGGATGAGTTTGAGAAGTGGGATAAGGAGAGTAAATGTCGGGAGAAGATGATCGCGGCGATTAAGGAGGAGTTTCCGGATTCTGGGTTGACGTGAGTTTATCAGGTCCCCCGGCTCTGAAACTGCTGTTACTGACACACGTGTGCGAAATAGGTTCTCGATAGGCGGTCAGATTTCTTTCGACGTCTTCCCTACAGGCTGGGATAAGACGTACTGTCTGCAGTATATTGAGAAGGAGAAGGAGATTTCTGGGATTGAGTACAAGAAGATACACTTCTTCGGGGACAAGGCCTTTGAGGGTGGGAATGATTGGGAGATCTACAATGACAAGAGGACGATCGGACATGCGGTCAAGGATCCGAGTGATACGATAAGGATATTGAAGGAGGAGTTCGGTGTATGATGAACGGTGATAGAATGAGGTACCGTGATGTATGTGTGCTAAGCGGACAGGTTCGAAAGTTGCAGACGGAAGGCTCGTGGCTGTGATTACGGTCACAGAGCAACGGGAGTCAAAGCTGCTGGGCCGGGTAGGCACCTCGGCAAGGAACGCAAAGGACCACCCGGATCATGTTCTCACGCCTAGGCAGGCTGTGCCGTCAGGATGACGCATCGCGACGGTTTTGCTAAACTGCCGCGTCGACCTACTGTGGCGAACTGGTGGCAGCCAGCCTACAGAACCGAAAGCATGACCTGGACGCCACCTCATATAGACTAGACGTGATAGATCAAGTGATGGGCACCTTCTTCTCGGGAACAGAGAGGAGGGAGGGAGGGACCAGATAATCCTGATAGAAGTGCTCAAAATTCATCAATGCGGTTGCTTCCTTTCTTCTCTGTCAAGCTGAGGTATCTACCCAAGTACGTCTGCTCGCTAGCGGGATACCTTGCTCTTGATATATGCTTCTTTCTTTCTTCGTTCGGGACCTCACTCCGCCATGCTTGCTTATGCCGTTGCTGTAAATCGTGTGTCGTCGTTCGTAAAGCGAATGCTGGTAGTTGGGGTATATATACTCTGTAATGCATGGATTCTATAACGCAACGCTGTTCTGATTCTCGGGTGTCGTGTCGCTCGTTAGACTTGCCGTGGCCGTTCATGACGACCTTTGGCAAAAGAGCTGTTTCTTAAATAGCTCCTGTGGTCCTTGTCTCGTGTCTGTGCGTTGGTCGGGCTTTCCGAAGTCTGCTGCCTCATATGATCGTCTTTGGCAGTCTGCATGCTCCTGACACGGTTCGGAACCATCTCACGGTCAGCCATCGAGTCTCGCATGCGTTTTGAATTGATGCATATCCTCGCGGCCGAGCTCGTGACCACTCGTTGTTCCAGACCGAGTGGACTGTTGATTCCTGGTACCCGAGGTGGATCTTCAGCGGATGGTATTCATCGACTGGTGCCCTTACCAGATGGTCTGCCCAGTCAGTTCCGCCAGGCAACGTTCTCATTTCCTCCATTCGCTCGAGGCCCGGCTAGTATTGTGGTGTTGTCGGAGACATCGGGTAGATCAAACGTCGAACGTCCGCCAAGCATAGCCCTTCTCAATGTTCATCCACCTCCCATCACCCATTCTCTTTCCCTCACCCTGATCACCCACCATTACCGCCAACAATCGACAAGTCATACTGCTCACCGCACATACAACTCCGCCATCCCTGCCCACTCCACCCAGCACTGCTAGATCAAGCAAATAAGCCCGCCCGATCAGTCCCCTCATCTTCTCCGCCTCCTGCGTTGGCTGGATCCTATAGTCGCGCTCGAGCCTATCCTCCTCGCCCAGTTCCGCGACCATACGTGACGGCAGCGGCGAGTTGATCCGCTTCTGCCACTCGACTTCAGGCGGAAGGCCGAGACTAAAAAAGAGAGCCGGGTAGAAGCCGCCCTCCCAGCCGACGGAGGAGGCGTGTGAGTTTGGAAGGGTATGCTTCGAGGCGAGCGTAATGCGCGCTTGAGCACGTGGGAGGTGCGACATTGCAGAGGATGGGTGCGTGTACATATCCGGATCGTCTGTTGCGAGGACGGTGGTAATTTCGAGGGGGTCCTCTACGCCGTTCTCACTGGCAATGGTGTCAGCGAGTTGCGAGGCGGCGTCGAGATACATGGTGGGTGGCAGATAGGCCTGTGAGTAGGCGAGGGTGAAAGGGTGGCGGTCTCCACGGCGGAGGTGGATGCCGACTGTTTTCTGTGGGTTCGAGGCATCATCGCCTCGCAGCTCTGCTAGGCGTTGAGATACGTCTGCTGCGTCTTTTGAAGGCAGATGAAAGAGTGCTTCGTAGCCTTGGCGGGCGAGTCTGAAGATGTCAGCCGTGGTGTGCCTGGCCCTGAAGTCCGCGCCCAAGGCCCACGGGAAGGTGGCAGCTGAGACGACAAGGTGTCTGGCTTGGAAAGGACACGGTAGGCGTTGTGATGGTGGAGGTGGTCGGCAAGATGGTTTCGGAGGTTGCTTGAAGAACGAATCCCATCTCCCGTAGCCGAATTGAGTGTCGTCGAGAAAGAAAGCCCGACCATCCTGCTTGGCCAGCGCATATGAGATCCACACACCCATTAGAGCAGAACCCAGACCAGCATCGGTTGCATCCAACACGTATGTCAACGATCTGGTGCAGACCGGCAGAGTCGATGATTTGGTCTCGGGGCGGGCTGCTGGCAGAAGGCCCTGCTTCTGGGCTTCAGCTACATCCAGAAATGTATTTTCCATAGGTTTCGAAGATATTTGGTTCGCGACCTCCGGGACGTGGGAGCAGATATCAGCATAATCTGCCGCTTTGAGCGGGAAGCCTAGCTTTTCTGGAATGGATATTGTCCATTTCTTCTTGCCATACTTATCAACCACGCCTACAGGTGTAGGATAGTCTGGCAGTTCGCTGTCGGCCACTATCTGATACGCCTTACCCGAAGACGTCAGATATGGTAAGGTTGATAACCGATGGACACTAGATCCTCGTGTCCAAGATAATAACGAAGATAGCAATGTATACGCGGTGACCAGCAGAACCAGCCAGGCCAAGATCCGCAGCGCTCGTCTGGAATTGAATGGCGGAGGCTTCTTGCCATGTCGAGGCACAAGAGCCGGCAAAGCTGGCGAAGGTAACGGACTGTGTAGCAAGAACTGTTTCACCGAAAGGTTTGACTTGCCGGTAAGTCTCGTGAAGTCCTTCAGAGGCCGTGGCGGCTGGGCTCTGCTTGAGAGCAGCATCTTGTCGTTATCTTTCGCCCGACTGGACTTGCTGGCTCTCATTCAAAAAGTCGTGTCCTACTTAGACATCGAGTTGCAAAATAGTGCTGTTGTGGAGACCTGTGCAAAGCTGAGGGACAGACGTCAATTCCAGCGTCCACAGTCGCAGGCTTTTGGTGCTCAGCAGCTCAAGAGTCTATACTTTGCCATATGTAAGTGAATCGATTGTCGTACAGAAGTCGTGTAAGCCTGACGAGTCTTCCAGTGAAGGACACCCGCCTGACAATACGAGAGCTATACAAGAACGACCGGTGAGTCCAGCTGCAAAGGAGGGGTTTCGACGTTGTGGCAGTCTAAATTCAAATGCCAGGCACACAAACAAATTGGTATTTGGAACATGGATCGATCATAAAGAGAAGAGAGTGTGGTTCGTGTGTCCGACCATTGTCTTCGAAATCGGGCTGGGCTGGAGCAGACTGGATTCTCCTGAAGATATCGACGAATATGCATGTCAAGCTGCAGGGGACTTGCTGGACTCAAGAAGAAGTTCTCGTGACCATTGGGAGAGAAGACATCGACGGGGTCGGATCTGTTGGCGGAGTTGTCGTCGTAGATCTCGCAGCCCGCCGTGAGACTATGACGCAGGGTGTGTCCATGAAAGAGGCGGACAAGACTCAAGAAATGCCATTTTTCGAGCGCGAAGAAGAATATGAAACATTGCGGAGAGGTCTAAAGAAGCATGCATCCCTGTAGAGACATGTTTAGCGGAAGGGCCTTCCCAGCCCGCCCCAGGCACAAACCGCCATGACTGGCTCGCTTCTGCCGTTAGCCTGAAACATGGACGACTTCCGGTCCACTGAGCTGCGTGCAGTTGGGCTTCCGGCCAGAAAGGAGGCGGGCGCATGTTGTTCCATGCCTGCAACACTATAAGCTCTAGAACATGTTTTGAACCATCGTACGAATCTCTGAACGTCTGAGAGACTTCCAAGCTCAAGGGAGGTGGTCGAGGAGGTACTCATTGTGGTCTCATGGGAATATATTTAGTACACGAATTGAGACTTCTATCTTCGACTCAGTCCCTCGCAGTGAGCTTGACCATATGCTCCTTCTTCCACCTCCAGTTCGCTGTGATCAGCTTTACGATTGTTGCCAATCATGCCCGCCATTATTCGAATCATTCTAATGTGATGAGTAAAGCAACCTCCTAACATAAGAAATTGTTGTGAATGGCCACAGGCTGTGCGCTTCTCTGACACCCATATCCTTGAATCGGACCCAAATGAGATAAATAGAATGTATGTGTCGCCAATGGCATAATAGCCACCGAGTCCGTTCTGTGCGGACTCTGACCCGTTCTTGGGAAGCGCTGGAAATCGCTTGAAGTGTCATTATTCATACAATAGCGTGGGCGGAATCCAGAGTGTGCTTAGACTGGACTCATGCCCTCTGGCTCTGCAACGATCTCAGGTACAGTCGAGTCCCTGAGCGAGGCAGCCATCGACGCCATGCCCAGCGAGGGCGTACTCGAATTTCTCTTCGAGTGTTGTCGAGATGCTGTCCGAGGTGGAGCTCGGACTGAGCCTGTCTTTCCCTTGATAAGGTGACCACTTTCGACCTTGTCTTGGATCAGCTCGTCCAGCATCTTCGACATTTCATCCACGGACCGCCGTCGATTGTCGACGTCCTTTTTCGGTGACAGTAAGCTCAATGGACTTTTCGTTCCTGTCGGTGATCGTGGAGTTTCAGAGTCGGCCGAAGTTCGCTTGCTCTGCATACTGTTGGAGCCGCTACCACTGCTTCCACGATTGTTCTCCACTGGCTTGTTGCTTTTGTTCTCGAGTTGGAGCATGTCAGGCGTAAGCTCGGCCGTCTCCCGTTTCCGCACTGCAGATCGAAGGGCAGCGACTGTACGTTGTAGATCCGCAATCTGTGCGTCCTTGGCCTCGAGTTGCCGCACGGTCTCGTCCGGCTCATTGCCTTTGTTGAAAGCCATTGAAACTCGAGAATGGCTTGACCGTCTTGCTTGCAAGAGCCGTTTCTCAAGCGTCGCAATGTATCGATTCTTATCCTGCAGATCACCTTGGAGAGCACGATTCTGTGCCTGCAGAGAAGCAAGCCCATCACCATAAGCACCTGACTGGTCATCTTCGTCCTCTGCAAGTGCTGAGTACGCAGCAGCTAGGTGTCCCGAGATACGCACGCCGCCACCGATGGACTGCATCGACGGCTGACGAGTAAATGTGGGAGTTGCGCCGAGCGTTGAATGGCTGGCTGATGATCGCAGCGAGCGGCTTCCTGTCAACTCCGTCTGGTCGGCAGAGAGACGAGAGTGCATGCCTAATGACGACACCGCGCCGCTGTTGACGCCTGTCGACTTCGAGCACAGAATGAGACGATTCAAGTGCTCGATCCGCTCTTTCAAGGCAGTGCGAGCAAGTTGCATTTCCAGCATCTGCTCCTCGTGACGCTGCTCGGCCTCTTTCTCGATTTGCTGCTCCTCCTTTTCTTCACTCTTCTGCTGCTGTTTGTCCAGTTGCGATCTCAGATTCTGGATTTCAGCTTTGTATCGTTCTAAGAGACCGGCGTTGACGCCCGCGTCTTCGACTGCTCGCTTGGCATGGCTGACGATATTGTTCTTCGCTCTCGCCGCAAACTTCAGTGTGTTTATCGTTTCTCCTGTGTGATGCTGCGCCGATGCCACACTGCCGTGAGATCCCAGTTGAATCGTGCAAAGAATCGATACCAGCGAGTTGCCCGAAAGGGCGCCTTGCAAGAGCCGGGTAAGCTTGCTGTCACGATATGGCAGATGCTTGCCGTCTTTGTCAATTAGATTGCCCTGCTTGTCTTTCGTACCAGACAGCTTGCTTACAACAGAACCAAGCGTGAGAAGAGACTTGTTGATGTGAGCACCTTCAGTACGCCGCTCCTTGTCCTCGGCAGCACGTTCTGAGCCAGCCAAATCAATCAAGCTGAGCGTCGATACTCGCACGCCACCTGGTAGCATGCCTACTCGTTTGCCATCTGAGATCGAACCGGGGCCACCAACACGTTCTCGGCTTTCGACAACGATTTGTACAACAGCATGACTTCGTGAACTTCGAGCATTCCATTGCGTAGTGCCCGTACGTCGAGCGAGATCGCCTCGGTGGATGACTCGGAGGAGCTGGGTAGGACTTTGCACAATCTCTTCCTTCAGAGGTGTTGCGTAGACACCCCGTTTCGGATCTTCTCGCAATTTAATCTCTTCTTGCTGATTCCCTGGACCAACTCCGCCAGCAGGAGCTGCAAGAAGGTCGTGTATCTTCTCATTGTAGATCTCGAGGTAGCTGACTCGGAGCAAGAACTCCCGTTGTGGTGTTTCGCGGATGTAAGAAAAGATGTCGGTGATGGCCAATGGAATGACACCAGGCTTGACATGGTTCCTTGCATAGAAAATGTCTTGCCAGTTCCGGTCATGCCATATGCAAAAACAGTGCCATGGTAGCCTTCCATAACTCGTCTGACCAGCCGCTTCGCAATGGAGTCGTACACCCTCGAATTGTCGTCGTAGGTACCGAAGACGTTATCGTAGTGATAATCGCCGCCTTCTTTGCCTCTGTATGCGATCAAGGACCTTCGACCGTCTACCATCCATTCGCCTTCGCCATCAGACTTCTCTTGCGCGCCAACATCAGGTCGGACCCTGACGCTGACAAGCACATTGCCTTTTGACTCTTTACCTTTCCCGCCGAACGCCTTCTCTGCAGCGGCATCGTCTACCTCTTTCGGTCGGCCGCGACCCTCGTCTCCATCTTCTTCAATCGTTGTGGCGGAGGTCGAGTACGAACCCTGAGCGGACGAGCTGCGACTTTGTGGTGGTGAGTGAAGACTTGAAGGCGCGTCGGATATGCGGTGATTGGGCACGGAGGCAGACTTGATGTCGTTGTGTGCGTTGAAAAGGCTCTGGGTATGCGATGTCGACCGATAGCTGGAGTTGCTGGCTGTGCTGACTCGTGGTAGTTTCTTGCTCTTGGTCAAGCTTGTGATGCTGGCATCTGAGGTGCGCTTCTTGATGTTGTCGTTGCTCGAATCCTGCGATGTGGGTCGCGATCCGGGCGTTGGTGGGACAGGAAATGAACCGATGCTCGTCACCTTCCTGACCGGCTTGGCAGAAGGTATGCCAGATGCTCGTCCGACTGACGAAGACGCGCGGGGAAGGTCTGATGTCGATGCGGATTGCGGTGTGGGGAGTGCTGAGGGCCGTGTGGGTGTCTTGAACGTTTTTTGTGTTGCTGTAGGCAGGCTCTTCCGCGCTGAAGTGGATCGCGGTTGAGGAATGGGGGGCAGCGGTGATGCAGGTGGGCCTGCGGTTGGCCGTGGGAGCGACATGACGATGCTGCGTGCTCCCCAGCAGACTTTCAAATAAGGCGAACTACAGGTATGTGATGTCTATATTAACATCATTTGCCTTTCCTGCTTCGTGATTGCGATAGATCCTGGTTGACTGAGATCGGTCTGTATAGCGTCGTCCGATCGCGAAGCGTCGCGTGTCGTAGTACGGTAGTAGTGATGCGAAAGGGACTGGCTGTCAATTGGTGTGTGCAACGCTGGTACTGCGACGGGCCGTGAGGTGTGCGACAGCGTCGGTATCGAAATGCAGATGCTTATGCCGTCAGCGCAGCAACGTGGCGGCAGGTGTGATGCGTCGACCAGGGGACAGGCATTAGCATGACAATTGCGGAGGACCAGGTATTCCACGGAAGGTACAGCAGAAGAACTTCGTATTATCCAGAGTGATCCTTCCCTAAGAATCTCTCAAGTCACTCTGACCGGGCTTGACTTCAGATTCAGGACACACTGGCCGTGTGAAAGAATGCTAAAGATGTTGACGACGACGAGGGTCTCAGGTGGTAAGCAACCAGTCAGTTGCGACTGACGGCGGTGGTGGGAGCAGTGGGTACGAAATTGCAAGATAGATTTTAGGAGTATTTTCCACTTCTGCCACTAATGCGACCACCTCTAGCCACCCCGGGCTCTAGTCTCACGCTACTCGCATGAACCCTGCCACTGCAGTTCTTGTTGGCGTTGCTCTGTTTGACACGATGCACCGAAGGCCAGACGGCCACAATCTCCCGAAAGCGCTTGATCTCGCCAAGCCAGCAGTACGACGCTCTGGTGTTGTTGATAGTCACCAGAAGGAAGTGCGGTATGATTGTGACCGATTCCTCAACTGAGACAACAACAAGATCTTGAGTATGAATCGCACGAGCAAAGAACTTGAGCTATGGTCAGGAGATCTGCGGCTCACCAGCATCGTCACGGTCCGGCTTGTGATTGCCCCCTGTTCCAAGACAGGGGTTCTTGCTCTCCAGTTGACCCAATATCCCGGTCCCATCTCATCTTTCTCCCGTGAGCCTATCGCTTAGCACCCTTTTGCCCATTCTCTCATCTCGTCTGAGCTTTTTGTCGAGATGAAACATTGAAACAAAACGGCCAGACGAGCAATGTGGGAGCAAGGATCTGCTGATACGCGATGGAATTCGGCAGCGATGTTCTTGCGACCTCCGGGAATGTCGTTCCTCAGCGTCCTCCAGAATAAGGAATCAACGTGACTTGAATCGAACGTGATCTCAAATCTTGAGATGCATGAAAAACAGTGAATTAATTCAGAATTGGGCCAGTCAAGACACAGTGGACATTACTCCAAGGAGATTTCGAACTCTCTGGTTCGTGTTCTCGGACGCCATGCGTCAACGTTGACTGCGCTAGTTCAGCGCGGTCCTTCCGCAGTGACGGCGTTCCTGGCGATCAGAACTTGGCAACCTGTTCATTCAACACTGCTCATAGCAGACGGTGAGTGGCGACCGAGTGTATAGCTCCATCGTGGACGAAGTCGGTTTCGAATGCAACAGGTACTCACTCAATGTTCCCGGCACATTGGGCAGTGTACCCGGGCGTCATCCAGCGAACGAGCAACTGATGCCGAGAAGGCGCAACTTTCCGCACCACAAAGTTTCGTGGTCCCCAATGTAAAGAAGCCAGTAAGTTTGGGACCGCGAATCCCGCCGGATAAGGGGCAGTACCAATTGCTTGGTGCTGCTCAAAGGCCCAAAGCGTCTGTAGCGGAATCACGTACACCACAACTCAAGGTTTGAACGCGTCGTCAGACGTCCAGAAAGAGGTTCATGTTCCACCTCTTAGCATCCAGGACAGGCAGGTCGTTCTGTCCAACTGTGATGATCGCGAATAGTGTGCTGTACGGGACTTGGCTCTCACAAGCCGCGTTCACACCGAGTAGCAACAACTCCATGACTTCGAACGCTGGACCCATCAATCATAACAGCCGTCCGCTTTCCCGCAGCCACAGGTTCGCGCTCAAGCCACCTGTTTGAGGCGAAGCCTTTGGTGCACTCCTTGAGAAGCCAAGCACGAATTATTGCCGACATTGATATCAAGGTTGTGGCCGGATACATTGACAAGTTGACAGGTCTATCAGAAGAACAAAAAAGAACCACTCGGAAGTCATCCAGGACTGCACTTCAGCCACTGCCTGGCCACATGCTTGAGGCAAACCATATACTATGTTAATCGAGCCATATCATAGATCCGTCTACTGCCAAAGGGTAGTGCAATTGCCAGAGAGGCAGCAACAGCCGATCTAGCATCGCATTGCGACTAGGCGCTGGCAAAGGTCAGCAAAGCATGTGGCCTGGGCCCCTGCACCGAGCACGGCCGTGGCCGGATCACTGCTCAGAGCGATTCGTCAACGTACTTCTCGCAGGATTGAAGCAAGTCAATCGTTGCAGTAGTGCAACCGTAAGCATTGAACGGGACTGATGCTTAACAACGGTGATCTAAAAGTTCTGATCTTTCGTGCTCTTCACTCGTCCCTTTCCTCCTCACCTACCCCCTCTTCCCTCCACTGCTGCACTCCTCTCAGCACCTCCCTCCTCTCCTCCCTAATCACCGTCCACACCCAACCCCAGAATAGCATATCCAGCAGCGCGAGCGTGAACACCACCTGATTGCCCAACACCATCCGCAGACTTCCATCGCCCGTCGCACCACGATTGCGCGACTTCCCACCCGAAAGCCCCAGTAGATCCCGATCGCCCCAAACAAGATAGCTCCAGATACACAGCAACCCTTCCAGCCCTACTCTCAGCACCGCTTGCCCCATCCAGCTCCCTTGCGCAGCACTCAAGACAGCCAAATCCTCGCCCTTCCGCTCCCTACTGACCCGCTTGACTCCAAACCCGCTCTGGCTTCCCTCCTCGTACCGCAACGTCTCCCCTACACCCAAGCCGCCAGCCCACAACAGCTCCCCCAGTGCCATCACGCCCAACACTAGTCCCAGCAGACCGCATAGCTCGTGTGTCGCCGGCGTGACCACGCTGTAGGCTTGTGTGAGAGTGTTGCGGTAGGGCTGGAATGCTGCTGGGGGAAGACGCATGGATTGGCCGAGGAGGGTAAGAGCGGAGGAGGAGAGGATTGTGGATGGTGATGTGATGAGGTAGTAGGATAGCGTGAGGAGAGTGAGAGCGTGTGAGCGGATCAGGAGGGGTGAGGTTAGGATCGCCATTGCCGTGTGGTGTCTCAAAAACCCTGGTTCTCGTTCGTGGCGTCCCCTGAAATAAGTGCGATGACCTCTTCAGTAGTAGCAGGGATTTGCGAGCTGAACGTCAAGCCCGTATAGGACAGCTTCGTGTCTGTACTCCCGCGGTTCCGAGTCCCTCCTTTTGGGCAGTCTGGATCTTCTTTCACCAAAAGCCTTTCGCCCTTCGTTGGTTGTCCCTTGCGTCTTCCCTACTTCGCACAACGAGCTAGTGGTAGCTTTGTAGGACCAGTGAGCCTCGTCTGATACCGCAGGCACGCACCCGGAGTACCGCGCAAGCAGGTGCCGAGGAACTGTATTGCACACCGTAAGATGGGTTCGGGAGGTTGCGAACGCGGACGACTGGTGACGATGGTCTCGTCGACGAGGCGGAACGCCTGAACAGTGTCCAGGTCGACCCAGATGATGCTGGATTTCAGGTCAGAGTGAGGTGACGGCGTGGCCTGAAATTACAGGCTATGTGACCGGGACTTAATGATGGGAGCGCACCAGAGTCAAGCGCACTGCGTGACCGATGGAAGTCGGTAGATCTCCAAAAGTGGAATGCGAGCTTCCTTCTATGGAATGACCTGCTCGGAAGTCCATGGATGCCCCTTCGTGCAGGCTTTGCTTTGATGGTCACGGCTTCTGAGCTCTGTTTCCGGTCCACCTTTGGTCCTTTAATCCTCTTGAATGTCATCGCAACTCTATGATGTAGTTGATCGCGGAGCAGGCGAGTACTTACGCGAAGCCGGTTGACCTCTGACCTAGGCGCAATGAGAACACTGCCGGGAAGTCGATGTTCAACTGTACACGACTTCCTCCAGGCTCTTCATCACTCCGCTCTCATGCCGCTCTACAGTGTACAGGCTCATCCTTTGACTAGGCGTGACAGTCACACCACCTATGATCTCGACTCCATCGCCCACACCCTCGAGTACTACATGTCGCCCTCCACTCCAGAAGGTAGACATCTCTGTTGCATGGAGCAGCGGGGGAAGGTCATTAATTCGAGTATATTCTAAAACACTTTGCTTCATCGCTCACGACATCATCTCAGACTACCGACGAGACTGAACCGATTGGTGGGAGATACTGAGATCCTACGACTGAACTTCTCGCGGGACTCGAGCCCTGTCAAGGTCAAACAAATCCTACGTGCTGTCAGCGGTGGTTACAGCGTTACCACGGCGTTGTGCTCTTACCACCAAAGCTTGGAATCTATCATCATGACCGAAACCACCACTTGCAAGGGCAATCTTTCTTTTCTGATATGACCAAACATTTTTCTGCCAAAGTTTAGCATTGCTCAAGACGAAACAGCATTGATGCAGTGGACGTACCTCTTCAACAGTCGCTTTCATGATGTATCGCACGATAACAACCTGAGCTGTCTGTCCGAGTCGCAACGCTCTCCCGATCGCCTGCGATTCAATGGACGGGTTCCATTGAGGCTCCAATAAATACACACGCGACGCAATGGCTAAATTAAGTCTGTCGGGGGTCTGTCGTTAGTGATACATCAGGTGCGGCAGGTGAGGTTATGGATCGAATTTGCGCACCCTACTGCACCTGTCCCAAGTGTCATCAAAAGCACGTTGGCACCTTCTTTGGCACGGAAGTCGTTCAAGATCTTAACCCTCGTGGAAAGCGTTTTGGCGCCATCAATGGTGTAGTGACGAATGCCATGGTCTGCGAGAAGCTGCTGAACAAGTGTCAAGGTCTTCTTCCAGCAAGAAAAGACAATACTGTGGACGAAGCGGTCAGATCTCATCAGACTCATGAAACAGAAGAAGGGGATTCACCTTTTTTGCAAGCGGTCAGCCCGAAGATCCTCCAAGAGCCGCAAAAGCTTGGAAGGATATCTCATAGCTTCACCTTGAGCCACTTCGGCCTGGGACACGATTGAGGCCACCGAAGGCGACTCGTTACCTGGGGCACAGCTTACACACTTCCGCCCTTGGAGTTGGTAATCAGGAGTGCAGTTATGGCATACTAGGTGCCAACAACGTGGAACGAAGATTCCTCCATCAGAGTCATCAAGCGTCCCGACGGAGGGGACAATATCTCCGCAGTACGCGCATCTGTTCTGGTCGTGCTGCTCAAAATACGTAAGTGCTAGGGTCGGATCTGTAGGAAGGCCCTCAGGACCCATCGCTAGATTAAATCTAGTTCGGCCGTGGTTGCAGAAGAGTCTTAGCTTGAGGAGGGACTCAAGCATTGCCGAATTCAGTTTGCTCTTCTTCCGCCCATCTACTGCCAAGTCAATGTCTGTTTTGCACTGCTGAAGTAAGCTGTGGTAATCAGCAGTCTCTTCGGATGTGAAATCCAGCTTATAAGTGTACGATTTTGGCTCAGGCAAGTCTATCCTTCGTCGCGTTCTTCTGATGCAAATAGTCTGCAGCAACTTTTGCAGGTTTCGGAACCGACCACTTGAGCCTGATGTGATTGGATTGACGATAGATCTTCTGAATGTTGCCGGACTTGATAACACAGGCACCCGCAGGAAGGTGACCAGTGCTCCAAGGTCATCGAGGCTATTTTGAATGGGAGTGCCTGTCAGACACCAACGATGCTCAGCTGTGAGCTTGCTAGCGGCCACAAAGTGTTTCGTCTTGGCATTGCGGATGTCATGTGCTAGTCAAATGATCAGTCTGGCAAGCACGAGGAGCAGACCCAAGAGATCTATGCCTACCCTCATCGAGGACAACCCTGAACCAGTTGATATCGGTCAAGGTCGTGATCCCTCGACAGAACTCAGCTGCGAGCGTGGCGTATGTTGTGAAGACGATGGAGCTTTGACGAAGTTCTTGTATCTGATCTGATCTTCCCCGGCCAAGATGCTTGTGATGTTGGAGGGTTCCGCTATAGGTGTGTCTATGCTCGAGTTAGCTATTACGAGCCAGCCTTCGAGCTACACATGCATACGTACTTGCGAATTTCACCGACCCAATTATCGATAAGCACTAGTGGATTTAGAGTCAATTTGGGATGCCTCACGGGTGTTTGAGGGCACGCTCTGCTCAGTATCACTCACATGAGGATGGCACGATGATCAGAGTTGCCATTGAACGCTCTCTCGGTGGCTGAGCGGCTTGTTTCTGGGAATCTGAAGAGAACAAAAAGCTCTTCGAACGATCATGCGAGCCTGCAATCACAGACAGTATAACGAGTGACTTCCCTAGTCCCATCTCATCAGCAATGATACCAGCCTTTGCTTCAATCCGTTCTGGTTGCTTTGTACCAGTAAGGATATGCTGGTAGCTGCGAATATACAAGTCAGCGTTCTAAAGCGGACGAACAGGCGGTTCCTCAGGCGAGTTGTGATATGTGGGATCCTACCAGGGTCTGCGCGGATCGGAGGTGTTATGCCGCCATAGGCTGAGCTCGGCGGGTACCTGGCCCGTCTCGCGCCGAAACACAAAATCAATTGCTTCTTTTTGATGTCTAGGTTTGCAAAGTCAGCGCCAACGCATCACGTGGGTCCGAGCGGGCAATTACCCTAGTAGGTCCCCCTTTATGCCTGGAATTGAGGTCACTTGGTCCAGTATGGCGTGGTGCGATAGCGAGTCAAGAATCGAATCAAACGCTTCAGAGTCTGTCTCTTGAGCTGCTACCGTTGGAGGCGACACTGCTTGTTTCTGGGAAGCGGTGTCCGCGGATGCGCTGGTCAACATCTGTTGCGACTCTCTTGGAATATAGCCTTCGATGCTGAGGATCTGTGGGTTGTAGTGTGGAACCTCGACGTCTCCATAAAGAGGCCTTTGTAAGAAGAGCCCTAAGCTCGCCATCTTCTTGCCAACCTCGTCTGCGTGCTCTCGCAAGCCATAGAAGTTGATCTCCACCAGCAACAGCCTGTCTTGCTGGACCCGCGACGTTTCTTGTTCGTACCCAACCGCAAATGCCTGAAGAACGACCTTGGTCATGGCAAGCAGTTCACCAAGCTGACGACACAATGGCTTGCACAGCCGCCCAAATCTAACGTGTTCAAGCTCCAGTGCAAAGAAGCGACCTTCTGGTACGACGGATATCGCTTTTGAGGATCTTCCATATGGTGTATGAGTCCACAGATGAGGTCTTTGCGAGCATTGTGCCTTCACGTCGAGGATCTGCTGTGGCGTCAGTATCAGACACCTGCATGTGCAGATTATCTTCGCCGTACGCTACCAAAACAGATATCCGGGACAAGATTGCTTGACTCGATAAACGAGCGAGTTGGGGTATCGGACGCGAACCACTGGGGCATAGCCCTTGCGACTCTGGTGCTCAATGCTGCAGTGTCGCTCTGGCTCCTTACCGAACGAATAATCAAAAATGCATCAGAACACTCGTCGCTGTGGTGATCAGGGTCGATGCCGCGAGCATAAGAAATGTTATAATCTGCCTTGAATCTGCATGATGATAAGTACTTCACGAAACAAGTGCCCTGGGAAGCGGGCGCCACTGCTGGCTTTTGCCACCCTGAAAACATAGGCACCTGCAGCGTGCAATCCTTTCAATTATGCTCAGCCGGTGGTCGAGATAGGCTGAACAGGGCTTTAGGCGCCATGGAGGCCTACTCGATTGGCGAAGCGCCCAAAGCACCTCGTGCTCCGCCACCATGCAGCGCATGCTTAGTTATGCCGTCAGCTGGAGCTTTGCGCACGCTAGATGTCTTTCGTATCATTCGTGCATTCTTCAGCATTCTACTTCTCCAAGTACTTGGTAGCTGACACGCCAAGAACTTAAGAGCCTTGCGAAGCCAAGTTGTGGCCCTGGGAACTATTCTTTAACCTTTAACCAGTATGCCTACTTAGTACCTGGTACCTTTCACAGCCCATGTTGAATGTCGAAATATTGGCTGTTCCCCACCTAATTCCTTCTCAATCTATGCGAAGAATGCTACCACTGCAATGGCTATCCACCCATCCCATCTAAGCCTGAAGCAGGCGATAGACAACTTCGAACGCGCCGTCGGCGAAAAGGATCTTGACAGCTTTAGGCGGACGACTTTCAATGAATTACAACAGACCATCGGCGATCTTCAACGGGTTCAGTATGCTGAACGTAGGCTGCAAGCCCCAAGTCGTCTAAAGCCATTCCTCACAGCAATCGAGCCATACGGGAGGGTCATGGAGGGTATCACATCGAACGAGGATCTGGAAACACTTCTACCGTACATCTGGGTAAACGCAGCCTGTGGGACTACTTCAGGAATACTTGTGTTGACTGACCCGTCAGGGACCCACGAAGTTTCTGCTGAAGGTATGAACACGACCTAAGCAGCAGGGGCTTGCCGCATGGCCTGCCAAGCTAAATATGGTGACTTAGGAAACATGCAAGCATGCCGAAGCCTTCGACAAAATACTTACCGCGTACAACGACGTAGGTCAGAGTCTGCCATTGCTCGAAGAGCAGGCAGTGTCAGTGCATAATCAAACTCGCATCGTTGAGGTCTTGTTTCAAATTTACAAGGACTTGCTTGACTTTCATCACATTGTTCTGAACTTTTTCAGGCCACAACGTACGCTTGTATTTGGTTCCTCTCCTCCTCTTGAGCTCGATTCCAGCCGGAACTAATTCCACTGCGTTTCCTAGAATGGGTTCAGCAATTCGACCAAACTTGGAAGGTGCCAGAGTCTCGAATCTCTGGGGTCGTCAGCCGTATAGCTCAATCCCGAAGCTTGATCGAGAAGGACGCCAGCCCGACTGAAGTCGAAGCAATCCAGAGAAACGCTGCTGAGGAGCGGCAGATGCTGGATAACCAGATCGAGCAGGAAGACTTAGTTCGGCTGAAGACCGTGTACAGCTGGCTCAATGCGCCCGATGTGGAAACAGAACATCACGATCTGCTAGAGCTCCAGAAGGAGTACCCGCATACCGGACGCTGGCTTTTTGAAAACAAGGCATTCAATGACTGGTTTGATCCGCATTTTGCTTCGATACCTCCATTGCTTTGGCTAACTGGCATTCCGGGCGCAGGTAATGGTCATCCAGTCAGCGAAGCTGCTGCAAGTGCCTTGCTGATGTCATTGAATCAGGCAAAACTGTCCTTGCGTCCCTCGTGGTCGAGAAAGCACGGCAAACAGATACTCTGCCTACCGTCCTGTACTTTTACTGCAAGGAAGGCAACGAGGAGCGAAACAACTTTGTCGCTATTGCTCGTACCCTACTCAAGCAGCTTCTCCAGCAAAATCAGCCCTTGCTCACCACGTTGTATCCAAGGTGTTGTCGTAGTGGAGAGCCGACACTTACATCGTCCGCCCTCGCGCACCAACTACTACGGATAGCTCTCGACGAGTGTAAGAAAGCGTACATTATTCTGGATGGATTGGACGAATGCCCTCGAGATCAGCGGAAGATTATCGCCACTTGGTTCAGGGGGCTTGTGGACGAGCTACCAATACTGGAGCCAGACAGAATACGCTGCTTGTTCATCAGTCAAGATGATGGTGCTGCGAGGAAAGATTTTAGTGGTTTGACGAGCATAAAAATCAGTAAACTTGATAACAAAGTAGACATCGAGGCGTACAACAGGATCGAGGTTGGAAAACTACGAGAAACATTCCGATTCTCCGAGCAACGGGCAGACGATATTGTTGCTCGCGTCACCAAATCCGCAAACGGTACGAAACCATGCCTCGTGGTGCCTTCTTGTCTTAGCGTGCTGATTGTTGCAAACAGGAGTCTTTTTACTGGCAAAACTGATCTGGGCCAACTTGTCTGCTCAGACTTCGTTGTCGAGGCTGGAAGAGGAGCTAGAGCCGTCAGTATTTCCCAGCGAAGTTGATGATGCGTGAGTGTCACGATACTCTTATGTTGTCATCTGGCAGCTGACTGCGACTTAGATATCAGCGAATCATGACAAGAATCTCGCGAGACTTCCCTAAGCAATTCATGAGCGATGTCTTGAGGTTGTTGGGTTGGCTGGTATGCGCCAAGAGAGCACTTAAATGGCACGAGATTCAAGGAATGGAATCCATCGATCTGCAGAGGCGAGTGATCGCGTACGATGAGCGGAGGTTTTCCAAACCCCCAAAGGACCTCTGTGGATCACTGGTGGAAGTGAGGGAGGATGGGACAGTTGAGCTGGTCCATTTGAGCGCAAAACTGTCAGTGCCAGACTTGCGTTCGTGTGCAACTTCATTGACACCTCTCAACAGATTCTTGATCAAGAAAGAATCGGGCTGGATCAATTCGGGCACCGAGGAAATCAAGTTGGCATGTCTCTGCATCGACTACTTGAACCTGCCTGCGGTCGTACAGGAGCCGAACGAAAATCGAGTCTTCGGTGGGGTGTATGCATTCATGAACTATGCCGTAATGTACTGGCTTCGTCATATTGAAAAGGCAGCAAGCATATTGCAAGGGACAGACAGCTCGGAACAAAGCTCACAACAGCTATGGATAGGACAGCTTCAGGAATCGATGGGACTTTTCATTGAGCAGCATTGGACATCCCCGAGCTCACAGTTGGATTTGGCACCACGCCACAGCAACAACCTGAAATGGTTCCGACTTCTGCCAGCATATCACAACATTGAACAAGCTGTGGCTTCGACGAGACAGCTGCTAAAAGGCTCGATCAAACCAGAACAGGTGGCGCTGGACCTTGCTGAAGTGGACAGGACAGTGCGGCAAGTCCTTGAGGAGACGTGGTTGAGCACCACGAACGCTGGTACACAGCAACAACTCACGGAGAGGTATGGGACTAGACTGTTTAAATGTCCCAAATTTAGCTGTCAGTATTTCTGGATTGGATTCAAAACCGCGCAGAAGCGGAACAAGCATATCGACAAGCACGACAGACCATTCCGCTGTGCGGACGAGACCTGTACCGGCTTCCTCATAGGTTTCATCTCGAAAGCACAAAGAGAACGGCACGACAAAGCTGTTCATACCTCGATACACACTGCGGAGGAGAGGGCGGCAGAGGAAGCGTTTCCGACAGACCTCGAGATACACCGCAGCATGAACAGCGACGCCTCAGCAACGAGCGAAGATTCTGAGCCGGACTCGGATGATGCACGATTGCAGAGCGTGCACAGCGACCAAGAAGGCGACGGCGAAGAAACAGCTTCGCCAGAATCGGAACCTCAACTTTCCGGTCGACCAGCAAAACGGGCACGTTTACGAGAATTCGTGTGCGAAATTTGCGATTTGAAGTTCGATAAGCGGTCCAATCGGTCTTCCCACATGAAGGTGCACGGGCCCCCAACGATTCAGTGCAGCCAGTGCGATCGGAAATTTTATCGACAGAACGAACTCAAGCGTCACCTGAATACCACGCACAGCGACGAGAGACCCTTTGTGTGCCGGGGCCAGTTGAGGGATGGTAGGCCCTGGGGATGTGGCCGATCTTTCAAACGAGCGGACACACTGAGCACTCATTATAAATCAGCCCTTGGGCTTGAGTGCATTCGAGTGTGGAAGCAGGACCAGGAGCAGGACCAGGATGACCCACAAATTTCTGCAGACGAAGCATGACGCAATGAGTATTATTGAAAGCTCGGTTCTGCTTGTCTATGCCTGCTTTCGCCGCAGGAGGATCCCTTAGGCGCGATGTCTCATGGAAACGACACATGTAACGAATACTCTCTTTGCACAACGGATTCCCCGCAATCTGGAAGCTCCGGGCAAGGCCTGCGTGAGGCCTTCGGGAAACAGCGGACGCTGACTATTCCCTCAGGCAGAGTCGCAAGTAACGGAAGCCGTGCCTCTAGTTCTGCTTCATGGTGGAAGTGTTCAGCAAAATCTCGGTAAATTTGCGACGCGTTTCCCAGAGGGTCTCCCGATCGTGCCCAGCGAGACTCTTCGTCATCACTTCTTGACACGCCAACGGTAGGGAAACCTTTCACGCTGAGATTGATGATGATGTCGAAATGAGAGGACTTCCCACTGCTTCGGATCTCACATGAAATGAGCATAAGCTGCCCCGGCCTCATGGCGAATTCGACATGTGGCAAGCCATCGATTGCTGTAGACCCACGCCATGCCTGCAAACTTGACGCATACCCAGCAGTGTCAAAGTCTACTATATACGCTGGCCCCGTCCTGATTTCGTCTGCGAATTCCAACGTGAAAATTGACGCTCCCGTCGGACCACTTGATTGATTTCCGGTTCGAATGAGGATGGACTTGACCGAGGCATCTTCTTTCCAGCCTCGGGGTCCCGAACGTTCTATCAGACAGTGCTCATAGATGTTGATCCTTTCGTAGGCGTCATTCCGGCGCTGGATCGTGAGCCAAACGTGTGAATTCTGGCGCGGGCCACAGTTCAGGCGGAGGAGGCAATGGGCAGGATTACTTTGGCTCTGCCAACGCCTTGCATTTGTTTCCAGGCCTTGGTTGGTTATAGAGAAGCCATGATCGTAGTGGCCAAAATATAGAATGTTTGAAGCATTCCAGAACTCCCGAATTGAAGGTGCCAGGATTCCCCAGCCTGGGTTGTCATCTGCAGGACGCGTTTAGTTGGGCCACGAGGACAGTTCCTTGCATTTACAGAACGACTTACTGTTCTGATTGCCCGGAGCGTTGAGGCTGGTCCGTGGTGATTTAAATGTCCAGGCAAAGATGGAATCGTCATTGTATGTCATGATCAATTCGCGCTGGAGTCTGTTAAAGGCCCGCCACCGTCCCTCTCCGTAAATCAGAGGCAGACTGACGCCAAATAGGCCTAAAAGAGAGTACGACTCGTCCTCTTCAACTGTCGTGCTGCGACGCGAAGCCCACGACAGCCTCATGGCAATTGAGCACGAAACGAAATCAGTAGGGTCGAAACTGATAAGTTGCTTTGCTTCGATGCCGCAAGCCTCCCTGATTTCGGGGGCCCAGCACTCCCGAGTGCCGATTCGCCGCCAGGACTGATCCACGAAAATCAAGTAATGAGGTGCAAGAAGCTCCTGTAAGGTCCAGCCTCTGGTGAACCACTTTGCCTGGACCAGTGAAGGGGCAATAGCTCGGCGGAGAACATTGCCCTGGTCGGCAATCTGGATTGTCCCGGGTCTATCGTCAAGATCGCCGCTTTCGGGGACGTCCAAGTCGATGCGATCAGCCTCTAGAACACTTCGATTGACATCCACATCCTCAAAGTGCGCATAACAAACCACAGCATTCTGATACCAGCGGAACATCGCATTGATGGCTTCTTGTGTGTCCGCCGCATTCGCTTTGTCGATGCAGCAAGTGTCCATCCAGGCGAATTTCCACCCGTCCCTCCACGCTCGGTCGCAGTACTGCTTGACCTTCGCCCAGCCTCTTTGCTTGTAGATGCCATTGTCAATGTCCTGCCTCCTAGTCTTGAGATCCTGATAGGTTATTTCCTCTTTCGCAGATATCCACGTGTGGGATAGGATGGCATATGGCGGGCATTGCCCCGGAAAGTCCTTTTCCTCGAGCAGCTCGTATTGTTGTGTCCGCAGAAGTCGCATACCGACTCGACACTCGAACAGGTCTCTTCAATCGTGGACCTGGCTTCAGCAGCCTAGTCACGGAGCAGCGACCAGTCAACGTTACAACGGCACGATCTGTATGGCCAATTTCAGTAAGCTTAGCGCCAGAGACATCAGAAGCGGCCCTCGCCGCACAAGTTTGCTACGGTACAGGTGAGTTAGGCATACCCGACTTTGCTCATCTTGCATCCCCGAGGCGCGACAGGCAAGGAAAGCGGACACTCGTCTCAGAGGCCTTGTAAGGTGGACTTTGGTGGCATGAAATGTTGTCTGGCCCAGGGCTGTGCATGCATGAGATGAGGCGCTGCCGGGAGCGAGCCTTAGTGTCTGCCTTGCAGGTCGCTTGGAAGAGCTAGACTTCTCAACGATTCCAATTACGGGCAGATAAATAGCTGCACCTTACCTACTACAACTTATGAGAGGTTTTACAGTCCTGAACATGAAAATATCGAACCTCATCGATTGTAGAAGGCGTCTCGAGTTGTACTCATAAATCTCCGCCTGCTGGCTAAAGCCATGGCCAATTCTTCAGCCGATGGCAGCCTGGGCTCGCTAGGCCGGGTTTCCCTGATTGCCCCTCCACCGCTGCCCACCTTGATCGCGGAATGGGCCGCGATTGTCCCGCTTATCTGCAATCTCGCAGACCAACGCGACGACTACAACACCATAGGAGATGTTGCGCTGCGAGGCCGATTGTTCGTTGGTCTGTTCCCACGATTGGGGACGCTTGCCGGCCTTTCGAGGCTCTTGGGAGGAGGGAAACAGTATCTTGACCATGCGAGCAACAAAGGTGGTTCTAGCCGCACAGTCTGGGACGTTAATTGGGGAAGTGTCTTCCCTTGCGCAAATGGCGCTGTTGTTCATACCATCTCCGAGTACCTTCTGGCTGGAACCCAGAGTCGCGTGCGACGCATGCCTGAGACTTGCATCAATGAGGCACGGGGAGTAGATTCTAAGAAGCCGTCCATCCACGCCGACAAGTCAGCAGGGTCGGCGCACACGGCCTACCGTCGCGAAAGCTCCACCTCGCGTGTAGAGGGACAGGACTCGATCAGACGCTCTCAAACCCTTCACGTATACCGCATGAAACGCAAGCGTATAGCTCGTGAATCACAACGCGACATCCGGGGAGTCGTCTCTTCACTACCCTGCCAGATTCTGAAGTACGTGGTGCTCACCGGCCTTGCTACTTTTCTCGTCCTTGTTGGATGCTACGGAACCGCCGCATTGGTTGTCTGCTCCACGACATCAAGTGCTGTTGCGCAGACGATCAATGTCCGACGTCCGTGGGGATACCTGCGTAATAATGAGGATCACAGTGCTTGCATGTTGGTCGCAGCCCACGAGAACGCCGTCGAGTGGCATCTGTACATTGGTGACCGGGCTGTGGTAGACACCATCCTCAACAAACCCATGTTCGGCATCGCGAGTGACGCAGCAACGAGATATGCTGCTAGGTGGTTTTGGGTCGCACACCTCCTCCAACTTGCAGCAATGACCTTTGTGGCCGCTCAAAAAGGTTGGGACGGTGTTTGCATGGTGTTACTGCTCATCGGTCAGTGGGCCTCTTCATCTTTTCACAGCAGCCGAGCTCTGTGCGTGGAATGGCTCAAAACTGAAGGAGTCGATGCCGAAGTCAAGAGCTTCGAGTTTAGCGGACGATCTGGAATGATGGGAGCCATTCAGTTGTTCAGTCAAAGTACTGTGACGCGATGGATGGATACCATCCTGGTACCGCACCCTCGACGAGAGGTCTGGCTTGAGCGACTCACCGGCGGCACAGACGATGTCAATCTCAGCAGCCACGATGAGATCTGGACCAAAAATATGACCGATGTTTCCCGCGTGTCTGCAGCAGTTCTACAAGAGGAATTCAGCGAGGAGCACGCGACAATGTCGGTTGAGGTCAAAGTTTGAGTTCTGTACAAATATGTGCGGGATTCTCTAGCAGTTTTGTGACAGCGTAGGGCAACTGCCCGCATAAAGGCGAGCACACTCTTTACACGACAAACCAATGGGTCCCGTTCGGAGAATTTCATACGGTCTACGGACACGCAGCCAGTGTCGAAAACTGCTCGCGGGGAGAGATACAGCAGCAAGAATGAAAAAGTCAAGCCAGCACGCCGGGTACGTCTGACGTATGACCTACGGAGTACAGAGTGCAGGTTACTGAGGTGGGAAAGATCTACGAAGTTCCAGGGAGTCGCCAGGAATAAGTGGTCCCGGTTGCTGATGTACGAGCCCATACGCTGCCTCCCGTGTACCCCTGGAACCAATCAGAGCGGGACATGTTCGCTGGGATCATAGATTTGGACTTCCGAAGTTTTCTGGGTGGGTTCACTATGTAGGTTTTATGTGCTTGAAGCCAATGAACATGGAAGTTTCTCATACCCTCGCAAGATCCAAGTTTTCGAATACCCAGGCGCAAGGCAGCGTACGGGGCAGCTCATCACAACTGCTGAGCCGTGATGAGGCAAGCACGATCCGTACATAGCCGATAGCGTGGAACATTTATCCTACCCTTACAATTTTGAAGTTTTTCAATTGTATGCAAGTCGCACTCATGTTTTCTTGAGCTGAGTCCTAGTGGGCTAGGCTCTGCCTTCACCTAGGTGTTGTGAGTGGACTCGAGAAAGCAGGATGCACTGTGGCCCCCTGGCCTCACGAGTTTGAGGTCCAATACACGCGGCTCCAGCCATGATTTTGCAAAGCTACTTGGACATTGTGAAAACCTCCATTCGGGCGCTCACTCACATGAAGTAGAAACATCTCTTGCCCTCATAGACCTGAGCTCCGCTCACAACAATCAGACCAAAATCACCACCTGGGCAGACTCCTGGTGGGGTAACCTTCTCCACACTTGGGCAGTCTTGCATGCTCTCAGTGATGTAGCCAGTAAAGTGAGACACTTATTCTACTCTCACAAATTTAAAGGTTTTGATGCCTTCAAGGAGTTGGGCATCAAAGCCTAATGCTGAGCCGTAACTCAGTGCAATCGAACCCTGCCAAATTACCAGAGTACTGAGGTACTCTGCACTGTAGTAGAAGTGTCTCTCCTCACACTTTGTGTATAGCATCATGACCAATATCCCAAGACATTTGTTATACTCTCACATTGTTGAAGTCTTCTCCTGTGGAGCATTTCTGGCACTGCCCCTCTGTTGCTTAGCTGTAATAGAGTCATGCTCTTGTTTTATTGTGGGTGAAGGGCCCATCACCGAGTTGTCAGGCAGTGTTGATGCAGCAGCATGGTGTAGTTGATGAAATGAAGCCTGCGACCTTGCCTTTTCTCGGGACAATCGAACTAAAAGTCCTGGACACCTGCAAGCTGTAGTGTGCCTCTCCACAGAATGTATCTATATAGCTACTGGTAGAGCGAGGAATCTCTTCTTCCCTCACAAATTTGAGAGTTCTCAGGAATCAATGGTGGGTCGCTGACTAAAGGACCGGATATCAACTCCTCAGTAATCCAAGGCAATTACTCCCCTGCCAAGGTTTCTAACGTCCCGAGCCGGACGTGTCTTTCTCCACAGTGTCTGTAAAGCCAATAGAGCGAGGAGTTTCTCCTTCCCTCACAAATTTGCGGTATTTCAGAAGAGGAATGTTGTTCACGCCAGCGAGTCGCGCTGAGCCGTAATTTAAGGCAATCATTCCCTTGCCAAAGTCCCCAGACCTCGAGCTGGAAGTAGTTTTTCTCCACAGTGTATACATAGCCAATAGGGCGATGTATTTCTCCTTCCCTCACAAATTTGAGGTTTCTCAACGTCCAGACTAACGACCCTACCCAAAGGACCGAATATAAATGCTGAGCCGTAATCCAGGGCAATCTATCAATCCCCTACCAAAGTCCCGGGACCTCGAGCTGGAAGTAATCTTCTCCACAGTGTATACACAGCCAATAGGGCGATGTATCTCTCCTTCCCTCACAAATTTGAAGTTTTCAGTCGTTGACTGCGGATGTAATCTCAAGTTCATGCTGAGCCGTACCTCAATCAAGCCTCACAGTTCTGAGGACTTTTCGAGATCAATCGACCCAAAGTTCGCGGACCTCTGGACTTTTGAGCTTAAGGTGCCTCTCCTCTCCACACAGTGTACACGGTCATTAGTCGATGCATGTCCCTGTCCATCTTGTCCTCAGACTATCTATCACAGCATGGTACGTACCTAACACTGCCTCAACGCACGCTGTCCAGCACTATGGAATACCAAAGAACATCACGGGATCAAGCATTATGATTGGACGACAGGGGCGCTTCGGCTGAGACTGGGCTATCCAATCGCCTATGCAAATTCTCTATTATGTCGGAAGGTCGTCACATTGATCGCCCTACGGGCGCTTAATTATCTTGGACACTTGAGCCAGAGGGTTCTCTCCTCTCCACACAGGGTGTACACAGCCAATAGAGCGATGCATTTCACCTTCCCTCACAAATTTGAGGTTTCCGTCAATATGACTCAATCACAGCACTTTGTTGTTGCTGAGCCGTAATTCAGGGCGCGTAGATCTAATGCGATCGAACCGAAGTCCCTGGATTCCTGAACTAGGAGTGTGTCTCCACTGAGCGTACACAGCCAATAGAGCAAGGGATGTCTCCTACCCTCACAGATTTGAAGTTTTTGTAAACATGTCTGAACAGAAGTTCCCCCTTCAGCGACTTCTTTGCTGAGCCGTAATTCGGGGCAGTGTCAGTCCCTTGCAACTTCAGCAAGTCTTAGACCACGCTGCTTTCTTTCGAGAACCGCCAAGAAATCTTAAACTCACGACTCTGGTGATTCGTGATTCGGGAGTAAATATGAGGTAGATCAAGGACGTGTGCCACGACAGATGTTTGATGTTCAAAACTCCATTCATGTCTATCAAGTACTAGCATCTATGATGGTGCAAACAAAACCTCACCTACAAGACTTAGACCACTGAACTATGCAGAGCCCGAGACCTAAGTTCTACTGGACCTGACTTACCTCAGGTATAGGTGCAGTGCACGCTGTGCCATGCAGCACAGGTAAGTACATCAGTAGGAGTACAGAGTATACCTAGGTAAAAAGTTCTTATCAGCAGGTTGGGTGCTAAGCACTTCTTGTCTGCCGGTGTGTCGAAGACTTTAGCTAGACGTTAACACCCTTCTCTGCCTCTCCCTCGTCACGACGAGAATGCGCACGAAGCAGACTTCGCACTGAAACCTCGTACATGGCGTGCTGGAGGAGAATGAAAGCAGTGGACGCAGCCACGGGGCGTCCGACAGCTTAAGCACGAAGTAGATGTAATTTTGTTCTCTGTTACACGCGTATGTACGTCGGAGCTACCATGAACGCGCCATTGCCGTTCGATATTTTCTCTCGAAACCGTTATGCAAGTCACGGTCGCTGCAGCACGTGTCGGACTGATCACAGAGCCCGCCGGCCTCGAGCTTCGGCTCGAATAATCTGGCGACTGTTTGACGAATGGTTTATTGTTCGTTCCGTCGACGCCCGTGCGGCCCGAACAACTCTCACCATCAGACATCGATACCCTTTTCTTTCCTTACCGCCAGACCTAGGGCCGCGATCCGGAAACAGCCTCATCACCGCATCACCGTCCTCCTACCAACATGCGCCTTTAGCCATGTCCCCTACACGTGGCCCTCAGATCGCAGAGAATCTCTGAGAAGCAGCCTAGCTCAGAGCACGACGTGACCGAGGAGTCCGAGCCTGTCGGCCTGATCGCATGGAGCAGCTGTTGTTTGTGTGGTGAACTAGCATTTACACGAAAGAGATCGCTCCAGTGGCGGTGGTAGGCAGGGTTGGTGAGCCCAACCCTAAAGCTGGGAGAAGGCTTGCGCTTGGGGACAGGGTATACTGAGCTGCGCAAGGTTGCTATAAGCGGACTGGAGGATTCGGGCAGCATGTGCCGGGATTGAATGGCGCTGTGAAGCACCTCGCAGGTGCATGTCGATGGCGATGTCGTGGACTGTGTCTCGGTGGGCCGCGTGGAGCAAAGGACGGACTTGAGCCTGTGATAGTAATGCGTTGGAGGCTGAGATAGCGATCAGAGAATTGGTCCAGATGGCATTGCCTCGTCACTTGGTCGCTTGCGGTGGAATTTCGTGGTGTCTACGGTCACTACCTGTAGCAAGATGGCGGTGCAGAGGTTGCTGCTGGTAGATAGGCCTCGCCGGGTGATTTCCATGCGCTGCATGTCGCAGGTCGCCCTATCGTCAAGAGGCGCGATGCCAAACAGTGCTGCTCAGCATCAACATCAGCGACAGAAGCGCCTCTTTTAGTGCCTTGCGTAATGGAGGCAGCAAACTCATAGCTCGGTGCTGGGACCAAAAGTATGGTACTGCTTCCGCCTCGCAAGTTGCCCCAAGTCGCCGCACCAGGCGTCCATTATCGACCACGGAAGGGACCTGGCCGGCAAAGCCGAAGGCATTCCGAAGAAGGTGGCGGACATGCCGGCGCCAGGTCTGAAGTTGTCAGATCGCTCACTACCTTGCTGTCAATACCATGAGAGTCTTTCAGGACAATAGATCGTTGCTCACAATCTTGGAACAAGTAGTCCAATGACTGAATCGTTACAGTCACCGATGGCCAACGGCAGATGCATCTTCACGAGTTCGACGGGTAGCAGTGCAAGGTTCCAAACCTTTTGGGACTTCATGGAGGGGCTCGCCTTCCAAGGCTCCCCGGCCAGCTAGTCCCACATGAAATCTCGCACTTGGTGATGCACGACTCTATCAAGACAGGCGTACTCGTCTGATATCGATGACCCGGAAGGCATTTGTGTCGAATTCCAGCATGTCAAACAGGACGTGCTGCACGAGCAAGTTCATGCCCAGCCCTTGAGCGCCAATAGCTACACCGGCACATTTGACCAGCTCGGACATGCTAGACAGGCCTTGTGGCAGGTCTTGCAGTGACAAGCCGGACGCGTGCGAGCTTCACCCACGAAGCCATACTATCAAGATAGGCTGGTGCTCAATAGGTGGCACTTATTGGCGAGATTGGCGGCTTGAATTCTGCAGACATCGGATGCCTGTGAGATGCGAGTGACGCTCCTTTCAACGACACTTGGACGTACGCGAGCCGGGCACATCGTCTTGCTCGGTATGCCGAGATAACTATGGCCAAGCTGTGGGCTTGACTGCTGGATGCATGTATTGACTGACGGAGTATAGCGTCGTAGTATGCGGTGCTGATTTTGTTTGTGTCCCAATTACATGCCCGGCCCCGATCGCAGAGCCTGTCGGCCTCGTTATGTGCTCTGCGCCGCTAAACCTTAGCTGCAGCACGTGCCAGCAGCAGTTCATCGGCGGTCTAAGCAGCCGTGGCGTGGGAAAGGTGAAACAGCCTGTGCTTGCCGCTGTTGTCCCCTGTTCCGGAGCTCGGGTGTACTGCACATGAAAATCAGACGTGGGTAACAGGGAGAGAAGAGAGGAGAGAAGAGAGGCACGGCCCAATGCATTGTCGCGGTCGCAATCTATCGAGAGACACAGCTGCGGACCTGGCTGCAACCACGCTAGGACTGCTTACAGAAGCTCGCACAACGAAATCGGAACCTGGGAAAGTCAAGGTAAATGAGGCCTGCGCTGCTGAGAGGCAGCGTCTTATTTACCTTGATTGGGTACGCTGCCTTATTACGGCTCATCAAATAATGTGGTGATTGCCTTGCGACTCGGATCAGTCGCTCGAGAAAACTTCAATCTCGCGAGGGTAACTGAAAGGTCTGTTTTCATTGGCTCCAACTAGCAGTCGGCTAGAGCACAGTCTTTTTGACGCCAAGGATAAACTTGATGTGAAGCAGGAGGATCTCCAACTCCAACTCTTCCAGGTTGTTCAATACTCTTTTCAAGTAATTAGCCCTTCCCGCCCGACGACTCAACGTCTGGTCAGACTATCCAGCTTCTTCTTGTCTACACTCTCCCGTCGCAGGCCACGTCGCGATCTTTCACCGCCGTGAAGAAGCACCAAACCCGCCACCCAAGATGGTGGACATCGTCCCCGTCTCCTCCTACCCCTCGCACATCTCCCTCCTCCCCTCCATCCAACAATGCAACCTCACCAACCTCCCCGAAAACTACTTCCTCAAATACTACCTCTACCACGCCCTCACCTGGCCGCAACTCTCCTTCGTCGCCATTGTCCGGCCACCCAATAACAAACACACCCCATACCCCAAAGTCGTCGGCTATGTTCTCGCCAAAATGGAAGAGGATCCGCCCGACGGCGTGCAGCATGGGCATATCACGAGTTTGAGTGTGATGAGGACGCACAGACGACTGGGTATTGCCGAGAAGCTGATGCGGAATAGTCAGAGGGCGATGGCGGAGGTGTTTGGGGCCGAGTATGTGAGTTTGCATGTCAGGCTGGCGAACAAGGCAGCATTACATCTATACCGAGACACACTCGGATTTGAGGTGGAGAAGGTCGAAAGCAAATACTATGCGGATGGGGAGGATGCGTATGCGATGAGGATGGATCTGAGGAGTATGCAGATCAAGGATGTGGGCGAGGGCGATGAGGATGAGGGTGATGCCGTGGGGGATGCTGACAAGAAGGAGGAGACTACGGTCAATGGAGAGAAGATGGTCAAGGTCAAGGTTGGGAGGGGGCTTGGAGTGGGCGATTTGGTTGAGAAGAACGAGGCTACGGCGAAGGGTTCGTGAGGAGCGGATCAGTGATCATGTTCGACGCAGAGACCGAGGAGTCGAAGCGATTCTACTGAACCAGCATGGTCTATCTCAATACCCGTTGCCAGTCGCCACAAATGCTGTTATAGCGGCATCTCTTACACGCTGTGCGACGTCGACTGGCACAGTGGACGCAGAGACCACAGGCACAGCGCCGGCCGTACACTGTTTCCTGTCATACGCAAGATGCTGGTGCAGAAGATGCCGCGCCGGAGACCGCCATTGAGTGCTTTTGTCAACTCTTGTTGATATCATGAGGGTTGGAGACAACGGCGGTCTCCCAAACGCTGACCTACAAGTCGTGGGAACAGGTCAATAACGCTGTCATGAGACAACGAAAAACATAGACATGCCAGCCAGACTGGACAAGAAGAGTTCTCCTCAATCGTCCCTTCATGCCTCGAACGATCACACATCCCACCCCGTCTTTTCAAAACACCAAAAAGAAAGCACAATGGAGTACACAGGAATCGAACCTGTCACCTCTCCTACCTAGCGACTTCGAACATCCACCCAAGACGCGACCTCGAGAGGCCGGGTCCCGGGGTTCAGTGATGTCGTGCTAAAGGAGCGTCATACCACTAGACCAGAACCCCTGAAAGTGCGATCGATCTTGTCGACGCGGTGCTGATTGTTGAGCAAGATTTCGTTGGGATGGATATATAAACAGCACTGTCTCGACGGTCTACCAGAAGAAGTGCTTACTAGAGGTCAATTCAGGTTCTCAATGCGCAGGCCGCCCTAGCCAGGGAAATCGATCTGATGGCTGCACGATATTCATGCACAAGCAAGCCTGAAGTGAAACTCCTTCGAAGAAATCGCACTCAAGTTGATTCGAGGGTGGAAAAGTTCTCAATTCAACGTCCTACCACTACATTGTCAAGAATAGCACTCGACCCGATCTCCAACCTTCACCCACCCCTTTTCTCCCCCTCCGTCCAGTTCGTCACCTCCCCTACCGCCCACAAGAGCCAAATGCGCACCAAACCAAACTTTTCCTTCCCTTCTCCTCGTCTTCGCCAACGTGCTGAACGGCTCCTGCCGCCTCGTCGCGTCAGTCTGGTCTATGCATACCATTTGACAGCGCTGGCAGGGGCCGAGGACGTCGAATTGTGTCTTGTCACCATTTTCACCAGTAGAGGACGCGTCGTTGAAGATGGAGATGGTAGTCCAGTCGTCCTCTGCGTACGGATGTTCCTTCTGTCCGCGGACTAGCGTTTCGGCAATGACGATGTTGCCACGGAAAGCCTCCGCAGGGACGGCTTTCCCGGGCTTGATTGTGGATGAGGCAATTCGGGCTTTGATGTCCTCGTTCAATCGATTCACACTCGAGCGGGAGACGAGCAGAATGGGTGATTCGTTGGCGAGAGCGATCGCACGATCTGTATTGACATCAGGCAATCCCCGTATCTGTGGTTTCCGCAGCACGCCGGAGTGTGGGAAGCGGGCGAGCGTGCAAGGAACGTTGAGAGCGGAGCTGAAGAACTCGGTGATGTGCGGGGCGGTGTAGTGCTCGATCGAGACGGGTTCGCCACAGACGGAGGTAGGCTTGCGTGTGCAGATTGTGGAATCAATGGACAGCAAGTTGCTGTTATCACCTAGAGCTATAGTCAGTGCTTGTGGTCGACTCTGACCGTTCAGGTTGTGGGTGATTGTAAGGGTCTGCTGGTGTAGATCTATGGTCGGTCGCAATAAGGCCATCTTGGGATACTTCTTCTGGCTGAGTGCTTGGTGGGTGCCCAGATGCACGAGACACCACTCACGGTCGTGGAGAAGGCCGCGGGCCCCAACTTGCCAGTTGGCATAGGAGGGGATGGGGAAGGCGGCGCAGCTTTTGATTGGGAAGATTGTGAGGCTCTCTATTGTGAAGGTGTGCTTCTTTGGTTTGGGTGTGGGATTGCACGGAGGGCTGTGTGGCGAAGTGTCGCAATAGTATTCGCGGATGAAGGCGATGAAGGTTTCGACGTCCTTCAGGCTACTCATCGCACCCAAGCTGACTCTGATTGTCCCGGAGGCTTCCCGTTGATGATATCGCCGAGTCCTCCGCAGCGGTATCCGGCCTGATAGTTGCGGCGCAAGTCATTGGGTGTGAGACCTAGAGCAGTCACTGTGCCGCCGGGGTTGCAGAGTCCGCCTGTCCTCAAGTGGATCTTCTTCACGATAGCCAGCTTTTCAACTTCTGCGTTGCTGACGTATTCGCCGTGTCTATCGAGCAGATTGAAAGAGACGACAGGACCGGCATCTTCGCCAGCTTCTCGCTCCATGCCATACATCTGGCATACTGGGCGACCGACTCCATGCCGCATCTCCGTGAGCTGCTTTCGCAGCATGTTTGCAAGATGTTCGCAGTGGCGGGAGATGTCAGTCATGCTCTTGTAGAGCGTACGGTGAAGTCGTAATGCATGCTGCAGTGCGATGATATTGTGAAAAGGTAGCGTGCCATCTTCGAGCTGTGCATGTATCGAAGTATCTCTGACCTCGTGCCAGGTCTTCCCGGACACCGCGACAGCCTCGACCGTGCCACCTCCGAAATAGCGACGTTGGGTCAGGATTCGGCCGGCGTCTTTCTTCACGATCAGCGCGCCGAGATCCGGGAAGCCGAAGATCTTGTAGAAGCTCAAAGCTGTGAAGCTCGGGGCGATTTGCGGGTTTGATAGGTCGATCGGCGCAGTAGAGGCAAGTGCTGCCGCGTCAAATAGCGTATAGCATTGCTGTCCTGTACTGCGCAGTTCGTTGGACATCTCTGCCCATCTAAAGCCATATCTGCGTCCGGTCATGTTTGACTGACCAGGATATGCCAGTAGTTGAGGTTGCTGGACAACCTCACTTGAACCTTGCTTCAACCATGACTCGACCGCATCGTGGCTTGTCAGACACTCGGCTCGCGGAGAGAGCTCCCTTACGCCGATCAGACTGGTATGGGAGTCGACATGGTAGCCATATTGGAAACCTCCAGGCTGTTCTCTGAAGGCATCTGCCACAATCTTGATTGCCGTTGTAGCATTTGCGGTGAAGACTACGTCGAAGACATCCGGATCGGCTTTCAAGAAGCGGAGCACCTCGAGACGCGCATCGTCTACCCGCTGAGTCGAGAGCTGAGAGGATCCAGAGGCTGAATGTGGATTGCCGAACAAATTGGTCGTGAGGTCTTTCGAGAATGCCTCAATAAGAGATTTCGCATACAAAGTAGTACCGGAATGATCCAGGTATGTGAGATCCGTCAATTGAGGATACTCTGATGCTCTGATTGAGTCGATGTTGTTGAAATACCCTGTGATCGGGTCTATCTCAACCCGCGAGGGAGCCATCATGGCGGCCATTCGCTGATGTTCCTGCTTTTCCTACGGAGTTGATATCGACAGCCCATTGAGATGAAGTTGCTCGGGAGTCGAGTCGGCAGCAGCAGCGTGGGCGATGAGGTGTAGGTAAGTCTACTGATGTACGAGATTCCAGAGGCGATAATGAGAGATCAGGGCAGTAAGGTTTGGCTCGGCCATCTCCGCCGACCGAGATATCCACGGCGGCCTCAATTCTTCCCCATTTTGTCCACTCTTCTCCCACTTAGGCCATTTCGTGTCATGCTTTCATGTCATGCTATGATGCTCACTCCTTCCGAAAACGAAATGAAACGCTGTCAGAAGAAGAGAAGTAGGCGACATGAAATGTTCGTTTGATTGGTACATTGTCGTATATTCAAGTGTTTGCCCAGACCCTGCACAGTACAGTTCGCTTGCTACAAAGCATAAGATCGCCAACTAAGGCCGTGTCGTCCATACGCCTGGGTTCAAGAAAATTCGTTACCGCGACTCTCCTCGACTTTACACATAGTACCTGCGACGGCTGCTAGACCTCCTCGAACCAGATCGGGAGTGACCTCGTCTGCTGCTGTGCCTTGATGTCCGGCGAACCTCTTTCGTGTACACCTCCCTGTGATGGCGATGCAGGAAGAGCGCCAGAATGAATGTGATGAAGAAGGTGATGATGTTGATTATGCCAAACACCCAGGATGCGAACAGCATGCTGCAGTTCTTCTTCAAGTCACTTGCAAGTGAATTGCCCGCCAGTCGACCCTCTCCTCCGAAAGGACCCAGACGCTGGTAGATCCATGAGTTGACGAATCTGTCGCAGGTGTCTGTGTCTTCGATGTAGCGCAGATAGTAGACGGCTGCGATGAAGGCGCCGACGAAGCACAGGTCGATGAAGGCGACGAACAACGCTGATCGTCTGGTCGAGCCTAGGCGGACTAGAGTTGCCAGGGCCCAGGCGGCTGCGAGGATCGACACGATGAAGAGGACGAGGATGAAGGACGGCGTAAGTCTGTTGTACTTGTTGAACCCATCGACGAACCATGCCTGCGTCTTGTCAGCATCGCCGTACCAGTCCAGGAAGTTTTGGTCAACGTACCAGCATGCCAATGATAGGAATCAGCGTGATAAGCTGGAAGATGCGCCATGAGGCGAAAAGGAAGCCGCCCAACATCGTCGCTGCTGATTGCGGGGAATCCTCGAGAGGCTGTCAGCGGGTGCGCCTGCGGAATGTCAAGGAAGGAACAGTCTGGTAGGAGATAAATTTTGGCGCATATGCTCTGTAATTATACAGCAGCTGCAGCAACGTGGCAGAAATCACAATCTCGCCAGTCTGGTGAAGGAGGCTGGGATGTTCTCTGTTCGACTTCGAGAAAAGTAATATGAGATGGCGGGGAATCCTTAGCCCAGTTTTTGAATTGGCAGCATCCTTGTCGCCTGTCGAGCCAACGTGCAGGTGCTACCTGTATTGTAGCCTATGAGCATCTACAGCGTACGACTGCACCAACTTGATCATACTACAGCAGTGATCGCACCTGCGCAGCCTACTGTACATGTCTTCCTGGTGCTCGAAGTACATTCTATAGATACCGAGGATGACCCACCCGCACATTGGGGGCAGCCGTCCGGCGGGCCCTGCCGCCTTCCACGTCGGTTTGTTGCCCTCGCCTGCTTTCGACCCGACCCCGAGTCAACGTCATGGTCCCTAGGTAGTCCTTTGCACTTTCTTGGTCGAAAGAGTGCCTTCCGAAGTTCTTGATGTAGAGCCAGCCAAGCTTCATCTTGAAGGGACCCGGACGTCTGACAGAATCGGCTCGAGTTCGTGTTCCGAGTTTGACAGTCTGCAGGCCTATCGTGGAAACAACACGAGAAGCTCGTTCCTTGCCACCGTCGCCAGACGATGTTGTCAAACAAGGAGATGTCATGATCGATCGAGCATTTATACAGCTCCAGAGACCATCGCCAGGCGGGCTCCGCAAACATTGAAATCGATCACTTAGGTCGCGTTCCCCTCCGCAATGCGGGATGACATCTGGACCCGAGCACGCCATAACGACGTCCGGTCAGTCGGCAGAGTCGAACGATGAACCACAGCCAATCGGCGAGCCTGAACACTTACTGCAGGATCCGTCCACCTTGGAAGCAATTGAGCTTGAAAGAGCGTCCTCGCGTCACTTCACGAATGTCGAAGCAGCTTCCAATCCGCAACATGGTCCCGTCAGACGGTGGCTAGCCAAAGAATGGAAGAGACACGTATCGTTGCGTGTACCCCACGCAAAATGTCGAGACCATCTGGGTAAGTGCTTCGGTAGACATTGCATCAAGTGTTGCCGAACTAAGGTTGTCTCGACAGCAAACGAACGCACATTCCTGGGATACCTTCGGACGAGCCAGATGATGTCCATGCTGGGTGTCTTCATCGCCCAGCTCTTCCGGCTCAATCACTCCCCGTCCCCTAGTCCAGTTTTCGGGTTCTTCGTGATTGGTGTTCCTCTTTCGAGCATCTGCCAGGTCATGGCCCTGTTACTCCTACTCATCGGTTGCCATCGCTTCTTCAAACTACAGAAGATTATGGCTCTAGGCAAAGCCACGTCTGGTGGATGGGAGGTCAATGCAGTTGCGTTTCTTGGCATTGCTGTATGTTATCCGGCACCACATCCGAGCAAGTCGAGTTGACCCGTACAGATCTGTGTTACACTATTCGTACTGGTCCTTGGGATCACGATCGAGCGCAGCTGATTGCTTTCGAAGCAACGACTTCAAGCACATCGGCTTCGATCGTCACAAACTATTGACCTCACACAGGTGATATTGACCAGGCCTTCCCAGAGCAGAGGAAGCTACGAGCTTCAACAGCATGACCTTCATCAGATGTCCTATGTTGTTTGGCAGAAGCGAATCAGGTGCGTCTTGGAAATGCAGCAGGGATGACCAAAACATTTCCTATACAGGCTACATGTCGGCGCAAACTGACGACACACGGATCACAGACGAATCTAGAGGCTAGCTCGCATCTTGACGTGGGCTGTGGCTTGTTACCTCTCTACTGAGTGCCCCGATACCTATTCCCAAAGTCTGCTGTCCGCCTCTGAAGAGCATGGCATGCTGCGCACCTCCCGAAGTCAGCGGCCGAGATTCGCCAATGCGGACCAGGAATAGCGAGGCACACTCAGTCCCATCAATCACTTCAATATTGCACCCTTCGTGGGTCTACACAACCAATTGCAAAGCAGTTTTTCTCCTAAGCGCTGGAATGTCGGCTGCCAAACGGTCACCAATGTCACGTGACCCAGCCACGACCGAGCTCACTCAACTTTGTCAAAGTCAATTCTACCGAGCAGACTGCACTCTGCCATGACTGCCACGATGAACCTGACCGAACAGGTTGGCAGGTCGATGGTTATGGCCAGGTCGGTATAGCATGAGGTCAAGGAATTCCGCGAGTACGCAACCCCGGCCTTATGGCAAAGATCACCGAACGCAACATCGGCAAACCCCTCTTCTGTCACCACGGCGCAGCAGAAGACTGGCAAGTGTGCCTCGCCATACTCGGTCATCCCACCAGGAAGCTACATGGACAACATGTTCTCCTCACGCGGCCGTTGGGACAGCTCCGGAAGCGGAAGCGATGCCACTGAAGAACCGGTACTGGAGTACGAACCAGCCCGTTATGGACATACTCTTCATCAAGCCGTTCGTATGAACGCCCTCTCACCCTACACTAGAGAGCATGACCGTATGCGACCTTGGTAACACCCGGTATGCACGACATCTCAACGGCTTTCGAATGCAAGATGATGGCAGCATTACTGCCTACTTACCGAACATGGTGGTCACATTAAGAGCCCGGACAAGTCGAGACCTGTACTTGGAATTCTTCAGCACCTTCGCACAGAAGAGGATCTGGACCAGCAGAGGACGTCACCAAAAGTTGAAGCGTCGCTTCTTTTATCTTCTGACTTTGTGGATCTTTCCTGGCCAGCGTTGTTTGCTCGGCGACACAGCGTCGGATACATTGGACGTGGCAGCTTGACCACAACCACGTTCCACGACCCAAAGTCAACATGTCACGGGCGTCTTCGGTGTCGTCTCAAGGTCGACCCATCCGACGCGCGGTGCCAGTCGAGCGCCTGACGAGAGACCAGCGCAAGTGGGAAGCCCTCGACTTTACCTTCTCCTTCCGCCTCAAAGTCCGCATCAGAGTGGCGGAGAACAGATACGAGGACATCTATAAGGACGTGCTGTCCGGCGACCCGGAGTACACTACGATGTCCAACAGGGTCCCGGAGATTCGAAACCGCCGATCATCTTGGACCTTCGAGGGCGACTTTGCCTTGACTCAGATTGCGCACGCGAGCAATGATGAGCACTCCGATATACTTGAGGCATGGCGGAGGATGAAGCCGGCGGAAGACAGAGCAACGAACTTTTATCAAAGAGTCCAGAGAAGGACAGAGTCAGCGTTCAAGGGATATGTCGATCATCGCGCAGGCACAAGAACATGGGCGCAGCTCCGGCTGATCTTCACCGCAGTCTACCATGATCTCAAGAACAGAGGCCATGATGACAGAGACGCTGAGATCAAGTACATCGGCAACTTGTTTAAGTGTCTTCGGTTGATCATCACGGGTGCCTTGGGCCTCGACAGAGAACTTTTACGATCTGAAACGCTTCCCAGGGCTCTGACAGGTGCCATGATGAATGATCAGATCTCCCCAACGATACTGGATGTTTTCGAAAACTTGTTGCGCCGCCTTCCTCCCCTGACGGCATCTCTGCCTGAAACAAAAAGGATCGTGAGGCTGTGTAGGGATCAGCTGGAGAGGATTGACGAAGACAGTGATTTTTTCAATCGGTTCGATGAGATCTTCGATACCCTTCTATAATTCGTCAGGCTTGGCCAGCTCATGGAGGCACCGGGTCAGGATTTCTTAGACGGCTAATTTTCTGCCGCTGTCACAGCTCTGCTTTTCGTTTTACTCATAGGGGCTACGGGTGGGATATAATTTGTACATGTCTTTTGACCATAGTGCATGATCTCGAGCGGAATATGTTCCATGCAGTCTTACACTAGCGTGTCACATGCAATACGCGAGTCCGGAGCAAGCGTTTGCGGGGGACAATGTCTCCACACGAAGAACCACTCCAGGGCTCAACAAGGCTTTTCTCTGAACCGAGGCTGTTGGAGATCTGTGACGAGAGCAGTACTCTTGAACAGATCGAGTCAGTGCCATCCGTGTATCGCTTTCATGGTTGCGAGCACCATGTTCCAGACCCTGCAGGGTGACGCCAGAACGCGTGCAAAAACAATGTGTCTACCCCGCGAAGGAATTGAGTTGCGCCTGCCCCTCCATACTTTTGCTGCGAGACACTGTATATAGGTAGGAAGCTGCACCGCGTGGTATTGCAGTTCATCATCCGAAGAATTACTACACGTTCCGTTCTTGTACATCCTCGTCTGTCCCACGTGCAGCAAATAGCAAAGCGTCTCACCATCCTAAGCTCAAACATCAGAGAACAGTTTATCGAACATGGCCACCGCAGAGATCCCCAGCCGACACAAGGCCCTTGTCTACGATGAGCCAGGCAAGATTTCCACCAAGATCGAAGAGATCGAGACACCCAAGCCAGGCGTTGGCGAGGTCCTAGTCCGCCTGACCCATTCTGGCGTGTGTCATTCAGATATGGGAGTCATGACTAATTCGTGGTCGTGGCTGCCGGCGCCAACGCAGAAGGGCCAGGTTGGTGGGCATGAGGTCAGTACTGCCCTTGTGTGGCTTGCGCACTCTCGACGTCTTACTCACCAGCTTCATAGGGCGTTGGCGAAGTCGTGGCTTTTGGACCCGGAACTGAGAGCACCGTTCTGAAGAAGGGCCAGCGAGTGGGTAAGTACAGCATTCCTAGAATCAGTACAAGGAAGATGCTAAAGTCAGCTCAGGAATTAAATGGATGGCATACGCATGCACGCAATGCCCGGCATGCCTCGCTGGCCTCGACGCGAGTTGCTCAAGTGGCAAGATCAGCGGTTACTACTTCCCAGGAACTTTCCAGCAATATGCTGTTGCACCTGCACACTACGTGACCCCGATCCCTGACGGCCTTCCAAGCGATGTTGCAGCTCCGATGCTGTGCGGTGGTGTTACAGTACGAAACATTTTTACCATCTGTTGCTTTGACTGACCAGTCCAGGTTTATGCGGCTCTCAAAAAGTCTGGTGCGCAGCCGGGTGACTGGGTCGTCATGTAAGTTTTCGATGCGGGCGCTCTGGCCGTAGTCCGGCTAACAATGTTGTTAGTCCTGGCGCCGGTGGCGGTCTTGGCCATATGGCTCTCCAGATCGGATCGAGAGGCATGGGCTTCAGAATGATCGGTATTGACGCCGGCGAGAAAGAGAAGCTTGCCAAGGAGTGCGGAGCTGAGGTCTTCTTCGACGTGACCAAATATGGCAAGGACGCAGACGCAAGCAAGAAGCTCGCAGAAGACGTTAAGCAAGCCACTGGAGGACTAGGAGCGGCGGCCGTCGTTGTTTGCACGGCCTCGAACGTTGCCTACGGGCAAGCTTTGTCGTTCCTTAAGTTTCACGGTACGCTCGTCTGTGTTGGCGTACCCGAGGGCGAGCCAGAGGTCATTAAGAATGCTGATCCAGCTACCATGCTCGTCTCGTCGCTGCGCATTGTGGGCAGTGCAGTCGGCAACAGGAAGGATGCTATTGAGACTTTGGACATGGCTGCACGGTAAGTGATCCTTCAGCAAGGCTCCGAGCTCAGACGCTGACGACACCACAGTGGAGTTGTAACGACCCGTTTCACGACCGAGAAGATGGACAAATTGAACGATGTCTTCGAGCGGATGGACAAGGGAAAACTCCAGGGCAGAGTGGTGCTCGACCTCAGCGACTAGAGGGCGCTTCTTATGCGCTCGCTATGTCGGCTGTGCATTAAGGCAGTCGCGTCAAGTGTCTACTTCAGAAATACTTAGAACTCCTTGTACAAAAGAACTTGCACAAAATATCGTTCTTGAGCCATGTTCACCGTGTCTGCCTTGCGGTCTTTCTAAGCATCCTTGCAGGGTCGCCCGACCGCCGTCGGGCTGCAGCTCCAAGCCTTTAAGCCGCGCCCAATTTCGCTGCATGTGAATGACAGATGTGGGGGCGGAATCCAACGTGAACTCATCGACTGTTGAATCCCGGACTGCGTGTAAGCGATAAGTCGTTCCTGCACAGCACTGATCATGCTCGCAGGGCAGCGACGACTGCTACTGCGGAAGCATAGCTCCACAAGAGACCGGATGAGGCCGCTCTGCCACAGAGCATTATGAGCTCAGGCTACACACCACCACCATGGCAGGCTCCGCCTCGTCGCGCCGGTGGATGGGGAGACCCTCGCTTCTCGCAGAATCAACCTCACCAGCAGCAGCAATATGGACACTCCCATCAAGCGTCTGCGCAGTCTCCGATCTCCCCGATAAACCCCCAGGCTTTCGCATACCATCCTCCAGAGTCGAACCAGCCTGGCGCATATGGAGCACAGCCGCAGTTCGGTGCGGGTCAGGGACAATATGATACCTCTACGTGGGGCGTGAAGTACAATCAGAGCTCGGGCCAGAGTCAGCCATGGCAGAGCGTGATGAGCGACCCCCGGCTCTTCCACCGCGACCTACGAGCACGGTCAACACGCCTGGTCCTCAGTACGGTCCACAGTCGACGGAGCAATGGCCGGCATATGATGCTTTGCAGTCGCAGCAGACATATCACCAGCAGCAACCGTCGTGGTCGGGTACATATGATCAGCAGTCAACCTACAACCATGCTGCGCCGCCTCCACCTCCACCTAAACCACCAGTCTACGAGCAGACGAATCAGCAATACTCACAACCGGTCGCTCCGCCTGACCAATACTCCCACCACCCACCGACACACCATTATGACCCTCAAGCATCTGGCAACCCGTATGATCGCTACACTCCCACTCCAGGCCCAATACAAGGATCCGCCCACGACCCAGCTCCGGTGTCACCGATCGAGCCTGGCTCGAACAGATGGCAGGCCTCTCGACCGCCGGTGACATCGTCCTTTCAGGCACCTGCACAAGCAAGCGCGCCTCCTAGCTCGAATCACTTTTACTCAACAGCGCTCGGCCCGTATGGCGGTCCTTCGGATTGGGAGCACTTCGGCAATGAGGGCGCGGGCAGTCCAGATGCTGCTACACCTGCATCTACCCATGTAAATCCGGCAGCTGACAATGATGTGCTTCCGCCGCTCCCGACAAGGAAGCAGTCTGTCCCCACAGTTCAACAGTCTCCTCCCAAGGTGTCAGCGAAGCCAGTACAGGCATCTCGGCACGGAAGCGAGACCTCCTCGACCATTGGGCAACCTGTTCGGCGGACAGACACGATTGACGGCGTCATCAACGCTTGGAGCGCGCCGCTAAAATTCGGCCCGAAACCGGATCCCAGCCTCGTGGACAACAACAGCTCAAGACCCGTATCTCGCGACTCAGGACGCAATGATCCGCCACAGGAAAGAATAGTCGAGGTCGTCAAAGAGGTCGTGAAAGTCGTAGATCCCTACGATGATCTACAGCCCGAAGTCAAGGCCTCGTTAAAGCGGTATGCCGATATGCTGCGCAAGGAGTCGGCGGCGGAGACGGACGAAGAGAAGTTTGCGGCGTTCGAGGCTTTCATCAAGAAGGAGTTGAGGCTGAGGGCGATGTTGTATGGGATGGACTCGCCGTTGCAGTTGATCAAGACTCAAGAGAGGACTGCGATACCTGCTACAGTGGTGAACACTGCTCCAGCTCTTCCGTCTGTTATACCGCCGCCTGTGCCTTTGCCCGCCCCGGTGCCATCAGATGAGGCCAGGTCAGAGCCGAGAACCCCCAATCCAGCTCCACAGTCGCAATTCGTGCGACCGGTGCGGACATCTTCTTTGTCAAAGGCAGAGATCGTGGCACCGATGCCTCCCAGCTCAGTGGCAGCCGCTGAGCCTTTGAAAAATGTCACAGAACCTGGACCGAGTATGAGTGGCATGGCGTCCATGCTCAAGGACTCACCACTACGAGATTCACCAAGCAAAGACGACTCCTTTGTCATGGTTGGAGCTGATGACGCCGAACAATACAGCCCAGGAGGCCGTCCGCGCCCAGTCAAGGTTGCAGAGGAAGCATACAGTCCTGGTGGCAGACCAATTGTACGTAGCAGCAAGAAGCCCACCACAGACGCCAAACACGTGCCAGAAATCAGCATTCCAAGTCTACCACAAACAAAAGCGAACATAATGTCACCAGGCGCGAATGCTCCCATGGTACTTGAGGATTATATCATGCCAGGCTTGCCTTCACCAGGTGCAAATGCACCGATGCTCGTAGAACCGCCAAGTCCAAATCCTCCTTCAGCATCAGCTAATGCTCCGATTCCTGTCGAGGGGTCAGGTGCCTTATCGAAGCGGTCTAGTACCGGGTCGAATCTCAAATTCGAGCCTGCCAGACCCGTGTACACACCATTTCGCTACAATCCATCAGTACAGGCACCACTTATGCCTGCCGACAAGTCATACTCGTCGTTACGGAAAGATGGTGAAGCATCTGGACGCTTGCTGAAACACGATTCCAAGTCTTCAGCAACGCCTGGTCCAGCAACTGCAGGCTTGACACCGCCTTCGTCATTGCAGCCACCTGCGAAGATGCAAGACGAAGCATTTATTGGTTTGATAAGACAGCAGAGTACGGCTGTGAAGAAGCAGAAGCCGAGCCTGGATGCTGCCCCTCTCGTTGCATCCCTTCGTCCCGGCACTCCTGCAGGGAAAGCGACGGCCTCTCCTCCAGCGACTAGTGCCGGCCGAACAGCCACACCTATAGCCGCTGCATTACGACCCCGTACGCCTGCGACTCACCACGCAACTCCTCCGCCACCACAGCAGACCGACCTCAAAGGCGCCATCGCCTCATTACGGGCGTCTCTGCCAGCCTCAGTCCCCGACGACTATGGCCAATCCACAAACGACAAAGTCGGCTCAGTCAAGACCCAGATCGACGCCATCCCAGATCAGTTCGGCTTTATCCACCAAACTGTGCTTGCATGGGATGACCGCAACCGACAAGTGCGCAAACGCCTGGACGACGAACGTAACACTCGCCAAGCCGACTCCGAGGCCCGCATCGATGACATGTTTAACGATAACGAAATCGGCTATGCGGACATTGGGGAGCTGGAAGCCGAGTTCAAGCTCTCAGAAGCGCGTCTGAAATACGATGAGGACAAGGACGAGCTGGACTCTTTCACCCGTGACGTGTACGAGACCGTCACAGGGCGGCTACAGTCCGAGCTGGCAGAGCTCAATGCTATATACACCACCGCCGTAGACCTCCTCGATCTAGAGAGCGAACCTGCCAGCCAGTGCCTGAAGCACTCTTCCACCAGCACCAACGCGCCTCCAGAAATGGCCCTCCTGATGTCGCTTCTGCTCACAACCTCCACTAAGATCGAGATCCGCCAGCAGAAGATCGCCGAAGCAAAAGTGGAACGCGAACGTCGCCGCAAGCGCTTGGAATTGACAGTTTTGTACACGAATGGGGACACGCCTGCGGTGAAGAAGCTTGAAGCTGAATTCGCCGTTGCGGAAAGGATGCAGGTGTTGCACGAGGCTCGCGAACGAGACAATCGGGCTAATAAACTGATGGACACGTTTGATCGGGCGACTGTGAGGGTTGGGGATAATCAGGCGTTGGTGGACGAGGTGCTGCCGAAGGTGAGGCACGTAAGGGATCTGGTAATGGCGGCAGCGAGCGACGATCCCGATACAAGCAATTCTGACGTGCTGTACGGCGCCCAAGGTCTTCGTCCCACACTCACTCTTACCCAGTCCACCATCAATATCCTCCTGCTCGACTCCCAAAGACTGTTGACGCTGTCGCAAGTCGCGGACAGCCAGCTCAACGACGCGGACTACGCCGTCAGCGTAGCGGAAGCCCGGGTGTCCAATGCTGAGAGGACAGTGTATGAGAAGCTGAAGGAGGAGAAGGAGAAGGAGGACGCGAAGATCGTGGAAGATACACAGGGGCGGGTTGGTGCGGTGGGGAAGGGGATGGAGGGTGTGGCGGAGCTGTGTAGGGAGGTCGTTGGGAGGATTGGGGATGATGGTGAGCATAAGGTGAGGTTGGAGAGGGCGCTGGAAGAGGCGAGGAGGCGGAATGAGGTGAAGGACGGCGTTGGCGGTTGATGACAAGAGTTTTTCCGGCGAACTTCTCATACAGGGGTGTTCCGAAGCTGACGAGGCTGTTGGGCATGTTCGAATGTGGTATGATATGTCGTTGACCGATGTTTTGTGGCCAGCGACTTGGGAGCGTGGAACCTTGGGAAGCGTTGGATATCTGGATGAGAAGAATTCTTCAAACACAACACTCCTCTTCGTCTATTGACAGGATCATCGTGCCGCCGCCTCGTCCGATTTGCTGGGAAGGCCTTCCTGGGTGTGGTAAGGCTGCGAATCAAGCATCGAAGCTCCGTGCAGATGGCTCCAAATGCCCTCAGTGAAGCCTACACAACTGATTGCTGCACAACACGTCGTCCGGGTAGCGGAAAATCTCGGCACCCGCGCCGATGGGGTCGATTTGCTCAGGTTCAATTTTCGGCTTCAAGATCCGCAGACTCGACTTACAATTCGAAACACTTCAACACGAGAGTTCCGCTGATCGATACGTATCAACTCTTTGACCCCTCGAAGACCTTGTGCTGGCTTGCACTGCGAGCCGCCTCGGTGTTTGTGGTTTGAGTGTGCACTGCGCGCTCGCCACTGTTTTGACTCTACGGGGTCATTTTCCGAAAACAATATGTCTACTTCACAGACTATTACCGGCCCATCGCCATCACGCGCCCAGCGTCCACTGCTGAATGCAGCCACGCAACAGCTGGACGGCCCAGATGTCAGCATGCCGATGGCTGTCGCTGGAACGTGCGACGATGTGGGTTTGAGAGGTCAGCATCCCAGACTTGCCAGCCAGATCGCTAACATCGAGCGCACAGGTGAGCTTGCCAGATTGCGCGCTGCGAATATGGCACTAATAGCCCGTAATGGCGAAATGCAGAGAGAGGTTGAGCAACTACAGGCAGACAATCAGGCACTTCAACTCCGATGCCTTCGAGCAGAAGCGGAACGGTACTCCGATGCACGCGATACTGTCATCGAGGACGACAAGCTGTCCTCACATCAAGACTCGGAGGCGACTGGATCCGCTCATCCAGCTACGCGGTGGCAGCTGCCTGCGACCGAATCCACTAGCAGGTTAGGCACAGACGATATCCGAAGACTGAACAAGTGGCGCCAAGGTTCACATGGCTCGAAGCCTCTGAGTAAAGGAGTGCGGAGAAAGCTCAACAGACGACGCCGTCAGGCTGAGGAGAGGTACGATGCGATCCAATATGACGCGATACAGGACAAGGGAAGTGATTCCAATCACACGTGCTCCTGTCCACGTAAGCCCATCACGACAGAAGAGATAAGCCGAGATCAATCAAAGTGTGCCATCGTGGCAGCCCAAAGCATCCTTGGAGTGCCCGGCGGCATACATCCTGGCCAGATCATCGACGACTATCCCGACCAATTCATCGACGAAGAGGGCAGGATCATGTTCTATTGTCCGCCTAGGCCTCCTAATGCTCGGCAAACAGGCACATTGCCCCATGGCTCAATACTACGCGAACTGCCAAAGGAGTCCCGTAGTGCCAGACATTGGGAAGCGGTGGAGGAGGCGCTTGCTCGTGGGCAGACTACTTGCATTGTGGCTTCTGCTAGATAGTTGAGATTGCACGGCGGAGAGCGGCAATGGCTCGATCAGTCGTACCATTCCCTGTTTTTGCGGAGCAATAGCCACGAATCGACGACGCAGGGTGACCAGAGCTGATAAGGAGTCCTGACCATAGATATACTCCCAGTGTTGTAGCACGAAAGGAAACAACGAGACGTTGTTCATGGCGTAGACTCGGTGTCTGTTCATATGCCTCCTTCTCCGTATCTCCAGACGAAACAGCTCCTCAAGGCGCGATCAGGAGACTTCAGGTACGTCAGGCGAACCTGAGGGGCCCCGCGATTGCCGCACACACGTTTGTCAACGGCAGCGAAAAAGTCTTGGCACAGACGTTTCGACCTGCTCGATTTGAGGATTTCCCTTCTTTTGTTTGCCACTTCGTCCTTCGCCGCACGACGACGAGATCATCTTGGTGAGTCCTTCCCCTGTCGGCACGATCAGTCTGAGTGTATACTAACAGTTGTCTGTAGCCCAAAAACTGGCACATTGCGTAAGCCTCTTCCGCGGATGCGCAGCATTCAAGACTGACCAAGACTTAGCAGCTGTTCAGGCATGTACGATACGTAAAGATGGCTGACAATGTAAGCACTTACCACCCAGCATCTCTCCTTCAGAGCATAGGGCCACAGGCAGCTGATCAACCGCACAGCGACAGGTTAATACCGAGAACTCCTCGCTAGGCGGGTCGAGTTCTCGAAGCGAAGACTCCTCGCTAGGCGAGTTGAGTCTTCGTGACCGCTCCTTGTTGCAACATCAGGGTAGCGCTCCCGCTTCCGGTGGGTTTCTTAATTCTTTTCCGATTGACGGCGCATACGCGCGTGTCTCTCGTGGTGTTGACTCTTCGAGTGCTTGCCAAACACCCGCTGCGGCGGATTCTTACGTTTCGACTTTTCCGGCATCTGCGAATGATGCGGCAAGAGCCTTTGCGTCCATGCAAGAGCTGGATAACACGGTGCTCCTATGTCTATGGGTGTTGATGGCACTAACGACGATACAGGCGAGCCAGGCCAGCGTCCTGGACTTCGCGGAAGGCCGAGTGTTGACCGACCGGCTGCAACGTGAGCGCCGTGTCGCTCGCGACGATCGATGACCTGACGATGGCCCAAAACACTGACTCACGTGATGCGATCGACAGGAACGAGCAGCTGCGGTCCGAGATGCTCTCGCTCAAGCGTCGAAAGGCGGAACTTAGGTACAGAGAGGCAGAATCTGAGTTTGCGAAGGCGCAGCTTGAGGAGAAGAATTGGCAGCTCATACTGGCAAACCGGCGGGCACAGCGGCAAATTCCCGAGCACCAGCGGTGGAGGTTGTGGGAGAGGGCATCTGTCAGTCGTGCCACCGATCCTGGAAGATACGAGCGGCCTGCTACTCAAGTCCAGGCCGCGCCTATAGCAGCTGATTCAGCTGGAGCGGCTAATCGAGAGGCCTGGAAACAGCAGCGTGAGATCAGTCCGTCCGACCCATATGGCAGGGTCCCTACAGACGAGCTTAGAAAACTGCGTCGGCCACGCCAGAACAACACTAGCATGACAACTTCGCAGGATAGTATACGAGATCGGCCTAACAGAGTCCCAGAGGATAGGCCAAGCTCGCGCAGCACCCCTATACGATACGCAGGGGAATCGCCTGGGCGTGAGCCATCACCAGATCAAGAACCCGGGCCATCCAGGCGTCCGCTGCAGGGATCGCAAAGCGTTGTCAACACCGCTGGCGACATGTCTGACCAATTGAATCGGTCGGTGCGGGAAAGTTCCATGAGGACGGCGCCGCGATTTTCTGAGCGCAGTTCAGCCGCCATGTCAGCCGAAGACGACGAGCCGGTTCGCCCTTGGCGCACAATATCGTATGCCAGCCGGCGCAAAGCGAAACACAGACGGCAATACTGGTCATAGCGCTGAGACCACTAGAGCGGCCTGGTCAATCCTATTGCTAGAGTTGGACAGCTCCTGGCAGAGCATAGTATGCTCCTCGGATCCGGTTAGACTGGCTGAACCGGTTGGGCGGATTTGGGCGACGATGTGTGAAGTGCTCGTTCGCTTCCGCGTAGGAATATCGCTCAAGACGACGCTCTGATGCGGCCGCGCCTCATGAGACAGCGAGCGCAACATTGTGCCGAACGAGCAGCGTTTTCACAGAAGAGGAACACGAGAAGCTGGTGCGCGACGACATAATTAGCTTTTCTTGGCGCTGATTGGTGCATGTGCTCCTGCCAAGACTGGGGTAGTAATGACTCGGACTGACACTTGTGAGATGGAATGTCATGCATGAAAAGTCGTCTGTGTCACAATAGTTTGCTGCTTATGCGAAGCGAGCCCGATGTCTAGCATTATGGGAAAGCGTCTAAGGTATATTCAAACAAGCAGTGGTGCATCACGGTTTTGTCTCAGTCGACACGACATTGATCCCTCACCCACTCGACCATAATGGACACACTACCGCGCGAGATACAAGATCACATCGTTCGTCAAGTATCCGAATTTCGGCTATGGACTGCAACATCGACGTTCTGTGCTCTTCGTCTATCGTGCCGACAGTGGTCAGAGCCACCAATCGCGTACCTCTTCCGGCACTTGCGTCTTCACCTCAATGGCGAAACAGCATGCTTGGCAAAGTTGTCAGCGATCAGCAGGAACCTTCCCTGGCGAAGCACGTGCGCCGCTTGACGCTGAACGTCGATGATCTCCTTGATGATCTCACACGAGCCGAGTGGCAATGCTGCCCCATGCATGCCTCTCGAGCGACTTCAAACCGCTTGCCAGCCGCAGATGAAGAGAGAGTCTCAATCCTCCAAAAAACATTGGTTTGTCGCCGTCGCTGGAGGGTGGATCTGTTCTCGGCGATCCTGGACAAATTTGCTATGCTAGAAGATGTCGATGTTCGTGTCAGATTTCCCGCAGACTCAGCGTTGTTGCCGGAATCTGTAGCCCAAACCCTCGAGGCCGACGTCGTCGCTACAATCACGGACGTCGTCTTCGTTGTCTTGCCCTCAAAGCTACTCACGATGAAGAGCCTTATCATCAAATCTTGCCCCGAGTCTACGTGGCAGCGAGTCTCGCGAGGGGACTTGACTGGTCTCCGTGGTTCTCTGGGCTCTCTAATCGCTGCCTCAAGTCTACTGAAGCTGCAAGTGGAGATCTGGATCCCTTATGCCGACAGGTATGCAGGACCATATCAGCCAGAAACGCCCTGCCCGGGTGCCCACCGACTGAACACGATTTCTTTCCAAAGCTTGCAAGAGTTGCATCTGAACTTTGCGGTGCGAATTGGTGATCGCACCATTCCTGCTCAGCGAGCTCCAGTGGAGCAGTGCAGGGCGTTGCTCAGCTCAAACTTTCAGTCTCTTCGCGTACTGTCTCTAAATGGGTTCTGGTTTGATGATCAACAGCAGCTGAGCACGTTCCTTGTTCGGTCCACGCCAGAGCTGCGGAGCATCACTCTTGGCTGCACTACTCTTCAACGAGGCCTTTGGTGGGATTTCCTCACAAGCCTGCGTGACTGTCCACATCTTGACCGTGTACGTCTAGTAGGACCTGTCCTGCGTGATGCTTCATCGCTCAGCTGGCGTCTGACGCCGAAAGAGATTGATCCGCGTCCCCTAGACTTCGGAGATAGTGTGACACACAAAGAGCTGGAGGATTACGCTACCCGAAGGTCAGAGATCGATCCTCGCCACCGCCTGCGGCCAGACATCGAGCGAATCATCGTCTGGGGCGCGCCTCACGAAGTCGCGCTGTGATTCATACCGTTTTCGGTACCATGTACCAGGGCTATGGACAACGTCCAATTCCGTCCTACTTTAATCCGCGGCCTACACCCATTCACTCTTCTCTGGTTTGGAACGGCTTCCTCTGCCTGCAGATGTGGGCGTTTCCTCGTCCTGACCGGTTTCTCCTCTCCTGATCACAGACTGATCAAACGGATTCGGCCATTGAAGTACAGTCTTGCGTCTTGCGACGCCGACGTCACCAGCTCCCTCGAGTTTCAGCTGCGCGCTCTCCCACACCTGAGTTCGACGGCGGTAGTCCTCCACAGCATTCATATTGAGCTCAGCTGTATTGTAAGCACGCGAAAACCTATTGTTCACCAAAACAGATCCATGTCTCGAAGCGATAGCGTTGTTCGGAAGCGGATTGTTCTCCGACAGTACCTTCAGAAGGTGTTAGCACTTTGATCCGTGGCATGCAGAGACTTGGGTCAATACCTTGACTTCGACGGGTCCGTCTTCATCCTGAACGGGTTCAACGCCTCTGAAGACATAGAATGCGTTCAGCGCAGGGATTGACAAGCCATGAAAGACTATGGAGAAGAGTACAAGCCAATACACCACGGGAACCATCACACGAATCAGAGTGCGCTCTTCTTCAGTCTGAGCGTCTTCGAGATCCGGAAAGAGGTGTTTTGCATGTTCGACATAAAACACAGCGCCGATTCCGATCGGACCAAAATAGCCCATGAAAAGTGCTTCTTTCCAGTCGCGGATGCACGAGGGCATCAGCCTGTATGTGGCAAAGATGGCGGGCAGACGGCGAAACAACATTACCTGTTTGCGTCAGCGACAGGTGTCCAGAGCTCATGGAACCTACTGACCATGACACCAAGTCCAATCAAGCGAGGAACTGTCAGCCCAGTGCCATCCGGATCTTGAAAGTCTCGCCACGGAATGATCATGCCAATGTATGCAAAGCCGCCCAGATTGAGGATAACGTCGATGGCACCATTGACCTCATCATGTTTCCTTTCACTGAAGAATTCATCAGCCATGTCTCGGGGAAGGCGTGGAAGCTTGAAGACAGATTCACAGGTCGAATGAGAGCACCTCCTTTTTGACTGAGACATATGCTCAACGCAACATTCAGAGTAGCGCTCATTTCAGGATACAGGTTTGGTTGCGGGAAAGCACTCACCACTCTCGGAGAAACTCGCCATCCCAGTTGAGGATACTGCCAGCAACGAAGCAGGCCAACAGGTCGTCGGTAACAATCAACCCGCAGGTGCCAATTGCGAAGAGGCCAATAGCAGTAGGAACAAGGAGGTAGGACTCAACGTCAATCCACTTTCTGTGCGGCGTTAGCTTGAAGCATTCAGCGAGGGCGATAACAATCTCAATACCTCTTGCTAGCGAAACGCGTGGCGAACAGCATGATGGCACCAACGACAGCTCCGTACGCGATCGACATGAGGACGAAGTATAGCCATGTCTCGAGTGTCCAATTCTTTAACGCGACACCGATCCCACCACCATGTCGGCCGAGGTCGCTCGCGTCGGAATCACCAGCACGGGCGACCAAACTACTCAAGCCTCGCACAAAGCTCTGTCCGGTCCCCAGTGCCTTATTTGACTCATACTCCGCAAGTTCAGCGTCTAGTTGAGGTGATTCAGCGTGTCTGATGAGATACCTGCATTTCAATCAGCATCCATGCCCCGGGAGGACTATTTGGGTTGACCGACGTAGCCAGCATGAGGAATGGAAATCCGAAGCCATCGTTAGCTCCAGCTTCAGCCGATATGATCTCACGCAAATTGCGCCGGACGAATTTGTCCGCGAAAGGACCTTTAGCCACAGCTTGTGAGAGAACAGGATCGGTGCTGGTCACAAGCGAGCCGATTGCCAAACCAGACAGCAGTGTGATGTTAGGTACCATTGCCATCATGCAAGCTGCCGTAGACAGCCACATGAGTGTCATGACGACAATGAGGACGATGATCATCTCCTTCCAGCGGTACCAGGTATATTGGGCAGGCAATTGGTAGCCTGCCATTACGAGCTGAATGCCGATAACGACGCGGGTCATACCGAGAGTGATATCTGGTACTTGCCCGATGATTGCGGATCCCCATTTCCTGCTGTCAAGCCAGTTGATTGCAAGTGGTCCCATGATCGCCCCGAAGACGAATGCAGGTACTACTTTGATCAGACATACAAGACCACATAGGCTTGGAGAGAACTTACGAGCTTCTCCCAAGTACCAGTGGTTCTTCAGCTTGATGGAGATCAATCCGAAAGCCGCAATGAAGAAGCCGAAGATTCCTATGACGGTGTTCAATTGGCTCACATCAAGATGGATGGCCATTTTGGCGGGTGCGTTGACGCTGGCGGACTTGGAAAGCGCTAGGGTGCTGTCGAGTCGAGGGTATGTCCTTCAATCGAACCGTTGGATGTTCACGTCTTTCGATTCCGATCAGCGGACCGTGGAAGCCAAGGCTGCAAGCACTTGACAATTTCAACAAGAGCAGGCACCTCGCCGAGCGTTCATGGCAGTTATGCACCTAGGAGCGAGCCTGAAAACAGAGCAGAACATATCATGGCCCAGAGTGCAGGCTGGAACGGTTGCGTATATGAACCAAGGGACCTCCTGACCAAGATCCTGAGCGGGCCAGACTATCAGTAGCTTCTCCACCAAAAGGGAATGCTGAAGCGGCTCCGCGTGCTGAGATCGTCATGCATCATCACGGTGACACGTCAAATATGTATACTCTGTCTGAAGAGAGGACCGGAAGCCCTATCCACGCAAACGGATGAATTTCAAATGGATGCATGAGACGTGCTCTGCTCGAAGTGCGCATCGAGCAGTTTTCCTTGCTATCGACACCATGTCGCTCTCCTTATCATCACAGGAGCCAGGATAAGGTCCGGATCACTGCAGAAAAGCTTCTCTCAGTGCTTCACTTGATTCCCGTGTCATACACACCTGAGCGGGTGCAACCCGAGCTGAATCGAAGCTCCGTCTTCCCGGTAGTTGCTTTTGACGTCCTGCGAGGCCTGCAGAGCTACCACGACAATCGCGCTGTGGCGATTAACTGCACCAGACAAGGTCGGCTTGTGCTGAGGAGCGGGCCAGCGTCTCATACACTGAGTAGAAACCAACAACCATGGCGGCAATGCGGCTGAGATAGGTGGAGAGAGCAATCATTGAAACGCCAATACCGCCGACAAGGGACCTTGTATGCCGCGATCCCGCTTCTGATACTGTCGGCAAGGTAGAACGGACTCTAATAGTGCGATCAGAGCTGGTATGGATCTTATGCGGCGGCTGGCGGTGCCTGCTTGTTGGCCAAGGTCTTGGACGAGGCGGTTCCGCTGTACCAGACACCTCGCCAAGGTCCTGGGCGGAATGCTTGTCTACTTCGGAGCCTGGGCACAGCGAGGTCTGCGAGCAAACCTTTCTGATGGAGATACTGCAGACCAACACTGAGCACCTGAGCACTCCTGTTGCGCAGCTCATACTTATCGATGCGCCTTGGCCGAGTCCGATTCCTGAAAATAGAGGTGGCAGGACCTTGAAGGAGACACCAAGCAGAGTCCTTGGCACAATACCGGATACCCGAGCACGCAAAGCGGACGCTAAGAGATTTCTCGGACAGTGACAGTGCCAGCGCGCTTCCGTGGAGCAGTGTGCACTTACCGGATCTGCAAGCTTCGCACCGCTCCGATACCTCAACGCGAGCAGAGGTCGCCGACGGAGGGCTTCCGGCTGCGTTCTCATGTCCGAGCCAAGATGCAGATTTCCGCAATCTTACGATGTACAGTGGTCCCAAGGTCAATAGTCAGCAGCGACATTTCTAGATATGGCACGTCTGTAGCATTGTATCGAGGTTCATCCAGCGCCGTTCCGCGCCCGAAGGTTACAACAAACTTCCCTGCCGACAGACACTCAATTGAGGCTCATTGCAAATCCGTTGACTCGACCAGCCAAACAACATCGGCCCTTCAGCGCCGTCCCGGCCCGGAAACCATGTTGGATAGCATCCGTTGAACGATAGCTCCCAGTCATAGGCCACTCGTGGAGAATAACCCAGAGGCTTCCGCAGCATTGCAAACTATTGTCGAAGAACAAGATTGGCCCTATGGCGTTTAGCGTGTGCGACATGAGCTGGCCAATGTTCGCACGGACAACACGAGGATGTTCGCGGAGGAGAGAAACACAAGCAGAAGCGTTTCGATCAGTGCGGCGCCGGTCAGGACCACGAACTCAAGTAAGACCGGATGACTGAGATTTCAGCAGACCGGATGACTGCTACGAACTTGCCGGGCCAGACGTCTTCTGCAGCACTGCAGGAGCGATCAGCCGACGGTGTTCGCACCTGCCCCTGTTGCTACTTTCGGCAGCAGTAAGGGCGACCGGCTGACGGGATCGCACCTGCCTCTTCAGATAGCGTTATAGAGGCAGGAGCGTCCCGGTCACGGCATTCGCACTTGCCTCGCCAGACACCTTTTGCAGCACAGCAGGAGTAATGGACTGGCGGCACCCGCACCTGCTTGTCCATACGATTCCTGTGGTAGGGGCGACCGGGGGGTGACCTTCCTGCGCGGTACATTCATGACCATTGACGGCAGGAGCGCGGTATGGAAGTCGTGACCGGAAGTCGACAGGTCAGATCGATAAGGAGGAGTCTGATCAGGGCAGTTAGTACTCCGGAACGCGCTGCAGCAGCATGGTTGGCCGAGACCGGCTGACGTGGTGACAGGAAGCCGGATGACAAGCAGTCTACAGAGGAGACCGGATGATCAAGACTTTGGAGCGGCTCGCTATTGCCGGATGACAAGATGATTGCAGCTCAGACCGGTTGATCAGCTTCTTGGCCTCTTTGAGTGGTGACAGGAAAGGTGCGAAAGCAATAGTGGCTGAACGCGTGATGCACAGCTTTGCCTCGTTGGCGCTAAAGAGAAACGAGTAGCACACTTTAGCAGGTACCTGGAAATATACGGAAAGGCATGTCGTAAGAAAATTGTGTTATAATGTTCGAAGAAGCGAAAGAGGGTTTTAATGCTGCGATGAGATTCCAGGAGACACCTTTCAACCGCAATGAGTCCTTATTGCAGCTTTCTCGCACTCCTAGAATTGTCACACATCAATTAGGCTTATCTCAACAAGAAGTCCGCTATGCTCAATTCATGATCGCTGTCCAATTCTTTCTCTCTGTACATGACGTTCAAAACATTCAAGATAGCACTCGTGGATGGATCCATTTACAGCAGCGCAGCACCCAAGAGCGCCGCAACACCCATCACAGCCCATGACACGACAGCGTTGCTGCTGGCTGCACCCTTGTAGTCCGACACAGGGGAAGCAGGCTTAGCCGGCGCGCCTGTTGGGGTTGCGACCGCTACGTCCGCCCAAGTGGACGCGGTGGGGGCGTCGACTGCCTTCTCTGGGATGACTGAGATTGTCGTTGGGATTGCAGCAACGTCGGACCATGCCACAGAGGTCGTTGAGACAGGGCTGACGGGGACAGACGCGTCGGTCCAGGAGATCGAAGCGGTCGAAGTAGAAGTCGGCTTGACTGGTACAGACGCGTCGGTCCAGGAGATCGCGGCGGTATAAGTAGAAGTCGGCTTGACAGGAACTGACGCGTCGGTCCAGGCCAGCGTGGATGTGGTGGAGATTGGATCAAGTGGTGCGTCTGACCATGTGTGGCCGGGGTCAACTGCTTTAGTCGTCGTGGTAGTAGTCGTGGGGATTGCAACATCAGACCACGTGTAGCTTGCGGGGTCGACGGGCTTGCTGGTGGTGGTACTGATGCTGACATCAGACCAGGTATAGCCGGCGCTGGTGGTCGTGGCTGTCGTTGTGGTTGAGAAGTCGACATCAGCCCAAGTTGTGGTCACGGAAACTGGAACGGTTGTCGTGGTCGTCTTGGTCGAGAAGTCGACATCGGCCCAAGTCGTAGTCGCGGAGACTGAAGCGGTTGTAGTGGTCGTCTTGGTGGAGAAGTCTACATCGGCCCAAGTCGTGCTAGCGGAGCTTGAGGTCGTGGTCGTGGTCGAGAAGTCAATATCGGCCCAAGTAGTACTGGCGGAGGCCGAGCTGCTGGTGGTAGTCGAAGAAGAAGCAGGCTTCGTGGTAGTGCTCGTCGTCGTCAAGGTCGAAGTGGTTGTAGTAGGCCAGGGCTGGCTGTAGCTCGTGGTTGTGGTGGTCGAAGACGTGCTAGGAGAAGTGGTGGTAGACTTGCTGGATGTGGTGGTCGCCGAAGTGGAGGTGGTAGAGGTAGGTGCCGGGCTTGACTTGGATGTGGTGGTTGTGGAAGTCGACGTGCTCGTCGATGTAGGCCAAGTCTTGGTAGTTGTGGTTGTTGAAGTTGCCTTAGATGTTGTAGTCGTGGTCGTGGTGGTCGTAGTAGACGACTTAGTAGGTGTTGTGGTAGTAGTGGTCTTGGTGGTGGTGGTTGTAGTGGTAGTGGTGGTCGTCACCGGCTTGGGACCCTTCTGGTAAACTTTGATGGAACGGAAATCCCAGTACGCCTCCGAAAAGGCAGACGGGTTCTTTGCAACGTATGCAGCACAAAGCGACTCTCCAGTCTTCGCAGCGCAGCCACTGCCCCACGTAGCATCACCATAATCACCGCAGAAGGTAGTATCAACGACCAGACGAAGGTTCTTGACGTTGATATTGTCGACGTTGCAGCCAGGGCCGGCGAAGGAGGCGAAGGGAGAGCCCCACTTGCTTGTGTCTGGTGTTCCATCTGTGATGTCTTTCGGAATCTGTTGACGAGGGAAGAAGTACGTGTTCATAACGTTCTGGTTCGTCCACTCAAGGGCATAGACACCGCCACCGTTGTCATTGAAGGCATTACCGTACGATACGGCACGGTTGTCACCAACTTGGCATCCGGTAGGATTAGGAGTCTGACCAGACCAGAAATCCTTGTTGTTATAGTTGCAGTCGGGTGTCTTCAGAGTGCCGTAAGGTCCTTGATTGGCGCTAATTGTACACTGACCACTGACATGTGCCGCGGCAGTGTTGGAGGTCACATCGTTGGCGCCTTCGATGATGTCAATCTCTCCATATGTTGGCCACGGATCAGGTCCCAAGGTCCAGAAGGCTGGCCTATCAAACATGTCAGTACCAATACTCTCGACCAGACCGCGACTACTCGTACCATGTACCGCATCCTGCTGCAGTCCCTCTTGTATACGGCATGTGGTTGATATCGGCAATGAACAGACCATACGTCCACTGCTTGTTAGACTCAATACGCAGACTCTTTCGGCCGATACCATTTTGTCCATAATAATCTGACTGCGACGAGGGTGCCTTCAGCTTAGTGGTGGAGTCAACGCTGAGTCGCGCGCTCTGCGGGCTGGCAGAGTAAAGACCCCCAGCATCCTTGCGGCCGACGTAATTGACAAAGCCATGTGTAGGGTCCGCCTTGTCGAAGAAGGTGAAGTTATCGAAGAAGCTGGTACCGGTAAAGCTTGTGTCCAGATTATACTGTAGAGCAGGGCCAGGAACGGCAGCAGAGAAGACAGGAGAAGAAAGCAACGCTAATGTAGAAACGAATGTGGTGCTCGACCTCTGAAAGAATGAAGAGGACGGCATGGTGGCGACCAAAAGAGTGAGGTCTGGTAAAGAGTGACTGGAGTTTGACTGGGACGTTCAACCTGCGGAAGGAAACATCGTACTGCTTACCGTTCTCATCTTGAGTATATCAGATCAGATCGCTGCGCCTCGAACGGACAAGGCTACTGAACCTTTCGCGGAGCCTCAAAACGGCGTGCCCGAGATGTTCCATATCAATTTCAGTGCAAGGTGCCATGTGCAGACCCGGAGACTTCCATGAGGTCTTGTTGACCATAGAACGATCTAGGTTGCTGAAGAGGATGCCTGGCGGATCCAGAGCAACAGTTGAAGGACGAATCATGACTGTGACAGGAGCCATCCCTCAAATTCGGGCGTCGGCAGGGCAGAGCTGACCTGCTTGCCTGTGGCTTCCATGGTCTCGAATACGAATTTCATTGAGGCGTGGCGTCGCTGGCGTCAAGCTTCCATCGAAAACCTGAGGGTTTTGAGCGCAAAAGGGGAACGTTTGACGTTGAATTTGTCCATCGCTTGGCAATATTTTGATTAAGCCTGCTCATCGTGGTATAGCGTCAAAGTCAGTAGTGTAAGCACCCGACTTGGGGTCTCGGCTCCTCTGCAAAACCCCCTTACGCACTCGCTTCCTGCCGAAAATATCATCATGTTGTATTTTGCAGCCGACACGTGGGGCTTGGCCATGAGTGACGAGTCGTTGCTGGCGGAACCATCGGCTCATCTGCTATATCAATCAGGACAGATCTTGCCTTGAGGGACGCAAGGACTACCAGCGAGTCGTTTGAACTGTGCTGCAGGGTCAACCACGATGCTCCTGACCGAAGCCTCCTGATGTCTCGTAATCAGCACCTCAAAATGCTAGCGAATTTTGCCCACGAGCCAGGCACAGTTCCCGATTTCAGGCACCGTCGTGCGCAGTTCGGTTCGTCCATACCCCTAGTGACGACGCCGTTGAACTCCCAGAGTGCAGCCGAGACCTATTGTGATTGGCTTGAGCACGGGCTACTTCTGTACAGCCGAACCGGTCAAGCACTTCAAGCAGGCAATTTAAGCAATTTGACTCCTTGTCAATTTCATCACTCGCGTCTTGCAACCCCTCTACGTTGCCTTTATGCTATTCTTGAGTACGCAGACTCGCGCGCTACACCATCCGCCGTGGCTCCTGGACTGTGGTATATTCCAGACCTGACCTCGCTTCAAGCACTGAGCCACGCAGGAACGTCGGCAGGCGCCTAAATTCGAGAGTGTGCCGTTTCATTTCAGGCTGACTGACGACTGACCATCAGGAATTGAGCATGATTACTGCATCCGATCACAGTGGCCCAGGAAATGTTAACACCGTCGCGGAGCTGCACACACCGAGATTGCCCCAGTCCGGGGAGAGAAGAGCTACTTACTACGAGTTTGTGGGTGCGCCGTAGCGACCTTCGCGCCAGAGGCTACCCAGGCAACCTTCTGGTTCAATGCGTTTTCCGCATCGTGCTGTACCCTCTCGAATTATCAATTGCCGTCCAGAGGGCCCCTGGACTGGGACGAACGAGAGTGGAATTCTGCTTATGAACGTCGAAGTGGTTCGACCGGCTGTCTGGTAATTTCTTCATTGCCATGCACGATCATTTACTCTGTGAGATCTCAAGTGGGGCATGGCGTGAGGAAGCGCACGCCTGGCTGTGCCTGAGGCACCGACTTCCCCAAGAAGCGCGGACTTATGTTGTCGAAGCAATTGGCTTTCGCAGCTCTAGTGAACGATGATAGATCGAGGCTGATCATGGTGACGGGGGCCATCTCTGGTCGCGAAGGTTGCCCCAGCCGCTCAAAACCGTGGAAGGGTATGGCGAGCTTCATCAATACCATTGCTCACCGTGATGCACATGTACCTGCCAGGATGAAGGGCCCTGCAAAGCCCGACGATGCCGGTCGGAAGTAGGCGCCTGTAAGAAAAGCTCGGCTTCACTCTTGCACAGTGTTTGTGGTGATGGTAACGTGGCACCCAGGGAACACTTAGCCACCTTCCCAGGTCCTCGCGATGTCCTCTCGCCGTCATTCACAGATCTCTTATGCTGGGCGGTGGTTGCGTGAAGTTGCATTGCACCTCCATGCTCTGCAACGATGAAGGTAGGATTGCTGCCACTCAAAGCTCTGTTTAGGCAGTCTGACTTGCCTAAAGCAAGCTGGTTATAGATTTATCTCGACGTTTTCATGAGTTGAAGTTGTGATAAACTCATTTAGCTCTCCTGGACTTACGAAGCACCTATTTCTGAATCTTGTGCACCAGCTTGCAGAGCGGCAGGTCTGGAGTACTGAGACTAGTCACTGGAAGACCGCACGGGCTATAGACATTCGTCTGGCCAAGCATGTAGCTCGTCCTTCAGCAAGCCCGTACTCGTGCCCATTTGAGCATTGAATACTCTCGTACTGTTGTCATGGAGGCAGATCAGGGAGTGCCTGGATGGGTAACCTGCAAAATGCGGAACGAGTGCTTCGGGTCCACCGCGGCAAAATTCTTATCGATAAGGATTTAGAAAAAGATTCCTCAATGCACCTGCAATGTCAACACGAGGCATTCTCTCGCCAGCACCTGCCAGCATGTCTAAACCATAGCATGCCCATCAGCGATGGACATACATCGGTGCCGCTTTGTACCCTATCCACCACCATCAATCAGCGCCGTCGCGTTCTCACACCAGTCCGACATTTCGAGACAAGCCCCGAAAGACCTTCGACTGGCAGTTGGGCGCGAGAATGGTGATGTTGAGCTGTGGAATCCTGACAATGGACGATGGAGTCAGGAATCGGTCTTGCGAGGCAGCGTCGGGTCCTCGATAGATCAGCTAGCATGGACACAAGATATAACAGTTGAAGACAACGGAGACCGGAGGTCGATCAAGGCAGGAAGACTGAGGCTGTTCAGCAGCGGCGCCGGCATTATCTCAGAATGCTCATTGTCAGCTGGGAGTCAGGCTCGGCGGGCAGACAGCAATTTCGGCGAGGTTTGGTGCTTTGCTGCTCAGCCGCCGTACAGGGCATCAAAGAGTGAACAAGTTCCAGATGACATACCATCTCAGCTACTGGTCGCTGGCTGTCAAAGTGGCGACATTGTGCTCTTCTCAACGACTGATGGCGAGCTTCGCTCTCAGCAATTGCTGTGCCCCGCGTCGACCAAGAAATCAAAAGTCCTGAGCATCACATGGCGAGATCGGAACACTGTCGTGGCAGGGTACGAGGACGGCTTGATTCGTGTCCTCGATATTCGAAGTAGGAAGGTTCTCCGTCAGATGTCGCTCGGGAAGACCTCAGAGGGAAGCACCTGCGTTGTCTGGTCTGTCAAATGCCTGTCGGATGGGACCATTGTTTCCGGAGACTCGTCTGGCGAGCTCAAGATCTGGGACGCCAACAACTTCTCTCTGGTTCAGCGACTCAAGTCTCACCAGGCTGATGTGCTTGACATCACATCAAATGTCAAAGGAGACCAGATATACTCAGTCGGCGTAGATCGACGTACCGTGGCGTACCAGGCAATTCCCATGCAACCCGGCCAAAAGAAGCGGAAATGGGCCGAGGCGATGCATCGACGGTACCATGACCACGATACCAAATGTGCTGCAAGCTACGAGAGTCAAGGATTTAGTGTGCTCGTGTCAGGTGGCATGGACGCTTCGCCTATGCTGTTGCCGATGAGGAACTGGCAATCAGAGAATCATCGATCGCTTCCACATCTGCCACAACAGCCGCAGCTGTCGACATCCAGAAACCGGCTGCTGCTGACATGGTGGAGCAACGAACTTCACATCTACGAAGTCCCTCCACGGCAAGACGATGGAGAATTATCGCTAGCAAGAGACGACTATGACTTACTGACGACGATCAGATTGAAAGATGAGCATCACATCCAGTCAGCACAACTGTCGCGCGATGGCCGATACATCATTGCTTCCACTTCCAAAGCCGTGCGCTTGTTCCAGGTGCGGAGGTCTGTGGTCGATGGCATAAGTATTGCAAGGTCACGGTCCGTGCAGCTGCCCACGCCACTACAGGACCATGGCGCTCGCCATGTCGGCATATCACCTGATGGCCGATGGTTATTTGCAGTGCGCTTTGACAGCACTGTGATCGTCGTCAAGCTACTGGCAGGGTCTGATCCAAAGTCGGCTCCCACCATACATGCACAAATGGCGCGCTTGTCACCTACCTCAAGCGAAGACGATGACGAGCGCTTCGGGAACTACATAAATCAGATCAGCACCGTTCAAATGTCTGCAGACTCGCGTGTGCTGGTGACTGGCGATCTATCTGGCCATATCACTGCGTGGACGCTGGAAGGGCACGAAGATACATCGACTACATTGGACGCACCTACCGACAAATCTTCAAATTCATCCTCGTCTGGCTCCTCTTCTTCCGATTCCGACGACGACGAAGACGACGACACACCCACTATTCATGCCCAGCGGTGGACTCGGGCCGCCACGTTCCCACGCCTCGACTCATCCATCCTGTCACTTTGTATCCGCCAGGCGGGACCATCGCCCAACACCTCGCCTCAGTCCCCTAAACAGCCCACCAACATTGCTCTGCACCCAACCCGTCACAACCCCCATCCATTAGCCAACGAGCACCCAACACCGAACACCACCATCCTCGCTCTCACAGCGGACCATTCCCTCGTCGAGCTGTCCGTCATCACAGGCAAACTGTCCGACTGGTCCCGCCGGAACCCTTCAAGCCTCTTACCAATCCGTTTCCGCAACATACGCGACCGCGCTATGGATATGTTCCTGCATGGCAACAGGCTGTGGATGTACGGCTGCAGCTGGGTATATATGCTAGATCTTTCACACGACTTCCCTGTCCCAACTACTTCCTCAGACTATGGTGAGGGCGTTCTTGCTACAGCGAACGAGAAGAAACGAAAACGTATTACAGCAGCAGCAGCAGCGAAAGGCACTGGCGCAGGAAGTCGCATCTTGAATCACCGCAAGCGGCCCGTCAGCGGACTGGCGGCGCCCACGGGCATCAAATACAAAGGCGAGCAGGGCATGCTGGAAGTAGTGGATCTAGAAGGGAGGATGGCACCTGCCGAAGACGATGATGCATTTGGGGAAGAGGAAGCCCTTGGTGCGCTCGTCAAAATGAGGCGGGACGAAGGTGTTGAGGCCAATGGAACGAGCAGAACGAACGATGGCAGGAAAGGATCTGGCCGCAACGGCGATAACGAAGGAGAAGGTCCGATAGAGTACGCCACCTTCCGGTACCGCGCCATCTTCGGGATCGGCGTGCTCGGGAATGACTCTGACGGTCTCGATCTGCCACCCAGGCCGACACCCACGTGATGACTAATGGCGATACAAATATGCACGACGATGTCACGCAGCAGCCGCCAGAGAAGAAACTCGAGGTCGTGATTGTCGAGCGGCCTATGTACGACGTGCCCCAGTCGGCGAGGTTTGATGGTGGGCAGGATTGGGATGTTTGAGATGGTGTGCGTGGTGTAGCCTGTCATGTACCTATGAAGGGATGCCCGTCAGGCAGGTCTGTAGTTACGGAAATGAAATACCTTGGACAGATCCTCTTCCTCTATCTAACCAGCAGGTCGCTTTTCCAAAAGAGGACTTTTATCGGTCCCGCGGGAGAAATATCTCCGCTCCGCTCTGCAATGAAGAACGCATCCGACCCGACACAGGATTAGTTGGATTAGGTACGCGAACAGTGGCACACCCTGGCCCTGGCAGACAGTCTTCGCCTGATCAGGCGGGGCCTTGGACTTTACATTGATCATTCTGTGAGATTAGGAAAGTCCATACTCAGAGTGAGCACGATCAGATCTGAATAACATGTGCGTCGAGCATCCCGAATCGCGTGACTCTCGTGCGACTCAGGACTGTGTAAGACTTTGCGATTGAGCACGAGTCTGTCGCATCTTCAAGTTGGCATCTTCAAATAGATTGCACGTGTAGGCATGGCGATTGACAAAGGTTGTTGATGGGATTATATTCCGAGGGCTTCTCAGCAGACCGGATGACTGAATTTTGTTGTGGGGAAGTCAGTGGAGTGAAGGAATTGCAGGGAAGTGATCCCGGGCAAGGAATCGCAGGGAAGGTACTGTGATGAAGATGCTGCAGGAAGGCGCTGCGGGGATGGCGCCATAGGGAAGGTGCTACAGGGAAGGTACTGCCGGGAAATGCTGTAGAGAAGGTGCTACAGGGACGATGCTACAGAGAAGGTGCTGTAAAGAAGGTGCTGAGAGGAAGATGCTCAAGTAGAGGTTAAAATGTCGCAGATACAGCTTTTGTACCTCCCGTGGACAGGGTTCACCGTTGACAAGAACAGAAAGGCAAGCAACGCAAGCGATAGGGAATGGATGGGAATGGTTCGTGTTCTGCTGTGGTTCATTGATCTTTTGAGATTCGGGCTATCTTGCTCTCGTACTCCTGGGTCGCCGCACCAGGTCTCATTCCTTCACTCGTCCAGATCTCTCTCTGTGCCGCCTCCGAATGCAACAACCTCTCACTCCATGAGATTCTCTTCCTTGATATGCCTAATGCAGATGACGCCGTGCTGTAAAACGAGTTCCAAGCCTAGTCGTGATGTTGTAGTATACAAAACCTTCCTCTCTTCTCGGAAGATGATTAATTGTGGTGCTGACGACATTATCGTCGACAGCAGTGTCCATGCGCCGTGAGCAATGCGCCGTGAGCAATGCGCCCGGCGACGCAAAGTCTGGCTCAGTGTGGGCCCGACAATGAAGTCCTTGGATCCAATATTCAGTCAATGGGCCATGACGACGACTGCAAATCCTAAGCACTTTAGAGCGACGTGCACGATGATGCTCGTAGCCGTTCATATGCAATGTAGATCATTCGTTGAGCCGCGTCGTCGATCGACCTTGACATGTTCCACGTTTGGCAGCGGCATTGTCATCCGTTGACGATGTCAAGGTGATGCTTTCACATTCGCTCAATGAGGCAGGCCACGAGGCCTCTTTCAGTAAGCATGACGATTGCGTTGCGTTGCTCGTGGAAGCTTCCAACGCAATTGCGCGTGGCTGTGCAAAGCTTCAGGCCCGTTTGTCCTGGTCTTGGCGAATCGTGATCGACGTAAGGTTCAGGCTTTTGCCCACGCCGTGCCGGGAAATTTTGGCGCGGATCGTGAATTGCGATCTCTTCTCCTCTCACAGTGGTTGGCGCGGACTGTGAGCATAGTTTTGGTTGTCGACGGTAAGCTGTGATTGAACAGCTCTACCAAACGTCACTGCCTAGTCACCTGCTCTCCTGATTTCGCCAGAGCATCTGTTGCTGTTCCAATTCGCGTTGTCGTTCTTCGATGGATTTGACGACATCGCCGCCACTTGGTACGTGAGTAGCTCCTGGCATGCTCGAGATCATCTCGCGTGTCAGATTGTGGGCGACAAAGCCTTGCAGTTCTCTGTCCTCGCGTTCGTCCTCTTTCATGAGGCGTGTTCGGATCGACTTCTCGACATTTTCGCGTCGAAGTTTCCTGATTTCGTGGATAATGTAAAGTAATACCTCTTCGGGGCACTTTGTGCGACTCAGACCATGTTGGGCCGGGTTGCGGACGTAGCGTCGAGTAACATCAGTCGCGCCATCAATTGAGAAGGCAACGCAGTAACCGATTTTGCGACCCCAGCCTGTAAAGCATGATTAGTTATGTACGGAAGCAGGCAGTTGAAGGTGTGACATACCTTCAGTGTAGATTCGTGGGTTGTCCCATGCTTCTTCGCAGGGATCGACATGAATCCACCTCCGCTGGTGTTCTGAGTATACCTCAACCCAGACGTGGTCTTCGCTGTTCCAAACCCATCTAATGCGGGTACCCATTGCTCGGCAGAGCATAGCGAAACAATTCGCAAATTCGCCGGCGCGACCTCTGCGGGTCTCGAGAAGAGCCCATACATCAGTATATCGTGGAAAGCGCTCGTAAGCACCGCATGTGCCATTTTGACATCGGTAGAGTTCGACACGCGAAGCACCACGTGCTTGCTCGTCGGGCGTGGGAGGGGTCGAGCCTGCTGTTACAGTCGCGCCGTGGCATACTGAACATGGAGGATTATGCACAAATGTGAAGAATGATCGCTTGAACCATCTCAGCAGCATACGGATCACGCAGTCCTGGTAGCTCCACTCAGGCCTCGCGTTCTCGCCCATTGAGGCGGCAATGCCTTTCATGATATTGTGTTCCTCGTCTGCCTCCTGATATATCCGGTCGAGGGGTACATGTGTGAGGGCATCGTCTAGCAGACCTGGGTTTTCGTACTTGGTGGGCGTGATAGACATTGTTATGAGGAAGTTGCGGAACTTGAGCGATGCAGCATCGGATGGCGGCCGAGGAATGATCGGGTAATTTCTAGATACATTATAATGCGGCGGCTGCGAGCCTGTCGACGTTCGTGGAGAGGACAACACTGATTCTCGCGAGAAGGTTGAAAGGTGTGACTGTGTTGAGGAGCGGACGCTAGATCTGGGTGATTGTGATCGGGGTCGTGACTGCTCTTCCAGTTCATTCAGTCGCCTTGTTCGAAGGAGGTTCTCGAATTGCGCGGACAGATCGTTGGCGTCGAAGTCGAATTGCTCGTCCAGACTCTGCGGTCGGGCCGCCATAATGCTGTGTGATGTGTGTGGTGCGAATAGGTGGTGTGTGTGCAGAGAGGTCTGGGATCCAACGAGATCGAGCGTGTGAGGTAAGTGGTAGTAGGTGGGCAGCCTCTCTTCAGTGGCTGCGCCTCACCAGAGCCAACACCGCCCGAGCCTTCGCCACGGTTTCCAGAGCGCTGAGGGCTTTTACGGGATGTATAGGGATGGTATACTGTCGCTGTCGCTTTTTGACGTCGAGATATTTCCTGAGGGTCGAGCTTGTGTATTGAAGTTAACAGAGAAGGCAGCTACGAGAAGGCAAGAGAAGAATGCGTGTGTGCTTGCGTGGACGAGCCGGCGAGAATGCGCTGTAGGGCCTAGGAGTTGGGGCGATTCCACTTCAACCTGCCCAGGTGCAAAAACCTATGGGGTCCGCCCTGCACAGGTGAGAGATGGTGCAAGATGGGTGCCGCGCGTCGTCGGCTGGATTCGCTGACGAAGCTTCCTCTTCTGTTTCCTCATTGCACGTCTTTACTCTACACGGCTTCATCGCAAATATCACAAGATTATCTGACTGCTGCCACATTGTCGTCGCTTGTAGCATGATTCCTTGCTGACTATGGCATTGTCTTCCATTTACATGGTGTGCGTCGCTGCGTTTTCAGCCATTCGTTATCGCTATTGCCTCGACTTACACAATCATGAGATTTAAGACCACACGTGGCTCACACTCTCCTCACCCAAGCATTACGAGGCCCTGACGCCCATTTGCTTGTCCGGCGAGTTGCTCACTGCCACCTAACGAGTTGACAACCCCTTCATACCTAGACCGTCTTGGCACTGATGTTGTGCTTGTTCTCCTTCCCTCTTCGAAGTCCTCCCTGACTGTGCACTTGTATTAGTGCTAAGACCCGTTTGTCCCCGAACGGGTTGCGGTGGATCGCGTGCACGTCGTAGCAGACCAATCTCGGCTTCGCCAAGCCAAGAGGGATGTTTCTTGTCGACCGTCAAGCTCTACTGAAAGGCTTGCGTTCGGCATCGCATGCCGGGAGCTCGAGCCTTGCATAATGCTTGCTGTACACCTGCCTCACGCAGGCAATGCAGACCTCATGCTATGGGCAGCTATGAGCGTACAGCTCTCATGCTTCAACAAAGCATATGCACAACAACCCTAAAGTGGCGTACAGACTTCCGAGTCCTGACGCGCGGAGTTTCAGCAGCGGGCAAACCTTGCGATTCATACGCAATCATCCATTTGTCTGCCAAGTGCAACAACTCTGAACAGCCACGAGCGTTGCAACAGACACCAACATTTGCTCATTTCGTATGAAACCCAAGTCTTCGAGAAGCTCGTGTTGCTGCGACGCGTTCACGAGAGCCAAGACCGCTCCTTGCCACAAGTTCACGCAATGCCAGGTGATCAGGCTCGTCGATCAATGTCAGCTCGGTGGTGATTCGTCACCCTGCGACACGACAAGTTTCTGAGTTTGCGCACCCCCTGACGCATATCAACGGCACGGCTAGCTTCCGAAGACATTGCCTGCGAATGAGCTGAATGGAGGGGACTTCCTCTACTTTGGCAGTGTGTTCAGGCGGCCTTTGTTTAGGAAGGGATTGATGACCCAGACAGGTCAGATGCGATGACGGTGTTGAGAGAACCAAGACGCAGCTGCTTACTCTTGCCAAGTCCGCGGACACGCGGCTCAAACCAAGGACACGTGACCGGCTGACATAATTCATAAATCTAGTCTTGGCGCTCGGCATTCCAAGTTTCGCAAGAGCTTTCAAGAACGCTTCCTCTTCCTCAAGCTGACCTGTAGGTCATGACGATTACTCCTCGCTATGCGGGTGAGTCTTCGTAGCGATGAACTCCCTGCAATACAGGTCGAGTTCTCGCGGCAATTCCAGTCCGCTAGGCGGATTGGGTTGTTCATGCCATCGAAAGATGTGCCACAGCTTACGGCTGTCTCTTTTAAATTCTTCACACAAATACTCGACACAGTGACTTTGACACAAGTCAGAGCTCTGTACCGGTCAGTACTGGTATAGCAGGTCGAGATGGTCGAACTTTCGGCCTCAGCTCTCCACCCCGAAGCCTTGGGTAGTGGTGCTCGATGTATGTCTTAGATGTCGGAGGTTCTGCGACGGTGAGGCAATCGCGTTGCGCAAATTGCCAGCAGATGGTTGGCGTTCGGCTAGCTAGCCACAACGGCGCCGGTGCTTGGAGTCAATACCAGCGTCTTATCTCGGTCGTGGCCCGAGCAAGCACCGCAAGTGCTCACTAAAAAATACCTAGGTAGGAAAGAGTGCCTGACGCTAAGCTCGCCTAGAGGGCGCTCGGAACTGTCCTGGTATATCAAGTGCACTGATTTGTGCCAAGGACAATCTGGTAGAGCTCAGGAACGTGCGATAGAGACAGTTGTGTGTACAACTTGAAAAGGATGTCTGGCATCAACGTTGTGTTAGCTGACCTAAGCACTTGTGATTCGAATGTTACGCTGGCCAACTCAAGTACAAACAACTCCTCAGAAAGATGTCGTGGGTCATGGTATTTGCGCAGCCAGCAGAGTTTCCTATATCTGAAGAGATCAATCCGCCAGCGTCGTGGCAGAAGGTACTTTTCCCTCTCAAAATCAAAACGTTGTGTATCTTGAGAGTCTCATATCCATCAACGACACCAGCGGTTACCACGCAGCGCGAGGACTTCGTCCAATGATGCTGCTTAATCTTCACGTCTTTCGGGCCCTTGTCGCCGCAACCATCATTTCCTGCTCCACGGCAAGCGCCTACGACACCATGCAATTCCAACTTTGCAGCGACGACAAATGCAGCGTGGGCTGCGAAAACCAAGCGATCGGCCAATCCCAAGTCGACACCTGCTTCGACCTGGCGGAATACAGGAAAGGGTACTCGGTGCATGTCCACCACGTTGATCCATACTTCTTCGGCAAGAACATGCGACTTTATGTCTTCGAAGGCAACAATTGCGACGGCATTTTCTGGTCGGAGTTCAGGTTGACGAATAATGCGAATTGCGGCACTCAATTCGATAAAAGTCTGGCTATCAGGAGCTTTATATTGCACCAGTGTACTGCTAATTGCGATTGAGCTATGAGGTGGCTAGAATGGTGGTGGTGAACAGGTGCGAAGGGCAGGGTGCCCTCCGCGCCGGAGATTCTGCGCGGGACGCGAGCATGGCTTGCGCATGACCTGTTCTGCTAGTCCACGCTATGCTATGCTGCCTATGCTATGCTACGAACCAAGAATCATAAGCTCCAGAAGGAACTCCTCAGAGGACTCCTCATGTCCAGTACTCCAACAGTCAAAATCAATAGCTAGTGCGCAGTCTCAAGCATGCACCACTCGTTCCTACTCCCCGTCCCACCACTTCGCATCCTCGACCATGTTCATACCCAACTCCCTCGCGTCTTCCACCACATCCCACAGCTCACCGGCGTGTCTAGCACGTAGACATCTCCAGCCTTCTGTTGCCGCTTCTTCTCCCGCAACACCAGCGCTCACTTCGTCTCCATCTCTACCTTCAGCGTCCTCGTCGACTCTGCCGTCTTCGTCTTCTCCTTCTTCATGCCCCTGTCCCTCCTCGCTCTCGTCCTCCACCTTCACCACAGCATCGCCGCTGCCATCAGTGGCAGCAAGAACCGAAGCACGAGCCGCAACATCAGCAGCAGCAAACGCACCACCCAATCGCGCAGCCGCAGCTCCCCAACACGCGCGCACCACCTCTCCAAGCATCTCCCATCGCTTCCCCGCAGCAACAAGCTTTTCCTTCGCCGCCACAGCCTCCTCAGAGAGACCCGCAGCAGAGCCAGAACCAGAAGCAGCAGAGCCACCAAGATTTGACGCTCCGGTTCCCCAGATGCCGTCAAAGCCCCCCTCAATACTCAGCTGGCCGCTGTACACCTGCGCCAGGATCCCAGTGCACTCCCCAGCACACTCCAAGCGTGCAAGCATGGCCTCAGACATCCGCGTCTCCAGCAGCAACACCCCCTTCCAGAAGAACGCGTCGCTCATGCCCTGCTCCATGCGCGCAAAGGAGGCGTGGATGAAAGCCTTGTTGGCAGCACGAACAACGGGATCTGTGTTGGGAGGTGGGTCGGGGAAGTTGAAGCCGAAGCTGGAGCGCGAAGCATTGGGGTCGGGTGTTTCGAAGCGGGGCACGGCGATGCCGCGGTGAATGCGATTGTGAGGCGAAGGGCTCGGAGCTTGAGCGCGTCGGGAAGTTCTTGGTGCAGCTGCAGCGGCAGCGTGGGCGGCGTTGATTTCTTGCCCTTTTTCTGGGTCGAGGAGGAGCTCGAGGCCCCATGTGCCGGCGACGGAATTGGCTTGTGCATCGAGGGCTTTGAGATTATGGGAGACGCAGTGGAGGGCGGAGCGTATTGAGACGAGGTTGTGTGATATGAGGTTGCGGAAGTGGCGTTGGCCGGCCGGTGTGGCGTAGAAGAGGAAGAGGGCGCGTTGGCGGTCTTGGATTGTAGAGTGTTGGGCGAGGAAGACAGGAATGTTGAAGCCGGGGACTCTGAAGGTCGTGAGATGCGGGTTCGGAATCTGGAGGAGGTTGGGAGGGAATGGTGCCAAGGGAATGCCTGGTTCGGAGGCTTGGGCGGCCTCCTGAGACTCGCGAAGTGCGGCTTGCATCTTTTCGACGAGTGATGGTAGAGTCTCCGGGCGCATTGTGTGGTAGAAGAGTAGGTCTTGGATGTTGATTGTGGATGTCGAAGCTGAATGCCGATCGTCGGAGGCACGTTGAGGTCAAGCGGGTTCAACACCTCTTCGTCGAGGACCATCTCGTTGACAATGTCGCGCTCAATCTGGCGTCGGCTTTGATTGAGACCATCTTGGAAAGCGATTGGGTGGCCAGGCTGTGGGAGTTGCGGTCTCTGACTCGCGTAAAAAGGATCGCGCTGATTCTGAAAGTAGCGCTCAGATGATTCGCCGTGTACGTAGTCATGAATCGGGATCTCTGGTCGCGGCGGCTCCTCGTCTGACTGACTGAAAGATTGACTGGAAGAAGAAGAAGAGGAGGACATCGTCGGTGCGGCTGCTTGCTCGTTGCTTCCGAAGAGGACAGACTGGAGGAAAGTGGAAGTGGGTCGCGGTTGAGGAGAGGTCTGAGGTTGGTTTTGTGCAGGCAAATTATCAACTGCTTGCTGTGGAGCATTAGACGTGGAGCCTTCTGGCAGTGTTGTGTTTGCTGTGACTGCAGCCTGTGGGGTGGAAGAGGAGGAAGAGGAGGAAGCGGTTGCAGTTTCTGTTGCCCCAGTAGCAACAGCAGCATTTGTGGCTGGTGGTTGTGGTGCTGGAAAGCGTGGTGCTGGAAACCCAAAATTCCTTAGAAAGCGGAATCGCTCCTGGACTGTGAGCGGCTGTCCAGGAGCGCGAGGAGGTGGTGGAGGAGGAGGAGGTGGAGGAGGAGCAGGCTGCCCAGGCTGCCAGCCTGTAGCCCGAATGTTGTCCTGAATCTCCCTGATGGTAGGCATGTTTGCTAGCCAGTAGGGAGCAGTGCGCAGTCGTGAAAGAGACTGAACGGCGAGCGGAAACAAGTGGCGTCTTTATCTTGCTCTGTTTGCCTTGTGAAGTCCTTCAAGTGAAGCCAACACTCTCAAGTGATCATTATTGCTGCTGTGAAGATAGCTGCCAGCCGAAGTGTGAAGTGATCTGGTCTCCGTGAAGCCGTGGTCTTGGTAAGTGACCTCCAACCAGTTCATGCAGTGTGTGCATGCCATTTGAACAATATCTATATTGAATGTTGTCATTGCGTTAAGTGGTCAATTCAACCATATAATTATATGGCCAGCTTCAATCAACCAATTGCCTGTTTGACTTGAATATCAGAAAGCAAAGCACTTACACAATTGATCACTTGACTATTGCTTTGTGCTGCGAATACCTCCCACCATACATTTGACCTACTTGAATCACACAATGATCATGGAGTGTTAGCTCCGAGCCAATGCTGGGTCACTTTACTTCGAGTGCGACGCAGGGGACTGGCCGGCTACAGACAATACTTTGGATCGCGACTGTGATGACCTTCAACAATAGCAGGTCGAGTGATGTAGATTGGCAACCAGGATTGACGAGCGAAGACATCGTGCCTCCTGAGGACGCGCCACTGAGGCCCGCCGAGATCTGCCTGCGATTTCCAGAATGAATCGATGCTGGTCAAGGTCCTGTCCGTGGCTGTGCGCCTATGGATAGAGAAATGCGCATTTCGTTCGTGGTGGACGTCAAGGCTCGAACAAAATATTGTGAAACGATTCAACAGTGGTCCATGTCGTCCGCGCTAAAGATGGCGGCATCAGCACATTGGAAATTCGTCCTCGAGATCACTGGACGAATCTTCGCACAACGCTCTGCAGGCGCCATGCAGCTATGCAGAGGAAATGCGACGGCGTACTTTTATCCAGACAGGCTAATAGCTTGTCTGCAAAGAAGCAATGGTGGCGTTCATGGCCTAATGAGACGACATTGCTGCCACCTAGTGTCAGGGTTCATCATGCTAGACGCAGTCAACACGACACTAGGACTCGAAAAGCAGGTCGCTTGGGAATTTCGGACGCTGCAACCTCCGAGCTCTGGAGAGCACCAAACAGTGCAGTCTGACAAATCAGGAGTACCTCGTACTGCGTTCCTTTGCATATCTGCTTTGTAGCGGCGCCATCCGGAAACAGCTCATATCGATCGAGACGGAGCGCTTGCGCAGAAACGTCGATTGCAAAGTCGTGAGAATTATAGAACGACAGGACTTTCATTTCTCAGGAGCAGGAAGGAAGCGCCCTCGGAGATATACAAACACCACCTGGCCTTCCCACCTGTCCTAAGCGAACCAGTGATGACTGCATCGAAGAGCTTGCAATCTGAAGTGACTGTAGCTGTAATTAAGGTTAATCAATAAGCCCTTTAGCAGACTTGGCAATACGTCAGACCATCAGCCCTTCAGAAGGTGGCAGCAACGAAGAGGTCTGTAACACTGGCATTCCGGCACTCATTATTGAGAACACGAAGAACAGCTCCTGCGCATTTGCCAAAAACAAGAGTGCTTGATGTGGCCAAACGCGTGAGACCTCAGGTAAAAGCGGAGGAAAACACGAATTCCCCGCTTTAAAAGATCCCCAGACAATTGGCAGCCCCTTGGCTGATGAAATTTGCATCCGAGACTTCCATGCGTCATGCTCACCAATGCGTTTTCCGGGTCACCGAATCGCCCTCTCACGGTCAGTCCAGGCTTGCGATCAGACTTACCAGACCAAAATCGATACATCAACATGCTGTCGGCAGTCGTCGAATTTTGATTTTATCCAACCTTTGAGGCGCAAAGCTTCTCTCGCAACGGAGCGTTGAACCAGGCCAGGATGACATGCACAACGACCTCCGGGATCGAGTCGACGTCCACAAGCGGTAAGCACCAAGATGTTGGCTGATCTGCGGTGAATGGATGACATCTCCCATTCGCCACCTCCCCGTAAGCCCGCGAAAAAGGAGGAGGTATACCTCCACAACACTCCCCATAGACTAACCATTCATGATGCAATATTCCGCATCAACTCGTACCTCTAGTCTGCGAAGATCCAGGTGACCATCCCCTTCGGCATTTGTCAAGCAATAATGGGTCGTCATCGAACGGACCACTTGTGCCGTACAAATACTCCCTGACAGCTGCTCTGGATCTCTCTGCCTTTGATCTTTCTGCTGGTACAGTTTTGTTGGTTGTTTGCGCCTCTTTGATCGCGTTTGGTTAGCTATAATTGTCAGCAGAAACCCGATCTACTCGCAACAACTCTTGACCACATCTTCAAGATGGCTACCACCTCTTCAGCCGACACTGCGACGAACGGTGACAGGAACTTACATAGCTCCCCGACCAATGGTAATACCTCCGCCGAACTCGAGAAAGCCACTACGCACATGACTGCCGACGAGCGCAATGCTGCCGTGCATGCCGCACGCTTCGGTTACGGACCTCTCGCACATTTGAAGTCTCAAGCCGAGTCGATGCTTCCAGCCTTTGGTGGTGAATTTCAGCCTGGTCTGTATAAGCCCGTTGAAGGTCGCAAATTCGCCAACCCTGCGCCTCTCGGCCTGTCCGCTTTCGCGCTCACGACGTTCGTCTTGTCGCTCATCAACCTTGGCACATTGGGCCTCAGCTCGCCAACGATTATCATCTCGCTTGCGTTCGGGTACGGCGGGCTTGTCCAGTTGCTTGCTGGCATGTGGTACGTCTCCTCATCACCTGTAGGTGCCAAAATTGCAAGACTGACCATCCTTCCAGGGAGATGGCTGTCGGGAACACATTTGGTGCCACCGCTCTTTCTTCGTACGGAGGCTTCTGGATCTCCTTCGCCATCATTCTCACTCCAGGCGGCTTCGAGATCGAGTCAACTCTCGAAACAGCCGAAGGCGCATCTGGCTTGCTCAACAATCTTGGCTTGTACCTGATGGTAAGTTCTTCAACACCCAGCACTCGCTGCCTTGTCGCGTTGCTTTTTGATCACTGATCATTAACGGCAGGGCTGGTTCATCTTCACTTTCGTCCTCCTGATCTGCACCCTCAAATCTACCGTCGCGTTCTTCTTCCTCTTCTTCACCCTCGACATGGCATTCTTGCTTCTGGGCATCGGCTATCTCCAGAACTCGGGTGGGGCACCCAACACGGGCTGCATCCGTGCCGGCGGCGCCTTCGGTATCCTGGCTGCGTTTGCTGCGTGGTATAATGCACTGGCCGGTATCGCGGATACGAGCAACAGCTTCTTCATCATTCCCGTGGTGCACTTCCCGTGGAGTGAGACTGGGCGACAGAGGAGAGGACGCAAGACTAAGGGCGAGCACCAGGCTTAAAGTCTGGGCTCCCTAGTCATGGTCGATGTGGCAGATCACGCTGCGAAGGCGACCAGTTCCCAGGATGTGGTTGTGATGCGACCCCGAGAGTTTCAACGGCTCGCGTCTGCGAATCACATTTCAGACGGGAAGCAGCAGAGAGTTTTTGGAGCCGCATGCTTATGGAAACAAATGGCCGGGGCTCTATGATACCAGAATGCGCCCGACAGCAGCATCTCTACCAACTGTATACCCCAGACCCAAGTATTAATATATAACTCATCAATATCATCTTACGATGATTACTGTCGATATACCGCGCTCGCCATTCCATCACCCCGACTACTAATCACTCTACATTGATATCACTGTATGCCCCTTTTGGCAGTATGATTGAAGGATTCTCACCCTCTACACGTACAACTATTGCCGTTCACGCTCACACAACCGAGCTGATGCTGGTACGACACGGGCGAGAAGCCTTAGGGTAAGCACAGCATGGAACTCCTGATGCCGCTTTATATTCGTCCGGTTAGGGCAGCCTCGAGGCAGCAAAATAAACTCACACTTTCGCGGTGATCCGTGACGGCTGGGAAGACTCTGAGCTCAGCAACCTGCAGAACTATAACTTGAAACAGTACCTGCACCTCAACACGACGGGGCCGATTTCGTGACAAGTTCGCAGCAACAACAATGGAACCCACCCTCAACCACCTCCATACCGCGCAGACTGGCCACGACATACATTTTTGGAATTCGTCAATGCATTAGCTGTAGCTATGAGCTATGACACGAGTACATTGTATTTGCTGCTGGCGACGCTCTCCGGATCAATGGGTGTAGCGCTTCTCCGCGGTACGTGAGCATATCCGCTTCATCCGGTAGTGTTGCAGATCATAATCTCGATGCCTGTCGATCTTGTCGGGGAGGTCAAGATCGGCACGGGGTGGTGCCTGTCGAGTCAAGAGAACCTTCAAAAGCCTATTGCAAGCATGAAGGTGCTCTGAAAATAGTCAGCGACGGCAGCACGCCCTGCCGCCAGTGCGAAGAGACTTGACATAGACCCGCTGACAACGCTTGGAGAACACTCAACAGACCGGTTGACAAGAGCATTAGGCACTTGCTGGGACCGACTGACTTGCTAGCTACAAGACGCCGTCTGAGATATCTGGAAGCCGTTGCGCCATGTAGCACGGATCGCCATTAAGCAACGCCGCTTGACGCGACTTGGACTCGATTGGCACGACTCGGGCCACCGGCCATCTAGACATTGCTTTAAAGCACGCCCGGGGGCTCACATGCTCCCGGGGGTATTTATATCATTTGCATAATATTGGTCTAAAGATGCCCGAGAGATTCCCAGTCGGCTTCGGTCAACGGACGCCCGTGACCGAAGCAGTCTCGCTATCGATACATATAGTACATAAATATGGCTGTCGATGCTTGCGCCGGCATCGAAACCTCGCATTGTAAGCCTTGCCATATTCTCATCATCGCCTCGTAAAAATCGTTCCATCATATTTGACCCAGTGTCAACCATCACTACTTGCGCTTTCGCTCATTCCACGGCACAAAAGAGCCTCGCACTCCCAACTGCCTCTTCCTAGGGTCGACAGGTGGTCTCTGAAGTGCAGGTCCTCCTCGCTCAGTACCGGAATCTTTAGTGCTGCCACCCGGGTGTGAATTTGTTCCGCATGATGGCGTGTTCTGCTTGCCTACTTTCATAGCTGTGTCAAAATCTTCTTTCGTTCCGATTGTAACTTCTCCATTTTCATCGAATAGCTCTTGAGTTGGGCTGCTTGAGAGAAAGTGGTACACTCGCTTTGAACGGTTCGGGCTGAGCTCTTCTAATGGAAGCGGTCGGGGCCGCTTGACACCCACTGAGCCTGTCTGGCCCGTGAGCACACGGCCAGGAGCGGCAGCTCGACCCATTGCGTTGAAGGCTGGAAGACGATGATTGCTCAAGTGTGGGAGCAGCTGTTGCGGGTCTGAGGTTCCGTGTCGATCGCTAATTGAGGGCATGGTTGGCAAATTCGACACCGATTGCGAGAGAGACTGGGGTTGTGTACCTGACCGGCCTCCTCCCTTAGAGGCGCTCACAGGTGCAGACTGACTTGGTCGTGCGCTCCAAGCCTGTCGCGCAGCTTCTGCAGCGCTGGGCCGACGAGAGAAGAAGCTCTGTATGCCTCTCGGAGCATTAGTTGCTGGCGCTGGCGGTGCTGGGCTATCTTGCAGCGTATGACCCTGATGCATGGTATTGATTGAACGCATCTGTTGGCCGGCTGTTGTGAAGCCTGCATTCATCGATGTATTGCTGGTAGAGAAACTCCTTGAGCTTGTCATGGTTGTCTGGTAACTAGCGATACCCTGTGTAGATTGGAAGCTGCTGTCCGCAGGCTGCAACCTGCCTGCCCCAACAATCCAGCCTCCTGTCATGATGTCTTGTTCAGGTCCAAGAGCTGGCCTGCCATCGAGAGGCCATCGATCGTCCTCCAGTGACTCGGAGTTGCTGATAGATGTCACACCCTGTGCAATATCCGCTGGAGAAGGCGTCTCACGCCGCAGTATACGTGCAATGTCTGCAATAATGCTGTCCGTGAACAGTGGTGCTTTGTTTGCCGTCCGGTAATGCAGTGACTCTGGCAGGAATGGTGTCAGATCGTGAGCGTTCAACCCTTGATCTCGCGAGCCGATCAGGGGAAACGAGATGTTGAGTAAAGCCTGCGCTCGAGTAATAGCAACATACAAAAGTCGCCGCTCTTCATCCGTATCTTCGGCACGAGAATGCGGTATCGACCCATCATACACCGAAGGAATGAAAACCACAGGCCACTCCAGGCCCTTGGCGCTGTGTATGGTTGAGATTGTAACACGGGGCTTTGGGTCGTCCTTGTCGTCTTGCTCGACCTCGGAAGAAAGTACGATGTTGGCTAGAAATTGGTCGAGAGCCTCTTGACACTGATCGATTTGCTCTTGCGCGATCCCTTCAACAGTCGGCAGAGTTTCGGTCGTTGACATGACCGTCATATCGGAGGCATAAGCAATCAGCTCCTGAACGTTCTCAATGCGGTCTTCGTAGTCGTCCTTGTATTTCTTCTGGAGGTAGGCCTGCAGATGCAGGACCTCGACCACGTACTCGATTAGCCGGCTAGGAACTTGAGCAGGCTGCATATCCTCCATCTTGTCGCGTGCCTTGTTGATTATGCTTATCAGTCGCGACAGGTCCTGCTCCGAGGGCTTCGAGAGCTTCTTCTCTGGCACTAGGCTACCTGCAAGTACCTTCTGTACAACGCGAAAGATCGGCAGCTTATGCTCTTCACTGAGCTTGGCAAGCGACTCGATCGCTTTCTCGCCAATCTTCCGCGATGGCACGTTGATGATTGCCAGGAAAGCTGCATTGTTGTCCGGATGGCTGATCGTCCGTAAATAGTCGACAATCAACCTGATTTCGGCACGATCAAAGAAACGTGTTCCACCAACCATTCGATAAGGTATGCCGGCATTCGTGAAGGCTTTTTCAACTCTCGAAGATAGATAACCTGACCGAATAAGCACAGCAATATCGGCGTGACCGATCAAGCCACCAGTAGAAGCGATGATGCGTTTGACTTCGCTTGCAATCCACAAGCCCTCCTCAAATGAGTTCGGTAGCCTCCTCAACACGGGTAGCGCACCGTGGCAGTGTGTTGACTTCAGTTTCTTGTCAGGTCGTGCTGTATCTTGATCGATAACGTCCTGTGCCAGCTTCAGAATTGCTCCACCAGATCTATAGTTCTCCTCGAGATTGATGACTACCGCATCTCGGTAGTAAGCCTGCATTCTTTTCAGGTTTTCGATCTCTGCCGAGCGAAAGCCATAGATGCTTTGGTCGGGATCACCAACAATAGTGATATGATTGCGAGCAGAAGCGAACAGCTTCATGAGCTCATACTGCACAATGTTCGTATCTTGAAATTCGTCGATGAGGAGAGCCTCGACGTTTGCGACACATGTTGGCTGAGCTCGTAATAGGTCGACACACCGAAGGAGCAGATCGTCGTAGTCCAGCAAGTTGTTGTTCTTGAGCTCGTCCTCGTATTCGCGAAAGACCGTAATCATATCTTGCTTGCTCTGTGCTGGCTCTTTACTCTTGGCCAATTCTGCCTCAAGGGAGGCGACAGTGCGGAACCGGGCCTTGTTCCAGGATATCTTAGATCTGGCTGTTTGAGGTTCGAGCTTGATATCGTGCTCCTTGATGATTCTCTTGACTATGCTTTTGCTGTCGGACGAGTCGGCAATGCCAAAGCCTTTGGCTATACCTATCTTGGTTCCGTACGCTGCTAGGTATCGTCGGCATACTGAATGGAATGTTCCCAGTATGAGCTTTGACTCTAGCTGTTCCCCGACGAGAGCGCGTAGCCGTTCTCGCATCTCACGGCTCGCCTTGATCGTGAAGGTACAGCATATGACATTCTGAGGATTGTAGTCTCGATGTGCTAGCAGATGAGCAACTCGGGAAGTCAAGGTCTTAGTCTTGCCGGACCCAGGTGGGGCGAGTACTTGCAGGACAGGTACCTTTGAGGTGACTGCAGCTCGCTGTGCAGGATTGAGTCCGGCCAGTAGCGAGGCCTCCATCCTGGCGCTTCCGTGGTCTCGGATCGACTCGACTACGCCTGCGACCCTGCATACGGTACGCTCGAGGTCCGGAAGCTGGCCTCGGCGGGTTGAACTCACACACAGCGTTGTAGTGTGAAGTTGTTGAGAATATCTTTATAATACGCCCGTAGACGCAAGAGCCCAACGCACTCAACCCGCGTTGCGGGGAGTGGTCGGCGCGAGACTCGACTCGAATTTCGAGGAGAATCGCTGCAAGGACTCGGACCGCAGTGCAGGGAGTACCTCGCCACGAAAACTCAACCTGTATTGCAGGGAGTGAACGTGAGACCTATGGGTTAGCTTGAAGGAGGGAAGAAGCAAACGTGTAGGACGCGAGATTTCTGGAGGCCGAGTCTCTGGAACGCCAAGCTTATCGCGTGAGCACGTGACTCGGGGCTTTATTCGAAACTCGTGGTCTAGCAATGTAGAGACTCCTATGAGCACAGTCGAGCTTCTCCAGGAAGTCTGACGAGACCTTGCCTGGACTTAAAACGTCCTAGTCGTCATGTCTGAGGACTTTGAATATAGTGTCTGTAGCGTGCCCTGGCAATATCGCGAGCACGCCTAGTCCGATTCACTATCTGATCGGCCGGGTTCACCGAATTCTGCAGGGCCATCTTCCGAGAACCCTACGAAGCATCGGATCTTCGACGAGTCAAGCCTTCCTGACCAGCACAAGTAGAGCCTCAGGAGCTTACACGCTGCTGGCGATGCCGGCACGCAGGGCATACTGCTCCTCCCCATGGTGGGTGACGTTGTGTTGGAGATCAGGTATATCTCGCGCTGATCCTGACACGTCACGGCAACGTATCATTGCGCTAGCACTGACTTCGTGACGGGGATCTTTGACTCAGCACGGGCAGTCCTCTGCTAGGACTCCATCCACAATGGACACATCCCATCCGGCTATCTTGATATCTGAGTGCAGCTGCCGAGGCCCTCGGGACCCCCTCCCCCAGATCTAAGCGAATGGTACTGCCGAGACTTCATATACTGCACGCCACCGCATTGCAGAGAGTGTATACGACTGCGGGAGGTGTGCGTGTGATTGCTTTTCGAACCGACTTAAGACTTTGACACCACGGCAAGGACGGCACAATGGCTTCTAATAGGTGGCATTTTTCTGGCTACAACCTCTGGGTCTGCTTCCTGTGAGTTTATTCCAACGACATGCATTACACGAATTTGCTATGGTCATGGTTATGGTTATGATTGGAAGCAGTCTCGCATGCTGCATTGCGACCCAAGATCACAGCGTTTTCAGGCGTTGAGGGCGCTCCCACAAGGCCCTGCTTACATCAAACTAAGTCTCCAAAATGTACTCTGCTAACCAAGCTCCAATAGCGTCTCCCTGGGACAGATCGCATTCGGCTATCCAGCATCAATCATTGGCGTGACCCTTGCGCAGCCTCCTTTTCTGGCGTACATGGGTCTTATTGATGCTGCCGGCGAATACACAGCCAACAGCTCGTCTCTCATTGGAGCCTGCAGCGGCGTGTTTCAAGCCGGCGCAACCATCAATGTCTTCATTGCGAGCTGGGTCTGTGACAAGTGGGGGAGGAAAGCTGGGCTCATCTGGTGTGCGATTCTGTCATTATTCGGCGGAGCTCTACTGGTCGGCGCACGCAACATCAGCATGTTCATCGTAGGGCGAATATTCGCTGGAGCGGGATCATGGGGCTTTCTGTCTGTCACACCTGCATACTCCGCCGAGCTCGCGCCGCCAGATCTTCGCGGGCTTATGGTTGGCTTGAACGGCATCAACATAGCGCTCGGATATGGGCTGGCCTCATACATGGGACTGGCATTCTTCTACACGAACGATCCTGTGTCCCAGTGGCGTACTCCTCTAGGCATCGCACTGATTTGGCCATTGATGATGATCGGGATCTGTTTCTTGGTGCCCGAGAGTCCAAGGGTGAGCATTTCTCAAGATTTCCCGGACCTTGCACTAATAGATGTGTAGTATCTGCTGATGCACGGCCGTGTGGACGAGGCAAAAGCGATCACCTTGAGGCTGCACAAGCTGAAATCTGATCCAAATAACGACTTTGCGGAGGCGGAGTTCTATCAAATGGCAGCTCAAGCAGACATCGATCGCAAGCTCGACCCAAGCTGGCTGGAGCTGTTTCGGAAGCCTTCGTATCGCAAGCGCTGCATGCTTGCAATGACATTTGCTTTCATTGGTCAAAGTGTAAGCTGAACAGCCCATCACACCTCGGCATTGCTGTATATGCTGACTTGCAAAAAGAGTGGCGTCTTAGTCTGGAACAACTATGTAAGTGCCGTGTACAGAGCCCGCCTTGGTGGCCACAAATCTGATATTGATCGTACAGGGTCCAACCATATATGCCAACCTTGGCTACGACACCGAATACCAACTGATCTTCCAATGCGGCTGGATCAGCGTCGGCGTGGTTTTTAACGCTATCGGCGCGCTGGTTATGGACCGCACTGGCCGCAAACCCCTACTTCTCATCGGAGTCGGAGGATGCTGCATCTCACTGATCCTCGAAGCAGCCATGTCTGCATCCTTCGCCGAAACCAACAGCAACAACACAGCCGGTCTTCGTGCGGGCGTGGCATTTGCGTACCTGTTCCTTGCCTTCTATTCTGTCGGCATTGATGTGGCTGGCGTTGTATTCTACTCCGAGCTCTTTCCCAACCATGTTCGCACCAAGGGTATTGCCCTCAGCATCGCCACAATTTCTCTGACGGATCTGGTCTATCTTCAGGTGGCACAGCTTGCTTTCGAGACCATCGGGTGGAAATACTGGTTGGTGTTCATCATTGTCACTTTCCTAGGTTTCTGGTGGACATGGTATTTCCTACCTGAGACGAAGGGCATCCCATTGGAGGAGATGGCTGCTTTGTTTGGTGATATGGACGACGTGGCTGTCTACTCTAGAGACATCCACTTCAGGCCAGGTACACACGAGATGGAGCGGGCGGAGCCTGATGCAGACAAGGCTATCACCAAGCATGAGGAGGGCAGCGACGTGGAGAAGGCGACGAATGGGCATGTGGTCGGATCGTAAGTCAGCTACTCCTGCGATGATCACCATATGCAAGCGTACGCAACATAGATCCGGACAAATAGACATAGAAGGGATTGCAACACCGCTCGGCGACAATCTTATCACGATTCTGAGAGTGTCATGATGAGGACAATGCTCGAATGATTACTCACATGATTCTCATCATAAGTAAAGTCCAGAATCCGAATAAATTGTGCCGATTATTGCCTCGGTACCTACGTAGCCAAGCTCTTGAAATGACAACGTGGCCAACCTACCTAAGGTACATGTTAAGTTCAGGCAAAGATGATCGGTTTGCGCCTGAAGAAGGCGTCTCATCCGGTGTGCTTGACATCAACCACCATACTCGTCGACCAGCACGACAACTCCATCAGCCTTTGATACACGAACAAGATGCTCTGTGCGTCCCGAATCATGAACCATAATCGTAAAATGCTCGTGACTGAAATTCGAGGCAAGACAGAAGTGGAAGCTTGAGACCTCCTGCTGCTTTTAGGTGGCAGTAGAAACGCCGCAGTCACGACGCAGAGTGTCCACTAGGGCGAGCTTGACCCTATGGCAGGACATTCAAAGGGAAGGTGTTCGTGTGCATTTGGGTTGTAAGGTACTCACAAGGAAACCCGGACAGAAGACGAAACCAGAAGTTCTCCTACCGCATCCGGGGGCTCTAGGGCAGCGATTGATATTGCCGGCGACCTCCGGACACAGTACGCCAGGATGATCGAAGCAGCAGCATATTCGTGTGCACTAAGAATCCAAGGTACTCTAGGCGTAAAACTGACAAAAGACGTAGATGGAAGGTCTCCTACCGCATGCAGACGGCATGCAAGGCGGTATCAAGCAAGAGCGGCGTGAGACTCGTGTCCCCAACTTTCCTTCCTTCCCACAGTTTGTCGTTATAGCGGCGACGGAGCCTTTGAAGGTACTCATGGCAAAAATCCGATAGATGACAAGAATGGTAGGTCTCCTGCTGGATCTGGATACCACCACTTGGGCGTCCAAAGGTCATTGGCCCTACTTCGCTTTGAAATGACTCCTAGAGCTTCTCTTATACTCATCGCTTGCGGCATGTGGATGATTTGATGACCCAGACAGGTCCAGTGTTCCCTGGGGATCGTCTCCTTGCTCGTTTTCGCTCTGGCCATGCTAAGGCGTCAACGTTGCGCCGTTGTTGCGACCAAGAGCGACTGCGATGGCGATATGTCCTTCCTACCTAGGTGCTCGATGCGATTACTTGTCACCAGTTGATAGGTTGACGTCACTCCGAGCATCGGCCTCCATTCCGAGGTACATTCGTCCGAGTATTTGGAGATGCATGTAGTACGTTGGATACCTAGGTATAGATGTACCAGAGGTGAAAGAGCCTCTGCACGTGGCGTGTGAGGAAGTCTGCCTCCAGAACTTGACTAGAGCGGGCACCCAGGTATAACTTGAAGCCACAGCACAACCTAGTCGTCATAGAGAGCACCCGACTTGACTGACTACAGCGATATTGCCCGCCAGCATGGCAGCGTCAATCGGAGTAAGCGTCAATGGCTGCGCCTGTGCAGAAATGACTGTTGACCTTTACGTCGACCCAGACAAGGACAGAGACTGATGCCATGGGCTCGATAGAAGTATAGACTTGGCTGCTCAAAGACCTCAGGACCCGACCAACTGACCACCAACAGGTCCCAGCGGACAGATACTGGGGTGCACAGACCCAACGGTAGCTCACCCCTCTGATCAGACTATTGCAGACCATGAGCTTACAAGAAGCTGCTTCAGCTCCCTCCAGAACTTTCCGATCAATCTCCCCACAGACATCATGCCTCCAGCTCTGATCTCGGCTTTCGGCCACCTCAAAGCAGCCGCCGCGACCGTCAATGCTGCCAACGGCGTCCTGGAGCCGCAGCTCGCCCGCGCCATCGAGCAGGCGGCCTCCGAAGTCGCAGATTTGACTCTGATTGACCACTTTCCCTTGTCCATCTGGCAGACTGGAAGCGGAACGCAGACTAACATGAATACCAACGAGGTAATCTCGAACCGTGCGAACGAGATTCTAGGAGAGAAGGAAAGGGGGACGAAGAAGCCGGTGCATCCAAATGATCATGTCAATCGGAGTGGTTCATCAAATGACGGGACAGCGACAGCAATGCATATTGCGGCGGTGCGTGAGGTTGAGGGCCGGTTGGTCCCGAGCTTGGAGCGGCTGTGGAAAGCGATGGTGAGGAAGAGTGAGGAGTTCGAGAAGCTGGGGCTGATCAAAGTTGGACGCACGCATTTACAGGATGCGGTACCGTTGAGTCTTGGGCAAGAGTTCAGTGGATTTGCGGCGCAGTTGGAATTGGGAATGGAAAGGGTGCTCCAAAGCTTGGAGGGTTTGAGGTATCTGGCTATGGGTGGGACGGCCGTGGGAACTGGTCTGAACGTGTTCAAAGGATTTGATGTACAATTCTGCGAGGAGGTCAGCCGTAGGACTGGGAGTAAGTTTGTGGTGGCCAAGAACAAATTCGAGGCGATCAGCGCGAATGATGCCATCGTCTATGCAAGTGGAGCGTTGAACACTCTTGCTGCCAGCCTTTTCAAAATTGCGCAGGATATCCGGTTTGAAGGCAGTGGCCCAAGATGTGGATTGGGCGAACTGCTACTGCCAGAAAACGAGCCTGGCTCTAGGTAAGCTCTCTGAAATGCCAGCTGCCTGAAGGCCTCCTTGACTAATTGAGCAGTTATATGCCTGGCAAAGTCAACCCAACGCAGTGCGAAAGTCTCACGATGATCTGCGCGAGAGTGGTCGCAAACCATACCGGCATTACGGTTGGTGGCTTGAGTGGCCAGTTTCAATTGAACGCGTTCAAGCCACTGCTGATCTCCAGCTTCTTACACTCAGTCCGCTTGCTGAGCGACGGTATGAACGCATTCAGGCAGAACTGTTTGGAGGGCTTGAGAGCAGATGAGAAGCGCATCAAGGAGCTCATGGACAACAATCTCATGCTAGTGACATGTTTGAGTGGGACGTTAGGGTATGACATGGCTGGTCGTGTGGCGAAGCATGCCCATAAGGAAGGTCTGACGCTGAGGGCTGCAGCGATTGAGCTCAAAGCACTCTCGGGCCAGGAGTTTGATCGCATCGTGAGGCCAGAGACAATGCTGGCGCCGGCGGACAAGCAGACGATGCAAGTCCAGACGTGACTTGGCGCCACAACTTTGGTATCATTATCATTGCCTAGGGGCAGAATCCAGAAGACTCTCGAAGCCACGGCCTCTTACTGTACTTATTAGGACTCGTTCCTTGCGGAGCGCTCCAGTGTTCTTGCCTTCGTATCTTACTGAATACCTCGTGGATGCCTGTTCTTATGAGGCTGACGGATTGCCCGGTGTTGACTAGCGACCAAAGGACTTCAACAGTCCAGGAGTGAAGTCACCCAGTAGATGTCCATCTTCGAGAAGGGATCGGCAAGTGAACTTGTGTACCGACTTGTACACTTGTAGAAGCTGTCCAAAGGGCTCCCTAGCATACATAAGTATCGAGACATCCGTAAACTTTTTGTCGACTTTCTTTACCTATGTACCTTTCTTAATCCTTTCGTGGCTTGACGAAGTAAGTGAAAACGTCCTATCGTCTCTTCAAGACACATCTACTGACCCATAATCTTGACCCAGACTCAACCATCGCCAGCTGCCCTTTGCTCAATCCTCCTGCAAGCCCACGACGATACGCCACCAAACGCCTGACATCTATCCACCATGTGCACCCAATACTACCGCACCTACTACTGCGGCTGTGAGAAGCCCGAGGAATTCTCACAGTGCTTCTGGCGCCTCACCACGAATCTCAGATGCGATCCGGTCGAGAAGGAATCATGTGGCTCCAAACCTGATATCTGTCTCACATGTACGGAGAAGCCACCACCAGGCGAAGAGTTGAAGCGCGAGCTCACCGAGGCGAAGACGTTCTGTGCGAACTGCCTTGCTGAACTCGTTGAAGGCCACAAGCACAAGTGCGCGTAGGAAACACGTCTTGTCGCAGTGACCACATTGCGGGTGAGCGGAGGAGTGAAGACTGTCGTCGGTCGGCGGGTCTCGTGTCCTGAGAGCACTTTTCGACAGGAACGCCTGAAGATCTAGGCGCCAGACCGAGGACTTGCTCGAGAAGGTACTTAGGCAAGATGGCTGGCAGTCGCACCACAGGGAGGGCGCTCTGCTGCTAGCTTGCAATGAAGGCGACTTGGTATATTAAAGCGGCCGTAAGTAGTACATAGTTTGGCGCGACCCATGGATGACTCCTTCCAAGGCCTCAACGTAGTCAAAGTATCTTCGCGTGGCGCTCCATTATCTCTCTCTCTCTCTGTGAATGCATTCACTGATGAGACCTGAGTGACCAGTGACTGATGTGAAGTCCCTCGTGTAAGCGCGTGGAAGCTGCACGAGTGATAGTACTGGTAGATATATATGCGTCGAGATGTTAGTCTGCATCCCCTCAACTACACATATTCATTCGGTCCGTTGTCCGAGTAAGTTGGACTAGAACCGAGACCTTTCGAGAGACACACTGACCAAAATCCTGGAGTACATTCAGACCTAACACCACATACCCCTCACCCCTGATCGTCTCGCAGGCTCACGACCACATACCAAATAATACATCACTTATCCACCATGTGCACCCAGTACTATCGCAAATACTCTTGTGGCTGCAAGAAGCCCGAGCAATTCGACCAATGCATCATGCGCCTGCACACGAACGTCAGATGCGATCCGGTGAAAAAGACTTCACTCGACTTCAATGGTTTCTGTTTCAGTCATACGGTGAAGCCAGGCACGGATGAGATGAAGCGCGATCCAGAGACGGGTGTGATGAAGCGGCCAGATGCTCGTGCCTGAAGTTAGATTAATGCAGCGCAGGGCCACCTGGTGTTGAGGGGAGTTGGCGGACAGGCTTGCCGGTAGCCAGGGAAGTGATGTGGAATCGCGATCTGTTGCAAAGCCGGCATAAGGTGGAGACAAGCACCATAGTTATGTGGCCCTTGTGCTCAGCGAATTCGTCGCGGCCAAGAACGACGGGTGAGCAGTTCCTTGGACGGAGTGTCCGGAGGTCTTCGAGCGCATGGCCTGCGAGCCTCGATACGGTCTGCGTTGAGGGACGGTGAGAACTGTGCTGAATGGATCATCTTTCTATCCGTCAGTACTCATTGGCCGTCACCGACCACACCAGATAGACAGATCCTCATATAATCAACGGTCCCGCTTCTATCACTCCAACTCATGATATCTCCAATGTATCAGCTCCCATATTGCAGACTCGGCACGACCACTGGGCCGAACTTGACCACGCTCCCGTAAGCCCCTTCTCCCTGCACCAGGAAGTCCGCTGCAAGACTCAACCTGCCTCCACCACGCATATCGGTCCTCCCAAACGTGCCATTCACCTGCTCCGGATCGTACGCCACCACCGCGACATAGTTCCTCCGAGGCATCAATTTCCGATTCGCACTCGGCTGGCCAGTGACATCGTGCGCGAACAGCTCCATCATGTCCTCTTTCGTGTCTGTCGGAACACTCGGCGTCGATCGCGTGCCATTCGCGGGTATATACAGTGGCTTATTGTTGTTAAGAAGTTTGAGGACGTAGGATGGCGGCGGCGTGTTGACGACGCTGGAGGAGATGAGTTGATACATTGTTTTGTGGTCGGACGGGTGCGAGGGATCGTGGACGAGGCCGGCGCCGCAGGTGTTGACGGCGCCGGACATAAAGGTGAAACGGATTGAGCGGGATTTTGAGATTCCTTGGAGAGTGCGGATGAGGTAGGTGCGTTCGAGGTCCTGTGAGGGCATGTCAGTGGACTGCTAAGATGGTTGGACTGATGACACCTGCCTTTGAGTCGTGGGTCCATTGGTCTTTCAGCTCGTCGAGCACATCGATATCGCCAAAAGGAGACAGAATGCCGCCCATCAGCCCGGACTTGCCTACAGCACGCTTCACAGTATCGAAGCCGGAGCCCACTGCACCTTTCGCGCCGACAACGCCCGCGACGCCGGCAGTCACCTTTCCAAGCATGTTATACGCTCCAGTAACAGCCTTTTTCCCCGTTGCAACTGAGTTGGCAAACTGCTCCGCTGCCTCCAGTCTGGGATACACGACCGGTACTGGGATCATCATTATACAATGCTGCACGCTGTTCGGCAGCATTGCAATCTTCGGGAACAGGCCCTGGTAAGTTGGTCCCGCCATGACCTGGTTGGGGTTTCGCTCGCTGCGTGTATCTGGTGCTACAATTGCAAGAGCCGGACCCAAGAACTTGACGAAGTGCCAGCCCGTGCCGGTAATGGTGAACAGATCGGTGTCGTCGCTGACGTTCCGGAGGATTTCGAGGGTGGTGTGGTGCTGGAAGAGAAGATACATCTCAATGCCGATGCGCCCAATGTTCTTGAACATATTGCTGAACTGCATATACTCGGGGTAAGACCCAAAGCCGTCGAAGCTGTGGACTGTTAGTACACGAAGTGGACGGCTGTCTGACATCTACTTACATATCGTGGTCGTCAATCGTCAAGACATGTGGAATCTGAGCAAACGCCTCACGCAAATGCGGCTGATCAAAGTGACTGGTGTAGTAATGGAAGTAAGCATGTTGCACATCCTCTTCGTGTGCTGCTGTCCAGGGAGCATTTTTCCTGTTCTCCTTACCGCTCATGGCAAGCCATTGCTTCAGTGAAGGGATCTCTTTCCACAGCCGGTCTGCATAAATCTGGCTACCGAGACCGAGCTGGACGTGAAAACCGCCGCATTCGGCGTGTTTCTGCATTATGTCTTTCCACAGGAAGCCGACGCCGCCCAACCGATTGCGTTCATTAGTCGTGACATTTAAGGTGAAGTCGTTACCTGAGGTAGCAATGAAGCGCCAATTTGTATCGTGCCTGCCTGCCACGAGGAACTCGTACCGTGTGCATCCCAGATGTGAGGTGATAGCGTACGTCCATTTCGCAGGACCGTTGTCGTCCATCCGGAGATCGACTTCGTACTTGTAAAACGTCCACCTTTGATGAGTTGCGATGTTGAGAGCTTTCAGCTGTCTGGGATTGGGCGACAGATCGGCGCTCTGATGGATGTGTATACTCGGCGGCTGCGGCGCATCCGTTACTAGCATGATTGATCCAAGCCAGAGCCCTCGTTCGAGGTCCATGTTGGTATATCGCAAATATGGACCAAAATATACTCCATTTGTGGCGTTCACTTTGTATAGCTCGACACCACTGGCTGGAGGCGGACCTGTGAAGTTGGCAGGATTAGACAGAGATCCCGTCTGATCATAGCCAGGCGTCATTGGCAGACCTGGCGAGGCAAGGGGCTTGCCAGAAGCGAATGTGAGACCTGGTGAAGCTAATGGATTTGGATACACGTTTCCTGTGGGCGAGAGTGGCGTGTCATTGAGGTTCAGGGGTGTGGGTCCTTTCGGGAACTCCCACTGCGTCGATTGTGTCGGCAGGTGAATGTAGTAGTATTGACCAGAGTTGGGATCCAGGTGGGCAATCCATCCTTCGGGCAATGGTGGGGGCGAGGCTGGCGGATGTGATGAGGGGGTGTGAGGTTGTGGTATCTGCTGTGGTTGAGCTTGCTGCCTGAAAGAGGGCTGTCGTTGCTGGGTTGCAAATTGCTGCACAGGAGTTGCGCCGTTGGATAAGCTTTGAGGAGCTGGTTGTTGCCGAGGATCGTTGGCAAAAGCTGGATGATCCTCCTGACTGACTCCGCTCGTCCTCCGCTGAGCCAATGTTGCTGTAGTGGCGGCCGCCGCTGCAGCCGCTACACCAGCGGTGCCTCCGCCTGCTCCGGTACCTCTCCTCTGCTTGTCGGCTGGATAGCGATTTCCTTGCCCTCCGACTTGCGAATATGCAGGTGGCGGCTCGTCATGTACTGACAGTCGTCCGATCTCGCTTTCGAGTGGATTCACTCTCGTAGGAGAAGTGACTGACTGGGCTGTCACGGACTGAGCGGGCTGTTGTGGGGGCGACTGGCCAACAGCGCTGTCTCCTTGATAAATCATAGGCGCGGGATGGCTGGTGCTGCCGGGTTGCTCAGTCGGCGTCCAAGGTCTCGCTGGTGCTTGCTGCGCAGCATATTGGGCCTGTCGTTGTTGTGATGCTAGACTTTGAGCCTGCAAGCTGTTGAGAGTATTGGTGCCAGCAATGCCAGATGCAGCATATCTCGCCTCTATGTCGGTCTGAGGCCGTGCACCCTGGAACGGCTGACCTACTGCGCCAGGACCAGTGATTGGAGTCTCAGGTGGTGGAGGTGAGCCCCTTGTGGCGCGCGTTGTAGATGTAGAAGCAGTAGAGCTGATCCTGTTCACTGCGCCAGGATCTCTCGCTCTCAACTTGTTGTAGTCCACTGTCGGTGGTGGGAAGAACTGCTGCGCTGCGGCTGGCAGAGGAGCGGTGACTGGCCCATCATTCCTTTGCAGAGGCCGCTGAAACATGTCCTTGTCAGGAGCCTCGGGCCCTGGCGACTCGGGCAGCGGCTTCGGACCTGACGTCCCTCTGCGTTCTGCTATTGACGACGACCCAGGTTTAGGATAGCCCGCGATGTCCTGCGAACTTGTAGAGCCGGCCCGCCTTTTGTAGTCCATCGAGTTCGCGCTACCAGTGCGCTGTTCGGGAGAAGCGATGGCCCTCACATCTGGATATGGATACGGTGCATTTGCTCCGTTGACTGGTGGAGGTGACGTCGTTTTGCGACCGCCCGGGTAGGGCAGCGCTGGCATAGGATATTGCGTCTGACTTGTGGTTTGCTGTTGCTGCGGCGGAGGAAATTGCTGACTCGCGTTTGATATCTGAGAGGCACCAGAGTGTCTCTTGCTTATGCGCAAAGGTTCGACAATAGTTGGCGAGTCCTGATCATTGTGCCGCTGCTGGCCCATGAACATCTCGTCTCCAGGCCGCCCGGAATGGCCGCCGGCACTCATCTTGACAATTCCAGGTGTCGCAGGGTGGCAAAACGGTCGTCTGGGTACGGCGCAGGTAGTGTGAGAGCGAGCGCGGCAGGCTGACGTAGATGTGCTACACAAGCGGTGAATCGACACTTCTTGGGCAATTCTGGCAGGAAGCAACTTTATCGATCTCCGAACATGGCGATCTCGTAGCAGCCGCCGGAGGACGAACTCAATCAACAGCCTTGATAGCAGAGAGCTCGACGAGCCGGTGTTGCAAGGCTTCGTCGCCTATGCACCGCGGTGCGTACCATCGCAGTTGGGCACATCCCCTCTTGGTTCGAGGGTCCTGCGGGGCACTGGAGTTGGCGGCAATCCTGTACTGGATGCCTCGTAACCGCCCTTGGCCATGGGAGCCTCGGAGAGTTGCCAATAACATCTCCTATTGGCTCTGAAAGAGGCGCAAGCGAGGTGAATCCCAGTCAAAGGCTTGCTCTTAGCGCTGGGCTGATCTGCGTCGAAATTCGAAGCCGCAACGAAAGTAGCTCTGAATTGACACCACGCACTGCTTTGACGAAGCTTGAGCAGGACAGCAGTGACGCGTCGCGGATATTGCAAGCGTAGACTTACTCGAAATAGCACCCACGAGAAGCTTGCTGAGGCCCGTGCCGCGCTAGGACCTGATTGACAGCCGGGAACAAGGCAAACAACGAGGCAGCTGAGTTCGTGGTGTTGACCATCTTGCACATAGCACTGGACACAGGAATCGATTATTCCCTCAAACACTGGTTGTTCCGTCCGGGAACCTTGTCGCCTGGACATATAGGGACGTGAGTAAACGAATCCATCAATCAGCCCGTCAGCATGGGCAAGCTCGGGCACGAGCGCTCTAAATGAACAAGACATCAGAAGCTGGGGCCAAGACTCAAAGCTGTAACTACGCCGTGGACGGAGTGTTCCGGACAAACAGACAGCAATCGCACGAGTGTCTTCACGTCGCCCCGTAGCCCTTGGCTGTTGCCACTATGTCGTACCGATCCTCGCCACCACCTTCCCACCGTCCTGATTCCAGGCCTATGTCAATATCGACAATTTCCATGCCTCCAGCCCATTCCAATCAACCACTTCATCCTCAACATACGCCTCTCAGTAAGCTTCTACTTGACTACGCTCCTATCGCATTCCAGTCGGCAACGCAGCACCCGTTCCTTCGCCAGGCTGGCTTGGGTCAGATAACGACGCAAACTCTCAGTCGCTGGCTCAGCCAGGATCGCGTCTACGCACAGGCGTACGTCAACTTCATAGGAGCATTAATAGCTCGAATACATCTGCCGCACACACACGTCCGAGACAAGGGCGCCTCACTTCGCTGGCGCATCCTCAAATTGCTTACCTCTTGTCTGGACAACATCAATCGCGAACTCGATCTGTTCGACGAGACTTCGCGCAAGTACAACCTGCAATTAGATCAAAGTCGGAAGCCAGGAACACCATTCGAGCCACTTTCAGCCACTAAGCAGTATGAAGGCCTCTTTCGCGCTTTTGGCTCCGACCCGAGCATGAGTCTGCTAGAAGGCTTGGTCGTTCTCTGGGCAACAGAGACTTGCTATCTTCACGCATGGAAGTACGCAAAAAGCTTTTGGCCGGAAGAGCGTTCGACTAACCCAGATCGTGCTGCGCCTATGCCGGGAATCGTGTCACCGGTAGCTCAGGTCGAATCGCTTCAGTGGCGGCGAGTGAGCGAGCTACCGGGACAGGAGCCAGAGCCTTATCGTGGTCCGGCAGGTCAGAACAGTGAAGATCCACGATTCAATATCGAACCACCCACGCCACAGTCTGCCGTCAGTGCAACGACTATCAAGAGCGGCGGATCGAGTCATTGCTCAAATGACCCAACACATGCTGGACCGCTGACGCCCGTGTCAGAGCGAGAGATCCATGACGCACCCGAGTTAGTAATACAGCCTCGGAAAGACCTGGATGGGGGTGCTCTGCGCGAGGCATTCATCCCAAATTGGACGAGTCGGGAGTTTGAAGTCTTTGTCGAAGAGATTGCTGATGTAATGGATGAGCTGAGCATCCGAGAGGAGGGCTGGCGGCGAGTAGAGGTATTCAAGGCTGTCTGGGAGCACATTCTAGGAATTGAGGCTGGGTTTTGGCCAGATGTGTAGTATGCGTGCAGAATAGATCTGCTGAGGATGAGTCCATATGACGCCGACAACGACCGAGGCTTCCGGGTTCATGTCTCACCAAGTACTCTCACTGAAGGGGTCATGGCCTGACAATGTCCTACAACCTCACGACCGCTGTCCGAGTCGTTGGTCAGACATGTGAATTCAGCCATTTGTGGTAGGTGACTTGCCGGATCGAGCACTTTTATCTGCTCCGCGACTGTGATAACCATTAGGCGGCCTTTATCGTCAAGTCGGAGTTGACTGTCAACAATTCTTGACCGTTAACGGAAATTAGCCGTTATTTCGCGGCACGGTAGATTTACGGTAGATGCTCCTTCTACGGTAGGCATTTTGGCTGCAAAGACTGACAGAAGCTGAATATGGCAGGCATCATGCCGCTCTCGGACGGGTCTGCCAGTGTGGTCGCAATAACCAGACGTACTCATGTCGGCAGTCTACCACAAACTCTCGATGCGATCACGTAAGTGCCGACCAGCATCATGTACTCCAATTGGGGTAAGGGTAATGAGCGAAGATATATACAACATACGCACGTCATGGTTTGACAACCTGCTCGTTTTCATGATGAGGCGAGAAACGTGCAGACATAAAGCCCAAGCGTCTTGCATCTTTGTCTCATACGAGTCGAGCATATGACCAGCGACATGGACATCGACGGCTTCACCTTCAACGTCCTTCACGAGGGCGATGCTAGCCAACCTCTGATCATCCTCTGTCATGCACTGATGTCAAATCTACACATGTGGGACTCGACAGTGGAAGCCCTTAACGCCGCAGGATTCAGTACATTGCGATACGATCACATCGGTCATGGGCAGACAAGCGTTCCAGTAGCAGATCGCGTGGGCCGAATTCACATCGACGACTTCTGCCGGTATATCAATGAAATGGTTCAACGCACAATTCCTGGCAAGCGACCGTACGGCTTCATCGGCTGCTCAATAGGCGGAGTCATCGCTCTTCGATATGGGTTGATGTATCCGGAACAATTGTCGTACATCGTCAGTTGCGATGCCCCGGGCATGACAAGTCTGGAGGAGTCGAAGATCAAGTGGAAGGATCGAATGAAGATGTTCAGAGAGCAAGGTGTCGAGCCGCTAGCAAGAGCAACAGTCGAGCGCTGGTTTCCTGATCCGTGTCCGCCTGAGGTCAAGAGAGAATCACTCCAACATACCATGAGTGTGTCCTTCTTAGGATACGCCGCTTGTGCTGAGGCTATCATGAACTACGACTATACCTCCGAGCTTGGGAACATCAAGACCGATAAGACCGCGGTGATGATACTGGCGGGCGAGAACGACGAAGCAATCGGGCCCCAGGAAATCTTGATCGATGTTCATCAGAGAATTTCTGGCTCGCGGTATGTCCTGATGAAAGACACTGGCCATATTCCACCGATGCACCAGGCGGCTGAATTTGAACGCATTGTGATATCGTTCTTGAAGGGTTGAAGCGCCGTGACGGAGCGCGAAGACCTGGACCATGTGCGCATAAATCCAATATATATTCTCGCTTATAGATCATCGAGGCACTCCGCGGCTCGCCTGTATGCGACCACGGATGTTGCAATCGTTTATGAGTCTGGTGCTGACTTCCAGGCACAAACAGAGTAAAAAGCTTCTAGACGTGCTTACCTAGCTCCGGCTGTCCCAGACTTTTTGGTGGAGTTGACGTTCACTTTTGCTCCTGCAGTGCTAGCGGGGAGTGGCGTTTGGAGAGAGCGCCCAATGATCGTCTCGGGCTCTTCTGTAAGCGCCCGTGTTCATCACACCCTGCTCACCATGCTGTGTCCAATCGCTCGTCATTCAGCGATGTCGTCTCTCAAGCGTTATGCATCGCCAAGTGGACGGCAGACGTTACTGTCTGTCTTCGCGACTCCGTCCCTATCCACTACAACAGAAAGTCCTGGATAAGGCATCCATAGAGGTTTCCCTTGCAACAAACTCGAGCACAGAACAGCTCTGGCACCGTCATAAGCATTGCGCAGACTGCGCGACGGATAGCTTCTGATTCAGACTGATTGCTCTGCCAATACTGCGACCCTACGACACCACAGCAGTGATGACATGGCCCGACAGCGCGGCCTCCATGCGACCGCGGGTCTGCGCAGCCTTATTGCCATTTTGTACTTCCTGAACCTTACCACTGCCTATCAATATGTCCAGAACTCTCCCTGCGAACCTCAATGTCGAGAAGGTACACTTTCGGAGGATGCAGTGTGTCTAGATGCGCAATACAGAAGCACAGACGGTGGGCAGCGCCTGCAGAGCTGCGTTGGCTGCTTGCTGAACAGCACCGCCGTTGACACCGCCAAAAATCAGTCTGATGTGGAATGGGGACTATGTTCGTATTCTTCTGTGACGTATATCTCTTTCTACTGACGCAGACCCAGTTGCGCTCCGCTACACGTTATCGTCATGTATGTTCGGCGTCCCAGTCGAGCGCGTCTCGGTCTCGAGTCCATGTCAAGTCACTTGCCAACCGTTGAACGACTCGGTGTCCTACCAGATCACCAATGATACCAGGAATGCAGATCCTGGCATTGACTTCTGCAATGCTGGGGCTTTCGGCGATCTAGCGATCAACAATTGCGCATTTTGCTACAGCTTGATCCCAGAGCAGATCTTCGTAGCGAATTGTGAGTACAAACCCAAGCGCTTAAGCCCCGATACTCATATTACTCAGTCATGCAAGCACTACACATCGAATGCCGCCAGCCTCCGGTCCCCGGACAACCATTCTTTCCTGACATGAGTGCGATCTTCAATGAGACCCTGATTGCTGGCCCAGCACCACCATCTGCCAACACAGGAGGAGGCGGCGGTCTGCATGGGACAAACCTGGCTATTGCGATTGCGCTACCCATAGTTGGCGGCCTCATAATTCTCACTGCAGGTTGCTGGTGCTGCTGGATCACCACGAGGCGGAGGAGGCAGGCAATGGCAGCTTCTGGGCGGATGGACAAAGTGCGTGAAGCACAGGAGAGTCCTGGCCTTTACAGTCCGGTATCAGGAAAGATGGGCTGGGGAGAAGGAGAGCCTCCGCGAGAGATGACAAAATTTGCTTCTGGAGGAAGGGAGCCTTCGCCCGCTCTGAACAGGTGGAGTGGGCATCAGCACTATCCGCCAGGGACAGCAGTGGGCGGAGAGGACGGCACGCCGCTGCGAACGAGTTTTCAGCGCGACGATGTTGGGCCGGGAGATCATCAGGTGCAAGACCGTAAGTCTCAAACCGACCCTGGCAGGCTGTATGGTCTTCGAAAGGTCATGCGGCTTCGCGGAGGGTCCCCGGCTTCGCCTTCCATTGCTGCCGTCTTGTGCTAAAGCTAACCATTGCATTAGACGCTCTGCACGAACAGTATTTCGGCGGCGCAGAGGGCGCTGGACCAAGTTACCAGCCATATGTCGACGAGCAACGACATTCGGGCCATTTCAAAAGCCAGTGAATGTCTGTAAATATCCCAGGTACCACCGTAACGGCAGAGCAATTTCCTTGGAGCGTTTAGCGAGCATGATGCGCATTTGCAGGTTGGACAAAGAACTACTTGGGCGTCGATGGAGAAAAGCTTTGTAGTCTCAACAAGACTTTAATTGTTGTCGACTGCTTTCAACGTCGACAACAAAGGACCTCCTATTTATTGAAGAGACTGTCCATGGGTAAACTGTTCTGGATGAAGGCACCTGACCTGCATACATGCCTGGATACATCGCCAATAAAAGTCATGACAGATCAAGCAGATCATCTGAAAAGTGCACGAATAGATCTGTGGGTGCTTGAGACAGAAGCTCGCACCCGCAGATTCCATCGGGAGCGATTGCTCCTGCTCGAGAAGCAGGACTCCGCCGCTTTGCGAGCCGCCCACAATTCCCGACCAGGTAAGCATTCTTCCCGCAGTGAACGTGGCCGATATATTTGCTCCTGCAGCATTTGCAATGATCCACTGCTAGACACGGCAAGCACGATTCCGATCGTAAGCCCGCCATCAAAACTTCCGCTACATGTCAAGCCAATCGCACCTGCTGTGACGCTACAGCCGTCAGAGGACAGCTGCTCGTCACCAGTCTTCAGCAGCTCAGACCCATCGCGACTTCGACCTGGCCAGATCTCGACTGCCGTAGAGGGCTACCCTTGCCTTCCGCAGCGAGCATCGCTGCCTACTCTTCACGAGGAGCAGCACTGTGCCGGAGCGTCCCGAACTCAGTTCTCGTCCGCTGCGACTTCGTCCTTCTCCTCAGACGCTTCGTTGGAGCGCAGCAGACCGTTGAAGACACTTACATATTCTACTGCGAATGCTGCAGATGGTAGCCTTCTTACGGCCGGCCACTTGCTGGTCGTCTGCCTGATCTTGTTGTTGACCATTTGTTTCGAGTATATCGCGATTGGGCTGTTGTATGGTATTTCTTTCAGTGGCTTGTTTTGATTGCTGACCCTGCTGGACAAGCGAATTTGAGCCATGCCAGAGTCGGCAATGGTACCATCAAGAAGGCAGAAAGGTAAGAAATAGAAGCCGGTGGGGCCATCGTCACTTCCGATCTTTCTATCAACGGGGTATCATGTCACCGAACAACTTTTTGTTGAATCTGAGATCAATGCTTCCACAACCGTACCATCTTGTCCTTCCCACCACTAATCACACACTTCCCATCTCCGCTCCAGTCCAGTGCAAACACCTCGTCCTTGTGTCCAGGCAGATCTTCCTTCAGCTTCCCTGTCTTGACATCCCACACCTTTACGGTCGTGTCTTTGCTTGCACTCGCGAGCAGCCTGCTGTCCGCTGACCACGCTACCATGTACACAGCACCGACGTGTCCTCGAAGCGTAGTGATGAATTTGCCGTCTCGTGCGGCCCATAGCTTGACGCTGTTGTCGAAGGATGCGGATGCGATGTACGCTCCGTCTGGTGAGAAGGAGACGTGTAGGACTTGTCTCTGGTGCCCGATGAGACGGGCTAGGGGTTTTGGGGTGGCGTTGGAGTTCGGATCGAAGGCGGATGGGTCCCAGAGGAAGATTGTGTTGTCGTCTGATGCAGATATTAGGCGTTCAGTGATGCGCCCTGCATCTCGGGCGGCGTCCTCGTAGCGTTTCTTGGCTTTCACTATTCGCTCGTCGAGCGGCTCGGGTGATTTGCCCGTGTGGTCGTGGTAGGCGGTTCGGAGAGTGAAATCCGTGGATAGGGCAAGGTGATTGACCCAATGGACATGGGAAGTCAGTGTGTGCAGGCAATTCCAGGAGCGGGTATTCCAGATCTTGATAGTCTTGTCCTGTGAGGCGCTGTATATGCGGTGAAGGCCGCCCCAGCGGACACAGGTCACAGAGGATTTGTGGCCGGAGAGGGTCTGCTCTATTCGTCGTAGAGGTACGTCCCAGATTCGAATGGTGCCGTCTTTCGAGGCGGATGCCAGTCGTGGTTTGCCTTTCTGTTGAGTGTGATATGGCTCCCAGGCGAGGCTAGTGATCCACTTCGTATGACCTTTGAGGGGACCGCCGAGCGCTTCACCGGTTTTGGGGTCCCATAACCGGATAGTGTTGTCCATGCTGCCCGTGGCGAGAATCTTCCCGTCTGGCGACCATGATGCCGCGAGGACCCAGCTGGTGTGACCCTTGAGCGTGTGAACGGGTGTGCCAGTGTCCGTGTCCCATATTCGGGCTGTGCAGTCACCACTGCCCGTTGCAACTCGTGATGCGCCTTCCGGGGAGAAGGCAGTGGCTAGAATGGCCTCGCCGTGGCCTGATATTGAGGCCGAACATCGTGTAACTGCCTTGACCCTGAACACTGCTTGCGGAGCATATTGGAGGGCGATGGTCTCTTCCGCCGATCTGTAGCCGGGCTTGAGCACTGAGGTGTATATGTCGGATTGGATGTCGAGGACGTCGCAGTCACTAGCGGTGTCATTTCGGGAACGGAAGAAGAAGCGATATGATGAGGCAGATGAGGAGTCATTGTTCTGTAGTGTGTTGAGTAGAGCCTCGAGGCCTTTGACTGTAGCGCCTTTGATTGGCACAGACACTGCGGGACCAGTCGACTGCCCGGTGCTCTGGTCGATGAATTGTATGCGAACATTGCCTGGGTTATCTGGTAGCTTGGCTTCCTCCTCTGCTCTCTCTATTTTCTCGATCGCGGCAAGCTTCTGGCGCTTGCTAGGAGGAGGCGCTACCGTTGCCATTGTATCTGCAGCATCATCTGGTGGTCGAGTCGTAACTCATGTTCGAGACAACCGGCATCAAAAAAATGTCGGCCGCGGGGAGTCAGTGATCTCCAAATCTTTGATATCACCGCGCAGATCTCTCTTATGGCCGGTTGACAAGAGACATTAATCAAGACCGGATGACTTCAACCTCTTTTCGCATTTACCTCGCATTCTCCAAACTTCACATTCAATCCTGACTTCCATCAACCACTACTTGACACGTCGTTGACCCAATGCGGTCAAGTCAGCATGACCAGTCTTATGAAGGCCATCACAATCGGCGATACGACCACTAGCACGTCGTATGGCAAGGAGATCACACGTACAACTTCATCGCGTCCCAGGACTAGCCGATCGAGGCCTCGAACAGCAGCAACCTCGACAGGGTATGATGACAACGACATTATTTGTGCCATTAGCGAATCTCGCGGATTATGTCCTACCGTTGGCCTTTCTTTCATCAATCTGACCACTTCTGAAGCTGTTCTTTGCCAATTCGCTGATACACAAACCTATGCTCGAACCTGTCACAAAATTTCCGTCTTTGCTCCGTCTGACATACTTTACGCGTCTACTGCTAGCGACTCGAGCTTGGTGTCGATCATCGCAGAGAACTTGAAAGGTGATGACAATGAGATCGTGCTCACAGGTCTACACCGGAAGTACTGGGCTGATGGTCAGGGTCATGAATACATCACTCGCCTTGCATGGCCCGACGATCTCGAGTCTCTGAAGGTCTCGGCTGGCGGTAATTACTTTGCGACGTGCTGCTTTGCTGCTGTTGGTACTTTCCTGGCTACTCGCGCCTTGCTAATATAATATAGGCCATGAGCTTCGCCGAGATGGCGATGAGTGTGACATTCGCCCCACAGACCCTCCGCATCCGCTTTGAATCGTCAGAAGGCTCCATGATGGTCGATCTGTCAACAATAGCCTCTATGGAGCTCATCCAGAACTTGCAGCACACGAAAAGTCGGAATTCCCTTTTTGGCCTCATGAAGGAGACTTTGACAAGGATGGGAGAACGAACGCTTCGAAGAAACATCTTACAGCCCTCCACCGATGCTTCGACCATCAATGAGAGATACGATGCGGTGAGTGAACTGTGTATGAAGCAGGAAATGTTCGCAGCGACCCAAGATGGTAAGCAAACATACAATGACCCGAATGCAGATACTCACACCGCACAGCTTTGGGCGTTCTGGTCGACACAGATCGATGCCTGTCCGCGGTAAGCAATTCGATGCCTCAAGCTTGCTTCAATGTTGACCGCTGCAGCTTGTCCGGTTGCCCACGAAGCTCAACTTCGAGTACATGGAGCAGTCCGTCAACCATGTCCTGATGCTCAAGGTTTTCGTCGACGCCGTTAGCACTATGGCAGGCGTTAGCAGGAGCGACTAGCAGTGCCCTGTGCAACATCCGCCAAGTAGGTACACCTCAATCGCAGCAGCTCATACTGACCATCAGCTCTGTGCCGCCGAGAACTACAGCGAAGTTGAAGACCTCGTCAAATACGCCCTGAACGACGACGTGAGTTTCGTCACGCAGCCTGCAGAGCTCCGCAATCAGCGCGTGTTCGCGATCCGAGTCGGCGTCAATGGCTTTCTCGATGTGGCGCGTACTACGTACAAGGAGATCAATCAAGACGTCCATGACATGACGACAGAACTCGGCGAAGAACATCAACTCTGCATCGACCTCAAATTCGATCCGGCACGTCATTACTACTTGCACATCCCAGCATCCGAGTTCGACGAACGACCCATTCCCGACATCTTCGTCAACGTAGTACGGCGCAAACGTGTCATCGAATGCCAAACCCTCGACCTAATGAAGATGAACCAAAAGATCAAGGACGCACATAACGAAGTTATAAGCATGAGCGACCGATCTATCCAAGAGCTGATTGAAGCCGTCAGATCTCGGATTCACCCTCTCTTCAAGATATCGGAAGCCATTGGCCTCCTCGACATGCTTACTGGCTTTGCTCAACTAGCCACAACACAAGACTACGTCAAGCCCGAGCTCACTCAAGCTCTCGCGATCAAAGCCGGCCGCCACCCTATCCGCGAGAAGGCCCAAGCACATACCCATAAATGGATCCCCAACGACGTCTACGCCACCCAGCAAAACCGCTTCCAAATCATCACCGGCTGCAACATGTCAGGCAAGTCCACTTATATCCGCTCTATCGCTCTACAGTCGGTCATGGCTCAAGCCGGCAGCTTCGTGCCCGCCACGTACGCCTCCTTTCCAATCTTCCGCCAGCTCTTCGCCCGCATCTCCACCGATTCAGCCGTCGAGGCAAACGTCAGCACCTTCGCCGCCGAAATGCGCGACATCGCACACATCCTGCGCAACATCGAGCCGCACAGCCTCGTCATCGTCGACGAGCTCGGCCGCGGAACCTCCACGACGGACGGCCTAGCTATTGCTATTGCAATCGCAGAAGCACTAATCGAAAGCAAAGCCTTCGTGTGGTTTGTCACACACTTCCGCGACCTCCCACGCATCCTCTCTGAACGAGCAGGTGTGGTCAATCTGCATCTCAGTGTCAATTTTTCCACCACAGACGACGACCCGACCACGACGCGCATGAAGATGACGTACAAAGTCTCCGACGGGCCTATCCCGCCGTCGAATCAGTATTACGGCCTCGCGCTGGCACGTGCGATCAACCTACCAGAAAGAGTGATCGAAGTCGCCACCCTGGTCAGCGAAGAGCTGAACGAGCAGAATGCAGCTAAGAAAGACGAGCCGCGCGTCATGGCCATGCCGCGGCGCAGAAGGCTGATGCTGAGCTTACGAGAGCAGCTGATATTGGCGCGGGAGGGTGGACTCAAGGGCGCTGAGCTCAAAGCGTGGCTCAAGAAGCTACAGGAGGAGTTTCTGGTGAGGATGGAGGCTTTGAATAGTGATGAGCAGGATGTTGGGGCTCGTGAGGACGCGTTCACTGAGCATACCGAGTCTGTTGATGGAGACTATGATATGGAGAGTGCTGGAGACGAACACGTCGCAGTCTCTACGAACACGGATGGCATCACGGACGCTGGCTCTCAGCAACATGATGGGGATAGCACCTCGAGTGAGCAAGGATTCGTTGAGATCAAGAGAGAGGAATTCGAAGGAATCAAGAGAGAGCGAAAGTATTGATTAACACGCATCTACCAGTGCACGTCAAGCAACAGAACCAGAACTGGACGGACAAATGAAAGCACCTACCGCAAAAACCTCACTTACCATTTGCGACCCCGACATTCCTCACATCTCACATATGGGTGGCATCCACATGCACTCGTTCTTACAGCATCAGTGTGGGAGTGGAATCAGGAATGTTGACTTTTGCTCTTCGAATCGTGTTCCTTCGTCAAGCATGCGTTTGTAATCGTTCCACCGACAGGCGTCTGCGTGTAGACTTGGAGGATCAAACTTGCCTGGTGCCTTCTTCCTCTGACTCGTGGCCGCTGGAGCGTCTGTTTTGCTTGTGCTAGATTGATCGACTGGTCGAAGGATGGTAGTAAAGTCGCCGAGATGTTGTTGTTCGCCAACGCGGAAGCATATGGTGCCACTAGCGACCTTTTCGGATACCGCCGCCAGCTCGCCATCGCCCATGAAGGTGATGTGGTCTCTTATCGAGATACGAGTTGCGAACTGATTGTTGTGATCCGAATTCTCGACGAAGCCGAGGTTTACAACTGGGCGCCTTCGTAGGATCTCCCCAACGTAGCCCACGTCCAGAGGGTGGTCGTGAAGGAGGCGGTAAATCTCGCCGAGACAAGCCCATGGAAATCTTGTGTGGAGTTCCAGAGCCTGTTGCTGGTATATTTCCGGCAAGTCATCCAGTGAGACACCATGTATGTTCTGCAGGGACAACGAGTCCACGGTGGCCTGCACGTTCCCATTACAACGCTTGAGGACTCGAAGAAGGTCTTGCGTCGAAAGGTCCTTGAATCTGCTTCGGAGCAGGCTGACTTTCCACTGAAGGGACTCATCCTCCTTTGATAGCTGCTCATCGCCGACGTCGTCCATGTCAGGGTCATTTCGGAAAATTATATCAGTGTCTCCGCTCTCTCCCCACCTGTTTGACTTCCACAGGGATTGTTCAGGGAAGGACTTAGTAACGCTGGAGATCCCTGTTAGCTTGTCCAGCATATTTCTAGCAGTCGAAACTTGCACATAGACCAGTAGTGACGGCTGCTCACCAGCAGCTACCTCCAAAGTCCGCGCAGCACCATCCCAGGTGTCTGACAGATAAGTGGCCAACTCATTGTTAACGCGCCAGATGTGGTAGCGGCCGTAGACGTCATCCCATGATCTCACAAGGCTGAGACGTGCTTCAGCTCGGCCCATGCGACATTGTGCAACTCATAGCCGGCTTCTCCGTCCACAGTATTGAGGGTCAGCTCTTCGACAAAGTCTCTGAACTTAAGATTGTCTCTAGTTTCAAAGTTGCTCAACAGGTAGACGGGTAGATTCATGACGCTGATCGATTGGGTCATGGTGACATCGCAGGGACGACACCACGGTTTAGCCTCCTTTTTGCACTCAGCGTTGTACAAAACTTGTTTTCTGATGTAACGAACGATCGCTTCTGGTTCCGATGGCGTCCGCTCATAAGACATCAGGACGTATCTTCGAAATCCTTCCTCGTAGGTGCGGTCGCAAGAGGGGCACTGTTGCACAACTCGTAGCTCGGTCGAGAACAACTGGTCGAATTCTTGCAAGGCCTGGAAGTCGCTGCTCAAGCTCTGTCGTACGTGAATGAGGAGTAGCTCGAGGTATTCGGTCTCGTTGCCGCCTGCATCCAAAAGGACAGTTTGCCGGGGTTGTGATCTCGCACGTGGGCCCCAGAAGGAGATCTCGCAATGTTCCTGCAGAGCTCTTGCCGTTCGTTCTACCTCGCGTGTTGTCCTGCGGTCACTGTGGTATGCCAAAGCGAACTCTCGGACCAGACATACTATGCAGCTTTTCTCGCACTCGTGCTTGAGGACAAGTCCTACAAACAGGGGCAAATTGAGAAGCACAGTATATGCTGTGATAATGTAGCAGGTACCGTGCAAGTTTCTCAACCCAACAGGAAGAGCCAGTTCAGGAACATCGCTTAACCTGACATGACATCCAGGCAAAGGGGTGTTCGATATTCTTTCATTCCAAGTGTACCACCTCTTGCCTGGTTGGAGGGTGCCATCAGCTATGTCAAGTCTTGCCTGCTTGTCGATGGCTTTCCGCCAATCAATTGTAGCTTCGTCGTATAGGGTGTCTTCCATTTTCTGCTGTGTCCGATCTCAGATCTCATTCGCTACTACTTAGACTTAGTTTTAGCTGTGTAAGTGGCTATTGTGGATAATTGCATTTCCACGAGGCAGAATTCGATGCCTAATCACCCAGTGCAAGGCCTTTGTCGACGTTGAACTATGTCCCAGGTCCTCGAAATAGCCTTTACGAATGAGCTTCATTGTTGCCTGTACTGTGTTATTGTTGTGTTCATTGCAGTTCAAACAAAGAAGAGACGGGTTTGCGTACCGGCTAGCCAACAAGATAGATGCCTCCTGTCCTCCGGAGGTTTGCGCAATTCCATCATAGCTAGATGACTTGAAGTTCATGAATGGTGCGTGGCCTGGTAGTGAAGACTCGCGCCGGCTGCTACGGCCAAGAATCTGATGAAACTCAAACCCATGTTTACAGCGTTCTGGAGGACTTCAGTCATGATCCACGCCTTGGCCTAGAACACTTGTGGGCACAACCATAGTGCTGGTGTGGGACTCCAGGTTCACACGAGCGTTGCAACGAGATCGTTCATGATGATGATGGACTGAAAGCTGCATCCAACAGCCCGCGTGGTTGTCACGCAGGAAGGCGTTGACAGCGGCATCGTAAGTGCAAGCATAGTTCCGAGGACGAAAAGAAAGGTAAGTCCGACAAGCTAGAGAAAATCGTTATGTTGTGCAAGTGAGGTAATGTCATCGAAGAAGGTACGATTGAGAGTTCGCCAGTGGCAGCCAACCTGCAGGCCCTATGGTTGATAAATTGCAGCAATGCCCCGGAGCCCGCATCCCTACAGTGACGCGGCTTGCTCTTGCCACTTATAGACGCTATGCTGAGACGCTGCAGCGACAACTTGAATTGTGTGCCTCCGTTTCAAGAAAGTCAGGTACGACAAGTCAGGTACGACTTGTGGGGGTGAAAGGAATCGAGTCACTCGGCCTGCCGTAGACCTTTCCAGTCATCCGGTCTTGCTAGAAATATATTTCAAGAGCCTTCGGGCTCTCTACCCTCATCCCATAAGAGACCATCTCACTCCTGATCAGCACGATGCGTCTCCAACCACTCCTTGATCTTTTCCCAATTCTTGCATTGCCTTACGCTTCCAACACTCGCATCCAGATCAGGCATTGGCACATCTTCCGGCGCTGACCCAGGACTACCATCCGGACTATGTTTCCTCGCGCTGCCCATATCTGCCTGCTTCTTCCCGACTCGCTCGAGCGTGGTATCTGCGTGGCAGAGGATGGCTTGTCGCACTGTGTCCGCAGAGTCAGTCACCCTATCAAAATCACATGAATGAAAGGTGAGGAAGAGAAAAGCAACTCACAATGATCCAAACACCGCCACACCTCCGGCCCGGCCACCATCTCATTACTGAGAATTGCCCTCACCATCAACAAGCACTCCAGCTCCCGTACGACCGCCACCTCAAACACTTCTGCTTCCTCATCGTACCCATCCTCAGAAGTCCCCCAATTCTTTCCCCCATACTTCGCTCTCCAAGGCTGGCTCAGCGGCAGCCCGTACCGTCTCGGCTGAGACACCTTCACCAGTCCATTGCCCTCTGGTAGCATCTGAAGCCACACTTGGTCCCCAGCCTCGCCAGGATCCTGGAACGCAGCTGAGTCATACACGGCCAGTGGGACCCAAGGAAATGCCGGCACGAATTTCTCGAAGATCACCGGCCCTTGAACTATAGCCTCTGAAGGATACGGCAGCGCAGTCGAGTACGCGGACGCCGGCGCCCCTAGTGGTGTCACCCGTATGTGATGCGTCATCTTCTCTTCTTCTCCGCGCCAGATCGGCTCGAGTCCGGCACGCGTCGAGCCTAGAAAAGGCACATGAAATCTCCATCCGTACACGTCCGCCACTGCCAGACCCAAGAAACCGAGCAGAAGGACGACACACAGCGCGAGCAGCCATTGCATATGTACCGCCGCCTGTCGCGACCAAGCAGGCATGATAGGAGTCTTTGGTGAGCCAGTCCATGCCCCGAATGGTGAGCGAGGCGTTCTTCCTACTTCTGGTGAGATTGCTGAGGTGGCTTCTGTGCCGGTCGCATGTTTGCCTCTTCGTGACGTGTCGACAGCTCGAGGTTTGGGCTTATTCCTGCTTGGAGAGCTGGAGGTAGATGTGTCGGACGGCGAAGGTGAGTGCTCGCGAGATTGGGAGGATTCGTTGCCGTTGGCTGGGGTGGAGGGTTTGGGACGTAGGCGGAGTTCTGGCATAGCGTGCGAGACCGGCCAGACGTGGAAAGAAAGGTTTGCACTTGACGAGCTCAACTTGGTACGACTGCTTTGAGTCATCAACTGAGATTGTCCAGATACCTGAGAAGAGCTTCAGCTGCAACCACTCTGATCAACGACTCATCTGGACTTCTGCTGTGTAGTTCAGCTATCTGGCGAAGTCGGAAGGGATTGCAGAGATACTATCTGATTCGCAGATGGCTCGAGCGTCTTCCCATGACAACTTGATCTGTGCTCAATTTCAGCACTTCAGCATTCTGCTCCTTTTCCAGTCCCAATCTCCACGTCTCGGATGTCTTTCTGAGATCCTTTGTCCAGTTCTCAGCAAATTCTGCCTTCTATGCGTCGATATGACGTTGGTCCAGCATTTTCCGCAGCATTTCCTGCCTCACCTCTGCTCAAGCCTTGTATCTCCATCGGATGCCTCTGATCTCGTGAAGTTCAAGAGTCAACAGCAAGACAAGCTCAGGAGAGCCGTTTCTCGTGTCGAACCCTTATAAATCAGCTTGTGCTGGAATCGAATCCTCAATCGAACTCCATCGGATCATCCTCAGTACCCTCACCTCTGATTGGTTTCATGCGCCGAAGCCACTTCCCAAAGATATCCTCCCCATGTCCTTCCTCCCTCGCCCTCGCAGGCTGCTCACGGAGAATGTATATGTCTTCATCCTCGTCCAGCAAGTTGAAATCGAGATCTTCGGTGTCGTTGAATGGATCGATGTCAATGTTGAATGCATGATCCAAGGTAGTGCGATCGGGCTTCACGTCTTGCTCAACTTTGACTGCGTTGTTCTCCTCTGAATTGCTGGCACTGTTGGCCGCTGGAGCATCTTCAACCTCATTCATGACGTCTTCCATATCTTCCACTGGCACTGGGGAACGTCCTCCGTCAGTGAACGCATCTAGATCTCTCTCAGGCGTTTTAGGAGGTGATTCGGGAATGAAGAGACCGCCGTCATCGTTGGTGTTCGGACGAGCATCCTGGTTGAGAGTGAAATTGTGCAAGTTCTCGAACAGTCGTTGGTCCTCTGCATCAAGAGGCGCATCGTTGCCAGAAGTATTCACAGCTCCATTGCCGCTGACGTTTTCATGAGCCAGATCTTCGTGATCACTTTCGTTGATTTCGAAGTCAAAGCCGGAGCTCTGAGGTGCAGATCCGCTTGGGCCAGGGGCTTCGTTCTCGCTGAAGTCATAATCGTCGTCGTCGGAATTGACTTCGATGGTTTGGTGAGTTTTCAGGACTGGACGCGGTCTAGGTGAGGACGAAGATGAGGACGGTGTGGCGATTGGAGATGAGCTTTGACGATGCCGATCAGTACTGGTGTTGCGTTTGCGAGTGAGATTGGCTCGAGTGGTAGAAGGACCTGCTTGGTTTCGACGTCGTCGATTCGTGTACTGCTTCTTCTTTGATATGCGATTCTGGTTGCGATTGTTGTAAGCTTCGTCGGCCTCGCGCTGCTGACGCTTGCGATTCTCAACCTCCAACCTGATACGCTCTTCTCGAGACACACGATTTCCTTCGCCGGTCTGATGTTTGTACGCCTCAGCCTGTCTCTTGGATTGCTGACGCTCCCACGCGCGCTGACGGCGTGCCTCACGACGCTGATCGCGAGCTTGGTCTGCAGAGCCATTATCGGCATCATCGGCATCATCGCCATCGGATTGGTCTTCATCGGTATCGTTGTTCGTCGCATCATCGATGGCTGACTCGATCAGCTGTCGATAGAGTGCTCTGACTCGTTCTTTGTCTCGGCCGTAGAGATCTCTGGGAATGCCACCTTGACACCAATATGGATGGAACCTGTGCCAGTGTTAAGCATTGCTTTTGACAAGTGGATAATGAACCCTGTCGATTTTGAGACTTACATCCGAATTCTGCTGAAGTTCGTATGACCAGTATCATACCTCATGCCTCGAACCTCGCCGCGATTGTCCTCGGAAATATAGACGTGAAAAGAATTGCTGGCTGTGACCCAGCCCCAGATCTGACTCTGCCGGTCATTGTAGCCGCTAGCGTTGTTACGCTGATGCGTCCACCCGATCAGGGCTCGCCGCTGACCAGTCACTAAGATCGGGCCAAGCTCAGGCTTTTCGAGGGCATGATGCGTAGCCTTGATGGAAGGGACGAAATCGTCGTCTTGCCAATTGACCATCTTGCGTACAGTACGTTTGAAGACGGCTGGACTCAACTCCAGATCAGCTTCTTTTCTTCAGTCGATGTCAGAAATGTTGAGGTGGCCTACCTGCCAACTAGCGAGAATTGAGATACCTGCGTAGTCGAACGCAATGATTTTGGTTGAAGAACCGTTCTTGCTCAACAATCAGGGACGAAGAGACGTCTGATCGACGGTCAGAAAAGGTAAGAAAGATCTGTGACTGGCAGAGCTATCGAAAGATGTTCGGACGAGTTCATATAGCCCCTGTGGGACCATTGAATCCTCGCATAGATCGTAGGAGAATCTGCAAAAGGTTGTCGTGTAATAAGAAGGAGTGTAAGAAAAAGATGGGATGGGAAGGGGTAGATATAGTCGTTAGATTTGGAGCAGATTGGTCACCGACAGCAGTGAATGCATCGTTCGTTGTTGGTGAATGATAAATTTTGATCTCAGAGACTCGAGTGAGCTGCATCTGAGAGCGTCTGGTAGGAGATCCGGCCCTGGTCACACGAAGAGACGAGTTGTTTCTGTTGTTGGTCGCTCTCACCTGTTGAACCTCGACCCATGCCTAAGTGGTGTTTGCGGAGGGTGCTGTACATGTGAAATGTATCGATAGAAATATCCGCACGCCAGGAAGGAGCCGACACGGCCTGGATTGAAAGTCGGTTGATTCAAACCACATAAACATCTGCGTCCATAGCATGAGTGAAAGCAGCTTGCGTCAAGCTTGGTCCCATGCGCCCTGTATATACACCATAGTCCAAAGCATTTCCAAGCGTTGTACAATGTTCGGCACTGATAGTGATGGTGATCCATTCCGTAATGGATAAGAATGGCCCGACGGGATACTTGGCCGTCGTGTCGCGACTCTATCACCTACTGGTTCTCAACATCCCTATCAAAGTCGTATTTGGCGCCTCTCGGAGGCTTGCGACTCCTGCTTCTGCTTTGACTAGGATTCCTCTGGACTTCGATTGCGTCCGCGTCTACACGCTTTCCCTTGGAGCTTTGTCCTCTTGAGGCTGGTGGGCGTTGAACATCTGTGATTTCTGTCATTGAGTCCCTGGTCCTCGATCCAGGTTTGAGAGACCGTCGGCGAGAACGTTTTCGTTCAGTACGGCCTGCTCGGTCGGCCTTTTCGGAACGAGATCCTGGCACTGCGCCTGCTGCCATCACTCCAGGCCCCGCGCCCTCCTGGTATTCCCAGCCTTTCGAGGCGTGCATATGCTGTCGAAGTCAGTCTCGGCACATGCTTCGCTTGATGGTCACCTACCTGATGCGGACCCCAGAGATCTGGTGTGGCAGCTCTTGCCCCAGCAGCTTTCTCACGTTCGGTTGGGAAACCTCCCATTTGTGCCCGGCGCTCGTTCACCTTGCGCCGGTGGCGCTTCTTGAGAAAGATCAGCAGTGCCGCCAGTAGTCCAAGTCCAATGGCCAAAGCAATAATCATCACAATCCATTGCCAGTGACCCGATATCCTGTTGAATGTCAGCCCAGGAATTGTTGATCGCGTGAGGAACTTACCATGACTCGTTGCCGTTAGACGCGCTCTGAGTTGTGGAATTGCTGCCAGAGCTGCTTCCCGCATCGATTGCAGTGGGTGTACTTGTCCCTGTCGAGTCCGTGGCCGTCGCTGTGGGTGTAGCCGAGGTGGTTTGGGCATTCGGGTCAACACCTTGGCCAACCTGCGCGCAGAAACTCATGAACCATGTCCGTAGTCCAGCGCGATCAGTAGATGAGGGGCATTCTGCGACACACAGGGCATCTGGTGTGCTATATAGACCTTGTAGTGCCGCCGATTGACAAAAGCAGTTCTCTGCGGCCAAGCCAGTCGTCTGCTGGCCTGTTTGTGTCAAACAAGTGCTTTGCGTCTGTTCAAGTACCGCGCACGAGGCGGCGCACGCCGGAAATTGTCCGTTGGCGCCCGTCGGGACGAAGTTTTGCGCAGCGACGAGAGGAAGAGCCAGTGAGAGGGTGATTATGGTGCGGAGGAACCGCATCTTCGCGGTTGTGTAAAGGAATTGGTCGCGTCGAGAAGTCTATCGTGGTTTGCGATCGCTCAGCGGTCTCTTGGACGTCGCAGCGCTGGCGGCTGCGATACGGGTGTGAGGTCATGAATAACGAGTGTGTTGAGGCATGCTGCGGTGGCATGACGCGAAGAGAAGAAGCAACCGAAGAGCCGGAGGGACAATCAGCTACATAACTGAACCTTGCCAAAGTAGGGGAACCAACGGTAGCGAACTCAATTAGCAGCGGAGGGCCCTGTTGGAGTGGGGTGGACGGTGGTCGTCTGACGGGGCGCCAATCAACAACCCTACTGCAAGCAATTAAGCAAGAAGATACTCGGCTCGACATGACGCTCTCTGAACACTGGCCGTGACCCAACCCCCATCTCGATGTCATGCTCATCCCTTACCCATCGGGCTTGTTTAGTCCAGTTCGAAACATGCCAGTAACGTGTCAAAGAGCGCAGACTGACGTCTGACAGCTGTGCGTTTGCAGAAGCATATCACCGAAATTGCGACATGCTCAGACTGTGGATTGGATGTCAGCATTCCACTACACCCCGGAGCTCATCTGCGGGCACGAACTCTACTGAAAATAGGGTACAGAAATGCACAGACGGGAACCTCGGATAAGAACGGCACCAATGAGGGGCACCCCGTCGCTCCACGACATCGAGATGGGATTCTGCAGATGGAAATGAGCATTCTATCGAACTCGACACTGAACAACATCTCACATCAACCACAGTGGTGTATGCTGTGGACAGCTGTCTGCAGGCACACGATTCTATGTGCAACAAAGTCCCACTCGGTGTTGCGTGCTGTCAACATGTCTCGTGTGACCAGCCCTAAAGTCCTGTTTGACTCCCTTGCTGGCACGTGGACGTTGAGTCGGGATCTCGAAAGCGCAAACGTAAATGAACCAAATGGGAAATGCCTTGGCACTGCCACATTCACATCGAGACAGTCTTCGCCTGTCTTAGATGCCAATGGCAAGTTGCAGGTAGCGGAAGCCGAGATGCTTTATCACGAGCAAGGCGAGTTCCAGCTGCCATCCATGATCAAAGTGCCGTTCTCGAAGAAATACGTTTGGAAACTGAGCAAAAGCGAGGATAGCAAGGATGGAAAGATCAGTGTCTGGTTTACAAAGCCTGGATCAGAGGCTACTGATTACCTCTTCCATGATATTCATATCTCTGTCACCGAAGGAACAAATGAACCATCCTTGATTCAAGGAAGTGGAGGGCATCTCTGCGTGGACGACTTTTACTCGACGGCATATGAGTTCAGCACTGATCTAGATGAACGTATACAGTCATGGAAGACAGTTCACGAGGTCAGAGGACCGAAGAAGGACCAGGTGCTCACCACAAATTTCTCACGCGGCTGATCGCGGACACCCGGACTTATTCGAGACCGGGTGACTACAAGCGAGTAGCTGCAGCATATAATCGACTCTAGACAAGACCGGTTGACAAACACGCGACACCTGTCTCAGCACAACTATATCCAAGCACGTAGCCATATCACATGAGCAATTGTTTGCTAGCGCGATCCCATGCCCCGTGCTCTAGTCTTTCACCGTCACAACCCCTTCCCGCCCTTTCCCCTCCCACCGATCCTCCCATTTACAACCCCGTACACCCATCCCAACACAGCCGTGTTCGTCGCCATCACAACCGCACTCCCCACAAACAATCCCACCCTTCCCGCCCACGGCACCATATCAAAGATGGGATACGGATAGAACCCATTCCTCTCATAACACCTCTCGATCCACCACCAATATCCCATTGCAATGCTCACACTCAGCCCGAAACTCGGCAAGGCAGTGATCGTCCAGGGCGGACTCAGCAATAACAGATCGATGACCAGGGCGATGCTGGGGATAGCGTGGAAGCCCAAGTCGGGAGCGAGAGGAAGTTCCAACTCCTTCGGCACGACGAGTTCAGGGTTGATGGCGCGCAGGCCCCAGTAGAGGAGAGAGATTAGTACTTCCATGGGTGCGGAGCAGACGCTTAGGATGTTTTTGAGGCGGAAGAAGGTACGAGATAGCGTCAGATCGGCGAGGAGGCCGAAGAGAAAAGTCAATGTTGCAAGTAGCAGGCCGATGATGGTCAAGTATTGAAAGTGCCAGCCATAGGAGCTGTTGATGTGGTTCGGGTGCGTTTCGAGCCAGTAGAAGGAGTTGGCGAAGGAGATGAGGCCGAGGGTGTGGACGATGAGAGAGATTGTGCGTGAGGGGGAGCGGAGGCGTTGGAGGGGATGGTGCTTTTCGAGTTGGCTGAGGGTGGCTTGTGGTCGGCGGATTGGGGAGATGGTTTCGATTGAAGTTGAGTGGGTTTGTGCTTTGGGGGAGGAGGCGGGGCGTGCCATGGTGCGCTATGTTGGCGCTGGATATTCTCAATTATGCGATACGGAAAGAATGATCCAATATGCAAATGAACGGTAAGGAAAAGACGCAATGTTCCATCAAGGTAGCTGGTAGTTAGGAAAACGGAGAGTTCATGAATTCCGGGAAAAAGTAAGCTCGACGTCATGAGCTGGTTGCCTCCTCACTCGGCAGCTAGGCGTGATTTTCTAGGCTCAATCTAGCAACGAGGCCGCGTGGATTTCTGCCGGTCTCGCGACCGCATCCATCGGCTCCGAACCCTCAGCAGCTTTCCTGGCAGCTCGATTACACTGTGAATCTGCTTGTCCATGCACGAATGCGTTCTCCATAGATATACATCGGTATGGTCGTCAGAAAAGCTAGTCCTTCAATAAGGACGTTGTATCCAGCAACCTGTGCGACAACATTAGGCTCTACAATTCGGTAAAGTCATTAATCAACTCACTTTGATGTAGCCATCTTTGTTTACCCAGGGAATCACGGCGAAGCTCAGTGCGAACGCGAAAGTGTTCTTGCTTGCCGTCAAGATTGTCAGGGTTTCTCCGGCCAGCGGGCGATATGCGTCTACCTGAAGTTCTTGTTAGCCCCACCACTGGGTCCAGAACACAAGACTGAGCAGAGATCGAAGGCATCTTACCACGTATGTTACGCCTATTGCGGGCACGGCACACAGCACAGCGTAAGTGATACCCGTACCGACAATTGGCACCATCGAAGGCATGTTGTTTCCCACACCACAGCCCCAAAGCATGAGACCAATGGGCCCAAACAGGAAGGGGGGAATCAGAAGCCACAACCGGTATTCTGGCTTAAATAGTCCTCCCCTGCGCTTTGCCAGGGCGTCGATCAGATAATCCGTCAGAGGTCCCCCAGCGAGACAGCCAATTGCGGCACAGACCAGGTTCTGCCGCGACGTGAGCATGCAAGGCTTTCTTGTGGACATCGGACTTACAGCGACATAGATGTTCCCAACAGCAAGCTCGCTGAAATGGTACTGCATTGGGAAGACTCCTGCATTGGCAGTCTGTTGGAGGACCACCCAGCCAAGACAAACTCCGTACGTCAAGGAGCCCCAGATGACAGCGGGATACTGGAGCGTTAGGAACGGTCGCCACCAAAGCCACCATATCGATGTTTCACTGAGGCATGTCAGCCGCTGCGCTGTGTCGCTCTGAGACATCTTCAACTCACCGGTCATACCAAGACGTGACATTCAGAGACGAATGCCAGCTCCGCTTTGCACCGTTGCAAATTTCCTTCAGCTGATCTGCCGGCAAGCCTTCCGTGTTGTCAATATCGGCTGGCCGTTTGAAGTTGGTCTCGGCACAGAAGAGGATCGTGCAAATGAAGGCAAAACCAGTCAAGATGGCGTTCATTCCGAACACCCATCGCCAATTCGGATTAGCATTTGCGACCAACCCTGCGAACACGCCACCTAATGCACTTCCACCGCCTATAGCAAACGTGTATAGCCCTACCTTGGTACCCCGCTCGTGCAAAAAGTACAAGTCCGCAACCATAGCCGGACCCAAAGCCTCCGAAGCACTCGCACCGAACCCCTGAACAATGCGAGCACCGAGTAGCGAACCCCAGGATCTTGCGACCGCTGACCAGATGCTGGAGGCAAAGAAGATTCCAGAGCAAAGAAGCAAGACAGGGCGTTTGCCGATCTTCAGGCTCAGAGGAACCCAGAAACAGTTCCCAATTCCTAGGAAGAGGATGTTGAATGTGATCAGATAACTGCCCTTTGCGAGGTCGACATCAAAATGCTTGACGATAGGAAACAGGATAGGGGCGAGCGAGGCGGTTATGTAGTTGGACAAGAGGACGAAGAGGAGGACGGTGGAGAAGACCAGATGCTTCCGTCCTGTTGACCAGGTCTGAGAGTCAAGACGCGTCAGTTGCAACACAGCGAGAGGCAGTAAGACAAGCTTACCAAGGGATCATTGGGGTCGTGAGACGGACGAGGCAGCAAGAGTTTTGCCGTCACGTTACCGCTGCCGTCCTCTTGAGACACAGGTCAGCCACAATCTTGCGCGTTGTTGCTGGAATGACATACCCTGGAATAGGTGAGCTTGCCCGACTATACCATGGCCAGCACCCGAGAGTTGCGCTCTGTCTGGCTCCTCAACATGCAAGTCCCGCTGGGAGGGCTTCTCGGCGATCTTGGTTTCCATGGTGTCAGTGATTGGGAACGACTACCGGAGTATGGACCGTGCCATGGATGTGGAAATTCCAGGTATCAAATAGGTCGATCTTCTCCATTCTCTTGGCTCTCGATCCGAGTACGGGGTCTCCATGGCTCCATAGTTCTCGAAATCCAGGCCCAGACTGAGTATGGTCCTTCGCCTGCCTGTCTACCACTGCATTTGCCGATCGAGCGCCTCAATTTCCCGATCATGTGGGAGCCGCTTAACGAATTATCTGACTAGACCCATCAACACTGACTCCAGACAATGAGGCCGCTGGCTAACTTACAAACCCCGACGTATACTTCTCTTCCTGGCGTCCAGACCTCTTTACCTCCACTATCTCCAGAAACACTTTCAGCGAAGGCGAGTGAGGAGATCACTTCAACGCCGTACAAACAATGGCGTCCTGGATTCCTGGTGCGGCAGAGTCGGGCTTCTCCCTCCAGAATCTGCCCTATGGTGTTTTCAGTACCGCCGTCTTAGACAAGCGCATAGGCGTAGCTGTCGGTGACCAGATTCTCGACATGAGGGCGATGAGCGAAGAGGGTATGCTCGACGATCTTCAATTCGACACAAGAACGCTTCTCGAGCCCGTTTTGAACGCGTTTGCCGCTCAGGGGAAGGATGCTCATCGCAGGCTCAGACACAAGTTGCAGAGACTGCTGGCGCAAGACTCGGATCTGCCTTCGGAACTACGCGACAATCCAGGTCGACGAAACAAAGTTTGTATCCCAGTGGCAGAAGCAACAATGCACGTCCCAATGAGTATTGGCGACTACACGGACTTCTTTGTCGGTCTATATCACGCACAGAATGTAAGTCGAGGGAAAAGCTATCGCCGACACTCACTGATACCAGTATCACGCAGTGTACAGAGATCATTAGGCCTGGCAGCAAGCTTGCCAAGAACTTCTACGACCAGCCCATCGGCTACCATGGACGGGCGTCGTCAATAGTTGTATCAGGTACTCCGATCAGACGTCCAAAAGGTCAATTTGTGACCGACAGCGGCAACAAGGCTGGGCCCAGCGAGAAGCTCGATTTTGAGGTAGAATTTGCTGCCTTTGTTGGCCGTGGCAACGAGATGGGATCCTCGATCCAAGTCGCAGACGCCGAAGAGCACATTTTTGGGGTGGTATTGATGAATGACTGGTCGTCGAGAGATATTCAGATGCAAGAGTCAGCTCCGCTGGGTCCATTTAACGGGAAGAACTTTGGCACGACCATCTCATCTTGGATTGTGCCATTGGAGGCTCTCGAGTCTGTGCGTACTCGGCCACTGCAGCCAGACGAACAGAAGCTGCTGCCGTATCTTAATGAGAAAGACAGGAAGTCGGCATTCGACATACCCATTGAGGTCACGCTTGAGGGTAAGCTTGCCCACTCCCAGAGTATTGAACGCGGTTGACTGATCTCGTCAGATGCATCTGGCGCCTTTGCACTAACCACGTGCAACACCAAGTTCGGAATATTCTCGTTCGCTCAAATGCTTGCCCATCACACCCTTGGAGGCTGCCCCATGAGGCCTGGGGACCTCATAGCAACAGGTACATTGTCTGGGCCGACTAGGGAAGAGCTTGGGTGCTTCTTGGAATCAAGCTGGAATGGACAGCGGTATCATGAAATGGAGGGTCTCAGTCAGAGTGGTGGTGATGGACGGAAAACCAAGCGGCTGTTCCTCAATGATGGTGATGTGGTCGAGTTTCAAGCGAGGACCAAGGGCGCTCTCGGAGACGTCTCCTTTGGCCCTTTCAGAGGTCAGATCGTGCCGGCGAACAATCCTTGACCTTGGAAATGCTTGAATCCATTGACTTTCGAACGTTGAAGACTCGGTACCTCAACAGCCTGCCAAGACAGCATTGGCTTTACTCCATTCAATTTGCAGCGGAATTGTGCTTGGAGCGTTTCAGAGGGGCCCAGATATCTCGAGTCGTAATCCAGGTTCTTGTCGCCGGTGGCAGAAGAAGCCATCGACGCCCACGAAAAGTGGACAGATTCCGAGTCAACCGGTCTGTGTTGAGCTCAATTGGAAACCGGTTGACTGGAAGTCTACAGCATTCCCACGGACCGGATGACATTCGCGCCCGCTCTGTCCAGACAATCTATTTGGCAGGAGCGTTCAGCTGAAAGCCTTCGCGCCTTCCCCTCTGGACACTTCGTGCAGCAGGACCGTCCAGCTGACGACGAACGCACCTGCCTTGGTAGCCACTTTCTGCAGCAAGGCAGGAGCGATCAATTGAGGGCATATGCGCCTGCCTTCTTAGTCACGTACTGTGGCACGGCAGGACCGACTAGTGGACGTCATTCGCGTCTGCCTGTCCAGATTCCTCTTCTTCGGCAGGAGCGGTTGACTGACAGCATTCGCACTTGCCTTGCAAGACTCATTCTGCAGCAGGGCAGGAGCCACTGGCTGATCCGACTCTGCGCCTGCCTCTCCATGTACTTTCCTGTGGCAGGAGCGTCCAGCCAAGGAATTCGCGCTTGTCATACCTGACATCTACTGGCAGTGTTGCAGGAGCGATTAGCTAGCGTCTTTCGCACCTGCACTTTAGCAGCTCTCTGCGGCAGGAGCGTCCACGGGCATCCGCACTGGCCTCTCTAGTTGCACAGCAGCAGGAGCGTTCGACGGTCATTGCACCTGCCTCCCTGGACACGTTCTACGGCAGGAGTGACTGGCGGAAGGATTTCCCGCGAGGCACAGCCACAACCGCTGGCAGGAGCGCTGGTTTCTAGGCATGACCGCTGGGCGAAGTTCATGGTGGAGAGGGAACAGGAAAGTGAGGACAGACAGCATTGTAGAAGCACGACCATCCACGTGGGTAAGACCGGTTGTCGAGGCGATAAGCAAGCCGGATGATAGGCAACCTTACACGAGACCGGATGACGAGAGTCATAATGGAAGACTCTGCCCAGTGTTCTTGGTCTTGGTTCTGAATTACAATATCCCTGGGCTGCAGTCTGCACAAGCCATGGTTTCGGGCGATCCAATCAACTTTCAGGCGAGGTGTAAGGTTCAACGACGACCGGCAAACTACCAAGGTCTGTCATATTCCGTGCAAATGCCGATCGGACAAATGTTCAGACGTAGGAATCCAGGCAATGCGCCCCACGCAGCGGAGGAGTTCCTGACCATAGCAGTGATCGACTCGGCACAGGAAAACAAGTAGACGTCGCTCTCGAAGCTCTGTGTTCCCTTCTCCCACTTGCTGCACAATCCGTCCAGGTAATTCGTGGAAGTCGTTAGTTTGTTCATCATCATATTGGTAGGTCAGAACAGCAAAACTCACGCTGTTAATCTCGAAGGAAAGAGCTCAGTCTCTGCTCCCAGGTGACGATCCCCCAGTTCCCAATCACACGCAACAAAGACAGCATAGTCATAACGACCACAATGGCAGGCGCCCAGGCTCTACCCTCCAGCCTGACCGACCCAACGATCCATGTGACTGCGCACAACGCCGAAGGCAAAGCCATCGTCCATTCTTCTCACAAAAACGACTGGTCCTGGTATCGCAACAACAGCGTCGGGTTCAACGTCGTCTACACCAACACGTTCCCTGCCGACCTCAACAACCTTGCCGATGTCAAGGCACACGAAGCGATCACGGCAAAAGGCACGCTGGGCCTCGTCAACCCCAACGGTACGGTCTGTCGGATTGTTGACTTTGGACCGACGAGCACTGGCAGCACGCCACTGATGCACCGCACGCAGAGCTTGGACTTTGGTATTGTCTTGGAGGGGGAAATCGACATGGAGCTCGACGATGGGAGCGTGACGCGGCTGCAGAAGGGGGACATTGCGATACAGAGGGGGACGATGCATGCTTGGAGGAACCCGAGTGAGCAGAAGTGGACGAGGATGTTGTTTGTTTTGCAGGATTGTCAGCCTATGGAGGTCGGTGGAGAGAGGCTGAAGGAGGATTTGGGGAGCTCGGAGGACATTCCTCGGAGCGGAAATGATCAGAATTGATCTGATGGAGGGTAGGCTGCCCTTCGGATTAGATGTGCGCGGAACTCGAGGTCGGCTCCTCAGGATGTGGCTGCGCAATTTCTCACGTCGGGTCACGTCTTTCACCGAGTCTCTCAGGCGCGTGTCCTTCCGTAGAACCTTGGAGCTCTAGCTGTGCACGCTAGAAGCACTACTAGATTCTTCTGCCCAACCGGGTAGGGGACATTGCTCTTGGCAAAGGTTTATGATTTCAGTCTGTCAAGCTATGCATTCTCCCAGTCCACCACTGCTCCACTGTCCATGTCAAGGAAATCCAAGCTCATCGAAGCAGCGTCGAAATGACCGAAGTCGAATTCATCAAGCATCTCGGGATAGAGAAAAGTGTTAAAGTTGTCGCGGTTGTACTGCCCAAATTGCCCGCTCCATAGGTTACTTTCGGTGTTCTCCACGTGGCGTTGGCTTTGGTCATATCCAGGAGGAACATGCACGGAGTCCGCAGCATTTGCTGAATCGGCAACAGCGGTGATCTGCTCGTTAGGCGCGCGGCTGAGTCGGGATCCGGGGCGCGGTTGTGGTCGTCGACCCCGATATCCATCACCTCTTCTCCAGGATTGGCATACACACCGTCGCTGGAGAATAGGATGGCGTTGAAGCCCAGGATCGTATCCCTTACCTTTCGCGCGTTCCCTCGAAACTCGGTGAGGTTGACTGGGTCGATGAACTTGGGCTCGTTCTCCAGTCGCTTGGGGTTCTCCGCATGCATGCGGTACAGGTAGCGGACATACTTTTCCTACAGATCATTGTCAGCCATTGCTTTTGCTTATGCTGAGAAGGCAACCCACCGAGAGGGACGTGAAAGCCCAGTACTTGGCCATTGCGTGAATCACTGCTGCATTGGTCCTGACCATAGCCTTTGCTCGATCTCTCACATCTTGATTCGTGCACCACAGAAATGGTATCAGGATTGCACACCCGCAATATGCTGCGTAGCCGATAAAGCTCGGGAGGGTGCCAAAGTCTTGTACCGTGTTGAGCACAGCCTCAAACAAGGTCGAAGCTGCGCAAGCATGATCGAAAGCGACCTGTGCCGAAACCTGCGTGGCGGATAGACTGTGCGTTTCTGCTGCGCTCCAGGAGAACAGAGGTACCACAGATGCATGGAGCGCCATCAAACATTGGTTGTACACGGTGTGGATGAGTAACAACTTCGGTAGTGCCTGACGCGAGATCTCCTGAAGCGTCGTGGGATTTATGTGCAATGAGCTCGACAATTGCGATCTCCATTTCGACAGTCTTGCATCCAGCTCATACAGAGAGGAGATTCTGCCATCAACACTGTTCTGAGGTGACCTCAGATGTCGACTGACATCCGACCTAGAGACGTATTAGCGGTGAAGCTCGCAAAGAAGTGCTGCAATAGCTTCCCATAGTGTCACGACTCTCACCATCTCGCAGTAAATGCCATCGTTCGTGCCACCAGTATCGAGCGACACACGCGGCAGGCTAACAACCTGTCTCTGGACATCTTCCTCGCGGGATGGCAGGGTGAGAACCTTTGTGCGCTCGAACGGGGCAAACACACCGGCAGTGTCTGACGAGTGGCACGACATCAGGAAGCAAGCCCAGTAGCGACGACGAGACATCTCCGATGTCCAGAGATGTTCTCTGCCTGCTTTGTCAACGCCACATCCGAGAAGATGTGCTGTTAGCGCTGCATTGCCTGCATTTCGTTGGACTCAGCGTCGGTTGTTGTACGGGCTGGGTGGAAGTTACCCTTGTGAATATATGATCTCCGCCACGAACCCTCGGCGTACCAGAGCAACGCAAGGTTCATGAAGGTGACGATGTTGTCTTCATGTGGTCTTTCAACCTCCTTCAGGACCTGCTCTGCCGCCCGCTCCGCCCAGTCGGCCATGAAACCGTGGTCCTTCAAACTCAAGTTCCCATTCGCATCTTGATGGAATCTGACAACCATGAACTGACGTGGACAGTTCTCGACGTCGATGACTACTTACCTGGCTGCGAACGCACAAACACTCAAGACGACATGGCTGCACGCAGAACCCGCGGCTAACGCAGCCAGGAATGTAGCTTTGTGGAGGAGCAATGAAGCATTGTACACACAGGAGTAGTAGGTATCGACCAGACTTAGCAGTAACGCGTGCGGAACACCCAAGGGATACTGCTCAGAATTTCGACTCTGCTGGGTCGCCTTCTGTGGTTGCTGCAGAACGTCTATGAATGGTAACCCGTGAGCAATCTGAGGCGGCGTTCTATGCGGAGGCGTGAGAAACGGCGGAAGTCCGACGTTTGTGGCAGTGTCAGACCGGCGAGCTCTTCCCCCCTTGACAGTCGGCCTCGGCTCAACCCAGTCACACTTGTGGTTGTATTTCTCACATCGCTGGCAGACAGGGTGCTCGCCAGAACAACGGACCTTTGCCGGGTATCAGCACAATAGACCATACGCGGCGTGGAGTGGGGGTACTACCTTGTGACTCTTGCACTTGTTACATGCTTTCCGGGGGCGTCCTGATCCAATCTGCATGCCTGCTCAGAAACTCAGCTTCTGCGACCGGCAAAGGCCATGACCGAGAATCAGCAGGGGCAATTCAGAAGCTCATGCTCACGCTTGTGTTATGATGAAGAAGAATCCCGAATCCCGATCGGAAAAAGGGGACTGGAGAACTGGGACATGGGGGATGCGGGGACGCATCAACCGGGGATTCGGAGCATCATGCTAATTTTTGCTACCACAGATTCAGCCGTTGAGCTTCACGTGTTGAGCTCTCTACGGAAACAGCGAGTACAAACAGCGTTAAACTCACGTCCACATGTACAAGGATGAAGTTGGAACCTTAAGTGTCTGCGCTGCAGTGAACAAGAGCGCGCCTTTCAGAGACATCTCCGACACAGTTTGCCTGTATGCGCGTTCCAGCCGTGGAGGTACACCGCCGCCAGGTCTGCTCCCCTGGAAGTCGAGACATTCACTATCTCATGCCGCTGAGAAGCTTTTCTGCGAGACGTTGATCAAATCGAGTATTTCACGCCACCGTACTGCTCGCCACGCATTAGTGCGGCTGCTGCTGCCTCAACCTCGTGGACGGGAGCACGTTTGGACCGTTCCATGATGCCCTCAGCAGAATCCCGCAGATCCTTCAGGACCTTTGGCATGTCCACACCAGTCAATCTGCCTCCGCTTTTGACAACTACACCATCAATGAATACAGTGTCGATATCCGAGCCGTTCGCATACATGACAATTGCTGCCACGGGGTCGGGCACGCCGGACAACCTGAGAGAATCGCATTTCGTGATGAGGAGATCTGCCCGCTTGCCAGGTGTAATGCTGCCAATGATTTCTCCTAGTCCGACTGCTGTTGCTCCGCCCTGTGTCGCCATCTCGAGGACATCATAACACCGCCTTGCCACTTGTGAGAGTGGCTTATCCTGAGCTTCGTTCTCCAGGTGACGTTGAGCTTGCAGAACAAGGCGCATCTGTTGGAACATATCGGCCGGATTGTTGGACACAATGTCGACACCCAAACTGGCTGTACAGCCGTGGTCTCGCGCCTTGAAAGCGACGGGATGGCCCATTCCCATCTGCATCTCCGTATCAGGCGTCACCGAAATGGCTGCGCCAGAGGCATGGATGGCATCCAACTCATCACTCGCGAGACTGGCGCCATGACTGAAAAGGAGATCATTCTTAAGGATCTGCTTCTCGTTGAAATGCCGTACGAGGTGGTGCTTCGTATCGTACTTACCCATCGCAATGTGGCCAGTTATGACAGCACTGCCTAGGGATCGTCCGTGCTCAATTTCCTGGATGGCTTCCTCGTAAGTGCAGCGCTCGAGCTCAGCAGGCGCGAAGCCGAATCGGAGAACATCGTGAGGTTCGTTGGACTTGAAGTGTACGTCTCTGACCCGCCGAGCATCGTCGAACCTCCAATTCGGTGTATTCACCTCCTTCTCATAGTCCAGGGTCGATCCATTCCACGGCGGATTCTTGAACAAACCATAGCAGAATACTCCCCGTATCTTCGAGTCCTTCAGACCGTTGACTGCTGCGTCCGCGTGCTCGGGCGAGTTCATGATGTGAGAGTGATCGATCAAGAACGTGATGCCATTGTCGATGGATTCGAGAGCGCCGCCGTAGTTGCCCAAGTATGCATCTCTCGCCGTATAGCATGAGCCGTACTTGTTTCGGATGGCTAGGACATAGTCTGTCAGGACATGGTCGCAGCATACAGTGCGAAGTTGTGTTTGCCAGGTGTGTCTATGGGTGTCCACGAATCCTGGAGAGACGATACAGTTGCTACCGTCAATAACGTCGACGCCTTCTGGTGCTTTTATTCCCTGCTGAACTGCTTCAATGGTCCCGTTGTGAATGAAGACATCGCAATTTTCCTGGATGCCGATTGTTGGGTCGATCGACACGACTGTCGCATTCTTGATCAGGTACGAGCTATTCATTCTGGCGTTAAGAGGAAGCGTGTTTGCCGACCTGCCTCTTCTTTGAGACTATAGGGACAGGGCCAGAGCTCGCTGCTGATGCTTATAACATATTTGAGCACCTACGAATGCGGACACACTTAAACATACCTAGGCACATTTGTACTTGCTCTTGCACTTGTCTCGTCTCCATTTCCCGATCATGGATTCTCCGATCACTTCACCAATGGATTTTTTTACGCAATGTTAGCAGAAGCCCGCCAGAATCGGACGAATAATGAACTCCAGAGCTGATCATGAGCACGAGCAAGAGGATTCGCCCGCAATCTGGAGACGAGCCGACGGCCAGATTGAATGAGGAAATGTCGAGAAGGGAAACGGGCAGGAAGCGAGCGACCCAACACGAGTTCACGAGCCCGCCTTCAATCTTCGTGTGGACTCGGACCAGGCCCACTATCACGTGACGATGACGGCCGTACTGCGTCCCTCCCTCCTGCCTCAGTTCCTCGTCCCTTATTATCTTAGCCCGCTATATCCATCTGCGCTCCCACAGTCACAGAGTTCCCCATGTGCCGAATAGACCACATAGCTCTGGGAGGAAATGCGAACCAAACATATGGAGGGCACTCTGATCCAGCCACTCCCGAGCGAGGGCTCCTTTCACTTATGATGTTGCCCTCGCTGGCTTCCCCAATGATAAGCCGGCTAGCGATATCTACCAGGAACGTATAGGCATCAGAATAGCTCAAGGAGCCGCACATGATGTAGCTCGTTCCAGATCTTAGGCACAGGTGGCCTGTGCGTCAAGAAAGCCTAGATCCCGAGGCCAGCATGTTGAGGAACCTTTGTTTGAGCAGCTGTCCAGAATAGCTAACGGTGCAGACAAAGGACTCGTTTGAGTACCTTTGTCGACCCAAGAGCCTGGACAGCACGTGGCTAGCATACTTGATGACTCGACTCGCTGCAGAGCGAGGCATAACACCACACCTGTGTAGCCTACGACAGACAGGCACGATGTGCATGACGGTCCAATACTATTTCTGCTGCGGCCACCCTGCTACACACAGGTTCCGCAATCAGCTCTGCCAGCAATCAAAAGGCCGGTCAATGTGCCGCATCCGAGACGTCAGCAAATTCATTGACAGCGAATGCCGACGATGCGCTCTCGATCGTCTCCGCAAGGCGCAGAGCTCGCGTCCCAGACCGACTGCTTTCGATGATGTCTGGTACATTCCGACTCGGTGCTTCGTCGATATCGGCTTTCGAACACTAGACCCTTTCCTGTCTGGGTCGTCGGAACCTAAGTCACCGCTCACAGGCGTGCCAACACTATCGCCTTTGACTACAGAACTGCCACGGAGGGCAAGTCTGTGGGAACAGCCTTCCAGCCCACGCACAGAACGAAGTCCGATCGACAAGTTCTTCCCCAAGTTCCTGCGGCTGAAGAAGACCAGTCCGTGTTGTGACGAGAAGTCGTTTGCAGATGCCTTCCAGGCAGTCCGACTGGAGGATTATGATGCCCGGATCGAGGGTCGGATCATGGATAATCATTGCGAGTCTTTACAGTGACTCCTTCGAAATCAAAATTGTTTCACCCGCCGCGTGTTGGTCCTTCTCTTTCAATACCAATCTTGCCCGTCTTTGCTACCTCGTGACTGTCCTCTCCTGCCTTCGACATCGCCTCCTTCTCGTCATCTGCACATCCGCAGTCATAGAAGTCACCGATCTGACTGCAGTCGAAGATGTCCTTGTTCTTGCTCTTGTTGACCTCGTTGTGCACATGGCATGCCCAAACAGCAGCCGCAGACCTCGAGGACGTTTGCGGTGGGAACTGTTCAAGGATGCCTTGGAAATGTGTTGCGCATTCGCCGCATGGATATAGTCTCGCAAACAGGTGGATGTAGCTCTTCAGCGCATCGCTCTCGTCCTGTGTAGGCTTGTCCGGAAATCTAGCCATCGTAGTGTGGAATAACTTCCATGCTGCCCGTCCCAGCTCCTCTTTCAACGTCTCGTTGCCTAGATGGCTCATTATTGCGTGGCCAGTCTGCACTTCTGGGACTATCGTCGGAACCTCCGGCTGCTTTCCCTGTCCCTTCTGCATCCATTTCGGTAATGGGGCGGGCGCCGCGGACAGGCGGTCTTCAGTCCTGTCCTGAAGGCTGATCCACATTATGAATGTGAGGAACAAGAGCACGGCTGTCACCAATATGATGCCTGGCGGCGGTGGACGAGGCATTCTGGCGGTCTCTCGCCTCCCTTTGGGGGAGAGTGAAAGGTACAAAGGATGGACAGTGCGTTCGAGGCACGATATGCAGTGCTTATTGCTGCGCGGTGGTCTTCTCCACTTTGCCAACTTGGACGGGCGCCTGATCACGTGTGCCTATCCCTTCAAGCCTCAGGCTGTAATGTTCGACTGGCGATGCCTTGACTGTCGAAGACCTGAAATTACATCGAGGCGAGCTCAGCTTTACAATCAGGCTCGCGCCGCGTTCGGCTTGCCCGTCCGCAGACCACGGGTGTCCACAGACCGTGTTCGCTGCACACAAATTGCAGGGATGGCCCTCACCATGCTGACGCTGCCTACTGAGGTTCGATCGATGATATTCCAGCTCGTCATAATTCGACACATTGATTACTATTTCCCAAGGTACTATCGAATGGACAACCCTAACGTGGAGCTTTTGGTTATCTGCCGGCAACTTTACCAAGAGAATCTCCCGCTGTTGCCGACTAAGCTAGACTTGTATTTATGGGGCACGCATCTCAACACGCTCAGTCATTTCGTTTCCCAGGTGAGCCGTATCAACAGCTGGACTTCGGACAATCTGCTTGACCGTGTCGGCTCAATTGAGGTGCGGGTGCCGCGGCTGTCTTTCAATAGTATCACAGGCGGAATCTACCTCAAGGACCCTCTGGGACAGGCGCCTGCTCGAGATCTTGCACAGCAACTCAGACGTTGGGGATCGGATCCATCGCTTGTACGTTACATGATGTTTCATGGCATCTACGAACCTTCTATGCCTCTACTCCCTGTTGGCGACATGAAAACCATTATGTTGGAGATACCAAGAGATGGAGAAGGAGGTGGTACCAGATAGGTAGAGCTTACTGTTCGCCCGCTTCCCAAAGACGTGTCGCCCGATGACGTGGGGCTCGAATTTTCGGCGCGTACGAGGAGATGGCGTAGACGGGCGCAATTGTCCCCACGCAATCAGAGACTCGTCACCCAAGAGTTCTACCGTACCATGCGATTGCAGTCTGCATGAGATACTACTACCAGTGTGTACACTTCTCCGGTCATCTGTCCGCAGAAGCACGCCCGATTCTATCTTACCGCATGAAGAGGCATTTTTGGCACGTTAGAATGTTGATCGTTTACGGGTCAGGGAGGGCACTGACGGCCCGATAACAGGTCGCTGGCTGAGTAGGCGTTTTGGAAAAATCCTTACTTAGGCGTCACTTCGTAGAAATGGTCCGCTCCGGACTTTTTGGCCAGGGAGGGCGCTATCGGAGCCAGCGCTCCCCAAGGCGCCGACTTTGTAGAAACGCTCACGACTTCTCGTCGAGGTTGCCAGTCTGCACCTCGCCGAGGAAGGTACAGGAGTAAGATGCTGACGTGGAGCGATCCTTCCCGATCTTGTTGTCAGCACTGCTTCGAACCGTGTCCACAGCCCACAGAAATGCCGGGAAACGTATGATGTGGTACGAAAGTGATGGTGGCTAGAAACAGAGGATGAATGAACTGACAGGAAGGGCGTTTGCCTAGTCAGCGGATCCAATGCTGGCATTGGCTGAAGCCGCCAGAGGATCCGATCTCGGCGACCCGTGAGTAAGGCAAATGGAAGAGCGCACAAAAAGTTCTTCTAAACGTCAGCCGAGTCAAGTATACCATTGTGACGCACATCAAAGGGAGTCAAACAGGAGAATATCGTTGTTGTTCGTCCTGTCTTATTCTTTCCGACGAGAAACTCTACTTATAACGCCGCTTCCATCGTGCCTGCTCTTTCCTGAGCGAAGATTCTTGGCACTATTTCTATACGCTGTCGACTGCTCACACGACTCTACCCTGCTCCCACACTTGCAGCCAGAACCCAACCCGTGCATCGCTTCAATCACCCACCCACCATGGCCAAATTCCCACCGCCCCCAGTCTCAACCATAGACTGGTCCAACGTGGGCTTCAAAGTCCGCGAAGTCAATGGCCACATCGAATGCAAATTCACCCACTCCGGCTCAGCCCAATGGTCCGCCCCTCAATTCATCACCTCACCCCACCTCTCCATCCACGGCATGGCCCCCGGCCTCAACTACGGCGTGCAATGCTACGAAGGCATGAAAGCTTCCGCCGTCCTGACGGCTCCATCTCCATCTTCCGCCCGGACCAGAACGCTCTACGCATGGCACACTCCGCTGAATACATCTCCGCCCCTCCCGTCCCCCCAGAGTTGTTCACCGAGGCCGTCAACCTGGCCGTGGCGCTCAACGCAGAGTACGTCCCGCCCCACGAAACCGGCGCAGCGATGTACATCCGGCCTCTCCTCTTCGGGAGCTCCGCCCAACTAGGCCTGAATCCGCCGGACGAGTACACCTTCTGCGTATTCGTCATGCCCACGGGCGTCTACACGGGTGCACGCCGTCGATGCGCTCATCCTCGAAGACTTCGACCGCGCCGCACCTGAGGGAACAGGCAGCGCGAAGATCGGCGGGAACTATGCTCCCGTACTACGACACTCCGAGAAAGCACGCAATGCCGGCTTTGGCATCACGCTACATCTGGACAGCAAGACTCGAAGCGAGATCGATGAGTTTTCCACTTCTGGATTCCTGGGCGTCAAAGTCAATGGCGACAAAACCACAATCGTAGTCCCCGACTCAAAGAACGTGATCAAGTCCGTAACCTCAGAATCAGCATGCCAAATCGCGCGGGATGTCTTCGGATACAAAGTCGAGCGACGACGGATACCGTACGACGAACTCAAGGACTTCCAGGAAGTGATGGCATGCGGCACGGCGGCGAGTCTGGTGCCGATCAAGAGCATTACGATGAAGAGTACGGGTGATAAGTTTGAGTATCCGGTGAACGAGGCGGGCGATCCGGGGAAGGTGTGTGAGGAGTTGTTGCGGACGTTGAAGGGGATGCAGATGGGGAAAGTGGGGGATAAGTTCAAGTGGTGCCATACAGTGACTGAGGCGCCAGAGGGATTTGGTGGGGAGCAGAACGGGAAGGTGATGAATGGAACAACGAACGGTGTGGATCAGCTTCCTTAGGACGAGGCTATGGGGAGGGCGGAGCTGTTTAGGCTGTGAGGTTGCTGGGGTTGCGAAGGGCTGCGTGGCGAGTGCTGAAAGCGAGCTTTGGTATTGCTAGGTATCTATATCGTGGTGGTTGGTCGGCGGCTTGCCGTATTGATACAAAAACCAGGCGCTAGAGCTTGTTCTCTGATCGAATCCCGAGTCCTGATCGATCCGCTCTCAGGTGCCCATCCGTGTAATAATTTCTCAAACCAGTAGGAAAAGGGTATCGATAAGTGTCGTAAAAGTCCCCAGTTTGCGAGGACGTAAGGACTCGCACTCAGTCTTCCGGCGTATTTAGCTGAAAAACCACCCCATCGTCTTTCAAAGCGAGATCTGGCTCCTCGGCTCCAAGAAAGTCGGTGTCAAATAGCGTGTCTGAAACTCCGTTGGCGATGTCTTGCTCTTCCAGAAGCTCATATTGTTTCAAGCGATCCCACATACTACTTCCGATCGGTGGTTGACCATAGAGCTGGACGAAGTCTCTCGGGTGGATTGAAGATTGCTCAATCGGAATGGGCTTGGAAGCCACTTTCTTCTGGCGTATTTGATCCGCCGCGGGAAGAATTGAAGGTGCCTTCCTAGCCTTCGGGAATCCAATGGTGTTCTTCGATACTGAAGATGGCGCTGGAGACGATGTGGTGATGTTGCTGAGTGGTTTCCGCTTCTGATCAGAGGCCTTTGTGCCTTTCAACGCAGCCGAAGGAAGCCTGATCCCAGGCTCTGACAGGACCGAAGCGGCTGATCTGGCTTTGGCTGTGTCCAGTCGCGACTTTGGCCCGGCCGCAAGCATCTGATCGACTTCTGCGTCCAGCTCCTCATCTGTGGGTAGCTTTGGAAACACTATGGGCTCGGAAGCTTTTGCCTCCATCTCTTCTTTGAGCTTCTGCTGTCTCGCCAATTTCTTCTGCCGAAGTGAAACGCCATTGTCATCCGTTGGTGATGTGCAGTAGATCTCTCCATATCCATTGAAGAAGTTTTTGCCTTGAAATTGCGGGAAAGTGTCATCGTAGCCAAAGTCTATCGGTGGGTCAGGAAGGTCGGCAACAGGTGGCGGGGCGTATCCGAAATCTGGTTCATCGTCTTGCTCCTCGAGTTCCTTCAACACATCCGCATTTACGGGCTCTGTTGGCGCAACCACAATCTTCGATTTGGCTGAACGCCTGCCGGTCGAGGCCTTCTTCAACGTCTTCTCTGGCTTGGCTGTCTGCTGAGGAAGAGGTGTCTTGAAAGCCTGGCCGCGGGCGTTCGTCGTCTTCATGCCCAGAGGTGCTCGATTCGGTGCAGGAGTGACGAAGGCATTGTTGTCCAGCTTACTTGATCCGTCCCTGAGGACTGTTGTCTTCCCTTTTTGTGTAAGCGGTCTATTCTCATCGTTGAGCGTTCGTCGGAAGGGCGTCTTGACCGGGCCTGGCGTCTTTGGTTGTAGCTACGGATCCCTTGGTTGAGAGGTTTGTTCGCCGCTGTAGTCTGTTGGGCATGGACCCGGTTTTCTTGATCGCGTGACGCCAGCATTGTCGATGCGATATGATGCTGCTGCGGACTGTTGATGTTACAAGAAATGTCGTTACTGCGTGAGTCGTGTTGCTAAAGGACTGCCAGCAGAAGGGATGGTCGTTGAGTAAAGCATCAATTCAATGTTTACGATCTGCTCGAACGAGACTAGCTCTATCGTCAGTGACCAATCGCGGCCGCGGCGGTGAAGATCGACCTCAGGGGCTGGGCTTAGGCACAAAGTGTGATCCGCGAGGGCAGAAAACCAACTCGTCTGGGCGTTGCTGGGGTCCGTGCTTACCTGAAACAGTGCCTAGCGGCTCCCCCACCGCTTGCAGCCACAGAGGGGACCCTGAAAGAACATCCAAGTCTGCGGTGTGCGTGTGTTCATCCCACTTCGACCTCATCCGTCCTTTAGATACACAATTGACTGCTGACCTTGTTCTTTACCTTCATTATCGTCCTGGTCTTGTATTCTTTGTTTGACAAATATCGAGATCTCAACAGCTAGACATCATGGATCGCATTAAGGAGGTACGTCGCTCTGCACCGGCACCTGCACCTGCCCGTCACTTGCACTTCCCTTCCCCGCCGTTTTCGTTGCCCAGGCAGGCATCACCCAAACAGTGGCAGTCACGACTTCGCCAATTGCGCACTTGCCAAAAAGCGACGAATATAAACCGCCTCTCAAGTCTTGCGTTGTGCAACTCTTCGGCATCACTACCATCGCGATCATTCCCTACAATCCACACTCTCTCAACAACCACTCAAACCATCCACCATGGCTTCCGGTACCCAGGCTAAGTTCGTCCAGAAAATGAACTCGCTCCGTCTCGAGGCGGACGAGAACGCCGCCAAAGCCGAGGAGCTCAAGCAAAAGGTCAAAGATCTTGAGCAGGACAACCTCACAAAAGAACAAGAGATCACATCCCTCACACACCGCAACCAGCTTCTCGAGTCAGAAGTTGAGAAGCTCGAGAACACTCACAAGGATCTGAAGAAGGAGAATGAGGGTTCCGCGTCCCAGGCCGCACAGCACGACTCCTTGACCCGACGAGTGCAAGTCCTTGAGGATGAGAACGAGAAGGCCGACCAGACACTACGTGAGACCAATGAGAAGTACGTTGAAGTGAGATACTTTGATAGAGTATGTTCTGATTATCCATAGGCTACGTCAGACCGATGTCAAGGCTGGCCACTACGAGCGCAAGGTCCAGGCTCTTGAGTCTGAGAGAGACGAGTGGGAGGCCAAGTACGAGGAGATGGCGAAGAAGCACCAGACCCTCCAGAAAGAGCTGCAAGAACTTGAGCAGAGCATGGGCTCTCTCTAGTCTCGTCACGAAGCGGTTTGCTACAGCCTTGACAGCGACCCCAACCAGTCGTGACGAACGACGACTGTCGATCTGTCCTGGAGGACTCCCCGCTGATACCGTTATTGGCGAGCGCATAGACTACGATACCAAAGAGCGATACCATGAGCATGCAATTGGACTGTGAGAGCCATGTCACATCTGGGCAAGTCAGAGAATGAGAACAACCATTGACACATCGGCCTATTTTTCTCGACGAGCCTTGGCTTGCTTGCTGTTCTTTGCCCGCTGCTTTCCCCTTTCGATCTTCCGCTCAGCTTTACTTTCATATCGAAACTTCTTGCGTTTCTTCTTCGCCTTGGCTGCTGCGTCTTTCGGCTTCTCAATAGTCCACTTCCGCTTGCCTTTGGAGCCTGCATCTCCAGTCTTCTTGATCGCTTTGGACTGCTCAACTACAGTTTGAGCTTCGACTTCATCGTCCGATACGGCATCGTCTCCATGAACAAAGCCGTCTCGATCCACAGCCACTTCCTCCACCACAACACTCGTGTACTTGTCCTCGTCAACGTACTCTGCCTCATGATCGACCTTCTCCAGCACGGCCTCTGTCACTACCACATCATCGCCATCCTCACTGTCGTTCTCACTCTCGTCGCTTCCTCCCTCCGACACTTCCTTGATTGGAGGCTTGAATGTTGCATCCACCATCCTGACTCGCTCCTCCAACTCCCGCTTCCGCTCCTCACGTAGCTTCTGACGATGCTGGCGTTTCTCATCCTTTGCGCGACGCTCTGCTGCTTCCTGCGCTGCTTTTGTGCGCTGTACTTTGCGTCTGTGGAAACCTGTTAAATAATCTTGTCGTGCATCTAGGTTGAAAGTGATTTCTTCTGGTTGGGGGCCTTTAGATTTGGGTAGAGGTGTTATACGCCGCTTCTTGTTTGGTGGCGGCATTATGGCGATTCTGGCTATCTCTGACACTGCTCGACGTGACCCACGTCCTCAGGCTTGTTGAACTCTCCAGGAATATTTCTCAATCGAAAATGTGAAGTAGACAGCCTCGTGCAGTAGATCGACGAGGCTCGCCGGGCAGTCAACCGGTCTTGGGTCAAAGAATCACCGGCTCCGAGCGTCATAGAAGGCCGTCAACTTAATCGATGTCTAACCGTCTACGGTTCGAGCATCTCCGCTGCGACACCTCACACATAGCTGCTGCCATGCGATCACTGCAAGTCGCCGCGCTGGCGCTCGCGGCCAGCCAGTCCGCCTATGGCTACGTCGACACATCACCTTTCTTCATGTTCTCGACCTCCGAGTATGTATCATTCATGATCTAGATAGTCGCAAGCTGATCAGACCAGTCTTCTCAACTCCGCCCCAAAGCTGTCCAGCGCAGCAGCTATCACATCAGAGATCTCTCGAACACTATCACTATGTCCTTCAGACCACTACATCATCGTCAGCCAGCCTGGCGTTACAGCAAGAGACTACTCATCGAAGAAGACAACACCAACGTTAGCACAGCGCCTTTCGTCGAAGGGCTCACATGGAGTTCGCTCGAGCGTTTCAATACCTGACGTAGTCGGCGAGATCGATACAGAGCAATGGCGGAGGTCACTGCAATCAAACTGCAAGCTCGATGTGGTGGTTGTGGATGCGACCGCAGGGTCGATACCAGCCTATGCCTCGTTTCCAAAAGCTCTTCACGTCACAATGCCAGCACCAGCTAGCTCTACGGCATCGGAAGCCTTGGGTGACAACGATGCGCTCCTGGCTGCCATTCTAGATATGCTTCCTTCAAGCGACTATACGGTCCTGTACACCACCTCTCCCAGTCAAGGCAAGAAGGATGCGGAGCCGGCTGGCGGCTATGTCATGGATTCGGAAGCACAGGAGATGCTTCACATTGACTTGAAGCGGGATCTGAGCCCAAGAGCAAGCAATTCTTCTAGCGGCAATACAACTCTGGTGGATGGGGCTTTGTTCGAGCGGTATCAATTCTTCACGCCGGGTAAGCACATCTTTGGTAAATTATGCACAGGAACACTAACAAAGCGGCACAGGCATCTTCCAAGGCCTTCTCGTAGGCTTTATCCTGCTATCGATCCTGTATGTCGGCATTTCAGCATTGTCAAGTCTCAGTGTTACCTACGGGGCTTTCGACAAGGAACAGGGGCAGCTCGCCAACAAGAGCAAGGCGCAATAAGCCTCGTTGTGAGTGATGGGCAAATGGGTGGGTTTATTACGATTTGTAGCTTTACTAAAGATCTATAGCTGAGAAACGTGGCTTGTCCAAGCTACAGTATGCGTGGACTTCGGTCAAATTCATCTGTCCTGCGTGCAGCCATCTCCGATGCACTCTTTCTACTATGACCAGGTATCATGCTCAACATCGTCGAGACGGACCCCACCATTAATCATCCCTTCACGACCTCATCGTCCAACTAATCTAGGGGTCACCAATCTTCAGAAACAAACCAAAAGCGGAAGCACATGCCCTAAACAACGAGCAAGGCCTTGACGTACAAAGCCTCCGAACACTCGATTTTGACCTGTTTCAGTACCACCCTTTCGTGGCTAAGTACTGCGACATCGTTCTCGTCGACATGGAGGAGGCACATGGGTGTGATTCTGGCAGATCAGATATCGGCATGGCCATAACTCGTCCTGACGAGATGAGGCCGTAGTGGTCTTAAGGATGAGGCAACAGCGGAGTCGACTTCGGCTTCTGCTCAAACATCGCATCGAACTTCCTCAGAAGGTATCTCAACCTGTCTCCAGTATTGTATGCCTGAGGCAGATATTCTGTGTGCTCCGGTAAAGATCTTGGCATACGAATCTTTAAACATTATTCCAACAACGGCGCGATAAACATGAATGCAACAGCACGAGCAAACACTTTTCGACCGACGAGGTGTGACTTGTCTGCGCTTCGAGATTACGACTTTGGGAGCCTAAAAATTCACCATCGCCACCAGTCGCCTCTGACTCAGCCTCAAAACTTTGCGGGTTCTCCTGGCTCGGCAGCCTGGGTATACCATGTCCAGATCACGTATACCTGATTTCGAGCCGCCACACATCAGGTTGTTGAAATTGAATGGCAGGGCACGCATCTCGTCCATGTTGAATTCAGCACCATCCACATAGTCGCTCTCCGGCAGGTCTTGCGACCTCGTCGCCCAACAAACTTACGCCACATTCGCAAATCCAGCGCGGCAGGCGAGCAAGCTGCCCACTGCCTCCGTGCATCGACGGACACCGAATCGTGACATGATGGCCCAGCACCATCGCACCCAGCAATCACTCTCCAACAGAATTCCAAGGCTATGTATTTCTGGCGTCGCTATAAACGTAGGCTCAACAGCTCCTTCTGCGAACGTGTCAGCATGGATCATTCGAAGAGAGGAGCTCATTTACAAGACTGAGAAAGTTCGGCGCGCCTTTGATGTGCAGCATTCCACCCTCCTCCACAGTGCACTGATGCTCGCTGTGCTGGCCATATATTCCTCTGAGTCGGGCTTCGAGCTTCGGCTCGTTGACGGATCGGTCTGACAACACGTAGTCGACCGTCCCGTCCGCATTTCTGCGGCTTTTGGAAGCAGCGCGCGCGCTTTCTTTCATGCCGCCTGAGGTAATTTACTCAGAATTGATTTCGAACAGTACACGACGAGAAATCACAGGGACTTGACTGTCCAGATTCTACTATGATGATGTTTTCGAAGCGCAAAAATATGAAAGAGGTTGCAAGTGTGGACAAGGGCTGGAACTTTGAGACAAGATATACTATTCAGCCGTCTGTGCCCGACCACCCGTGTTTTGAGTCCAGCAATGTGGCCTGCTGTCACCCTGTCAAGCTTTGTGTCAAATAGCAGCTAATTCAGCCCCGGCCCAGACACCGACCTCGTATGACTGACTCCCTTTGTTAAATCAGCATCTGAGCGCCACTGCGAACTGCCCAAACTGTGTGACCCAGATTGTCACGGACTTTTGCAGGTGTGACCAATTACCATCGGCTAGAAGTCCCGGTTGCCAGGCGGTGGCAGTGCCCCGTATTCTGGGCCGGCTCATCCACTCCAATGGGATCACCGACAGTCACGCGAGCCCGGAGCGGCAGAAGTACTCATGATGCCAACATCCCACATTTTTCACAATGGACAGGCCGCAGGCGCCTATCTAGCATGCTGAATGTAGCACATGAGTCGTGACCTCGAGTCATGGGGCGAGTCATGACCTTCTTGAGGGCCGGGCGTGAAAGACCATCCCATCGTCAAAGAGCGATCCTTGACGACCAGCAAGGATGCTAGGCCAATCACTCCCTGGTCTTGCCGCCTCGATCAGCCTGGCTTGCGTCCTAGCATACATTTTGCATGGTGAATTCGACCATATTGAACGGTGAAATGGGCACGCTGAGCGGTGATTTGGGCAGATCAGTGTGATTGGATGAATACAGATATCGACTGTCAGTCTCCGCCAATGACATAACAATGGCTCGGTTCGATTGACTCTCAATGCGAATCTATTGCGACATTCGCCTATCTGGTCTCGTCGGCGCATGGCAATACGACCGAAGGTGGAACATATGTCTCTAAACAGTCGCCTAGACGAGCCTGAGTCTCGATGCCTACAGTCAGGCTCTGCATTCACGAACCGACAGCAGTCGCCCTTAGTGCAGCGTACATGAGCTGGCCAGCTGGTTCTAGTGGTCTCTCAACAAGCCTGACGCCTCTGAGCTCTTGGTCCTGGGACGCTGGACGACACGACAGCAGCTGAACCTGAAGCAAGAACTTCGTTCTTCTGTCCCCTGCGACATAATCGGATTTTGGCACACTTTCATGCCGGACGAACATATGCATACATTACGAGGAACCTGTGGTCACTTATGGCATGGCTCGCGTGAGCGGCACGAGCCTGTCACTAAGTGAGCATTAGCTGCATACCGGACCAGGATGGCAAGTGCGCCTCGGCAAAGCCATCTTTCACTAGTAGGTCTTTGCGCATAAGTCTCATCGTTTGCGGCGGCGCAAAGCCCAGGAGAACCAGTAGGAGTGAAGCAGGCGTGCATCTGACAGTCCAGCTCATTTGATCGAAACGAGCATCAACTTTTGAGCCTCACTCGGCATGGTGTTAATGGAAACAGCAGTCCGAGATGATGTGCACATCGCTATGCGATACTTCCTGTAAGTGTTGTTGGACGTTAGTATCGACACGTCCTCTGGGTGGCCATGAAACATGCACGGCTTAGACCATGGAGGCTTTTATCATCGGCATGGTGCTTTGGCAGCATTAGAAGTGATACGGATTCGCAACTACTCAGCCCTCCAGGAGACGCTACCACCCCGAACGGTTCTTTGCACAGCATACCAACTTCTGAAGAGTCAGAAAATCCTATAGCAATCGCGACTGAGCATCAACAGTTACCGTTCGCCACTTTCATCGAGTGCGTTGTGGAGGTCGCTTTCGATGGCGAATCTGTACCAGGACAAGCATCGACTCAAATTGCGTGGACCGAATCTGGGCAGTATGCGAAGGTGCAGTCCGCGGCGCAAAGCCTGCTCATCAAACACTATGGAAAGACCAGTCTACAAGCGCGGCATCGTATTAGAAGGCGCGCGCACATAGATGTCTTTAAGAGGTCGGGACTGCATGAGCCGCAAGACCTCCTGGAGACGGACATCACATCGACACCGGCGCAATGGGACCGGCATTTTGCCATGATGGTTGCCAATCATTGTCTCACGCATGGCATATCGGGGATTCAATTGAAGACACGATTGGAATACAACAGGTCGGTACTGGCATATCTTCCGAATGATCCCTCGGCATCTGTATCGTTACGTGCTTGTGACGCAGTCCTGCAGTCCACAGAGGGAGTGAAAGCCGTCATAATTTCCACGAAGAAGGAAGACAACGACTGGGAAGAAGACCCATTCCTGCCGCGCACAAAGGCACGAAGCCTTTTTCCCAGGCGCATCATCGAGAAAATCATTCGGGAGTTACCGATGCCACCTTCGTACCTGGAGAGCGACATCAGAGAATGCATCAAACACGTTGTGGACAACGGGATACACCTCCTGGCTTGTTGTATCTTGGCTGGCAAACCTGAGTGTATCTTCCATTTCGTAAAGAGCAAGATTTCAGACTCGGACCTACCATTGGACAAGAAAACCCTGATGGCTCGACATGAATGGGTTCAGGATGCCGTTACGTTCCATGGCTTTCCACAGCACCAGAGGATGCTCACAGTGCTTGACTTTGCACTAATGAGTCCAGAAACGAGCGTGAGGGCAAGTCGCCACGACGATCTTCCAGGTTTGTTTGAAAAGGTGTCAACAGAAGGCAACTACTTCTACGTGAAGCCTGACGTGGTTGTACCATTCATGGCGGCTAAAATGGTCAAGGATGGTGTCGGCGGCTATGGCGTTGTTTATGAAGTTGAGATTCATCCTGAGTATCACAGCTTTGAGGAGGTAAGTTTCAAGAGACAACCATCCGTCACACTCTGACCAAATATACGCAGAACAAGTTCGCCTTGAAGATCTTCCAGAACCACGTCCGCATTCGTAACTTCGACGAAGAAAGTCGTGTTCTTACTCAGCTGGCAAGGCTTAACAATCCCTCAATAGTAGTACCGCTTGCGAGTTGGCAGCAAAACGAGGAATTCTACATGCTGATGCCCTTGGCAAATCGCAATCTCGCAAGCTATCTGGACGGCGAAAGAAAACTTTACCGCACGCCAGCATTCTGTCTTCACATTCTGAAACAACTGCAGAACATAGCAAGTGGAATTCAGTCGATCCATATGCTAAAGGTAATCGTCACCGGTGCCGATGAGAATCTGGCAGTCAATACACCTGCCAACCTCCAGAAGCTAAGTGGCTATCACCATGACTTGAAACCAGCGAATATCCTTGTATATGGCCAACAGACCGAGAATGACTATTCGGGCGAAAGCTGGAAAATCAATGACTTCGGCACGGCTCGAATATCTACGATAGTCTCCGGACAAGATAGTAGAATGCATCGCGACGATAACTCTGCCGACCCTAGCGGCGTCGATATGGAGTACGGGGCTCCAGACCAAGAGATTTCTGGGATTGGCGGCCGCTCACGACCGTACGATATCTGGGCGTTTGGTTGCATAATCCTCGAAGTTCTGGTTTGGATCTTTTACGAGGAGGAGCATTCGGTCGGGACCTTTGGCTACGCGCGTTGGATGGACGGCGTGGAATCCGGGAGCATCAAGCATTCTGGTTCAAAGATCCCACTACAGGAGACATCGAGCTCCGACCAGCTGTGGTGGAACGACTCAAATTTCTAGAGATTGTGACGCGCCAATGGGGAGTCTTCCACGACCTGCTAGAGCTTGTGACGCATATGTTGTCCCTCGTAACGGCCAAGAACGGGAAGGGGAGGGAACAGGAGATTCGACCCAACGCTACCAGCGTTCTCACGAAACTCACCGAGCTTCATGATGAGGTGAATCAGAACCCGAACCATTACAAGGAGTTAGATGAAAGATCAGACGGAGAGAGACGCCGGATTGTTCGAGCTCCATCCAACAGCTTTTACCACTCAAGAAATTCGTCCCGCAGCGGCGTAGGAGGATCACCTACGAACCTAGCTGTGTCCGAGGCTTTGAACACTCCTCGAGAAGGATCACGACGGCTTTCAGTCTCGTCGCGAGTCAGAGAGCAATTCCAAAGTGAAGGCCAGTTTTCCAGTAGCTCTGAAACTTGGCAACAAGGCCCCCACGGTCGCCATCAGCGCGCTGAATCGTCACCAGCGCTTCTCGCACCAACAATATCCATCACTCAATCTGATGACGACGAGGACCCTCTCGAGTCGCCTTCGTACCAGACTGCAGCGGACATGGACCCTGCGGCTTCACCCAGGCAGACAATGCGTCCGTCGGAGTATAGAAGTTGAGGAGCGAGGGTCACATGAGAGCAGAGTGATATCGTGCCGATAATCAAGGCCGTCGGGCGTCGACGGCCTCGGTGTAGTTGCATACAATGCGAGCCTTTCCTGTACTTGAGGATTCTGTATCTGAAGTTGGCAAAGTTTCTAAACTATTGTTGTGTGATGAGGGCGAGGCGTCGACAAGGCGAACTAGGTGGTTCCGCAATGTGGCGTTCCTTGGCGCTGTTAGCTTGCAGTGGTTGCGCCTGCCAGTGCTGCACCTTGCCATGTAACCTGTTGTGCCATGGTCTGAGTAGTGGCAGCGCAGTTCAGACCATGTTGATCTGCTCAAACTTCTCCAGAGCGCCAGCCTCAGCTGGGCATGTTGCCTGCCACTCCGTAGCGACATGCTTCCGTCAACGGCATGTCTATTGCCTCCGAAGTCAAAGGCTTGCGCAAGCTGTATGACCGTGCCGAGTCGGCGCGTGAACATCTCGATCGGCGGATCGATGGCCTCTTCATTCAAGAGCATACCGTACAGCCTCTGGTGAGAGCTGTGAAGAGACAGCACGATGGAGATGGCAAGCAAGATCAACCTCCCATAAGTGGAGCGTATGGGTGTGCTTCCACGCCGCCCGGGGTACGAAGCGTGCGAAACCTCACAGAAGATGCTCAAAAACCCAACGACGGTCCCAAAGTGGTATTCGTGGATATCTCGACGGGTGCGGATATCGATCAGTATCTGCAACATGCGAATGGTCTGCGAGCTTTCTTCATCCGCAAGAGGAACTCGAGCAGACCCTTGGCTGTGACTGATGCCCTCTTCAATGCCATCCTCGACGGCCTTGATGCGGCTCCCCAATTCCGAGACCAGATATTGTTCATGGGTAAAAGAGATCCCGAGTACAATACCGACACCGAACTGGAAATGGCCTTCCTCCGGCTAAGTGCATAAGAGCCACAGACTCCAATGCACAAGAGGATCACTTGGTCCTGATGTGTGGTATTCGCTACGTAGGCCTCAACGAGAATGAGTTCGCAAAGTCACCGACTGACAAATGGTCTTCAAGGCAGTCAGCTATCTACTGCTCGTATCACCCACGGAGTCAAGCCACTGATTGGATACTACTCTCTATGTCCCGAGACAGCGAGCAGACATTGATTGATCTTTGGAGCAGTGAAGATTACGCCAAAACAGCACCGCCATATCGCGTTGTCTATGCTCTATTCAGCATCGCAGTGAAGAAGTGGAGATTCTTTCTCGCAGACTTTGCAGCCGAAGTCGCGCAGCATGAAGTAGAAATCGAAGGTATGTCGCCTGATGACACTGGGCCACTGCCGCTCGCCAATCCGATGAAACGAAAGGCGCTGTTGTCGCTAGAGACCAAACTTCTCTCATCTCGCCTTGCAATTCAAGCCACGCGGAGCGATCTCAGTTACTATAGGGATACCTGCTACAAGAGCAGAGAATTCTTCGGTGAAGGCATGCTGGAGGACCATGAACGCCTGGCTGTCGCCTTCGAAAACTTGATCAGAGATTTGGATATCGACTTGCTGCGTACAGAACATGTCCAAGCAAAACTTCGAGCGATCACCAGTATTGTTGCTAGCTTCCTTGAGCTGCACAATGGCTACATTTTACAGCGTCTCGGTGAAGAATCGAGACGTGAAAATCAGACGATGCGGTTGCTCAATCAGGACATGCGCGACATGGCAAAGACCAATGCACAAGACTCGGCCAAAATCACGGTGCTGACTATCTTGACTTTGGTATATTTACCCCTGACAGTGGTGTCGAACTTTTTCTCAACTTCATTTGTTGGCATATCACCTTCTTCCGACTCAATCTACGTCACAGATGATTGGTGGCTCTTGCTGGTCACGACTCTGCCGTTGACTGTGGTAACATTGTACGTGTGGAAGGTGTGGTCTGACTTCAAGGCGGACAAACTGTATCCACCCTGGTGGCCGAAGAGGTTTCGCAAAACCGAGGCAGTGCCTCGACACCCACTGATGACCGTTCATGCTCCGCATGCTGTTCGAACAGACACTTTTGGCAGCGCAGATTATACCACCTTACCATAGACGATGCAATCAAGAAGCTGCTACAATTGCAGGGCCCAGCGCACTTCGCGACGCCTAGGTAGAATACCAAGAGTTACCTTCGGCGCCCGCCACACTTATTGGCAGGACATACATTGTAACGTCTAAATCCCTTTTAGACAGCGTTTGACCAAGTACTTGCGCTTCCTGTGGTGCCCAAGGTTGATTCCAGGCAGAAGACCCATCTCGTGATCTGCTAGATCATCCAATCAAAGCAGGACACGCAGGTGAGCCAGCAGACGTTCATTGGACGTTCGAAAGCTCGGCCGCTGCCTGCATGCACAGCGCCTGACTGCGCAGATCGCCTCGAGCACAGCCCGGCGCGTCGCTACATATGAAACACTGTGAGGTCTGGAAGTCTTTCATACATACTGTCCGTCCGAACTTTGTGACTTGAAAAGCATCAAAGGCCTCTCTCACCATCTCTATCAAAGTCGCTCAGCGCTCTGTAAATGGCATCTCAAGTCTCTCTTCCTTACCATGAGTGGCCAGTGGGCGTCCAGCGTGTTCAATGGCCAGCAAGTGGGATATTCTACATCTTCAAACAAGACGGGTATGTTGATCCAAGACGACTGGAGCACTGGATGAATGCAATCTGGGGTAACAAGGCTCTGAGCAGAGTACGTCCTTCCACATACACACCCCATCCGTTGTTGATCAGCCTTCTATATCGGTATGGATGCTCTCCGTTAAGACATCTACACCGTCCCGAAGTCTGATAAGTCGAGTATGCTCAGCGCTAACCATCGAGCTTCAGGTTTATGGAGGTCGCATATACTGCAAATCGCCACGCAAGCCGAGCGAAGTAAGTGATGCTTAGCCGCTCTGCCTTTCAAGAGCCCTGGGCGAATGCAAGTCAGGTGGCGGCCAGTGACTGAACTGACGCCCCACGAACAGGCTGAGTATGAATGTTTGGACAAGAAGCAGGGAGTCAACTCAGTCTACGTCCCAGAACTGAGGAGGGATCTGGCTATGCCTGCCGGTATCTGAGGAGCGGCTCACGGCTCAGTCGTCTGACAGCGTTGAGGAGCCGAGGACATTGATTCCCTATCCTCGATCGAATTGATGAGCATTAGAGGCTGCTCTACAGCAGCGGTTGTGTTGGGCTGGGTGGCACAAGTTGCCCACATATCAATGCTTGAGTGCAGAGTAGGAACCACAATGCATGAGCATTCCAGTCTCTCGATTGTTCTGTGTATCATCGAGCATGATCGCACCCTTTGCCTGGGTGATACTTGGTATCTTCGGCGTAAATATCGACGTACATCAGTCTAGACGCTATCTATTCCTTGTATCACTCGACATGGCTGGTAAGCTACGGTAGCTTCCAATGTATCACTGCTCGAATCGATATTTGAGTACGACTGCGCGTTGACATGCACTATTGCTTGCGCAGATATCACACCGCTTCCTCAATTGGAAGTGCCCCAGGTATGGTAACGCTTCAAGCTCGGCGGGCTAGTGCATCCCCGACTACGCTCTCCTGCACCCCGGCCGCTTTCGCGCCGGCCACGCTAAGATACACCTCGCGGACCAGACCTGAAAAGGATCTTCTAACATCATGCCATTGATCGTGGCCAATACCATGTAGGAGCTCCGACATCGAACCGACAACGGACGGCCGACAGCTATGACGGCATTGCAACAGAGCGTCGTAATACCTACAATCTAAACTACTTAAACCCGTTGGCATATCGCCGCTGGTCGTCCGACTGCCTCACTGTAGCATCGCTTCACAGCAGAAACGCCACGGATACGACTTCTACTGGTCTTGCCATCTGCTCGCCGGGATATACTCTCTGAAAGATCCAGCAACTCGCAGCACGCCCCAGGACAACGCATTGGACCCAACATCCTCACCATGTCGCAAACCGACACCTCCTCCACAGGCCGCACCTGGGAGGTCTACATTCCCCACCTCAACAGCATACCCCCCGCCATGTCCGACCTCCTCGAGCACTACGCCCACGTCCCACCCGGGCCCAACCACCAGACCCAGATCGACCACGTCCTCGCCGTCCGCGATCCGGTGTACAAATCTAACCCGTATCCTTGCATCGGGCGCTTCCGCTTCCTGACGCTGGACTTGGCTACCCACTGCTTGTATAAGACTGACGTCCTCCCGCGCATGACCAGCACTTCTTCGCCGCCACAAATCTTTCTGGACCTAGGAACCTGCCTCAGCCAGGATATGCGGAAGCTCATCTACGACGGCGCCCCGCCCCTGCACTGCTACGGTGCCGACATCATCCCCGCGTACATTGATGCAGGGTATAAGTTGTTCAACGATGCAGAGCGGTTCCCCAGGGACACACAGTTCTTCTGCCCGATGGACATCTTCGACGAGGACCCGAGCAGCAATCCTCTGTTGAAGGGGTCGGGCGGGAAAGTGGATATCATTCATGCAACGGCATTCTTCCATTTATTCTCTTGGGACCAGCAGTTGGTGGTTGCGGCGCAGTGTCTGCGCTTGTTACGGAAGCAAGGACGACAAGAGGACGAGGGCTGCCTCATCCTAGGCAAGCAAGTCGGCTACGTCGAAGCCCAAGAGTCGCAGCGCAGGGACAACCCGGAGCTGAAGTCCTTCCGGCATAATGAAGCTAGTTGGCGGAAGCTGTGGGAGTCAGTGGTCAGAGAGGAGGAGTTCAGGGACGTGGTGAAGGAGATCAGGGTCGAGGTGCACAAGATGCATGAGCGGCATGAAGGGCTGCAGGCGGAGGATGGGAAGGGGGTTGCGGGTGGGCAGGCGAGTATGCCTAGTGGGTTTCGGTGGATGGAGTGGTCGGTAAGGGTGTGGTTCTGAACGGAGCGGGAGCGGAAAGTACTTGATCTCGCCTTTCGAACAAGTACAGCACAGTAGATGTGGGAGGGAAATGGCAGCTCTTGCCCTCGGTGCGCGCACGGTGTGAGACGAGGCAGCTACGAGTCTGTGACTAGCGATGGCATACGCAGGATCGAAGAGATCATTTCAGATTATCTCTTGAAGAACGAATGTATAGCGCGTGCTAGCATGGATGCATGGATCCTGGTCGTCTGAGACACTCACTTCGGCTGCCTCAATCATCATACACGCGTCGTCTCCCTGTTTATTCTGCCAGCTCCATCCCATCACCTCTGCTGGGGCACCCATCGACTACAGCTTGTCCCCTGCTGGTCTGAAGTCCTCCACAGTAATTTCTGGTGCCTATTCTCAAAGAGTGTAAAGGAAGTCAGGCCTCTTGTCACCCAACTTGTCGATTTCGGCCTCAGTCTTTCCCTCAACCCAGCTGTTCCTCTTCCCGGCCAGTCTCTTAGCGTTCTCGCGCCTCAAGAGCAGATGTTGGAGGATACTGCCGCCAAGCAGCCAGAGAGCCTCATAGGCAAGCACGACTGAATGTCCTGGCTTGAATCGAGGCTTGTCTTCGGCACGATAGATGTTGGAGGAAACCTAGCACACCTGTTAGAGACACTGTGTACCGGTGTACCGAGATGTGAAAAGTGGTGTCTCGCCCAATCTAGGATCTAAGGGAACATACTATGCCGTTGAGATTGCCCCATCCAATGACAAATCCCAAGCTGATACCGCGCTTGTAGACACCTTCGACGTTGTTGGCGGTCCAGGAGATCTGGACATTTCGTTAGCGTTGTGTCGGGCATGTGGTGAATGCTTCGAAGCAGGAATGCAGGAGTCTGAAAATCCAAGACATGTACTCCGTCACATGGATAGTAGTGGTCCTCATCCGATGTAGAAACGCACCTGGCAGGGAGACTTACGGTATTGGGAATGCACGGATAGATGCCCATGGCTCCGAGAAAAGTGCCTGCGTATTGCACGTGCGGGTCGCCAGAGCCGAGCAACATGGCAAAGCCAATGATGCCAAACAGGGACATGAACATGTTGCAGTAGCCTATGCCCTGTCAGCATGGGTGCAGAAGCTCATAAACCATGGTCTCACCTCTTTTGCCAGTGCGATCAGCGATGTAGCTACTGTGATTGTTGCGACAGCTGCGACCGCGTAAGGCGGTACACTATGCGTTGTTAGTTATCCTCACGGAAAATTCGAACGAGTGGCTCAGACTGCATGCCTAGCAACGACCTGCTAAGCCCCCGTACCCGGGCATCTGCATTACGTACCTCAGTAGTTGAGCATGCGTATTTTTGTAACCCATCTGTTGAATGATGGTGGGAAGAAAGAGCGAAAACGCATACAAAGCGCCATCACAGCCCATGTAGCTAGTCTCTGTCAGTCCAAGAGCCGGCAGGGGAACGACTAACGCACATCACCATCCCAGTATAAGTCTTCCAGTCACGCAGAGACGCCCACAGATAGTCCAGCTTAAATTCTTCGTGCTCAGCAGACGACTGCTGGTCGAGCTTCAGACGGCGGATAACGCGGCGGCGGTCGTCCTCGGTCAAGAAGGTTGCCTCGTCGGGGAAGTCGTGAACCATCCAAAAAGAGAGGAACGCGATCACTATTGTAGCCAGTCCCTCGAGAATGAAGATCCATGCCCAGCCGGGTTTGCCTCCGACTCCGTCCATATTGGCGATCGCCGCTGCACTGGAATCGAAGTCAGCTTGAGTTGGGATATTAGTGAGAAGTGAGGAACTGAGTTGGAGGGATTTATGCAACAGGAATACGAGATGAGGACATCAGGGCGGACTCTGAGCCTCCAGGCCCTCTTGACACTCGGAATTCGCATCCTAAAATTTCTTACAGGAGACCACCGAACGATCCGGCAAGCGCTGCGGCTGAGAAGAAGATCGCAGCGCGTATGCCGAACTCGGATCGCTTATACCAGCAAGATAGAAAGTAGTTGACCCTGGTGTATCTGTCAGAATGCACATGGATGGGGGGGACCATCATCGGGAGACTGCTGTCTCGCCCGATCCAGGGGCTTGGGAATACGTACCCAGGAAACAGACCTGCCTCAGTAAGGCCAAGAAAGAAGCGTACTGTGAGCAGTCCGCCATAATCGTGGACCAAGCCCATAGTCGTCATGCAAATACCCCATAGTATCATCGTGACCGGTAGAAAAATGCTAGGTCGGAACTTCTTGAGGAGAATCTGGGTCAATGGTTCTGAGAGAGCATATGAAATGAAGAATATTGTCAACGTGTTGTTGTACTGGTTGTTGGACATCTTGAGATCCTGTTGGAGTCCTTCGATCTTTGCGTTGCCGATATTCGTTCGATCCAAGAAACTGATAAGATAGAGCAGGCAAAGCCATGGGATGAGTCTGACATCGAGTTTCCATAACAGAGCTCTGTCGAGTTTCTTGCGCTCCTCTTCGCTCAGTCCTGCATCCGGATCAGGGACCTCTTCGTTGAGCTGTGCGATGCCATCGGGAGGCCTCTGGTCCAAGTTCTTCTCGTGGTCAGAAGGCGATTGGTCGCTGCTAGAATCTTGTGTAGTGGTGGGCTTGTCCATCGCGATTATGGTTGACAAAACGTTGCTGGAGAGCGAGCACATGCGAGTGAGTAGAGGTCAGCAATTTATGAGGGCAGAGCTCGCTTGCAGGACGAGCATTTCCGAGGTTCTTCGTCATCACTTAAAGACACGGACTCGGTGGCACGGCCATTGACACCGGTATTCGCGGACACACTAGACGGCAGTGACGCGGGGAGTGAAACTGGGCGCCAGTCAGCAGACGCGCCAGCAGCAAATGCCATTGCTCCAGACTGGGGTAATCATAACCACCTGCCGGATGCGCATCGTTTCTGACGGAGTAGTGGAAGAAGCGACCAGTGAGGGACAAGTCTTTATCTGCCTACTCAAGTGCTGATGGCGGGAGTTGGAGATGGCCCCTGTCCGCCAAGGCAATCATTAATCAAGAAGCCCAAGCTTCGGCGGCAAGCTTTGCCGGGAAAGGGGGGGTCAGCCACTGACTTAAAGTAACACGAGACGTCGTGTCCGGGCTGGGTTGCTTCATAGATCAGATACCCAGATTTTCTTGATACTCGATAATTGAGAAGGCCTCCAGCTGTCAGCAATCCAGTGTTGTCATCGTTATCTGTGTCGTGGCTCTGTGGCTGGTGACGCTTCATATCCTGGAATTATGTTAGCTCGAGATTTAAAGGCGGCGCAATAGGCAGGCCACGAGGAACGACGATGGATGAGATGGACGCGGAGTGGGTAAGTCGGCAGGCGCGACTTTGCCGGAATGAGTGAGCAACGACGACAGCATCAGCAGACCATCTAGGTAGATGCAGCTTTGGAAGGTAGGCAGGTAGGTACGTGATCAGAAGGAAGTCATAGGCAGGCGTTCCTGCCAAATCAAGCACTCGCTGTGGTCGGCAACGATCTCTTCTCTCATCAAATTTAGATTGAAACGCATCTACACATCGCTCGCACAGAACAATCACTGCATTGATCCAGCTGCATCACATCGTCTCAAGCCAGTGTATTAGCCATGGGCACACTCATCTCACCCAAATATCCGTCGATGGAGCGGCAGGACCTAACTCAAGGCCAGCTCGGTAGCTTCAAGTTCACACCTGTTGATATTGAGCATGAGCAACGCAACAATATCTTCGGAGAAACGCCGATGCTGTGGCAAGCACAAGCCAAGCTTAGAGCACGTCTCGAACAGCAACCGGCTCTGGAGGGCGTCGCATGGGACAACGAGTATCCTCGCAAGAAGAATAATAGGTTTGATAGGACGAAAGGGTCGCCCTACGGGCCTCTCTCTCACGCAAGCCCCAGATTCATCAATGACTACATAAGTTCAGGCACTGAGGACACAGGAGTCAAAATGGACGTTGTTGAGTCGCGCTCATCCTTGAATTGCAACAGTCCTGAGCGTCTTCACTACGTTCACCAAGCCAATGTAAGTCATTCACTACTGCAGAAAATACCTGAGACTAGTTAATTGACCTCGTCCCAGTATCCTCCTTTCTACCCTTCTCAACCTCGTTCACACCTCCTGAGATCGGCAATGAATCCCGAAGCCAGTGCCTTCGATCCGAGTACGGCCTCATCAGACTCCGGTCGTGAACACGAGGATAACTACAGACTCTTCAATAGCAGTCTCTGTCGGGCTCTTCAAGCCGAGCAACAAGCGCACGAAGAGGCTCTCGAGCAAGTGGACAATGTCCTAGCCAAACTCCACACTCTCGAGATTCAGTTCAAGACGGTAGTCTCTGACAACAAGAGCCTTGCAGCCACGATCAAAGCGCTGTCAGCCATTGTCAAGCACAACGAAAAGAAGATCAAGGAACTTGAAGATCGTGAGGCAGCTCATTTGGCAGGCCACAGTGACAAAAGCGGCTCGATGAATGGCAATGTGAACACTGCAGCGATGAGCACCGGCCTTGAGACCGCTACGAAGAACCTTCCCAATGACCTGCGCGGTTCCGACCCCAGCTTCGACTACGATCAAGCCTCGCCTCTTGTCAAGCAAGTCAGTCCAGGGTCAGACCACTCCCGTATCTTCGACCTCAATCTTCTCGACACACGAAGCTCAAGCAATCCGCAGACTGCAAACCTGAGTAGAGCTCTGCGCAAGCACTTCTCTGTCGACGAGACTTCCTCTGTGAGCTCGACTTCTGTCAATATTACTGTCGACAACGAGCAGAATGCTGACGAATTGATTCACGTCTCTCCTCAGAAGCCGAAGACAGTGTCACAGTTGCAGGCCGATGTGAGCAACACACTTGCTGCTGAGCCTGTGTCGACCCCAAGCCAATCTACCATGGCAAAGGCGGCTGGCAAACTATTGTCCACCGACAAGCTATGGTCCGCCGACAACGAGATGCCAAAGCTTCCTGCTGCGTTCCTCAACACGTACACTCCTAAGAGGAAGGCTGCACCTGTTCCGCAGGAGCAGACGGAAATGACGGCTCTACCCGATCCATCCCCAAAGAGCAGCGGTCCTGTTACTGTCAAAGTCGCTGCTCCGCTCAGCCTGTCCATTCATTGGAAAGTGACCAAAGAGAACCCGATCTTCGACGACGAGCGCGACTGGACTGTCGGATTCAATTCGCAGCCCTATCAGCGCAACCCTTCCCTCGATGTCTTCTGGAAGCACCCTGTCCGCTTCATGGAGTATGGCGATAACGACAAGAACATCTTCCGCACTGTCATGGTTGATTACATCCCAAAGGATGCTACGTATCAGGACGTTCTGGAACACATCTATGGTGGATCACTGGAGAAGGTTGAACTTGTCCCTGCCGTCGGTCGCGAATCCGAGCACAAGACTGCTCGTCTTGTCTTCAACACCGAGCTTGGTGCAAGCACTACCGCCAACTTTGCCCGCGACTACGGCATTAAGATCAAAGGATACCCTGTGCGGGTCTGGCAAGTCCTCACACCTACCTATCCCAAGAACAACCAACTGGATCGAGAAGTCTTCGAAGACGCCTACACGCGCATCTTGATGATCGACAAGGTCAGCGAACAAGCCGTGAACTCGCTCCCAGTCAAATTGGCTACCTACAAGAATCAGATCGTTGAGATTAGGTACACTTTCGATCACTTTCCGATGGTCGAATTCACCAGCGTCGCGGCAGCTACTAACGCCTATCGTCATCTCGTACGGGATCCTCTCTTCGCTGGCGCTGAATTCGACTTCGATCACGACTACTGTGGTGAGCCATATCCATTTGCGTATACTTGATGGCCAATCGTCTGTTGTCATTGTTTGGGCGTCAAGCCGTGTACTTTTAAATGTTTGTTTGCACTTGTCCTCTCATTGGCAGAGATCAACACTGACATTGTGCACAGATGGGCGTGGTCTCGACGAGGTCGCCTTGAAGGATCTCTGGGGTCCGGAACCCACGTCTCAGCCAGCAACGGAATGAGCATCATCAACGACAGACACAATACGTGTGGAGTGCTGTGCGTGGCCGGCGCAATTTGAGGCGAGCATAGATGGGTGGAGTGGTTAGCTCCAATGCTGAGACCACAATGGCTTGCTCAACGTGCTCAATGCAATAAGTAGGACTCACGATGATCAATAGCCACACCGCATAGAGATAGAGAAAGTCTAAGACAGACAAATGATTCAATCGCTTCATGGACAACGTAAGCTCCAGCCAACAATGGCGGGCTATTCGCATGCTGGCTATCGTGCTTTGCTTTACTATGCTGTGCTCGCGCTCGTGCTCGTGATCGTGGTCGTGTTCGTGTCCCTGTATAACTAGGTATACATCCTAGAACTTCACTTTGACCATTGCCTCGTTTGGGTAAGTCAAGCACCCGGCTCGTGCAATCCACCATTCATTTACCTTTCAATCGCAACTGACGCGTCCTCACAGCGCTCCTAGAAGCCTGCCGATAGCAGCATTCTCCAGGTCGTAGAGCAGATCTTTCAGCCAAAATGATAAAGCGTCTCACCCTTCGCCCTGCCCTTGCCCTTGCCCTTGGCTTTCCCTTGCACTACACCACCACCACCAACGTCCCCTTGCGCCACTCCGCCATTGACAGCTCCACCAGCGAAAGCATCGCTAACAGCAGCAGCCGCCTGCGCCGGCGTCGGGCCTTTGCCCCACACACTATTCATAGCCGCAGGCGTGCTCGTCCCGGAGTTCCTGGCAGAAGAATTCGTCGAGCGGACATAGCCGCGCGTATTGAAGCCGGAGATCATCGTGTTCAGGGGTTTTGTGGAGGTTGGCAGGGAGGGGAAGGCGTCGGCCGTGCGGACTGGTGCTGGGCCTGGTTTGGTGTTTGTTCGGGACCCTGTTGTTGATGGGGTCGGGGTGGATGTTGTGGGTCGAGCGGAGGCGGTCGATGAGGACGTGTTGGCCCAGTTGAAGGTATGTGGTTTGGCTGCGCTGCGGGTTGATGTTGGTAAAGAGGGGAAGGCATCGCCACCGACAGGGTTGAGGCCTGGGACGCCGCGTTGGCGGGGTGCCGCGGCGCTGGAGATGCCGCTCCAGGACGCTTGACGCGCTTGTGATGACCGGGAGGATTGTGCTGTGCTGGACTTTAGCTTCAGTACACGTCTCCCGCTGCCGACGTTGACGCCCAGGCCACCGTTCGGGTTGTCTGCTTCGGCCGCACCTTGTGGGAGCGGTAGTGAGGGGTAGTCCTCGTTGATGCTCCGCCAGCTGCTCCACGCTGAGAGTAGGTCAGTCTTTTTGGCTTCATTCTCGTACAGGTCTGCGAGCTCGCGAATCAGGATGCCGAGCTCGTTGGCGCTGCAGTCGAAGAGGGAGAAGAAGGCGTCGATCAGGTCAGCGGCGGAGATGGCTGAAGTGCGGTAGGAGGAGACGTTGGTGCGGAATTGGGAGAGTTTTGTGGCGTCGTTGCCGAGGAGATTGGAGGCTCGTTCGGTTACGGTGGCGTGGCGGAGGGTGCGGGCTCGGTCGGCTGGTGTGGCTGTCGAGGGGTCGATGGTGAGCGTGTCTAGTGCTGGTAGGTCTTGTGGTGTTGGCTGTGGACGAGTCTGCTGTTGGGTGGGCTGTGGACGAGGTGTTGGCGCAGACTGGGTCAACTGGCCACCGAAAGTGCGTGGTGCGACTGTCTGGCTGGTTTGAATAGCCATTACTCGCTGGTAGGCAAGTTCTGCTCGAGTCATTGGCTGAGCGCTGGACACTGGTAGTGGCTCGGCGTTGGGATCTCGTCCCCGCCCGCCGCCACCTCGGCGATTCCGTTCAGGTTGATAAGGTGTCCGCACGTTGTCGAAGCTGGACAAATTGACCATGCGGGCGTCTCGTCTCACATCCTTGGACTGCGAACCAGCATGCTCAGACAGCTGGTGTGCCTTCAGATCCATCTCTGACTCGAAGACGTTGGTCTTATTTGCTTGACACTCAGGGTCGAGACAGACGAAATGATCGGACGCAAAGTGCTTCTCGAGCTCCTGATAGTTGAGGTAGTATTGTGGATTCCGTCCGCCATTCCGTCGATCGCAGATGTGGCATCGCTCGTGCTTCTCACGACAGTGCGTGTAGAGTTCGTCGTCACCATAGAAGCGTTCTTTGCAGAAGCCACATTCAGGATGTCCCTTGAAGCCAGTCTGATCAACTGCGCCGGGCTTGTCGTCACCCCGAGTCTCGTGTCTCCGCAGTTCGGCAAATGTGAACATCTCATGTTCGTGAGCAAAGACCTTCTTATGGCGTATACAGAGATCACACATGAGCTTGCCGTGCTTCCCTCTGACGTGTTTCGTGAGGTGCGGCCAGGAGTGGCACGCCATGTCGCATGTTTGATCAGGGCAGTTGTATCGTAGCAGGAGGATTGTGTCCTCCACGATCGACTGCTTCTCAAATTTGATCCCAAGGTTCTCGTCTATCTTGACGAAGTCGCTGTCTTTGAAATCCTGGAATGGCTTCTCGGTACTGTCCGTGAAGATCGTAAATGGTGCCTCTGTGCGGCAATGGGGGCATGCTCTCGACTTGTAGAGAGCTCTCATGCGTAGAGCACAGATATGACAGGTCTGGTGATTGCAGGGATTGATAGCCGTGTGCTCAATGGGACTGGCGCAGATGAAGCATACCTCTGCGTCGTCTGGCTGTCCATCTGCTGGTGCTGTCTCTGCGTCGTTGGGCGCAGGAGTGCCTTTTTCTGTGGGGGCAGCATCGGTCAGGCGTGCTACCGAAGCTGCCCCAGGCGGTCTTCCAGAGCTCTGGTCTGCGGGTGTTTCTGGAGGAGGTCCTCTGTGACCACCTCTTCCTCGCCCTCTGCTTCCTGATCCCCGCGGCCCTCGTCCTCGGCCTCGTCCACGACCGCGTGGACTTTGTGGTGCTGAGTCTCCCGTTGGCTCCATATGGTTATTTGAGAGGTGCGTCGGGGTATTTGGGTCTTCCAGCGTCAGAACCAGCTGCGGTGTGATTGTGTTTGACGTAACCAACGGATCTGGTGGGGTGGTCCGATCAAACCTGACACTTCCATGCGCTGACCAGAGTTCTGTTCTCGAGGTTTGTATGTTACGGTGTCGAAGTGCAGACGAGCTCCTATGGGACCACGGCGTTAGGATTCAAGTGAGCTGTGTTGGAAGGGTGCTTTGGGTCAAGTCCCTCAGACTTTCTTTGTACGCAGTCGAATTTGTTCAGATCGGCAAGTGACGTCGTGAGCGACCAAAGTTCCGCCGTCTTGGCAGGTACGCCTACTTCTTTCGTGAGTCACCACTGTTGACTGATCTATTCTCAGTGCAAGGTGACTCTACTACGGGTGTCCTCCGTGCGTCAGAGTATATGCTTCGGTCACTTGAAGCTAGAGAACAAAACATGGAGTTTGGTGGGGGCATCTTTTGCTTTCTACGAATTTGGTAAGCATTGGTGGCAAAGTGAGCCAATATACATCCAACTGCCTGCTCTCTCTTCGTGTTTGACTTCGCTGCATGCGACCTGATGAAGAGCTCCTGCTACGACAGAGGCTTCCCTGAGTTCTAGCAGAGTCTCGCCCGCGAATGCATCCGCTGTCTCCTCGACATCAGTCCATGAGCGACCAAGGCTCTATTCGGAGTCTGAGGCTTCCTGTAGCCGGCCCTCGTCTCTTGCCTGCTCCACAGGATTCTTGACATCCATGACTCCTGTAGCCTTGAGTCTCTCGAATAGAACGAACAGCCTTTCTGCCTCGCGCTCCTTCTCCTCCTTACTCATTTTGGGCTGAGGAATGTCTGGTTCTTTGTCGAGGCGCTGACCGGTCACCGGGTTGATCGGCGTCGACCCGGGACTCGCACCCTTCGCGTTTTCTGGGATCGGAATCTTATGTGTCATCAGGTAGCCTGCAGCATAGCCATACCCGACGTTCTGGACATACTTGTGGGCGTCTTTGTCGGAAAGCTCGAAAAGTAAGGATGAGACAGCTTCTGGAAGATGGGTCAAGCCAGGACCTGTGACGAGCTTCAGTAGACGTGACGCCAACGTCGATGACTGCCCCAGCGGAAGATCGCGTTCGTTGTCGCTAGGAAGTAGACTTTGTTTCAGCTTCGTTCGCATACTCTGACCTGCTAATGCGTTGACTCGGCGGAGAATAGTGAGCAACGAGATGAGCTGAGTGTCCAGCTGTGACGCGGTGTACGAAACCAAAGCCTTGTCCAGTATCGAGACTAACTTGTCAACAGCGGCTGGCAGGATGCCCACGTCTGGCAAGTATCTGGAAGCAGCGATTGTAGCATCTTCGCCTTCGCCAGCATCAATGCAAGCTATCGCATTGAGCAGATAGGTCAGGGGTGGCTGCAAAGGTGGATTCGGGACCTGCGCCTTCTCAAGCATTGCGTACAGCACAGGTACTGCCACTGTAAAGCTCTGGCTGCATTGAGGAACAAGATTGACAATGTTGAAGATCAATTTCAGCGTCTCTGACAGAGCCATCGATGTCATGCCTGCACCCACAAGAGACTCACTCATCGACTCATGACGCCGCAGCTGGGAACAGACCTTGCCGGCTAGACCATTGTCTTTTACAATCTGCGCCATATTCGCCGACGCATTGTAAGTCATTAGAAACAAGATCCTGGCACCTAGAAACTCATCGTCGTCTTCAGGCGTATCGTAGTAGTCGGCGACCGACGGAAGCCTGGCACTCTTCGCAAGCGCATCCTGTGTGGATGGGACCAAGATCAGTGCATTTGCCAAGCATCGTAGAGCTTCACGCTGCACGGCCTTCGGAAAGGCTCCCAGGCCGTAATGCAGGAAGAGCGAGACTGTCTGCCCGTCATAGATGCCTTTGATACTGTTCACATCGCGGCCGAGAGCCTTAAGCTCGGCCAGTGTCTGCTCGCGTTGGTCATCGGTCAACGTCTTCTGCTCATGATCATTCTTGAGCGCCGCGAGAAGTGCTTTCACCGCGGAACCACCCTTTGATTGGGCGGTCTGCATGTTCTCGTCGTTGGAATGAGTGAGCGAGATGTAGGACTCATACTTTAATCTTCGCGTTTCCCGTACGATGAGGACCGGTGTGGTGGTCGATGATATTGAAACATCAGAGGAGTGTACAAGAAACAGAAACGCGGCCAGGCGGCTTTCAGCCCAGGCCCCATCAATTAGAGAGAATTGGGCCTAGCTCGAGATTGACTTTCACGCGTCGTCGCGCGTGCGGAGGAGTCGCGATTGACTTGATGAATGCTAGAGGCCTCTACTTGATATATGACATTCTGCCCTCAGCATAGCGATTCTTGCATGTTTTCTGCGTGTTCGGCGTTTGTTGCATGCTGGCTCATGCCTTCCCATCTGCAGCACACAAAGAATGCATAAGCTGCGACCAGCAACATAACCATGTCTGTCGTGGCACTCCCACTCTCACCACCCGGAACCTCGTCTCGGAAGGAGCGAGTGGCTGCTTTCTCGATCCCACCAACGAGCACTCCAGATGACTCGCCCGCATCGACAGGCCCTCCTTCCAGTCTCGGTCTGAGAAAGAAGGTGAATTTCTCACCCTGGGCAAATGAACATCATCCTGTCAAAATCGTGGACGGCGTGGTCGACACGGAAGTCCGAGTCCTTCCTCCGTCCCGCGAATGTGCTGCGTCACACAAATCAATACTGAAGGCAAATGTCCAGGAGAATGGGTCAAGAGGTGGCCAAGACGGGCCGTCGGACGAGCCACAGTCGGTAGCAGAAGCCATGGAGTCAATCGTCCAACAACTGATCAGGAATGATCACGTCGAGTGCGTCGATGCGTACCAAACCCTCACGGCTGCGGTCAAAGCCTACGATGATTTACCAGAGCAGACTGTTCTGCGGAGTCAATTGCATCTGATCACCAAGGCAATGAAGCAGCATCTCACTGTGCTAGACAGATCTGACTACCAGCCTTCCGATATCAATCTGGTCACGTCGGCTCTGAAGGTTCTCGTCATACTGGTCTGGAACTCAGATTTCTCACCCCATCTGAGTGACACTTCAGACTCTTTGCACTCGACCGAGCCATATCCACAATCGTCGAGCATCGAGCACCCAAAGCAGTCATCGTCCACTATCTTCATTTTCTGGCCACGCAGGAATTCCGCCACAGTCTCCTAACCCAGAGCCGGGCAACTCGTCTCATGGAAGGCTTAAGCACTCTGTCAGAATATATAACAGGGAATGGTGTGGTGTCCGAGCGTTTACTGGTCTACTCACGACTTCTCGAACAGGCGAAGGGAGTGATGAAGTCAAAAGCTGCCATATGGATAGATCACATGCTCTCCGCAATGATCTCAACGATTGCCGATACTAGAAACAAAGCCCTGGCACTCGGTAGGAAGGCTTGCCAGTGCTTTCCACCGTCGCAGTCCATCGCTGGAGCAGTCAAAAGCGTTCTGGATAGCCCTCACGATGAAAAGCACACCAAGGGATCGCACGTCTGCGCGAAGCTAACGAAACTGGTCAAGAACCGAGACCAATTGGACTCTGTACCTCAGATGTGGGCTGTAATCATATTGTTGTGCAACTCATCGTCTGTCAGCATAGTCTCTTGGTCAGGTTTGACAAGCTGGCTGCAGCTGATCCAGTTATGCTTCAATGGCAGCGACCCGACTCTGCGAACACAGGCTAATCTTGCTTGGAATCGATTCATTTACGTTGCTCGACCCCACGAAGGCTCGAATGAGAAACTCACAGCGCTGCTGGCGAAACCCGTCATTGCTCAGCTTGAACGGAACCCACACGACACCAAAGCCAAGATTACGTCCTCAGCAGCAACGTCAACGTACTGCAATCTGCTGTACTATGCCATGAGACCGACTGTTGCACCTCAACGTTTGAACAAGCTATGGGACGAGTACATCGTGAAGGTCATGCGGACGTCGTTCCTGCTCAACGCCTCAAATGCAGATATGGCCTGTCGAATCCTGATGTCCTTGTTCTGGAACTGGAAACCAACGCAAAAGTTGTGGACCGAGAATCGCGCGCACGAAAATCGTCTCATGGACCCGGATGAACTGCCTACACTTGACTGCAAATGGGTCAGAAGCAGAGCCGTGCCAATCACGAAGTTGTTCGCTGCCCTCTTCAAGCACTGTTCATGGGGCCGTGCGGACTCGGTGGACCAAGCATATGTCTCAAAAGCGTGGCGCTCCTTTGTCAAGTCCGTTCGAAGTGCCAGCGTCAAGGAGATCAAGATGACTACAGAATCTCGCACATCGATCGCTGCAATACTTGACTTTGTCGACAAGCTGTCTACAGACTCGTTCAAGCAGGATGGAGATACTGATGGCGATCAAACAATTCTGGTCCACGAAGTCCTATCGAGTCTCTATCGGACCACCACGGCTGAGCTACATGTTTCGGCTATCCTCGAGGTGCTAGAAGCTGATTCAAAGGCGCAGTCCACTCCAGTTCTGTATGCGCTAATTGCTGAGATGCAGCGAAGCACACCAACAATCGGCTCAACAGGGGCTCCGAAGCAGCACGTTGATAGTGTATTACGCCTGCTAGAAGTGCTCAATGCCGTGCTGATCGGCGCTCATGTCAATAGCATATACTCTGCAGATCTGCTGTGCAAGGGCTTGAGTCTGTTGATGCCTGAATATGCCGAAGATGGCCTGTCCAGGTTGGCCGCATCATTAGCCCTTAACGTTCGAGATGAGTCCCGTGCTCAACCATCGTCTGCAGCGAACCGACTTGCGCAGATTTTGACGAGAGCTCTGGGTAGTGTCGGGCCCCCAAACGTTGAGAAGCTCGATGCTGTGTTCGCAGCTGCCTTCGGGTCGGTTCACAGAACGATTGTGAGTTCGGTGTCAGATCTTTGGAACAATAAGTTTGGCGGCTGCGATGACCTGCACATCGGGCCGCTGTTAACGGACGCACTACAGCGTCTCCGACCATATGTGGAGCTTCGCATGCCGCCAGGCTGCATGGACAGCTGGACGGAGGTGCGTGACAGCATTCCATCCTATGAAACGCAGGACTCTATGCCTATCCAAGAGCTGAGAGGGAAGCAGGAGCCCCTGCTGGAGGGTGCGGCAGAAAAAGAGATCGTTGCTACCGTCGAGCAAGAACCGGCCAAGGACCTGAAGAAGATCAGCAGCGCAACGACCCGAGCCAAACCACGACACGCGGATTCTCAAGTCGCATTTGTGCCGATCGATTCATCACCACCCGCGGAAGTGGATTCTCAGCACTTGACAGAGCATCAGCGTGAGGTTCGCGATAAGCAGCGATCCGGGCCTGTTGTCGTGTTCGCAGATCTGCGTTCGAGTCCAAGACCGGCAAGCCGAGCACCATCCGAATCGAGGGATTGTGGTCTGGCTCGCAAAGCCGCTGGGTTGGCAGGACGTCCGAGCACGCCGCCCCTGCCTGATCAAGGTGATGAGCTTGAGATACAGCCTTCGCCGACCCCAAAATCCCGATATGCCCGCAACATAGCCGAAGTTGAGATACCATCCTCACCACCATCGATGCATGGCCACCAAGCACACAACGAATCATCAAACCAGCACGCAGTTCTACCAGCCAGGAACCTCGAGCAGGACAGCAACCACCACACAACTGCGCGGTCTGCCATGCTAACAGTACAGCCCGAGGAGGCGGTCTCGAAGCCTGACGAGATCGCAGGCAACAGGAGTCCACTCTTGGAAGCCATTGTTGACCATGCGATCGACAGTCCATTTGACACCCACGATGTCGATTCTTCTGAGGTCGTTCGTGGGACGGAAACGCCCCTTGTCGACGAGAACGCCGAAATGTATGAAGCTGAGGGGCACAAGATGGACGTTGACGAACAGCCACACCACCGTGCACAGTCCAGGGATACACCAGAGGTGCCTGAATCTGAGTCGGGAATAGCGGAGACTCCGAGGCACAAGCAAATGGCTCACGTGGCGGTCAGTCCAAAGACCGACCTTGGTGCACAAGCCGTCATCGCCGTTGCTACGTTCAAGGAAGCCGTGGCTGCAGTCGAAGCAGCCACAGTTCCTGAGGTGGAAGCAGTCAGCGATGATGAAGCCACTGGAGAGGTCCCGAGGGACATTGTCGCGCCAGAAACAGTAAAAGATCGTTCCCAGGGTCAGAATCCAAAGAATGCTAGCAGTGGAGCTGTTCTCACAACGCCTCAACGGCAGTCCAGCAGGATCGACAGCGTCCTGCAGCAGATGAGCGCATCTCAGCTGTCCAACGATCTTGACTGGTCTGTAGTGCTGGAGGGCCTCAATGACAGTCCTGTACCCTACGAAAACAGCCGCCTTGAGCTAGCCATACCTCTTGGACTTTCGCAGACCTCTCAAGGAGGGACCTCAAGCCGCAAAAGAAAGAGCTCTTCGAAAAAGAACTGGTCTCGCAGCAAGAAGAGGAAGACCCAAGAGACACAGTCAGCGTCAAGCAGGGAAAGCCAAGAATCATTTATCAAGACAGAAGCGGAGGAAGGTACCAAGGTGGCCGACGGGAACGAAAGCGATGGGTCGGACGTAATCGAGGTCATAGTACCATCGAGCTCACCTGAGCCAGGCCCTGAGCCTGAGGCGGATGCTGATGGAGATATGTTTGTTGATGCACCTGAGTCGCAGGACACGATCGTGAGGAAGCGTGGAAGGCCAGCAAGAGTCAGCGCAAGCAGTCTTCGGCGCAAGAAGACACCACCATCGTCGCAAGCAAGTCAACAGCCAGCTTCGGAAGGTACTCGTCGGAGTCGGCGGTCAATCTACTCTCAAGAGCTGGAGGATCCTCCACACCTTCAGCCCGAGGTGCAAGCGAGTGGCGAGACGGAGCATCCGGCTGAGGAACAGATGCGCGCCGACAATGAGGCCACAACTGCGACAGACGTGTCCACCCCGGCGCCTCAGCCAATCAACGTCTTGGAGTCGCTTCAGAAGACGCTTGACGCCGTGAAGAATGCTCCGGCAGGTTCGCTCGATCTGAGGGCTGTCGACGAGCTATGCTTCCAAATCCGCTTCCAGGCGCAGCTGAGAGGAGCAGCGGCAGGCGGTCAGTCGTAGGAACGAGGGACGCAATGTGTTGACCGCGGAGGCGCTGGCAAAGAGCAGGCGGGTTGGCATGAGTAGAACGAGTGATCTACAAGCGAGTGCTCTTATGCAGACGTAGACGCAGGTAACCGAGATAGATGCAGCGTTTGCTGCAATGAGGCACGCAGTCAAAATCCCGTGATTGCTGAGCATACTATGATAGAACGGAAGTAGGGGTAATAGTAGTCTCAAGTCACCGGCGTGATAAGAGCCGGCCCGACTGTGCCTTTCGCATCTTGTCAACCGGCGTGAGGTGTGAACGAAGCGACCCGCGAAACGACGAGGATCCCTCGAGCCGCCGAGGCCATTCCCATACACGCTCGATGTTATCTTCAATGTTCCATCAGAGGAGTCCGGACTTGAACTCACAAGTTTTGGCGTCCTCTCAGTAACGGCAGAGCTCATAAGTGAATGGCTAAGTACATACTTGATGTCAGTGACTGATCATGGTTTGGATATACATGCAACACGTCTCATCTCGCACTTCTTCACCAATGATGAAGTCTCCGGCCACTGGACATGTTGCATGCATTGGCTACCAAGACGCTCGCGACGGATGTCAAAATCGTGGCTGTCTATTGCGACACATAAACGAGCGCCCCAGGCTCGGTCAGAGTCGTAAACTAGAAGCATCACAGACCAAGTCTCAGTCACGACAGTTCATCAGATAGCCTGACGAAATCCGAAGCTGTCCCCAGGTCGTCAACCAAGCTTACTCTTCATGTCGATTCTTCCGGTTCCTTTGGCACCGCAGCGAGTGCACTGCGTCAAAGCTTCCGCTGCGGCGACGCAATCGGGCTCATCACAATACTTATGCCAATATCCACATGCGCAGATGCCCCCAAACCACCAATTCTGTCTCTTGCAATCCCGGCACTCAGACATGATACCAAGGCCTCTTTGCCTCAAATAGTGGGTTGAGACATCCACAGCCAGGTCGGGGAGGCCCTCAATCATCTTCCGAAGTCTTGACTTCTTGCACATCTGATCCGTGGTCTTGCATACATGCAACTCTACCATGGCTTCCTGCAGGCAGACATTGCGAAGGTCGCGCTCGTGTGCAGATGTTGTCTCATAGACGGTGGAGAATATGATCTCGATGTGAGGAAAGAATTCAAGACAGTGAGTTCGCTTCATCACTAGAGTGACGCCGATCAAGAAGGCCTTCCGAGCATGCTCTTTGAGAGCAGGGTTGCCCAATTTGCAAGCAATAGCAAACATGTGGACGTGTATGAGTAGTCGATGCACTTCCGGCGCGAATTTGGAGGCGATCCAATTTAGATTATCGGCCTGGCTGATGGAAAGCTCGTTTTCCTGGTCTTGACTAGAGCTGAGGTCCGTAAGTGATAGCTGTGGGCCTTGTGTGTGGTCAAATGATTCGTATCCGCCGGTGTAGATGTAATGAAGTGCTCGAGCAATGACACCAGGATCGTCTTCCGGAAGGTCAATCTTGGACTTATCGGTTTCAGAGAAACCGCCACAGATCGCTCTTTCGAAGAAGTCGCCACCTTTGGTGATGAGAATAAACTTGTGAACTCTGAAAGTGTGCCCCTGGCAGTTTATGATGAGGTCCGAGTAGTGGCCATGCTGGAGTATTCTGACGGAGGATTAGCTCATGGGTCTGTGAAACCGACAGTGTGTTCTTCCAACCTTAAAGCACGATCTCGTTCGCTTCCACCTATCAATTCTCGAGCGCTGGTATCGGTAGGATCATTGGGCGTCTGAGCTGCCACAACCAAGGCTGCGGAGGTGGAGGAAGACTCCTGGCTGGCCATCGCCTCGGTGACGGTAAGATAACCGATTTCCAGAGATGCACTACGCCAGAGAGAGAAACCAAGACGCAAGACGGCGCTGACTTCATATAGTGCTTTAGTGTGGAGCCCATGCCTGTGGCTCAATTCTTTCAAGAAAGCACCATTGATGACCAGACGATGTGCTGTCCTTCAGCTCACATCCAGCCCAAACCGCCAGTAGATAGCATCCTTTGTGTCGGGTGGTTCATCTACGCCTGAACGTTACCCACCACTCCCATTGGCACGCCACTCAAGACGCCTCTCTTCAATCGCATCGCCTTCTCCACCTCCTGATCCGCCAGTCCACCCTCCTCCCTCAATCGAAAGGCCTCCTTCCAGTCCTTCGCGGCGAGCAGCGTCCGTCCCTCAAACCCTTTCCGCCCGATGCTGTCTTGCTCCGCCGCCCACTGCCTTGCCGTTCTCTCCTTCGCGGCCACGATCTGGAGTGCTGGATTTGTGCTGCTACTGCTGATACCGGCACCACCCTGCATATCGCTCCTGGTGGGGAAGATGTGCTGACCTGAGGGCGCTTGTTGGAGGTGCGGAGGCTGGGCGGAAGTCGGAAAAGCGGACTGGGGTTGTGCGGCATTTGAGGTTGGGGATGGTGGTTGTGGGACTCTTTGGGCGCGGCCGGCACGGGAGAGGGAGGAGGCGAAGTCAGGGTCTCGGGCGTCGAGTTCGACAATTTGAGATTTCTCAGTGGAGGGTGGGTGTGTGGCGGGAGACGGATGCACTTGTGCTGCTGCTGCTGCTGGTGAGGATTGTAGCGGTGCTCGGGGTGTAGTTGTGGAGGCCGCGGTGGATGGGTATGAGCGCTTCGCGGCTGCGGCAGCGCGCGAGGCGGTCTTGGAGGATGAATTGCCCATCTTTTGGTGAAGCTACCGGGACTGGGCCTCGAGAATCTAGGGCTGCCAGCACGAGGAAATGCTTCTTTAGGTATCCGACACGAGCAGACGTGATGATATCAGTACTCCCGGACCTCAGAAGGATATTTTCTCCGAAAATCTCGTAGCTTAAGCTCCGGGTAAGTTTTCAGGGACCAACGAGCCGAGCAGCCACTAACCTTAGGCGGGCTTAGGCGTGAATGATGTAATTCGCTAGGGGTCCGCAGCCCACCACGTTTTCGTTTCGAGATGTTTCATGTGGTGGCTTCGACATCGATTGTTTGGGACGTGCCCCGCTAGCCAACGTCCTTGACCGTCAAGTCAAGTCTGTCTTCTTTCACAAAGCATTCGTTAGCATCTTGCGTTCTAGCCGTACGCAAGCACCAACCTCTCCCTCACACATTCACATTCAGACATTTCATTGCCGCCACAATGGAGCGCAAGAACCGCCCAGCACCAATCCCCTCCTCCCCCAGCTTCCAACAGCCCTCCGTCGACCTCACAGACAACGTCCTCACCGCCCGACTCCCCTCCGGCGACAGCGTCACCGTCTACCTCTACGGCGCCACCGTCACCTCCTGGAAGACCGCCAACGGCGCCGAAAAGCTCTTCCTGTCCTCCGCCGCCGCTCTCGACGGCTCCAAGCCCATCCGTGGAGGCATCCCTCTAGTATTCCCTGTGTTCGGTCCACCACCAAAAGATCACGCTACGGGTCAGCTGCCTCAGCATGGCTTTGCACGGAATAACTTCTGGGAGTTCTTGGGGAAGAGCAGTACGGAGAGCACGGGCAAGAAGGCTGATGATAGTGTCAAGTTGGACTTTGGCCTGAGCAGTGGTATGCTAGATGAGGCGACGAGGAAGAAGTGGCCGCAGGACTTCGGGCTGGTGTACAGTGTCACGCTGGGCAAGGGCAGCTTGAAGTGTGCGTTGCATGTGCAGAACAAGGGTGCTGAGGCTTTCGAGTTCCAGTGCTTGTTCCACACCTATCTTGCAGTCAAGGTAACTCTTGTCCCTTCTCACCCTGTCCGTGACATGAATCTGACCAAAATGTACAGGACATCACAAAGACCAGCATCTCTGGCCTCGCCTCAGCTAACTACATCGACAAAGTCCGCGGCGCCCACCCCTTCACCGAATCCTCCAACAACCTCGTCTGCAGCGGCGAGACCGATCGAGTCTACACTCCCAACCCATCCGATAGCAAGATCACAGTCAACGAGGCCGGCAAGCCGAGCTTCGTTATGACGAGAGAATCGCTTCCCCAGACGACGGTGTGGAATGGTTGGGAGGAAAAGATCAAGGGCATGGGTGACTTTGAGCCCAAGGATGGATGGAAGCGATATTTGTGTATTGAGCCAGGCAGTGTCAATAGCTGGACAAAGCTGGAGGGTGGAGACGCGTGGGAGGGCAGTGCTACGTATGAGAGTAAGCTGTGAGAGACGACGATCTGACCAAACCCTTCCAGAGCAGGCAGGGGGAGGCAGGCATTCACGAGCATGCTTTTAGGGCGAAGCAGGCACAACATCCGTCGCAGAAAGCCCGAGCATTGCTGGACACGACCGACACTCCGGTGCGTATGAACGCCAGGGGGCCGCTGATGAATCTCACCTACGGCCGGGACGATGGCGACCCAAGGAACGCGGCCCCATATCATCGTTGCCGCGTCGGTCGCAAGCAGGCTTCGACACATCTCTGCCGTCAATGGCCACAAGGCAGCCCCGGCTAGATCCAAGCCTGACGAGCAGGCAAAGAAGCGCAAGATGAAGACAAATGACAGACCAGAACCATTACCACTCTGACGCCTTGAAGTCGAGATTGTCCTGCTTTCTCATCTCTATTCTTCTTCTCTACCTTAGGCACCGCTCTTCGTCGCAATTGATTGCTCGCATGCATTTATTTCTTGTTCGCATTAGCTCGTCCCCGTCTCGCATTCAGGGCCGATCCTCTTCCGGTCCAACTTCATGGTTCGTGCTACTATCCCAGAAGCCAAATATTCGTATGTAGCAACGAGCAAACCAGGTTTTCTCGTGCCAGACTGCAGAGCGGTGGTGCGGAGTGAGATGTATGGCAGAGGTTCAACAATTCGTATCCTCGTGTATCCGTCCGCGCAAACGACGCCCACACATTTGCTTCGCCCGAATCATACACCACCATTGACGATCCCGCCACCACTATCGTTTCCTCGTGCCTCACTCCGCCTCCTCAACTCCTCCCAGGTCCCACCCAACTTCTTTGCCTCCCCTGCAGTCCGCTCCGCCCGCAACCCCACATATCTGTTCCACATCTCCGTACTCGTAAATACCAGCACCGGGATTCCTACCATCAGACCCAGCCATTTCCGGGAGAGCCGGCGAAATTCCGGGTTCTTCTTGAGTTCCGCGAGTGGGAGCTCGGTCGGGCGTTTCGGCGGTGGCGATGGAGTGTATACAGGGCCGGCTCTGGGCAGACTCGAAGAGGATGGCAGGACTGGTTTTCGGGCAGGCAACGATGATGAGGGAGCAGACACTCGTGGTGGGTGCCTGTTTGGTGCAGGTTGTGATGGTGGTGAAGAAGCTATTGGTGCGGTTGCTTGTGCTGCTTGTATGGGCGGATTTGCTGGTTCAGGTCGAACTGGTGCTTGTACAAGTGCTGCAGCAGCTGCCGTTGACGGTGCGTCGACAATTGATGCAGGTGCAATTTGAGCTTCCGTACCCATCGCCTCAGCGGTCGGCTCTCCCACTGCTTGCTCTGCTGCCCGCAATCTCGCGAAACTCTGCGCTCCATACGCCCGTATCCGCTGCATCGTGTCGATCTGGTCTTGGGCTGGATTACTGCCGCCGGCGACAGGGTTCTCCAGCGCTGGAGATCCGAAAGAAGACACAGCTGCTGCCTCAGCTCTCGTTCGGGCAGCCGCTGCGGCGCGAGCTTGGCTGAGTGGGGTGGCGGAGTCTCGTTCTTGCGGAGCTCGCGCTCCTCTTCGAAGGAGATGCTGGTACCCGCCGAGGGTGGGGGCTCTGGGTCATTGAGGAAAGAGGACAGGAATGGCGAGGATACTTGTGCTTTGGATTGTGCTTGTGCTTGTGCTTGTGCGGGTGGCGATGCTGGTGCTCCCGCTGATGGCTTGGCGGGAGGCGATATGGGCTCAGAATCATCCGGCATTGCTTCGGCAGTAGGTGTCGTTGAAGATGCTGCAGGTTGTGTTGGTGGTGTTATTGACGATGTCGTAGGTTTTTCTACAAGCTTGGAGGCATGTTTGGCGGGCGTAGTTAATGTCGTTGTTGATGCAGATTTTTCCGAGGTTGACTTCACCGTGGTCGGAGAAGCAGCTGCAGCTTTCGTCGTCCTGCTCGTTGTGGCTTTGGCAGCCGGCTTTGATGCAGCAGTCGTTGTCGTCGACTTTGACACGACCTGGGTTGCCGGCTCGATCACCGAATCATCACTCAATATGGACTTCTTGGCGCGCTTCGTCGTTGTTGTTGTGGTTTCCGCTTTCGTAGTGGCCTTCTTGCCAGCATCTTTGACCCCAACGACAACCTTGCTCGTCGTTGGTATCGCTCTCGGCTTCTTTGCTGGCGACGGTGGAATCTCTTCCACGACGGCAGGCCTGGTCAGTGCAGCCGTGGTTGCCTTGCGCACACCTGACGTTTTCTGCACGGACATGGTCGTGTCCGTGGGTTGATTGACCAATACCACGCCGTCCTCTACCACGGTCTTCTTTGGCCGTCCTGGTCGCTTCTTCTGCACTGTGTCCGCCATTGTTGTTGCGACCCGATAATGCTGTGGTTATTGACAGGATGAATGAGGCAACGACAATTTTTGGTTTTCGAATATCGACGCGTCTTGAAACGCGAGTATTTTGTCTCTGCTAATTTCGGCTGGCTTTCTAGGTCTCCACTCCAGGGATTCCCCCGCAACGGAAATAAGCCCGGCATGTCTGGAATAATGGAAGGAAGGCGGCAAGGCAAATTCACAAGCTCTGGGTGCAAGAGCCGGCCACCTTAGGCATCGCGGCCTCTGGAGCGACCATCCTCAGGGGTCAGAAGGATTGATGTGCTAGCGCCAGGGGTCAACACGGCTAGATCTGCGAAGGACCGCCGGTACGTGCATAGTAGGCGGTCAGTACTGATTTAGATCCCTTGCTATGATCTGGGCACGGCTCAGGCGCCGTTCAGTGGTCATGAGTATTAATGATTATCGATATCTGCGAGTACATATCTACCTATCGATATTGTTACTTCCTCTATAAAGAAAGGTAACCTTCTGCAGCCGTTGGGGGACCCCGAATCCTCCTATTCCATCGCTGTAGCCAATGTAGCATATCGGAAGTCACGATGAGTTGACAAGGCTCAGGAAGACTCGGCTGACTGGTCTGCCATATCAAGCAGCCCTTTCCAAGATTTAGCATGTTGACTAACCCTGTCCACCGATATCTGCTCTGCGTGAAGGAATGTCCAGAAAGGGAGCAATTTCGCCCTCAATTCTGCTGTCGCCATCGGCTTCCTCAACCAGAAATGGTATGCGTTGTGCCATGAGCGTTCAGAAGACCGCAATCGGGGAGGTCGCATGAGCGTCTCCTCCTATCCCTCTACTTTGGCATACGCCTCGTCCCATGAAAGCTCATCAGATGTTGGATCGGATCTCTACCACTGGCCTCTCACCGTGATAGACTATCCAAATACTCATAACGCGTCCTCTCGCTTCTCTGTTGATCATAGCTCAGTTGTCCCCACCTCTGTTGCTCGATCCTCCGCTGCTCGCTTTCCTGTTGCGTAATGCCGTTCGTAAGGCCACCACCCCGAGCCGTAGGCCCTCCACCAAGACCGGGGACACTCGGGGCACCAACGTGAGCTGCACGCTTGCCAGAGGACAGGAATATCTTAGATCCCAACCCGTTGACGGTAGTGCCGTTGAGAGCTGCTCGTCTCTTCTTTGGTGGCGCTCCATCACTGGGAATGTCACTGTCGTCGTCACTGACAGTGATCGCTCTTCCTCGCTTTTTCGGCAAGTTCTGATAGCTTCGGACGCCACGGACTGCCCATTTACGCCGTTCATAGCATGGAATCCATTCTGTAGATTGTTCTTCAGCAAATCAGGTCGAGTCTTATCATTTGCTTTTCGTGCACTTTTTGCATCTCGCTGGACATCGCCAATGATTGCCAGCAATGGGTCATCGTCGTCCTCTGGCGCTTGCCACGCTGTTGCGGGGTTGGCCACTTGGTCGTCGATGCCATCGTCTGAGTCTTCTACCTCAACAGGATGCCCCGAAGACTGTGCGACGGTGCCGTTGGCTGAGCCCTGTACGTACGACAAAGTGGTCGGGATGGCGGGCAGTCCGGCTGATTCACGCTTCGCCTCGATGCGTGTTCTGATCTCGTTGTATGTCATGCCGACGGTCACGGCAATGCCGAGATCTCTGGCCTCTTTTCGAATACGGTCCAGCATCTGCTGATCCCAGCGCATTCGCTCCTCGTATGATCGCTCGCCGTTTTGCGCCTCCATGCTCTGTCGTGGCAGCTCTCGCATGCCTGAATACGAGTCAAGACCTGGCGAATGACTTACGGGAGAATGGCTGTGACTGTGGTTGATGGCACTGCTGCTGCCAGAACCGCCGGAGGACGAGCCGCTGGTCAAGACATTGTACAGAGCTGACACTCTTCGACCTTGCGCTTTAGGCATGATCGAATTGACAGGAGGAACAGCGATGGGTAGTACGGCCGCTTTTGGCATGACAGCAGCCACATCCTCATTCTCTGTCGGAAGACCAGCCCCAGCTCCTGCTGATTCTCCTCGTGGCGAGTCTTGCTCACTGGAGTTCTGTTGGCCATTGTGGTGTGCATGATCATGCGATGCACTGCCGCAAACGCAGAATCGAGGTCGGCCTTTCTCGAGCCATTTTTCATACAGTTGAGAAGCCTGCCCATCAACAGATGACTCGTCTTCGTCGGACTCCTTTGACTCAGCAGCAATCTGTGCGAAGGCCAGAATCCGGGCCGAAGGATCCAGACAGAGCAGGTTGCAACTCATGGCAGGTGACATCAGTCTAACACTAGGCGCATAGAATGATTGGTACATGGGCGTTCCAGGGTATTCGTGAGAGTTTTGAGTGGTCGGCAAAGCCGCATGTCGGAACTCACCCATCTTTCGTGCCTCAGCTTTGGCTTGAGCCCGACGAGAGAGCTTCTCCGGCTTTCCAGCGGTGCTGGGCAGAGCCTGCGCTGGAGCTTTCGATGCCTTGCCAGGATTGGCAGCTTTCTGTGGGAAATCCCTATGCTGTTGTAGAGGACTCTTTCTTGTCTTCTGATCTACCTTGACTCGCTTTTGTGGTGGTCCCTGAACGGCTGGAGGGATTTCCGCTTCTGACTCCTCGGCAGCTTCCTGAGCACTAACGGAGAAGCGCAACTTGGACGGCTGGCGTAACGACTTCCCTTTGAGGCGAGGAATTGTCAGGATGATCTTCAGAGACTGCTTTGGTGGATCCTCAGGCTTGGGTTCTCCATCTATGCTCTCGATAGAGTCAGGTGCCGATCGTTTCCGGCTGGGAGTGGTATTCGTCGAGCCACTGCCAACCCTCTTGCTGCGACGAGCAGAGCTGCTCTGCGTGCCCTCAGCCCCATCGTCACTCTCTGGACTGATGGGTGTCGGAGCGTAGGACTCAGGCTTGGTGACAGATCTTTTGGGTCGATGGTTCGCACTGCTCATTGCCTGATCTGCAGGCAAGTCTGCTGCAGCAGTAAGAGCTGTATCTGTATCCTGCTGATGGAGCGATCGTCTCGAACGTGTTGGCGTTGAAGCTACGCCATTTCCGAGATCTTGCTCGGAATGCACTGGAGAAGCCACGACCAGGTCCTTAGCCGTGCTAGGATGGACTATAGCCGACATCGAGTTGTTGTCCGTCGATTGTGCAGACGGAGCTTCCTTCCGTGCTGCGGAGGTAGTCTTCCGTGCCGGCCGTGAGTTTGATCGGTCTTGAGGGCCGGATTCTACGTTCGGAACCGTCGTAGTAACTGGACGTGAGATGCGACGTCGACTCTTCGTCGGTGATGGAACGCTTTGTTGCGAAGTCGACGAATCCCTCTCCTCGTCAGCACGATTGTCGCCATTTGGCACGTCTAGCGTGTCTTCCGCTACTTGAACTTCCGTCCTGGCCATGCTGTCATTCGGCAAGATACTCACTTTCGTAGATCGAGCTCTAGAAGTTCGCTTCGGTGTAGGGCTCTTTGACTGCTTTCGAGATGTTGGGACTGCATGGACGTCTGAAGGCGTTGCTGATGCTCTCGACCCAGAAGAACTTTGCGTGCTGTTGCTACGACGCTGCCGCTTAGCGACAGGCATGCTCTCTTCGGCCTCAAGAGCTCTCTTAGTAGGCTTTCGGAATCGACGAGATTCTCGCTTAGCAGCCTCGACAGTAGATGTGTCCTCAACAGTCGGCTCGATTGGCATAGCTTCCGGCCCTTTCATGCTGGGAGGTGGACTGGCTGAGATCTTTGGGGTGGGCAAATGGCTGGTCTCTTCTTCAAGCAATGAAGTCGTTTGCAGTGAGTCCGAGATCGGGATGTCTGATTGTGTCGGGATGCTCGGACTTTGAGAGTCTCCATTCAAGTATCTGGGCCCGATTTGTCCGGTACCATTGGAGTGAGTGCCAGCAAGCGCCTCGAGTTTAGCGGTTGGTTTGCGAGCTCTCCCAGATGAGCGACGCGAGGTCGTCTCAAGCGATGCCGTAGAGACTGAAGAGGTACGAGGCATGATTGCTAGTGGTATGGGCCACGCCTATCGATACTGGACAAGAGTTACCAAGTTTTGGGCGCTCCACGGTCCTGGAGGACAGGAGCCAGGCACTACGTCCTAGGCGTGGTCGATGGATGTGGCGTTCGAACGTGTAGATGCACGTAGACTCTATCTGTCAACGGCACAAAAAGATGGATGATAAGAGAGCCCTTCGCGTCGCGAAAGATAATATTGAAGTTGGTACCACCGAAGTTGCAGAAGGAACGTCCCGGTGGCACGGCAGTTCAAGTAGCATATGATGCCAATGAAGAATGCAGATGGACTTGAAAGCCCGCTTAGCCGTCTTGATGAGTGGCAATGCCGTGTAGGGTTGACCTGGTGAAGTGTGACGGTCGGATGAATAAGTTGATGAAGTGTCGTCCTCTGTCAGAAAAGCAGTGTCTCATCCGCTTCAGGCGGCCTTGGCAAGGACGACCCGGTCTTGCCATACCTTGCGACACACAAGGTGCGCGCCGAGCAGATGCCTTGCAACGAAGTCACCGTCGCTCAACGTAGTTGGAAATAATGCCATATGGAGTCTACAACGGGCACGAGGGACTGAATTCGTATATGCGTGCAGAGTAGGGAGTTACTTAATTATGCTCTTCGCTGCAAGCTGTGGGCGTCACCGACAAACCACGTATTCTTCTCAACAGTCTACGCAGGATATAGGTACCAAATACATGACTATGTGGTAGCACCAATCAATGAGAAGACACAGCTGCTCCAGCAGCAATGGTATGGAGAGGGCAAGACTCGGCCTGAACGTTGCCAATCGGGCCAGCCTCTACGAGCTTCTAGGTTTTCATTGAGGTCTTGCTCGTGCCATATCTTGCGACATTCTCATATCCGGAGCCCGACGAGCACAGATACTACTGGAGTATTTAGCAACGGTCCAGCGATGCCTGCAGCATGCTCACTCACCAGTGTCGCAAATGATCGGTATCTAGAAGCCGCAACCACTGTTGGGCGCTGCTGCACCTTGGCCCAGTCCGAATGCGTAGGCTGTGCCATCGACAACGTACTATGCGCGCAGATTTACCTACGCAACAACACATATATCAATAGCTGCCTCTGAACGATGGTCACCCTCTTTGTGGTCGCGCCAGTCCTCCTCCCAGGACCTGATATCAAGTGTCTGCCGCCATAAGCACCCTAAGGAGCGCCATCTTGCACATCCAGGTACCAACGAGGAAGCCTTTATACTTTTAATGAAACGCAGAGACGTGCAAGTTCGCATGATGAATGCGAGTAATCACTATTTGTGCAGCTCCTCTATGCGCCAAGCGCTGAACATCTAGGTACAGGTGCTTGTGCTTCTTCTCTCGTTTTACCTGTTGCTGAATGGACGTCCATTAATCTGTGCCAATTAGTCTCCTAACAGGCTCTGCTAACTTCGCAAAGCATTAGAGATTTTCCGAGGACTGCTTTTGAAAGCACAAAAGGAACGACTAGCACCTACCAAAAATTTCGATAATTGGTGCTCAAAGGATGGACCGGACATCCAGGGGTCGGCGAGGCTGCAAGAACGTTCGCCAAGATCTCGGCTAAGCTGCCTCTTTGGAAAACATCGATCCCCCAGGTTCAGACAGTGTCTTTACGACTATGGCTTCATGCCGCCAGCAGCCAACATGAGGATTTCAAACGCTCTTGTTCACGCCGTGAGCCTCCTCGGGGTCAGCCAAGCCGTTCTAGGAGCCTCAAGCTGGACGTTCAGCGATGCTACCGTTTCGGTCCAAGGCAAGGGTAGCGGTGTCGGGAGCGGATCGAAAGAGAAGTAGGACACTGCTGTTCGCAAGTTCTGACAGGACTGACGATGTAGTCTGAGCCCTAAAAGCCCACTCACGAAGCCGTTCGTCCTCGGTGCAAGCGATACTCTGAAGGTCGTCCTCACAACAAAGGAAGGCAAGACTTCGAAGCGTCCACAGCAAGCATCTCTTCTCCTACGGGATCCTGCAACGGATCTCGATGTTACATATCCTCTGAGCACCAAGGAGTCAGGAAAGGGCAAAATCGACCTGGTAAGCCCCCTCGCCAGGCTACGGTGGCAGACACTCATCGATCCTAGTCCCACAGAGACCTCCCGCTTCAATTCCTTCGCAAAGACACTGTCCTCTCAGCCTACTTGATCCTTGCCTCGACCGGCGACGCTGATGGCTACTATGAGCGCGCATTCTCCGTGGGCGTCAAGGCCGACCCTACGGCCACGACTGGCTCAACCGAGAAGCCCCTGCGGTACGGCAAGCTGCCAGAAATACACCACATCTTCCGCTCCGATCCCAAGAGTCCAAACTTCGTCATCGTAGCATTCTTCACTGTTGCTGCTGCGGCTACACTCCCGGTGCTACTTGGCTTGGTAAGTCTTCTCCAGAGCTCCAACAATGCAACAGAGACTGATAGTCTTGCAGTGGCTACAAGTCGGCGGAAACCTCAACCACCTGTCCAAAGCACTGTCAGACGCACCTGTCTCGCATGCTCTCTTCTTTGGCTCGATCGTCGGCATTGAGGGCATATTTTTTCTGTACTATACGGTCTGGAATCTGTTTCAGACGCTGCCAGCACTTGCAGCCGTGGGAATTGTAGCATACATCAGCGGCAGCCGTGCCTTGACAGAAGTACAAGATCGTCGCCTAGCAGGCCTGCGTTGAGGATAACAAGCAGTGGATCACTTCCCTACTGGGCTGCTCAGAAGCCGACCAAAGCGCACGTTAAATGGTTCCACAGAAGCCGTGGCGATGCAGGACTCATGAGCGCGTCAAAGCCGACGAAGCGGAGGAAGAGATCCGCCGACTGTCTGCCAGCACCGATTGCGACGTACTCTGATCCTGTGAGGTGGCCTGGTCTCTCCGCAGATTCGTGCAGCTCACCTCTGGCCAAGGCTGTTCCACTGCGCAGCAGCGTGCGTCTGCTCCCACGCTGAACAGCTGCTGCCCATAGGAAGACATTTGAGCCGCTGTCATCCAGAAAACAACGCCTGTGCTGGGTCTGATCTGGCCTGGGTGCGACCGCGGAGCTTCCGGTGTGTTGTGCAGCGAGGTCAGGATAGCACGCAAGTCAGCTGTCATGGAATGAAGTTCAAATGTCAAGTCTAAAATAGGTATCGATAGGTTGCCTACGATATGCGATGTCGTGACCTCAGTCCCCTCATCCAGGCCCTTCCATTATCTCCCTTGCAATCTTACTCCTCCTCCTGATCCTCTCCCCATTAAACACCAACACCCACGGCACCAACGTCAACAGCGCGCCCACCCCGCCCAGCAAGCAACTCGCTCCCAAAAATCCCAACCCATTGAACATCTGCACCGTGAACAGCGGAAACGCCGCCGCGCCCATATTCCGACAGAAACTCTGTCCCGCCAAGGCGCTGCTCGCGTAGCATGATATACATCCGCGAGATAGTTGAAGACGGCGAGGTAGATGCTGAAGATTCCAACTTGCGCCACGCCGAGTGCAATGACGGGGGAGATCCAGTGGATGTGGCTTGAGGAGGTGGCGCCGAACCAGAAGAGGCCGATTGGGAGGAGGGCGCTTTCTAGGCAGGCGAAGTACAGGCGGCCCTCGGGTTGCTCGAGGAGGTGCGGCCACCACTTGCGGGCGGCCTTTTCTTGGTAGATGGACAGCAGGGCGCCAACGATGGCGCCGACGGTCAGGGAAATGAAGACGCAGCCGTTCTCCTGGACGTCGAAATTATGGCGGGCGGTGAAAACGAGAGGAATGGCGGGAAGCGTGAGGTAGAGGGTGGCCCAGGCGAAGGCTGCCCAGAGCGAGAAGAAGAAGACGACTGGTTCTGTGGAGAGGAGCTTGAACGGAGTTGTGGTCGAGAGGTAGATCATTCGTTGGATCGAGGAGCGTTGCTCGTCGGCGAGGACGCGGTAGCGGATTAGGTGGGTGGGCTGGTAGGTGTCGGAAGTGGGCTTTTCTGTGGGTGGAGGGAAGTGTTCGGACTTTTCGAGTGCTTCGAAGTATGTGTTGAGTGCCTTGGCGCGCCGCGAGAGTAAGACTGACCCTCGAGTTTCTTTCAAGAAGAAGAACATTGCGGCTAGGAGGATACCGTCGAGAAACAATTGATGGTAGAACACCCAGCGCCACGAGACTCGACCGATGATGAAGCCAGACAGGAATGGACCCATGCCTGTACCAGCGAGAGCGCCGCCCGAGTAGATAGCCATGGGCGTATTACGGTCCTCTTTGTGATAGATGTCGGCCAATACACCCCCTATGATGGTCGAGAATGTCGATGCAGATCCACCTACGAAGAAACGTGCGACCAGCATGCCAGCGAAGCTGTCGGTTAGGGCACAACCAATCTGTGCAGCAACGAAGACAACACAGGAAATGATGAAGACGGGTTTCCGTCCATTGATCTCCGAAAACGGTGCCAGGAACATGGGAGCAATTCCAAAGCCCAGACACCAGGTCGTTACTCCCACATTGAATGCTACTGTGCCGATGCCCCATTTCGCCATCAGTGGCTCCTTTGCCATGGAGTACGTCCCAGCACTGTAGGCGGCACAGAACGTGGCGAACGTGCATAGAATCAGAACGACAGTCTTGCGTGAGCTTGACCAGCTGAACGGCGACTCGTAATTCCTGAGATTTGGCGGTTGTGGAGCATCGGCGTGAATATGCGTGGTCGCATACGCTGGCAGAGCGGTCTCGAACTCGAGGTACTCATATCTGACGTCGCTACTGTAAGGAGGTTCCCGATCGGCGTCTATGTCTTTGTGGTCCAGATCCTTTATAGGTACTTCGACGTCGCCGGAGGCCTGACTCGATAGGCTCGCACTGTCTCGCCTCGTCCGCCTAACGGGATCGTTCAGATTGCCAGACATGGTCGCCAGGTTGCCTGTTTCGGTTTCAGGGTCAGACGTCCATCGAATGCTTCAGTGTACTGCTGGACGGAGCACAGCAAGTATCGAATGCTGTATAAAGGAATGTATGTTGGATATGAGTCAAAGGCTCATTGACGAGTTCGGTGAACTGTCCGTCGAATTGCTAAAATCTCTTCTACTTCTTAGTAATAGCAAGCGTATTCAGACGGACGCCTCGTGAGACCGTCGGCATTGATGAAGCTTCGAGCGCTCTGTTTGAGTGGACTCGCGCTGTGCTCTATATTCAGTACGCGAACTGCCCAAGCATGACCACAACAACGGCGAAAACTCGTTGTGCTGGAGAAACGATAATGTGTACGTCTTCTTCACGGCGGGCATATCCGAGGTTAGGACGGACGGAAGCCACCTACGGCATCGACCTTTCGGCTTCGAATAGACGCGAGCCCTGTCGATCGTCACTAACTCCACGACGGACGGGCATGTCTTCCGGAACTTCTGTGAGTGCTCCTCAACGCGTCTCGCTGAGCGCGAGGTTCAGAGGATGCAACATGTCGGTAGGGAGGACTTTACAGCGAATTTCTGCCGACGTTCCGCCATTGACTTATGCTGGCTTACCTGATGGTCGAGCTGACCCGTGACAGCAGCTGCCGGTCTCAGGGCAAGGAACACGGACACGACACAGGCCGCCTTCCTTGTGACGAGCCTCACCCGGGCCCGCCCAAAGCTCTCGCCTAAGGCGTCAGTGTTGCAACCACGGACTCCGTGCTTAATACTAAAGTACTTACCACGATGTATCCCGAGGTCGCTTCCAAGTCCTCTGTGAGCTGGTACTACGACGCCCACTTCCAGGCACTGCCTAAACCTGGTGAAAATGCTCCTTCCACACTCTATAGATGCTCCCGGAGAGGTAATCCGATGCAGCTATCTCCCCCGCAAATGCACTCGGTTATCATGATTGACCTCGGATAGCCTCCCGCGTATCTACGCGTAGGAGGGCCTTTTCGCGATATGATGAACCCCTCCTGTATTTGACTGATCCTACTCATCCTGCCTGCGCGGGCTCGTCTAACCTCGCCAGACAGCTTTATTCAACTACTATGCAGCGAGATCTAGGACAGGGCCGTCTGCGCACGAACGGAGATCATGCCAACGGTGCCCATACAGAAGCGAATGGCCACGGTAATGGATCGAGGGACCTGCCCCTGGAGTTAGACGCACTTGTCGTCGGTGCCGGCTTCGCTGGCTGCTACCTGCTCCATCGCCTTCGTCAAGAGGGTTTCAGCGTGAAGATCGTGGAAGCTGGCACTGGCCTCGGTGGCATCTGGCATTGGAACAGCTACCCTGGCGCACGAGTGGACTCACAGTACCCCATCTATCAGTACTCACTGCCAGAGGTCTATCGGGGCTGGACCTGGAGCCAGGAATACCCGGATCATGTGGAACTGAGGAGATACTTTGACCATGTGGATGAGATTCTGGACATCAAGAAAGATGTCATATTTCAGACTAAAGTCGTTGGGGCAAAGTTTGATGAGACTGCTGATAGGTGGTTGATCGAATGTGACACTGGCAGGCAGATATCATGTCGTTTCTTCTTGTGCTGCACAGGCTTTGCAGCAAAGCGCCACTTTCCAGACTGGCCCGGGTTGGAGGAATTCCAAGGGACGATATGTCACTCCTCTTTCTGGCCATCCGAGGGTATGGACGTCAAGGGCAAGCGGGTAGCCGTGGTCGGTACAGGTGCGACCGGCATTCAGATAGCCCAGACAACGGCAAGAGATGCAGCTCAGCTCACAGTCTTTCAACGCACACCAAACCTTTGTTGTCCTATGCGTCAAGCTAGCATCGACCCAGAGAAGGCCAAGAAGGATATAGAGAGACTACCAGAGATATTTGCCGATCGAAACAAGACATACGCCGGCTTCTTATACGAGGCGCAGAAAGATATCAAGACTTTTGACCATACCCGGGAAGAGCAGGAAGCATTCTTGCAAAAGCTTTGGGATATGGGGGGCTTCAGGTATGCAAGATTTTCACGGCCACATCGGTCTGTGATGTGAAAGTATCGAGTGCTGACAGTCCCCTCCTCGATGCAGGCTTCTAGCAAATAACTATGGCGACATGCTCATGGACCCCAAAGCTAACCGGGTAGTATACGACTTCTGGGCCCGCAAGATCCGGGAGAGGATCACCGACGCAGAGAAGCGAGATACCCTTGCGCCGCTTGAGCCACCACATCCATTCGGCGGCAAGCGACTTTCGCTCGAGCAGGACTTCTACGAGCAGATGAACAAGCCCCATGTCTCGATCATCAATATCCGGCAGAATCCGATCGACCATGTTGTACGGGAAGGTATCGTCACTGCCGATGGGAAGCTACACCAATTCGACGTGATTGCCATCGCTACTGGGTTCGACTCGTTCACTGGTGGGCTTAAGGATATCAACCCGATCGGCGTGGGGGGTGCGCCTCTACGTGAGAAATGGAAGGATGGCACATATACGGCGTATGGTCTTACTGTCTCTGGGTTTCCGAACTTCTTCTTCTTGTATGGACCACAAGCGCCGACGGCGTACGCGAATGGGCCATCGATCACGGAGCCTCAAGGAGACTGGTGCGTTGATGTCATGAGGAGAATGCGGGAGGCTAAGAAGACACGCATTGATGCGACCAGAGAAGCGGAGTTGGAGTGGAAGAAGACCATAAATCATCTGCATAGCTTTACGCTGAGGAATGAGGTCGACTCGTGGTATATGGTATGTGTTCTAATGCTGACCTCTGACTTCATTGGGACAGATGCTGAATGTCTTATGTAGGGTGCAAACATTCCCGGAAAGCCACGAGAACCTCTCAACTATGCGGGTGGCATACCGAAGTACCTGGAGACGATCAATGGTGCTGTCGAGAATGGCTTTGAAGGGTTTGTACTCAGCTAATCACAGGACATGTGGCATAGCCTGGGGAGGCAAAATGTAACGAAAGACGCTTCTGCTCCTGATATGCGATTTATATGGCACCATGTCGAACATCATTGGACCACGATCACGGATAGGGTTCGCACAGCCTTCGTCTGACGGCGATTAATTTGTATCGGTTTGACGGGGAAAGGATATGATGTCTTGAGAAACACGGGGTATTTACTCAAGCCGGACGACGGCAACCAGGAGAAGGCATGTCTGTCCTCCCGAGTCGATCCTGCTGCATGTACAAGGTATCATCGCGGCCTCGAGTTGGAAAGCTGCATCAACAGACGACCATTTGCTGGATTAAGTAAGTCCTGGGCAATCTCCCAATCCAAGTGACTCATATATCTTCACCTCCTTACCCTTCGCTTTCCACGTCTTGGCACACGCAACATTTGCCAAACCTCCCAACTACCAGGCCAGGTAAATCGTCCAAAGAGCAAAAAGAGAGGTGGACTTGGTCTCAAGTCAGGAGATATGGTAGCTCGTCCTGGTATCGATCCAGGTGCCTCCAGGTTATGAGCCTGGCGCGCTAGCCAATGCGCCAACGAGCTCGAAATGTCTCGCTGATGTCTCTGATATCGAATTGTTAGATCAGAAAATGAGACTTGCAATACTTATGTGTCAAAGAAGGTTGTACTCCATCTTACACTTGACGAAGTTGAGTGAATGCGACTTGGCCAATTCACAAGCAAATGTGAATGGTGCTTAGTTTAACTGTCTCATCTCATCTCTCAGGGCACAGCATTCAACGCCGGCTTACACGATCAAGCAAAGCTCTGCCCAACGAGCCGCTCAGACAAGTTCCACAAACGATCCGCATTCTCATTCGATTCCGCCTTCGCCAATGCGCCAGTGCTGATCTGGCAATCACTCAAATATACGCCATAGTTCTCCTTTCCGTCGTTCGCCTCCGGGGCACCCAGCGCAGGATCCGTTGCTGCCACGAGAGTGGTCGCTGCGCCGGTGGCTTGCGTCTTCACCTTGAATAGACCGTTTTTGACCGCGTTTTGCAGGCTAGCGAACATCTCCGGAGGCATGTGCCGCTGCAACTCTGTCTGGATGACGCCGGGATTGACGGCGAAGCTGGTGATGCCACGTTGGTGGAAACGCTTGTTGAAACCGATGGAGAAGAGGAGGTTGCTAACTTTGCTTTGATTGTATGCTTCCCGAGGAATGTACGACTTCTGCTCGGGATCGGTCACGCCCCAATGCTTCAGTGGCTCGTACTGTGGCTGCTCCTCTGCAGGGAGAGTGTTGTTGGTCTTGTCGAAATTGATGTCGCTGAAGCGCACACCTGCTTGCGTTGGAGAGGAAGAAGACAGGTTGACGACACGAGCGCCCTTGCTGAGCTTGGGAACGATGAGGTTTGTGAACAGGAAATGACCGATGTGGTTGGTGGCGAAATGCATTTCGATGCCGTCCTCGCTAAGTTGGCGTTCAGGAATGAGCATTACTCCGGCATTATTGACCAGGATGCCGATGGCCTTGTCCGATTTGAGCACCTGGTCAGCGGCCGTCTGGACGGACTTCTGGCTCGACAAGTCCATTTCAATGCTGGCGTAGGCTACGTTCGGGTATTCCTTGCGTAGTGCGTCCAGGCTCTCCTGCATCTTGGTCTGCGAGCGACCTGTGATGGTGATGCTCTGTGGCGATTGCGATGCCTGTATGATATCAGTCACCGATCCCAAGGCCGATCGTGTCACATACAAATGCCTGTGCAGTCGCAAAGCCAATTCCCTGTCGATTCACGCCCGTGATGAGAATGTTCTTGCCATGAATCGAGGCAGCGAAAGCCTTGGCGACTTCCAGAGCTTCAGTATCTGCATTGAATTGTGTGCTCGTAGTCTTCGTCATGGCGATTGTTTGGCGGGTTTGGCCGATCTGAAAAAGCCAGGATGGATGAAATTGGCCGCCATCTTCACCACGGTGACCAAGTATCTTTATATATATGTTGGGAGATGTCGGATTTCTGATCTGGACATGCGTGTATACACTCTAAGTCGCCCGTCGCGGACGATAGCCACCACCTACGTTCCTTGAGATCATCAAAAATTCAGAGCCATGGTTCCACGTCGGACGTTGGCTAGGCGGTACGCGGCTACCTTGCAGGAGTTAGCACCTGGCAGGAGGTATGAGGTATGTATGCATGCCATGCATAGGGAGATAAATGAATCGTCAGGAGATAAGCAACAATTGTTACCTAAAGCATGCTCACTATGCGAAGGTTCGAGATGACGCTGACAGGGCTAATGTGCGAATGCCGAATCTGCACGATGTACCTATTTTGAGCCGAACAGCTTTCGCTAGCTCACGTCTAGAGAACATCGCAAGTCTCACTATGTTGCGTTTCATTCGGACGCTGGATCCAGTGATGTTTTGAATACTTTCTGCTGAGCCACGAAATCATCAAGCCCCAAACAATAGTCACGGAATGGCACCATAATCCTGGTCCCTAGCTGAGCGCCTGCGACTTTGAGTGTCCGAGCAAACGCCGGAAGGTGTGCGGTGACCGAACTGACCCTATTCGCGAAGCAGAGTAGGTACTTGTCGGACGAAATCATGCCTCTCTCGGGGCGGCAATGGACGGCGACCGTGGATTATTGATATATGCTGGCATGTGTCTGATTGAGTATGAGCAACGAGCCAGCGACGAGGTGCGAGCTTCGCGTTCCCGTCTTTAAGCTATGTATTCGTCTGGCTTGGCATTTAAGTACTTCCTACCGCCCGAGGTCAAGGAGAGTTCAGTGACGTTGCTGCTTGAGGGGAGGAAATCAAGAAGCCATGGCCAGTGCCTTCTCCAGGTACTGTACACCAGGTTCGCTCTCTCGCGAATGTCACGACCTGCTATGAGATTTGAGGTCAGCCATCGTCGGCATCGTTCAAGCACACCAAATTCGCAGCAACGGTCCCAGACTAACCACAGTCGAATCGTGCAGTGAATTTGGTCCAAATTCGCAGACCATTCTTGGTCTCTTGCCAGATCACAGGCGCTTACTCGATGTCGTCCTTATTCCGCACCACCACCACATATGATCCGATCGAGGCGCTCCTCAATGCCGACACCGATGACAAGCGCGATGAGCTGACCCAGAGGTGGAAGAACAACAAACTAGAAGAGCTCAACTTCATCGGTATTGTCGTAAGTGCTTTTCGCTTTCATCTTTGCTGTCGCCCTTTCCGTTGACCGCTCGCAACAGGGTGCTCTGCTAGCTGGCGTCCTGACATCGACGGGTTCTTGGCCTTCAGTCCTACCGGACGGCGCTCGCAGTCCCTGGACAGTTCGGGCTTGCTAGTTCTGTGGCATCATCCTTGCCCTTGCTTCAGTTCTCACGGCCGCTCAACAGTCCATCCGGCTGCATCGCCTGTCATGCCATATACGTCCCAACACAAGCATCCGCCGTTTGCTCACGAGGAACAAGCGTCACCCACGAAGTGGCAGACTAATGCCTCGGCAAGCCCAAGTCATCACCTGGCAACTGAGCGCAGTCTTCTTGACACTTAGTGTTTTGGCAATGCTCGGTGGCATGTTCATCTTGATATGGAGCTCGACTGGCTCCAATTTACCCGGGACTACTTGGTGGAACACCGATGCGAAGCTTGCCGTCACGTTCAGCATCGTTACCTTCGTCATCTTCCTTCTCTTTGTGTTTGAGCAGGTTACCCTGTACTCATGGTCTGGTCGCGATGACTCTACACAGTATGAATAGACCCAAAGACAGCATAGTCCATGCATGAGATTGGACCACGTTCACTAATAAGCTATGCCATGTTGAACCGCGGCGATGTCAGCTGTATGCTCACGGCCAAAAGCGCCTATCTCGTCAACGAATTAGACTGTCAGCGATTTTGCTCTAGCGGTCGAAGCATGTGATCTGTTCACCTCGCAGAACACCTTCTTATACACTAGCGATATGGTGCTGTCGATCTGCATGGCGAATTGCTGAGGAGGCTCGCGCTGCTGAAGCTTGCGGCACACATCTTACCTCTTAATTCTGCTAGACTGGGGTATGCGAACCGCAAGACTTGCTGCGGCGGGCCATGCAATTAAGTTGGATCGGACAGTTTCATGTAGTATTTCGGAAGTGCCTACCTGTGGTAGTTGTTTTAAAGCGTACCCGCCAAAATGGGTCTTTGGCAGAGTTGGTGGGAGGTGCCTCGGTAGTAGCCCAACAACGTCTTCACGAACTGCTGCTGTGCTCCCGACGATCTCAGACGGCCGGTCGTCGAACGAATGTAAAATATATCCAGTCGTCGACGTCCTTAGGAACAAAGCCCTCTGAGACGTCCGTTTGGAGCCGGCAGCATTGTGATCATGAGATTCTGGGAGGACTTCGAGCGGGCTCCACCGTCCGATCGTCGACTCCATCTAAATTTGGACATCAGACAGAAATCATCTTCAATGTTCTCTCCAGTACATCGACGTAAAGGGTTCTGGCGGCGTGCTTGTGGCATCGATCGACCAGACTAGAGGTCAAACGCAGAGTGGCTGTGTGGGCTTGCTGTCATCCTAACACCGACGTCATCTGAGACTGAGCAGTTGACGGTACTTTATCTCGCTAGTCGAGCCGTCTACATCTACTCGAACACATCGACGCTACCTCAAGCAAGGGCTTTGCACAGAATAGTGCGAGTAGAAGGTCCACGCGTCGTTTGAGTTGAGACGGGAGAGTGACCGCCACACATCGTTGGCTGCAAACGACGAAGCCTTGGCCACATATATATTCCGTCTTCACTAGTTGACACACAAAAGCTGCACGGTTGAGGACTCTTTTCCTGCTAAACTTACTTCGACATTCACACACGATTCTGTCGCGATCGACTGCATCAGCGAGGAGCTAGCTGGACCCACACTTCCCACATCTTATCAAAGATATCGCCGCGGGAGGAACACAGTTTCAGCGCGATGGGGTCGATCGATGTAGAGCCACGCTTCCGGCGGCTACAGCAATTCGACTCGACGTTTTCACCAAACACCATCACGCAGTATGAGTCCGAACGAACTGGCATGCGCATCGTTGTAGTCGATCAAGTTGGACCCAAAGTCTACGGCTACTTCGTCCTGGCTACGGAAATTCATGACGATAGCGGTGCACCTCACACTCTCGAACATTTATGCTACATGGGCTCAAGAAGCTACAAGTACAAAGGCTTCCTGGACAAGCTCGGGACGAGAGCTTACTCCAACATAAACGCGTGGACAGCGACCGACCACACCGCTTACACCCTCGAGTCGGCAGGATGGGCTGGCTTTGCGCAGATTCTGCCAGTGTATCTTGATCATCTGGTGGTCCCACTTCTGACTGATGCTGGCTGCGTGACGGAGGTCTACCACATCGACGGCGAAGGCAACGACGCCGGAGTTGTCTATTCGGAGATGCAAGGTGTCCAAAACACGCCCTCAGAATTGGTCGAGCTTCGAGGAAAGCGTCTGATATATCCAAAAGAGGTCGGCTTCCGCTACGAGACGGGAGGCATGATGGAGCAACTACGAGTATTGACACCAGAACGAATACGTGAATTCCACAGGGACATGTATCAGCCTAAGAACATGTGCTTGGTCATGTACGGTGAAGTCGACCATAAAGAGATGTTGAAGATCCTAGATGACTTCGAGTCGACAATCATGGACGATATTCCTGCACCAGACAAGCCGTTCAAGCGCCCCTGGATTGATTCAAAACAGGCTGTCACACTTACAGAATCCGTCATTGAAGAAGTTGAGTTCCCGGAGGAGGACGAGGAGTTTGGTCAAGTCGATATCCGCTATCTCGGTCCGGATACCGCGGACGTTGTTCAATCGGCTGCCCTGTCGGTCGTGCTTCAATACCTCTGCGGATCTCCTGCAGCCGTCCTGGACAATAATTTGGTTGAAAGAGAGCAGTGGGCTAGTAGTGTCTTCTTCACACTGGAAAACCGACCAAAGACAGAGATCGCTTTCAGCATGTCCGGAGTCGAGACTGCGAAGCTTGCCGACGCTGAGAAGCGGTTCCACACGGTCTTGGAAGAAGCAATGGCTGCGCCTTTAGACATGCCTTTCATGACAGATTGCATCGAGCGACAAGTGCGGTCATCGAAGTACACAACAGAGTCACAGACAGCTGCCCTCTCGGACAGTATCATCGCGGACTACTTATTCGGCAGACGTGATGGCTCGACTCTTGAGCACCTAGGGTCCCTGACTCAGTACACGCATACTCTGACGAAGTGGACCGAGCAGGATTGGAAGGAATTCATCACCAAGTACTTTGTCAAGGCGCACTATGTCTCACTCCTGGGAAAGCCCTCTGCGAAGATGTCAAAGAGAATCACTGAGGATGACAAAGCTCGTGTTGAGAAGCGGAAAGAAGAGCTAGGACCCGATGGTCTCAAGAAGATGGCGGAGAAGCTCGAGCAAGCCAAGAAAGAGAACGACAAAGAGATTCCAAAGGAGCTCCTCGCGAGCTTCAAAGTGCCACCCACCGAATCAATACACTTTGTTGAAACAAGCTCTGCACGAGTCGGTCCAGCGCTTGAGGCGGGAAAGCCAAACAACAGATACCAGAAGCTGGTCGAGGCAGATGGCGGCGACAAGTGTCCGCTGTTCATCAACTTCGAGCATATCCCGTCCAACTTCGTACGCCTACATCTTCTGATCTCAACGGAAACGTTAGCCATTGAACTTCGCCCACTCCTTGCAATCTTCATGGAAGCGTTCACCAACCTCCCCGTCGATCGCAATGGCACCACCATACCATTCGATCAGATCGTCGTCGAGCTCGAGCGCGACACTGTTGGCTACTCGATGAATTCTGCTAGTGCTCTCGGCAACATTGAGTGCATTCGCGTCACTCTGCAAGTCGAGATCGAGAAATACAGCACCGCCATCAACTGGGTTCAAGAGCTGCTCTGGCACTCCATATTCGATGTCTCGCGTCTCAAGTCAATCGTCTCTCGCCTACTAGCCGACATCCCGGATTCCAAGCGCGACGGCAATGACATGATGACCGCTGTGCACAACATGACGCACCTGTCCTCCAAATCCATCAGCCGGGCGCGCTCAACGCTCGTGCAAGCTCTCTACCTCAAACGCATCAAACATCTTCTAGACAGCGATCCCGATCGAGTTGTACATCTCTTGCAGTCCCTACGCACCCACTTCATCACTTTCGCCAACCTTCGCTTCGTCATCGTTAGCGACCTCGACCGCCTTCCCAACCCGGTGTCCTCCTTTCAGACACTTCTCTCCGCTTTGGACGAGCCCTCTCCCCTCGCTCCGCTGGGTAGTCGCCTCACCCGCCTCTCCGACGCCGGCACGCATCCAGGCAGCTTAGCTTACGTCGTGCCTATTCCTGCTATCGATTCTTCCTTTCTCTTCGCCTGCACTCGCGGTATATCTGGCTGGACAGACCCGCGTCTCCCCGCTCTTATGGTCGCGCAAGCGTACCTTAACGCCGTCGAGGGCCCACTATGGGTTGCCGTTCGAGGTATTGGTCTGGCGTACGGCGTCAACACCAACTACGACCTCGAAGGCGGCTTTGTGAGCTTAGAAGTCTATCGCTCGCCGGATGCATTCAAAGCTTTTGACGCAGCGCGAAAGGTTGTATTGGGCCTGGCGGATGGCAGTGCGGCATTCGACGAGTTGATGCTGGAGGGCGCAGTGAGTTCGATTGTGATGGAGATGGCAAATGAGCAGGCAACGCTAGGGATGGCAGCCTTGAGCGGATTCGTGAAGGAAGTGATAAGGGGACTGGGCAAGAGTTGGGATGGCGAAATACTTAGGAAGGTCAAGAAGGTGACCGAGGAAGAAGTGAGGACGTGTTTGAGAGAGATGGTTATGCCAGTGTTCGAGGCTGGCAAGGCGGATGTGGTTGTTACTTGTAGTACGCCCGGTGTTGAGGTGAGTTCAATTGATGTCCTTTGCGGGTGCGTGAGTCCGAGGTAACGCGCTAATGTCTATGTGCTGCAGAACATCAAGGCCGGATTAGAGTCGAAGGGCTTCAAACCGGAAGTGCATGATCTCGCGTGGTTCCAGGACGACTATGGGCTGAAGGTCGACGATGAGCAGGACGACGAAGATGAGGACGACGAGGACGACGAGGATGACGAGGAAGGCGAACATGACGATAACGAAAGTGACGAAGATGCCTCCGACGCATGATGGAATGTTCGATGCTCGCATGTCTGTCGTCAGGCTAGGGCAAATGTGCCGATCAGGTTCCGTAGACTGTGCCATCTGCGCCAGGGTATCGTGGATGGGGGTGAATAGGCATCGCATATGCTCGTTGGACTAGATGTTAGAAGCCACTATCGCAGGCTAACCTTATGTCTTCTCGTCCGTCGTGCCTTCTTCTAAAGCTCGAAAGCATTTCGTCTTGTGATGGCATCGACCAGAGTTGGTTCACCATTACCGCTCTCCGTGATTCCAACGGAGCTCGGGCCTGTCTCAGAAGTCACTTACCTATGCCGCACTTCAGTAGCTCGAGGAGCTCAACACAGGCTGACGTTTTGGTCGACCATGTGCGCTCGAAGACAAGCGGTGGTCAGAACAGAATAGCGCGTCATTCGCGTCTGCTGCACTCCAAGACTCCGTAAAGCTCAATCGAGGCCCAAGAGTCCACCAATCCCGCAGCACTGACTGATGCCTGCACGAGCGACTCGTCAGAGCGATTGCTACACAATCGCCTATACTCGGCCAAGACCTTGCTGTATACCCAGCGTTGGGCATATGAGGTGATGAGAGGCAGGATGCGTGGATGAGGTCGAGTTCCGGCCAGACTCGCTCGACTCGTCGCCAATATATACCCCTGACGTAGCCACCAATGACAGCCCCGCAAATTTTATGCAGGGAAAAGGCGGGCAAACCAACGCCAAAAATATTTTGGTTACGATGCCGCCGGCGGGCCACGACTTTTTATGACTGTCTGTCTGACTTTGCACTCAAGGTGTCCCGACATACGAACGATCTTTTACTGTCGCGAACTTCGAGCGCTGCGCAGATCACACCTCACACTTCACCAACGCCACGAGCATGTCTGTCAGTAAAAGTTCCTGTAACCAATTACCGTCATCAAGCTGACCACAGTGCCAGTTCTTCATACAGAACAAAAGTGTAGGCGACAAAGAGTCGTCAGAAGACTGGCGAAGTAAGTCTCATTCTCGAGATACTCTGTATACTGGCTGACCTCATGCACCAGTCAAGGGCTACAATCCTCTCACCCCACCAGATCTCCTTCAACATGAAATCCCACAGAGCGAACAATCGAAAGCCACCGTACTCTCGGGCCGCAACGAGGGCGTTTCAATTGTCCAAAACACCGATCCTCAGCATCGGCTCCTCGTCATCATCGGTCCCTGCTCGATACACGACCCTGTGTCTGCACTCGACTATTGCGATCGGCTGCTCAAGCTGAAAGAACTGCACAAGAATGAGCTGTTAATTGTGATGCGATCCTACCTTGAGAAGCCGCGGACTACGGTTGGGTGGAAGGGCCTGATCAATGACCCAGAAATCGACGGAAGTTTCCTCATAAACAAGGGATTGCGCATTTCCCGCCAGCTCTTTGTTGACCTGACTTCGCGGGGTATGCCAATTGCGAGCGAGATGCTGGACACGATCTCTCCTCAGTTCCTAGCAGATCTGCTATCAATCGGCGCGATTGGTGCTAGAACCACCGAGTCACAGCTTCACCGCGAACTGGCATCCGGTCTGTCCTTCCCAGTCGGCTTCAAGAATGGTACAGATGGCAGTCTAGGTGTGGCGATTGATGCCATTGGCGCGGTCAAGCATCCACATCACTTTCTCTCCGTCACGAAGCCCGGCGTCGTCGCTATTGTCGGCACGGTAGGCAATGAGGACTGTTTCGTTATTCTTCGCGGCGGAACATCTGGTACGAACTACGATGCAAAATCGATAAAGTCAGCCAAGGAGAAGTTGAGGGCCAAAGGCCTGTCAGATCGGCTCATGGTTGACTGCAGCCATGGAAACAGTCTCAAAGATCACAGAAATCAGCCAAAAGTGGTGGCAGATCTGGCAGGACAGATCAGGAATGGCGAAGAGGCAATTATGGGTGTCATGATTGAGAGCCACATTAACGAAGGTGCACAAAAAGTACCTGCTGAGGGCAAAGCGGGTCTGAAGTATGGCGTTAGCATCACAGATGCATGCATTGGGTGGGAAGATACCGAGAAGGTTCTGCAAGAACTTGCTGAGGCGGTCAAGGCGAGACGAGAAAAGATTGGATCGAAGACCAATGGCGTCAATGGACATAGTTGAGCACGTGCCTACTGACGACATGCTAGATCTGGTCTGGCAATGCGCCGAGCAGATTATTCAGAGCCAAACACGGTGGCAGCAAGACAGGATACTGCGACCTGCGGCAACTCGCAGAGTACCAGTCGTCAAAAGCTGCACGCTACACAGCAGTTTGACGAGAGATGCCGTAGCAGGCAAGGTCAGCTCATGAACAATTCGAATCCGATGAAAACTGATCCAGTCCTGCAGCACTGATCACTGGACAACCTCCATCATCAACACGCGACACACGAATCTTCAGGCGGCCTCCACCGGATTTGGAAAATTTCCAGGAATTTCAGGCTGGAGTCTGGTAGACAAAGATTCGGGTCAGGAAGGTGCACATTTCGGCAAGAACGGCTATGTACAATTGGCAGCCGATACCGAATGAGATACATACTCACTAATGCAATGGACGACCACGACCTTTGAGCAACATCTGTGAACGACGAGATGGTTGTGTCCTGTGTTTCGCAGCGGGAATCTCACAACCAGAAAGCCCGGACGCCTGGTTGCCTTCTGGTTGCCCTATTCCTTTGTTCCGAACTCTTATTCAAGTCGATTTCGAGCATAGCGCCAACGTCCCGACCACGACCGAGCCATTCTACTTTCTTCTGCTTTGCGATTCATTGTCATGCGCTTGTTGGGTGAACGCTCACGATTGGCAGGAAGAGGAGACGAGATGCACTCTCGCCGCAGTCGACATGTCCAAACGCGATATTCTGCGCAAATGGTCCTTGTGTGCCTTTGTGAGGGCACGACAAGCGACCCTATGGAGTCGTCGAAGTCTTATTGTCCTTCTTTCCGTGACTCGCTCATCACTGACATCGCAGGCGATATCTCACATCGATTGCTGTTGCCCAGAAGCACTACACGATCACTTGCGCCTGCATGGGCATACGCTCATTTGACAACACGAACAGAGACAGCTTACTATCTTACCAGCCGATCTAACCGAATCACATTGTTTCTGACCATGTCTCACCTCAGCAGAATGGCCATCATGGCCGTGCTGTACTTTCCCCTCTCCACGCTAGCAAACCCTGTGGAGGCTTCCCAAATGCAGTACTCGGGCTCGGCTTCCGACGACGCCGTCGAAGTCATCTCCAAGACCGCCGTCACCATCATCACCGTCAGCGAGAACGCTGCTGACACACAGCCTGAAGTTGCTCCCACCGAGACCGAAGACGACGACGACGACAACAACTACTGGCCGACCTCCTCCGTCATCGGCATGAACCTCGAGCAACTCCTCTCCTACGAGTTCGACGACCACAATTTCGGCCTCCGGCCCTCCACCCAAGCCAGCAAACCCTCCCTCACGCACGGCCTGCCCTCCGCAACTCCCAAATCCGACGTCAGCCACCACTACGCCGGCGGCCTCAGTCAAGAAGAAGAAGAAGCCCACGCACTATCCATCATCAACGCCGTCGCCGCGCCCATCCGCGCTGCGGCAGCCTCCATCGGCAACGACGTCCCGGACAACAACGACCCGTCCGCATCCCCCCTCCCCACCCCAGCCGCCTCCCTCGACCGCCGCCTCATCTGGATCCCGAACATGGCGGGCTGCGACGATAAGGACTACCCCGGCCAGCCCCAATGGAAGCGCTCCATAAAGCTCCTCCTGCCCCCCAACCCCCTAGCCCCACGCGCCGAGCACCACGCCTACCGCGCGCGCCTCTACGACCTGGCCAAAACCGCGGCCCCCTACATGCCTCAAAATCGCGCCGTCGCTTCAGCACAAGCCCGGCGCTCCGCCGCTCTCTCCGCCCAGGAATCGGCGCGCATAGACCAAAACCACCAGCGCCGCCAGTACTGGGTCCCGTCGCAAGAGCTCGGGCGCGCCGTACGGCGCCGTGCTCAGCCATCCTGGATATGCACTCTACACGGATATGAGTGCGTACGAGAAGGCGCTGAGCACGTGGGCGAGCGACAACGCGTTGAATAGTTGTTGGAGCAGCCAGCCGCAGTTTGTGGTGACAACGGTGAAGAAGCAGGTCAGCAAGGCGCCGATTATTGGGAGCAAGACGTACAAGGGGAATGTTATTCCGAAGAAGGGGCAGCCGAAGGGGGATGGGGTTACCATTTGAGTGTGGGCTGAGGGTGTGTGCCACATGTATCAGGCCTTCGTGGAGGGAGAGGCCTTCTGGTGTTATCTTTTGTTTTTATCAATTTCTGGTCAATATTTCTGGTTGATAATAGCATCTTTCGTGAGTATATATTTCCTACAAAGCTCCACCAATGTCACGTCTAATACATGTAGCTACGAACCAAAGTATGCATTTTCGACGACTCGTCACGGTCTTTTGACGTCGCTCTCACTTACTGGCATACCTCAGCTTCATCGCCCTGAATGGCTTCGTGGCCTCGGACCAGCTTCACTGCATGCTTTTCCTTAAGAGGGCATTGCCTTCGAGGAGGCAATTTTTAAGCGGCAGAGAGACAGATGAAGGCGGACATTAGGAGCGAGCCACTGTGTGTATCTTACAGAGGCCTTTAGGGGCCACTTCTAGAAGATGCCAGAGTGTAAACAGCTGTGAGTGCGACGTCAATGAGCGACCTGTGGGCCTCGAGTGAGCTTGGTAAAGCCCTCGAAGTGCGGCAGCGTTGACGTAGACGTGCCTCTGTGTTGAGCGCCATTAGAATCCACGGCCACAGCAAAGGTGACTCGATTCTGTCGGAAAGACGAGGAGAAAATCTTCGCAAGCTCTCACGCAAGGCGAGTGCTTTGAAGCGCCGGCAAGGGATTGTTCATCAGCAGTGGCAACGATGTATTTATTCACTCCAATTCCCAGATTCCCACATCAAAGTTCGCCGTTCTATGCACATGTGTGACAGGATATGCCACACAACCCCAGAGACACGCTCTTCGCTTCGTTGACCCTTAGCCATTCGGCCGTTCATTCATGAATGAGCCTCTCTGACGTGCAAAATCTATGCCTACCATATAAAACTGTGCAGCCTGCCTCCGGCCGTCGTCCGGTAACCCCTCATTCTTCTTCCACGTCGCCACCCAGTGAGCGCTTCCCTGGCAAGTGCAACTGCCTGCGGTCTAGTAACGCGGCGAGCGCAATGCAAATCCCACAGCTCACTGAGCAGCCAGTACTCACGCAGCCGTGGCCAGGCCCGGTGTACGTTAGGACTGCGTAGTAGTTCTACGGCAACCCAGTCGCCGTGGTCTTCGTAGAAGCTGCTCCGCCCACAGATCCTGCATGGCCTGTAGTTTCGCCAGCATGTTGCGTTGCAGGGTCGTGTCTGGCCTTCTACACGGGAATTTTGAGAGATATGCTGAGGCTGATCTTCTATCCGGGACGCTTCTTCCTGTCGGTGGTCGTCCGGGTCTTCGTCATCGCGCTCCTCCCGGTTGCGAAGAACGTGCTTGCCTTTACATGCAACTTTTGAGCAAGTCGGACATGTCGAAGGTGCTTCTCCACGGTTATCAGACTGACCATCTCCATCCTCTCTACAGTGCTCTCCAAGCCCCTCGTTTGAGCTTCGTCCATAGCGCTTCCGCTTCCGAGAAAGGGCTGCACTTGAATTTCCTTCGGAGCGCTTCCGCTTCCGGGGGAGCGCTACGCTAGTCGTTGAAGCTGCGAAGTTGTCATCATCTCGTATCGTGATCTCTGATTGTCTGTCGAAACAAACTTGTGGCCGATGATCACCTCTGGTAAGTCTATGTAACACCGCCGTGAAACGCCATGCCAATTCCAATATGTCAAATAACGTGATGATTGTTGTATCTCGTGCCGGAGCAGTCTATGCTGGGGTCGCCCGAATCGTCGATCGATTGTCTCGCATATACACCCCCGAGTCCGTGCCAGACAGATTGTGGGCCGAGTGCGCTCGATCCGCGGCTTGTTGCTGTGCCACATGTTCGCGGGCGTAAAACTCGACTAACATTGTGCCGTATGCTTCCAATTCCTCCACGGGCACGCTCAGACGAAAATTGTTGAGTATCAAAAATTGCAGTTCGAGATGGTTGAGCTCGACTAGGGGCAGACCCCCGACCTGCGATATGTCAGTAGGAATTACTCTGCTTCGTGTTGCACTTGCCTTAGCATATCTTGAGTTGGTGTAGAAAACGTCGCTGAAGAACTTGCTGGCGCAAGTGACTCCGGCAATGACCAGCCTGTGAATATTGAAGCTGTCTACAACGAAGAAATTGCCGGCTTCTGCCAAGGTGGCCTCCATCGGTGGGGATGGAGGTGCCTCTGTGGGCGTGGAAGGTTCGTGCGGGTTAGGCGATCCGGACTGTGGTGGCGTCGGAGCTGGATCATGGCCTTCGAGTGACAGCGTGGACTCGCCGGTCGTCATGCTCGGTAGAGATGCTTCCGAAGCGTTAGGGTCCCGTCGCTGTGATTGCGACTGCATGAGCAGGTTCTTATTGACAACCTCGGTCATCCGGTCGAAATACACCAACAGACTGAGGAAGACCTCGTACGTTGTCGGACAGTACTTATGTATCCGGCTCAGGTAGCTCAAAATCGTTATGCTTGGTACATTTTTGCCATGGAAGGCCAGAACACTGGTCATTTGTGGGCTCATGTTGGCCTGATCTTCTGGAAGAGGTATGGGTCGGTTGATGTGGTCGTGGTTGCGGTCATTGGTGTGCGTTATCTTCGTCAGAAGGCCTGCCACCATTTCGATGATGTCGGTGACCGGCATAGAGCTTATCTCGTACTGTCGTCCGGAGTCCGATATATTGCTCCCTGTCCTCTGATGTAGCCGAGGCCGTGCAAGGTATTCTTCGCTGGCAAAACTCTGTATGTGGTTTAAATCGCGCACTCGTATCCTGCTGGGAGAGGTAGCAGCTGAGTCTGCCAGTGATCTCATTGACGGATGTGTAGGCTGGAGTCTGGGAGAATTGGGTGAAGATTGTGCCAGGCCTGAGGGCTGGCTCGTCAGGGGAAATCCTGCTTGATCATAACCCCGATTCTGCGGATTGTTCGCTGGATGATACCGCTGCTGGTTCGCATGGGCGGCATAGTTCGCCCGGACTGCATCGTCTCTTGCGTTGTCCTCTGTAGGTCTCATAGAGGGGCTCGGTGGTGGGGCTTCTCTTGCATCATGGTCTGAGACTCTGGCGGCCGAGTGCGAATCGTCGTGCGAAGCTTGCGTTGGCACCGCAACGCTGGATCCGTCATGGTGGTCTCGTTCCACCATGTTGTAGGGATATGTTAGGCTGTCCGATGAGGTTTGGGTGATTACCCGCGTTCCCATCCTTCAGCGTTCAACTGTGGCAGTCTGGTAGGAGGGATCTTGTCAGTATGATGACAGACGTGCTTGCAGCTTCGGAAAGTACAGTAGCGATTGGGCATTCGAGGTTATGTGTCTGCAAGTACAACGTCGAGACCGCCGGCGACTGCGCCGGTGGAGCAGCAGCTGGACCGCAAGTGCGGGAATTAGTGAGCTCTCCGGTACCAGCGATGCGATGGCCTTGTCGTTGCTATCGCATACGCCGCCACTGAAGGTACTCTGGAGTTGCTCCTGGGCTTGCCGTCGGAAGGGCAGACCCAAGGTCGCTGTGGGGTTTCGCAATGGAAGAAGCGGTGGGTTCAAGCCAGGAACCTTGACATGTGCGGCGATTGCGGGCGGCTAGAGAGGTGACAGAGACAGAGATGGGAGTTGGCTTACCGGTGACATCTCTTTCTAAGAGCGACTAGAAACAAGCAGCAAAGATACCAAAGAAATGAGTGACGCTACAATGCTAGAAGGAGGGGAATGGATAGTATCATGGACAATGAATATCTTGGTTGGTGTCGGTTGTGTTGAGACCAAATCTCGAGAATCGCAGTTCCATCACAGAGAGATCTGGGAGTAAGGCAAGTCTCCCTATTGGCTCCTTCCTAGGCGTCGGGCGAAGCCTCAGGCGTCATCGCTCCTCCCAAATGCCCGCCAAAATTAAGCACGAGGCAGCCACGACCACCCGGAACCCTCGTACCCTCAGCGGCCCCCCTGCTCGGCTTGCTTGCGCATAAAAGATTAAAATCTTTGGCTTTGACCATGTCCAACACCTTCCAGACGCAAGTACCGGCATGGCTGTTAATGCATCGATGCACGCTTACATAGCTACGCCCTGTCCATGATGCCCGAAATGCACCGCGAACACTGCCCGACCCGTGTACGCCTTTGGGGTTTGTCCGTGTTGCGCTTGCCTCCACGCATATTTGAGGAACGACTGCCATCACTACCTTTGGCTTTGCCTTGCTACTCATTGTACACCGGGCCCCGAGTAGCCTGTGTCTGGGAGATAGAGATGTCTCACAGCACCTCTGTTCGTCAACACCACCATTCGAATGACACCACCTGAACTGCCGTCCCATTTGATTGCCTCTGCAAGAGAGCCCTTCACGAACTTGATGCCTTCCTCCTCGGTCATGTTCTCCTGCCAGTGCGCATCACAGTAGCCGTAGATGTATGTTGAGCCCGAGCCACCGATGGCATACTTCTGTTTGTGTAGGGAGCCGCCGAGAGGTATCGAGTAGACGGAACCGCCGTGGCGTTTGTCCCATCCTGCAATGATCATGCCGGCGCTGTCCTTGTCAGTAACGTCTTTAGCGAGGACCGTGTAGTGCTCACCTGAGCTGATCCTTGTTCTCGTAGCACAGCTCTTGGAACAGAGCCGCAGCTGTCTGTGTAGTAGGTCCTCCCTCGTTTGTGATGCCATACATAGCCAGGTGGTATTGCACGATATCCGCCACTGCTTGAGTGTCTGCAGCCGAGCCTGATCGACAGCACCATATTGTGTCATGTACTTGTGTGAGCTTGTCTGTGACTCGGTTGGCAATGTATGCGCCTGTGGTAGTTCGGCTATCGGCTCCTAATATCACACCGTCCTTGAAGTTGATGGCCATAATCGACGTTCCCAGGTTGACCTCGCCAGATTTGAGGTGGTTCATATCCACGTGTATGCCATCCTCCCCCAGCATGCCTGTCGCATTCCCCGTGAGCATCTTGCTTGATGAGTTCCGGAACCCGCTCAAGTAGGCTGTAGACGTCTGGTGGGAATAGTGTGAACTACGGAGAGCTTGTGATTGAACGGTACGGATAGGCGCAGTCGGTGGATGACGGTGGAGGACGGTTGAGGGTGTCGACAGGTGTGGAAGTGGAAAGGTCTCGATACCATTGAAGTGTAGACCAAAGGCACCGAGAAGACGCGACTTCAACCCCAAGGCGATTTGCTACGGCGAGTCACATGTGCCAACACCGCACCACTGATATCATTCATGCCAGCGATTTGAATACTACTAGTAGAACCAACGAGTTGTTCACAACACCGTGGCTACTTCCTGACATAAGGTACTCGGCCAGCGCTCGATCAATTTTGTCTTGTTCACGGGCTCGGCGATCTCATGTCGCAGCCATATTATTCCTGATCGCCCTCTTGGGACACCCATTGATCTCATCACTACTGCCTGTGTTGCACTCGTTTTCACTTCTGCTTTCAACACGATGAGTGCCGGCTGGGGAGCAGCCTCGCTGCTATCCTACCTACGCATCCCAGTTCTTGCATCCTCTGGCCTGGCCGCTGTTGGCAGTAGCCTCCTATACTTCAAGCAAAATGCACTCATCTACCCTGCAAACCTTCCACCTGGTGCTCGTACCGAAGTTCCACGCCCAGAGCAACTCAAGATTGACAACGCCGACTCTATCCAATTCCCAACACCCGACGGCGAGACTCTACATGCATACTTGCTGAGGCCAAACGAGAACGGCCAGTTGCAGAAGAACATAACGCTACTGACGTTTCACGGCAATGCAGGCAATATAGGCCACAGACTGCCGATCGGCAAGGTTCTGGCTGAAAGTTTGGGGTGCCATGTCTTCATGGTAGAATACCGTGGCTACGGGCTGTCAACCGGCTCGCCCAGCGAAGAGGGCTTGACGATCGACGGACAGACCGCGCTCGACTATGTCCGCAACCACGACGAGTTGAGCAAGACCAAGATTGTCATCTACGGCCAGAGTCTCGGTGGTGCTGTGGCAGTCAAGCTGGTCCAGGCCAACCAGAATGCCGGTGACATTGCTGGAGTGATCCTCGAGAACACGTTCACCTCAATCCGCAAACTCATTCCCATCGTCATGCCGCCCGCCAGGTTCATCGCAAGTTGGTGCCACCAGAAATGGGGTACTGACGAGACTTTGGCGGAGGTCACCAACAAGAAGATTCCCTTCCTCTTCCTCTCGGGTCTCCGCGACGAGATAGTGCCTCCAGTCATGATGAAGACCCTATTCGAAACTTGTCCTTCGCGAAAGGCCTGGAAAGAGTTTCCCAACGGCGACCATAACTCGACAGTGGCCGAGCCAGGCTATTTCGACGCCATCTGGACCTTCCTTGTGCAAGACGTCCTCGATGGCTTCCGTGGCGTCAAGAACGGACCAGCCGAGACTCATGTGCCCAAATCCGAGCTCTGGAGCTGATCTCACCTCGCGGATGGATCGAATCACGAAACTCGCTCGGCTTCGTCAAGCAACTCCTCCAGACTAAACGTCGTATCGCCGGTACTGAACTTCCGCATCAGTTCCTGCCTCTTGTCCTTGCCCATGCCACCACCATGACCCTCGACATCATAGAACTTTTGCAGGCACATCAACAGCCACCGCGCTTCCTCCGCACTCACTCCTCGCCCATTCACAACTCCACCATTGAGCAAGACCAGCTCGTGGCTGTCCGCCAAATCCAGATGGTGTGTAATGGTCGTATGCGGCTGCGCATGTTCCCCATGCAGCTTAAATGCCGCCAGATGTGTGAAGATTACTGTAGAGGTATGCGTATTCGCCGTCCGCTGTCCCGGTGTAGGCGCCACCGAAGGCGCATGCCACGCCCACTGCAGAAAATGCACGTCGGCGGTCGTGCGCTTCACATCCTTGCCCGCAAAACCATCCGCCGCCTGCTGGATATCTCCCGAACCATCGTCGGACGCGGGTCGTGGAAGTGGTAGGATAAATTGTGGATGTTTCTGGGCAGATGCGAGCATCCTGTTGTATGTTGATAGCGGGATTACGGCTGTGAGGGAGTTCGGGTCGGAGGCGTGGCGCAGCCTCCAGATAAGCTCAATCTCTTTTGCGGGCAGACTGGCGATCTTCTCGAGGTCGAGGTATGAGGACAAAGGCTTGATGCCTGTGTCAGGGACTTTGTGCGTTGGCGAGCCTTTGCCTTGAGCTTGGTGTGGCTGCGGTGTCGGCGGAGGCGGCGGTGGATGCTGCAATCCCGTCCCTGTTACTGTCCCTGCATCTTTAGAACCACCAGCTCCAATCGGCGGTCCAATCGTAGCGGCTTTTCTCCTGACATCACTGATCTTCTCCTTGTAGACCTCCTTCAGCTCTGAGATCGACTCGAGTCCCTCTGCCCGCGCCTTATCTTGTAGCTTCGCGCGGTACTTTTCTGTGATGGCGGCCGACGAGGTCTGTTGCGTCGTGACGAAGCGCACGTCGTGTACACGGGCGTGGCGGCGCTGCGGGCGGAGAGAGAGGCGTTGCGAGATGTGCGCTGGGAGAGGGGCGATTGTGGTTGTACGGCGCGCGGGGAGGCGGACGGACGCTGCTGCTGCTGTTGAGGCTGGTTGGACCAGCAATCGCGGTGGCGGTGGCATCTTGTAGGGATGTGGTAGGGATTGAGGGCCTGCGGGGTGGCTCAGTCGTACTGTAGTCGTGTCGTGCGAGCTGCTGAGGTGCTGCGGCGCAAGGACTCGCTGCCGGTATTGGGAGCGTACAGACGAACGGCGGTCGAGTTCGGGTGAGGATATAGACCAGGTGGGCAGCGATGAGGATGGAGACGTAGTTAGTTCTGTCTATGAGTGGATGCAATGTGTAGGTAGACAGACGCAGACGCAGTTCATCGATTCGAATCGAGAGAAGCTGGAGACACTCCGATTGGTCACCGCTTGGAGATGTTCCGTCTTTAGCAAGCGAAAGTCACAGACGAGGCAGCAAGTCATCACCTTCACACAACGGGTATCACGCGAAGAGCATGTTCTTAAAGATTTCATCCCTACGTCCCAACCCTCCCTCCGGGCTATCGGTGAGCCTCGCACCTCAGACAGTATTAGCTCAAGCCATAGATGGTGTCCAGATGCTTGTTGCAACCGGAGGTGTCTCAAATCCTCTCGACACAAAATCAACAGCAACGATTCAGAAGCGTCCTTCGAGTGCATCTGTCGCATTGAGTGCGCTCAATGCTTTGCTGTCACCTCAGACTCGTCGTTGCCTTGCTTTGCCCTCTCCGACCTCTGTTCAGCCCCTTGGCCGTCACTCACTTCCTATGCAATGCCATCAGAATCGAGGATGTCGATTCCAGATGCATCAGACTTACATTGGTAGATCGATCGGCTTGAACTCCACCAGAGGCTTGACCGAGAACATGACCGCCGCCTTGGAAGGCTGAACCAGACTGACGATTCTCCGCAGGTGGTGCCATGACTGCTATTGGCGGCGGGTGCAACTTGGACGGGTTGAGGTATCGAGTGATTGGTACCTGGATGGGAAAGCAGAGAACTTGGAAGGGTTGACAAATCGATTGAGTGGTAGGAAAGGTTGAAGGAGATGGAGGGTAGGATGTGTTGGATATATACCTGGACAATGAGCATTCACTGTCCTACCAATGTATTCACTCAAGTACTTGCAACGAGCGGACCACCGAGCAGGACTTCAACGCTCACTGTCGTCTGAGATTAGTCCGATTTCTACTTGCGTTCGCTGCTGGGTCAGTGTGGTCGCAGTTAGTAGTAAGATCAGTGCATGTGGTGGTGCTGGTGCAGAGCAAAATGAAGCCAATGAGGTCGTCCTGAAGTCCTCTGCGGAAATGCAAATGAATGAGCCTTATGGAACTCGCTTTCGAAAATCAGATCCCCGTCAGCCAGTCTCAAAAGCTGAAGACGCCATCCGCCCAATGCTCGCCGCCTGAAGTCCGGCTTGCTCTGTTGTAAGTTCACCTTCAAGATCCGCCTGTAATTGAACGCCCTCGCTGATGCAATTTTTCCGAATGCCCTTAATGCAGCCTTCTCCCTCTATCGCCATTAAACTTGGTCCGTCTGATGCACTTCGTTTATGCCTTTCCGGGTCCTGCCATGCATCGAATCCACCTCAGCACGCCTATGTGCCTCGTCTCGTAGTCTGACTTCTTCCGGCCGCCAGATTCGTTGCAACTCGTAGACCGCCGACGCCGGTACTTCCATCGGCAACGAAAGCAGTTGTTCTGACGCAGCCGACCGCATACTGTTGCTCCTCATATCATTGTGGCTGTTTCCAGTGCGAGGCCGATCCCACCTTAAGCTCATAGTCGAGTTGAATGACTTGTTCCGGTTATGCTGGAACGACATACTCCGCCCATCGTACAAGTTGCCATACGACACACTCCTCCTGTGATGCCCGAAACCCTCCTCCTGACGATACTACCGTCTCGGCGGATCCGACACGTCCCTATAATGTCCCGCCGGCAAATGCCTACTCGGCGGCCGCTGACTCTGCCTCGCCGCTTCCGCCGTCGGGCTGAAGAACAAGCTCGGCACGCTCGAAAAGCTCCTCGGCAGCTTGCTCAGGTCTGCCATGTCGTGCCCTGATTGCGCCGCAGCAGGTCCGTTATTGCTGTGCTTCTTCATGTCCGGCAGAGGAGTATAGTTCATGGCCGTACCGCCAGCTGTGGCGGCGACCTTCTTGGAATTGCGATTCATGGCCCAGGACGACATCAAGCGCCAGACGAAGATCATGAGGATGATGAATCCCAGGGCGGCGCCGACGACGATGAAGACGAAGTTCTCGGGCAGGCGGGAGGATTGCATGTAGGGTGCGTTGGCGACGGGTGGGACGGAGGGAGGCGGGTAGCTGAAGACACCGGTGAGGGTGGGCGCTGCTTGACTGCCGCTGGGGCGGAGGGAGACTGTTGGGTCGGAATCTGACATAGTTGTGGTTGTTGTGTGGTGACGGCTTAAGAGGGGGTGGGGGGTGTCGAGGGAGATTGGGTGCGTAACCCGAGAGCTGGTGTCGAGCGAGCGTGAGGAGTTGTGGTGACACCAATGCGTGTGGTCGTTCAATTGAAGGCTTAACAAAGGAGATGTGAGATCAGGCAGGGATTATTGAAGGATGTGATGAGGAAAGATGGGGTAGCGAAGGCGAAGGGGCTTGGGCGTGAGCCGAGCCCAATCGAGAACTCGGGGCTTGTTTGTCTCAGGCAAACTCTTTCTTTAGGCGTCAAATACGGTGGTTCGACCTGAGAGCGCGGAAGGTCAGCTCCGGCCGCCGGAGGAGCGATTTGGAGATATGGCCAATTCACTGCCCGCATTTTCGGGAGGCTCAAATAAAATAAATGCACCCACTTCGCCTTGATGTGACTTTCTACCAGCATCGACTAGAGCGCATTGGGAGACGTCGCAGACCGTCGAGATGGGCGTCCAGAAGAAGACGCGCAAGTTCGCGACCGTGAAACGCATCATCGGCCAGAAAGATGCCCGCCTGAAGCAGAACCAGCAAAAAGGCGCAGAGTTGGCTAACAAGAAGAAAGACGACGATGTGATTAGAGAAGTGTATGCTACCACATCTCTATATACCGCCGAGTTACTCACTGACAGTCTCCCAGCCCACAGATGTCCTCCGCCCTCTTCTTCCAATACAATACTGCCCTTGTACCGCCCTACAACGTTCTCGTCGACACCAACTTCCTCTCCCACACAGTCCAGAAGAAACTCGAGATGCTGCCGACCATGATGGACTGCCTCTACGCCAAGTGCATCCCCATCATCACCGACTGCGTCATGGGCGAACTCGAGAAACTCGGGCCCAAGTACCGGATCGCGCTGCGTATAGCGAGGGATGAGCGCTGGGAACGGCTGAAGTGCGGGCACAAGGGCACGTATGCTGATGACTGTATCGTGGACCGGGTGATGAGACATAAGATCTATATTGTGGCTACGAATGATCGGGATTTGAAGCGGAGGGTCAGGAAGGTGCCGGGTGTGCCGATCATGTCGGTCGCAAGGGGAAAGTATGTGATTGAGAGGCTGCCTGATGCGCCGGAGAAGTGAAGAAATCGGTGAAGAGGATTTTGAACGCTATCAGAGGAAGAAGTTTTGGCCAGACCAAAAGGCATGGCGCTGGGACATCGCTAGCAATCGCCGAAGGCCGTTTCCACATCGAATGGCAAGCAACGGCAGATACAAGGACTCAAACAGCAACGCCACCAGCACGCCGCCCAAGATACATCCATGCAGCGCCAATGCCCCACAGCACTACCGCAACAGCAACACCACTCGCCATACACAGCCCAGCAATAACGCGGTTCTTCTGCTGGAATGCTTGGTCCATTTCCGACTTGGCCAATTTCCGTTGGTGGGAGTGGTAGTAGCCTCCCTGCTTGCTGTCGGAGCCGAAGATGCTGGTGTAGATCTTCTTGTCGACGAGGAAGAGGGAGACCAAGAAAGAGATGAAGAGGACTGGTCCGATTATGAGGCGCGAGATGAGGGATTCCGGCGAGGCGGTTGTGATGGTTTGTGTTGAGGCTTTGGTTGACATTATGTGAGACATGTGAGGAGAGCGTCGGAAGGGCTCTACGGCTGAGGTTTGACTTGCCGGAGCGAAGCAGACGATGGCTGTCTTGAGGAACGGCGATGCTTCGCCTTCGGTGGGATAAGGCGCTATTGTCGAAGACAGCAGATCAATCAGAGAAACTTGAGGTCTGTGTTCAAGCTATGTTTTGCTCTTTGTTCCCTCGGTGTAATGGCCAGACCTTGGTCGCTCGAGTCTCGGAGTTCGTCGACAATGCGCAAGTGTTGTGATATAGGTCAGTTGCTGTCAGTTGTATTGATTGTGTCCGTGCCACCACCCAGCAGTAATGGACATATATATTCATAATCACCAGAGCCTGTCTACAAAGCTCTCGCAAATCGTAGCTTAACTTGATCGACCATAGCTTTTGCATCAACGTCGAAAATAGCAAAGCCAAGTTCAGGCATCATCATATCCAGCTTCTGATGTGCTGTGCTGCATACGTCGATCATCGATGGGGCAGCGGGCTGTGATGCACTGCTTGGGATGACTCAGCCCCCTACAGGGATCTGGACGCCGAAAACGCGAGCACGACGCCGTGGAATGCCTATACGCGTATATTGCACTTCCACTGGCAGCCTGCTGTGCTATTTAGTGCTTGCATTTTCTATCTCGCGGATGCCGTTCGGAAAGGACACCGAGATGTCACGGGGTGAAGATTGACTTCAGTCGATGCCTGGTGAGCTTTTGATCCCGAATGTGCGTGCAGTTGGAAGTCCTTGAACCGTTCAGAACGTCGACGATAGGCGAAGCGAAAGGCGAGCAATGCAGCAGGACCATTGACACGTCTGTATGTTCTTGAATAGCAGGCAGGAAACCTGCTATGCTATCTTGAAGGTCTCATCTACATTTGGTTCTAAGCACGCGTTGAAGGGACGGTCTCTATCTGCGGGTCGAGATGCGTCCAGAGTAAGATCTCAAGAGAAAGGGTGCAAGCACCCTACTCTGGACGCATCTCGACCCCGGGCCGCAGATAGAGACCGTCCCGTCAACGCGCCTACTCTACCATGATCAGGCGAATGCAAGGAAGGTGCGGATGTGAGTCTGAAGGCAGCTGCGTCACGCGGGCAGGAGGATGTCAAGGTTCTTGTTAGGCAGGAGCAAAGTGCTGAGGGCAGGTTCCTTCCTGGGCAATCCGGGTCAGCCAGCCGTTGCTGATAAAGTGTGCGGAAAGCCGAAGCAGAAGTAAATCGAACTGTGTCCAAATCTGTTCGCGGATTTGACTGATTGTGAATGGCTCACGAATCGACCAGATATCAGCTCTTGAGGGAAGTGCCGTCCGTGGCATCCAGTCTGGTCAACTCGCTGGGCCGGAGTATCTCCTGCTGTCTTGCAACAACGAGTTTGATCGAGCATGAATCTGATCTGCAAGTACAGGCAAGGACAGGCGCGCCTTGAGTTCGCAAGTCGGATAAACCTCTCGATATGTACTTCTCGGATGGCATGCCGCTTGTGAAGTATCTCTAGTGGAAGGGATCGGATGTCGTGAATAGCCCAGGCTTCGATTACCAAGATGTGGGGGGCTAAAAAGTCTGCTAAACGATGTTTCCACCAGAGCCTCACGAGCCCGCCGCTCTTGAGTTTGCGATCGCCGTCACCAAGATATCTGTGGCGCCAGCCGCCGCAAGGTCGTCCATAACGGTCGCTATCTTCGACTTCTCCACCATCACGCTTATCGCAACCCAACCTTCCTGCTCCAGAGCTTGCACAGTCGGCGCGGTCCTGCCGGGCGTAATCTTCGACATCTGGTCCATCTTCGCTCGTGGTGCATTGTATATACAGAGCACATATCGCTGAGCTGTAATTACACCACGGATTCGAGCTGCAACGACATCGACTAGTCTTTGGTCCGACACTTTCCTTGCCTTGATCAGTACTGCGGAGGACTCCACGACTGTGTCAATTGCTTTCAACTTGGCAGCGCGCATCGTCTCCCCGGATTCGACCAAGTCCACGATGCCATCGGCGACACCTAACGCACAGGCTGCCTCGACACTGCCTCCGAGAGATCGGATGTTGGTTTTGAGTTTGGGCACAGGTGACATTGTGCCGTTGACCGATTCTTTTCGTGATCCCTTCCCTTCCAGACGGGCGAAGTAGTCCTCTGCGAGACCAGTGAATGATGTAGCGATGTTCTTCCCAACGAGATCCTTTACTTCCTGTATACTGCCGTTCTCTGGTACTTGTACTTGTAATTTGCACCTGCCAAAACCAAGGTCCATGATCTGCTCCACGCCTGACTGTTGGCCCAGTGGTAGATGTGCATCATGCTCAGCCACCTGGTCGAGTCCAGTGATGCCCAAGTCCACCTTGCCCTCGCCAACAAATGTCGGTATGTCCGCTGCCGGAAGAAATACTAGGGCCATAGGGTGGTTTTTGACGAGAGCAATGTCCAGACGAGCCTCGCGGCGGAATTGGATGTCACTGCCGGATAGGAGGTCCAGTGTGGCTTGCTGTAAACGACCCTTTTTGGGTACGGCGAACAGCAGCCGGTCTGGAAGGTCTTTCACAAGACCCTCCATGGTACACTCTCGTTGGTTGCTTCGGCGTGTTGCGGAAACAGTGGCTGTTCGAAGTCTATAGTCCCTGGTCTACAGTGTTGAGTTTGTAGGCACGTCCAGGTGTTTGGCGATGTTTGGAGGACGAAAGCTGTTCTAGGACGTCTGTCCTAGATGTCAGTCAAAATTTTGATTACCCTGTGCCACGAGTAGAAATGAACTCACCTTACTGGAGCAAAGATTGCTCGGTTGATTCCGAGCAGGACAGCAAGCAAACCTCTTGGCATAGCCGATACTGCCCCGAACACGTGACATCGAAAAGTTCGCCAAGAGAAATTCTTGCCCGCACACCCAGTTCGTCCCGCATCGCAGCGCATCCATCACACGTCTACAGATTGACAATTATCACGACCGATCCACGAACAAACTCGCCTGTCTCTCCATCCGAACCCATCACCCGCTAGTTGATCGACATCGTCCGCCAATATGGATGCCGGAAAGGTCCCCGTCAAGCTCGTGAAGGTCACCAGAGTCCTCGGCCGAACAGGTATGCGCGCTGTACACTGAAGAGGAGAGACAACATGACACTGATTGTGTTGCAATACAGGCTCGCGAGGTGGTGTTACCCAGGTCAGAGTCGAATTCATGGACGACACAAGCCGAAGCATCATTCGAAACGTGAAGGGTCCTGGTGGGTTGACAAAATATTTTGCGATCGAGCCAAAATACTGATTTGGTTGCTCTAGTCAAAGTGGATGATATTCTATGCCTACTCGAGTCCGAGAGAGAAGCTAGGAGATTGCGATAAGTGCTTGGGAAGCAAGGCGAAATACGATTCACATGTTGAGCATGAGGACACAACGGTCACGGCGGCCTTCGACAGCTCGCGGTGTTCGGGTTTGATCGGCGAGATCTTTAAGGAGCCCAATTGCAACGCCATGCCCCCGACGTCTGCTGCGACATTTCGAAAGGCACGTCATGGCAGCTAAGAGGCTGAGGGTGAAAAGTAAGGGCACAAGATTCAGCGAAGCCGAATTCATATGAATCCATTGACCTATTGAACCACAATTGAGCGATAGCTTCGATGTGGCAACAACGCCCCTGCTGCCATGAAAACCCCGAGTCACTCCATCGATCCCGTCTGTGGTCCAACAGCGACTTTTGCCGACATGCGCGAGCTACCGACGAATTTGTCCCTCGGAGCCGCACATACTGAATAACAAGACGGTTCTGGATCGTTCCATTGACCTTGCTGACTTGAATCCTTCTCTACACTGCAGCGCAATGACCAGAGCACATTGACAGATCCACAATCACTGTAAGCAGTCACCAGCAAGAAGCCACGGCATACATTCACGAGAGCATAGCTACACCGCTCAGTCACTCCACACATTCGCCATCACTACCTCCCATCGACTTTGGCTGCTTTAGCCTAAGCATGCACTACACCTGTGTACATATGCCAACTACTTTCATTACATGCATCGTGATCGTCGTACTACACGTTGCTGGTATGTATATGGAGCCCGATGCAGGTCTTGTCGCTTTGAATGGGACTCACGTAGAGCAAACACATGTAAAATGGCTTCGACACCATATCAGTCTGCTCTGGCTGGCTGAGTTGGCATGAGCAGTTCAATCGTACTTCGTGGCTTGTGCCGACACAATATCTTTAACGCTGACTAATCTTGGACGCCTTCTAGATGCTTGGCATGAGGCATCTTGGGAGGCGTCGATTGCCACGCGACGCCATCGCCATCTGCCTGGTTGGATCAACTCATCTAGAGCCTTTTCTTGTTCAGGTGACTGCCGACATGAAGCACTTGTCTTTATTGGCATACTCGCGCTCTTTCTAGGGTGTTCGTGGTGTCCTTCCGATGATATGACCAAGCTCATGCAATGCCTCGACTAATGAGCGAAATTGCAGCATAGATCGTTGCATACTTTGATTCTCCTCATCCATCATATTGAGCAGCTGTACAGCGCTCGCTAGACGCCAATGGCCTCAAGTGTGCCGCCTGATCCGGTACGCGAGTATCAGCTTATTGAGAAACTCGAATTACGGATCGGGGGCGCCAAAAACGATGAGCAATTTCAAGACATCATACAGAAATTTCTACCCGCCCTCATCCTGAAGCTGGCATCAGAGACCGAGAGGAACCGCAATTTGACCATCAAGGTCTGTCAGTATGTTAGCCAAAGACTAAAGATCAGCCATGGCATCCAGCTGCCACTGCCTGGGCTTTTCAAAAACCTGCAAAGCTCGGACTCACCTTTCGTTCGCCAATTCAGTCTGGTCTTCATTCAACAGGGCGTATCACGAGTCAAGACTGAGGATGCGTTGCGACTACTGCCGGAAATCCTCAAGTTTGCCATTCCACAAGATCTGAGTACAGCCAACGCAACTAGTCTAAAGCTCTGGTCCATAGCTTTCGACTTTCTTCTGGATGGCTTGCGAGGTTGGAAACCGCCTGAGCGTGGCAGCAAGGAGGACCTCGCACTCAAGGAGTCGTATGAGTTGTCTTCGATGCAGTCTGGACTCCTCGCCCAAACTTTGTCCGACTTCCTCATATACGATCCGAAAATTAGTCAGACTCTGCAAGCGTTGGACGAGAATTTTCGAGCTGTGTTCGAAAAGCAATATCGCCAACGCAGCGCTGTCGTTCCTTCTCTGGCGAACTTTGTGTTCACGTCCATATTCAATGACGAAGAACGCTTACTGCCCGCCACAATCATGACAGTCGATGCGAATCTCGCTGCTGCCAACACAGCTGATACTATGTTCAAGCAATGCCATTTCGATCTCGAGTCGGAAGGATCTGTACGACTACTTACAGCCTATACGATCGTGCAAGACCGAAACTGCAGACCAAGATTCTTACAATGCTGGCACGAAGTCAGAAGGCAACCGAGCAAGCCGAGAAAATCTACAGTATCATCGAGCAGCAGTTAAAGTCTTCAGCGACAGGGCTAGAGGCGGCCAAGCTCCGAGCAGCTCTGTTCTCCTTCTTGACATGGGCAGTGAGGATGGGACCGAATATGGCAACTATAGAGGTTAGAACACTGCAGCTTCTCAAGAATTACATCGAGGAACAAGGCTGGCCAACTCCCCAAGATCAGTCTCATATGGAGGTCGAGCTTCGTGCGAGAGCTTATGAGAGCATCGGCTTGCTGGCTGGCTCTTTAGTGGCGTCCGGAGATGCAATCTCTGTAATCACCTGGCTCTTCACATCTTTGCGCTGCGACGAATCACGCGACGTTCGAAGCAGCATAGAAGAAGCCCTCGGTCGGATCATGAATCTCATCCGCTCTAATGACGAGACCTTCCTAAAATCACTTCGAGATCTGCTGTTGTGGAACACGTCAGCACAGCTTGGCGACAGCGATCCTGTGTACCATTATCCAAGTGTCAACAGCGCCAAGTACGTTGCAGTGCGGTTCGCAAACAAATGCTTGCCATTCCACGACGCCGTTGCCCGTCAAATAGATGTACGAGCCTTTGACTCGAGCGAGAGAAAAGAACTTGCGGACGAGGGTGCCCGAGGCCTCGATCCACATTGGCATCGGTCCAATCAGACTTTCATTTCCGGCGATGCCACCAAGATGCAGTATCCAGCTTTTCGCGATCTGATAAATGTCTTTTACGGCACTGGGGCGAGCACGACTCCAGATCTTGGCCGCACTGCGTCTCGACAGGCGGCGATATTCTGCCGCAACATCCTGGTCCATGAAGCATTGCAGGAGACCGAGGCTGGCCTCGACGACGCGAAGGACTGGGACGCCCAGGTCGATGCTGTCATTTCAAACAATGCTGTGGCTCGGAGCGCCATTCGCGAATATCTTGACGAACTGCAGGCAGACAATCTTGTACCGTTGTTGAACTCAGTCTTGCAGAAAGGCGCAATGTCCGATGTTAGGATGGCGGAAACAGCTATCCAGCTACTCAGCTTGACTAGTGAGGCTGCGTTGAAAGTCATCGGGCCCAGTACGGTCGGTATCCTGCAACAAGACTTGGTGAATCTACAGACACAGTACTCTGCGGCTCGAGTCCTGGGAATGCTCGATCCCCCAGCGACTTCGGTTGAGCATCTCAAAGCAGCACTCGAGAGCTGCGTAGGGTGGCAGAAGGCCGTCGGGCTCGAGGCAGTCAAAATACGCGGACAAGTACTGCTGATCACTTTTGTCATTACTCGACGGGGTCTCCGGAGCGGTTCTACGCCAGATTTGGAAGTTCTGGCTATGCTCAACAAGCTTCTCCGAGATATCCTGTTGCAGGCGACGGATTTGCCCATGAAGAGTGCGGCGATCGTTTGTCTAGGGCAGCTGGCGTTGTGTGTGCAGCCCACGGAAGAACTCAAACTGTCGCCGGACGAGGTCGATGACGCATTGATCAAAGAGTGCAAAAAGCAGAATGAGCAAGCCGCAACAGCGCTTGGCCGCCTCATCAACTACAAGTCAGGTGTGGCAGGTACGGACGCGGTATCGCCACTTCTCGAACGTGTCCTCGCCTTGCATGAGGTCAAACAAGCCGAATTCCATTTCGCTCTCGGAGAGGCATTGGCTGTTGCAGTGGCTGGCTTTCAGTCAAATTCTACTATGACGGAGCTAGATGTGAGAGCAGATGTGCCTTCTTGGGGCGCGAGGCCAGACCTTCAGGAGCATCTGCTGGGTAAGGTACTCGAGCATACCAGGACCACGAAACCCACGTTGAAGAAGGCCGCTGCAATATGGCTGCTAAGCATTGTCCAGTTCTGTGGAGATCTACCCAGCGTCACTTCCCGGTTGACTGAATGTCAGGTTGCCTTTGCACGTCTCTTGAACGATCGTGACGAGATCACACAAGAAGCTGGGTCCAGAGGGCTCGGCATCGTGTATGAGAAGGGAGACAAAAGCTTGCGAGATGATCTAGTTCGAGATCTTGTTCAGTCCTTTACTGGGACTGGCGCGAAAATGTCTGGGACAGTCACCGCGGATACGCAGCTCTTCGAGGCCGGCGCCTTACCCACAGAAGGTGGGCAATCTGTCTCAACTTACAAAGACATCGTCAGTCTTGCCACCGAGATGGGTGACCCCAGCTTGGTCTATCGATTCATGAACTTAGCATCCAACAATGCCATCTGGTCGAGCAGAGCCGCCTTCGGCAAGTTTGGACTCAGCAATGTCCTGGCAGATTCTACCTATCTTTCGGAGAACAAGAAGTTCTACCCCAAGCTCTTCCGCTACCGATTCGATCCCAATCCAAATGTCCAGAGGTCGATGAACGAGATCTGGCGGGCTCTGGTGAAAGACCCTTCGGCTGTGATCAATGAAAATTTTGGCCTCATTATGGACGACTTACTGAAAAGTGTACTGGCTGGGAAAGAGTGGCGAGCTCGTGAGGCGAGCTGCGCCGCTATAGCAGACCTGGTGTCTGGCAGAGACATTGAGAAACTCGAAGGATACCTGGACGAGATCTGGAAGGTAGCCTTCAAGGTTCTGGACGATGTGAAGGAGACTGTCAGAGTGGCCGCGATGAAGCTCTGTCGGACCTTGACGAACATGCTTGTTCGAAATCTAGAGGTCGGCCAAGGCAACACGAAACGAGCCACCACACTTCTCAATCACGCTATGCCATTCCTCCTCAAGCAGATGGAAGGCGGCCAAGCACAGGAGGTTCAGCAATACGCGACTGTCACTCTGCTGGAGGTCGTCAAGAAGAGTCCACCGAGATCTTTGCAGTCTTTCGCGCCAACAATACTGGAAACCCTTGTCAACTCCTTGAGCACTCTGGAACACGAGAGCATCAACTACCTTCATCTCAACGCCGATAAATATGGCCTTACTGCAGAGAAGCTCGATAAGATGCGGGTTTCGAGCGTCAATGCGTCTCCAGTCACTGAAGCGATCGACCGGTGTCTGGAGAGCTTAACAATGGCGGCGCCTGTTCCAGCGGCTGATGATGCGACCGACCATATGGATGGTGTTGAGTCGACTGTGTCACCCATGGACGATGCTATGCGCCGACTGGAGGCTTCCTTCAAGTCTGCCATAGGTCTGCCTTCTCGTGTCGGACTTAGCAGAGTCATCGTCACGCTTGTTGTGCGCCATCCTACCGCTTTTCGACCCTATGCAGACAAATTTGCGCAATTGCACCGCAAACATGTGATTGATCGGAACGCAACGATAAGTGTCGCTTTCAGTACATCTCTCGGCTACCTCATGCGACTTGCTTCGGAGAAAGAGGTCCGAGCTACAAGCAAACATGCTCAAAAACTGTACTTTGAGTCGCAAGAATTGTCACACCGATCTGTCGCAGGAGAGATCTTGCAATCTATCTCGAAGACCTCGAATGATATCTTTAATAAGTATGTATCGACCTTCTTGCCCTTTGCTTTCATAGGCCGTAACGACACGGATGAAGAGGTTCGAGAACGCTTTGATCCACCATGGAAGGATAACATTGGCGGCTCTAGAGCCGTGCAATTGTACTTGCAGGAGATATCTGCATTGATCATGACGCACATCAAATCACCTCTTTGGCCGATCCGCCACGCTTGCTGCTTTGCAGTGGCAGATCTGGTAGACTCACTTGCTCCTCAAAGCAAATTGAACGAGGCTGAAGCAAAGTTGATCTGGCCCATGCTGGAAGAAGCGCTCAGCGGGAAGACTTGGGAGGGTAAAGAAAAGGTGGTTTCGGCGTTCCCGAAGTTCGTTGATATGTGGCCGGGCAGTAAGGCTGTTGACCAGATGGCTAAGATTGCTATACGTGAAGCGAAGCGCCAGAACGAGACTTATCGACCGCATGCAGTTGTGGCACTCGGCGAATTTGCTAAGAATCGACGCGATGCCAGCCTTGCGGTGCAAGTCATACCGCTGCTGCAAGACATGATAGAAGAGTTGACAAATGTGGACGCCATGGACGTGGACGGCGAGTCAGTGGAGGACAAGAAAACCAGGCAAGTCGCAATCTCAAATGGTTGCGGTTACCGCTAACGGACTGAACAGAAGCAAAACAGTCGATAAGACACTCGAAGCAATCGCCTCATGCATGTTCGGTACTCTCCAAACCCAAGACGCCGGAAAGGTTCTGGATCAAGCCATTTCGATCTTGAACAAGCTCCACGCGCAGAAAATCCCAGCGCTCGACACCGCTCTTTGCGAAAATGCAGCCTCGTTTGTCCTGAAGTTCTCCTCGGACAGTGGGCGGAACCAGACGGGAGCGAATGAAAATGGCGCAAATCGCGAAATCTCGTTTGAGGCCTTTACCCATCAGATCATCTTGGCGCTACTGAGCACGATCTGTCCACCACGCCGACTGAATCCGCCCGCAAGGCGCGAACCGAACTCGCTTCAGCCTTAGTGGGTTCTTCAGTCGTCAGCAACGACTCGCGTGCACTGCTAGCGTCGATCTTTGACGCGTGGCTGAAGTCTGAGCGGTCGAAACTGCTACGAGATGAGATCACTCATGCAGTGGAAGTCAACAATAAGTATCTGTGACTTTGGAGTGCATCAGCAAATGCGTTCAGAGCTCATCCTAGTGTTGCGGTGACGGCTAGATAGAAATCATAATCTGTGAAGCGTCCACAGCTTGTTCGGCAAAGGGTGGCAGATGGGAGCAAGAGAAAACCTTGCACTTGTCAACATTCCTGCAGCGCCCTCCCTGGGGGGATTTCTCGATATATGTTTCCTAGTCTTTCAAGCTCGAGTGAGGCTCGTCTCAACTCACGCATTTGATCAGTGATATAATGCAAGGCCTTCATCACCCGCCCGGGTCTAGTGACCCACAGTGTATAGGCCTGGTCACCGTAGAATCAATGTGAAAAACACCCGGTACTTGTGTCCACAGCCTGGATAGGTAGGCGAGGGCGTCACCGTGCAGCATGGGGGGTCAGTCCTGCCCTATCATGATCATGTTTCGAAGTTGGCAGGTTCTGCAAGATCTGAGCGACCGGGGTTTATTCGACGCCATGCAGGCGCCATGTGGTGCGTTCTGCTGAAACTGCTAAATTGGGCGAAGCGCATAACGTATGACATGGAAACCGTCTCCGAGGCCAAGAAGTGGGCATACAGTGGTGTCTACGGCGCGACTTAAGGCTTCTGACTCGATCCGCTGCGGTCGAATGAGCGCCGTGAAGACCATACCCAACTGAAAGTCTCCATTGTGGTACCACTGAATCAAAAAACACACTGCAGACCGCGTGGATGTCATCAATGCCTTGCAGAGAGATCGTTCTGACCAGTGAGGGATTTCGGGCAGTCTCGCGTGGCGCTTGCCGACGGAGGGGCTCGGCGTGACCTTCGGCGGCTTCCTTCAGAAGCTCGCGCTCTGATTCGTTGTCACGGAAAATGTCGCAGAAAAGTTGTTGCGATCCGGTGAGGGACGGGATCCTGATGCTCAATTCTGATCTCGACCACCCATCGTGAACTGACTTCTTTGGTTCAACCACGAGCATCTCCCGCGCAGTAGCCAAAGGCTGATGCTTGTCTTGTCACGCTTGTCCCACTCCCGCTCTACCTCTTATTTGGTCAAGCACATGGGGCCTGCTCGTATGATGCATATCAAAAGTGGTGAGGGTCCGGACCCGTCATCTCCCTCACGCATATAGTAAGTAATTACGCGAATAGATCTGGAACAAGTACTCATGTACCCCTTCACCTGGATTCTATTTCCACCTTGAGGCTGCGCTCCAGTGTTTTGTTTTCTTCTATCTGTCACTCGGTCCTACTGTACCAGCCTGGAACTTCTAATATCTGCCGGCCGTGCCAGCGCTTATGCGCGGATGGCATGTGCCCGTGCATGGACCCTACTACCACATGCATTGTATACCTTACGCCGACTTCCACCCGGCTGCGACGGCTCCTTCCACAGGACTGCTTAGCAGATGTCAATAACCCTGGTTATGACCGAAGAAAAGCGAGGTGACGCCTCCAGGAAAGGACCACTACGCTTGCCTATCATCGCGCCGAAGGACGACCACTCCTCCTCAGCCAGCTCCAGCAAGGGTGCGCCTGTGGGCGTACCTCATCGTGCCAGATTACCTCCGAGATCAAGGACTGGTTGTTGGACTTGCCGGACCAGGAAAGTGAAGTGTGACGAAAAGAGACCCAACTGTGGACAATGTTTCCGTCTGGGACATATTTGCGACTACAGCCCGAGGTTAGCGTTTCGCGATGACACTCAGAGGGTAGTAGAGCGCATGCAAGAGGTATCTATTGTTGGCAGCTCAGTATGGGACTGTATGTATATGATGGGAGATGCATGTCGACACTGCTGACGGGAGTACAGCTACCTCGCCGGCACCCACCGAGACCAGTCAAGGATCAGGCCAGCTCGACGACCTTCCACCTTTCGCACAACTCACAACAGATGAGGACAGGGAAAGGAAAGCGGAGAAGGCCACGCCTGGTACCTATCATGTACTTGTCAATCCAGACAGCTTCATGCACCTGCCAGAGTACAGCGACGACCCAGACATCAAGAAAGAACATCTGTCGCCGCTAAGGAGGGGCTCGTTGACAACCAGCCTAGCCAGCAGCCTTGGGCGCGAAAGTGAGAAGGGCTTTCACGATCCAAACACTGTCATCCTGCCACGTTTCGAAGACGTCGCCCGTCGCGTCACTTCTCGAGATCCATGCAGTCCGACACTGCCACGATTCAAGGTCGAGGATGATGACACGGTCGTGGAGGACAGATATGTCGAACGTTTCAAGCAATTTTGTTGGCGACAACTCGTGTTGGTGGATGCTGAACAGAGTGGGAGGCCGAGCGTCGCGATCTTCGAGGATGAAATGCACTTTTATCCACCAGTATGTCATTGTCGATGTAGGCCCGACGCTTTGCTGACGAAATGCAGATGCAACATGCGATGAAGGCAGTGGCAGCATTCAGCTACGGCACCGACAATGACCGCGTTGATGCTCTCCAGGAATATCAACGGGCAGTCACGCTCATGAAGGATGCTGTCAAAAGCACCGAGGACCTAATTTCTGATGCTTCATTTCTTACACATTTTCTTCTTTTAATCCATGAGGTGAGGGAGCACTAGCATTTTCAGCGCTGTTGCTAACTTTCGACCAGATCGTAACAGCAGCGGAATCGCACTGGATGCAACACTTTTCAACACTTTTACAGATATCGAATCTACGGCGTCAGATTTATGACAGTGAAAGATACCCCTACATGGTTTGGTGGCTTTGTGTGATTGATTTGGAGGCACTGTTCTCTGGGGCTGGGACGGGAGAATTTGTGGGCGCGATGTTGAGGAGTGACTTGGTGCCGCCGCCGAGTTATCATCTGTATCCACTAGGAGCGGACGGGTCAAGCGTGGTATACGGCAACGAGCTCGAGACTTTGCCAGTGATTCTGCAATTGGACTGCGAAGTCACAACACTTGCGATGCGGCTTGCTCTGCTGGCTCGTGAGCTGAGACTGCCCAACACTATGGGTGATGTACGCATCCGGCAGGCACAGGTATACGAACTGCAAGAGAGCTTGAGGGAACTGTGGGCGGCACCTTCCATCGGCTACGTCGCACAACACACCGAACGATTACCTCCACGATCGCGACAACTCTTCGAACACGCTCAAATGCTCTACCGGGCATGCATCATCTTCTCGCATACATCGATGTGGCGACATCAGCGTCTCGAAACCTCGCCAGACTACGACACCGAAGTCGCCGTGGCCGCGACCCAGATTCTCAATAATTCAACCCGCATGCTTGATCGGGGTCGGATGGACGCGCGCTTTCTCGCATTCCCAATTTTTATCGCAGGCATGGCTAGCGCGGAAGGATCGCAGAAGATGCTGGCTGCGGATCTGCTTGAACGGATGGAGAAACCGAGCATCGGCCGAAACACGGCAGTCACACGCAGGGCCATGGAGAGGATTTACGAGGCGCAGAATGAGCGATTCATGTCTACAGGCCAGAGTTTGGACATCGACTGGTTGGATGTGCTTCAGAGGGAGCAGATCATGATTGTCAATTTTGGATTGTGAGTACCACTGCTATGGTACAATGGGAGGGGAATTGTGGAAGCGATGAGCGTTTTTCGAAGTAGCTATACCCAGCCTAGCACGACATCCACGAGCAGTCTCGTGTGGATACGGAGCATCCATTACAGCAACAACTGTCCCTATGAAGGGAGGCTTGTCCATGACTACCTAGGTAGACACGGGAACATTGCTGAGTTCACGCGGCAATCTTCGGTGAGGATGAGGTGACAACCTTTCGGCTATACATGCAGGTGTACACAGCCCCGTGCATGAAAAGCGAGCGAGTGGACGAGAAGAGCCAAAGAGCGGTGGACGACAAGTCCTTAGCTTCAATCGGTCCGCGGTGCATGCAGCATTACCCCAGATCTGACTACCATTGCGGGTTAGGACGATCGACCTCACCCGCACAGATAGCCGAGTCGGACATGGAGTTCGGGGAAACATAAATGCAGTCGCAGTTGTGCGGTGTCGGCTGTGCTATAGGTAGAACGGCGGGACAATCCAACCACATGAGATGATTTAGATAGCTATTTTGTATTCTCACGTGCGAGCAGTATGAGTGTGAAGGATGTGAGCTACTGGTCGAGGGTTGTTGAATATCCTGCCTGCCAAGACTGGTAACGCAAGACCTCGGGAGTCTATACGAGCAATGGTGACGATGGAGGGCTTGAGTACCTGGGCATCGGCGGGCAAGATCACGATATAGGCCTGCTTGTGTATGGGAGAAACTCGACGCGATACAGAGAGCATGCTTCAAGTCGTCCAGCAGCTTTGTGCCGGACGCGTGCCCAGCACTACTGCGCAAGCCTTAGACGACATCTGCAAGTATTTACATCAACAAACTTCTGGGCTGTGGACGTCTGGTGCACACCACAATACATGAGTTTCGGATGGATCAAAACGTGGACGTGGAAATCGAAATTGACCAGATGGTCTGATGACACCCGTGACGATTAATCGACATTGCCAGGTATCCCATTACCCACAGATAGACTAAGTAATGCGCTAGGTATATTTATACACTTCCTCGACCCTCAAAGCAGCCAAAAAGTCTACTCCTCAGGCACATCTCCAGCAGCAATGCTATCCTCACTGTTCTTTCCCTCTATAGCAGCTGTAGAGTACTTCCTCGACTGAATCTCTGCATCGATAACACCAGCACGACAGGACGACTTTGATTCTTGGCGTCCATTGCGAGTGAGATGCTTGCGGTAGAATGTGGAGTGCTTAAGGAGCCAGGGCTCAATCCATGCCCCTGCGGCGTAGGGGCTGTTAGAGTTGCCCGAGTCGATATTGAAGCTGTTAGGGAAGCCTTGAGCCATTGTGGTGGGTGGTATGTTTTATGCTAGGTGAGGTTGAGTTGGTGTTGAAAGGGTGACTGGTAGCTCTGTGAAGATGCTTGCTCTTGATGTAATGCAGATTGTTGTGATGAACAGACAGACCATCGAGGTGAGAGGCAGTCGATACTTATGCTTCTCACGCTGACTGCCATGTTGTCAATACCGTAGCATGGATGAGTGAGTGCAACGGAGATGGTCAACGACATGACCATCGAAGGTACGGGCTGAAGGCTGTGCTTTGCGCCTTGGGTTGTATTTGAAGTGCTTGCGCAATCTATGGGGAGTCGAGCCACATCCTTTTCTAAGGCGTCAAATCCTACGACTGGCTGCCGCTGCGTCTACCTTGCGCCTAGAGCGGAAAGTCGAATCAAGCTTCGCCGCGAAGCCCAAATTCAGGCGTTGAGTTCCCTGTTGCAGCCTAGCGGGCGCTATCCTTGCAACCATACCGGCTATCCATAGAACACCACACACCACTATCCATTCAGCCTCAGCCACATCCCAAGTACATTGTGACATTGCCTTTGAATGTTTCATGGCTATATACCACGGGCTGTTGCACTGGTGAGTCGATCAAGAGCCGGCCCTTGAAGCACAGTCGCACCACCAGTGACCATCATCCCCGGCTACCTTTGTTTCCAAGCATTCGCAAAAACCCAGAAGACTCGCTACATCCAATCGCCATCACAACTTTAAAGATGCATATCTCGAAGTCCCTCCTCATCGCCGCGACTGCTGCCAGCGCCGCCGTAGATTCCTCTTGATGCTCGGTCGACCCAGCCTTTGACGTCAAATTTCTCTCTACAAGCCATCGATATGTACACCGTGGCCGGTGGCAGCGCGTACAATGGCAGTTACATCTACTCTCATCACACTGGAGCCGGTTCCGGCATCGCTGCCGCATCTACCAATGCCTCGTATGCCATGACAGCCAACCTCCTGCCACCTGCTGCAAATGCAACAGACGACGGTTACCAGGTCGGCTTCACTTTTACGGGCAATCAATACGGCCCGTGGTACATGGATGTGGTCGTGCCCGATTTCTATTCCAGCACATCGCCCGTCACTATCGGCGGCAGCAACCCTCCTGACACCGATGGTTACTTTTTCGGTGGTAATGGGCTGTACTGGAACAGCACAGGCTTCTTTGGCTGGGCCATCTGCACAGCGAGTTACGACGTTCCGCAGCTCTTCGCCATCACTAACAACGCTACGAACTTGGCCTGTTCCTGCGTCCCAGTATACCTCTACAGTGTTCCTGCGCCAAATCCGGCCTGAGAGGTGCTGCAGATGGATGTTTGGCTCGTGGAGAGTGTTTGAAGTAAACATAGTCTTAATCTTTGATCCACTTAAACTTGCCTCTCTGCTCCATAGCCATGGGAGTGCGGCCAGTCCTCCAGCGTGCGATCTCACCTGGGCGATATGTGGGCAGGGCTGCACGACATAGCAAGCCGTGTCGCAATCTACTGGCTCGAGCCTCTTCGTCGTGCCCTACTGCCCAAAGAGAAGTCAGTGCAGGATGCCGATCAGATCCAGAAATATTCTGTGTGCAATGACGCCCGATAGGGCGTCTCTTTGATAAAGCGTGTCATCCTTAGTGCAGAGGCCATGCTAGTCTTTTCTGTATCGTTTCAAATTGACATATTGAATTAGACCTCGTCGACACATGTGAGCCATCAGAGATTGCGAGGAGAAACACGGCATTGTTGCCGGTGGTGTCCCGGCTGTTGACGCTATGCACACAGCAAGAGTCCACATCTTGTCATGAGCGCTTACTGGAATGAATCAGACGAAAATGCCTGGGCAGCTTGGATATGCCACAAGGCTTTGCGCCTTCTGGAGATGTGAAGGAATGAAGTACGGCAAGAAGCCGCTGGACGGACGTGGCAAGCGTACTTAAGTAGCCAAAGTCACGGGGGCTATCTTGGCGGGCTCGGGCCCGCGCCGAGACCATTTTAGGCGATGACCCCGAGTGAGTGAGTGACTGACGGGAGCCTAAAAGTGGACCTGCAAAATTTGAGGTATATATTTTGCAATTTGCTTCTTGGCAAGTTGGACTTCGGTCCATTTGGTCAATTTGAAACGATACAGAGAAGATTAGCATGGCCCCTGCACTAAGGATGACACGCTTTATCAAAGAGACGCAAACCGTTTTTTTTGTTTTTTTGAGGCTGCCCAGGACTGTCGAAGAGATGTTTTTGAATCAGGGAATCGTTTTTGAGGATTTGTGAAGCGAAAATGCTGTCCTTCCGCCAAGTCTCTACCAGAAATGGCAAAGTCCGCATGACGTGCCTTCCACCGTTCCAACCTAAACCCCATGTTGCCTTCTTCCTCTGGATTACATTGCCCTCGTCCTCCGACTCACTCTGCGATCTCGGGCAGACTAGCTGGCCTGAGCCTCTACAGACGTCCGGACTGGCTCATAAGTGGTCAGCAAGCATTTCATCAGCGTCCGTGCCACCTCCGATCTAGTGGCATGAGTTTGTACACTCATCGTGGGTGGTAGGCTCTCCTGGTCGCATTGTATGTCGGGGAGAACGATCAAGGGGTACGAGTAACAGACCGAGCTTGTATGTGTACGACTACAATTCATCTATGGCGACCACGAAGAGGCATCATGCTCACTTAACTCTTATCACAGACCATCCGGGCCAGGTTTCATCCGCATCCATGAAGTGAGTCCGACACACTCATTCGATGGCCTCTGTTGATGGATGACGAGGCCCAAGCAAAGAGAGTGAAGAATCACGAAGCTGCCAGTAGGGAAGACGATGAAGTCTCTGGCGCGAAACCAGCAGCTGAAGCGTCTGTTTCTCGCTAGGTGTGGCAATGTGATTGCCTTGAGCAACTCGACGAGGACTGAACATCCTTCTGGGTGCTATGGTATCGTGTTGAGATAGTCGGTGAGTATGATAGCTGAATGCGGTGCTCGCGGGACTAAGCTGGAACGATGGTGGCACGGCTAGCATTGTTCTTGTGAGGACAAGAGGATGCATCTCACTGTGCGCAGCAGCGGAGAACTCACGATCCCTGAGTTGGAGAGATATCGCCATACCTAGCTAGTTGATGCTGTTAGGTGCTGATGCTTTGAAATACATGATTTGCTAAGGCCATTCGTAGGACATTAAGTCTGCTTCCTTCGAAACTCAGGTTGATAGCCGCGAAGTTTCAACTCACGGGAAAAGTGGGCGATCCGCCGAGCCATCCACCTTGCAGGCTTGCAGTCGCTGAAAGAGGAAAGCACTTGTGTGTACGAGGCCATCTTACAGGCCCTTTCTTAGCGTGCCACAGAAGCGGTGGCCTCCACAGATCATAACGTGGGTAGCTAAGTGCGTTGGTACGACGTTTAGAGGCGAGAAAATCTTGGAAGGCGTTGCTGAGATAAGGCATCTCCATACGCCCTAAGCCTGGGCGCCCAGCGCTGCAGCGATAGGCTCGGGTCCTCGAACATCTTGCGAAGACGAAGGGCACGCCTGAATCGATCAGGTAATCGCCTTTGCTTGACGTGCATGGTATGGTGAGGTCCAGAGGTCGTTTTCGTTTGGCATCTCATCTTCTACGCACAATCCATTACTATCGTTGTACGCGATGGTTGATCTCTATGTTCGGAATGGCGCAACATGCGAATTAGGTTTCGCAAAGGAAGTGAGACGTTGACACTGGGTATATAGATATCTGGGGAGGCCCCCCGTGAGTCTAGAGGTATAGAGGTAGGCTTATTACTCCTGCCCATGGAAAGCTTACCATCGCTACCAGCTTTGCTGGCCGGTCTGTCAGTCTGGCGACTCCTCTTGCTTTTGTTCGCACAGGTAGATCGCATATTGACACCAGCACTTCCATGCTAATGACCACAGGTAGTCACATTTGTTGTAGCCGGAGCGATATATCGTCTCTACCTTCACCCACTCGCCAAATACAAAGGCCCGAAGCTCTTCGCCCTCACCAATCTCGTACAGATCAGACTAGTCGTTCGTGGAGAATGGGTTCATCGGGTGCTGGAGCTGCACAAGCAGTATGGCCCAATTGTACGCGTTGCACCAAATGAGATCTCGTACGTCAATGAGGACGCGTGGAACGACATCTACAAATCAGCTAGGGGAGAGGAACAGCTCAAGAAAGCCATGCCAGTTCTGAGGTCACCAGGTGTGTTCGGCCAACCAGACGATGCTGTCCACCAGATGAAGCGCAAAAAGCTGTCTCCGCTTATGAGCGACCGAGGCGTCAACCAGAGGGAAGATGTGATGCTGTCGAATATTGCATTCTTCGTCAAACGACTCAAAGAACAGCCAGACTCTGCCTTCGATCTAACACCATGGTACCAGGCTGTCACATCCGATATCATCGGCCATTTCATGAGCAAGGAGAGTTTCGGCGCCGTTGCAAAGGGTGAAGCAATCCCAGAGCAGCCTGAGAATCACAAACAGCTGGCCGGACTTGCGATCGGCACAGCATTCAGCAAGAACTTCTTTCTTCGCAACTTCCTCGTCAAAAGAAAGGCTATGCCGGAGTACGCAGTGTTTGAGCAGAAGGCGAAGAAACGATGGGACAAGCTGATAGAAGACAAGGGGCGAATTGGTGATGGGACCGATGCCTTCGGGTACCTCACGATGGACATGAATACAGAAAAGGGCCTCACCTCGGATCGCGCCTTCAGAGTCTTTTCCGACTTTGTACTCGCCGGAACTGATACGGTTGCCATTTCACTGCTTGGACTGACCTATCTTCTGCTCCGAAACCCACGGGAACTCAAAATCTTGCAAGAAGAGGTGCGATCAACTTTCAATAGTGCCGATGATATCACCCTGGCAAGAGTCAATGCGCTTAAGTATCAGAACGCTTGCATCTCCGAAGGGCTGCGATTGTGGCCAGCTGGACCGGAGACTACCCGCCGCACTGTGAACAAGGGCGGTAAAGTCATAGCAGGTGAGCACGTCCCTGCTGGTACCCATGTCGGGGTTTACCACTGGGTGGCAGGTCGATATCCAGGCGCGTGGAAGGACGCCGAGTCGTTCGTTCCCGAGCGCTGGCTGCCAGGTGGAGCTGATCACAAAGACGACCTGAAGGGAGTCATACAGCCATTCAATGTTGGCCCCAGAAATTGTGTTGGACAGCAATTGGCCAACGCTCAGTTGAGATTAATCTTGGCCAACATGATTTGGTATTTCGATATGGCATTGGACAATCCTAACGAGGCGGACTGGATGGACGTCAAGATCTTTGGTCTTGTTGCCGTCAAGAAGCCGTTAATGGTGAAGTTGACCAGTATTCGATAGGGAATCCTTGTTAGTCGTTGGCAGAGGAAAATTCGGGAGCTAAATGGTGACTCGACTGGGTCGTCGAGACGGCCCTTCGTTCATCGTGGTCACCTGTGAGGACATACTGTGAGGACAGCTGCATGACAGCAAGTCTCTTTGCTCACTTACGCCGTCCTCTTGACCTTCTGTGACTCGGCGCCGAAGAGAAAATGCCGACGCACGATGTGTACATCAGGCGCGGACTTGTCCATGGCAAGGGCACGCGGCTGGAATGCGGTGGGCGCAAATGCTGTCCACTCGGATCCGTGCTCAGTATGCATCTAGTTCTGGATGAAGAGCTATTCATCGTGCGACCAGTGTAGGTAGTACACAGAAATCATGCCTCGAGGCGGTGCAAATAGGGTCCGACTCAAGGCCTCCCATACGCCGCTGAAAGCTCGATGACGATCGCTACCGAGGCTCAATGCCAAAGGCAATAGAAGCTAAACCTGTTTCGACGTATACAGTATAGCCTCCTTCGACATCCTAGCTTTTGACGCTGCATTCAAACACGAGGTGAAGAATGATGGACTTAAAGAGTCGAGAAGTCCGTCAGAGTTGATTTTTAAGTCCGACACAACCACCGTAATCATGATGGTCAACAAGTCGAAACGACGATATAAGATGGCCGGCAGGAAGACGAAGAGTGACTGTTGTCAACGAAGAAACAGAAAGCGTTGTAGATAGGTGCATCGATAAACAAAGAGCTTTGAGACAACATGACCTCTACGACGACCACCACAATGAAAGCCCTTCGCCAACACAGGCAGTACGAACCCCTCGTGGTCGAAGAGGTAGCCATTCCCACCGCTGAGCCTGGCTCTGCCGTCCTGGAGGTTCTCGCAGCTGGTGTCATATCGTATACAAGAGACGTCTACGATGGGACACGCAAATATCCCTATGTCACCCCATTGACCACTGGCAGCAGCGCCATTGGCCGCATCCATGCAGTCGGCCCGGACTCGACGAAGCTCCAAAAAGGTCAACTGGTGTTGTTCGACATTACGGTCCGCTCCCGGGACGATTCTTCTCATGTGTTCCTGAGTGCCATCATCAGCGGCTTCACCGAGGGAAGCAGAAAGCTTATGCAGCATTGGGCTGACGGCACATACGCGGAGTACGTCAAAGCCCCACTGGAGAATGTATTCGCCTTAGACGAGGCGAGGCTGATGGGCGAGCTTGGGTACAAGATCCCCGATCTCCTGAGTATGACCAGATTGCTTGTGCCTTGGGGCGGACTGATCGACATCAACTTGGCACCAGGCGAGACAGTCGTCGTCGCGCCAGCAACAGGTTCGTTCGGCACAGGTGCGGTTCAGCTCGCGCTTGCTATGGGTGCAAGAGTCATCGCTATGGGCCGGAACGCTAGGGTCCTGGCGCAGTTGCGGGAAAAGTTCAGTGAGCAATATCCTGCTGATCGTCTGTTGACTGTTCCCATCACCGGCAATCTGGAGGAGGAAATGACTGCGCTCAAGGCTGCCGCAGGTACCCGGCCAATCGACGCATTTTACGACATCAGTCCCGATGCTGCGACCAATGCAACGTACTTCAAGGCCGCTATCATGTCGCTCCGGCACTCGGGACGGATCAGCCTTATGGGCGGCCAGAGAAGTGAGGATGTCAAGATCCCATACCACCGTGTGATGCATTGGAATCTACAGCTAAAAGGCAAGTGGATGTATGAGAGGGAGGACGTGCCAAAATTCCTTCGTTTGGTCGAGGCAGGCAATCTGAGCCTCGGTGGTCGTGCTGGAGCTGCAGCTGTGAAGGAATTCAGCTTAGAACAGTGGAAGGAGGCTTTTGATTATGCGTCGGAGCATGCTTCAGATGGTCAGGGCACTTGCCTCGTGCCAGCCAAAGCTTAAGGCTCGAAAGTCGTTCTTGCCAGTCCAAAGTCGATAGGCTGTCTGGTGACTTCCGATCCTGGCATTCCACGGAAGTCAAGGGCTTTACTGGTCGCTCGTTCCCTTCACACCAGTCATCAGCGCCTTCTTGTGCTTCACTCATCGCTTTCCGCTTGAGCTAGCGTCAATCGGATACTGAACGAAGGCTTACCGATCGTTCATCTGCGCAAACGGGTTCTCTTGTTTGGTCCACGTACTTGAAGGCCCTCATGACACGGCCTGCAAAAGACACGCCGCTAGTTCAAGGCCATGTCGTATTCCCTCAAGTCCATTTCCGCTAGCCGTCGGCTCGTGATACTTCTGAGGTTGTTTTGTACGGCTCTTTCATTGCCTGCATATCAGAACTCAGGCGCCGAACCTCAACTTCTCGATCGGGCCGCACTTCAATGTCCGAACTTGGAGGGCGTACAGAAGCCTCCATTCAAAGAGGGCTATTGGGGCGTGTCAGTACGACTCGAGTTCCAGGGGCTTGAAAGAAGACGTTGACGTTGACCTAGCTACATGTGCTCGAATACCGGATTCTGCAGAGGCCCCCAGGGTGATGGTTGCAGATGGACCAATTGGGCGACAAAAGGCAAGGACGAATTCATCAAGTTCGACTCGCCTTTTCTCTCCTTCGGACCCGATGCGGGAGTCAGGTGCAATCTGGTAAGTTCATGTAATCTAGCAGCTCATAGCCTGATTGCATTTTGCGCGCGTGTCGCATATGAAGTGGAAGCTGATGGTCCCTAGCTTGAGACGGCAGACGGGCTAGTCGGAGGCAAGCGTTTGATCGGCGTGGCATGGCCTGGTGCGACCGACATCGACAAGTTCGTTTCCGAGTTGACAAAAGGCAAGGTCAAGGACCCTGTTGAGTGGAAGAGCTATCAATGTGTGTGTGAGGATCCTACCAAACAACAGGATGCGCCTATATTTCTCCCCTGAGAAAGTTGAGGAGGGCTTTCTTGGCCCGGACGATGCGTATCATCATGAAGTGCCTCAGACGTGTCACCAAGGTGACGACGAAGACACTTCTGCGGGATGTGGCGCGAATGTAAAGGAGAATAATAAGTCTACTAGTAGGCGTTGCGATGCCGCGACGGTCCACACTGTCGTCATCGCCGCCCCTCGCGTATCTACCTTATTTGCACCAATTTCTCGAATTCTCGAGTCTTCTTGCCACGTCTATGCTGATACTCGACGGTACGTAGCGATCCGCGGAATAGTGCCAACGTGGCTTTTATGCATCGCGCTGTAGTGTCGAAGTCCGCCAGCCCGCGATGCTTGTGCACATGGCGATAGCCTTGCGACTTTTGCACAATTTAGGCCTACTTAGTATCTTTGAACAGAAATTCAGGTGAGTTTCATCAAACACTCTCGCCATTAACGATGATCCTGTCGACTCGACGAGGGATCAGGTGTTCATTGCACATCACAAGCAAGGATTGACATGAGTCCGAGCCTGAGTGGCTTGACCAGCCGCTGTGGTACTTCGTGTTCACTTGCTATCTGCCTGTTTCCGAATATAGCATGCAGATGTGGCTTGTGTCCTGTGTGAGGTTCTGCGACGAGAGAGCCCCATCCCTGCATCTAGTAGCTTAGACCGAATTGACGCGAGATAAGCGGATGACGACGAGCGTTTCAGCGGGCAGAGGCGCACCATCAAAACACTCTTTGCGCAACCACCCCGATGAAGTTTCTTCCGCCTCAGCCTCCAGATATGAGTGCTGGTCTGTCAGCTTCTGACAATCCGCCGAATGAAGTGAGCGACATGACGGCTTTGTCGCCGACATACAGCTACAGCGTGATCCCACCACAGGGTTGGATTCGGGTCGTCAAGCTTCATGCCGACTCTGATATACTGTCTTGCGATATACACGTGCAGCAGATCGATGACAAGGCGCTGCAGTATGAGGCGCTTTCTTACGTCTGGGGCGAGGACGACACAAATAGCAGTGCAATCATACATTGCAACGGCAGGCCGAAGTCGATCGGCTCAAACCTCGCTGCAGCACTGAAGCACCTGCGCTACAGTGACCGTGCCCGAATTCTATGGGCCGATGCACTTTCTATTAACCAGTCGGACAGTGAAGAGAAGAGCTTGCAGGTCGCTCAGATGGGTCAGATATATGCTGCTGCTGAGCGTGTTGTGGTCTGGCTGGGTATGGACAGCGAAGAGGAAGCAGCTGAGTGCTTCGGCTTGATTCAAAGCACGACCCGCACGTTGGACCTGATGGTCAATCAACATGGTAGCATCGAGGATGTTCCGCCACTACCAACTAAAAACGCGCCTATTGCGTCTGGTACTGATTCATGGACACCGGTCAGCAAGCTGATGCAGAATCCATATTTCGAGAGAACATGGACACTGAGCGAGACTGGACTTGCGAAGACTGCCATTATTCAGTGGGGATTAGCGACGATGCCTTGGTCCTGCCTGGTCGAGCTCATGTTGCTGATAGCCTTGCGGCCTGACATACGTGCGCATACCGGCATCCTGAACTCTGGCTTAATATGGGACACTTTCGAGGATCTGTGGAGTGCTTACAGGAACTCAACGACTTGGCGGGACGAGTTGCCTTACACTAGATCATTCCCTCGCTCAGAGAGTGGTATTAGCTTCATAAGCACACTGAACAACGGTCGGTACTACAGAGCGACAGACGCACGAGACCATATCTACGCCTTTCTCAGCCATCCCAGCGCAGATGCTGCAGCCTCGGACAACTTACTGGTGCCAGACTATGAGAAGTCTGTAGATCAGATCTACCTGGAGACCGCGTTACGTGTGCTAGAGACAGACTCTCATCCATGGACACTGCTCTCATGCATTGACCACACAATAGAATCGCCGTCCTTGAAAGGAGGACGTCCATCATGGGTACCGCGCTGGAACGAGCAATTTCGTGTCTACTGGCTCGGCTACCCGGGCATGTGGTATCGTGCCGGCAATCTGGATGGCTCACGCTTTGTATGTCGCTATGACGGGGAGACTCAATCACTTCATCTGCGTGGCATTGTCCTAGATACAGTATCATGGGCGTCGTCACCGCATCTGTCTGCCGACATTGTTGTGGAAGAACAGTTGAAGGAGCAGCCTATTCAGTGTTTGTGGCATGAACTTGCGCAACACGAAGGCAGTGCGCAGCGATCGATCTACGGCGCCGATCAGAGAGCGCGCGAATGTGCCTTCAGCCTCGTAACCATCGCAGGTCGGTCCGTCGATGAGTCGCCAGCAGAAAACGACGTGGAGCATCACCTTACAGTGTGGAATGCTTACAAAGCTTTTGTTAGTGGAAAGACATCAGCTGCAGCCGACGGATTCTTAAATCATGAAGTCCACCGCTTGATCGACAATCAGAGACGAGCACTTGACAATCGTCGATTGTTCTGCACAGAACAGGGCTACTATGGGGTAGCACACCGTACTCTGCGTCAAGGCGATGTGTGCTGCGTACTGAAAGGGGCTGGAGTGCCATTCATCTTGCGGCGAGTTGACGCCAGTGATGGACTTGGCGGCAGCAAGTTTATACTTGTGGGAGAAGCCTATATTCAAGGCATCATGAGAGGAGAATTTTGGGACGCTGCAAAGGACCAAGACCTTGGAATCACCGTCATATGATCCAAGAAGCCGCTCCAAGAACTCCGGCCTTGCGCGGTCTGTGCCGGAGGACTTGAAGATGTTCACGAGTAAAGCGGCGTCCTTGCGATCGACCGCCACGGTTCTGCTGTCCGTTGCGATCTATCCGGCGGCATATGCTATTATGACAGGAGGATCAACCAATGGGTGAAATGTAAGACAGAAGGAATTGAAGCATGAGGAAAGGTACTGTATATCTGTCGGATGGTAACCTCCGCTGAATGCCGTCACTTGGCTATACACTCTCATGGTCTTCACTTACCGAACAGAAAAGTCAATACTTGCTGCCAAAATGCACTCTCCAGAATCACATTACTTTTCAACGAGACAAACCATCCTCCGGGTCACCTCAACATGCATTCGTGACTTCCCAGTGCAGTCAATCCCATCCTGGCAATCGACGTCGTCGATCATGGACGACGGAATCACGACGCACGCCGAGTCGATGGCCGATTTCAAGAAGGTCGCCTCACATGCGCTAGGAGTTCCGCATGACAACAATCTCTCTGTCACGGAGCTCCAGGAAAGATTCGCTGCTCTCCATCCTCCTCTTCAGTCTCCCTACGGCAGTCAACCTCCTTCCATAAGATCGATCACGGATCAGGTGGCCGAAGTCAAGAAGATTGCGTCGGAGCTGCTAGGAATTCCCGATGGCAACTCTCTTTCTTTAGAGGAATTCCAGGATGAACTCAAGTTCGCCGCCATCGATTCTGCGTTCTCACCGCCGCTGGGCACTTCAGACGAGCATACACCTCACTTCAAGAAACTCATTGCAAGACTTGAAGCCTGCCGTGAGGAGATAGAGGCCTTCCAAAAAAGGACACAAATAGCATTCGCAGCAGTCTCGCTCTTCTGGTTGTCTTTGCACGTATCGAATAGAGACACAAAGGAGAAGGTCGAAGCGATGAAGAAGAGGTGCTGCGAGGTTTTCGATGACTACATGTGGCCTGGAAGCCATAAATTGTACCTGAGAGGTATGTGCGGCGAGAACGCAGGTACGTAAACCGACGTCGTCAATTCCACCAGTGCCTAACGCATCATAGAGAACAAACCCGAGACCGTGGTCGAAAAGGACAAAATTCCTGAGCAGTCGAGGGACTCCGGCGACACAAGTTCATCCACACGCCTGTGACGTGGAACATGAGGAGCCTTCGGTCGCCGACTTGAGCTGTCGACATAGTATAAGGACACAGTCTAGGCAAGGGCAGGGAAGCCATGACGGTAGAGGCGCAATGACAGGCATATTAGAACGATAACACGACGTCAAGGACACAGATGAAGTCATGGAGCGCTTCTGAAGCTGTTCATCAGTGGCGCTACCTCGTGCACAAGTCGACTTGTTCGAGACCGTGGAGGGGTGCTTCAGCACTCGCATAACTCTGCAAATCGAGAAGGTCAATTTGGACCGCATTACACATCCAATGGCTTCTCACTACTCGTGCGGGTTGATAGGTACCGCAGCGCCAAGACACTCGCTCGTTCCGGCCGCTCTCTACCTTTTGGTTCATACAGGACTCCACACAGTGCCTTACTGCATGCATTCTTATCCGCCTCGTTGCCTTGCCGGCGTGTCGATGTAGCCTGCATCCGGCTGTCCGGGGCCCGGAGGATCGGTCCCCAGGTTGTTGGGCCACGATGTTCGACCTCCGAGGTTGCAACACATGCAACTTTGGAGCTTGAATGTTATTCTCCGGACGAGAGAGGTGAAACAGCTTCTTCCAACGAACACTCTGTATCTACCTATCTTCCCTTGCTACCTTCGAGGTGATATTCTCGTAGCAGGACGTCTGAATCGTTCATTGGAGTGCCATGTCTTGGACATTGGCGGCCCATACCCAGGCGGAATTACCGTTTTGCATCCATTCGTGGCACACAACCTCAGCTTGTTGGTGCAATGAACGAAGCAGGCCAGTGAACAGATCGCCATAGGCCTCGTCCGTGCCTTGTCACATCTTGGATTATCACATGTGATCCCTGCGGCCCTCTCAGCCATGTACACCTTGTAATGGGCACGGCAATGGCGCCGATAGCTTGCGCCCTCTTTCATGCGTCCTACAATAGTACACTGCTTTCGAGCTTGCTGGGCGGTAGCCGACGGACCAGGTTCCCACGGCGGGCCAGCTTGATGGTCTTTCACTTGGGAAGCTGCGACAAGAAGTCGTGAGCATTCCCGCAACACATCTTCTTGGGAGGCTGCGCTTTCTGGCAGCGTGCTCCCTGGTCGGAAAGTCTGCAACGAGATTTCCTTCAGACTGACGCTCAAATGAGGCTCATTTAAAATCAGCTGCTCGATCAGCGAACTAACATCAGACTCGCAGAGCCCTCCCTGACCCGGAAACGATCAACAGCCTTCCGTGGTAAAAATGCCCAGGACTCGAAGTCGGAGCCTGCTTGGCGGCGACGCCCTTGCCATTCCAATGACGCGGCCAATGCCGCACCACTCAAACGCACAGTCAAGAACCTTTCGTAGTGCCGCAAGAGTCGGGTCATCAGGAGCAGCATTGCAAGTTCGATCAACCACTGCCACATTTCGTACATTCGTCGGCAGTGTGCTCGCTAGATCCATACTGCTTGCTAAGCGCTGTCGCATCGAGGCAGCGCTATCAACAATATATCATTGTCCTCCCGCAGTAAGTCGATCTTCGAACTCCTCCTCCTCCTCCATGAAAGCGAGCTCCGGCTGTGGTCCCAAAGCCCGGAACATTCAGCAAACATGGTGCTGCTCAATCCAACGATTCAGATCGTCATAGCCAGCTGGTCGGCGTGCGATTCGATCCGCCGAGGCGGAGAAATTACAGAGGTGCGTGCTGAGTGTTCGAGCTCGTGAGCAACTTTTATGTGCATCTGATGGTCATTCCACAGGTGTTTGATCGATGAGAATTTCTCGATGACGACGGTGATGGTGTTGGAGTCTCTGAGAGGCAGCAGCTCGCGAGGAAAGTTCCTCAGTGTAGTCCAGAGTTGACGTTCAATACTTGCCACACCCGCGGTCTGTGACGAAGATCTTCGAATCCAGATGACAAAGGCCCGACCTCCCACGATCCTCGGAAGTCCTTCAATGCGCACGTCATCCTTCTCACTGAAAGGCTGTAGAGACGGATACTCATCCACTGCACCCCGGAGAGCGATCTGGGGTTTGATCAAAGGGGTGAGTATTTTCTGAATGATTGTGTCATTAATGAGTCCATCTGGCCGAAAGAGTGGCTCGCCTGGTAAGTACTGGTATTGCCATGGCGCTGAAAAGAGCCAGCGGTCCTTTGCGTCTGGTCGGAGCCGTGGAACATGCCCGACAAGCTCGAGTTCAAGATCGTGGACCATAACTTTAATATCAGAAGTTGATGGCCTTTCATACAAAGAGACCAGCATGAAAACCTTGCACTGGATGTTCAGGTCGAGAACCTGTACATGGGAATCAGCTGTATGTCTGTCCTTATTGACTGCGAAAGGCATGAAGAAGGATGGGTACTGGTCAGCCATTCGCTGCGTCATCTTCTGTCCAACCAGGTGGACCAGCGCGATCCAACGGTCACGCAGGTTACGATCCACAGCACAGAGATCTCCTTCTAGTGCGACATCAAGGTCAATGAGCTGCTGGTCAATCTGCACAGCACAGCGGACATAGGTTCTGTCGTCGGATGCAAAAGTGCAACTCCACTGAGCTGTGACAGAGACACGTTTAAGGTGATTCTGCTTGAGTGAGTGGAGAGTCGTCGTATACGCCGCACCTGGTCTTGAGTATCGAGAGGACCATGATGTTAGCGTGCATACTGGAGTAGGAAAATGTAAAGATGCGCTGAGCACCAGGCCAGAATGCTGAGAGCACCCTTGCACCATGTCCTGCTACTCCTTCACGACCCTAACACTCAATCAACGGTCGAGCACCAGTGTGGATGGCTGAAACAAACCTGACGAACCTGACTGCTTGAGTGGGCATGGCTTTCGAGTGGTCTTCTGTTGTTGGAGTCGAGATGTAGTCGGAAGAAGCTTGCTCTGCTGTGAATCTTGGAGACTGCAGACTCGTTCTCGCAGTACTAGGCAGGGGAACACGCTTGAATCTGTCCTGTAGTGAGACAGGATGGGTGCCGTGCAAGGGTTGGTGAGGAGGCGTACATTTTCTCACAGGCTGCAGATCTTTCTGGGCATGTGTGAGAATAGACTGAGTATATATTGTACGGCTCTTAGCTGAGTTGGTATCAGGAATCGTGAGCGGTGGCCCTGCAGATGTTGAGGGCCTCCCCACACCTGCTGCTCACAATGCTGACTAGGTACTTTCATTGTGTTCGATCGCTGAGCCGGCCAGTGTATCAGTAGTCACTGTTCGCTAGACCTCCAAATCGTCGTTCACCCTCTTAAGAGCGCAAACCATCCTCCAATCAAGCAAAGTCCTCCCAAAGGCGTGACCGGGCCCAGAAACCGAAAAGTCGTTGGGTTCAGCGCCAACAAGTAGATACTCCCACTGAACATCGTCATACCGGCCGTGAACAGCGAGTTCGATAGGTTGTACTTGGATGAATCGGTTGCGGGTGCGGCGATGGACGATGTTACGAGGAGCGTGATGGCGTGTGCTAGCTGTTGTGTTCGAAATCGTTAGTCATCCGGTCTTGTACTTACATCCAAAGAGACGTGAGGGCAAAATTCCCTGCAAACAACACATAGTTCGGGTAATTCAGCCCCCAAAGGCACTGATTGCAGAGGCCGAATGCAAGAAATCTATGAGAACGGACCTGATATTGCGCCGCCGTGCCCCAATTCGCCAGTCTCGCCGGGTCAGCAATGCGCTTCTTCAGGCCATGCGCGCCAAACGCGCCCAGCATGACTGCCGTGGCGCCGTACACAGCGGCCACCTTGAAGTAAGGCGATCTGGGAAAGGGTGCACCCTGGACATTGGTCGTCATTGTGTCGGTGCTGTCAGTGCCGTCGCTGGTAGTGTTGTTCGGCGAGTCGGATGATTGCGGGCTCCGGAGGAGAGGTGAAGACTCAGGATCCGGGCTTGGCATGTGCACAGTAGCTGAAGGGAGCTACGAGAGATCTGAAAGGGTGGGTAGTGGGAGAGGGTCAAGTGGTCATCGTGTAGAATTACACGAAGATGGAGGTCGTCTCGGGTTGGGAACGGGTCTTGGCGGCCTGACGGGAGTTCATAAACGACGGGTAAAGGAATGCAAGGATGTGTTTGTGCATCAGCATTTTGGAGAGACAAAGTACTTCCGGGTATCGTGTCTTTGCGCTGAGGAGTCAAGCAACTGTACCGGATAGCACGACTACGTTACAGCAATGCGTCCTCAGAAAATCCTCTTTGCCATCCCTGACTCTCATGACCCTTCAATCCATGGGAACATCGCTGTCCTCAAGATCACCATCCAGCCCGTCGGCATCCTCATCCATCATCGGGGTATTCTCATCCGCCATGTCCTCATCATTATCGCTCCTCTCTGCAAGCAGGTCCTCCTCGATTTGTGCGTCCATCTCCTGCTTCGATCGTGGATTTGCACGTTGAGCCGGCGCAGCGGCCGAACCCGGCACTTTGTAAGGCATATGCTTTGCCGTAACATTGTGATTGAGAATGTCCCGACGAATGCGGACATCTCGATCACCATCCCAAACATCTAGTCTTCGCCGCATTCTCGTAGTTGCTTTCAGCCAGCTTTCAGCTTCTCCGCCCCAGTCCTCAGCATCGTACTTATTGATATCGAAGCCAGGAGGCGCGCGAAAAGGCCTGTCGAGTCCGCCCGGGGTTCGGTGAGTCAGCCCGCCTATAGCTGGTGTTTTTGTGGCACGATCGACTTCCTCCTCCGAGTCGTAGGTCGGCTCGAGGTTTTGGACTCGTCTGGCGGTACGCAGAATCAGTCTAGTGTCCTGGTTGAAAATAGGGCTGGCGAGCATATTCTTTCGTCTTCTACGCAACGCCCATTCAACGCGTTTCTGTTTGTGATCCTCTAGCTCTCGTTGATAGCCAGTACGTGCTCTAGGTTTGGATGGAATGCCAAGGGGCTCTGTCCGGGGTACCCCATATTGGCTCATGATGACATGACCGCCAGGGGGTGGCTGTGGTGTCGATCTCGTGTCTGGTGTACCGGCACGTCTTCTGCTGGGATTTTGCACAGCCGTGGCAGGTTTTGCACGCGATGGTGTGTTCTTCCCGCGAACTCGCTTGTAGCGGCCCTTTCCTGGATGTGGCTCGTGCTGCTCAAAGTCGTCATCCAGACTGTCAGCCTGAAAGGCACTCCCTGCTAGGAGCTCGGGCGGAGCTGGACTTCGACCTAGTCCGGGACTCGCTCTTGAGTCGACGTCCGACATGATAGTGCTGTCTTCATCGACGGAGGCCGGCAAGCTCTTCTTGGTTCTGAGCCTCTTGACTGATTTGTTCTCCGGGACAGGGTTGTTTGGATCTGCCATGGTCAAAGTAGGCTCGTTGGCAACACTGTCCATGATCTCTTTTCGTTTTTTGGTCATAGTCTCGGCGAACTCTTTCTCGATGGGTGGGTCTTCATTCTCTTTGTCGCCTTCTTCTTCGGTGATGAACTCCAGAGGTGGTGTGATGCAGGGAAACGCGCCCGGAAGACTCGGATCGTCTGAAGGGTGATACTGGCCCGGACCAAAAGGATTCTCTAGAGCTGATTTCGCAGTATGCTCTGCCTCAAGATACCACCACATGATCCACAAGAATGCCCGAGCTCGGCTTTTAGAAGATATGGTAGGTCGCATAGCCAGATCGAACCAGTCAACTTTGTCGGCAAGGTGAGCATCGCTGATTCTGGTGGCGAAGTTAGACAGTATGAAAATACAGTTGACTGCATTAGTCCGTGCTGGTGGTGGGTCTTCCTCAAGGGCTTGCATGGCCTTGGGCTGACCGTTGTCGTCCTCGCTGGCGCCTTTGAGGATGCTCTTGAGGCGAGGGGCATCTTGCAACGATTTGTAGTCTTTCTGTGATGCATACGCCTGGAGAGATGGTATTGAGTGGTAGGTTCGTAATTGAGCACGCATCTCCGGGAAGAAATTCAGTGTGGTGTTCATCCGGCCCACATTGACCAAGAGGCAGATCATAGCCATATTCTCACCAGCCTCACGATCTTTCAGCAGTCGGTCCTTCAGAACTTTGCTTGTCTTTGTGCTGTGGACGAGACAATCGATGTAGATGTCGGCGAAGTTGCATCCCGGCTTCTTGTCGCTGAAGCGTGTGAAAGCAGGAGTCTTGTCTTCAACGACCAGCCGCAGAAACTCATACTGGATCTCTTTCCGCCATAATGGTGTGCCGTCCTCCTTCTTGATGTGTCTGATCTTCGCGCCCGAGTAGACGGAGCCAACAGTGGTGTCTTTGGAGGCGACTTCTGTGTCCAGCGCATCTTTGCTTGATCCATTCTGCTTCCCACCGGTCCGCTCTGTGGCAGTCTCCTCATCTTCTGTGCCGTCCATCGCTGACTCACTCAGGTGTGAAGGACCTCTGCTCTTAGTAGCTGGATTCTTACGTCTGTTTCTGGGCGGTGCTTTCTTTGGAGTGCTCGACTGTCCTGGGTCTGGATGAAGGCTCTCGACTGAAACTGCTTGGGTGGCTGCGTGTCTTGCGTCCTCGTCGAAAGTGTCGCCGGGGGTAGACCGGGGTGGGGAGGATCCTGGGGGAGATTCCATCGAGGATGTCGCTCGCTATGTGGAGCGTGGGCAATGATCGATGAGTATCATGATCGTCGACGTGTGGGCGCAAGCACACTGTCGAAGTCAGATAAGTTCGAAGAAGGAGGCTGTATGCGCTCAGCTAGGAGTCCATCACTTCGTTCATTCATTTATTTGGAGATGCAGTCGCGTAGCCTGCAATCATCTTTCGCGACTGGTCTTGCAGTACACCGTAGATCGCGGTGTTTCATTATTCCCCAGCGACACAGCTCCCAGGTCCTTGCCTACTGCTCCCTCACTTCAACTCAGCTATACTCACATTATTTGCGCCGCGAGGTGGGCCTCTACATGTCATTGTGGCTGCACAAGACTCTCTGGGCACCCCTTCATGCATCTGATGACGGGTATCTGCCTGTATGGCTTTGTCCAGCGGCTCTCGGACCATCTTTCCATGGGCTGACCGCAGCAGTCACCTATATGCCGAGCAAAATTTGTGTCGCTAATTCTGATTCAGTGCTTCGTCTGCCTGGAACGATAGCGAAGTCCCAAGAGTGTCAAGCCGTACCATGCATGTCCGCAGGCAGCAACATAACTTTTCATTATGGAAGCCGCAACGCTCGTCCACAAACTTTGCAAGAGGCACTCAAAGCGTGAAATCGAATACGCGTATTCATGAACGGTAGGCGCAGCCGCTGCTACTGCTCTGTCATTGGCTAGTTGGATTTAGTCGAGATCATCCCCTCGAATACGCTCTTACAGCCTTGGCATGATGTTGCATTTAATTGTTGATATAAGAGCCGACAATTGCGATCGCAGGGTAGCAGCTTCTCAATGACAATCCATTGCATTGGCAGCAGCATATAGCACTCCCACTGACAACTTATCGAACTTGCCCACGGCCGCAGAGCCCTCCCTGGCTCCTTCTCCGGTACACTGTTAAGCGCATAACCTGACATACACAAGTCCCTCAGCGCATAACCTTACAGACACACGTCCCTCAGCCCGCCGCGAAGAAGCGTAGCAGCAGCAGAACTTTGTACACAAATCTTTAGACCCGCCACGGTGTTCTGCCTCGAAAGATCACTTCCCCTAGCTCGTTCTCGGACTCGATATACCACTGAGCTACGACAGCATGGCTGACGATGGCGATGTCTACGAATTGTATCGATACGTGCCATCTCTCCCAGCAGCCCTGGTAGCATGCGTCGTCTTCGCTCTTCTGACTATCGGTCATATATGGCGCATGGCACGAAGTAAGACGTGGTTCTGCATACCTTTCATTATTGGAGGCTTGTGTAAGTGTCAAGGCCCTCCTGATATGGGCGAATCTGATCTGTTGCTGCAGTCGAGTTCATCGGATACATTGGCCGCTGTCTATCGCATTTTGATAAGGAGGCGCTTGGCCCGTTTATCATACAATCACTCCTCATACTGCTCGGTCCCGCCCTCTACGCTGCCTCGGTTTACATGGTCTTGGGACGAATCATCTCAGCCTTGGATGCGGAGAGGCTATCCCTGGTGCCCGCCCGGTGGCAGACGCGGCTCTTCGTTTGCGGTGACGTATTGTCGTTCCTTACTCAGATGGCCGGTGGGGGCATACAAGCTTCAGGCAGTCTATCGGGTATGCATACTGGAGAGAAGATCATTATCGTTGGTCTCTTCATGCAGATTGTCTTCTTCGGTGAGTCCACCAATCTGTTGCCGTTGAGAAGTCCTAGTCAGGGAGGGCGCTGAAGGAATTCTGACAATTCAGCTGGGGAGACTGCCCGGCTCTTGCCCACAAAGCTTGACTGTACTTGCAATGCGCGTTCCGAACACAGCGCTTATCATGACTTGGTGGCATTGCTAACCCACCCATCTAGGAGTATTCACGGCCACCTCCTTGGTGTTCAACCGACGTATACGACGACACCCCACTACACTGTCTACCGAGAACAGATTCCCATGGCAACACCTTCTATACATGCTCTACGCCGTCAGCATTCTCATCCTGGTTCGAAGCGTCTTCCGAGTGGTTGAGTACCTGCAAGGTAATGCTGGATATCTGCTGCGTCACGAGCTCTATCTTTATGTTTTTGATGCGGTCCTGATGGCCCTTTGTATGGCCATATTTCTGTTCTACCATCCATCAAGAATTCACGCCGGCCGGGGCAATGCGAATGTCATACCGATGCGAGACTCGGAGAGACTGCCGTCGAAAGAGAGTGACAGCAGAGCTGGCTTGGTCTGAGCGGCCTGGGTATGGACGAGGTCATGGCTCGTGAGATGCTTGAATCCGATTTAGCGAAGCAGGAACGGCGTACGGAAGCATATGTCAGGTTGAGGGCGGCCTTCGTGAAAATGGCAAGCCTTGAGCATTAATCGACAGCCGTGGTATTATTTGGAAAACATCATAGAATAGAAAGCGAAGTATCAGTCGAACGCCGCCGACTGATGAAACTAGCAATATGTACAAACAATTGAAGGTCCAGCCAATTCCATGAAGTCCTGCTGCGTGGTCACTGGGCCAAACGTAAGGTCTCCTTCCTAATGAGGACTTCTGATCTGCTAATGCAAAGTCCGGGCGCCGATGATCTCAAGAGTCTGGATCATAAGTACCCACGCCTAGGTACCTCGCTCCGGATCGGATAGTATGCCATTTATTCCAGGCAGACACATCATTTGGCGCTTAGAGACAGATGCTTGCCGAACTCTATCTGTGAATTTGGGGTTTTGTCGTTGGTATTGTTGGTGCAGACGTGGCAGTCAGTGATGTACACAGATTTCTTCTGCGGAGAGGAGTTTTGAGTTTGTTTGCAACCTTGGAAGAGCGCCTCAACGTCTCGGGCTCTTGATGTACTACTCTACTGTATACAGCTGTCGCTGCTCTTTACCGAGTGAGCACTTGATCTGGGCCAAAGCAGCTGTGCAAAAAGCGGACTTTACCAAGCATGGAACATTGATCAGAGTCACGACTCCCTCCAGATCCATGCTGGCGATGGCTCCTTCCTGACCATGAAACGCAAAAGTCACAAGAAGTCTCGAAGAGGCTGTTTGGCATGTAAGAAGGCACATAACAAGGTAGGATGACCTCTCATCCGATCTCAGCAGCCATCTTGTTCCCGTTGTACAACTGTCGATACCGCGAGGTGTCCCGATGGGTGGGACTCATTCGCCTGGTATATTGCACGTTGTCATGCCAGGTCCAGTCCCAAGACTTCAGCTTAAGTCTGTCAAGCGTCAGTCGCTTACAAAGTACCTTCACAGTGCGACGAGCAGCGGCCAAACTGCTTCAATTGTATACGATTGTCAAGGAAGTGCACTTGGCCAGATGGCGCTCCCGAGGCAGTGAGCCATGAAACCTCGCCAGCCAGCAACAATGGCCTGCCCACCACCGCGTCAGTCCTGTCGACCACCTCGAGTCCTCGTCCAGCGACCGCTCACGACCCTCTCGGTCTTCCCATTCGCGAGCTTACACTGCTGCACAGCTACATGGCAAACACGTTGATCACGACTACCCAAGAATCGTCTACTTCTCCGAGATTCGGCATCTGGTCACATACAGTCGTTAAGATGGGACTGGAGTACCCATTCCTGCTGCGCGCCGTTCTCTCAGTCTCGGCACTACGACTAGCGCAGGACGAGTCCAGCCACGAGTGGTTTCTCGAATCAGCAGTGCACATGGAAGCCGGGCTCACGGCCTTCCGGCAACTCATTGCCACTGGTGATCCCAATTCGGATGAGAAATTACAATCGGCCCTCTTTGCTTTCTCGTCGCTACTTGTGGTCCAGAATTTCGGCTTGGCCGTCGTCGAGCAGCCCAAGGACTCTATTGAGGAGTTTGTTAAATGCATTCGTCTGGTACGAGGAGTTGGTGCAGTCCTAAGAAACGCTTGGGAGGTGGTGCAAAAAGCTGAGCTAGCACCTATCATCTTCGGAGCGACATTCGTGGAGAAGCCAGAGCACGGACCAGAGAACCAATTTCTTGCTTCGCTCAAGACCATGATGTCCACCAGCGAGTTGCCTGAAGAGGATGCGACGGCGCTCATACAAGCGCTGGAGCACCTTCAAGCGATAGCGGCAGAGCACTTTCTTCTGCGCTCCGGTGTGGGCACAAGTCAAGCAACATCTGTTGGGGTTTTATTGAGTTGGCCTGGACGAGTTCCCGAACGGGCACTGGAACTCATGGATGAGCGCAATCCTTGTGCTCTATGCATGATCGCGTACATGGCAAGTTTACTTGTGTCTGCTGGCTCACATTGGTGGATCGAAGGGTGGGACAAATTGCTGCACGACGCTGTGGTGCCCTTTTTGCCGAGCGCGTTGGCTGCGGACCTCGTCCATGCAATGGCGCAGAATCGACTTGACACGGCCAATAACGACGCTGTGCGGATGACGACCGGTGTCGTCGTGCAACCAGGCGCTGATCGATCGTTAGGTGGCTGAAGTGAAGATCCCACATACAACGACTTACTGCTGCTGAACCTTCTCATGTGGCGGCAGATGCTGGCCAATTGGCCTTGGCTTTTAGCGGGGATTCAATCACCTAGGCAACTTGGCTGCGCTTCTGGGCTGCCAGCGTGACGACTCGCACTGAGACCCTCAGACGGGAAGGAGGCCTTCCACTTCAGCATCCATCACATCAGCTCATCTCAACACATCGGCCTCAACGGGCAAGCCACCTACCCCATTGGTACTTCTATCTGTCCAGCGTCCAGGAAACATACCGAAAATCGACAACGTTTATCCTGCTCGCTCGGGACAGATAGAAGTTGGACATGTCCCAATAAATCCCCAGGCCTTTCCTCATGGTGGTATCTTGGTCACTCAGGCAGCTTCACTAATCTTCACTTCACTTCGAATGGTCTGCCCAGAAGGGAAGGCCACCTTCCAATCGAACACTTCGGTCTGTCCATTATAAGATCGAAGGCCTCGATTTCGGCTGTATCCGGGAATCAACAGAATCGCCTATAGTGAAATACGACACACACATTGCTGGGCCAATAAACTTGCAAGTCTGCATAGCCCTTGCTCCGGGCGAAGTCGCAATGGTCAGAATGATACTTTGACAGTGACGAAAACGTCGATGAGCCGTTGCGTCGCATTAGCAATCATCGCGTCACTTCAATTTCAGGTAGACGATTGGGCGCCTCGGACCAAGCTTGATTCTATCTGACAGTCGACCCTCAGAGGACAAGGTCAGTATCGCTGAGAAGACAGTAAACCTTCGCAAGAGGTAGGTGGCCTGTTCAGATACGATATCAAGGTGGCAGAAGTGAATGACGGAGTGAATGCATGCAGGAAGTGTCAGTGAATGCTCGCCATTTGATTATATCTACGACAGATCCCACCGTTGATCTCTTTCAATCTTTCGTCCTACTGATCTTGTCCACTCTTTCGATTCGTTGCCTGCCACTACCAAATATGGCTCCCCTTACGAACGATAGCAAGTCTAATTTCCAAGGCGCCGGTCACGTACTCGGTCCAGCCCGTGATAGTGTCGAAGCTCCTCGATCTACCAAAGTAAGTCCCATGCATGGAGAATCGAAACCCTCGATTCTGACGGCAAATTAGACGGACGCACAGGCTCGTCTGGATGACTTCATTCGTGATGGCGTCGAAGGCGATAAGTGGACGCACAATAAAGCTCTTCAGGCCGACTTGGAGGTGTGGGAGAATTATCGTCGGAATCTGCGCCTCCGCAGACTCGAGCCGGAAGAGCTGCGGGAGCTGGACCTCGAGGCTCGTTGTGCCATCGAAGAATCGAAGCGCAAGCACGATGAAGCCCTGGAGAGCGACTTGATGATGTGGGAGAGGTACCGCCAGAACCCGCGCTTCATCATGATTCGGAAGAATGGAGACTTGTGGAAGCCCAGTGTCGGAGAAGGCAGAGCAAAAGAAAGCGGCGATGAGGCCTAAGTTGATGGTGAAGTTGAAGTGCACACGACTCGACAACAGCACTCGCAAGGAGCTTCGGAATTGACGTTGTTGATTCTGAACAAATGCACGTGTCGGAGAATGACATGCCAATGCCCTGATGTCTGGGTCCGGAGCACTTGAGCCGGAGCAGTTCGGCCAAGGAGGGCCAGATTGCTTGGTCTGAGCTTTGAATCAAGATCAACTATCTGGGTAGCTAGACCAACGGCGGGCGAGCAGAACAAGGCATCGATCGCAGCAGAAGGCCTAAAGGCTCGCAAGACTCCGTACAGCCGAACAAGACCGCATCCTTGGGGGACTGAGAGGCACGAAATTGAGCAGACGAAAGGCCTAGACAGACAACGACGAGACGGAAATGAAACTCCTCCGAAAGCCCAGCGAGGATCCGATCTATCATCCACTCTGAATCCCCCTTTTTCTTACCAGCATACCGCACCGCCAGCTTGTCACCCTTCCAAACTCATCATCGCCCTAAATCTCCCTCCCGGTATTCTAATCAACTCTTCGTACGTTCCGTCCTCCACGACGCAGCCCTCTTCCATCATCACCACGCGATCCGCCCACTTCATCGTCTCGATGTCGTGCGTAATCATCAGTATTGTCGTACCGCCCTCCGGGTTCTCTCTGGCTTTCCCCTTACCTTTGCCCTTGACTTCATCACCCCTGACCGTGCCATCGCCACGCAAAACAGCCCTCAACCCCTCCCTAACCTCCCGCGCACTCTCCCCGTCCAACCCACTTGTGACCTCATCCAACACCAGCATTCTACTTTCCCTAACCAACGCCCTTGCAATCGCGATCCTCTGCCTCTGCCCACCACTCAGCCCCATTCCACCGCCACCCGCGCAACCGCTGTTAGCCCCGTCGCTGATCACCGTGTCGTAGCCTTGCGGGAGGGAGGTGATGAAGTCGTGGATCGCGGCTTGTTGGGCTACGAGGTGGACGTTGGGAAGAGAGGTGAGGTGGGCGTTGGGGGAGAGGCCGTACGTTATGTTTTCGGCGATTGTGGCGTGGGGGAGTAGGGTTGGGTGTTGTGGGACTAGGGTCACTAAGGCGCTCAACTCGGATGCGGGAATTGAGGACAGAGGACGGGACAGTAGGGTGATGGTTCCGTCGGAGGTAGGGTAGAGGTTGAAGAGGAGGGAGGCGAGGGTTGATTTGCCGCTGCCGGATGGGCCGACTATGGCTGTGATGGTGCCGGCTGGGATGTTGAGGGTCAGGTTACGTAGGATGGGAGTGTGTGGGCGGGTGGGGTAGTGGAAGGTGAGGTTATTGAATGAGATTGCGAAGCGTTGTGCTGGTGTCTGGCTACGTGGCTGTGGATTCGGTTGAGGGATGGTCGCTGCCGACTCTGGCCGATCGAGTGTCTCCTTGGGTACCTTCAGCTGCGCCAATCGAATGACTCTTGTGGCAGATTCCGTCGCAATAGCGATCATCGGAATGAGTGACAGCGCTAGACCCGCTTGTGTAGACGTGAGGAACATGAGCGACATGGAGGTGAAGATCTGCGTGGCGCTGACTTCGTAGCTCGACGCCAGTCGCACAGAATACCACATGAGCACGGCCATCAGGAAGTGGATTGAGCTCTCGCAGATCCCGAACAGTAAGCCCATGTACATTGCGCGCCGGCGACCCTGAGCGAACAATGCGATGGTAGCACTGGCGTACTTCTTGTGGAAGTAGCCTTCCAGTGTAAGAGAACGAACGGTGCGGATGTCAGTGAATGTCTCGGGAAAAACTGCGCCAAGAGCATCGTTGGCAGCGTTGATCTTGGATTCCCAACTTCCTGACGTTAAACTCATGCTTTGACGAGGCCGACTATGATAGGCGTGGCGCCGACGCCGACAAGGGTGAGTTTCCAGGAAAGCACAAAGGACCAGATCACGGCGACGAGGAGCATGATGATGACGTTGAGCACTGATGTCGCGTGTCGGGCGACCAGGCCACGCATCTCCTCCGCGTTGCGGTCGAGCACGGATGTGAGATAGACTGTGGAGTTTGCGTCTTCTTCGAACCATGCTTTTGGTTGCTGGAGGATGCGATGCGCGGCCGTTGTTCGTAAGCGGTCTGCCCAGTGGCGGGCTGCGATGTCCAGGAGGTACGTGCCGGTGAAAAGTAGACAGCCATCGAGAACTGCAGTTGTGAGCACAACCAAACACCACCTGAGTGCTTTGGATTCGTAGTCGCTGACCATGTAATACGTTTCGAAGATTTTGGACAGGCTGTATGCAAGTAGTGATGGGAGGGCGGCGCGACAGCAGCACGCTAGTGCACCAAGAACAAGCCAGGTACGTTTTCGACGATCCAGGGTGGGGAGGACGGTCGCGAAGATTCTCTGGAGGGAGAATTGCGTCTTGTCCTGATCGTCATCGAGTTTGTGGTAGTTACCACCACCGAATCTTGCGCGGATACTTCGAGGGCCATTCTCAAGCAATCTCGGTGAAGGAAGTGCTATGTCCTTATTGGCAGCTAAAGAGGCTATTCTGGCTGTCTTACTGCTCAGTGTCGGGACTTGCTGCAGTTCAATACTCCCCTCCGTCGTTGACGCAGTCGGAGATGAATTTGGTACTGGATCGACTGGCTCAGGCCTAGCCTTTGCAGCCAGTGCCGGAAGCCGAGCATTGGACGCGGCATGCATTGAAGCTCTCGCCGCAGAGGTGTTGCCCGCCATCAACAGAGTCATGCGAGAAGCATTACGCATGGCCTTTGGTGAGGTGAGGTACGAGCCACTACTCAGATCATCAAGTCGTTTTTCGAATGAAGCACGCCGTGTGATGGCCTCTTTGGTCCATTTCAGCCCTGCAGGCCGAATGTGGTCGTTCTTTGCCTTCTCCGAGCTTGGATCGACTTCTGGCAGTCTCGGACTAGCATCGGAAGCTGTGGACTCGGGTTCGTTTGAGCGTAGAACAGCATCGCGCGTGCACTACGTGTGACTTTGCCCTCCTCCATGAGCACAACGTAGTCGTCCTTCTCAATAAGGTCTGTATCGTGCGTGATGACGATTGTAGTCATGCCGGCCCGCCACGCACGTATGTGTTCCATGACGATCTTTCTCGTTGTGCTGTCCAGAGCACTGGTGGATTCGTCTAGAATCAGGATGGGCGTGTTCCTCAGTCTAGCTCTTGCGAGAGCCACTCTTTGGATCTGCCCTCCCGAAAGTGCCTTGCCTCCGGCCCCAACTTTCGTGTAGATGCCGTAGGGCAGTGCTGATATTGTGTCCTCCAGGCAAGCATGGCGAGCACATTCCAGTGCTTGACTAGACGTCACCTGCTCATGCCGCCGGTGTCCGAGCGCAATATTGCGAAAAACAGTTTCGTTGAAGAGAAAGGATTGCTGCTGCACTAGTGTGATGTTGTTGCGGAGCCAGGTAAGGTCCAGATCGTAAATATCGTGTCCGTCAATTAATAATGACCCTGAGATCGGAGCATGAAATCTTGTGAGCAGATTACTTATGGTGCTCTTGCCAGAGCCAGATTTACCGACGATGAAGGTTAACCTCCCAGGTTCGAATGTAACGGATAACGCCCGAAGCACCAAATGATCAGGCTGAGTCGAATACGAGAAGGAGACCTGGGTTCAGAACATTGGCAGAGCTCCTCCGAAAGTCGGATTTTACCTACCTTTTGCAATTCGATTTTTCCTTCACACAACTTAGGCACGATGCCGTCCACCTTGCTGGAGGTCCGCTGTCCCCGCTCTACAACTCTCATCAGATCTCGCAGAGCTACTGCTGCCGCATGCCCTTTGGCAAGACTCAAAATGTGCGGTGCAGCGCTTTGGAAGGCATTTAGTGCCATGAATGCTGTCCACATTCCGGTGATGACCTTGCCGGCCATGCTGTCACCGTCATGGACCATTTTACCACCGTACCAAAACCCTGACGATCTCAGTCACTGAAGTCCAAGCCCTTGCAACAACATACCTATCATGAACATGACCATCAATACCACCGCCAGCATCGCCATTTGAGCGGCTGCCAATCGAGACTGTCTGAGCGCAAAGAGCGCTGCAGATTTGATTGCAGCTGCATAATTGGAAGACTCCTGCGAACCTGTGTTGAAACATTTGACAAGGGAGATGTTTACTGTAGCGAAGTTGATAGATGTGCTTGCTCGAGCCAGAGAAGCATGTTGCGTTTGAATGTGACGTTGTATGCGACCCGATGTGAATCTGAGCATAAGTCCAGCGGCGGGCATGCCACTGAGCACCACCAAAGTGAGCTTCCAGTTGTAGTACAGTGAAAGACCAAATGCAACAAATCCCTCGGTGATACCGTGCAAGACGAATGCAAGTGGCTGAGAAAGTCCTTGCTGCAATTCGCGGATCTGGCTGTGCTCGATCAGCAGGAGCGCTCCTTTCTATCTCGGCGACAGCTTACGTCTGTAGTCGGGTGAGGAGCGACGCAACACCGTCCTCACGCTCCTGGAACCAATTCAAATCCTTCTCTAGTAAGGTTTTGAACAGCTCTTCTCGAACCCTTCTCGCTTGTTGCTCTCCGAACATTGACCAGGACGAATACATCAGACCATACAATATGAGTGTTAGACACCCAATGACAACAAAAGCATTCACCACAGGAGTTGTGCGTTCGCGCAATGCCCTGGAGTCGATCAAGCCTCCTCCGAATTGAGCTACAGCGTCAGCGAACTTGCCTGTGTAGACAGCCATCACAGGACCGAGAGCTGAGGAACATGCTGCCGACAGTATCGCTATGAAGAGGATCGGCAGGTCGCGTCCTTTGGTGAAGCCGAATATTGCTAGCCACTGGAAGTGCTGTGCTCCCTGTCCAGTCCTCGACTGTTGTTCAACCTGGGGCATGCCGCATGTTCAAAGGCTTTACTCGAGACCTTGGGGGTCGTACGTCAGAGTGTGCCGTCTTGGTTGGCCAAATCGATTTGTCGAACGATGTCGAAGTTGCAGTTGGGGTCTGTGCTCATTTCTTCGCGTCGGCCTGTGCGTTCTCATAAATCCAGTCGTTCAGACCTTCCCGATTTCTTGCGATTTCGATGGCATAAAACTGCATCCTAGCAGCAAAAATGGTCTCCTTCTCGCCATACTCAGTTTTGGCACTCCGTCTTAACATGGTGCCAAAGTTGTAGTCGTCCACCTTCTTCTCGCCGTCGGCATAGACCATACAGAACTTTCGCCAGCGCTCTTTGCCGTCTTTGCTTTTCATGTCATCTTCATTGATCTCTGCTGCCGGGTCAAAGTCTGGAAAGTCTTTCTTAAGATGATCAAAAATTTCGTCATCAAGTCGAGTGAGCCTGAGTTTGGACCCTGGCATCTTCTCCAGGAGCGACCAGTAGACCGTCAGTTGGCGGACAGCCGTCACAGCAAACTGTTGTTCCATTTCTTCATTGTTGCCAGCATGCTCGGCATCGAATGGGACGCTTGATGCCATGTTGAATAGTGATGTGACGGGATTGTGCGAGATGAGGTCCTGTCAAGAGTTTGCGTCGTCTGATAGTGTCTCGTACCGCGAGGTGGCGTGCGAATCAATTCCAACTTTATAGGCGTCGATATTAGCCACTCGAGCTTTTCGATGGCCACTTCGAAAGCCATCGAACTTTTTGTCGTTTTCCCGTCTGATACAGTTTGGTCTTGGCGTTGCTAGCTGTGGGCGGGGCCGTAGAATTATTTCCTCGCCTAACTGCCGCCCGAGAATTGGAGATTCTTGACTCGATGTGACAACATTGCAGTCCGAGTCTCGTGTTTCTTCCCACTCTCATCCACCTTCACATGCCATGACCATATCCCTATAGGCGCCCGCCGCCCATCATCGATCGTATAGCAACACTCTCGCTCCTTAAGTCCCTCATTTGCGTCTCAAGCCTACTCTATTCGAAATTGCAAGAACAAGATTGAAGCCGGATACCTCACAAGATGGAGATGCCAATTCCCAGACGGCCTTTCGAGCGACGAACATTCGAACTCACACCTGCCTCTGCCGACTCATCTTACCCGCCAACACCCGCGGAGGAGCACCACCCAGAGCTACTCAACGATAACAGACGGTCTGATCTCAGCCCTCAGAAGACAAGATCAATACTGAACCTGACCTCGAGTACCCTCTTCGGCATATATTCAGGCACTTCAGAATCTGGTGGCCAGGAAGGCTCAACACCATGGGGCACAGGCGCGCAGACACCCAGTAAACGCAGGAGTATTGACGGCAATCTACCCGAAGAGCCACAGATCACTTGGTCCGATGCTCGCAACAAACCACAAAATGCGGGCCGAGCAAAATCAAGGAGGACTGGCTTCAGAGGCTACGTGGTACCTCTGGCTCTACAGACTGTACTTCTCTTTGCCTTTGGCGCTGGCTTTGGAGCAATAGTCACGCATTTGCACCAAACACAGCAGATCACGCCAGTACCGGTTCCTGGAACAGAGAAGATCACCGGCTATTATCACTTCTCTTGGGGCTTGTTTGGAATACTCGTGGGCAATGGCCTGCCTCTCGTGGACAAGTGGCTGAGCGAGGAAATACTCGAGTCCGAACATAAGCCTTCCGGCCACAAACGGACTGTCTCATCCAGTTCCGATGACGACCGAGAGACGCTTGGACCCATGTGGTACTCGGCAGTCAGGAGTGTTGGGGCTTTCGTGGGCATTGCATTCGCTGTGGTGAGTTGACCGAGTACTTGGGAGTTAACGTCGATAAAGGAGCACTGACATTTCTACAGAGGAGACTGCCTTGGTCATCGACTTTGCAGTTGTCATCGACTTTAGCACTGGCTAATCCAGTCCTCTGGTACTTGATCGACAGATCGACGCCAGGTTTCGCCTTTTCAACATCTCTGGCGGTCTTGGGGACGATTGTCCTCTCACTGATGCAGCCGAATTTCGTTCCGATACCCGATATTCACCAGTCAGTAGCTTCTGAGCAAGTTGGCGTATACATGTGGCTTGCAAGCATTCTCTTCTGTACATCACTTTGCTTCGGAGCAATTGGTCGGAAGTTGCAACTATAGCTTCCAATCCATCAGAATGCTTTGTTCACACCTGACCAAGTAGGATCTTCCAGATGCGAGCGCAGCAAGACTCCTGCCCATGATGCTGGTGGTGCTTTGTCCCTTTGCTTCAGTGCCTGAGCAACAACTGCGTCGCCGAGTTGCTTCTCAATCTCCAGACGTGGAATCTCACTTATCACTTTCTCGTAGTAGTCGTTGGCGTCAAACTCATCTCGGGTCTTCTGCCTAAAGTCGATCAAGACTCCGAGCCTGACAAGCCGAGTGAAAGGGTCAATACGCTCCGCAATGCCCGGTGAGGTATGCAGCGCAATTCCAGTCCAGGCCTTGTGGCAATCCACGTCACTCGTCTGCTGCGACTGCAGAAATCGCACAGCTGCGTCAGCGCCGCACACCTCAAATCTTTCGTGGCCATCGTACGCATTCGTGGCCCCAAAGTCGTGGCAGATGCACGTCACAAACAGCAGATCCAGTTGATGGGGATCGTGGACCAATGGGCTTGATTCCTTCTCCGCCAGCCATTTTGCAAACAGGAAGACTCTCAAAGAGTGATTGAGCAACGCTTGACCTCGGGAGGCAAACGTCTCTGTGGCGAGAGCGAAAGCTTGTTGGCACAGAGGGCTCCGTGGCACGTTGTCTTCCATGGGCGAGGACATCGTTGTGAAACGACGCTGGGCCAGATGCAGGTTGTGTTACACAGATGATGCAACCGATTGCGACTTACCAAACAGATCTAGATATAGGCAAACATATACAATAAACCGTCATACTTTTGCGCCTTTGATATGCAGGCACGCGCCCTTCCGCGTTACTTTGACCAGATATGCGAGGCTTCTGCAAAGGAGGTCGACATTATTATCAGTCAGCCAACAGCAGAAATCCGACATAAACACTTTGGCGCCAAAACACGCGCCAAGCCGTGTTGATTCTGCAACTTGAAGTGAGCGAGGGGCCAACGTTTCCTATTCGACCGCCAACATCACGCTCCTTGATTCCTATCGTTGTCTGCTGACGCCCGTCCGGCACTCCTTTAAAGACGCAACGCTGGCGTCGTCCACTCTTTGACAGGTTGCTGCCCAACAACTGCATTTCAGCAAATGAGCACTGCAACATTTTCACCAATCCACACCGAAGGGCGCATTGGTCTCCAAAATGGTTTCATTCTCATGCGAAGTAAGTGCCTCGCGCGCTAGGCTCTCGAAACATTACTGATGGTAGCCAGAACTGCGGAGATACACTGAAGAAGCAGAAACTAGACCCTCACCGTAACCAATGCCGCGGGGCAGTCTTCACATGTCTCGACTGTTCAACGACGTTCTATGGCACGGACTATCGCGGTCATACAGTACGTACAAGGCTATGATTCACGACGTTGGCGGCAGTAGGCTCACGCTGGTTACAGTCATGCGTTTCGGAAGCCCAGAAGTACGAGAAAACGGTATACAAAGACAAGAACGCCAAACAGAACAAGCGCAAGTCAGTCAGTATCCTTGAGCCGACTGACAGCAATGCGATCGTCCCGCGCCGAGCATATGTCGAAGATGAGATCGAGAACGAGAATCCTCCGCCTGTACCGACACCGCCGCCAGCGGTGCGCGAAAGTCCTTCAACACGCGACAACCCTCGAGACAGCGTATTCGACTATATGGTAGACGATGACCAGCCCAATACCCCGAAGATAATGTTTTCGACCGCAAAAGATCGCGAGGCTAAAGAGATGTCAATGAAGACCAATGCGCCACCACTGTTCAACGACAGTAGATCTTCTAGTCGGAATGGGCACCGCAACAGTGAAGATCAGTTGCATAATGATGACTATGCGCAGAATGGGTTCTCGTACGGCTCGGAAGCCATCAATCCAAAGACGATGCAGGACGTGAACGGCAGCTATTTGTCGCTTGATTTCATGACACCAGCAGCTAAGGCGGCACGAATGAAATTGGATGGCAAGGCAGTCATCACCCCAGCTCACAGCCGCACCAACAGCGGCAGTGAGAAGAAGAGAAAGAGAGGGTCCGCGGCCGACGGAGAAGGAGATGTGTCTATGGGCGGGACAGACACTCATGTCACTATCGTGGACACGCCCGGCATTGCACATTCGGGTCTCACCGGCGGTCTGCAGCGCATGATCACAGACGATAGCGGCTTCTATCCCCAACCTGATTCGGACAACGAGAAGCGGAACCGGAAAGCAGATGAGCGTCGAAAATCGCGCCACACAGAAGATCCACCTAGTCCACTGAAGCGCAGCAAGCATACGAAAGAGAGGCAAGAAAAGAAGGACGACTCTGGACTAGGCATATCATTGAAAGGCCGAGCGGCGAAAGCGCTGTCCATGGTCGGCGGCGCTTTGATGCTCCCATCGCAAGCGCAAGATCTGCAGAACGTCAAGACCAGGCGCCGGGCCAGCTCGTCAGATCACTACGCTCGACCAGAGTTGCGCGAAGTTTCAGGCGAGAAGCGTGAGCGCAAGAAACATAAAGTCCATCGACACAACGGCACCTCGTCAGATAATACGCGACCACACCGGAAAGGATCAAGCGAGTCACCCCAGCGGCGGCAGAAGACGATTGAATACCACAAACAGCACGATGAGTCTGGGTCAGACTCGGATGGCGATGCAGGGCGGAACGGCAATGGTGACGTTGTGGTGTTCGGTGCGGAAGAGAAGCAGAAGCGTCAGTGCGAGGCTTTCTTGGGGAACATTCCCAGGATAGGGGAGAGTGAGAAGGGATACAGCGTTCATAAGGCGCTCAAGCGGTGGCACAAGCAGGGTGACCATCGCGGGAGTGAGCGTGCTCCGAAGGAAGAGGATCTGTGGAGAGGACTTAGGTTGAGAAAGAACGAGAGGGGAGAGGTTGTTGTGTTTTGGGGAGGACTTATGGGTGACTGAGGAGGTCTTCCAGCTGACCAGCTAGGGCTCCTATGAGACCTCTTAGATACAGGTACCCAGGTGCTCATGTAGATGCAGTGTGCAGTGGTACCCCAGCTGTACGACTGCCTACATGCTCAAGGTACTCTTTGCATCCACTCATCTCGATTCAAAACAGGGGCTTCCGGCGCTTTTGCTTGATCTGTCAGATACACTATTCCTCCATCATGGCGTGGTATGTTTTCAGTATTCTGTTGTCTCATATTCGTAGCTTGACCATATATCGCATGGTGGGTAGCGGTATGCCTCGAATGTCAAGGGTCTGGTTCTGGGGTGACGCACCAGGGACTCCAGCCACTAGCACTGCCGAATCCCTCCCGAGTTTAGCTGCAGTCAGCACCCAGGATGTGAAAAACACAACGTTATTGGCGGTCATCAGAGCCCCACGCGTCGCAAGGAACGCTGAAGTCGACCCTTGCTTCGTCTCACCTCAACCTCCTTTCTATCGACTCAACCTCAAAAATTCACAGTGGTTACCTGATTCTCAACTTACGCATGCTCACGATCAGTCGACGAATATGCCACCCGATCTGCATCGGCCTCCCGGTCGAGGTGGATCAGGATGGTTCAGCACGAAGACGCTGTTGTGCCTAATGCTGCTGCTGGCCAGCGCTAGTCAACAGGAAATTGAATACAAAAATCCGGTGAACAGCGCTCTCACAGCGTCCACGCATACTTCTCAGGAGCAACAGTACCGGAAGCACCAGACAGGCAGCAGACCTTCTGAAATACCACGCCTCAGACATGACATACCCTCGCCTAAGTTTCGAAGTACCAAAGAAGATGATGAAGCTACATACCATATCCAGAATGCCTTGGCTCCAGCACTCCAGCAAGCGAGTGTCGTCCGAGCACCAGTCACTGACCCCTTAGAGTCCGCCGTCGGTCTCTCCGCGATTTCTCCCGCGAGGTCATTGCAAGATTGGGAAGCTGCAGATATGGTCCTTGTTGCGACTATAGATGGCAGATTGCAGGCTAAGCACCGCAAGACTGGCAAGGACATGTGGACTTTGGACTGGAGGAATGGAGCACCGATGATCGAGACAATCTATCCCTGCAATCAGACCGGGGAGGATGGGGAGGAATGCGAACAAGACTACATTTTCATTCTCGAACCAACTAGGGACGGTGCACTCTTTGTGCAACACAAAGACCCCGCTATGGGTTTGCAACGGCTGCATCTTTCAGTTAAAGACGCTGCTGCTCGGTCGCCGTACGTTATGGGCAACCCACCCATTGTCATCACTGCCGCTCAGGAGACGTCCACTCTGATTGTACACGGGCCGACTGGACAGATCATTAAGGAATATCCCAGTCCAAGCCTGCCCAAATCTGAGCGACAGTGTCGTCGAGTGCAAGGCTTGGAACTCAATGGTGATGCGAACTTTGAGCGAGACTTCATCAATCTGGGCCGCATCCAGTACACAATCCGTATTGAGAACAAGGACTTAGGTCAGGAGATCTGTACGATCCGGTATGCAGAATGGATTCCAAACGGGGCCGATGGTGATCTGCAGGCTCAGCATACCCGGCCTCAGGATTCGCTCTACATTCAGCCCACATACAACGGCAGGGTCATCGCATTCGAGGATGAAAAGCCTCTGTGGCATGACAAGCTCGGATCTCCCACAGCACAGATCTTCGACGTATTTCGACCAATTGATCCCAGGGACACAGACCTCGTCATGCTCACTCGTCCAATGAATTCTGCGCCTTCCGCGCTCACTCGAACTTGGAACGACGACAGCTACAGACTCGGTCAGGTCTTTGTCAACAAGACTGCCGATGACATGTGGTATGCATTGTCGGAGAGTTCGTACCCTGGAGTAACTTTGGGCGCCAGCCAGGCCCGTATCAACACAGACCCAACCGTCTACCCACTTGACTTCTCGTTAAAAGCAAACGACATTGTCGGATTGCGCACGCTTGACAGAGGCAGGAGCGATTCATACATGCCACCGACGATCGATGCGCCTTCCAGAGAGATCATAGTCGAGCCTGGGAAGGCACTGAATGGCTCTCCGAAATCTGCAGCAGACTCTTCACAGCACTCAACCGACAGCCAGAAACCAGCGATGAGCCAAGTAGTCTTTATTTTACTCCTATGTATCATTGGTGGCGGGATTTTGACACCAGCTGGCAAGAGCTTCTATCATTCTCTTATCGGGAGCCCGGAAGGGAAGATCACACTTGCTATGCCGTCCGACCAGTCAGTCCACGTTGAGACGACAAGCTCCAAGCAAGACTCAACAATCGAGTCACATGTTGAGCTGCTTTCCAAAGCCGAAACTATGATTGAAGCACCGTCGCTGACGGACACGGCAACCGAAACGATCGAGCCTGTGACCACTAGTCTCGCGACTTTAGCTCTTGCGGACGAGCTGTCTACAACAAAGCCAACCGAGGACATCAGACCAGTTGAACACCGACCAGAAGTCCTTGCCCGTGTCGAGCCTCCAAAGAACGGCGCGCCGGCCGAAGATGAACGTGAAGAAATTTCCCAACCTCAGCTCGATGAGAATCACGTAACGAGTGAAGATCGTTCCGAAACCCCTTCCGTTGTTGAACCAGACGACAACGACAGTGACGATGATTCGAACGACGAATCGGAGCCCGAAGAGAACAGTGACGCCGAGGACGAAACACCCGTGACTGGTGAATCCCAGCAGAAGAGAAAGACAAAGCGCGGCAAACGGGGTGGCAGAGGCAGAAACAAGAACAAGAAGAAGCAGTTGACCCAAGACGAAGACGGAGCACTTGGTCAGGGGCGTATCAGAGAAGTCACCGCGAAACCCAAGCTCGTCAAGGAGATCGCGAGGGGCACTACCATCAAGGTTGGCAAATTGAAATTCGACACAGGCCCAGCGAATTGCTTAGGCACAGGCAGTAACGGAACTAGTGTCTTCGCTGGCACCTACGACGAACGACCGGTCGCCGTGAAAAGACTGTTGAAACAACACTCGAAGGTCATCTTGAGCGAGATCAAGACTCTGCTGAACCATAACGAGCATGAGAATGTCGTTCGCTTCATCGGCAGGGAAGAATCTCGCGACTTCAACTACATCGCTTTGGACCGATACACCACGTCTCTCGACCAATTTGTGGAGAGGCCGGATCGCTTTCCGGGGTTGATCAGCCCATCTGAAGGCTACGACATCAAGGACTGCTTACTGCAAATTACGAAAGGTGTCCTATACCTGCACCAACTGAAGCTTGTTCACCGAGACATCAAGCCACAAAACGTTCTTGTGAAGCCTCTCAACACAGCACGACCAGCCTCCGGCCCGCCACAACTGCGCTTCGTCGTATCAGACTTCGGCCTCGTGAAGGCTCTCTCAGACGGTCCCGAGTCAACTTATGCACAGACCGCCAATGTCACTGCCGCAGGTACCACTGGCTGGCGTGCACCTGAACTTCTGACAGCCTACGGTCAAGCTAATGGCTTCCCGAATGGCATTGAGAATGAGTCGACCCACACTGCTGGGTCAGGGACGGATCCAAACAGCAGCACCGAGCGCACCACTCGCCGCGCCACAAAGGCAATTGACATCTTCTCACTCGGCTGCCTCTACTTCTACATTATCACGCAAGGCAGCCACCCCTTCGACGTAGGCGGCGCCCGTTTCGCTCGAGATCATAACATCCAGCTCGACAAGTACGACACCTCCGGCCTCAGACTCCACGACTTCCATTACGAAGCACAGAATCTGGTCAACCAGATGATTGCACAGGACCCTCACGAGCGGCCTGATGCCGAAGCAATCCTCCGTCATCCATACTTCTGGGCGTACGACACCAAGATCGACTTCCTCTGCGATGTCTCCGACTGTTTTGAGCAGGAGAAGAAAGGCGTCGACAAGATCTGGGACACGACAAGGAGACGTACTCCCGAAGAGCAGGAATGTCTGCGCAAGCTTGACATGCTCGAGGCGTTGGGTCCAGCTGTGATTGGAGAGGGAAAAGACTGGCTGAAGAAGCTGCCAAAGAACTTTCTGACAGAGATGGGAAAGCAACGCAAGTACACTGGGACTAAGATGGTGGACCTGTTGCGAGCTTTCCGGAACAAGAAGGCTCACTGGCTCGACCTTCCGGAGGAGGTCAGGTTGCAGATCATCAGCTACGGGAGAGCGAAGCCGGTGCACATGTCGGGGAGTAGGGTTGGGCTTCAGATCGGCAATCCAGTTGTCATTAGCACTGCGAATTTGAATGATCGGTTGCCGTTGCCAGGGCTGGACAAGGTGGATGATGAACAGAAGAATAAAGTCACGGGGCCGGAGTTTACGAAGGGGTACTATGATTACTGGGCACGGCAGTTCCCGAAGTTGTTGTGTGAATGCTATGGGATGGTCAAGGAGAAGGAGCTGGTTGATGTGCTGGGGTTGGCGAGGTTCTTCTGAGGTACTGGCTGATGAACAAATGGTCGAGCGGAGCTGTGTTTGTGTGCAGGGCTGTGTTGTCTTGTAGGAAGAACAGGTGGTAGTGCTCAGTTGAAAATATACCATGTACGATTAGGTTGGTTTGTGTTTAAAGATAGGGCCATACCGACAACACGCTTGCATCAGCGTGGGGCATATGAGTATCCATCGTCCGTCTCAAAGTTCATGGGTCCTGACGTAAAGACCTGTATCTGATATGTGGTGATAAGGTATATCCGACACAACCCAACGTCCATTGATCGAAAAAATCATCCCTCAACCCCTTCTGCACTCCGCAGACCGACAGACGGAAAACACCAGCAATGGCACCAAAAGTCTTCCTCATCACAGGCACCTCCACCGGCTTCGGCGAGGAGCTCGTCAAGGTCGTGCTGCAGAAGGGCGACTACGTTGTCGCAACCGCACGAAACAGCTCTAAATTATCCTTTCCTGATGCCAACGATTCCAACAGCCTACTGGTCGACCTTGACGTTACTAAGAAGGACTCGATTCACAAGGCTTTTGACGCTGCGGTGAAGAAGTTCAAGCGTGTCGATGTGGTTGTTAATAACGCGGGGTGAGTAATTTCCCATTTTTTCCACGATGGACTACTAGATGGATGGCTTTGATCGGGGGTAAACGCTGAATACTTACGATATGGTGCAGGTATGGACTCAGTGGTCCCTTTGAGACACTTTCCGAACAGCAGATCCGGCAACAAATGGAGATTAATTTCTTTGGGCTGTTGGATGTGACGAGGAAAGCGATGGAGACGATGCGAGATCTTAAGACTGGGGGGGTTATTCAGCAGGTCACTTCGATTGGGGGGCAGGTTGGTATGTTTCTTGAGTCATTTCATGGATGCAATGTTTGTTTCGCATGGAGGGGATATGCTAAGTCTACGTTAATACAGGTGTACCGACATTCAGCATCTACTGTGCCAGCAAATGGGCTGTGGAGGGCTTCACCGAGGCGATATCAAAGGAGGTCAAGCCGGAATGGGGCATCAAGTTCACGTGCATCGAGCCTGGCGGGTTCAGGACCGATTGGGCGGGTCGGTCTATGGACTTTGGCGAGATCGATCACAAGGCATACGACCATCTGAACGCCAGAAAGACTATGGGAGAGCGACATGGTACTCAGGCTGGTGATCCCGCCAAGGCCGCAAAGGTGTTCTATGACCTGGCGGTCATGGACGATCCGCCGATGCGGTGTATCGTGGGCACAGATGCCTACAAGCGCATCAATGATAAGCTTGACGGGTATCGAGAGAACGTGAAGAAGTTTGAGGGATGGAGTAATAGTACAGATGTCGAGGGCTACAAAGCACCAAGTTGAGCTGAACAGATGCCCGAGAGGTCTTCACGCAGGTTGCAGGAACCTTTTGACTGTTCTTGTGCATTGTCTGCAGCCTGAGCCATGAGGACGTAGCAGTGGTACTTGTAGTCGCTGCAGTCAGTGAAAGTGAGTAGACTCATTGTCAATGCACGATGACGACCTCTCACAGTAGCTTTAGCAACGCGCAACGTCTTCCAAACGGTCTTCCACACCTCAACTTCCAAAATTATATCCCTCGGATGTGCTGATAATCCGATTTGCCAAGTCGTGGAATATCTGCGTTGACCTTACCACTGTCGAAAGTCGAGGACGATGCCTTCTTGGCCCAATCCTGGCTCAGCTTCGGTACATACCCTGCACACTACTTAATATTGAGACTAGGTGTACGCTTCAGCATCTGACCACGAATGTGGGCACCTTGCACATAGCCTGTAGCCGTTATACTGCGCTGCGACACGAAACCCGTACTAACGTGCACCATCTGCAGTAGACGACGTGAGAACAGGCGAAAGCTAGGAGTTCTGCCACGACTACAAAGTCATGGGCGGACACACGTCGCCTGTCGTACTTATGATGTTGCAGTCCGGTCGGACGGACGCAGGCGATGTATTCAGCCTAAGCGAATCCATTTCCTGGAAGTCGGAAGGTCTGGTAGATCAATGGCTTTTAACCAAGCGATTCCTATTCTTTCATAATGGTCGTCTTTCTGGTCGATGAGCATGATGCAGTGTCGTTGATAGTCTTGAATTTCATATTGAATGGTGAAAAGCAAAATTCCATCCCAAATTTCCGCCTTGAGGCGTTCCTGGAAAGCCGGATCTTGCCAGAGGCCTTTACAAATCTCAACAGCGGCCCAGTTGATCTCGAATTTTCTAGTAATGTCAGGATCTGGATGAAGGATCTCAAAGCCAGGAGGTTTGCATCCGATACGACAGCGCACGACAGTCGCGTTCAACCATAGATATGGTGAGGTCTCAGGCATAATCTTCGAATGCTGGGTGTCATGGAACGCGATCTCGAATGATGTCTGGGGCTTACCGTCGTCCTGTCCCTCCAACCAGAATGCAGGTTTATCGCCGTCTATCAGACGCCAATCCAACGACCGAGCTAGTAGCGGAAACACAGCTGTGCCGCTCCAGCCCGCCCATGACCAGCTTGGAAATCCTACACGGCGACCAAACCATGGGCTGACTTTGTCAAACAACGTCCATTTCGGCTCCAACCAATGTGCGTGACCCCGGTCGTATGACGGGCTCCAATCGTTCGGACCCCTCCAACACAATCCCAACGCGAGTCCCGTCTCGACATCGACGGCCATCTGTACTGCATCTGATCGTAGCTCCTGTATAATAGGCACTCCCCAGTACGTTCGGTATGTGCTTCTCGCCAGTACTCCACGACAGGCGTTGAGGGAATCCTGCTCATACGTCAAAGCACGAGCAGTATACTGCCCAACAACGGCGTTCCATCCGGGTGACACGTCTGCATTGTTACCTAGAAACTGTGTGCTGATTATTGTTTTGTCCTCTGCTGTGCCAGGCACGGCGGATAAGGTTCCTTGGACTGCTTCGCACCGAGATCCTTCTCGACAGACAAAGTAAACCTGCAGCTTCGTGAACACAAGACAACGGCGAGACAAGATGAATTCCTGATACGTCCATCCACGAGTCATCCATTTGCATGACTCAAGGGCAGTTGACAATTCGGGAAGAGACGAAATGTATACGTTATCTCCAACCAGAGCCGCAGGCTGCACCTCCCTTGCGATGTTACTGACGCCTGGCAATCCTTGGTCAGCACTTTCAGAGCTCGCAGCTGCAATAGTAAATGTTGCCTGTTCGTAGACTTTGTCCATCTGCGCAACCACGTGAGCTAATTCATCCGGATTGCTCTGGTCAATACAGTATTTGTCCACCCAGAGGTAATTGAGGCCGAGGTTCTTCACCACACTAATTGCGTCCTCAACAAGTGCAGGCAAAGCGTTCGCAGTGCCAGCAGCGTTTGATTGATGGTTGTGCTCCGGCTTCGAGCCAACTGTTTGTCCCCATACATAACTCAACGCAACGTAATCCCGACCATGTGGAAGTCGCACGATCTTTCGGGCATCGCAATCGATGACTTTCAGTCCGGACACCCGTTGAGCGGTGTTGAATTCGCAATTAAAGGTATGATGACTGCGGCAAAGGTGGATCCACTCTCTCAGCAGGTCGTAGTCGACCTTAGGCTTGATCAGACGCGCTGTAAACGTCCACGGACTATAGGTATCGGGCTCACGCAACTTCCTCCTCGTGACAACACTGTTGCTAAGGAGGGTACGGAAGATGCCGTCCCATGAATAGTCTTCTGCTCCAGACCCAGGCCAGATGCTGAGGACAATGTTCGGGTTTTGAGAAAGGCGTGCTCTTGTCGGCGACAAGCCTCGTTTCGTGAGGCAAGTGAAGGCTCTGAGATGCGCTCCTGATGAAAACCAACCCGATCTGACAACACCGTCGGCCTGGGATTCAAATTGCAGGGCAGTAAAGAGACGACACAGCCCACAAGCTGCATCTTCGGGAGTCTGAAACCCTGGTACATCTGCGATCGGCGTGCCATCGGTAGATAGTTCTTCGGGATGTTCAAATATGTGGTCGAGATTCATGGCTTCACACCTCCCACAGAGCTTTCCAGGAGCTAGACTTCCTTCATTCCGATTGAAGTCGCTCATCGCCTGCAGCGTTTAAACTGACGACCGGGCAATATGCAGCTCATGCTGATCGTGTCCGGGTGCAGGTTGATTGCTGTTCTGTCAGTGAAGCAGCACTTCAATTACGCATTCAACCGATGCTCAATGATGATGCCCGATAGGAGCTTCGCATGAGGTTTGGGGCGAGGGTTCAGGAAGCATGACCCAAAATATGTCCCTGATGTGATGGCAATCGTGTGCGAAGCTGAATTGCCCGATCACTGTCACGACAAGTGCTGGAGGACTTCTGCAGAGCATTGCACCAAATGTTGGGCATGCCAGTGGAACATCCCACCTGACGGGCCTTGACAAAGGTCAGGAATTTTGGACCATCTCACGATCGAGGCGGGCGAGGAGTGGCAGGCAGAAGCCGCAAAGCGAGCAAGGATAGATCCGGGGGAACTTTGGGTATGCCAAGCAGCTTGGTAGAGGGGCGTCACGGTTTGTTCTTCCTTCAAATGTTCCCAGCAAGGCATACTCTTACGCTGAACCGATATCAGGCTCACACAGGTTCGAGCAACCACGCGCGACGTGTTTGTACAGCGATGACTGCGTCGCGTATCCATGATGGCTTCCACACTACAGCTGACATCGCCCACTGCGCGGCTGCCCGAACCTCGTGTTATGGGTGACACAACAGCTGCCAAATGTCGGCTGAAGTCCATTCGGTGAGAGCAGGATGGAGCTTGAGAACTTAAAGCTCGTGTCTTTCGCAATCCGACTCGTACCGCCGCCGTGTAAGTTCACCGATTACATCAACTCTAGACTGCGATTCGCGAGGAGGCCCGGTGAGCATGGACCATTGTCAGAGGCTGACCGAGACCTACGGCGTCAACTTTTGCTGTCAATCAATGCTTTATTAGAGCCTGGACATGTGCGTCAAACTCAACGATGGACGTCCTCCCGGGCACGATGAGGACGGACCTTCCATGCACACTCTCGCTAGAGCTCTGATGAGGACACCAAGCGCACGTCTTGACTCACAATGGCCAGCTCCGAACTCGCTTTCTACGCGGCCGTGCTAACAGCAGTCACTATATTTCTTCCCGTCTGCCGCCTTCTGTACAACGTCTCGCCTCTCCATCCTCTGTCAGCATATCCAGGTCCCAGACTCTGGCATGCGAGTCGCTTGCCATGGGCGATATCGCTACAGAAGGGACGCCTGCACGCCGACCTGATCCGCATTCACGAGCAGTATGGCTGTATCGTCCGCATTGCGCCCAATGAACTGAGCTACATCGACGCGCGCGCATGGAAGGACATCTACCTCACACATACTCGGACGAGCGATGGCTCCACAGGCAAGATGCTGGAGAAGAATTCGGTCTGGTTCAAGCCATTGGTGCCTGGTGATCCTGCCAACGTGATGAATCATAATGAGGACGACCACGCTCGACATCGCAGGGCGTTCATGCCAGCATTCACGGATAAAGCGCTTCAATCGCAGATGCCTATCCTGACAGCGAACATCTCGGGCCTCATCGAGCAGCTCAAGCGGCGGAGTAGGGATGGTGTACTGGTCAATATCGTCGACTGGCTCAATCTCGTAACATTTGACATCAGCGGCCAGCTTTCGTTTGGGGAGACCTTTGGTTCAGTTGCTGCTGGGAAGGCTCATCCGTGGGTAGACATCAGTATCGGTTTTGGCAAAGGTGAGCAACTTTGGTCGAAAACACGTCGACAGAGGCCAGTTCATGGCTTGATGTATTTGTGCCTACTATTGAACAACTGACTATATCCTGATTTCTAGGAGTTGGCATTCTGGTCGCCTGAATCACCTAGGTCTCACTCGATACCCATTTAATCTTCTACTCAAATACCTTATGCCAGCGAAAGCCCTCGACCGCGTTCTGTACCACCGCAAACTCGTTGCGGAAAAAGTCCAACAGAAGCTTGAGGCAGGCGAAGGAGGACGGCGTGCCGACTTTATAGATGCAGCAGTCCAGACTCAACAGACAGCGATAGAGAGCGGGAAAGACAAGCAAGCTATTAGTATCAAAGAGATCGAAACAAACATGTTTGTGCTTATTTTCGCGGGCAGTGAAACCGTTTCGACTGCACTTGCTGGAATCTTACATGCTTTGTTGAGGACGCCGAGGGCGATGAAGAGGCTGGAGAATGAAGTGAGGCAGGCGTTTCATCAGGAGGAGCAGATCACGCCGGCTGCAGTGCAGAAACTTGAGTACTTGACTGCCGTCATCTCCGAGGGCCAACGGTTGCATCCGTCGGTGCCGTATGGTGTTCCCAGGGTCGTGCCGAAGGGTGGCGCGTATGTGTGCGAGCGCTTCGTGCCAGAAGGAACCCATGTTGCGTTCAACCAACTTCCCGCCAACCATTCGCCCCTGAACTACGCTGACCCGCGTGAGTTCCGGCCGGAGCGCTTCCTCACGTCCACCACAGCCGACACATTCTCAGCCTCGTCAGGCCCAGACATGGATAAATCAGACATGTCACCTGAGAGATTCACCATCCCTTTGGCCTCGGTAGCATCACTGTCTGGGGTACAAGCTTGCCTGGGTTGAGATGAGGCTGATTTTGGCGAGGCTGGTATGGGCTTTTGACGTTGAGGCTGTGGATGAAAAGGAGGGTGGTGGTGAAGAAAAGCCGAAGCGCAATTTCATTGATCAGCCTACTTGGATTTTCTGGCAGAAAGATCCTATCTGGGTGCGCTTGAAGGAGAGGGTGGCGTCAAATGAGTTTCGTGGCAGTGTGGCATGAGCTACTGGGTATGATTGGAAAGGTCTGAGATGAAAGAATTGCATATATCTTCACATAGCGCCGGTGCAATTCAGAGGCGTCGGCGTACATTTCGTGCGCGCGTAAGGAGGCAAGAATGTTGTTCAATGGGGTATCAACTTTTTGCGATACTTGCCTCGTCTAATGAGGACCTCTATGTATCGACGTGGCTTCTATTCTCTGATGTCGCTTGCCGCGGTACAGCGCATTTGCCTTCACTACCAAGGACGCTGGCATAGACACACGCCTTGTAGCCTCACGGAGCGACCTCTATGTGGACCTCGTGATCTGTTCTGTAGCGTCCAGAGCCACCGAATTGCTTCGGCGGAGTGTGAGCGGTGCCGGAAGTGTCTGAGGCCCGTGTTCGTGCGTCGATTCGAAAGCTCGATGCGCCAGACGCAGCGAGAGCTCGCCGCGGGGCTGTCAACTTTCGCGACCCACAGGTACGGGTCCTACCACAGAAGCCGCCGATGTCCCGTCCAGTTTATGTACTGTCCCTGGGTGTATGAGTCTCGTCCTGACAGGCGACTTCTGATGATGATGTCTGACATCAGAGCCTGCGCTGAAACTCCAAGAGATAGGCAGATTTGCCAGCAGCCTCACATCCGGTCTCGTCTCCTGGGCGCAGATCGTATGATGTTATCCACTCTCAGGAGTAGTTCTGCCGCCTCGCTCGCCGAGCTGACCACCGCACGTTTCAGCTTATAGCTTTCCACCACGCCCAACTCCCGCATATCTGTGATGCCGCCGCCCGGAGTGAGTAGATCGAGGCCAGAGTTCTTCTCGCCTGAGTTGATCGCTGTCCGTAGCTCTGAGACCAGTGCTGATGAGTCAAGGCCAGCGTTGTCAGCAAGAATGGTTGGTAGCTGGCGTAGCGCTGTCGCGAACGAGTCGACTGCGATCCGCTTCTTGCCAGGTGTTTCGCGGGCGACGTCTTCGACGGCGTGGGACATGACCATTTCCGCGCAGCCGCCTCCTAGGGTTGTCCGTGGGTCCTTGACGGTCTGTGAGAGGACAGCCAAGGCATCGTGTAATGAGCGCTCGGCCTCGTCGAGTAGTTGTTCTGTGGCACCACGGAGGACGATTGTGCAGGCTTGGCCAGCTGCAACTCCGGAAAACTTGATCAGGGTGTCTTCTCCGATGATAACTTCGGAGATCTCGGTACATGAGCCGAGCTTGACAAGGTCTGGATGTTCGAAGGTGGAAGCAATCTCGCCGCCAGTCACTAATGCAAGTCGCTCAATGCCGTCGAAATCGGCGTGCTCGATCGACATGATGCCTGCCTCAGCGAAGAGTTGTTCGGGCCAGTTGTAGATCAGCTGTCGATTGATGAAGCAGTTGATGCCGTGCGCCTTGATCCGGTTGACCTTCTCGCGCATCTTTTCTCGTTCTGCCTTTTCCAGCTCAGCTAATTTTGATGTTGAGTCGACCTTGACGCGTGCACCAAAGATTTTGACTTTGTCTGTGTCCATTGAAGTGTTGGCGATCATGATCTTGGCGTCTTTGAGATGCTTTGGGGAGCCAGTCGAGATCCGCTTATCGAGGATGAAGCCCTCGTCAAGGTATGAGTCTGACAGCTTGCCGCCAGGCTTCTTGATGATCTGGATGTGGTTGAGGTCGGTGCTGCCTCTTAGTCGGAGGATGGCTTCGGTGGCCAGCGCGGAGAACTGATCGCGGTCTTGAGCAAGGACTTTACTTGAGAGGGTTGTACGAGCGATAGCCTGGAGGTCTTTCTTGAGGGCTTTTGGGTCTTTTGAGTTGTCTGTGGCTATAGATTCGAGGGCTTTGAGGGCGGCGTGTGACGCAAGACGGTAGCCGTCAATGATTGTCTGAGGATGGATCTTCTTTGCAACTAATTGCTCGGCTTCGCGAAGGAGCTCGGCGGCGAGGACAGTGACTGACGTTGTGCCATCACCCACCTCGTCGTCCTGGACTTTGGAGATGTTGACTAATACTTTGGCGGCAGCATTGTCGAGTGCTATCGACTTTAATATGGTTGCGCCGTCGTTTGTGACCACAATTTCGCCTGTTGATGCTGACTGGAGGATCTTGTCCATGCCTTTGGGGCCCAGCGTTGATTTGACCAGGTCGCCGACAGCAATGGCGCCGACAAAGGCTGACAGGCGAGCATTCTCGCCTTTCTCTTCTTGCACATCGTCGGCAAAGATCTGGGTAGCCATGTTTTCGGGGGAGGAGAGGGTAGGCTGCGTGGAGGAGAGGAAGGAGCTGGCTGCACTCCTTCGAAATTATTCCTCGTGGCTCTCTCACACTGCAGGCTCGGTGGACGTTTTTTGGCCGCCTAGTGGGGTACCACCGTAGTTTTGGAGTCGACCGAATTGGGAAGGTGACCTGCCTTTGCGGCACTTTCATCTGGTCCGCGGCCGCATCTGCCTCGAATTTATTCTAGTAGCTCCTCCAAATTACGCTAATTTGCACGCCTCGCGTCTGACCACCACTCGTCCGATTTTGACGCTGCAACTTTGTGTATACTCGCTAGAGACACGCCTCTCTTCTCCAGCCGGTCATTCCTGGTTAAAAACGTGCAGCTGACAATTCTGGTCCTGCTGTTCATCATACTCCGATGTATCAGGCACTCAATCTCTCTTGAATTTGCGAACAGACCATTTCCAGCCAAGACTTGCCGCTGGATCGAGCATGGCGGAGAATGGTGGTCTCAAGAGGTCGCGCTCTCCCCAGGACGACGGCAGCGACTCCTCGGACGACGACTTCGGACCAGCACCGGCTTTACCCAGCACCACCGCTCCCAAGAAGAAGCGGAAGCTGGCATACGAGTCGCTCTACATGAATGCTTTGCCGAAAGGCGTCCGGTACTCCAAAAGTCTGATGCACAGGGAACAGTTATCGACCGTCACTGTAGCGCCCTCTCCTGCAGACTTTGTCATCACGACCTCTGTTGACGGTAGAGTCAAGTTCTGGAAGAAGGCTGCTTCAGGTATTGAATTCGCAAAGGAGTACTCGGCGCACGAAGGCCAGATCCTGGACTCTGCGGTCAGTACAGATGGAGCCCTGTTTGCCACGTCTGGAGACGTTGAGGACAGAACCATCAAGCTCTACGATGTTGCCAATGTGGATCTGCTCGCAATATTCATCCTCGAGGAAGCAGCTCAGCGTCTATGTTGGGTCCATCGATCTGGCGCCTCGCCGCTTCTGGCAGCTGCGGTGGGCAAGAACATCCACATCTATGATGGGCGAGGTAATGATTCCAAGCCCATTCACAGCGTTACCTCGGTGCACAGGGGAGACGTCACTGCCATGGTGTACAATCCAGCCTATGACTGTGTGGTCTCAGCGGACGCAAGTGGCATGGTAGAATATTGGCAGCCAGGTGGAAGCTATGAGAAGCCAGATAACGTCTATTCGATGAAGGCTCAGACCAACTTGTTCGACTTCAAGAAGGCCAAGACAACACCCACGGCTCTAGCTGTCACGCCATCAGGACATCAGCTTGCCACGATATCGTTCCCAGATCGCAAGATTCGTCTTTTTGACTTTGCTTCAGCAAAGCTAATTCGTTCTTACGATGAGTCAACCGAGACCCTGACAACGATGCAACAAGCTGGGACAGGAGCAGTGAAGCTGGAAAGCGTCGAGTTCGGGCGAAGGATGGCCACGGAACAAGCATTGGAGTCCTCCTCTGTTCGATTTAGAGCTAACCTAATCTTTGATGAATCCGGCAACTTTCTCCTTTACGGTGCACTGCATGGCATCAAAGTTGTCAATACTCTCACAAATCGAGTCATGCGTATCTATGGCAAGGACGAGCCATTTCGGGCATTGAATCTAGCTCTGTACCAGGGCGCTCCACAGAAGAAAGAGTTGACGACCATCGCAATGGCTGCGTCGGCTAATCCACTGCTCGAGGAATCACAAGAGCGTGATCCGATTTTGTTTGCGACAGGGTACGGGAAAGTCAGGTTCTACAGTTTCACCAATGACGAGGACGCGTCGAAAACGACCCGAGATGTGTATAATGAGAAGCCGAAAACCGCCGTCAAGCAGAAAGCAGAACAGGAGAAGATAGTCCAGACCGGAACTGGAGCAGTGCTGCATACATCGATGGGCGATATCTTCTTGCGGCTGTTTCCTGAGAGGGCTCCACTAGCAGTAGAGAACTTCGTGACACATGCGCGTACTGGCTACTACAACAACACCATCTTCCACCGTGTCATTCGGAAGTTCATGATCCAGGGCGGCGACCCTCTTGGAGACGGAACAGGAGGCGAAAGCATTTGGGGCAAGGACTTTGCGGATGAGATATCGGATCTGAAGCACGACAAGCCATATCGTTTGAGTATGGCTAATGCTGGGCCTGGGACTAATGCTAGCCAGTTCTTCATTACAACGGAGAAGACACCATGGTTAGATGGGAAGCATACCATATTTGGGTCTGTGACGAAGGGAATGGATGTGGTGCATGCGATCGAGAACACGAAGGTGACAAAGGAGAAGCCGGAGGTGGATGTGAAGCTGTTGTCGATCACGATTGACGCGTGATCTTATGAATACATAAGGTAATACATACCTAAAGGTTGCCTGGCCGAAGTGGTCGATACAGCCGGGCCTGCCACAGCATTCGACAATCAACGCTCTCCGAGGACTGGTCGCTTCTGTCACTAGCACTTCACCGTGAACGCCAGGTAAGGATCAGGTGAAGTGTCTCTTGCCTGTCTGGGTCTCCTTCCTCTTTTGCTTCAAATCTTCACTTCCTCAGGCAACCGTGACAGCGCTGCCCAAATTTATTGCCCACGTGAAGTGTGAAACGTGACGCTACAGCCTTGTGCACTGCCTTTTAGTGTCTATATCAATCCCTCTTTCCCCACCGACCTCGTTATTCTTTTCTTCCACCTTACAACCCACACAGTGTTCGAAGCATCGCCTTGGACGGCATTCTCTTCCATCCAAAGACTGCTGTGGGAGCAGTCATGTTGCTCCTCAAAGTCTTCGTCGCCCTTGCTGGGTTTGTGGCGTTGGCTCTAGCAGATTGCTGCGACTGGTATGTTGGTCCGATTGTAATGCTGATGAGAATAATGCTGACGACTGGCCTAGGGAAGGCTGCACCCCTGATGTCAATCACGAGTATGGCGGGGGCGAGTGTCCTCCCAGACGCAGCATGGTCGGCGACTACTGTGACTACAAAGACTCTCAGCTGCCTGAGGAGGCGCGCACCGCCCATCCATGCAAGGTGAGCATTCAACCAGATTGACTGCAACCACCACTAACATCCGAATCAGTCCTTCTGTCAGATCCGCACAAGCTTCACATATTCTGGCGAGTACCCCCTCGGCGGCACTTTCGGCGCTGGCTGGAGACAGTATGGCAGCTCGCAGTGGATGCGCTTCGGCTTGGATTGGACGGAGCCGATTGCTTTGCCGGATCTTCCTTTCGGCGTGCTGGCTCGAGACGTAAGTTAACGCGATCATTATGAGTACCGATACTGATCATTCAGGTCTCTGGTGGTCTGTCTCATGCTAGTCGTGGCCTGGCAAAAGTCGACCACATGGACATCGAGCTCGATGATGGGCAGTACGGATACTTCACCTTCCTTCCAATGAACAAGGAAGTCTGGTAGGTCGATCGAACTCTGTCATGGATCCAAAACTAATCACAGTAGTGGTACTTATTCCCACGCCAAACCATTCCCGAATTGCGACCGAGATCGTATGAACAAAGGCAACAACTGTGTGGTGGAGCGAAGCAACTACGGCGATCGAAGCGGCTTCTGGTGGTTCGCTCAGTAAGTCCAAGAAGATGTCATGCCGAGCTGTGCTAACACAGAACAGAGACGTAGGTGAACCGTTCGTCCGAGGTCACACTGTCTTTGTGTACACCAATATGGGCGGCGAGCGGCTTCCACGCGAACAGCAGTCGCCACGATATCAATATGCGATGGATACCGGTGCTGCCCTCAATGACAATGACTACAGTGGTTGGATCAAGGTTTGGCAGAACCCGAACATTAACCAGCAATTCGAGGGTGGCTCTTATGGCCCGGACGACAAAGGTCTTACCTGCTTTGGCACACAGTCTGAACCAAATAAACGCATCCGGGATGCCGATGTCATCCACTGCAGCTATGCGATGGGTGCGCTCCTAAAAGACCCCAGCAAACCTCTGCCCATCAAGCGCAACGGCGAAATTCTCAGCTTCGATTGGTACCGCGGTTGTCAAATCCAGGTCGAGTACCTTCAGGACTGGCACGACTCTTGCGTGGTCAGCCAAGCAGAGGTTGCCGCGGCTGCTGGACTGATCAACTTCAACTGCTTGAAGGAGATGTGGGCTCACGGACACACCCGGTTCGGTGTCAAGGGTCGCCACACTCTGAAGACTGTAGAGCCGTGTCAGGCCAATGTCGTGGTCAGTGGAGGACCCGGTAATGGAGGACAGATCAACTGTGGCTCGAATTGCAAGCTGGCCGCAGATCTCGAGTCAACCTCCTTGAGTGCGCTGGACCGCAATCTTCTGCTCAACTTCGCGGCGAACAACAGCTCGTCAGGCGTTGAATTCGGCGATCCATACGATCCAGAATGGCCCGAGCAGCCATTTAACGAGACTCATCCTGGCTACCGCGGCGAGCTTCCTAGTCAGCAGGCGCGTCTTCAACAGGCGCTTCAAGGCCGCTTCTAAAGGGTGCCAGCAACTGCAATGGATCTTCGCGAAAGAAGTTGCTGGAAAGGTAGGAAAGGGCGCAGGTAAACATGCGAAAGCCTCCACAGTAGGGCGTTAGAATGACTTGGGTTTGGCAAAGCGTCATACAATGGTCATCGTGAGATACTACCTACGCAGGCACCTAGCACAATCTATCAACGACACTCAATTCGTAACATCGAGTACAAAGGTGTCGAGCATCAATTCATTGTAGGTGTAGTCTGGTTAGGCTTGCTCCCTACCGCGCAGCCTCGGGGAGTACCCCGCACCCTTTTTCTCCCCCAAACAAATAAATTCTGGGATTTATTTTCCGCGACTCGACGCGAACTTGAACTCCACCTCCACGTCCCTCTGCAGCTAAGCCGCGACTTTGTTTCTTTACTGCGCCTTCCTAGCAGCTCCAAGCGCGCTGAGCGCATGCGCGACCGCGACCGCGACAATGGTCAGACTCAAGGTCAAAGCGCACGTCCTTGCCGAAAGCGAGTATGCGAAATCGTCAACCTCGACTCAAGCCGTCGGTCGCAAGTTCATCGTGATCGTCAGTAACCCGGAGGCATGGCATGTAGGTACACTGGCTCAGGAAGTGTCGCGGACTTACAAGCGCATGTACAAGCAGTAAGTTGAGCTTCTCCCACGCGACTGCATCGCTAATACAGTATAAGACAACTGGGTCAGGTTAAGAGTATAAAAGACCGAGAAGACTGCGACCTCGATCCCGAGCAGCTGGTCTCCGATGTGCTGTTAGACGAAGGCAAGGCTGCCAGTGACGGCTATGATCAAGAAGCTGTCTTCATTGTTGTACACGAACCAGGTCAAACGTTGCGACATGATTCAGTCCTCGACTTGTCACTTCCTCACTACCAGAATCGACCTCGTCCCACTCCACCGAGATTCACAGATACGACTTCGACTTTGGGCAAGCGCACCTACAGCAATGTTGAGGCTTCTGAGCAGTCGTCGGATAAGCGGTCGAAGCTCCTTGAGATTCCTGAGACGCAAGAAGAGCCTGTACCTACGATCGAGCGCTCGCCTGAGCTGATACGACAGACTGAACGTGATGAGGAGGATGACGATGTCTTTGACGACGCTGCGGAGTCACAGGACAACTTGAATGCACATTCTGAGGCGACGTCATTCAAGAAGTCGCAATTCCCACGTACACCTTCCGGCAGTCTACTACCAAACGGGGTCAGCTCCTCAACAGCCGACAAGTTCAAGTCGTCCTCACGAAAAGATTTGTACGCTCCGCCAGAGTCAGATATCGAGGATTCGCAGATGTCGCCACATAAGTCCGATGCGCGAGAAGCACAACTGCCGCTCTCACCTTCACCTGTAAAGCCACGCCAGGATGGTGGTCTGTCGCTGACTAATGGTGTGAGTGCTTCGTCGGACGAGAGCGATGGTAGCGACGGTGAAGATGCGACGAGTGACGATGAGACCTCAGAGCCAGCACCGCTCGATGTTCCCAAAATCCGAAAGACTCAATCTGCCTCCGATGCATCGGACAAGAGTACCACGAAAGCTGCAGACAACAAGAAGCGAAAACCTGAGCAGTCGACCGACGATGCTCCCCAGACCAATGCTGCCGGCAACAAGAAGCAGAAGGTTGCCGCACCTGAGAAGAAGGCCAAGAACAAGCTTGACTTGCCACCTTCAACCTCTGGTCGCACATCGGGTGTTGTTTCTGAGCTTGATAGTCCTGGTGAGCAGCTCTCACAGAACCTTTGGGACAATGCAAAGAGTGGCTCGCTGGCGGAGGGTGTCAAAAATGCTCTGGTGAAGAAACCATTGTCTGAAATGACCAGAAATCAGCAAAAGAGGAAGGCGAAGAGGGACAAAGCTTCAAGCTCTGCATCGACCTCGCGTCCGACCTCAAGCGCTGGTGTAGCCAGCGACAGCAACACCGATCAGGTCCAAAAACCTACCAAGCTCAAGAATCTTGCAGAGAAGATACAAGATGCCAAAGTTGCGGCCAAGGATGCTGCATCAAAAGTGGTCGACAAGGTCAAAGCGGATCCGCCCAAAGACCCAAAGACTCCTGCGACTGTCGTCCGGTCTGCATACATTGTGCCGAACGGTATGACCGAAGAGCAATACCTCCAGCTACGCGCTAAGCACGAAGCTACACCTCAGCCGCCCAAGTCGACCAAATCACACAAGAAGAAGGAACCTACACCAGCTGCGCAGGAGTCGAAGGAAACGCCCGCGATGAATATCAAGAAGGAAGCTTCTCCTGAGCTCACAAAGAAAGCGCCCTCAGCTGTCAAGTCAGCCGCCAAGTCTGTTAAGAAGGTCGTTGAGAAGGCTCCCGAAGTGGTCAAAAAGGTGCTTGCGCCTACTAACGGTCATGAGTCGTCAGGCAGCGAGTCCGATGCATCCTCTGATGGAAGCGACGACGACGAGAGTCTTCTGAGGAATCTGAGACCGAGCAGAAGAAGCCGGCACCTAAGAAAGCTTCCGAGACGTCCACCTCGAAGCCAACTTCCAAAGCGAAGGGTTCCGCAGTGGTGAAGAAGTCCAAGGATGAAGAGAAAAAGACAATGCCGCCACCATCTTCCAAGAATACTGCAAAGAAGCCTGAATTGAGCAAGAAGAAGTCTTCCGACAGCTCATCATCCGTGGTCACCACCCAAAGCTCGTCTAGCAAGAGCAGCAAGAAGACCTCGAGAAGCGAGTCTCCTGCATCAGGCGTAAATGCAATCAAGGCCGAGAAGGTCTCAAATCCCACGAAGAAAGTTACGCCGGCTGCTGCTGCCACAGCACCCGCAAAGGAGCAGGAGAAACCTCTGACCCAGCTTCAGAAGCTACGCCAGAAGTTGAACTCTGCGAATGGCAGCCCAGCCAACAGCCCCGCGCCCAAAGCTGTTCCGGCGAAGAAACAGGCTAAGCCTGCAGCGAGCTCCTCGGATAGCTCGTCCTCATCCGACGGCGAGAGCAGCTCTTCCTCAGACGGTGACAGCGACGATGACAAGAAGAAGAAGAAAGCTTCCAAGAAGAAGAAGGGTGGCGGTGTACCATTGCAACTGGATCATACGGTCCGAACTGTCACTCCTGAGCTTGACAGTAGCAGTGACGATGAATAACAATCAGCGGGCCATCCGTCATCGCGGGCTGGTCCATCGATTAACGATGAGACATGGCTGAACAACAAGAGCCTCTCTATTCCAACATCTGGCAGAAGATCAAGCTACCAATACCGAAACAGTTGTCGTCACCACCAACAGTTGTGCCGCCGTCGGTGGAGCCTGAAGCTCGAATATCGCTTGCAAGAGCGGTCTTGTCAGCAGTACAGTCATTGTTACCGTCACGAACGGCGCCGTCGTCGGTCCAGTCCGATGCTCAAAATGCGACAGCAACTGCCGAATATGATAAAAATGGTCTACTCCCGTGCCCACTGTGTCCTCTGAGACTGACCACGAAAGGGAATCTCAAGATACACCTGCAAAGACACACTGGGCGGAAGCCTTATGTCTGCTCGTATTGTCAAAAGGCTTTCCACACAGCCAGTGAGCTGGAATGCCATATCCCAACGCATACAGGCGACTGGCCGCATAAATGTAAAGACTGTCGATCAGGCTTTGCCACTGCGAGTCAACTTGAGATCCACAAGCGAAGACATACTGGTGAGAAGCCATTTGTGTGCGGCGATTGCGGCGCAGCGTTTGTCGACAATAGTCACCTCTTACGGCACAAGTTGAAACACAGTGGAGAGAAGCGTCATGTATGTAAGACATGTAAGAGGGCGTTCGCTCGGCTCGATGCTCTGCAACGACACTATCGAGCCGGAGACAATTATTGCGTACCTTGAGCAGCGCGGCAAGTGCAGGCAAAGATGGATTTCGAAGGTCAGCTCTCGAGCACTCTAACCTCGTCAGAAGGACGACTGCACAAGATGGGCAAAGCAGCTTCAAGTTATGGCACCGATCACTGCTGACTCAGGCTGAGTAGAACTTCAATAAGACTTGCTGATCTCAAATTGTGCCCTCTTCATCCTGTCGCTGTCGTCTCCTCCCAGAATTGCACTCCGAGTTGTGTCTAATGCTCGTCCAACATATGATGCCTGGTTTGCGCCGCTATGTTTTCCCTCTCTTCAGTCGATCCTGTTCAATTGATTTTCGGTCACTTTCTCCCTGCCAACAATGCTACCTGCCACACGCTGTGCGTATGCTTCACGATGCAGTGCATCGCTGATGCTCGACAGTATAGTGGGAGGAGCAATATGCATACCTTCACTGCCATTCTTCGCTCTTTTTGCCCACCTGATCATACAACTCAAGCTGCTGCAATTCTCTGGCCCTTCTCAATAAGCCGCCAGCCATTGTTCCCAGTGCTCACAGCGCTGTTCCTCTGGCTTCGGCTAAACGTCCAGAGCGGCAATTCCACCTCCCTCACACTGCCTGTCGTTCAACTGGTTTTTGTACAACGCCAAGACAGACGTTCTGAATTTCGTGATACATACTTAAGGAGGCACCCAGTAGTTCCAAAGGCATATCGGCATCGTGCTAGGAGAAGGCAAGAGCAAGTCTCAATCCATCACGAAGAAGGGCTATAGGTGAGTTGCACGTGAAATGAAGATGATGTGCTTTCAATAGGAAGGCTCGTCGTTGGTCTCTCACTCCAGTGTCATTTAGCACTACTGCTACTTCCTATCATGCAGGCACAGCGGCCTCCCTGGGTACCGATGCATGCTGACCTGAATGAAAATGCTCATGTTCGTCAACTTCAACATTTTCGCATCAGAGGCCTCCCACCCAAAGGAAACCTAGAGCCTCTATCAATGCTCGAAGTTCATCTCCCTCCAGTCTTTCCATTTCAGAGGCCGCCCCGTGTCCGCCAGAGGTCGTCTCAGAATTCGAACCTACAGAGTCCTCCTAGGACATATCCGGCTCGACCGTGTTACCCGCCACGATGTTTGCCCAGCCAATCAGGCGCCAGTGCTTCTCGATCCTTCTCGACAAGGCGATCTTCTCACCAATAGCCGTACATGCCGGAGTCGTAAGCGTCAACTTCGCAGCGTCCGCCTTGACACCCATAACCTTTGCGCCCGTAGCCGTGCTGCCGATGTTCACCATGAGGACTTCGTTCTTGGCAAGTTTCGCGACCTTGGCTTGCTTGCCGTCTGCGGTTTTGACTCCCAAAAGGCGCCGAAGGAGGAAGTAGTTCACTTCGATCTCGATGTAGATCTCGGGTAGTTGGCCTTTCAGGCCCAGGACGTGGCCGACGAGGCGGTCGGCACGGCATAGAGTGGGGTCCACGCGGGTGCCGACACCGATGAGGCCACCCGGAACAGCGAATTTGAGGTCGTTGTGTTCGGTGTAGAGGGAGACCACCCGGGAGAGAATGGGTCGGCAGACTGTTTGGCCGGATTCGGAGCGGGTGATGATGCCGGGACGGATCTCGATCTCGTCGCCGAGTTTGAGAACACCCGTGAGGATAGAGCCACCAGCGACACCACCCTTGAGGTCCTCGATCTCGGCGCCGGGCTTGTTGACGTCGAAAGAGCGAATAATGATCATGTGTGGCGCGGTAGAGAAGTTGCGGGGTGGGACGGGGATTTGGGTGACGAGCATCTCGTTGATAGCATCGATGTTGTACTTTAGTTGGGCGGAGATGGGAATGATAGGCTGCCGTCGGCGACGGTGCCTTTGATGAATTTGAGGATGGATTCGTGGTGGGTGGCGGCGTTGTCTTCTTTCATCAAGTCGACTTTGTTCTGGAGGATGATGATGTGGTTCAGCTTCATGATCTCGATGGCCGCTAAGTGCTCAGAGGTCTGGGGTTGGGGGCAGGTTTCGTTGCCGGCGATGAGGAGCAGGGCGGCGTCCATGACCGCAGCGCCAGACAGCATGGTGCTCATGAGAATATCGTGACCGGGGCAGTCGACGAAGCTGGAGCAGGAAAACATATTAGCCACAGACACAAAGATACATATTTTTACGCCCCAGGGCGGGCTCTGTCGGGCAAATACTTACGAAACATGGCGAAGCAAGCGATATGTGCCTGTGCAGCCATCGCGTTCGCAAGGCGGGTCAACCTCTTTCTCTGACTTGAACGAGCGGTAACACGTAGGTCTAGGGCACTCCGGGCTGTCACATTTGTAGATCTTCGCGTTCGCATAACCCAATTTGATGGTGATGTTTCGCTCCAATTCGTTCTTGAATCGGACAGTCTGGACGCCGGAAATGGCTTTTACGACTGTTGACTTGCCGTGAGCGACATGGCCGATCGTACCGATGTTTATCGTTGCTTGTCGAGCGATGATGTAGTCTGTTAGGGGCGTGAGCGAGCTAATATCGAGATCTTTCGGGTCGGGCTGTTCTGGTAGTGGCGGTCTCGTCACGGCGGGCTCTGGGATGGCTGCTGAGCCAGTATTGGCCTTCAAGGAGGACTTCAGGGGTTGGTTTGTGTCTTCTGCCTGCTCGGTCTCATCGAGGTGCTCTCCGGGAGGACTCCCGGGTTGCGAGAATTCATCGTCGCTGGGTAGGTCGCCGTTTGTGGCCATGGCGGGCTCCTGGTGGGGAAAGTTCTGTAGATTTGGCGCGCAAAAGCGAGATAACGGTGAGCTTATTGTAATTGTGTCTTGATCTCCAGAAACGGGTCTGGGGCGGACTCTGTGGTTATTGTTCAAGAATGAAGGACGAAAGCAAAGTGCACAACTTCTTTTCACAGTGGTTGCGACTCACATTGACTCACTCGAAAATCGCCCGCACTTGCCCGGATGGAAGAACTTAGCTCCGCTGAACGCCAAGATTTATGCATTCGGCTCCTGCTTTCGAGCCTCCTGTTTGCTTCCTTTCGACATACGCCGCACAGCGGCCTCCCTGGAGTGCTTGTGAGTTTAGTCATGCAAACTTGTGTCTACTACGATGGAGTCGTGTCTGTCACGAGCTTCACTAGTTCTTGAAACTTTGCACGTCACCAGCGGACTCCCGAGCGCGCCTTCTGTCAACCGCTAATCCCAAGCCCTACGTTCCTTTACGGTGCCTTCCTTGCAATGACCACCCTCAGTGGTGAGAACCAGTCAAATCCCTGCTTCTTGCCGTCTGCAAGCTCCTGCAAGACTTCCTCTCCCAGTCTCATTGAAGTAGCCATGTCCTCCATTATCGCAAACTCGTTGTCCGTCCAGTGTTTTCGCAAAGCTGGACTCGGCTTGTCTACATTGATCTGAGAAATGTCGACCATTCCATGTCGCGCCAAGGTCTCCGACCGTGCTGCTATCCACTCGAAGCTGGAATCTGGTACTCTCTTCTTCTGGGACACGCTTAGCATGCTATGCGCAAGCACTTGGCACATCAAACCCGCATTATACCTGAGCTCTTGGAGATCGACTTACCATCATGCTGGTACCGAATGTGTTCCACTTTGGATCAGCCGCGCCATTTGAAGACGTCCACTGACGAACCCCATGAAGCTCGTCCCACTGCAGATATCCGCCCGGCTTGAGAAGGGCAAGGAAAGTCTCGATCCATGGATCTGCGTTGCCATCTCGGATTGCACCCAGCATTAACCGACAATGCACGACGTCAAATCCGCCTTGCAGTCTCTCGGGCACAGCTGCAGCTGCTGCGTCCAACTTCTCGAATTGGACATTCGAGGGCCAGTTCTCTTGGCGCGGGAAAAAGGCGTCGGAGATATCGAAGCCAGTAAAATGTGCTCTGGGATGGTTTGCGGACTCCTCTACCATCCATAGGCCATTCCCGCAAGCGATCTCTGCAACTGATGCTCCAGTGCCTGCGTCTTGCAGGTGCTTCGCGATCGTTGGATGTAGGTTCCAGCCTAGTTCCCGTTGCCACAGGAAGTGCTGGGCCGTCAGTCTGATAGAGCTGTGAGTCTCGCGCGTTAACACGTATGTGTCCCCCTTGTGCTCCATGTCCTTCCGGTGTGTCCTGTCCAATTCCCCTCTGCGAGTCCAGCTGGCGAAGCGAGTACCATAAGTATAGTATACCCCGCCCCACGGTATGAATTGAACGAATACGAGCTTTTTCTTGGCCGTGCTCCGATGCGTGCAGGGGGCCTGCAAGATTCAGTAATCGTTGCGCTGTGTACTATAGACTCGAAGAACATACTTGTCATGTCACAACGTGTGATCGCAAACGATGTGATTGCCTTGCCTGGACCGCGGCCCGAGACAACCACGGCACGAAATTCGTTGAGCAGCCTGCTAGATCGTCCTTTGAGACCACGCTGGAGCGGCACGCTATCTGTTGTCATCACTCTGCACGCATCTTGGCCTCACAATTCTTACGCCCAATCTGCACAAATCGTACCTCAGCGCCATCACTGCGCATTCCAATACTTCGAACACGCCCACCGATTCCTGGTCTGCCAGAGTATTTCAAGTCGCGAGCCTACTATACATCAACCGCCACAAGACCCTCATGCATACTCTCTCGTAACACTCTCACACCATTCCCAGAGTTTACATCCAACACTGTCCTTCTCGCCTGCTCGCTTCGCCTCGGCCAGCATATCTGGCCGCATATCGCTCTTCCGGCCCCAAGGCACGACCCAGGCGCCTTGATCATTGGGCAGGGTAAGCTCTGGTGAGAGGCCGCAGTATAGCTCTGTATAGGCGCCTTGTATAGGTGGGTGCACCAGAGCATAAATGAGTCGTTGAGGTAAGCCGGACAGATGACGTTGGAGTTCGCTTCGGAGGTTGCCTGGATTGTAGCTCTGTGCGTGGTTAGTCGAATTTGCTCTGGCCCGCCACCTGTCATCGACGTGTGTGTTGAGGTCTGGGCAAGGGGGACTTACGTCGTGCAGCACGCCATCGTCATTACCATACCTATGACCAAACTCGCTTCCGAGATAGAAGTTGGCAGCCTTGCTAATCGCATACGCCATCTGCGGATTGTCGATGGCATAGACAAGGTCTTTGTTGTCGGGTGTCCATGCAAGACCGGCGTGTGGTCTGCTCATGAATGAAGCACTGCTGCCAGCCCAGCTGACTCTGACCGTGCCCGGCGCAGACTTCTCGGTTTTGGCAGTCTCGCGAAGTGTCGGCAGCAGCAACTTTGTGAGGAGGAATGGGGCGTAGATGTTGGTCACGTACTGGAGGTCAAGACCCTGGGCGCCGGTCGAATTGGGCGGTGGACTATTCACGAAACGGTCAGTAGGTCCACGGCAAATCAGGCAGACAACAAGAGTTGGCTACTTCGCGAACTCGACGATGAAGGTGTGATTGAGAAGCTCAATCAAGCAAGTGCTTCTGTCGCGGAAGGACTCACGTCATTACCCCAGCATTGTTGTTCAACCAATGAAGCTTGCCAGACTCATTCCTCCGGTGGAAGTCCTCGACCGCTGGCTTGATGGTCGTGAGGTCCGAAAGGTCGACCTTCAGAAAGTGGAGTTTGCCCGAGGATTGCGGGTGCTGAGCAGTGATTCTGTCAATCGCGGCTGAAGCCTTTGATTCAGAGCGTCCAACAATCCAAACGGTACCATTTGCGCCATACAGGATGGAGACCACTTCTTGCCCGACACCTGCGTAGCCTCCAGTAATCATAAACACGCGGTCGGTCTGGTCCGGTAAGTTCCTCTCTGTTAGTGGTGCGGGTGGCACAAAGAATTGCTGGCCGAGGCCATTGCGCAGGATGTACCAGATGTACGAGAGTGCCATGATGGGTTGTGTTCAGAGCGAGGTCGATTTCGTGGTATGAATAGTCGAGACTGCTGAGTTAAGAAATGTGAGGTTGTCTCAACAGCTATCGCTCCCTTTTGATATGGCAGGAGCACATGTCGATTTTATACCTAGGTAGTGAGGTCATTGCTATTGCCTAGCTTGGGTATTTCTCGTACGCGGCTTTCCCTAGACTGGGTCGAACTCGTGTCTCTTGTTCGGCTGTCAGCGATGTTGTTACAGTGTCTCTAGCACAAGGCAGCCACGTTCCATCGTCACTGCTCCTGCCTCGGTGGCCGTAGCTTAATGCATTGAATGAGGTTCATGGTGGAGTGCCAATGCTCCAAGCGAATCAAAGTCAATCAAAATTGTATATTCGGACGTGTTGCCGCCTATTTCCGGGCCCTTGCATGATGTTGAGGATTGGGGAGGGCTTGGAAAAAGGCGTCGGGGTCGCTTAGAAAAGCTTGAGCTAGGTGCTCCATATTCTTGCCCGGGCGAGCGCGGACGAACTGATTGCGATATTGCATTGTTGGACGCATCCATTAAACTCGAATCGACTACTACTTGCAGACTGTTCTGGCTGGCAAGCTATGGGTTGCGAGGAGTCAGCAAGCTCGTGAACAAAACTGCATCGTGGTGTCCATTGCTTGTTCGGGCATGACTTGCAGTACTATGACTTCTCAAGATGACTTGAAGGCCTCCTCCACGATTTCTGCATCTCAGGACGCTGAGCTCTTCGTAGCCTCCATCTCAGCAATGAGCCTTTTCGTCACCTCCACGATGTCCTCCTTCGGCAGCCCTCCCACAACATTGTTCAGTGTCTGCTTCTTTCCCTCATAGCTCCCACCCAGTCCCTCTATGAAGTGACTTCCATAGATCATAGGCACAATGCCAGAAATGTCTCCACGACTCATCTTCGCAAAGCCATCATCCGTGTACGATTGCGCGTCCTTCTGCTCAATAGTCCAGTCCTTCTCGGTAGTCCCAGTTGCGGCTTGGGCTGCATCTAGGATGTCTCGCTGACCAATGTGGAAGGAGGACAAGTACACGAATTTGTTGGCATAGTCGGAGAGGGTTGGTGAATGGCCAGACACTGGCAATGAAAGCAATGCTGCGACGCCAGCACCCACCATGTGCCACGTAGTGGTATTGAACTTGACCTTGCCGTCATCATACAACGTCGCCTTGCGGTTGACGGGGTCGATGCTGAAGGCGAGGTTCTTCAACGACTGCATTTTAGGTATGTTAGCAGATAAATCGACGGCCCAGTCCTGGTAACTCACGAAGTCATACCAAGGACCATTTACGATACTGATCCACTTAGTCTTCCCGTTCCCACTCTGCTCGATCTGCCTCCTCAATACCGCTTTGTGGGCATTGACGGTGATCTTGCCGCCCATGTGCGGATGCGCGCCGTCACTGACGAATCCATTGGGAATGATCCAGGTGACACCAGCTTTGATGGCAGCATCGATGATCCGCTTCTCCAGGTCCTTCGGCGCCGTGACTGCTAGGGTAATGATCAGGGCTTCGATGCCAACCAAGGCTTGCTCGAGGAAGGTGTCGGAGTTGTAGTCGCCTTTGACGACCTTCACGTTCTCTGGGAAAGCGGCTTGGGAGTCAGAGCGTGAGACTGCCGTAATGTTGAAGCGCTTTACGGTCAGGAGGGAGGACAGGATACGTGAGCCGACTTGACCTGTCCCGCCAATAATGGCGACGTTTTGGATCTGGTTAGTAGACATCATGTGGTCGAGGCAAGCAGCAGCAGGCTGTGACTTGTGTATTCTCACGGTCCGACGGGTCGCTGATGATCACCGAGAAAGGCATCCGGAGGCTCCTCAAGCCTTATATAGGCATCGTGTGGAAGCTGGAAGGTGCCTCTCAAGCACTACGCGTCGGTAAACAGAGTCTGTACCAACTCGCAACTCCAGGTTCTTCGTCTATTGACAACTGCATCCTACCTAGATAGTCAAGAGCGTCTCCAGGACTCGGACGAATTGGTAAGGAAGGTCTCTGTTGAGCCGACCGCCGCCCGAGCCCCTGCATCGCATGGCTGTGTCGTGCTCCAGAAAGACACGCAACATACGTCTCATAATGCTGTAATCAGATGCAGCAAAGTTAAGCGACTGAAGTCAGAACTCAGATGAAGGCTTATTGTGACCTCAATGCCAGCCAAGTGGGAGATTTTCTCGGCGGCTTACTCATAGTCACGGGACACCCGCCAAAGTGCTTTGAAATATGGCGGCCGCCGATCTTTGGCGCTTCATTTCGCCCACAACAACGACATGATGTGTCGGTAGCGGCATGAAAACGCGCCGAATCGTGTATGCGGTCTCGGGACTTACAGCTGTCGAGTCGCGTCAGGCAGCCAAAGGGTAACATTGCTGTCCTCGTTTGCGCTGTCCGGCGTGACAGGCTTGCTGTAGGCATTAGCTGCGCAGGCATAGTCCCATGAAGCAGACTGTCTCGAGCAATGGTCGTTCACGCTTGCTCCTAGTCTGGAAGAATTTTATGTGGTGGTCAGTGCTTTTGAGGCGTACAAGCGCTGGTTGCATACCACAGTGCCTCGAGCATTGCTTGATGCAGGTCTCATCAGCAATAATAATACATGCTCATGAATCATCGCAGATTCAGCAGCAATTCTTGCTGTAAAGCTGTCTCGACTGAAGCATGTTATTTGTCAGTGTTCTAAATCAGGGGAAGTCATTAAAGCTGATACATTTGGTGTCTCACGAGAAGTAGAGCAAACATTATATTAGCGACATTGAGTCGTGTTAATGTGTAAGTGTACTGAATTTTTGAGCCTGTTCATCTCGGCGTTTGAAGAATGTGTAAGACCGTTTCTAAATGCTTCATGATGCCACCTGTACCGGGTCCCTATTGTATGACAAATGAATGGCGCTAATGTAAGAATGCTGGCGAAAATCATCTACAGATAGATGTAGCAGAAAGGACCAGCTGTCGTTGAGACAAGGTCCCTGATCTTGAAGGATTGATCAGTGACGTACTGCTGTGAGAGAACGGTGTCGAGGGTCTGGGGTGCCGAAGGCGGCATATTCAAGAACGTTCCGGTGCCGTTGATGGCGTTGTCGCCGTAGGTTCTTGGGTAGTAGTCGAGCATCTGCCAGATCCAGTATGCTCGATCAATCATGCCATGGTGCAGGAAGAACGCAGGGTCTGACGATGAAACACCGACATCACGACCTGGGTCACCTCCCAAAGCGTAGTGAGGACCACCGTGGATGCCGATGTCTGGTTGACCGCCCGTCTCCGCCAAAGGGAGATTTCCTTGCATGCGACCTTGGAACTCGTAAATAGAATTGCGCCTGATGGTATCAATGACAGAGCTGGCGTTGGCGTACCGTCTGTTGACCCAGTCGGTTAGATCACGCTTCAGACAACGTGGGTTGTAATCGAGAGGGTTTCCAGATGGGGGCCCGACGATCGCGCCACCCGGCACGGACAGCTGTTGAGGGCCCAAGTTGACCTTCCAGTCCTTAAAAGGGCCTGACGTGACACAGCCACCGCCGTTTGCGGTTGGCAGGTGAATATCTGGTAGTGAGGGCTGCGAGAGAACAATGTCGCCGGTCTGTTGGACCTTGGCACCATCACCGCTCATAGAATACGCTGAGCCATCGAACAATGGATGCTTGGTAAGTCCGGTATTCGCTGTCTGAGCCTGTTGCACTTGTTAGACCGAACATGTAAAGGGAAGAACCAGAACCGGAAGACCGATGTCTCGCCCAATACAGGTTCATAGATATACGTACCCAGTCCCAGTAGGGCATCGGACCCTTGTAGCCGCATTCATTGCGAAGAGCCTGCTCCATATTCCAGGTGAACCATCGATGCCATGTCAGAAAGCTGCCGGTGAAGTGAATTGTGGGAGTTTGCGCGATGTGGGTAGCAGTGAAGTCATCCCATCTCGACTTAGCGCCTGAAGAAACACCAGCGGGCGTCTTCGCCGGTTTCTTGGCTAGGCAGTTGCAAGCATCTGTGTACGCCTTCCTGTCCTCCTTGGATAGTGTGCTCCTGTCGACGAGTCAGTCACCGAGCACTACATGATGCCAGAGTTCTGCTTACCATTCTCGCCGGATTTGGAGGTTCTGCAATGTGCATTTACCAGGGGGCGCTGGTGCCCGCTTAGACGATGCAGCTTGCAACTGAGCTTTCGCGATGTCCTCAGCTTGCTTCGCGAGATCTTGTAGCTGGCTGTAGTCATCTGCCCGAGGTGTGGCTGCACACGAGGCCTCAACGGCCAGTAGTGCGCCAAGGAGAACTGAAGAGAGCTTCATGATGAGCTGTGGCTGCGTTGGCTGAAACACAAGTATACAACAGCCGAGGAACAGGAGGTGTCGTTTGTATGCAGGTGTCTAGACCTGGTAAGAGGGATCTGGTAGTTATATCTACCACGAGGAGCTCGGCACTTCCGACAACGGGTACTATATTTGCCACGTTGATTAAGGGCACTTTTCGGTAGGTAGAATTGCCGTGGGCGAGCCCTTCAAACTATGTCAATCTATTGAGCTCGCGTAGGGGTCTTCGAAGCACTAATGACAGTAGGAGAGTTGGGGTGGAAAGTTGATTCTCACATGGATTAGGGGACGGGCATGCTTGCTGCGTGTGAAACTGCAGAACGGCGCATGTCCGCAGCATCAGGACAGCAGACTAGTGTCGACGCTAGATGAACTGCTTCATGCGCTAGAATTCTTGTGTCTTGTCTCCGAGACCCGTGTGTTGATCCACGTTCGCGCTTTCACCCGAAGCGAGACTCGTCTTTGATTGAAAGGGTTAAGATGCATGACTCAAGACCTCGTGGCATGACTATCGAGAGCAGACAGTGTCGGTTTCAGCGAGAATGCTCTCTTTACAGATTCCCTGATTTCGAATCGAGATTGCAATGTGGTATGATGAATCTCGCTCTCAATTATATCGCTTTCTAGACTGCAGACCACCTGCAGCCCGTCAGCGATAGTGTCCCAAATGATTTGAAAGAGCTTCGGGTAGATGGTTGCGAAGCACAAAAGACTTATCAAGCTGCTGTTGGCCTTCGTGTTCGTCGGTTCCTGCAGCTCTCGCGACATCCCCAGCAAGACACGAGGAGCAAGCTTCTTCGCTGACCTTCGCGAATAGTCTTGGCAGAACACGATTGATGTAACGTTTTTGGGCAGGGATCTGCTGAATCAATCTTCGTAGCGACGGGAAGGCACCCCCGGCGCTTGGCGTGCTCGAGCTTTCAGGCATCAACCAGGATTGACAGGAGCCGGACTTTTCAGGGACCAACAACAACCTTTCCAACCCGCTGTCATCGAGTGCCACTTACGCTGTAGGCTCTTTGAACATCAAGGTACCTGCATGATGCAACTCGAAACCCAAGACGCTTCAGCAGCTAGTTCAGCTTCCCAGGTGTTCAAGGAGGGCCGGAGTCACAGAGTACCTGGCCCCAAACGGCAGGAGGCAATGAGATTGCGCACTAATGCAGCAGCTAGGGGTCTTGGAAGCGACCATTCTTAGGCACAATTTGCAACCCGGCCATGCATAATGCGGCAAAAGTCACGAGTTTCTTCACTGTTCGCAGCAACTCATTCGCCACGCGGGTCATCGGGAGAGCGATCGTGCCTGCATAGGATAAATAGTACCACCGACGAGGTGGCTAAAGTGTGCCGCGGGTATAACCCATCTACGACTTTGGGCTTGCCGAGCTTGCCTGGTGCCTTGCTCCAACAACTAAGCGGGTCCATCCTCGCGAAATGCAACAACATCGCAGCAGAAGATGCACGTTAAGCGAAGGCCAGACAAGTCTTCAGTCAGCATGTGGTGAAGAATACTCCGAGGTCCCGTACCAACCCCTGGGTTTGGCAGAGTCATAGCGATCGTTGCAAAGTCCCTCAAATCTACCAGGTACCAAGCCTGCAAGCCATGTCGATCCCAGAGCAACGGTGCGGCTGTCAAAGCATGGTGCAATCCTAGGATTGACCAGGTTCTCCATAGAATCGTGCGGTTGAAGAATGCCGATGTAGCTAACTACTAGAACAAGCACTACGTTGACAGGCTTTCTATCATTTTGTGTCTGAACCCAGGAAACCCTTCTCCCGGTCAGGCTTACTTCATCTCAACTAGTGTAACAATGTCACCTCGTGCAGGTCGAGCTACTGCGATCGCTTGACCGGAGCGATCGTGATTATTGAGACAAGAGAGCACCCAACGCCCAGCACTGCCGTCTATTGAGCAGTTCCGGCAGTGAGGAACTCGAAACCCTCGAAGCATTCGCTTATACATAACCCACGGGGCCGATCGTGCGCTCGCGAGATCCGTCTTCCTCTCTTCAGGTCGAATATCGCAGATCACAACGTGGACACCGCATACACCGGCAACACAACCGCACAGCATGTCTGCATTGTCTGAATTCTGGCGTCGACAAGCACCGCCTGGCGGCATGCCGCCCCCGGTGTCGAATCCTGACGAGAACGAGAGCACCCATATCGCGGCCACGACGCTGGCCGTCACGATCATCGCGCTGGTGATTGTAGCAATAAGATTCTACGTACGAAGCTTCCTAGTGAGATCGCTGGGCTGGGACGACTGGCTCATGGCAGTGGCCATGGCAGTGGTAAGCCAACACAGATAGGCCTGTAGCATCGCCGCTTCTAATGCTTCGATCAGTCCATCACAGCATCAACGTTCGTTGTCGTGTCAACATATTACGGCCAAGGAGAACAGTGAGTCAAGTCAGAGCATACCGGAAGCAGCAAGCACTGACAGCACTACAGTATCGGCGACGTTGACCCAAGCACCTACATGATTGGAATGAAGCTGAATTTCCTCTCGCAACCTTTTCTGATGTGGGGAGTTGCCTTCGTCAAGCTCTCCGTAGGATTTGGTAAGTTGTCAGAGTTGTTCATTCAAGGAATGGTCCAGGAGCAAAGCCCGACCCTCGAACTCCCAACAACACCGTCTCATCGTCCACTCTTTCCACGGCATGTCGCTGACACATCCCTTCCCGAACAGCGCTCTTACGTATCGCAACACAAAAGCGCTTCAGATGGCCAATCATTGGCATCATGGTCTTCATGACCATCTACACTGTTGGCTGCTTCACGGTACGTTCACCAACCTACCCGTCCATATCCTGGCCCTGAACCGCACCCTTACTGACTGCCCATGCCGGAACAGACCCTCTTCACCCAATGCGAAGACATTCGCATGATGTGGAACCCGAGCATCCCCCGTAAATGCTACACGCCCAAGACCTCCCAAGCCCTCGCCTTCACCCACGCAGCCCTCAACATCCTCACCGACTTCATCTTCGCCGTCGTCATCCCCATCCCAATGCTGTGGGGCCTGAACATGAACAAGCGCACCAAGTTCGCCGTCATGGGCATTCTATCTCTCGGTATCTTCGTCTGCCTGGCAGGCATCCTTCGCATCCCCACCATTGTCAACTACGGCAAGGCAGGTGACTTCCTGTGGGACAGCAACGGGTTGTGCATCTGGTTCGTCGCTGAGCTGAATACGGGTATCATGGCTGGGTCATTCCCAGCGCTAAAACCACTTTTCAAGAAATTGTTGGATTCAACGTACCTGGGTGGCAGTCGGAACAACAAGTACGGATATGGCATACAGTCCAGTGGGCATGGAGGACACAATCAGTCTGCCAAAGGTTTTCAGAACATCAAAGTGATGGAGCGGAGTCGCAGCGGAGCGGACGCGGACGACATTTCAGATGACTTTGATGGGGCGAACAGTCAGCGGGATCTAGTGCTGCCTCATCACGGACAGAAAGACATCGCTTTGGGCGTCATCCAGAAGGATGTTGTCACAACGGTCACGAGGGTGGATGCTACGCCGACAAGCAAGGGACCAGGCAACAGAAGGTCTGGGAGGGGTGGGTACGCTTGGGATCAGTGACCCCACACGACGATGACTTGCTGATGACGCCTTGGACTGTTATGGACTTTGGAGAAGCAGGCCAAAATATGTGAGAAAGTGTCCGTGTACAACAGAGCAAAGCGACTGATCACAGCTTTCCTTACGGGTTCGGAATTGGGGCCCATTGTATATGGTGTACATACATGATTTAGAAGCTCCAAAATGCCACAGGTCATGGACCTTCGATGTAATGATTAGCCAAGGGTTGGTTGAGACTACCATGAAACACCTGTGTCGAAGTCTTGTTCGCTTGTCAACGGAGATAGCAAGTACACTTCTTGGCCGACGGGCGCTGGAGTAGCGTGAAATCGCATTCCTTGCTGACGTGGTGGACTTTCGTCATGCTGTACAGAGCGCTTCCTACGACTGTGTGATGACTATCTTGATGCGTCAAGTGGTCGACTTTATCACTGCGCGCGGTCTGCATCATAAAATTAGCGGACGCGTTCCGAATAGGCGCAGAAGAGCCTGACTTACCTGCTTTCAAGGTCGGGTGTCACCATCCGCCGCCACTCATCCGAAGTCAACGCTGAAAAGTCAAAGTCCACATCACGAATCTTATCTCCATATTCTACCCCTGGTTGCAAGAGTACGGGATCGCGCGCAGACCACGGCCACGCCAACAAGTGAAAGATGTTGTTGGCGCGAACCTGCACTGTGGCCTGCATGGCCCCCGAAGAGCTCACGATGGCCGTTAGGTGCAGCTCCTGAGGAATCCCCGATTCTTGCTTTTTATCTTCCCTCATCCAGACCCTGAGACAATTAGGGCGTTGATGGTTGCCGTTTCCCCAATCATCCACCTCGACCTCAGCTGCGAAGTTCTTCGAAAAAGACCCTCCTGCGCCCAACTCCAATTGTGGTCCGACCTCCGCGGAACCAAGTGTCGCATTCGCAGACAGCGTCGCAACATAGTTCCAAGTGCGATTCTCTATCGTCCCGTTCGACTGGAGATATTTCGGTCCATATTCCAGCAGCTTTGGATCTGCATCTGGTGTACTTACTGGCCGCGATGTGAACTCGATCTGAATGTCTGCTTTCGTCAAACGCAGAGTCCGGGCGTTGCCATTTTGGAACTGGAACTTCATCGAAATGAGGCATGCTGGCTCTTGATGCCAGGTCCCATACTTTACACGCTTCAGGCTACCGATGACCGAGAGCTGTCCAAGATCACGTTGATAGATCTTGGGCTTGTTGTACGCCTCTGGTCCATAATTGATATGGTTACCATGACCGAGCTCCTCCTGCGAGTCATCGATCTGGAAGGCTCGCGTCCTTTCAGCAAACGAGTCCAGGCACTGTTCCTGTGTCATATTCGTCAGGTTCCTGGATGCATTTTGGTCAAACTTGTAAGAAGGCTCCTCGCGCGGGGTTGAGACAGATACGGGGCGGTGACCTGTGCCGCATGTCAGTCACGTGAGTGCTTCAGTCTCAGCCTGATGTGTCTTTCGACGGCGAGTCTGGGTATCGTGCGACAGCCTGTTGCTGTTATTTGCGGTCTAAGGCTGGAACGCGCAGAGCGTACGGTTATCATTGGGGCCATCGACACCTATGGCACGTGCCTGTCCATTCGGCACACTTTTCGCTGACCGCGTGGTCGTCACGCTCTTTGCCTGTCTTTCGACCCTCCCCAGCCGCATCTTGCGACGATCAGTCTGATCCTACGAGTCGGCTGCCTGATGACTTGACTCGTTTTTTTGAAATTACCATCGTTCTCAGCCACTTGAAGCAAATCGATATCTCTGCAAGACATCGCTATGTTTGGGGCTGCCACGGAGCGGACTGGCTTTCGAACGGCCCTGGCCGACAGTCGCGAGCTTTTACTACTTGGGCGCTTCAACGAGGCACTTTCTATGCTCTCCTCGTTTGCTGAACGAGCTGATCCTTCAGCGACCGAAGCCATCTCTATTGACCGCGGCAAGGCTCGCGTGCTCATGACTCAAGGCTATCCTGTCCGTGCCCGGAAGATTCTCATCGAGAGCCGGGCGCGAACCACGCGCACCTCGACTCTTCCCTGCTACTTAAGCTGGACGTCCACCTTGCCTATATCGACATTGTGGGCTGCGGCAAAACGCTGGAGTACGAGTCGGTGCTTGCACGCGCTGAAGAAGCGATCAAAGACTTGACTGTCGCTGAGTTCGACGAGGGCCAGGTTAGTCACATCGCTTTCGTCGTGGAAAGTTTGATTCGTTGCAGCAGAGAGATGATGACATGGCATTACACAGATCGAGATGCGAGGTCATCTAGACAAGATTGCAATTGTCAAGCAGACTTTGACGTGCAAAGAGCATAGTGATTGCTTACCAGATATCCGCAAACGCCTCGACGCTCTCATGCCTCATCTCCGGGCCCTAGGTCGCTTTTATGACATTTGGGCATTGTCCGCGCCATATCTGAGTTCCAAGACCAAGCAAGACGCAGTGAGTTGGCTAGAGGATCTGCTGTCGGAGCCAGACTTGACGCCCTCCTTGTATGGATCGTTCAGTCTCGAGTTGGCCAAAAGAAGAGCAGAAATCGATTCGCAACAAGCTCTAATTGAATGCCTGTGTAAGGCCGACGCCGCTTTCGCAGAGTCTGGGCACGCATTTGGTCGACTTGAGGTACAGAGACTACGTCTACAGCACAGTTATGAAGAGGCGAGTGATCCCCTGCAGGCGCTTGTGCGCATCATCGAGGAGAATGTTATGATCGACTATCCGATAGGAGCGCTGCAATCCGCCATATCGCCCTTGACCCTCGCATTCAAGCGGGGCAAATACGGCCTCTACATTAATCTCCAGGAATGCTTCCACAATATTTGCAAAGAGACTGGGCTCAAGACAGAAGGTTTGCTTCTAGAATTGCAACTACTCGCTGCTCTCAACGCGGGCACTGGACATCATGCCACAGTCCTGCAACTTGGTCGGAATCTATACTCTGAGTGCAAGTCTCTTCAGTACTGGACGATGGCCTACCTTGCCGGTCGCGTCTGGTCATTGGCGCTGACGATGCGTGGTAGTAACGAGCAGGGCGTGAAAATCAGTGAAGAGCTTTATGAGATGTGCCATACACAGAATTTGAAGGCTCGCTCGGAAGCAGCCTATCAACTCGCTGTTGCTCGACAGTCCTTGATTCGGCAGAACTCGCAGGACCGTATTGTTGATTGTCAGCATCTGGTGGACTTTTTACTTCCGATCGCTGAATCCGACATCGAGCAAGGCGAAATCAGCTTGGCTTGCGAAAAGCTTATACTTATTGCAGGCCTCCAGTTCGAGACTGCCAGGCACTCAAAAGATGACTTTGAGACAATTGACCTGGCTGGCCGCAGTACTATCGACAAAGTCAAGGTGCTGACAGGCCAGTGCCCCGTCCATGAACGCCTGATGTATGAGGGCAACTGTGACGAGTTGCTCATCACCCAATTGTTGTTCAAGGGCAAAACCCGATGCGACAACACTTTAGAACTCACGGCTTTGGATATCTGTACTAGGCTGATCGCGGCGTACGATCGGCAAGACATGCAGTTTCACAGAGCGCTTAAATATCAATTCCGTGGCCTCCTCCATCAGCAAATATATCAGAAGTCAAGCAATCTACAGAGACAGGTAGACCAACTTGTCGCCGCGGAAGCAAATATTGGACAGGCTCTCGATTTGTTGCAAGCTGCTGGGTCGTGGCAGATGGCTCTCGAAGTAAGCCACTCACATGCAAGGCTCCATGTCGAAGCTTGGGACCTGGTGAAGATCCCTGTTGAAGGTGTGATGAACAGTCTCCGCCACTTCGAATTAATTGCGGATCGTCAACGTCGAGAGCTGTCCATTCTCGGAAGTCTTGACGCTCTGCTGCATAAACAGACGTACTCGGCAACAAAACACCTTCAGGACCTGTACCGCTGGGCCATAGCCATCAACAGCCTTTCGGGCATGTCTAAAGAACTGTTGGTGTGGAGCCAAAAACGTAAAGCCCGGAGTCTAAGCGAGATGCTCGGTTTGGGCATCATAGTCCCTTCCGTAGTCAGGGAAGCACTGAAGGATGATCCTGCCATGCCACAACTATTGGAGGAGCTCGAGCGCTTACGGTTTGCGTTCGAGGAAGCTGCGGTGAACGAGAAAGCCTACATCTTTCAACGTGTGGAGGACTGTGAACGAAAGGCTCGCGAAAATGAGGTCTACAACAACTTCGCAAGTCTCCGAGACGGAGGCGTCACTGACATCTCAGATCTACGCCTTCTGAGTGAACCAGACGCATCTGGCAACGAGCGCGCCGTTGTCTTCGTCGACTGGATAACCAGAGACAATATCTTATTCCTGGTGACTGCTAATGCCAGCGCGCCCGAGACTACGTGCGAGATGTGTCAACTGTCAATTACAGTGTCAGCCGTGAAGGAATGGACCACGGAACACTTTTCTACGCCAGACCAGCGAAGGGAGTGTCTGGAGCGTGACAGCCTACGGAATCGAAGCAAACCAATGCGTGTGCTTGACCCACTTATATCTCCTCTACTGCGGATGAGCCGAGAAGGCGATCTACTCTTACTCTCTCCAACAACCATCCTTTCCACACTTCCTCTGCATGCGCTTTGCATCGACCCAACCACAGGGGCCCCTCTGATCAAGAGAAACCCAGTCGTGTACGTCCACAGCCTCCCAATTGCCAAAGTGTGCGCGGCTCGCGCGAATAGTGCGGCCGGCAAATTCGGTAAGCCGTTGTTCTTTGCAGTCTTCGACCAGGGTCGCGAGGCAGATCTGATCTACGAGCAAAGCGAACGTCTCGCAAGCAAGACAGCAGGACAAAGCTTTACTCATCGCGCCGCAAGCAAAGAGACATACATGGCAAAGGTCAGCGAGGCCAGCTTGATCCATCACCATCTGCACTGTGTCTTCAGTGCAGACAACGTACTGCAGCAGTCCATCACTTTCCATGCCGCAGTTCCGGACGACAAAGTACCTAGCTTGGCCGCATCGATGCCTTCCGCAACGGCTCCTGGATCTGAAGACGCTCTTTCGTCGGTACAACAGGCTTTGGACAGGCTTGACGTCGAAGAATACCTTCTGACAGGCACAGGACCATTTACTTCAAGCCTGACGGTCGAGGAGCTCTTCAAGATCAATCTCAGGCGCTCTCCTCTAGTCGTTCTCATCGCTTGTGATTCTGCTTCTCAGGCTTTCCAGACCGAAGGAGACGAACCACTTGGCTTGATTACCGGTTACCTGTGCGCTGGGGCCGCCTCCGTTATTGGCGCATTATGGCCGATTCCCAGTCATGCTGGCCGTGAGTTTTCCGACGCATTCTACGATCAGCTGTTGCCATCTCCAGGAGACAACATGGAGGTTATGGTCAATCTCGCCGTGGCTCTGCAGGCGGCTGTGTTGACTATTCGTGGCGAGAGCTCCACGTCGTCCACTTATCATTGGGGTGCGTTTTGCTTATACGGTGCTTGGCTGTATCAGCCGCCACGGGTCGATGCTACGAATGCTGCTTGAGGTGTGGCTGGGCAGTGTATATGGATACAACGAGCTAAGGCTGAAGACTCAAAGTGTTTCGAATGCCATGATCTGGTGCATACCGGTCCAGGGCTATGGAAACTCATAACAACACTGATGCATTGCAAGCGAAGCATCGCCATGCAACGACAGGTGGTGTTTCTGCCAACCCGGCTCAACAAGACCGGTTGACTAGATCATGGGGCATTCTGCAAAACCGGATGACTGATTCGGTCATTAGGGACGCCGGATGACTTTCCTGTGGAATGTCTTTCGTGCGACCGGATGACACGAACTTGCTACTGACTTTTTGCGAGACAGGGTGACTGGACTGATGACAGGAACCACGACAAAGCTGGCTTTCCTTGTCGTGTATGCCTGATAGGCTTTTCTATTTGCCCGGTTGGTCACTACATCGAGGCTTATTACAATGGCAAGGCATCAAAAACGCAACCGTGATCACCGTTAGCTGTATGAAAATATATTCACAATCACGGGCACTCAAAAAGCACTAGCATGTACCATGAAGTTGGGGCAGATACCTGCTTGTCAACTGATTCATGATTCTATACAGACGCCTGCGCGACGGCGGCGCGGAGCTATATGCCAACGTCTATCTCTTTACTACACGAATCTGGTGATGGCCGTTCGCCTAAACGACAGGGCCGCAGTGACGAAGTCGAGAGTGGCTCACTCTCACCACCGCGTGTACCCATCGGACAGATAAGAGCGCTGGGGTGTAAAAGTCTCACCCTAGGCTCTGAAAGCGACAAGCGCACATCTGGCGGACAACAAACAATGTTGTGGTCCCTCTCGTCACAAAAGCCTCCAGCTGTGCCCATGCCCCAGGCTGGACTCGATAAGGTCCTAGCATGAGCAGCCAGCATCGCATTATCTCCGCTTGATGCACAGTGTCCTCATATTTTCCCCTGCCTCTTTGTCATGACCCAGATCCCCTTCCCTTCCGCAAGTACATTGCCATCCCGATCTGTGATCTGCCCTATACTGTACCACTTCCTGCCTTGCCGTGCCACAAGCCAGGCTTTCACCAGAACATCGCTTGGCGTTGGCACGGGCGCCTTATAGCTGACGTTCAGGTTTGCTGTGAAGAGACTGTCTCGAGGCCCGGAAATATGCTGATGATGCAGCATGATACACAGACCCATCATCTCGTCTAATATCGCGCAACTCATACCGCCATGAATCACATGGGGATGGCCATCCAGCCCAGGTCGCGCGAGCGCCAGAAGGAAGAGTGTGTCTGGTTCTGCGGGGGCGGCGACTTTGGCTCGATTATCCCCATCAAAGTATGGTATGCTCTGACCTTTCGGTGTTTCTTCTGGTAAATGCCATGCTTTTCGCTGTAATGAAATCAGGTGTGGGATAGTCTGCGGCGTTGCGACGGTGCGCGAGAAGAAGTAATCTTCGCCTGTACGTTTAAGGACGCGGGAGAACGTTGGTATGGGGTCGTAGGATGGGGACGTGATGTACGGTGTTAGCCAGGAGTCGGGGCGAGTGAAGTATTGGTGGGCTTCGCGTGGGACTTTGTGCTCGGCGATGAAGTTTTGCATGAAGTTGTTGCCTTCGGCAGCGATGGTAGTGGTTTCCTTGGTCGTCGAATCGGCCATGTTGAGGGTTGTAGCGTGTAGATGAGCCCGCTGGGCGGTGTATGAGTTTGGCCTGGCGCTACCGTCGGAGGTCTCGTGCTATCGTGACTTCATACAGACTCGTCGTGTTTGCTGTGCACTGAGAAGTTTGCTAGTATCACTGATGATCAAGCAGTGCTCATTTTCATCCCACCCGCAACCGATGTCATGGACTGGGACCTGAGCCTCGGCTCGAAGATTCCCCAAATTCTGATCTGTGGAGGTGCTCGTGGCGCTGTGGCTGGGTGTGCCTATCAGCAACCCATTCAAGTCTAGGCTACGAGATAGCCTGGAGCTCCAGGGTCTCTTGGAAGATCCTTGCATGGCAAACACGAAAGATGATGATGATGGCTCCCTCGTGCAGCGTGCCCCTCATGCAGTGGGTGACATGTCCGCGGTGCAGTGGTTCTAGACACAGGCCTTTTGTCCCATGTGTATCAATAACTCAACAGATGCTCAGAGCACAGCCAGTCAACACGCTTTTTCGGTCACGGACTCACGGCGCTGACGGGTAATAAGCCGCTTGGCCTTGGTTGCACTAGCAACAGCGCGCTTCAGATGGCAAGCCACCCGAGCTAGGGATATGAGATTGCTCTTCGCGTTGGCAGTACCATCTTCTCGCCTCGTTCCAAGCGTCCATATCTGAAGATGTTACGTGTTGCAAAAGACCGCAAAGGATTGCGCAAGCTTTTGGTTGAGCAAAGATATGGTACATGCAGAATAAACTGGGACGTGCATAAAGTGGACCTCTGGAATGGAACTCGTCATCGAATCGGAGTTGGGTGTAGGTCTCAGATCTTGCTGCATCACGGACTCGAGTATGAGCTAGCGTAGAATCAAGCCAGATAGCAGCACTGTACCGGCTTAGCCTGCGGTAGACTTGCCGTCGTTGCCTCTTTGGCGACTGTCGAGACGCTGGCTAGGTCGAAAATGATAAGTTGGAAAAGAACTCATAAGAGCTTGGACTTCCCACGTCGTCCCAGCCCTCATTCACAAGAGCTCTTGACCTGCCCGCCACTTACTTCCTCATCGTCGCTTGATTGCTCGTGCCGCGACTGTCACTTCTAGGCAGCTTCTGACAAACAAGAGGTTGGTCCTGCCTTCAATTGTTGTTTCAACTCGTTTGCTCCTTCCAATTGTGATCGTCTTCCAAATTATCTCCCAAGACTCACTGGCGAGGCCTGCATCTTTCTGCACAACATATACCAGTTCTGCATTCAGACCACTGATCTCAATAGTTCTTACTCTCACACAACCGCCGACATGCTCGTCAAGGTTCTCGTTGGTCTGATGGCCACGGCCACAGTCGCCATCGCGCAAGAGACAGTCTCCACATACAGTGCCTCATCAGTGGATGCCACTACCACAGCATCGCAGGCCATGCCTCCGATCGCAACCGCAGCCTTCAATCCTGCCCCAATTAATGACTCGGTCAGATGTATGTGTTCTGTACTCTCTGCTCTGCTAGATCATACTGACAAAGTCTAGTTGATTGGTGCAAAGCCCAGCTCGACACCTGCCCTCAGATCTGCGGTGGTGCTGCAGCCCAAAACTATTGTTATGAGGTAGGCAACTCAGCTGTTGCCGTTACAGAGAGCTGACCAGATTGCAGACCAACTTGACCTACTCTTGTGTCTGCCCGAACGGCACCGCGCCCGACGTCACCTCGTTCGCTTTCACGCTCCCATTCTACATCTGCCAGCAGACTTACATCCAATGTATCAACAACAACCCGGATGATGCTCAAGCACAAGCCAACTGCACAGCCAACGAGCAGTGTGGTGAACGCAATGCCACAGCCGAAGCTCTATCTCAGACTGCAGCAAGTCAATCTGCCACTGCGTCCCAGACTTCCAGCTCGGCGTCTGAGTCAGGCTCTGCTACAGCAGCCAGCAGCTCTGCATCGGCTTCGGCTAGTGGCTCTTCGGGTGCAGCTGTTGCCAACGTCCACGAGTTGTCGACTGGTCTGTTTGCCGTACTGCTTGGTGTGGCTTTCAAGCTGTTCGTCTGAGAGACCAGAAGTATGGTAGCACAAAACACGGAAGGCAGACACAACCAGAAGATGATGATACCCCACAGACTTCTGAGCATGCGTCACGAAGATGAATGAGCAACGGAGGACGAATTTTGGATTGCCTTTATTGCTATGAAATCATTTGGCACGGGCGTCTATGAATGGAAGCAGTAATGGTCTCACTAATGGTTGTTCTTGAGCGGGCATTCAGCACATTGCATAGTATGTCGATAGAAGCATCAGGAATGAGATCACTTGAGAACTCGAGCTCTCCTTCAATTCGAACCCAACACTGTCTACCTTCCTCCGCCTTTGCATTTTGCAGCCAGGCGGGCTGCAACTATTTTCCTTGTATGCACATGTCATCCCCGCACGACGCGGGGAATATTATTGAGGTTTGGTTTGGAGACGCGTTATCTCCGGGCGACCCTGGCCCATGCGGCGGTCTTCACTGACGCTAGTGTGATATTCACCTCGAACATCCGCTCCCATATCTCTCTCTGCCTGTTCTGTTGCCTGCTCTAACTATCCCCCCTGCGACTTCCCCTTGAAATCCCAGTTTGCGCTCCTGCTCAACGCTTTCGATATTCTCTACAGTTCAGCGCTTCTTCTCTATGCGTCGGAGCACTTGGTCTCTGTGGGTAGGCGCTCGTCCGTCCCGCGCTGAAAGGTCGGACCGTGCCCGCCCTGAACAGCCTTAGCGCACACACACATCGAGCATTGCCCGAGTCTGTCCTCGAATATGGACGACTCCCCTCCCTCCAAGAGGCGCAAGATAGCTCGGTCGTCTGAGGCTACTGTTGCCACGCATGTTCCACTAGTTCGCCAACGATTTCATGCGCGGCCGGTGGCTGATGCCGACTATGACAGCCTGCCGCTGGACACTGGTCTCGTCGTCCGAGACGTCGAGATTGAAGGCAACGACGGCGTCGTCGTCTATGTCAAGCGTCGGAAGACCCCTAAAACTGGAAAAGTGATACTGTCTGGTCCCTCCGCCAAAAGAGGGTACAAGTTGTTGAAAGATGCGCAGTCGCTGCCTTCAGCGATATCGAACGTCGATACGCAGTTGTTACAAGCTTGTCACAGTGCATCACTGTCGAAACAGGACGATGAACTTGTCCTACAAGTCGAGCTACTCTGGTGCAACACTACCTCTCTGTGGGACAAACCCAGCGACAATGCAATGGATATTCTCAGTCGCTATGTGCCGAAATACAGAGGCAGTCCACCGCCAGCCCTTGAAGACTGGCATCCTCGCGACTTCTACGATAACCTTCACGTACCTCCTACCGACGCGAATGTGCCGAAACGGAAGATCAACCGTTGCCTCGCAACTCTCTACCCGTTCCAACGCCGGACTCTGCGGTGGATGTTGCAGAAAGAGGTTGCTACAGTCCCAGCAGCCACCCTTTCACAAGGCTTCTTAGATTCCACGGACGCTGACATGCAACCAATATACGTCAACCACACTCTGGGCGTGGTGTCGACAAATCTTGGTGCCGTGGCGGAAGCATTTGCACCGCCTCGAGGTGGTATACTAGCAGAAGAGATGGGTCTCGGCAAGACTTTGGCGGTGATAGCCACCGTGTGCTCTCATCCACGGCCAGACATGGAAGTGAAATCGAAGGCTGGACAACCTCGCAAGTCAGCAGCAACTCTGATCGTCACTCCGGTGACACTACTCGACCAATGGAGAGAGGAAATTGCGATGCACTCAACACTCAATGTTGTCGCCTATGAAGGTATTGCCACTGCCAGGGGCAAGAAAACGAGCTTCCAAGACCATGTTGACACACTGGCCGAGGGCGATATCGTCCTTTGCAGCTACAATACACTCTCCCGCGAGATACACCATGTCAACGCGAAGCCTGATAGATCTCGAAGGCATCAACAGGTCTACGAGACACCCAAAAGCCCACTTACCGAAATTTCATGGTGGCGTGTTTGTCTCGATGAAGCGCAAATGGTAGAAAGTGGCGTTTCCAATGCAGCGACGGTAGCTAGACAACTTCCTAGAGAGATAGCCTGGGCTGTAACGGGCACGCCTCTTCGCCAAGGGCACAAAGATCTGTTTGGACTTATGCTGTTCCTCAACTTTCAGCCATGGGGCTGGTCAGCTCGACTTTGGGATCGTCTTATCAGCTACCATCGGCCATTGTTCAAATCTATGATCGGGACTATTGCAATCCGTCACACCAAGGACCTGATTCGAGGAGAGTTGACACTTCCACCACAAAGCAGAAATATCGTCTCATTGCCTTTCACAGCTATTGAGGAACAGCACTATGATAATTTGTTTGATGAGATGTGTAACGCAGTCGGTCTCCGAGCTGATGGCTCCCCGCGATCAGACGATTGGGATCCCGAAGATCCCAGAATAGTCGAAGAAATGCGTCGGTGGCTCTCCCGACTAAGGCAAACCTGTCTGCATCCCGAGGTTGGCGCCCGAAATCGAAGAGCCCTTGGCCGCGGAGGTGGACCCCTACGGACGGTAGGCCAGGTGCTTGATGTGATGATTGATCAAGTTGACGGCACTTTGCACACTGAACAGCGCGCTGTGTTGATGTCAAAGATACGCCGAGGTCAGATGCTTGAGAACGCCAAGCGCCCGAAAGAGGCGCTAGGACTGTGGAATGCTGCATACGACGAGGCCACCAGTATCGTGAACGAATGTCAGCAGCGATTAAACAACGAACAGAAGCTATACGAAGCAGCGAAAGCAGTACAGCAGAAGCAAGCAGAAAATAGCGATCATGCCGACAAAGACGAAGAAGACGAGAGCGATTCCGCGCTCCTCGCGCATCGACAGAGATTGAGATCGGCTCTTGAGGTTCAGCATATCTGCATCTTCTTCGCAGCAACGGCATACTTCCAACTGAAATCTGATACGGCCAATGTCGAACCGGAGAGCGAGGAATTCCATGCACTTGAGAAACGCGAGACCGAAGGGTACGATATCGCGAAACGTATCCGCGGTCAATTACTGGTAGAAGTACTGAAGAAAGCGAATCCGCTCATCCAGGCTGTGAGCGACAAAGCAAACGCACCTTTACCTGCCGCTCTCCAGGAAATCGTACCGCATGGGGAGTACTCTGGCATCGAAACTCGAACGTTGTTCAACAAGTTCTACAGACTTTGCGAAGCCCTAAACGAACAAAGCAAGCACTATCAGACCGTACGGTCTAAGATGGTCGACTTTTTGAAAGGCACGCTGATCGACGACGACACCGGCATTGAACTTCAAGGCGACGAGTATGAGGCCAGTACCAAGCACCAGGATGAGCTCTACGTATATGTCGAAGCCCTACGCATATTATTCGCTGATCGAAATGAAGCATTGACGGGGCTCCAAAATATGCTGATAACCCATGAGGTCAAGGGCTTCCTACGCCATGCTAGGGAGGGCGAGGGTCCTGCTCCTGACCTCATGATCAAGGCCCTCGCCGAACGCCTTATGGTCCGCATCGACACCGAAAAGCACGGCTCGCTCCGCGGGCTGGTAGCGGAGATCAGGGCCCTTATCGCGCAGTTGCCGGAGCACTCCTCAGATCGTGCCCGCGCCGAGCGCCACATCGCTGAACGTCTTCTGGAGGACGTCCAGAAAGTCGCGTCAAATATGTCCAAAGCCCTACCACATCTTGAACAGGAAGTGACCCTCTTCACTGATACCATGAACAGTCGCCTCGGTTACTACGCTGCACTGCAGAAGATCTCTGATGCTGTTGCGCCCTATGAGGAGGAAAGGATTGGACAGCCACTCGAAGAAGCAAAATTCAACGATACCCTGGCTGGCGAGCAGAGAGCAAGCATCAAGATCTCGACCTCCATGTCAAAGCGCCGCTACCTGCTGCATCTGAAGGATGAGTCGACCAAGTCCACACCTCGCATCTGTACCATTTGTCAGACAGAGTTTGAAATCGGCACTCTTACTGTGTGTGGACACCAGTTCTGCAAGGATTGCATTCAGCTATGGTGGAAGGAACGCAGGAATTGTCCCGTATGCAAGCGCCACTTGCGTCTCAACGACTTCCATGACATAACGTATAAGCCGGCTGAGATGACCGTGCAGCCCGAGTCACCTGCGTCCTCGTCGACCTCGAGGAACTCGACCGCAGGCCTCGATGCCGGTCTCAATCGTTCAATTTACTCAGACGTCAGCACTGCGACGCTGAACGAGATCAAGAACACCGATCTTACAGGCGCCGCGTCCTTCGGGTCCAAAATTGATACCATATGTCGACACATCATCTGGCTTCGCGAACACGATTATGGTACCAAGTCTGTCATCTTCAGCCAGTACCGCGACTTCCTTGACGTGCTCTCGAGAGCTTTCCGGCAACACAATATTCACCATACGAGCTTTGAACAACCCAAAGGGATCCATAATTTCAAGACCGAGCCAGGCATAGAATGCTTTCTGCTGCACGCCAAGAATCAATCGGCTGGCCTCAACCTGGTCTGTGCTTCTCATGTCTTGCTTTGCGAGCCGCTGCTGGCTACAGCAGTTGAGCTACAAGCTATAGCACGAGTCCACCGTATCGGTCAGCACCAGGCGACGACAGTGTGGATGTATATTATTGGCGGTACCGTTGAGGAGAGTATCTACAACTTAAGCGTGGCAAAGCGGCTCGAACACATCAAGCGCAATGTCAAGAAAGTCGGCAAGGCAAAAGCTGATGGGAGCTTGGATTCTTCGGGAGCTGCGACACCAAAGTTGGGTGAGAATCTGATCGATGCGGCTAATAGCCTGGAACTGCAAGATGCCGATATGAAGAAATTGTTGACGACAGGCAAGACCGGCGGCGAGTTCGTCGACAAGGGTGATCTGTGGCAGTGTCTGTTCGGGAAGACGAGGAGGAAGGAACGAGTCATGCATAGTGCTAATGACAAGCCTGCGGACGAGGAAGGCGCTGGTGGTGAGATTGGGCGGTTCTTGAGAGCTGAAGCTGCTGAGAGCAGAGCTGCTTCCAATGATTGAGTCTGCAGAGCGTGCTCCTCGTCACCGGGAATAGTCCGATGACGTCGGGACCTGCATCATACTACAGAGACTTGTCGACGAGACTCAGAAGCCAGGAAACCTCCTCTGGGGGGATGTCGAAGAGCAATGATACCCTGAAGGAGTCTCTTCAGGCCGGCTGACTAGATCAGTCGCGCTGTCAAAGCCGTGATCAACACTATTGCCCTTATCGCACCCAGCCTGCACCCTTTCTGCACGGGGAGACAAAGTTACCAGCCGAGGCAAGCCTCTGTGAGCAAGAGCTGGGACTTTTGCGTAACTCGCGGTGAAGTTCCAGAGCGTCCTCTCTGGACAGTGGTCTTCGAATTGTCTTTCCTAGTCTTCACCGCTCAAGTGAGCCTCAGCTCAATCCCACCTGCTTGATACGTGAGAGGATGTCAGGCCTTCAGCACCCTCCCGGACCCACAAGTCTGTACCGAGCAGCTTCCAGGCCTCGTCACCTCGGGACAACTTGTAGGGTGGCCAGTGCTTGTGTCCACGGCTTGCCAGTATCCGAACACCTCAAGAACCGCCCCTTAGCTGCTCCCACACTGGGAACCCCGGCTTGCGGGATCCTCATTACGCCCTTCCCACTCGTATCAGAAACTGTCAACTCTTCCCAACACCCAACGCAGATGCTCGAGCGCCGCCCGCGGCTGGCTCTCCGGCTGCGTGTGCGTACCCTGGTAGCTCTGCACCCACATCAGTCCACGCTCGTAATGCCATTGGCCGACTGTTCCCTGGGGTTGCAAGTCGCGGCCCTTTTGGTGTGAGGCGGCGAATACTGCTTCGTATTCGAGGTCGGGCGTTTGAATCACTAGGGACTGGTTGGGTGCGGATTGGAAGCCGAGGTTGTCATTCCATGTCTGTGGGTTTTGTGGTGTTAGTAAGGAGGCGGCAGTAGGAAGGGGTTGGACGTGGGATGGCTTGGCTTGGATGAGCGGGTGTCTTGGGGGGGGAGTCCATACCATATTCTGGATCGCGAGCAGAGTTCCGTTGGTCAAGATGATCATGTCCAGATCCCCATTTGAGACCAGGACGCGATTCGTCGCCTCGATGACCCGCGGCAAAGTGTACTGAATTGGGTCCAGACTCGTCTCGCCTGCCATCTCGGGCCCGCCACTGCCGTCGTCGGCGACGTATACGTTGAAGTGCTGATCTAGGTACCAGTTGGTGTCCTCTGGGACATGCAGTGCGGCTTTGACGTCGCTTCGATTTGGGTAGGGAATTGTTCCTTCGGGTATATAGTCGAATTGAGTGCGGTGTCCGAGGACGTCCCACAACAGGGGACATTGTGCGGTGACGTCGTAGACGTCGAAACACGGGTTGTACGCGAATGCGCTGTGATCGAGGGCCTCCCAAAGCGCGCAAGAGGAGTTGGAGGGCGAGGAGGAGTTGAAGAATACGGCAGGCTGGTTCCCTGGCGGTGGGTAAGTGAGGTAGGTCGAGATGATGTCTGCGTAGCCACAGGATTCGTGGAGGGTTTCGAGGTGCGACAGGAATGATTCGTTGAAGCCCATGACGTTGTTGTTCTCGCGCACGAAGGGGACGACGGGGACTTCTTGTTGCGTAAAGTCCCAGTTGCCGATGCAGGGGTCATAGAGCAGTGCGCCGGATACGTTGAAGAGGGTGGTGTCGTTCTTGTCGAGCATGGCTGAGGCGATGTAAGGAATGTAGCGGCCGGCGTAGGATTCGCCGGTGACGTAGATTTTGTAGTCGCTGATGCCGAAGGTCTTTTCGAAGTTTTGGAAGAAGTTGACGAAGTCCGTGCTGGTCTGTTCGAGGGTGGTCGCGGTCGGTTTCCCCGGTGAGTAGCCTGTACCGATCGGTTGGTCGACCCTATGTGTGGGTGAGTGCTATGCTCACTCGAGGGAATTCAGGAACTCACCAGAGTATGTTCGTCTCGTTCACCCATGAGTACGGATTCCCTACCGGGGCATAGTTCCCGGCTGCCACGTGAACCTCCCGATCTCCTGGAAGAACGACTCAAATGAGCTCCAGCCAGGCCCGCCATTGAGGTAGATGGTGATCTCGTCCACGGGCTCGCCAATGGTGGGCTGGAAGATGAAGAACAAGGAGTCCGTTGACCCGTTGTCGATCGAGATCAGCCAGCGTACATCTCGCCGATGTCGAAAGGGACCTCGGGCAGTGATTCAACTCGGTATGCTATCGTCGGTCAAATCAACCGCTTACAGTCGGCTTCTAGGCACTTACGCTCGGTCGAGTTGCTGTAGTATCTGAATGAGCTTGTGTCGTTCGACGAAACGGAGGCTCTTCGCTCGACATGTCTACTCCTCTTCTGCAGGTTATGCTGGTGGAAGTTCTTGCCAAGCACGCCGGTAGACAGGTATGCTAGCCACAGAAATACAGGCAGGCGTTGCATTTTCGTGAGTGCCGGAAGTCAACAGGCAAAGAAAGAGCTCTCACAGCTCCAATCGCTGGGTCGAAAGCATCATCAGGCTACGGAAGCCCTGCTGGCAAGCAAGGTGTCTTTATGCCGAGCTGCCTACCGAGATAGGAAGAGCTGACTTTGTCACCCACCCAAACTCTCCACAAACTTTCGCACAGCGGCCGGCACCGTGACACCTATCTCATCGCCCACCCCGACGATCGGCATGACCGACCACAGCAGCAGCTCGTCGAGGCAAGTCGGTCGTTTTGGTCGTACGGCTGACGGCGTAGAAGCACGCATGTCTCGCAGACGACATGTGTCAGAGCGGGTAGAGATCAGATTCGACCAACATTCGATCTCGTATTTCTCTCGGCAGGGCGACACGCGTCCTGAGCTAAGCCTATCCGAGGCTAGGTAGAATCATGACGAGGCAACTTGATTGCTTGATGATGACCGAACAAATCAGGAAGCACCGGAACAGAAGTGGTCAGACTCGGAACCGTCGACGATCGAAATGCCACGTTGAGGAATAAATCTGATATAATGTCATAGTCAACGCCGGTGCTCGTGAGACAAGACAAAGTACACATCGCGAACATGGCGACGACTTGGAACTACCCGCCCGGCCTGTCACCGCTTCTTCGACTGACTCCACTCAATGTCAGCGATCTACCACCACATCCGGACTTAGCCAAGAGCCTGCCCAAAGTGAAAGACGGCGAGCAATCAACTCAGCCAGACCTTCTACCCTTCGTCACCACTCTCCTCAACGATGGCCTGGCCTTCCTCTCCAAGTCCGAAATCGCGAACCACTTCAAGCACACCACGACCAAAAAGGCCGATGGCTCGGACGCAGACGTCGACGTGCTCTTGCAATCAATAAGCAAATCGACTATCGGAAGTAGAGTCACCTGGCACAACACCAACGATGCAGCAAATCGCCCTTCATCCCGACGAGCAAGCGCCACCCCGTCCGTCTCCGGCAAAGGCAAGGACACGACAACCGCTCCATCCACCTCCGACCAGAACCACCTTGCCATCCCGACCAACACCCAACAGCCTAACTCCCGCAGTGCCTCCGTCTCCTCAACAACTGCGCCAACTTCCCGCTCCAGGATTCAGCGCCCCAAACCCACCTCCATCGCGGACGAACACTGGTATACCCGCCGCTCAATCCACACCTCGCACTCCTCCAAACTCTCCCCTGGCTCAGCTCCTGAGGAATTTCTCTTCGGCTTACTCAACGAGCACTCCAAAAACGAACAGGCCTTTACCCCGAACCTCTTTGACGCGCACCCCATCCTCAACTGGGATGGCCAAATCCGCAAGCTCGCCGAGGAGGGCGGCTTACGACGCGAAGGATGGATGGATGTAAGCGCGAGTGTGTGGGAGATGTGTCACGACCTGCCCGGGATATTGGGCCCACGATGCTTTGGAGTGTGCGTTGTGGGCGGGAGGGTGGTGCCCGAGCAGGGAATGGCGGGTCCTGCTGCTGAGGGTGGAGGGACAAGCAACGATGTTTCCACAAGGCCGGGTACGGTCAGTGGGCTGCGAAGGTGGGAGAGGGGCGAGAAGCAGAAATTCGTCGTCGTCACTGTGCCCGTTGTGCTGGAGAAGGTGAAGGCGTCGTTCTATGCCAGCTACCGGAATATGAAGGAGGGCAAGGACGAGAAGCAGAAACGGCCTGTGGTGCAGGGGTTGTATGCGGCCGTGGAGACCTGTACGCTGAGAGCGAAGACCTCTGCTGCGACGGCTACGAGTGATGGTGCGGCGGCGGTGGCTGAGGAAGAGGAGGAAGTCGAATGGATCATGAGCACTGCGTCCGACGCAAAGGGGAACCTACCGATGTGGATGCAGAAGTTGGCCCTACCGGGACAGCTGCCGAAGGATGTGAGCTACTTCATGAAGTGGATCAGGGGCGTTGATGAGGAGGATGTGGAAAAGGCGTTGGCGAAGTTTGAATAGCGATGCTTTTTGCGGGAAGATTATACCCACGTATCGCAGGGATTCCACAAGAAAGATCATGCTGGTGCGGTGTACACGAAGCTGGACAAATCTGAGCATTATTCCTCACAATTTGGTGGACCGGTCTGCCTAGATCCATTGGTGGGAATATAATTGCAACGTGATGAGGCCATCAACAGTCTTCCACAGGCGTCTTGCGTTCTACAGTATTCAAGGACCCAGTGCTTTCCGACCTGATGGGCTCGGTGTCTATTGCTCGCTCACATGAGAGTACTCCGGCCCCCAATCTCCATACTCGGCTCTCCACCAGGCATATCCCCTTTCCTCCCAACCACAAACTCCCTGTAAATCACCCTCAACCGCCCAATCTCGTCTCGACTTATACTGCTCCTCGTTGTCTTTAGACTTCGCTCGATATGCTTCCACTCGATCATCACTTTCGCTTCTCCCTTATCCACACCGTCTTCATCCCCTCCCTGTGACTGAGCCTGCGACGAGAAGAACGAGAAGTCGCCTCTGGCAGCAGCGCGCTCGCGTTTCCGCAGGAGCTTCAGCTCCTCGAGCTTAGATGCTATAGCGGCATTAGTCTCGAGGAGGGATTTCTTGGCTGCAGAGCTGCTGGAGCTGACCACGCCGTTTCGCGCGTCGGCGTCGGCGGCTGGGTCGAAGAGGAACTGGGTGAATTCGGGAATCTTGCTGCTGTTGCTATCTCTGGAACCTTTCCGGGCGGAAGCACTTTTCCTGGTTGAAGAAGATGAGGTGCCGTTTGGTAACGTGCCATTGGCTTTGCTCTGGTGGCTACTGCTTGACTTGTCGCCTAGTAGATCGTGGATCGCTTCGAGATGCGCGTTGTAAACCAGTGCTTGCAGGTCGGCACCTGTGAAACCTTCGGTGCGCTCGGCGATGGTGAGTAACCGATTCTCAACATCGGCTTTGAGGTGTAGCGTCTTCGAGACGGCTTGCAGTATGTCGAGCCGATCTTCCATGGTGGGCATATCGCACAGTAGAGACTTGTCGAGACGACCTGGACGGAGCAGTGCTGGATCAATGAGGTCCGGTCGCGATGTTGCCGCCAGGACGTACACGCCATCGAGACCTTCGGCACCGTCCATCTGCGTTAGCATCTGATTCACGACGCGGTCGGTGACGCCAGTGGAATCGTGGCCTCTTTTAGGAGCGATGGAGTCGAACTCGTCGAAGAAGAGGACGCACGGCTTGGCGGCTTGCGCGCGCTCGAAGAGATCGCGAACGGACTTTTCGGAAGCACCGATGTACTTGTTCAGGATCTCTGGGCCTTTGACGCTGATGAAGTTGAGGTTGCATTCGCCTGCGACGGCGGAGGCGAGGAGCGTTTTGCCGCAGCCGGGATAGCCGTACAGCAGCAGACCGGATCGGAGTCGGAGAGGGGACTTTGCGAAGATGGGTGCATATTTTGTGGGATACATCAAGGTTTCTAGCAGTGTCTTCCGTGTGGCGTGAAGCCCGCCAATAGAGGCGAAGGTCGTAGATGACGTTGTGAGAGTAACGTTGCGAAGAGACGTGGGTGTGAAGTTCTTCAGTGCGGCATCGAAGTCGCTCCTCGTCAGTGTCAATTCTGATGAGCTATTCTCGGGATCAGCAAGGATCGATCGGGTCAGACACGCGTCTCTCGCACGACTGACAAGTAAGACTAGATCGGCGGGCATGTACCCGTCTGTCTTGCCTGCAACGTCGAGTAGATCTAATTGTGGAGAGATCCGAAAGCCATCACGATCGGAGGATCCTGCCGAACCGGGCCTGCTCGATGGCATGGATGGGTCCATCCAGGAGTGCTCTGACATGCTCTGGGAATTGCTTGTGTTCCGAGAATGTCCAGCGTGATTCCCGTTGCTCTGCCGCGCCTCATCAGCGGTCAATCTGTAGAGCACATCGCGACGAATTTCCTTCGTCGGCGCTTTGATATTGACAATTTCGCCAACCACGTGTCCGCTGATGAACAGGCTATGGACACTGTCCTTGGACTGAGCCGTAGCGAGTAACGTGACACCTGACTGGAATGTACAATACTGTCGTATGAGACCGCAAAGCACCTCACTTGTTTGCCGACTGCGCTCGTTGTCGTTGCTCAGAGTCTGCATCTCTGTCTCGGCCGGGCAGATCTTGTCGAGATCGTCGAGCACGACAAGTGCTTGCCCTCCGAGACGCGCGCACCACGATGCGGACATGAAGAGTCGCTTCAGGGTTTCGCGAATAGCTGATACCCGAGTTTCATCTGTCACCAACTGTGCGCATGAGAAGTATGTGACGTTGAACAGGAAGTCCTCCCGCAGTTGTCGAGCAAGATTGTAGGATATGCTCGTCTTACCAGAGCCAATCGCGCCTGTCAGTAGAACCGACGAGCACAAGGTCAGATTTGCCATGGACTGCTTGATAACATTGTCGACGCCGATCAAAGGCGTGTTCTTCTCCGGGATATTCTGCGCGAACGAAGGGAAGAGAGCAGTCAGCTCGATCGGGCGTGGAACTTCTGACCTGACATCGCTGATGTCTTTCTGCTCTTGTCCAATTGCCCATACAAGCGCGTTTGCCTGATCGGATTCTGGCTGACCCTTCTGCTGTATGCGGAGGATGCCACCGGGAAAGTAAGTCAACGAGCTAGGTTCGCCGCTTGCTGGCAGGATCATGCCATCTGTGATAGGTCCCGATAGCAGTCCATGCGGTCCGTCCTGTGCTATACGAAGCTTGTCGAGGGTCGCCGCTTTCGCTGCCTTTGAATCGCCCCCGAATCTCAACTCTTCTCTTTTTTGGGCACCCTCCAGGGCGAATGGAAACAGCGTAAGCGCCTGAACTGAGGAGTGGTGGAGCGGCCGGAATGCTGGCTCTATTCGGATGATGTTGCCAACTGCACTCTTGACACCGAGCAACGAGGAAAGGGTAGATGACAGGCCGGCGTGGTGGGTATCCACTGGATTGCTCCACAGATGAACCTCTGCTACCAATCTCGTTGCTGGCCTTCCAACATCACTCGCCTCCTCTTCTTTCAGTCGCTCAAGCTGAGACTTCTCCAAATCTGCACGCAAGCCATTGGGCTTGACGATTGTGATGCTCGCATACTTGGCTCCTTTCATGGCTTCTGACGCGAAGTGCTCTTGGGGCAGCCATAATTTGAGTCCAGTATTGACGTCTTGGTCCTCAGCCGGAAAGAATGCAGATCCGACGTGACGATCCACAGCACGGAGGAACAAAGCTGTTTTGAAGTTCGACGAGCGCCGCCCATTTGCGCTCTGTGTAGTACTGGCGCCACTTTTGCCACTCCTCCGGCTGGTCACACTGCGGGCCTGCTCGCGAGGATTTCTGACAGAGCTCGCACGTGTCTTCGGTGCAACAATCACTTCGGCATCTGGCGCAATCTTCGTGAACGCAATTGAGCTCGGTTGTGGAGGGACAATTGTTGTCACTTTGATGTTTGCCGTATGTGTTGGCGAAAGATGAAGTGTAAGCGGATGATTTGCTTCCGATGATGGTACACCTTTCGCCGAGAAGCTAGGATTAGGTAGTGCTCGAATTTGTGAAAGCAGATTTAGTTCCAAGAAGTTTGCATGCAATTCGATTATCTCCCAGTCCGCTGGCGTAAGAGGTTCGATGTTGATGGTATGAGCCAGTGGAGGATCCAGATGAACCAATAACCCAACCTTTCGGGCCTCGCTCAGACCGACCTTGGCTCCAAAGATGCTGTCGATCTCGACCATAGGCACCTCAAGCTCACGCGTGCCTCTCCGATCAGCATTGATGACCGACGCTGGACGTGTCCGGCTGGCATAGCCTGTCCAGCCCACGTAGACGGACCTTTGGAAGCCGGTGCCTCCGCTAGAGACCGCTGTGGCAGACAAAGTTGGGGTCTGGTACTGTATCTCGATGATGACATTCTGGGCTGGGATGTTGGATGCATCGATCAGAGCGATCAGGTTTGGTGGTAGATTGACCAGGCAGTTCTGTAAAGAGACAAATGCGACTTCTGCCCGTGCTGAAGGCGCCATCTTTCCTGTTAACAGCACCTCCAAACCACTCCTACCCCTCTCCTAATCGCTGTTGCGCTCCTGATATGAATTGCTAATGTTTCGATGCTGCGACTTCAGAAGGGTGAGAACGAAGCTCATCGCCACAACCGACCTCGGCTCGGATAAAGACGCCTTATCATCCGGTCTCAGATATGTCCAAAGCCCACCTCACCTGGCTCTTCTGATTTGGGCTAAAGTAGCTTGGCATTCCGCGAACGCGCTCAGCTACGCGACGACGCGTTTCCAAGCCCGGCGACGATCTCCTAGGGTTTGCGGTCGCACTTTGTACCCTGCTTCCACATTCGCACCTACGACAGATCTCACAGCCTCAGCGCGTCATCAACATGGCGCTCCTGCAGTACAAAGCGCCGGTCGACTATGCCGCACAACTGGATGCCTTCACCGCCTTTATTGACAAATTTGAGACAACGAAGACTGCATCAGAGGAAGCCGCCGAAGCGATCAATGGCCTCAGTCTCGAGGGTGACGACGAGTATGACTTCATGGACGATGTCGCAAACGGCGCTGCGCCAGACAACAGACAGCAAGGTACGAAGCGGAAGTACATGGAAATGCTACAAGAAATCGCAGAAAGGGAGCGCCAGAACCTCACTATCGAGCTGGACGACTTGAAGGAATTTGAGATATCGCTAGGCACAGACTCGAACCTCAAGCTAGTCGACTCGGTACTGGGCAATACCAAGCACTACGTCGACTTATTCTCAGAAGCAGTCGACAGGCTCATGCCTAAACCCACCAAAGATGTTTCGTTCAAAGACGACGTCCTCGATGTCATCCTATCTCAACGCCAGAAGCGCAACGAGACCACTTCGCAAGCCGCCCAGAACGACGCCGAGGCCATTCTGCCCGTCTCAACATTTCCTCCCGAGCTCACTCGGCGATATACCCTCAACTTCAAGCCCCTCACACCCTCGGCCAAAGACAAGCACAAGACTCTTGCCGTCCGACAAGTCCGGGGTGAGCATCTTGGACACCTCATCACCGTCCGAGGAATCACTACGCGCGTATCAGATGTGAAGCCCGCCCTGCGGATTCAAGCATACACCTGCGATTCATGCGGCAGCGAAGTCTTCCAGCCTATCAACACTAAACAATTCACACCCATGCAGATCTGCCCCTCGCCCGACTGCACGGCCAACAACACAAAGGGCGTCCTCAACCCCTCGACCCGAGCCTCTAAATTTCTGCCTTTTCAGGAGATCAAGATCCAAGAGATGGCCGACCAGGTCCCAGTCGGACATATTCCTCGAACCTGACTATCCATGCGCAGGGGAGTGCCCTGACCCGTCAAGTCAATCCTGGCGATGTGGTAGATATCGCCGGCATATTCCTCCCCACACCATACACAGGCTTCCGTGCCATTCGCGCCGGTCTGCTAACCGACACCTACCTCGAAGCCCAACACATCACTCAGCACAAGAAAGCCTACCAAGATCTGAAGCTCGACCGCCGCGTCATATCTCGCATCGAGTCGCACAAAGCCTCCGGCCACCTCTACGAGTACCTCGCACGCAGCATAGCGCCCGAGATCTACGGCCACCTCGACGTCAAGAAAGCACTCCTCCTACTCCTGATCGGCGGCGTCACCAAGACCATGGGCGACGGCATGCGCATCCGCGGCGACATCAACATCTGCCTCATGGGCGACCCGGGTGTCGCCAAATCTCAACTGCTCAAATACATCACCAAAGTCGCCCCTCGCGGCGTCTACACCACCGGCCGGGGCTCTTCCGGCGTCGGTCTCACCGCAGCCGTCATGCGCGACCCCGTCACCGACGAAATGGTCCTCGAGGGCGGCGCGCTCGTCCTCGCCGACAACGGCATCTGCTGCATCGACGAGTTCGACAAAATGGACGACGGCGACCGCACCGCCATCCACGAGGTCATGGAGCAGCAGACCATCTCCATCAGCAAAGCAGGCATCACCACCACTCTCAACGCACGAACTTCCATCCTCGCAGCCGCCAACCCCCTGTACGGCCGCTACAACCCACGCATCTCCCCCGTGGAGAACATCAATCTCCCCGCCGCCCTCCTCTCCCGCTTCGACATCCTCTTCCTCATCCTCGACACGCCCTCCCGCGAAGCCGACGAGGAACTCGCCGCGCATGTCTGCCACGTGCACATGACCAACTCCGCTGACCCGACCGCTGCCCCGACCATCAACACACCTAACCCCTCATCACAAGAATCCCCAACACCAACCTTCTCCCCCCACGAAGTCCGCCAATACATTGCCCTAGCCCGCACCTACCGCCCCACCATCCCCGCCTCCGTCTCCCAGTACCTCACCGGCGCCTACGTCCGCCTCCGCCAGCAACAGAAGCACGCAGAGAGCTCTGCGAACCCAAAGAAACAATTCACCCACGTCAGCTTACGCACCCTCCTGGGCCTAATGCGTCTCTCGCAAGCCCTCGCGCGCCTACGCTTCGCCAGTGAAGTCGTGAACGAGGACGTCGATGAGGCATTGCGGCTGGTGGATGTGAGTAAGGCGAGTTTATACGCGGACCAGAGGAATAAGAATGGGGATATGAGCGTGAGCAGCAGGATTTATGAGGCGGTGCGGGCGATGTGGAGCTCGGGTGCGGCGGCCGTGGGTGGGCGGGGAAGCGGGAAGGGAGAGATGGATATGCGGAGGGTGAGGGAGTTGGTGTTGGGGAAGGGGTTTAGGGAGGAGGAGTTTGAGAGGGTCGTGGAGGAGTATGAGCTTTTGGATGTGAGTTTTCTTGCCTTTCTTTCCCCATCGTTTGTGCTTGCCTTTTAGTGCGCTGCAGGCGGGACCTGATGGAAAACTTACTGACATGTATTGAACAGGTCTGGCAACGCGCGAACAATGGCACGAGATTGGTGTGGGTCGAGGCTGGTGACAGCGATGAGGATGACGATGAGTGAATGCTGGTGACCGTCGGATTAGAGATGTGTTCTACATGCTTGTTGCATTGCCTGGCGTCGAGGAGTCTCATACACGTTTGAGCAGTGCTGGGGTCACTGTGTACCCTGCTTGATGCAGCTAGGGCATCAATGGAAGACTGCTTGTACGAAAAGCTGACCTGTTCACACGACCAAGTCCACATTTCCATCCCACCTCGCTGACCCCTGGCAAACCGCCTACACCATACTAATAGCTGCTCGAGCTACACTCTCGGACGACGCCCGGACGAAGCTGAGGGAGTCCAGGCTCGCCCCTGGTCCGTCCATGCTGTCCGGTCGTCACCCGCTATAGCGCGGTTCCTACTCTCTATGAAGCGTCACTTCAGCATGGCAACTTCCTTCGAAAAGAGTGAGCTAACTTATCACTGAACCTCATCACTTCCCGCTCATTCTTCATTGAGAAGGGGTGGACTGGTGCTTGTGGAATCGCTGGACGAGACACTGGTAAGCCTACACCTCGCCGGGGGCGCGATGCACGAAAAGAGCTCTCACTCTACATTTGCCCTCCCGGACTGTATTCACATGTGCCATACACTTTTCAGCGGTGCTGGTGTCACTGCGATTTCTGCTTGATTGAGCTAAAGCATCAAAAGAAGTCTGCTTGTATGAATAGAATGCTTCTACTACAGATGTGTCTATCTGGTCAAGCTCTACACGTTATGATGCCTTTCCTGCTATACAGCTCGAAAAAGCTTTATGCTTCCCGCGGTCATTATTGTGATACAGATCTTCGTCCAGCGCTGCTTCCTCTTTGTATATGACTACGTCCAGTCTGCTGTGATATGTGTTTCTCGTCCAGATCCTCCCTCCACGACCAAAAGCAAAACAAAAAGCGAAGGACATCATGTATGCTCTTTCCGTCGATAGCATGCCGTAGTGTATCTCATAGCACAATGGGTCAGATTGAAAGGAAAGTTCTCGAAAGAAACGGTAGACAACAGTGAAAGCGTGTGTGTCGTGTGCACAGGGCTCGCGCAGTGATGGCAAGTGCTGGGTTCGTACACCGACGATCAGACCCTCAGTTGACCGCTGTGTCCTTCGTTGAAACGAGCGAAGGCATCGGCCAGTGGATTCTTGACTGGAACGAATGGATCTGGTAGACCCATAGCAGAGACGAAACCGGAGAACGGACCGAACGACGAGATAGGAGAGTGACTCGTGTCGAAGGCGGCTCCTCGTGGTGATGGCCATGCCAGTGGGTTGAGGTGACCATGGTCGACTGATTGAATACGATTAGTGTGCTTGCTGCCATCAATATGCTGTAGAGTCGCTGCCGCATTGCCACAGTCGACCTGAGTGGCATGGCTATCCAAGAAGAGCGGGTTGTGCGGCTGGTTTTGTGGTTGAAGCCAAGCAGGTGTTTGGAAAGAAAGACGTGGAGCGGGGCGATCGTACGCTTGTGAAAGCGAGGCACGCCCGAGGCCACGTCCGCCAATGTTGCTAGGACTATCCTCCAAGCCATTGTAGCCTGGCAACTGGGGCAGTCCTAGGTTGTCACTGTCCACGTCATCCTCTTCGTCCTGAGCCGAATAGGCCGATGGATGCCGACGTCTCGCTTGCTTGAGAGGCGGCAGCTCAGGCAACGCTGAGACATTGCGGGCATGACTTTGACGGCGAGCTTCTTGTGCAATGGCGATGCTTTCAACTTACGCTTGCTGGGTCCACGGACGTTCGCTGGGAGTGATCCAAGAGCCTTGCGTTTCGGCTTTGGTTTGGGCTTGATCATCAATGGCGACTCTCCCTCGATCAGGCTGCTGGCATCGTCAAGATCATCAATGTGACGATTCTTGCGCGGTGACCACTCAGCAGAGTACGTGACCTCAGCAGGCTCGACCAGCTGGGACAGTCTCTCCATTCTCTTGACAACAGAGGCATCTTTCTTCTGATTTCTTTTCCGAGCCTCCTCAGGACTGGCGGCGTCAAACAAAGCCATGCCAGGCCAGATCTTGCCTTTGAGCTTGGTGTTGGTATTGGCCTTGCCGCCAGCAGCATCACCGAGAGCGGGATCAATTTTGAAGGGAGGCGAGCTGACAGGAGCATCTGTGTACAGCTGAGGGGACGAGTGTCGCAGAGGCGTGAGCGGATAGTCAGTGACAGCGGATGTGCTAGTATCTCGTCAGTGAACGTCCAGAGTAGACTGCTTCGTGCTTACTAGACACTGGACTCGGCAGCACTGACAACAGAAGTCTTCCGCTGAGCCGACTTCTTGGGTCTGCCGGGTCCACGACGTCGAGCAGGCTGTTGGACCGGGAAGCTGAAGGGATCTTCTGAGTCATGCTCGGCCTTAACGGCTGCCTCGTTCTTGACACCTCGTCTTGCTTGCTTTTGCTCCTTGTTCTGCAGTCTCTCGGACAGTAGCTGTCCCAATCCATGCTCTTGAAACCATTGATTGTACTCAGCAAGCTCTATTGCTGGTGCAATGTCCTGATGACTCTTCACCTGCAATTTGTGTAACTGAGCCAGGTGACCTTTAGAGCCGACGTGTGTGAGAAGGTGGGACACATCGCTGAACTTGGGCTTCTTGACGCAGATCTTGCAAGTAAGCAGGGGTTGAGACATGTCGAGAAGGTGACGGCTTGACTCTGCACCAATTGTGGAAGGAAGGAAGTGGTCTAAGAAGAGACGACGATTGCTTCAACAGACAAGACGATCGTACATGACGCTCCCAAGGTACAGAAGGAAAGGACCGAACAGAGAAGGAGACAAGGATGCCCGAAGGCAAGGAAATGAGATGAGACCGAACGGAAGGTAATGACGAAGAGATGGGAGAGACTGCAAAGATGAGAGGTAAGGGAACTGGTGAAGTGGAAGGTCGTTGAGTGGGAAGTGGCGACCATCACGTGCTGGCCAATGAGGCAGCGGCGACTTGGTCTAGTGCAGCAAGCGCAAGGGACGTGCCGGCAAACGCAGATACAGCAACATCAATCCAATTATGTATCGTACCTCTTGTCTCGCAATGACCATTTGTTCTTCAGTGCATACGAGCGAGACTTCGTAGCATGATAAGTAGAAATAGTCAAATAGGATTTTGCTATTCTCTTGCCTTGTATCCCAACTCTCAGCAGAATGTCGAGTGGGTTATTAGATCGCAAGAGGTGACAATCGATTTGCAGGATCAAGTCGCTACTCGTGCACGATTGTATGGAAGGGCTTCTGTGACATGCTTGGGCATGCAGCTGGCTTTGGGTTAATTAGTTTGCAAGAACTTGGGGATGTGAACTTACTAGACAGGATCTACCGAGACCAACCCAGGATGTCCAAGAAGACTCAAGCCAGCCACCCCAAAGACGGTATGAAACACATCAACCATGTCACCAGGTCGATCGGACATGCCACCGTGATCAGAATCTTGACACCGGAGAATGAAATTGCTGAGCTTGGCACCATCAATCCAGTGCAGCCGTTTGATCATAGCCAGACTGCTTAACACCCACCAACTGTAACACACGTCTTCCAACTTCTCAGGCCGGCCATTCAGTCCACCGTTTGGCAGTTGTCGCTCACTGAGCCATGCTCCAAGCCGGTCAAAGTTCACTAAGTCAAGTCTGCGTGCTATTGAAAGTGCCCCGACACAGGTGAACACTTGCCCAGAGTGTGATTCTGCTCCAGGAGAGGTACCGAAGGCTCCGTCGAGATTGCTGCAAAGCTGAATATGGTCGACTGCTTTTGCTACGTCCACCAGATGCATGAGGTCCAAGATCGAGAGCGCGATGAAGGCGCAGTGCAAGAAACGAGTATCCTTCTCGCCCCATCGATCGCCCGCAAATGTACCCGACTCATGTTGGAGCTGTGCGATGAAGTTGCCAACCCTGATACGGCCGCCAGAGCTGTCCAGCGAGTCCAGAGCGCCAACGGTGGCTAATATTTGCACGGCGCTGGTGGTATAGAGCATGTGTGAGTCGTGCTTTGGAGCGGCGCCGAAGCCGCCATCAGTGTTCTGGCATGACAGGACAAATTTGATCGTGTCCTCACGAGGCAGCGCGTCCGGATGACCCAACAGATGTAATGCTATCAAGCCCCAGTAGACACCATTCAGTCGGAGGTGTTCAGTGAGCCAGTACTGGATTTCATCTTTTCGCTGCAAGATCAAACATCAGTACTTGCGACATGACTTACAGGCACGCGTTGGACGCACAGTATCGAGCGTTTGGATGTATCGGACATGTTTGTCGACCACCAACGTCAACTCATCAGGCAGCTTCTGTCCGCCACCTCGACCAGGTCCTGAGACTAGCGACATCGTTGCTACTCAGTCGGACAGTGCTTCGGTCGTTGTCACCGCAAGATGCCCGGACAGAATGACGGAGGCCTTTTCGATGGCGGTGACTAATGGCTGCCTTCGGAAGGACAGTGGAAGAGTTTGACTCTAGACCCGCGTGTTCCTGGTCAACGCCCCCTGTAGCTCTTGGCATGCACGACACACAATTAAACTCACCTGAAACAGTCCTCTACTTCAAGTGCCGAACTTCGTGTCCTTAGCAATGTCCTCACTGTAAAGGTCTCGGCAATCGTAGCGCAGTACGAGAACGCTTGCATAAGCGATACGTACGCCACCTACGGATGCTGTTCTAAGACTCTGCACGTTGTCCTGGTCGTTGATCATCACTGCTATAAGGGACAGGTATAGCCCAGATCTTGGCTAGCTACAAGTGTGCCCAAGTTTGAGAAGATTTCCCACGCAGTCGCTGGCCTCCAGCATCAGTTCTCTCCATCAATTTAGGGCGGCATAAGTCCAGAAGCCGTATGGACTGGATGCTGACCTGCCCGCGCACTAAGAGCTGCAGTAAGTCGAGAGCTAGCACAGATGTCGTGGCAATTCGACTGTTCGCATCAGCGTACGGCAAGGTGCAACTTGTTTTAGAAACAATCCACGCACTCAGGAGGACCGCTCTTCGATAGTCCTTCATTGCGTCTTCTGTACCGCACAATGCGGCATGTATGATCTTCCGAATGTCCTTTTCCCTGTTGCCAGGACGGCTCAGATCTGTCAGATCTTCAGTGATTGAGTAGATACACGTAATTGCCAGGTACATTGAAATAATAGGCACAATGCTGCCCGTTCTCACAGGCCTGTCTGTACCTGTCGCCCCCGGTTCATTCTGAACCTTGAGGGGCGATCCACTCAGGTACAGCAACTCCTTGGTATCTACTCCTCCTCCTAAGACACATCGACCACTCCTTCTTCGTGGTTTGACAGCTGCCACAACGCCAATTCTCATTACTTTACCGCCAGTTCGCTGTCATCTTCTACTAGTATCTGACTTGCAGTGGGGGAAGTGCTCCTTAGCCGCCAGTAACACCACGAGTTCCTAGTGACCATTCCCTTTCCAACACACCGCCCTGGTGAGGCTCGAGCTGTACTACCTGTCGAACCTCCTGCCAACCACGCTTAAGTTGATCCTGCATTGCCAGGTGCAGATCTCCATCATTCAAGGACCAAGGCTGGTCCCTCCCTCGTCCTCCCTGACCATCACTCCCGTGACTAGTTCGGACTCGAACAGCAGTCGCACCCGCTTCGGGCCCCTCACCGCGCCTGTTCCTGCTACACCTACACTCGCCCTCTCAGAAATGGCCGTGGCTTCCACGTCGACATAGTACTATGCTCACAATCATCCTGTGACTTAGGAGCGCACCATAGTGGCCGAGCCTAGCCCCCAAACTTCAAAGCGCTGGCAAGGCTGCTACTGCGATCCTGAGCAAAGTCAAGCGAGGTTGGCCCAACGCTTGACCTCGTCTCGAGTTTGTCACAGGATCTTGCGACCTCATTGTTGTCCCTATACCTACCCATTCCTCTATACGCGCCGCATGACAGCACCTACATCCAATACATCTGTCGCCGGTCAATCCAAATCCGCACTCACACCAATACATCGACGCCCTGCCGTTCCGCCCGTGCCCCTCACAGAAGGCACGTCCCGAAGAAGGAAGACGCCAGACGCCTGCCAACGGATTTGTTGTTCCAAGAGGTTGTACAGAAGTTGACATTCCGCGGTCGGGAAAATAAGAGGGAGCCGCCCGCTCGGGTTGTCTGTGCGTTTGAGCAACAATACCTACGGCAACCCGCAGGATGCCAAAACCTACCGATCTGCCCAATCTCAATTTGTCTGCTTCCATACGGAATGTCAGCGAGCTTGACGATGGCTTCCTGTCTGGCGGTTTGAGTCCTCGATCGAACGGCTCAAGCACGCCTAGATCAGCTCCTACTTCTCCTCGCCTGCGGTCACCAGCTCTCCCTGCCGTGATGGAACCGCCCAAAGTTGCCGCGCCCGCCAGCGAGAAGAAGACACAGCCCAGCAATGGCCATACTTCGCCACGAATAACAGCTATGCCGGAGTTACCTCCATCGCCTACTAACCAGTCGACACCCAAACATGGCAGAGATACCTCCAAGAACTTCTTTTCCAACCTCATGGCATCCAAATCGTCCCACAAACTCCACGTGTCCGAGACAAGTCTTCCAGACGCTACCGAGAAGGCCAGCGCCAGAAGCAGGGCGAGTTCGAAGGACCGCTCGCTGCACTCAGTCCGAAGACAGGGGTCGACGCCAGAACTACCGCGCTTCAATGGTACATCTCAGCCCTCGCAAAGCCAGGACCCAAACAAAGCCGTTGGTGATCAAGAGGTGGCATCAATACCAGACAGGACAAAGCCGAAGAACAAATCTAAGTTAGGAGGCATGTTGACACGGACTAAGACATTAAGAGGGGAAGAGAGTCTCAAACAGAAAGCTTCTCCCACCATGCTTCAGGTTGAAACAAACGGCAACGTGCCGGACGACATTGAGCCTCCGCCGAAGACTGCGCCTATCAAGTCCGACCATCGAGCGCGTGCTTTTGCGTCATCGGAAAACAACTCTGCGCGCAACAGATCAGCTGATCGTATCATGCAGAACGAAAGGTCACAGAGGAAGGAGGCCAGCAAACCGGGCCAACATATGCCTCCTTCCCATTCTTTCCAGGGTGGCAGTCTACTGTCTGACATTGGCCGGACAGGCAAAGGTGTTGGAGATCGGTTAGGCAAGGCCGGTAAGGGCCTGTTTGGCAAGATCACGAGGAGCGGCAGCAGCAACGATCGAGAACCACCCCCTCCCGAGGAGCACATTATGTCCACCATCAACCTGCCGCTGGTGAAGCAAACCCGACGGACCCGGATAGCTAGAAGGCTAGAGCTGTCAAGAGACAAGACTGAATTCTGGATGCCGGCGTTGCCGTGGAGGTGTATAGAGTAAGTGGATTCCGATCCCCATCGCAATTGATCTAACATATCCAGCTACCTAAACATGAACGGCTGCGAAGAGGAGGGCTTGTACAGAGTACCCGGCAGCGGCAAGGACGTCAAGTTCTGGCAAAGGCGCTTCGATCACGAGCCGTTCGACGTGAATCTGTTCGAAGAACCTGACCTTCACGATATTAACACAATTGGATCCATGTTCAAGGCATGGCTTCGCGAGTTGCCAGACGAGATCTTGCCAAAAGCTGTACAGAACAAGGTGGCTCAGCAATGCGCAGGCGCTACAGAAGTCCCTCAGCTGTTCAAAGATGAGCTTTCGAAACTGCCGCCTTTCAACTACTACCTCCTGTTTGCCATCACTTGCCATCTCAGCCTCCTCACCAGTTTCTCCGACAAAAACAAGATGGACTATCGCAATCTCTGCATCTGCTTTCAGCCATGTCTCAAGATCGACGCGTTCTGCTTCCAGTTCCTCGTCAATGAGTGGAAACAATGCTGGCAAGGCTGCTGGACCGAGAAAGAATACCTCGAAGACGAGTACCGCTGGGAGAGGGAAGGGTCTATCAATGAGAGCGAGGACCTTGCTGTCGACGATAGGGCTGTAAGCTCCAGCGGCAGCAGTCAGATCCAGCCCAACCACATCCAGCAGAATCAGCAGCACAATATCCATCATCAACAGCCACAACACCAGCCGATACAGACACAGCAAAATCAGAGAGACCAGCATGCCCTTCCTGACATACCACAATCGCCTAACAATGTTGGTCTTGGGGTTACCTCTCCAACGACGCGATCTTCTCACGATCTAATCTCTAAGCCTACGGGTCTTCGAAAATCGAACTCAAAATCGAAGGGTCACAAGGGTCGTAGCCTCTCTCAGAACGAGACCACTACAACGACAACGGTCGCCAGGAAAGCATCTGGACCCAGTTCACACACACCCAACCAGAGCGCCCCGAACGTCCCGAGAGTGCTTTCGACGCCGGAGCCACATGTTGATACGCAAAGGGTGCCCGCGCCGGACAAGCTGCCAGAGGTTGGGAGCTTGAGTCCGATTCGGATGTGATGACCATGACTACGACGACAGAGGCGCCTTTCTGTTGCGATTGATAAGATGCTTGGCTACCAAATTGGCTGTTACAGAGCAGGTGGCGAGGAGGGTCGCCACCAATTTGGATCTTTCAACAACAGATATGACGACTCGCGACTTGAGAACTACGAAAGAACAGAAGCGGAAGAAGAAAATTGAATTAGCAAGGTTGGCTGTTTGGTGTTGGCGACCAACAGCAATGTACGATTAGGAGTATACCCATTTGGAAGTTTCGAGCAAGAGCATAGTAGGGATTTAGTGGTAGAGACTAGTATGCGGAGCAGCAGCTATGGTAGATGGCATCAGAAGGAAGAGCCAGCATCATCATTCTTGCATACGGTTGGTGACAAGCATGAGCATGAGATTAAGAATGAAGATGAAAACGAGATCAGGATCAAGGAATCAGATTGAGACCTTGTGCCATCCCTCAATCCCAGCTGTCGACTGAGACAGCCCTTTCTCGACCATCAGCTCGCCAAGCTGCTGGACTGTGTAGACTCCCATCGTGTCCCTGCCGTCTTCGTTTGATGCCTACACCTGCGGCATTAGGGATGCGGGAGGTACATGTTTCGTGCGGCCCCTGTTACTGATGCTAGACCCGTCGCTCAGCACCCAGCTTCCCAAGGCGCTTCCGTCTTGCGCCGGCCGCGCACCGATACTGATGCACCGAGTCTCTGCAGCCTTGCAGGATCGTGAGTGTAGTGTGCTGCGAACAGGACACCTTCGTCCATCCGCATCTCGTAGCACTGCTGATGAGATCATGCTCTGTTGGACGTCTCGGGCTTGTGCGGTGTGAATCTAGACCTGGTATGGTCTTTCTCGTCTGCGGATCCTTGCACGAGCTTGATCGTGTGCTTCCTTCTCGTTCGAAGGTGGTAGCCCGCTCTTGGGCAGAAAGTCTTTTTGGCGTGTGTACTGATGGCCGGCCAACTCCTACAATCATTGCATTCATAAATCCGACCCACATCATCATCCATCCTCTCATCACCGCCCCGCCGCCCGCCTCGCATTATTCCTCTCCTTCCTCAACTGCCGCCTCACCCGCTCCATACGTTCACGCTTCGGCTCTGTCCGCACGCTCTTCTCTTCCCCACCATTCTTCTGTGCACCTTTCTTTCCATCACCATCTGGCAGCTCAACAAGCCACTCCCCCTCCTTCTGCATATTCTTCCCCTTGTACCCCCATTTCTTGACCCACTCCCCGCTTGCCTCGTCGTAGAAGAGGTTCTTCTTCCTCTCGTCCAGCGCTGCGCCGCCCTTGAGGCTGCCGCCGAATTTCCCGATGCCCTTTTTCTTGGCGAAGGTCTCCCATTTGGTGGGTGGTTTGGGCTTGGGGAGCGGGAGGCGCCGTGGGAGGAGTGGGCCAGTCGGCGTCGGCGGGAGCTGCATGAGAAGAGAGGAGGGCGTGCTGGTGATTGTAACTGTGGGGGTCGTGAGGAGGTGGGTTAACAGGGATTGGGCGCCGTCGCGAGCAGTCTGTAGGAGGGTGGATTCGAGATCGGGTCGGGGAAGTGACAGAAGTTGGGATGTGGCGGGTAAAGGGTTCGGGTCGGTGGTTGTGAGGTAGGATGGTGTGAATGTGTAGGGTGTGGGTTTCGAGACTTGGGATGAGAGGAGGGTGGTGGACGCTTCGGCCATGGCTGTGTCTGGCATGGTGGCTGGCTTTTGTGCGCGATGGGTGGTCTGAATAGTTCGGTCGAAGTGGTATGCAGAGTAGAGAAGGGAGAGCAGTGGTTCATCAGCTCTGCAGAGGTGGACCTGAATGTCGAAGTGGTTCAGTTGCTCACGAAACTTTTTGGCTCGCTGCTCTAGCAAAAAGCCTTATCGATAAGATTGCTCGAGAGGAATCGTAAAAGCGGCACGCGAAATTGTTCGACCTCCCGACTGATGTCTACTCGAGGAAGCTGCAGTACTTGATCTAGATACAGTAGTCAATGATGCTGGCCATATAACCATCGCCTAGACCTTTCGCGCGCCGAGCGCTCTTTCCACCACCCGCCATGTCCGTGTCCATGTGCACGCGATGCTTCGCCCGCCTGCAGCTCGCGCCCTCGCGTGCTGTATCCTCCGCTGCCGTTGGTAGCACCATACAATCATCCGCCTTCCACACCACAGCTCCGCGGCCCATGCCCGCCAAAGTCAAGATAGTGTACCGCAACCTCGCACCCAAAGTCGCACCCAGATCGAAGCGAGAACGAAAACGTCCTCCACCTGTAGGGGAACGCCAACAACACCGCAGAAGAATCGTCCTCGCAAACACCAACGCCCTCGAAGTCGCCGATCTACAATACCTCGGCCTGCAGAATTGTACCAACGAGTCTAGCATCGGCAAGATCCTGGCGTTTGACGATGCCACGATTGATAAGCTGCGTAGCGCCAAAGCCTTTCAGCGGACGCAGAACTATAAGCTGTTTAGGAGGCCGGCGACCTTGATCAGGAAGGAGACTGTGGAGCTAGGAAAGTTGATCGTGACACATGGGGAGAAGACGGGGACGGACAGGATAATGGTGACGGGTCCGAGGATCAGCGGCAAGAGTGTGTTGTTGACGCAGGCGATGGCTATGGCGGTCATGAAGGGGTGGATTGTTATCAGCGTCCCCGATGGTGAGTAGTAAGCTGTGTTTGTGGGAAGACATGACTGATGGTTGTTGCAGCTCAAGAGTTCGTGATTGACCACTTTGCGTACTCGCCAGCCACGACCGACTCGGAAGAGCAGATGTACGATCAAAGGACACTTGCCGAGGGGATACTCGCCCGCATGGCCGCCACTAACGCAGACGTTCTCACCAAGCTCGAGCCAACGAAAGACATCAACGAGGTCATCAAGTTCGCGTCCGGTGAAGCAAAAGACCTCAAGACCCTCGCTGGCATCTGCAGACAGGCTACGCTCACACCACAACACGCCATTACCATCTACAACTTCGTCATGGACGAACTCACCAAGCCCAGCGACGCCTGCCGGCCGCCAATCTTGATGACGGTAGACAATCTCGACCACTGGATGGGCCTGACCAAATACCGCGACGCCTCTCTCAAACCCATCCACGCTCACCAGTTCACCATCATCCGCTCCTTCCTGGACCTGCTCTTCTCGTCCAAGGCCTCCCTCCCGTATGGCGGCATGATCCTCGGAGCACGGTCCGCCAGCAACAACCCCGATGTGCCAGCATTCAATGTGCTTACTTGGCAAATCGTTGCTCTGAATGCTGGCATGCAACCGGCCGACGAGGGCTTCCCATTGCCGCGGCCTTACCAGTACCTCGATCCTAAACCCTTGTCGCTACTCGACCCAGCCGCAAACACTAAGGTCATGAACCTCGATGGCGTCTCCAAGCAGGAAGCAGCTTCATTGATGGAATACTACGTCTTGAGTGGGATACTCAAGGAGAACATTACCAGCGCGAATGTAGCGGAGAAGTGGGCGCTGAGTGGACAGGGAAACGTGGGCGAGCTGTGTCGATTGAGTGCAAGGGCGCGTATCGATCCGGAGAAGTCGGTGACTTTCTTTGGCACAGATGAGGTATAAGGATGGGGCAAGGCGAGCATAAGCCGAAGAGTGTGAGGGATCGGATGTAAGATACAGAGTGCAGATAGATTATATTGTGGTCGTAGCTGAAATGCTGTATCTCAACATTGTCTCAACTCGGACAAAGGCCGTCAAACATCTGCCTCTACCGGCGCCATACCTGCCAACCAGTATGCGCCATACCTTGAGGCGAGAGCGTTGGACATGGTCTCGGGTCGGTATGGGGGCTTCAATGCCAAGAGTAAGCAGCCCCTGTTGGGAAGCCGGCCTCAAACGACGACTCACTCTTCCTACGTACCTGCTTGTAATTGTCCGATCTAGAAGGAGCTGCCTCACCGTCGTTGATCTGCTGAGGGCATCCGAGCGGAAGTGTAAGCTCTTTGACTCGACGAGATGACCTGCGACGAAGCGCCCGGTGTCACTGTGATGGCTCGAACAGCACCTTCAGTCACCGTCTTGCGCTGAGTTCAATAGGTAAGGTACGCGATAACTCCACGATTCCGCAGTGACGGCAAACCCCCCCTGATTTGGATTGTAAACAAGACAAGAGGGTTCCCACGGTACGAGCATGGAGAAACATCGTTCATTCCGACTCGATTGACCTCATCGCTTCCCCGCGTTCGCGCGTTCATCCGATACCTGGGCTGGACCAGTGACAAGTACATGCAAAAGGCTCACGAGCAGTTCCTCCGAGGTACATGCTCGACGGCCAATATGCTTCAGTTGACCTCATTCTACACCCCTCCTTTTCCAAAACTGCCCGTTTTCCTGCTCAGAGCTCCTGACTGAAAGTCCTTCATCATAGCTCGCTGCCACGCTCACAACACAACAGATCTGATCATCAGCAACAAATTACTGTACAATCACCATTATGGCTACCGACTTCAGCAAGCTCCCCGATTTCGACTCCCTTCCCTCTGTCAAGGACATGCCACAGGGCTGTGCCTGGGGACAATTCGACCGCGATGGCAAGAAGGATCACCTCGGCTGCTTGAACTACCTCACCCCAGCTGTGGTGAAGGAGGCCTACAAAGAGTGCCGCGACGGCGTCTCCGTGAGCCTCAACTGGCCTATCGGCGCCATCAACACGCCGGGCTTTGCACGCAAAGGCTTAGTCCACAAGGTCTTGTCTTTCAAGGAGGGACCTTTCTCCCTGCATGGCTTCGATGACGAGGTCGAGTTCAATACCCAATGCTCCTCGCAGTGGGACTCCCTCGTGCACTTCCACCACCAGCCCAGCGGGACGGGCTACAATGGCTGTCGACCAAGCGTCGAGACCTTGACCCAGGAATTCGGCAAGGAGGACAAGGATCAATCCCTCCCAACGCTCAACCACTGGCACAGTCGTGGCGGCTTAGTGGGCCGCGGCGTGCTCCTCGACTATCGTGCATACGCCCAGGAAAAGGGCATCAAGTACAACTGCTTCGAAGACCACCGCATCACTATCAAGGAACTGGAAGACGTGGCGAAGCATCAAGGTGTCGAGTTCAAGCACGGCGACATCCTCATCGTGCGATCTGGCTTCACGGAGGATCTTGGTGGGATCTCTGCCAAGGAGCAGGAAGAGAAGCTGGGCACGCACAAGGCTGTCGGCGTTGAGGGGACAGAGCAGAGCGCCAAATGGTTCTGGAATCATCACTTCTCTGCCGTCGCGGGGGACGCTATTGCGTTTGAGGCGCTGCCGCCGAAGCGGCCGGATGGAAGTGATGGGACAATCGATGAGCTTGGTGAGTGGGCTTCCTCTCCTGATAACTTTCCTGGCCTACGTTTTCCGTGGTCTCTTTCCCTCACAAGCTTCCTTGCTAACCACTATGGACTACAGTCCTGCACCAGTATTTCCTGTCACTCTTCGGCCTCAACATCGGCGAGCTGTGGGATCTGAAAGCACTGGGTGCGAAGTGCAAGGAACTGGGCCGCTACAGCTTCTTACTGACTTCTGTCCCACTGAACGTGCCTGGGGGTGTCGGAAGCCCGCCGAACGCTCTGGCCGTTTTCTAAGCGGCATTATGTGGGATGGGAGAGGAGTTCGGCCCACGGGTCGCAAGGGCTTGAAAGTTTTGGAAGTGTATCTGGGTAGGTTGGGTTATATTGGGCCACAGGACTGCGTCAAGCACATAACGCGAGTATGGCAACGAGTCCCAAGGCAGTCGGACTTCTCAGGTAAGGTGAAAGGAGAACAGAAGGCTGACTTCTGCAGCTGGTGATCTGTGACATGGCACTATTGAGACTCATTGACAATGCATAGTGGAAGATACATAAGCAATCGCGAGCTCCAATCTCACATCCCATGGTCCATTTCATCATTCTGTGTACTATGTCGTGACGCAAGAATATCTCAGCATCGCGTTCCACCACATTCAACGACATGCCCTGATCGCGGAGGTCGTCAGACCCAACTCGGAACCGGCGCTCCGCTTCCCATCCGGTTGCCGATCGTATTGCGACGTCTGCGCCCGCGGGGCTTGCCCTCCGCTGACTTGCGACGACACAGAGGATTACGACTGCGATTGCGATTCTAAGATCCTGAAATTGCGATCAGGTGTACTGTTGGCCGCAGACCTAAGGCAGCAAGGCGGAATGTCTTGAAGACACTGTTCATGCAATTCCTTGGCATTGCTGAATACGAAGTCGTGGCCAGGAACATCAACTGATGTGACCCAGAGCGCTATCTGAAGATGTGTGGCGTTGACCCCGTGTGTTACGACATGCCTGAAGGGCCGCCCCAGTCCGGAGCTGTAATCTCCTTGCACATAGCGGTGCAAAGCATGGTATAAGTATCGCCATGAATTGTTCATGTCCCGACTGATCTAGCAAGACGTTTTCTTCTTCCTCCGCCGTCACTCGTTCAGCACTGAGATTTCGGTCTCGCCACACTCTTTTGACTTCCTTGGACTCCTCACTCAAACCAAACAGGGCCCCTTCGCATAGATATTTACCCATGACCTAATTCCAGCAGCAATAATGCACTTCCAGAAGATCACCTCCCTCCTAGCCTTGGCCTTGGCCAACGGCGTTCTCGCGAGCCCTATCGATGCTCAGGGCCCGCCGACTCTCCCTGGTCCACCAAAGCCCCCAGGACCTGGCCTTGTCGATTCTCCGAAGCCTCAGCTGCCCACTACCAGCAGCACCGCGGGCCCCGGCCCAACTAGCACCAGTGGTCCGCCTCACGTGCCAGCGCCGCCGAAGCCTGATGGAGACGTTGTTGTTCCTCCACCCGTCCTAAAGACCACTACGTCTAGCACCACGACAATCGCCACGACCTCAAGCACTACGGCGTCGTCCTCTGCTATCTTTCACTGGCCGGACTGGACCACGACCACAACCAAGAGCGCGACTACCACGGCTAGCACCACCAGCACCACGACCACCCAGTCTCTGGCAGCTACTACAACCGCAACGACCACGACCACCACGACTGCAAAGCCTCCCTTCCCAACCGGAGGGCACCCTCCGCCACCACCCTTCCCACCGTCAGGACCTCCTAAGCCACCACACGGTGCTCCTCCAGGCCCATCCACGCCAGGCCATGAAGCGCCCCCTCCACCACCAGCTGGACCTCCCAAGCCGCCTGCCGGTGCTCCCGCCCCTCCTCCGCCACCAGGTCCTCCCGGCCCGCCCAAGCCCCCACCTGCGCCAATTACCAAAACCGTCACTGAAACTCTAACTACTGTCATCACGCACTGGGTCCCCCTCCCCACGCAGCCAGGCCAGCCACCCAAGCCCGGCGCGCCCACCGTGACGCTCATCACGGAAACCCTCACAAAGACCGTCACCAACACTTACATCACTGTATCCGTACCTGAAGCTACGCCTGCGCCGCCTCCTCCGCCGCCAGCGCCCGTTACCGTGACTGTGGTTGTTCCGGGACCGCAGAAGACTGAGACGAAGACGGTGACGGTGACAGCGAAGCCGTCGTGGGTATCGGGGAAGCCTGTTGCGCCGGCGGAGACGGTGACGGTGACTGCGAAGCCACCTCCCGCGCCTGCTGTCCCGACTGTGACGGTCACGAAGGGTGGGGAGTGGTGCCCTCAGTAGGAAAGGCACCCTATATCTGGATGTCAGCATGAAAGGCGAGAGCAGGCGCGGCTAGGTGAAAGAAGGAATTGAAAGAAAACGTTGGCATGAGCACGAAGGAATGTTGAGGACGACCATGGTTGGAGCTGCTTGCAATTGTTGTTCTTTTCTATAGTAATCATTTCTTCTGGCATATATACACTTTATCTTCTTCGAGCTACGCAATTTCAGCCATAGATAGTGAAGCTCGTCAATCGAAACGGGCTTCTGATTGCGGTGCTGCTTGCTCGCCTGCCTCACTGTACTGGGCTGTACTGTAATGCATCCGCTCCTGATCTCTTGAACACGCTCCCCCGAAGTACTCGCTGCTCACAGCGTGACAACCAACTTCTCCGCACTGACCCCCCGCTTCATCTCCTCCACCGCTCCCGGCACACTTTCCAACCCATGGCCCACGACCCGCGCCGGCGGGCTCGGCACAAATGTCCCACTCCTCAACGCTTCCGGCAGGTAATCTCGCCAGATCGCTTTCGCTATATCTTCATTTGGCGGCAGCACCGCCTTTGGCGCCAACACCATGCTGCTCGTGACGTTGGGCGCTTCGGCTGTTTCCAGCGCGGAGGCGACCTTGCCGCCGCCGAGTTGCGAGACGATTTGGGAAACTGTGGAGGCGGTTGAGGCGTACCAATTGCATCGTAGGCGCGACGAAGTGGGTGCCGGATTGTTGGATGAGGGAGATGAGGTCGGGGATGATGGCTGGGGAGGTGTAGTCGAGGACGTGGCTTGCACCGAGCGATTTGACGAAAGCGAAGTTTCGGGGGGAGGAGGTGGAGATTATGGTCAGGCCGGAGGCGGCGGCAAGTTGGATTGTGGATGCGCCGACGCTGCTGGCGCCGCCCCAGACTAAGATTGTTTTGTTCAAAGAATTTTGCTTCGTTGTCGATGTTGGGAGTGGTAGCGCAAGGAACTCAGGGTCATAGAGGCCATGGACGGCTGTGTCGATGGACAGTGGAAGCGCTGAGCCCGCGGCGAAGGTGACATTGTCGGGCAAAGGCGCGGTGGCGCTGGCCGGGACGATGGTGTATTTCTGGAAGCCGGAGTGGGCGTAGTCTTTGGTCCAGAGGAACAGTGCGTGAGCGATGACGCGCTGGCCGATGTGGAATGGGGATTGCTCGTTCGTGCCGTTGTCTGAGCCTATCTCGACGATGTCTCCTGCTACGTCGAAACCAAAGCAAGCGGGCCAGCTTTCGATGTACCATCCTTCATCGCGAAGCTTCCAGTCGGCAGGATTGATGGCAACGGCTTTGTTCTCGATAAGGAGCTGGCCTGGTCCGGGATGGTGCAGTGGTGCAGGACCTACGGTTCCGTGGTCGCCCTTTGAGGCGTACCATACTGCTTCATTCGTCCTTGTCGTCATGATGTGTACGTGGGGTTGGTGAGACGGTGGAATTGCTGAGTTCTCGATAGAATTGATGGAGTGCTCCTGGTATCCAGGGCCCTGACGAGCGGGTAGAGGGGTTCTTATAGTTCGTACTTACCAGAGCCGATATGTTCACTGAACGCCAGGCACGGTATTCCGGTATACAGGGATATTCGGATCCTCCGTCATGCGGCATACTCCAATTCTCAAAGCCGGCGAGGTGACGCTCGTTGCATTTTTAGCGACCCATCCAATGATCGTGCTCAGAGCATCTGTGTTTGTCAACCATCATTGACAGCCGACGTTACGGTCGACGTTGCTTCGACATCACAATTGTCAGCAGCCTGGACTTCGCAAACTAACCAGAAGCAGACTGATAGATCGACTCGACTCGAAGTTTATCTTCCGTACAGGCACCGAATCGAGCCGTGCTCTTAGGCGCCAGCTGGCCATTTGCAATGCCTTCGCATCACGATAGCAAACAACGCAGACTCGAACGGCAGAGGTGGCGACGGCACTCATGGGTGTGATATGGAATCGTACATGACGCATGTGGTCTTGGTGTTGCTGCCCGAATTTGCCGTACTGAAGTGCTTACCTAAGGCAGCCGAAGCAAGCACCTGCGCCGGAGATGCCCTTGGAAACGCATCGCATCGTCCAGGCGCAGACAAACATGGCCATTCTCGATTGTTATATATCTGCCTGACTCGACAACGAGTGCCTTGATGGATCGCGTGTTGCAACTTTTGCAGGCACCGCTGATGCAGCTGTCTGCTTCCGCTCTGGCAAGCATCGCGAGGCAGCTGGGCGACTTATTAGGGGCATGTCAATGCCTCTTTCGCCGTCCTTTCTCCTGAGCGGGGGCGCCCAAGCACACTTCGAGCACGGACATGGCTTTCAGCACAGCGCCAACGCACAATCGACGAGCCGACTGATGAGACTCATCGATTCATAGTCCAGCGAACGGCAGCGTTGCAATGGTGCTCTGGCATATGATGCAATGATTTGGTGACAACGGATATCGGCTTTTCGCAGCAAGCTTGGAGGAGGCTGAGGGCGCCGAGCTTTGACGCGGTTGGCTTGCCCCTGAGCGATCTTTTCGGCTTGGCTACTTGGTGGAGGGTTTTAGGAACAAAGAAACCAATGGGGACAGCGAAATGCGCCGCAATCTCAACCTGGTCGGACCTGCGTCGTTTCATCGAGGCACCCCCTGCACGATGCGCCGTCGCGAAAAGACCTTACCGTCGACCTTACTGCCGCCGTATGTGCTCCCTTCTTGCTCCCTTCATACCTTCTACAGGTCATCGTCGCTCCTTCCGGCTCCCGCCATCGTCAGTCATTCACCTCGTCGCTCTGGATAGCGGCTGCCAGTCTTTATCTCAAACACTCTGCTTTTAGAATTTGTCCAGCAACTCATCAACATCCTCCACATTCTTCGTTGAATTCAATTGTGCACGGCCCCAAGAAGCGTCATTTGACAGACGCTCTCTTCGTTTCCTCTCCCTTGCGCGTTCTACAGTCCAAATTTCAATCACACACGACACAATGCACCTCCTAACGACAGCCTTGCCTTTGTTGGCACTGGCCGGCTCAGCGTTGGCTCAGACATTCTCTGACTGCGACCCGACAAAGGTCGGGAATTGCCCACCCAATCAGGCGCTGGGCGTCGACAATTACACGATCGACTTCACCCAGAACATGATGAGCAAAGACGTATGGAACGTCACTACTGGCGCGATTGACTACAAAGACGATGGCGCAACTTTCCGGATAGGCGCGAAAGGCGAACAGCCTCTTGTAAAGACAAGATTCTACATCTTCTTCGGGCAGGTCGAGGTCATCATGAAGGCTGCTCCAGGTCAGGGTATCGTGTCATCCATCGTGCTGCAGTCTGATGATCTGGATGAGGTAGATTGGGAATGGATCGGTGGGAACTCGACATACGTGCAGACAAACTATTTCGGCAAAGGTAACACAACCTCATTCGACCGGGCTGCTTGGCACGAGGTCACTGGTCCCGATACACAAGAAGACTTCCACAACTACACACTCGATTGGTCGAAGGAAAAATTGGACTTCTACATCGATGGCAAGGTCATTCGTACACTCAAGTACGAAGACGCCAACGGCGGCAAGAACTATCCTCAGACCCCATCCGATGTCCGTCTTGGTATCTGGCCTGGTGGTGACTCTGCCAGCGAGGGCACTCGAGACTGGGCTGGAGGCGAGATCGATTACAGCAAGGTGCCCTTTGACATGGTTGTCAAGTCAGTCCGTGTGTCTGATGCCAGCAATGCTACCGAGTATGTCTGGGGTGATCGCACAGGCGACTGGCAGTCGATCCAGCTCAAGACGTAAGCTCTATACTCTCCTTCTTTTTGTCAAAGCTAACAATCTACAGTGACGCCAAGGCTATCAAGCTCGATGGAGAAAACAGCCAATCGACCACTCAATCGGTACAACAGAAGTGGAACGGCCTGTCGCAAACCGCCAAGATCGCCATCATCGCGTCAGTCTGCGGTGTTCTTGGTCTCGGCGCCGCCGTCTTCATCTTCTGCTGCTTCAAGCAACGCCGTCTTGGAAAGCACGAACGCCTCATCGAGGATGCCAAGTTCGAGAAGAACCAGTCTGAGTTGATGGCATATCGCGCCGACATGGCAAGACAGCGGAGTGAGAAGTTGGCGCAGGCTCAGACATACGCAGTACCTGCCGGTCACGTTGGCAACATTGGAGCCTACATCCAGCCTCCACGAACGCCTGTCAACGGTGGCGCCAGTCCGTTGATGGGCGGCTACCAACAGGGAGGTTATCAGCGGTACTGATCAAGGACGCAGCAAAATGCTGGAGACTCAGTCCAGCTTCACGGCTGCTCCGGTATCGCGACGCCATAGGAAGATCTCGGTATGTCACGTTTCTGAGGGCAAAGTATTGGCTATGCAGTAGTCGATCCAAGGGAGGGAGGCAACAGGCCAACTGCGAGGAGGGTGGTGAAATGGTTGTAGATCTACTGTAAGCTGTCACAGCGCACGATATCTTCCCAATTTAACGAGAGCGTTTGCTACTTTCATGAAGTCCTATCCAGGTGTTGATCGTCTCAGTGAGTGCCTTTCGAGCGAGCACCCGACGATTTGACATGTATTGAATGCGGGGTGCTTTTGTTTGGGTTGGAGAAAGCAGTCAGACGCTTCAAGTGACGTGAACTTGAAGTGACATGACCACCACTTCAATCCTTTTCCGTACGACCATCTGTCTTTTCCGTTTGGTACCCCTTCATCCTCAGTCGCAAAGGTGACACAGCCTGATCCATGGTATAAGACCGTTCTTCTGCGCGCGCCGCGCTTTTCTCTCTGTCATAATCCTCCCATCCCCCGCCCTGCCAACTTACTGCCTGCCAAACCGTCACACCATGGCCTCCCCACCCTCCAACGGCAGCCACCCCGAAGGCGTCTTCTCCTTCCTCGACACCGACCTCTACAAACTCACCATGCAATGCGCAGTCCTCAAATTTTTCCCCTCCATCGAAGTCGCCTACGCCTTCACGAATCGCACCCCGTCCATGCGCCTCAACCGCGCCGCGTTCGCTTGGCTGGAAACACAAATTGCGAAGTTGGCGGATATTACGCTTAGCTACCGTGAACTGGGGTTTCTGAGGAAGCACTGTCCGTACTTTGGGGATGAGTATCTTGGGTTCTTGCAGAATTTTCGGTTAAGGCCGCGGGAGCAGGTGCGGTTGAGGTTTGAAGGGGTGGATGAGGAGGGGTATGGGGATTTGGGGATCGAGGTGGCAGGGTTGTGGGTTGAGACGATATTGTATGAGATTCCGCTGTTGGCGTTGACGAGTGAGGCGTTTTTTCGGTTTGTGGATACGGATTGGGGGTATGAGGGGCAGGAGGAGAAGGCGTATGAGAAGGGGGTGAAGTTGTTGAAGGGCGGGTGTAGTTTTTCGGATTTTGGGACGAGGCGGAGGAGGGATTTCGAGACACAGAGACGGGTGGTCAGAGGATTGGTTCGCGCGAGTAAGGACGTTTCTGGACCGGGAACCGGGACGCTCAGCGGGACGAGTAATGTGTACATGGCGATGGAGAGTGGCATAAACCCGATCGGCACGGTGGCGCATGAGTGGTACATGGGCATTGCGGCAATCACGGACAACTATGAGACGGCGAACGAGCAAGGACTGCGGTTCTGGATGCAGTGCTTTGGTAAGGGTGTCCTGGGTGTGGCGCTGACAGACACTTTTGGGACGCCGAATTTCTTTAAGGCGTTCAAGAAGCCGATACAGGCGAGGAGACGGTCTTCGGCTGCATATGATGCTGCGAAGGAGGCTGTACAGCAGCCATCGTTCGCGGAGGTGTACACTGGCATCCGCCAGGACTCTGGAGATCCGAAAGAGTATGTCAAGCTGGCTGCGGAGTTCTACGAGGCGCATGGCTTCCCGAAGCGGACGATTGTCTTCTCAGACTCACTGAATGTGGATTTGTGCTTCGAGTACAAAAAGGTCGCCGAGCAGCATGGCTTTGTGCCATCGTTCGGGGTGGGGACTTTCTTCACTAACGACTACACACACAAGAGCAGTCCGGAGACGAAGTCGAAGCCGCTGAACATTGTCATCAAGTTGTCAAAGGCGGGCGGACAGCCGGCGGTGAAGATATCGGATAATGCTGGGAAGAATACCGGCGATGCGAGTGCTGTGAAGCGGGTAAAAGACCAGCTAGGATACACCGAGGGAGGCTGGGAGGGTGTTGAGGAGAACTCGAGGTGGTGAGCTTTGACGATGAGCCGTCAGCGACACGCAGAGAGCACATACAATGATGCAGAAAATGCTTGCAACGAAGCGATGTATCTGCCATCGATCGTGGTTCAGACATGTGCTTGGAGTGAAGTCCAGGGCGGCGTACCGCGACCAAGCGCGGGCGATGGCCGGGCTATTCGAACAGGCCGACGTCGAGCTTCGTGCTAGGGAGTTGCTGGTCTATTGAGTGTTCAGTGCGACACGATGGACCTTTGGTCTGATGGCCAGGCTGAAACATCCTGGAAGGCATCCCGGAAAATTAATGTTGCAGCCTTGCACGGTGGCACCACAATTTCGAGGGTCATCAGACTGTGGGCCCGACAAGGACTTTGGTCAGCTTGTCGATGATGTTCGAAGCAGGCGACGACTTCGATTGCACTGGAGCCTGAGGCGATCTGCAATGTCTGCCATCGTGAGGTCCGTTAAGCCAGTTCTACAGAAGCAACGCAGCAACAAAACGACGACGAGCCTGAGGATTTCGCACGATGAGTGGAGGAGGACAACCCATGCTAACGAAGATCGAATTTCGCGATTGACCTCGGGTAGCGCTGACACCAATAATTGGTGATTCTGCAAATGCTCTGTGGTAGTACTGAACATTCGTCTTTACTATTACACGCAAAGTTCAGCGCACACAGTCAGCAAGTCCTGCATCACAGGAACTGGTTATATTCGGCTGTAATGCTGCGAAATGGGCGACAAAGTTTCGAGCTTTGTCATCACGTTGTACTGTGCTGAGGACATGGAAAAGGCCGACTTGGGGTCAGATCCTGAAGCTTGATATGCCGTTGTCGTAATGCAATTTGGCAGATCTGTGCCTGCTGTTACTTCCCGTAGGATGGTAGTATGAACGGACGGCAGCGACCGGCCATCGGCGTGGATCGTCAGGCGCACGACGATTGCGCTGTCAAAGACCGAGCTCTTGCAGTTGCTCTGGCACAACAGGCACTGTTTTGAGGGCAGGCGCCAGTTTGTGATAGATGTCAACGGCGGTCGCGAGGTCCCCGGAGACCATCACCTGTGGATTACTGGCCTTGGACCTCCTGTGGAACTTGCAGGGTTGGGCAAGATTGCGAGCACCGCAAAGCGAGCAGACAACGAGCTTGGATGTTACGCTTAAAATGATCCAGGGTTTGCCTGATTGATCTAAGGACACGAGATCCCCGAGGTTAGATTCAGCTTAGAGGGCACAAAGGGTCGTGCCAGTCAATCAATCAACTGTTCAAAACTCCGGCGTCGCACGGTACGGGTCGGCTGGATGCAGTGTGCGGTCATTGACTGGTAAAAGAACTCATCGGCCTTCCTTATGCGCGTAACAGAAGCGTGACATTGAGCAGCGAACAGGTGCTGACCAAAAATAAACCCGTGGCGAGTGCGCTGTAGAGTTGGGCTGTACTAGGGAATAAGTCGTGCATGAAGGGGCTAAGCCGCGGTTCTGGGCGGCTTCGAGAATGTCGGTGCCTTCCAGTCAATTGGGGACGAAACCTCAAAAATGGAATGATTATGCTTGCCCGTGTAGAAGATTCGATGAAACATTTGCCTGTTCAGACAGTTTTATAGACGCTTGAGCTCGTTGTCGATGGAACTTGCGACTAGCAGCAAATAGTTCGACGAGACGCTAGAACAATTGGGGGCTTGGCCGGTGCTGGCTCAAGTTTGAGAAGAGAGGGAAAGATCACTCAGCCGCCGGCAGTACGAGTGCTTCTGCTTAGGCCCCTTCAATTATTCTATACCATTGCACTCTTCATTACCGCAATCACATCGCCGACTAAACATTGCTTCCTTTCTGTTTTCTTACAGTCGCACCTCTTTTTCCATTGTCTTCTTCTACCAGTCTATTCAGCGAAAATGAGTGTATGCTGCCCCGTCCCCTTGCTTCCGCTGTCCGCGTTTCACAAGCTCTCTAAGCCGACGAGTCCGCGCGCTGACACACATGATCACAGTACAATCAAGGTGGACAGCAAGGTGGCTACGGCTCATACAATCCCTATGGCCAGAACCCAAGTCCATACGGAGACTCTGGCAATCCATATGACCAGCGCGGAGGACAACAGCAAGGCGGCTATGGCCGACCGGGCATTCAACAACAGGGCAGCAGCAACTACGATGATCCTGAGCGACAGGCTCTCAATCAGCAACCTAGTGGCGGCTATGGTAAGTCCTAAGCTCAACCTTGTTGTCGCGAGCTGACGAGCTCTCCAGAGATGTCAAACATGAACGGCAACGATCCCAATCGCCTGCTCAACGAGACTCGCAGCATCGATCGCGCTATCGATCAACTCGAGCAGGACCTCGAACGCCTCAAGCTCATGCACCGACGCGCCGAAGATGACTCTGGCTCACAAGTTCAGCCAGAAGTCAACCGTCTGTCATCCGAGATTATGGAAACATATCAAGGCTTAGTTGCTCGTATCAGGAGACTCAAACAAGATCCCGAGTCAGGCAATCCCCGCAACGCACCTCAAGTCGGCAAGGTCGACCGTCGCATCAAGACGATGATCAATAAGTTCCAGCAGGCAGACAGTGATCACCGCAAGAAGCTTAATGAGCGGAGCGCTCGTGAGTACCGCATCGTGCGGCCAGATGCCAGCGATGCCGAGGTGCGGGAAGCCATTGAGGATTCAGGCAATCAGCAGATTTTCAGCCAGGCGGTATGGATGAGCCCCTTATCGAGGACGAGATTCGTCTACTAATACCACGCGCAGCTCATTAACTCTGACCGCCGCGGCCAGGCCCAGAGCATCTCGAACAACGTGCGACAACGACACCAAGCCATTCAGAAGATCGAACAGGACATGATAACACTCGCGCAACTGTACCAAGATCTCGAGGCTCAAGTCATTCAGCAAGAACCGGCAGTCATGCAAATCGAACAGCGCGGCGAGGAAGTCAACGATCACGTGGCCAAAGCAAACACCGAGCTTGATGGTGCAGTCGTGAAAGCGCGTGCTGCACGCCGCAAGAAGTGGTGGTGCGCTGGCATTGTCTGTGAGTTTGGCTCTGCGCAAGCACTCCCGTTGGCTGAGGCTCGGTCACTGACTATCTACGCGTAGTGCTTATTATTATCATTCTGGCGGTTGTCCTTGGCGTTGTCTTCGGACGTAAGTAGACCTCCGCCGGGACGTCGAAGTTCGATCCAGGCCATCAAGCGCACCAGCCTGAAAAGCCGGCGAATGTGTCGATTCGATCCAGGCCATCAAGCGTAACAGCATGAAAAGCCGGCGGATGTGTGTCTGCCTTGAGGACATATCAGATCTAACTCTCATACCAGACGGTTTCTAACCTTTCCTTTGTCTACACTTCTGGTTGGGCTTCTTGGCGATTACAGGTGCACAGCTACGCCCGCCGATTTGGTGACGTGCAGAGTGTTGTTGTGTGTGTTTCAAGAGCGATGTTTTAGCAGGCCATACAGATTCGAACTTTGGGATATGCGCAGTTGATGCTATTAGCGCATTCCACCGACCACTCCGACATTTCCTGCGTACGAACGCGTACCCGATCAAGTTCATACACTATGCCTGTGCGCTCGACTCTTCTTCGACTCAAGCAGCAAAACAAGAGCAGGTGACCTTTGCAGAAGGGAGGCTTGGCAGCTACTGGGAGATCTTGCCTTGGTCCTGGAACAGGGAGATGGTGAGCACACCGCCATCTACATACACGTAAAACCTTATCGAAACAAGATTCCCTTCTGCTGGAGGGGCATCCTAGAGAGAAAGAAGGGCAGGCAATCGCAGACACAACAACACATCATGAAAGGTCTGATGAAGCATTCTACACCTTGCTCTGGGAAGCATGCCCTTGGAAAAGTTCTCGAAACCGCGAAAGAAAGATGTACAGTTCTCTTTGTCGCCCTCGCCCAGACGGCCAGCAGAGTCGTGTTGTGCGCGAGGTTAGCATGGGTCTCTGAAGGAAAAGGCGTTTTGGGTTTCTTCCCTTGGTCTGGTCTAGAAACTGATAGCCTACTGCCCATAATAATCCCCGTTATACACTGTTTGAAATCTGGCCGTAATCACCTAGTTCGGAGATGGAGCAGGCGCCCCACGTAATTCATGATCACCACAGCCTGCTGGTGGCACTGTCCAGTGCCTGGCGGACAACCTCTTCTGAGCCCGGGTACCGTCCTAATAGCATGATCTGGGCACCTCCTCCGTGGAAAGTACCGAAGCTTGAGCGTCGAGCCCAGACCCTTGATACTGACAACTGCGCCTGTCTCTGTGAATGCCTCTTGCCCGAGGCCCTGCTTCATCGAATGTGATGGATGCATCCGACTAAGGCAGACAGGCTGTTTGAGCTCGGCATGGCCGTCCACTGCTCAGCGCTGAGGACTGTCGCCGCCCCGATGAGGCTCTTGTGGGGTCGCATGCCTGTGTGAACGCAAGACCCGAGAGCCGCTGCTGGCCAGAAATCGCGGAGTCAAGCCTGCCGGCCATACCGCCTGGACCCATCGTGCTCGATCTGAACATCGTCATTGTACATTGCAGTACACCATCAATCAAGCAAAGCCGGTGACTTGATCAATCACTCCGCAGCAGTAGCCTTAGCTTTCAGTTTCTCCTCTTCCTCGGGCGTCTTCGTCCTCAGCTGCAGCGCGTGAATCCCTCCCTCGCGCTCGAGCTCCTCCATCAACAATCCATACACAACCCGATGCCTGGCGGGCTGCATCTTGCCCTTGAATTCCTCCGATACAACATTCAGCGCGAAGTGTGTCTCCTTGGATGTGACGCCTTGCATAGCCTTGTGGTGTGAATGGAGATGTGAGTCATTCCGGATCTCCAGTATAGTCGGGTTGAGTGCCGAGGTGAGCTTCTGTCGGATGGTGTCCGCTATTGGTGTTGTGGACGTGGCCATGGTGCGCGTCGGGAGGGCACGTAGCGGGCGAGACAGTAGCGCCCGACGCATCGGATCGTGGCTCGACTGATGTTTCGTGAATATCGGACAAGGCTTAGGTCTTCTCGATATTGTTGGGAGGACAATATGGGTCGGTGTGCCACCCGGAGACATTTCAACTGCCGCCCCGTTCATTTGGAGATGCCGATCGTGAACTTTTTGCCCTGAGGATCTAGAAGAACTCCAAGAAATCCAATTGTCAGATCCGCCTCGATCGAGGTCAAATCTCAACATCTGCGGAATTGAGCGTCTAGGGCCTCATTCGGGGTCCCAGTGGCCCAGAAGGCGGTCAGGGAAACAATGTTGGCCTCGCTGACATGCGACTTTCTTTCATTCTTTCCGGTGTGAAGAGGAGGACAACTTTGAAGGACGTCATCATTCATCACGGTCTGGGAGCACACGAGCAATATACCTTGAGGCCATTCCACCGACACGGTCCCTACCGCACCCACATCCGCATGGCATCAACGCTGCCTCGCACGCCGATCTTCAATGCGATCGCTAAACATGATCCAGCATCACTGGCGATAGTGCACAGCTCGTCCGACCGCTCGTTTAGCTACGGAAGCCTGCTGCACGATGTCGCTGCTGCGAAAGATAATCTTACCGCCATCACTGGTGGGAAGTCGTTAAGGGGCGAGAGGATAGCGTTCCTGGCAGAGAACGGCTACGACTACGTGGTCACCTTTCTGAGCATATTGGCACACAATGCTATCGCACTGCCGCTGGCGTTCACACATCCAAGCTCGGAGCTGAGGTATATCCTCGAGAACAGTGAGGCAGCGCTAGTCTTGTCAACGGAGAAGTTTCAAGAGAAGGCGGAGGATGTGCTGCGGAGCGGGAGAGAGGATGAGAAGATGTCACATACGCCCAAGCTGGAGATCCTAAGCAAGATCGAGACGGGCGCAACGAGTGCAGAGAATGTCAAGTTTGAGGACCGCTCACTACAAGACGCAGGGTTCATGCTGTACACATCCGGCACCACGAACCGGCCCAAGGGCGTCGTGCTCTCCGTGGACAACATCACCGCGCAAGCACAGTCTCTGATCGAAGCATGGCGGTACGCACCGTCCGACCTCCTCCTGCACGTCCTTCCGCTGCACCACATCCACGGCACGATCAACGCACTCTTCACGCCCTTGATCGCCGGCTCGACAATCGAGTTCGCCTACCCTTTCAACGCGGATACGGTGTTTAAACGCCTCGCGCTACCTTTCCTCCCAGACGTACCCTCCGACAAGCGGCCCGTAACCTTCCTCACAGTCGTGCCTACAATCTACAACCGCCTCCTCGCCTCCTTCCCTCAGCTAGACGCCGGAATGCAAACAGCCGTCAAGACCGCCATCTCGCCCGAACATATGCGCGTCAACATCTCCGGCAGCGCCGCACTGCCCACACCTACGAAGCAGGCGTGGACGGACCTCAGCGGCGGGAACGTCTTGTTGGAGCGCTACGGGATGACGGAGGTGGGCATGGCATTATCCTGCGGTTTAGCATACGAGGATCGCGTCGACGGTAGCGTGGGCTGGCCCCTCCCCTCGGTGCAGGTCCGCCTGGTAGACACAGAGACCAACGAAGTCATCCAGCCCGGGCAAGAGCAAGCCCCAGATGGGAAACAGCGCGAAGGCGAAATCCAACTCCGCGGCCCAACCATCTTCAGAGAATACTTCCGCAACCCCGCCGCCACAGCCTCGGAATTTGTCGACGACGATGGAGATGGGTTGGGGAAGTGGTTCAAAACAGGCGACGTCGCAATCCGCCAACCCGGCCCAACAGGAGCCGGCAAAAGCGATCAGAAGTGGGCCCAGGGGCCAATGTATTTCATCCGCGGCCGTAAGTCCGTCGACATAATCAAAACGGGCGGCGAGAAGGTGTCTGCTCTCGAAGTCGAGCGTGAGCTCCTATCACTACCGGAGGTAGCGGAAGCAGCCGTCGTGGGAATACAGAACGAACAGTGGGGCCAGAAGGTCGCCGCCATTGTAGTCTTGAGCGAGACCGGCAAGACTGCAGGAAAGGGCGGGAAAGCCTGGGCTGCCTTGGACATGAGGCGGGCCTTGAAAGACAGATTGGCAAATTATAAGGTGCCGATGGAGTTGAGGGTTGTGGATGGCATTCCCAGGAATGCGATGGGCAAGGTCAATAAGAAGAGTCTGGTTAAGGAGGTCTTTCCGGAGGCGTCGTGAAGGGCCTAAGGGGGGAAAGCATAGTTTGGCGTTTCGAGGTGGTGCATTTGGGCAGGCTGTCTCTTGTTGGGATTGCATAGAGTATAGGTAAATCTCAGCTCGATGGATATGCTAATTCACTACTAGCCTATAGTACAAGCTCTCAGTGCCCCTAGAAGACCCAATGGCTATATGCACTGTGCATCTTCACTGTGTCCTACGCCTGGCGCTGGATGTGAGACTCGGCTGACGGCTACTCTTACGTCCATCGAAGCTCTCGACGAGCATCATGGAAGCTACAGGGGAAGCACGAGTGAGGTCAAATGGCCTCGGATCAACGTGACATGCAGCTCTGAAAACAATCATGAGAATGCAGAATGTGATTTCGATATCTACTCCATCAGCGCCTACGCTATTTCAGAAAAAAGCCCACAGAGCCCGCCTGGCGGCCACATTCACATACAACTGCCCGTAGAAGAAGCCGGACGACGCGCCAATTTGCCCTTCAGGGCCTCCCGAACCACACGAAACTTGCTCTCTTTCTTCTCCTCCTTCTCCAGAACAACACGAGCAGGAATCACGCGCCCACCCTTCAGCTCCACCAGCTTCGTACCCGTATAGATGGGCGTGATGGCGCGAGCAGCAAGCAATCCTCCCACCGGAACGCGAAGCGCAACGCCGACGTTGTTGGCAGCGGCAGGGACAGGCGGGAGGAGGGAGACGGTGTGCTTCATGCTGGGATGCAAGTAGAAACCTGCATCGACACAGCAACCACGGAACGAGACGCGACGCAGCTTGCTCGGGTCGAACCAGTTGACGAAAGGGATGCCGTCGACGACGAAGTTCATGAGGTTGAGCTCCGCAATGGAGAGGAAACGGTGGTATGACGGGAGCGCGCTGTCGTTGGTGGCAGCGGCGGAGCCAGGGCGTTCTTGATGGCCAGGTCGTCGAGGTACTCGCCGGAGCCGAAGGAGGGGTCGAGGCGGCCGCTGCCTTGGTTGCCGAGGTAGGCGGGCTCGAGGTCGTCGTCGTTGGTGAGAGCGGGAGAGATGTCCGAAGACATGCTGGGGCGAGGGGTGATGCTTGGGAAGATGGTCCAGTTGCTGTCGATGACGCGGTTTGGATGGTTGGTGTTGGTGTTGAAGAGGGGAGGGAGCGACATCTCAAGTGTGAGGACTTCTAGGTTTGGATTGGCCCAGACGACGCGCCAGATTACGGGTTGGTAGCTGGAGGGAGTTAGTCAGGGGTACAGGGAGGATTTTGGCAGGCTAGACGTACCTCTGCATCATGCCACATAGCTGCAGGACCTTGAGGTTGCGGAAAGAAACCAGAGGTTCGAGCTCGTGGATAGGAAAGATGTGGTCGTCCCCAGCAGGATCATCGTGGTCGGAGTCGTCTTCGGGCAAGAGGAATTTCGCACGAGGATTGAGACCGTTCTCCTTCATGGAAATGGACCAGAAGAGATCGAGCTTGAGAATAGACTGCTTGCGATCGAGCTCCTTAAACAAGCGCGGTCGGAAATGCTCGATTGGCTTGGATTCTCCCAGCTTGTGCGTGTCGTGTGTGCTGAGAAGTCAGGATTTCGAGTCTCTGACCAAAAGAGCGCAGCGGACTTACATGAGGCCCATCTTGTTGCTTCGTTCCGTCGCTAGAGCGCTTGAGGATGGCTATGCTCTGACAGGTTGTCTTGTCCTGGGATGCCCGGTACGCCGCACTGTGAGGACGTTCTTAGTGCGACTGTTAGGTGGGAACCCCGAGAGCAGCTCAAATTTCTTCGCAACAGAAAGTGCGCAAAGTGAATACGCAGGCAGAAACTTGTCTTGGCCTTGCCGTTGCTGGGAAACATGAGGTTGGGGGATCCAGAGGGTTCTCTGCTCAATCACAGCCAGATAACGTCCCTGTCAGGTTTGCTTGAGTGCTCAGTAACGGGCCACAACAGCAGCAGACCAAACCCAGACCATGGCACTTCCACACAAGAACACTCTCCAGATGCCCAGGGTAAATGGTGTCACTGCTTTGTGCACTAGTCCAGCAAGTTATGATATCAAATATATCGACCATTGGGGTCCATCGACTGAGACTTTACCACTTCGTGACTATGGGCCTGGCTGGTCCTCAGTCGCTATTGCTGGCATTCGTCGAGATCACAGGCTGTCTCTTCGATTATGAACAGACATCTGCCCGAGGATTGATGGCGTACATCAGCATCCCGTGTCCATGCATAAAGGTACGTCTTTGTGTTTCTATGCCAAGCTTTACACCCAGGCGAGCAGGCAGGTGCGTCGAAAACCACCATGTTCTCCCAAAGGCTGGGTAACGGCGGCCATGTTGGCGAGAAACCTACTCGAGTATGTCTCGCGATGGCAGTGAGTATGGTGGTAACGATAGTAGTCTTACATCGAGGCGCTTCGCGACAGACAGATGTGTATTCTTCTTCATGGGGAGGGAAGAAGGAAGGAAGTGTTGTGGCCAGATCTGCTGCCTGCAGACGCCATTATACTAGCATTTATGGATGAGAGACGCGTCTTGTGCTAGCACAGGCCTTCTCTATAGGAGCTCGCTGTGCAGCAAACATTCATACATATACTAACAAAGAAGAGCGCGTGAAGTGTGAAGACGTGAGGTTAAGGCTTCACACCGCTAAGGGGCTTTTGTGTGGACCCAGGCAAACCCAATCATTGCAAGACCCTACAGGCGATGAAGTCACACCCCCGCCGCAACGTGATGATGCTCATCGAACACAATCAATCGCAGTCAGTGGTTCAGCTTCCAAAATTGTCGGTCTTGATAGCATCCTGGATCGCCAAAGATTCGAATATGGGTCGGTGAACACCACACGAAGATGGCGCCAATCCGCCGCTACCTGCGCATCAGCCGCCACTCAGTACTCGAGTGCCGCATTTTCCTCGAGAACCACGCAGATCGCGATCGCTGGCTGTTGAATCCACAAGATCCGGCGCTGAATCGTATTTTCGAGGCGGTGAAGCCGTATGTGCTTCCCAAGCTGCGGGAAGAGAATGAGAGAGTCAAGAGCAAGGGCAAGAAAAAGAAGAGCATAAAAGATGTCATTGTTAAAGACGATTTCCAAGTGGCAGTCTTCCTGACGGAAGCGACCACTCGGCACGCTCTTATGATTAAGAATAAGACCTTCGAGGACCGTGAGCCGATCAAGAGCAACAGCAGCAAGATGCTAGATGCTGATCGAGCACCCGTTACAATTGCCGACGAAAGTGACGATGATGACGGACGATTGGCTGATATCCCTATGGCGACGAATGACTCCGACAACGAAGAGTCTGTCCCCTCAGCTGCTTCGGCGGTTGCACGCGATGATAAGAAGAAGCTAGCATTTACCACCACCTACGATGGCTTCAACATCTGGGGTTTTGTCCTGGTTCTCATGGTAGAGCGAAAAGGCGGTCCTGGGAAGAAGACCTCCAGCAAGGGCGAGGCGCATGGGCAAGCATTGATGGAAGAATGGATTGCTACACAGCGGGAACAGCTGGAGGACTGAAATGCGCCGCTCTCTGGAAGGAAGTCGTAGAATGGATGCGGAATGGCCCGCCGGGCTCGCTTCCAGAGTCTTCTCACTAGAGCAGAGCCATATCCGTTTCGGACGCAAAGCGCTATGCCACAGCCTGTTCGGTACGTGAGGCGCACTACTGCAACGCAAGTCCACGCAAATACTCGACATTTCAGCCACGCGCCGAAGATTCTCGATAAAAGGAGGTCTTCTGATCTGCGAAAGGACGAACAGGTATGGTAACGAGCAATAGCCAGCGCCAGTGCTCGTATCCCGCGCCGACAGGTGGGTCTGGGGCTTTCAGCCGCCCATTTCCACGTGGTCAGTCAATTTCTGACGCAGGGAGAGCGCATGGAACCCCTTGCATTAGCCCGACCTTCTAGAAGCCTTCGACCTCCAGGCCAAGATTGCTTCAATCTCGATCCTTTTTCAGCTCAGAAGTTCGGAAGCTCACAAAATGTTCCGTACTGGTCGTCGTAACCTTGTAATTGCAGCCAAGTACGTGTTCTACACAGCTACGATGTCTACTGCCTGTTGAGATTCCGCTGCCAGAGCAACATGATCGACGCTTACTGACTCGGTGTCAAAAGCACGCGGTGCTTGCATACTATTTAGTCGCATTTGCCGAGATTTCGTCACCGCTTGCTGAAACACTGAAACGCGCAATGCTGACAGTCAGCAAAAGGTGCGATGGTCGTTTCGAGACTGCGAGTGCATCGAGCTGCCACAGATTTCTGAAGCGTGACAGCTCCGAAGCACGAAGCTGATGGTGCTACACCGTAGCCATGTTCGCCTACATCGCTGTTGCAACTCCAACCGCGCGGCTCAGCCTCAATTCTGGAGGCCGACCTGCAAATTGTGGCGGTCTTCTTTGGCCGCCACCTTGAGCCGCATGCACCGAAGATAACCCTACCTGGGTGAACTATCGTAAGCAAGGCTGGCTGAGCAGACTATCGCTCTTGACGGTGCGCCTCTCTACTCGGGCACACGCGCTAATGTCGAACACAACCTGCAGAGTCGGCGACAGCGAGACTAACAGCCACAAGAGCGGGTAGACCTGGGCATTCTACATGCAAGACCAAGGTCTCTTCCAACCGTTTTCTGGATCGATCACTAGCTTCTCGTATGCAGATGTTTCGCGGGCCAACGCCGACCGTCGGTATCACACAGTAAGTGAGGCATGCTGAGTTTTACTGATCTTTTCAACATCACGGAAGCTACCAAGACATCTCGTGCACTGGCAACATGGTCCATGAAGAAACTTCTTCAGAAAACGTTGCCCCTCGATCGTGACATCAGCTTCGGGTACGAATAAACGCCGCCGTGGGGCGGTTCAGGGGGTGTTTCATGTTTCAAAAGTTAGGATGATGAGTCGATGCGAGCTGCATGCGAGCATGCGGTCCACAGATGTTCGTGATCTTCAGGTACAATGACCGATTCTGTCTACAGTTCGCCACATTGGAAATGGGATTGTCCCAAATAGCCTGAGGTTTGTATGGTGAGACTGACGGTTCCTGGATCGTCTGAACATCATCTATGATAGTGAGAATTGGGAAACTTCGTTGGCTCTGCTGCGAATTATTCGGCATGGATTGTGGCTTCTGCAATCGTCATGACTTGTCTTGTGTGTGTGGGTGTGCCTGCACTTCCTTGCCCGAGCTTTAGCATGTTCAGGCAGGCGCTTCCGCCAAAGCGATGGCATTCTTGTGCGAGATCTCGATCATATGAGAGCTAACGATCAAAAGTTGGTTATGCTTCAGCTTAACGGCTTTCCCACGGGCGCACACGAGTGGTGAGCCAGTACTTGGGCATGGACAAGACTTCCGGTCATGCGGCGCATCCCTCGTCCAACTGTTCAGAGTTTGCTACCAGCCGAATCAGGCGCCGACAAACGCTCCTGCATGGTGCAAACCAAAGACCTTGCAGCAAAACGTGGCAGCTCGTCGCCCAGTACGTACATTCCCGCTTGGTCCATGAATGCGCTTGTGCAAGTGCGGGAGTTGAGAAGAGCTCAACCCGTTTCCTTGCAAATCAGATGTCCTCCAGACGAGCCGAAGTCAGGTCATGGGACCTCAACGATTGAACTAGTGTTCGTATTGACGCCCAATGGTGGGAGTCGCTTCAGGCACGACACAGCTATCAAGCAGGATTTTAGCAGAAGTTCCGTGGTTCGCAGACATCAACAAGCCTGACCGGTGTAGCCGATCCAAAGCCGTCACACCATCTTGCTCTTCTGATCACGAGTTGCGTGCCTGGCTCGGGAGTGTGCTGAGTCAATATTTGAGAGGGGCAGCAATAGCGTGGGTTGATCCGCAGGCACCGTCCATACATTAATAACCAGATTGTCACCGCTTAGCGAATAGCAGCCCTCCACATGTACTGAGTTACCCGTTCTCGGTGCACATCTACATGGATAATCCAGTCGGTCTACACGGCGTAACATCTGCCATCATCACGGGGTCACCATGCTTCCATGCTGACGTCGTACAAGTAATAAGCCGGGGAGGAGCCAACGCAGCGCATGCCGATCAAGGCGGCTGGCTACGTGTCGTCTGTCTTGATTAAATATGCCTGAGACCACTTTTAGAAAAAAGAGCAGGTTTCGGATGGCCGGACATGCTTCGAGCAAAAGGTTTTGCCTCGTAATGTAAGGAGCTGCAGAGGCTTCCACGAGCATCCGGAGAAAACGTGTGTCTGCAAACCTTCTTGATTGCATGGGCAGAAGGTTCAATCATGGGCGCAGCTGTAGAAATCGACCACCAAAAGTTGATGGTGGTCTGCGTTAAGGCCGAAATTCGTGCCTGTGAACATGCACTTTCTACTTTGTAAGGGCGGACGGAATGGGCGGTCTGGAAGGCTCGACCGGGGATCCCTGGAAACAGTTGAGTTGCTGGACAATTTCCTCCTTTTGCCTGCGTCTGTTTGCAGCTGCGACCCGATCAGCTGGGATTTTCAGGTGGAGTTCCAGGCACTCCCTTGTCGTGGTTGTCTAAGCTAATTCAGGCACCATCCCTCCCCCTTCCTCAAACACGCCTCAGGGCTGCCTCAGCGGCCACGTCGCTACCTGACAAGCCAGGCTCCACCAGGGGGATTAGGGATCCATCTGAGTGAGATGAGTCTTTGTGCTCTCGTCACCGCGGTTGCCGAGAAAGTGAGAAATAAATATATCCTCGTCTGCCTTCCCAGCCCTGCCTACTCATTGACTTCTCCCAGCAAGTAATACTTTCACGCCACTAATATACACGACAACCATAAACATCTTCTAGACATTGCTCAACAATCGTCGTCTGCCACCACCACCACTACCAGAACACCACCTTTAACCAGGTTGCCATCTCGCCGCAGCCTGACCTCACTGAGATACGTCACCCTCAACATCTACCACAATGCCTTCCGGATCAAAGTACCCTCCTTGCCCGGGTCCCCCCCCATCAAGACCTTTACCGGCACTCCCAAAGCGGCGCTCATGAGCAGAGCGAACGGCGGACCTGTATCTCTCCGCCTCGACACCCCAGTCGCCTGCTACCATGAAGCACTGTACCAATATAGCCGCACTGCAACGCCCGGCTTGCTCTAGGCAAACACACCAATTCGCAACCGCTATTCGCTAGCCAGTAGCGTCGAGCAAGGGACTGCAGAATCGATGACATGGCAGACCTGCACTGCAGATGATACGCATCTCGCAGGCTCGTGCTCGCGTATACACTACGCTTACCCTACCGAGCTGCGTCCCAAAACATCAGGCTCTTATCGCTTTGCCGTCCTCAAAAAGTCCATCCCAGATTGTCCTGGACTTGCGCCTATTCGGCGTGATACTCTCATACCTACCTAATTGCGCTTTTCCAACTACCGAGCATCTATCATTTCGGCATTCATACCATTTCGCGAACGGAGCACCCGGTCTCATCCTTCACCTTCACATCATTCCGCACGGTTCCCGCCACGGGAGATCGATGTACCACCAACACACCACAACAAGTCTGTACACTACACCACCTTGTTTACGCTTTGGATACCCCCTTGTACGAAATTCTTCGACATATGCACGTTTCGGTGGAGGAGCTGGCTTGCTTCGCCTGGATCGTGTTGCATCTACCCATGCACACACGACATCGGTGTCTTTGTATCAACAATCTTAGCAGCCTTTTAATGGAACGAACGTCCATGAGCTCGGGATTATTATGTCCCTCGAGAATTTGAATTTACATAGTTGAATATATCTCTTTGTGCCACACAAAGCCTCAGTCCAGTCCTCTGCCTTCCTGTAAGCGGTTCCTCAACTCCAGTCGTTATTGATCGATCCTTCGTCAACCGGTCGAACCGGTCCCAGACTAACATGAACACTCCTCTGCAATGAGCCGATATGCCCTCTTGGGCGAAGAAGACGAGAGTTCGGCACGCATGCAGCTTCTACCCCTCTTGCTCATCCCCAGCTTCCAGAAAAACAGCTGACAAAGTTCCTGCAAGGTGCAAGGCAGAAAGATATGCCACCCCAGCCAATAGGCATATCAGAAGGAAGCATGCAATCGAGGCTAAGCAGACTCGTGCCTACGTGTGCCTACGCGTCTATCAACCAATCCATTCTGGTGAGTCCGCACGAAACAGATCAAGCGTTGATTACTACTTCGCTCTCCTAAATACAAGGATTGCAGAGCACTATGGCAGCAGCTCAAGCGGTCCTTTCGACCGTGGGTACTTTGCATTACCATTGATGCGTTGGCAGGCAGACATGCATTATAACCTATGGCAGTGTAGGCATCCCGTGAGATCTCTTTGGGCGAGGATCGCTTGCGCTGACATCCAGATGACATGAATGTCACGGCTTGGTCAACACCTTTCTCATGAATGTTCCGGAAGTTCGGATCTTGGTATTGCACGGCACCATATTGGCATTTAATGCAGAAGTCCGGAACAAATACGAGATGAACTTTCTATGCACTTACCAAAGAAGTAGCTCGGCTATCCGAGTCTCTAGCCACAATTCGAACATATGAAAGCATGCGGTGAAACATCGCGGACTGATTCGCAGTAAGCACTTTTTAATCGGAGATGCACTCCGGTAATGGTTCACTTCTTCGCTTGCAGTCCAAGAATCCCAGACGGAAATGCTATGCCTTGGAAGTCTCTATGACGCCCATATCATCACGACTTGTTGGCGCCAATGTCCGCCCAAGGTCTTGAATATGGCATCAAGCCAACACGCAAGACACGTGCTCCACTACCGAGTGGCCAGCCTCGCGGAATCGGTGATCGCAAATTCTCAAATTCCCAGCGCTCGGTCTCACCAAACCCTGCATTCGCATATGTTTCATTATCGCGGGACCAATTATGGAAGCACTTGTCTCGAAATCACCTCAAAAACCCATCACTACGACCAGATGTCTTTATCCCGGATAGCTGGAAGAAGCTGAGTGTGAGCGAGAGATCATACTTTCTGATAACTTGGGCTGGGATGCGGTCACACGCAATTTCGATATATCGACATCTCTAACTGGTTGCAGCATAGTTTCTAGCTGGACGCTCTCCACATATGCCGCCGAGTCCGATCTTGACTGCGGCTACTCCCACCATGATGCAGAAACCATTGCGTATGCCTGCGGCGGCTGCCATGGATCTGGACAGCTTGTCGCCAACAAAATTACAAAAACCAAGTCTGTAGGTACTCAAGGTACTCTGTACGTTATACGAGTCTTTCGCTGCTTGACAAGTCCTTCGCTACTGCCATCGCCTACGCAGTTTCCTATTGTTTATAGACTGCTACTTCCAGCTTGTGTCAACACAGCCACTACTGTCGCTACCTTATCGTGCAAGAGTGACCGGCGCAATCGTCGAAGCCCAGGCGCGGTTTCGCCTTCGAAGTTCACCGCAGATACACTTACATATACAACTTTGGGAGCTATTTGGATTTCCTCGTCGCTGCAATGGCAGTGATTGGGTCACTCGCCACGCTATCGTTAATATCCGTTGTCGCTGCACAGACCGTACAACATGCGCCACCTGCGAGACCCGCCCAGGGCGTGTCCCAGATCATAAGCCCATCCTTTGCGGGCTTCGGCATAGAACCTTCGAACCTCTTCTCCTTCACAGGCGGCGCGCAACCGAACGAGCTCACGAATAATTTGCTTCAGAACCTGATAGACTACACCGGTGTGCCACCGCATATTCGGTTGGGTGGGAACACGCAGGACTACTTCAAATGGGACGCGAGCATGGATGGATGGTATTGGTTGAACAATCCAAATCCAGTAGGCCAGGGCGCATTTCCCACTGATCATATGATCATCGGCCCCAGATATTTTGAAACACTGGACCGGTTTCCTGCAGGAACACCCATAACGTTCGGCTTGAACTTGGCATACACAGAACCTGACTACATCGACCAGATCGTGACTATGGCCACACAGGCAATGGAGCGGTTGTCGAATCCTGTGATCGTCTCGTTCGAAATTGGCAACGAGCCCGACCTATACCTGCAGAACGGCTTCCGGACAGGGTCATGGGGAGGCAATGTCTATACAGAACAATGGCTGGACCGTGCACAAGCCGTTTACGACCAGGTCCTGAAACCGAGAGGCATTGGCGCCAACTTCTTCGAGCCAGCAGCAACCGCATCAACTATCGGGACCTCGTTCGAGATCGTTCAATTGGCGAATTTCAACATTGACGCCGATGCTAATGGCACGCAAACGCCTCTGGTGGCCCAATGGAATCAACATGATTACTACTACTACATCGGCGTATCGACCTACCCGTTGACTGTTTCCCAATTCACAGATCTGCGGACCACCAACAACCAATTCAAGGCTTGGGAGACGCAGATCGCCCAAGCTGACCAGACACCTTTTGCGTATGCACTTCGAGAGATGGGAATAGTCGGGCCAATCGGACTGCATGAGATCACGGACGTCTACGCAGCAGCACTATGGAACCTTAATTTCTTTCTGTACACTGCGGCTATGAACATCACGATGGTTGGCATGCACATGACGGATAACAGCAACGCAAGTGCATGGCAACCGATCGAGATGTACGGCAACGCTCCGTTCGTTCGACCCAATTACTACTCGTTCGCGGCTTTCGACCAGATCATCGGCCCTACCTGCCAGGCACGCGTTGGTGGATCGGTGGACTTCGATGCAACAGGCGATTATGCGGGACGTTTGGCCATGTACGATGTTTACCAAAACGACGATTTGGCATCGGTGGTCTTGATCAACTCGCGACCAGTCAACGGATCCCAAGGAAACTTCCAGAACATGACCTTCCAGTTGTCCTTCGACAGATCACTTGGTGGTCAGACTGTGCATCTGGCTTATTTGACAAATCCAGGAGGCGCTGATGCCAGCTCGGGAACGACCTGGAACGGCATCAGCTATGAGGAGAACGGAGACGGCACGCCGAAAGTTGTCGACGAGACTGAATATACGCTAGACATCCAGAGCGACGGCTCGCTGAACGTACCAGTCAGAGACTCTTCAGCCGTTGTTGTCAATCTCGGTGGCCCTGTAGGTCAACGAGCGTACAACGCCGATGCTTGCAGCAGTCTGTCCCGGTCGAGACCCGAGGCGTTGAACCCTGGGATTAAGACCGGTCAAGGGACAGCTGCCTCCAACAGCGGCAGCAACAGTACGAACGCTAAGAACGCGAACAATGCTGGCGTGCGATCAGCGTCTTCATTACTGGGTGCCTCGATAATAGCATTGTCGATTGGGGTTGTTCTTCAGTTGGCTTGAGGAATGGCGAGGAAGTAACTTGACGTCCGGTCCGGGATGTGATGACATGAACATGTTTGGGATAATGAGCAGGATAAGACCTGTACAGGCATAGTTTGGCGTTTGGCAAAGACCAGGAGTTTACGACATAGACTGGAAAGGGCCTGTATATAGGCGAAAAAGATGGAGATTCTGAGGTATAGAATGTGGATAGAGGATATCTCGAGATCATCCAGTATGGGGAAATGACCTGTGTAATTTGCTCGTCGTGCAATACGACGACATAACACAATACTTTCATTCACACGTTTCACACAATTGGATGAGTCCAAAGCTCAATGTGCTGCTTTGCTGCCATCGCTGTTCGAGAGGAATTGACACGCCATCCAGTCTGGAGAAAGCGCATAGGACAACGTATGTGCAATGGTCCATGTTACTGTTTTCGGTGAGCAGCCTTCCCAAGTTCCTTCATCACCAAGGCCCGCCCCGCTATATCGTGTCTGAGCGTTAGCTACCGATGCGGTGCTCCATCGGATACAGGATCATGACAAGTAGCATGGATGCACAGTTGCGGGCGTATGCCTGTGCCGTATGCCTGTGCCGTCCGAACCGCCATCCTCATGGAAATATATTCGCAAGACCGGAAGACATCATCTCTTTCTGCGGCGACGACTTCGGGTCCATCCTCTCATTTCCCTTACGAGTTTCTGGCAATAATAGGAGGGCAGATACACACTGCCACTCCTCATTAGCATGAACATTGCTTGACGACTTCGCGAACGCAGATCTTCCGAGTATCTCCAGCACGTCTTGTCATCCGGTCTGATCAAGATCTGTGCAAGACCGGTTGACATGTCACAGCTTTGAAGCGTGACTTCCTCTACAACCTTGTCAAGGAGCAGCAGGAGCAGGAGCACGCGAAGATCGCTCCTTCTCGTGTATGTTTCCCATGATGGGTCCAACAGCGGCAGGCGCCTCCGCCGAGCACCTTCCACGATTGCTTGCCTTGTCAACCGGCGCAGGCGAAATCTACGGGAGACCGGCTGACGTGCTGCTTTGAAACTATCTCCTCTCCCTCATGCATTCGGGGCGGGCGATGACAAGACGAGCCCATGGATGCGACCACGATCAAGGCTGCCTGGCAGGCAGTACGTTGAACGGCAGGTCTGTCTTGGAGGCCACTAACGCCTCAGCATGACATCGTCAACCGGTCTGGGCGAGTCTCTCGTGAGACCGGATGACAAACACTGCAACGGTCACGCGGTGCATCTTCGCTTGGCTTTCATCGCAGAGAAAGAGTTTCACGGTCAACAAACAGATCGAGCGGAGCGATATCTGAGGCACGCGTCTCAGAGCAAGCACATGGAGTACAGGTGCTACAACCTGTGCTTCCACGCTGGAGAGATGTAGGGCAAGGATCGCTAGCAGCGTTAGCTATCGTGTCATTGTCAAGTTCTTCGCGAAGCTTGGGTATTGTATGAGAAAGCGTAGATAGATAAGAAGTGAGGTTGAGCTCGCGTGACCTCTGCGCAATCTCGATGGCTATTGTCTGAGGGTGTCGTGTATGACATGATGGACGATGTCTTTTGTGAAACTGGATGTCCCACATCTGCCTACGCATCTACTGATAGTTTATAGGCACAGGGCGAGGGCATGGGCACAAGTGGACGACATCTGTTCTGCTGAAGATATTGATGGCATGGGTATCCTATACTAAAGCACCTGTCGCTACCAACTAACACTTTGCCAACTTTTCTATCGAAGGGTTATGGTCTAACAACCATGTGATATCCTGAGCTCTCAGATAGCTCTGTGAGCTGGCACTGGCTTGATCCAGAACGTCAACACCTGCAAAGCGACCATGATGACACCAATGATCCAGGTAGCCCTATGGTAGTCACCACCGTATCTGTAGACGATCGCGAAGATGATACCACCCAAGTTGCCGCACGCGCCAGTGACACCAGACACGATACCGTTGGCGTAAGGGTGGACGTGAGGCACCAGAGCGAAATTGAGGCCGTTGGCACCCTCATCGAAGAAAGCGAAGCCAATGCACAACAGACCGACCATCCAGCCGAGATCGTTGTGCCTGTCGGTGAGACCAGTGGCGATGAGGAACACACCAGCGAGGAGACAGTAGCTGTGCAGCAGAATCTTCTTCGCCCAAAGGGAGTGAGTCTTCTTGTAGGCGAAGTCTGCCACTGCGCCACCGAGTGGGCGGAACACAACGTTCATGAGACCGAACATGGCTGCCCAATTGCCAGAGCCTTGCAGGGTGAGGTGAGGGTTGTTCTTCTTGAAGTAAGAGCCAAGGATGCTGTTGACTGCAAGCTCAGCACCGAATGAGGAGGCGTAGCACTGTGGACCGTATGTTAGCTGATGGGTCAGGAAGGGAACGGTGACTGCACTTACAGCGCCAAGGACCAGAGTCTGTGGCGATCGGACGACCTTCATTGCCTCTTTCCATGTCGGCTTCATGATCACCTCCTGCTGATGTTCGCTGATGTTGTACTGCTCGCCGACCTGGGTGTCTTGCTTGAGTGGCGCGGGGGCAAGATCCTTCTTGTCCTCGTTCGGGGGAGTGATGTTGCCGCTGGAGCCCTTCTCAGTGTCGCTATCCGCAGCCACTGGAGCACCCTGCCCTGAAATCGACCCGATGCCGCGCTGCACAGCAACTTCCCTGTCCTTCCACTTGCCGGTCGGCGTATCGGGAGTAAACACCAGCAGAGCGATTGCCACACTGACGATGAGGATACCGGGGACCACGAAGGATACGCGCCATGCTTTGTCCGAGCTGAGACCTTGAGAGCGCAGCGAGTTGTACACCGCCGGCATCACGAAGTATGTCACGCCACCACCAGAGTTGCCGAAACCTCCAGTCAGCGAGTTCGCCGTGCCGACGATGTTCTTGTCGTAGAAGGCGGTCGTCCACACTTGGCAGGGCACGAAGCTGCCACCGAGAATGCCAACGAAGAATCGAATCGCGCAGAGCCCTCCGAAGTTCTGGATGGTACCGGCGAGGAATGTCGGAATGGCGCCAATCAACAAGCATCCGGCAAAAGTCTTACGGGGACCGAATGCATCACAGCATGGTCCAGCGACCAATCGCACAAGGAGTGTCGCAAGAAGAGCGATGATGTTCGAAGTCAAAACTTGTGGTTGCGAGAGCTTGAGATCCGTGGCGATGACGCTCTTGAGGAGCGGTGGGAAGGCATACCTGGCCATGTCAGTCTTCACGTCGATCGATAGCGGTGTTCAATGCTGCACTTACCAGGACCAGAAAGCAATGAAGAAACCTAGCCAAGAGAAGAAGAATACTCGTCCATGGACGTTTGCAATATTTAGCAACGGTATAGTCCTGGCCTTATTGTTGATTGGATTGAGCTCGGGCGACTTCCATAGCGTCGATGGCGAGAACATCTTGCCTGAGGTTGGTGTATGAAGTTAATATTGTGTAGGTATGATCAGTGGAAATCACAGCAGTATACTTCCTTGAACGTTCAGGGTCGTCAAGAACCGGCGTGAAGCTGAGTGACACTGCATAACAGCAATGACATCGACCTCATATACCACAGTTCAAACAAAAGTGCTGAGGTCCAGACATCGCTTATCGCAGCCACATCTCTACGGATGCGGTTTCTCCTGCTTCTCCGCTGAAGTGTCGTCACACAATGCGGAGGGCGTTAGCGATCAGAGATCCGCTGTCGAGAGAACGATGTAGACGAAGGCTTGGACGTCGAGCCTGATAAGCACTTCTGCACGCCTATATGCCAGCAGCATATCTAGGCGCACCTGGAAGAAAGGGAAAAGGCGTTCCACGCCAGATCTAGGCACGGCTCGTGAAAGTACGTCGATCGGTCCAGATCGAGTTGACCGGAGATGTCAGAGTTCCCTGGAGAGTGAAGAGGTGTCTTATCATAGCCCAGTATGGGTGAATTGCCTTATCAGGACGAGGTATGCCGTACCTGGGCCAGTGATTGTCTTTAGAGAGGTCGGATCTTCTCCGGCGAATGAGGTATTTGCATTTTCAACACTGTGTCGTCAAGGGGCATGAAACAAAGCACTGTGGCATGCGTCAAGGACGTGATCGTCTTCTCCACGGCTTTAGGTGTGGAGGATGATAACAAATCTGCGTAGGAGTGGTTCAGTCTAGCGTTCGAAAGATAAGCTAGTCTTGGCGAGAAGTCTTAAGGTTTCTTGAAGTCCTCAAGTTCGGACAAGAAGTCCGGCCATGTAGATGCACTTCGTAGTGATGAGCTCAAGCCATGCACACGGGTCCTTACAGGCAGGGCATGAAGTCAGGACTGTAATACGGACTGTGCAGGTCGAAAGAGCCTGAATGGGTAGATGGCGTCTGTGATGAGGACCCTCCTGGGGTGTAGATAAGGTTCTGGGCGCTCACTGGTTCGCCATTGTTGCAGCCGCACCACGTACGACACTCCATATATGTTGTGGCTCGCCGTCTATGAACGTCTGGGGCAGAAGATCTCGACGTCGTGTGACAACCACGTCACGAAAAGGAGGACAACTCGTCGTAGTTGATGTGCCTGGCAAGGTGATACTTGGCTCGCGGCAGAATGCTGCTTGAAAGTGCGGAAACATTCACAATGTAAAAATATTGTGTGACCGATGAAGAGAGACTTGATTCTCAGAAGAACAGAAGCTCGTCGTCGGTATACCCGTTCTCGAGCAGCGCAGTTCGAACGCCTTTCTCGAAGCCTTCTGGCCCGCATATAAGCACCATTGTTTTCTTCCCATCCCGAGTGTGATCACCAGCAACTTCCTTGATCAGCGTAGCATTAATGCGCCCCCGTCGATTCTGCCAATTCTCGGGAGCGTCAGTCAGTGTGTGTGTGATCTGACATCGACCATTGGCATCTTGGGCATAGACATCGAGATCTTCCTTGATCAGGATGTCTTCCAGTTTTCTGTTGCCATCAATGACAATACACTGTGTCGTGTCTTCGGGATCTTCAACAACCGCGCGCAAGACCATATAGATTGGTGTGATGCCACTGCCTGCGCATATCATGATGAACCGGTCCACCTTACGCTCGTCACCGTTGACAGCGGCGACGCCTTTGCCACGATACTCCATTTTGCCGATAGGTCCCTTAAACTCTGCGAAGTGACCAATGGGTATGGAGTCAAGTGCCTGGCTCATCTTGCCGCCTTTTCGTCCGGGCTCATCGAAGTAAACTTTCACCAGCACATCCACAAAGCCATTCTTCGCGGGATGTGATATAGGCGTATAGCTCCTTATGATAGCATCTCGGGTAGCTGGATCTCGAAGACGAATGAACAGGTGCTGGCCCACCGGCAAGCCAAGTGGTTGGTTTTCGTCCTGCAGCTTGAATGTGAACACTCTTGTATCCCACGAGACCGTCTTCTTTGAGTGCAGGACTGCCTTGTGCCATAGCTTTGGCTCCAGGAATGTAGGACGGATCTCAGAGGACTTTGATTCTTCAGGCTCAAGCTTCAGCGCTGCTTTGCCAGTTTCGTCCAGAGTGCCGATGTGGTACTTAGGCATCATGCCTCTCGCGACCTCACTGTGAATGGCTAGGAACTCTTCACTGGCGTCCATGCCAGCAGCGTTAATGATGCTCGAGCCGCCACCAGGGTGGTCCTTAAGGAATGCCGTGCCATCATATACTTCGCCATCAATAATAAACCACGGGGCTTCTTCCTTGTCGTGCTTGCGGACATCGTCAATGCTGATTATGTCTTTCACATCATCACTAGTCATCTTGACCTGCGACTCAGGCTCAGGAGCCACTTCAGTTGGCTCAACGCCCGGACTTTGTTCGCCCCATTGACCATTTGTGAGATCCCCGCCAGCCTTTTTCACCCGCTCCATCCAGCCGCCAGGCATGAGTGCAGGTTGTGTCGGATGCTCGAAGCGTAGTGAATCGCCATCCATATGTATTGCCACCCGATACCAGGGATTGTTCATCATGCCCAGGACGCTCCAGTACATATCACGCGGTTGGATATTCATGCTGTCATCCATTGCTCGCACAATGATATCGTTCGCGGCGGATAGATCCGATATTGGGAGGTCAATCTTCCAGAAGCACCAACAGAAACTAGGCTCGTACCCTTCCATATCAAGCGTGCCACCACATAACGACTGCGGAGAAGCTTCTCGGTAGCGGTCTTCGGCGTAGTCAATTTCGGCAAGCTGCCACGTCCGACCTTTGTTCAGGGTGATCTCGACTCGTGTGACTCTTCGTCCGCCGCCTCCGTAGGCATAGCCTCGCACTGCGTAGCTTTCGATCGAGCCGTCTGATGTTATGGTTTGTTCATGTGCAGGGTCCGCAATGGCCGAATTTGTGCTCAGATCGTAGATAGCATAGCGCTCATCTTGCCACCAGGCAGGTTTGTTTGCAGACTCCTCGGGCGAAACCATTGTTGGGAGGACACGATTGTCCCAGATATGATACCAGTTGTCGCTGGGTTCTGGCGTCACTATAAGCTTCTTGAGCCACTTGACCGAGCGTCCTCCTATTTGGCCAGGTATGACGGCTCTGAGTGGCTGCCCAGAGTCAGTATTTGTGCTTGCTGACTCAGGTTAGAAATGGATATTGCCACTCACCTTGCCATGATCAGGCCGCAAAACTTCGCCATTCATCGCGTGTGCAATCATCATGCCTTTTTCACGGTCCAGCGCATGCTTTAACTTTACATTAGTCCCATAGCAGCCATTAGGCAGCTCATCCGCGCCCTCCATGCAAACATATCGGCCGCCCCGTCGAGGCTTTGCTCGCTCAAGCAGATCTGCCATCATGACACCAGTGAATAATGCTGTTGATACACCTGCGGCGCCCCACGAAAAGCCTTTGGTCTTCCGTACAACATTCTGCTCCTTACGACGGTTGCCGGCACAGACCAGAGTTATGGGGAATGTCCGTTGCTCGTACTCCGCGAGCAGGTCACGCAATTTGAGCGTGAAAGGGTGCTCGACCATGCCTTCCACCGAGAACTCCCAGTCCAACATGTCGGCATCGTGAACTTGAGGCACATAGCCATGGTTGCGGACATAGAACAGTTCCGGACTAGTTAGAAAGCCTTGCGCGAATAGATCTGTCAGAGGTGCTTCAACATTGAAGGGATGCACTCCAGTCAGTCGGATCAGCCGTGGGTCACGCGGCAGCCATGAGTCTGGAGTCTTCTTGTCGGGCTCAAGAACATTCGTGGGCGGACTGCTTGATGGTATGGCAGGAAGAAGCGTAAGTGATTCTGGTTGTGCTTCAAGCTTGTCTTCTGTATCACTGTGTGTGGAGTCCGGTGGCGTTGGTGGCAGATCTGTCGGAATTTCAAGAGTCATGGTCGGCTAGATAACTGAGGCAGGACAGATGCTGCTAATGATATTCCTAGTAATGTGCAAGAGGGACTTCCATTGAAGGTGTGCCTAAAGTCAGCGCATCAATGTTCAGATGGAGCCAAGAGTATGAGAAGCGACAATGTCGTCACACACTGTACATGCCTCAGTACATAGCACAAGGGTTACTCGACGGGCTCCTGCAGAAGCACCCGCTTGTTCGATCATACTGTACTCGATCGAAGGCCGGACCGTCGCCGCGCTTCGTCGATGCGAAGAATCGCATGCTCTGCTACCGCCATGGCGGGCCCGCGGAGATGCTCTAAGTGCAAACTCTCGATGCACAGTGGATGCCGAGACTGGTGGTAAGAGTTCAAGCTCCCAGGAGACACCTGCGACCTTATCAGCACCTCAATACGACCTCTCATAACGCATACAATTGGCCTTATCATGCTGAGATAAGAGGGTTGAAGAAGGATGGAGCTCCGCGGTATAAGAGTCGTCTAAGTATGCCTCCACGGCACCCACACCCGTAGAATCGGAGAAGCATTCGGAGAAGCATATAAAGGCGTGGGCGCCACTACATCTCCTCGGGACAGGCGGTCGAGACCGGGCTGTTGTCGACAACATCAACGTACTGGAAACATAAGCCGAGCATATTTGCTCTGGACGATGACGGCTGTGTCTTTACTGGCTATAGGCTGAAGGTATGCATGCGCGACAGTCGTGTCTTCTGTCTCAAGTAGAAGTGTCCTCGGTCATTTGTCATTACCTCTACATGCATCGACAGTCTGAACATGATGGATGCCGACACAGTGTGCGAACACGGCCTAATATCGGAAAATGAATGGACCATCAAATCTGGCGCCTGAGAGTGGTCGTGGCGTGAGCGTAAATGGCAAGAACGAGACGCATGCAAGAGCGAAATGAAGGGGAAAAGGTACCTAGGTGAGGTTGTGGCATCAAGGTATCAGAATGGCGCGAGGCCAATGCGAAGAAGGAGCGGCGCATACTGAATAGTGGAGAGAGCAAGGCGAATGACGAGGAGCACAAGCCCGAAGGGCCAAGATGAGAAGAGTGGCAAGGCACGAACACACATCGACGTCACTGGAAGGTGAGTAGTATGTCTGCATCGCACTGGCATCTTGAAGAAGCTCGTGGCGCTCGACACGAAGAGGCAAGTGTACAACGTGGTGATCATCGGCGAGGAGACACATTAGCACATATCAAAATCGACTTAAGGAAGTCCTTTCAGCGTGACGAACTCGAGGACTGTTATCCGAACAACCATCATAGTACTCAGACCGGTCAGCAGGCTTGTTCAACTTAGCATCTCAAAGTCCAAGTTCTGACCCCGTCCTGGGGAAGCTGCTCAAATTCAAGAAATATTCTACAGCTCTCATCATCAGCCATCCGCTCCCACTACCTGAGGTGCCGTTGAACAGCTGACGTGACAAGACATCAATTCGCCCTCCTGAGTTGTATGTAACGGTCATCGTGAGCAAGAGCGTTGATCACATCCCAGTAGCGACTGGCGGACTAAACCTCACGCAACTCGCATGTTGACGTCTGAGCGGGCCCCAGCAGTTCCCATGATCCAGCCAATGTCATCGGTAACGATTCTACCTCCCGCAACCCCTGGGGCATGCAGCCCTCCAAGGGCACTCACTGGCCGTCCAGCGATGCGCGCAACAATCAGTGACGAACGCTGGAATGACATCTTCGTAGACGGGATATTCTTTTCGGGTACCAGGGGTACCAGGCATACTATTGAGAGGATTGAAAAATCCAATACGTGCTGTTGAACTTGCCTGTCGGTAGTTGGGACTTTTGGGACGATCTTCGTGTTTGCGCTAATGCAGGCGTGCCAGCGTAGTGGTTCGTGAGCTTTCGTGGGGTCGTTGGGGGCCATTCTTCGCTAAAGCCAAGGGTCCTACCGGCGCGGCTGAGCGCTCGTTCCATTTTCTAATACTAGATGCATGCCAGCTGGCTCATCACTGCTTGTGCGTCCTTGGTATATTCCGCGATAGCTTCGGATCTAGTCGCCCTCTGCCAGCCACCATGCCACTGCCATAGCTAAGCTCCGTCAGCAAGGCGACTTTTTGCGGACAACAGCTATCCTAGCAGCAGCAGCTTGAGCAATGGAGCGACCGGGCCCACACTCTTTTATGACGGAACCGCCTCCAGAATTATCGCAAACACCTCACAAGCATTATCGACTCGGTGGATTGAGTGGCTTCGTCCCACTGAACGATGACCAGATCACCATCTCGACACGAGGCCAGCGGCTACCTTCGCTGATTCAAAACCGCTCGAGCACCTCACTCTTCACACTGAACCGCAAGCCAGAGCTCGCCAGATTACGTCGCAACTCCTTCCACAGCACCGATGACGAAGAGACGGGACAAGAGCCAGTCCATGAGGACGACACTGGCCCGCCCATCTCACCTTCGCGAACACGCCGCATGACGGCCACAAGTGTCATATCGGGCGATCGCGACCCGAGGCGGATGAGCTTGGGGCCCGAAATTCTCAACACACCACAAATGCGCAGCATGCGGTTGATTGGTAACAGCAATCCTCGGTATCGCTGGCGCAAGTATTTCAAGTCGGAAGAGGAGCTGAAGGAGATGAGCAAGCCATTACGCGCCTATTATGAGCGGTGCAATTACTTGATCAGCCACTACATCTATATCGATAAGCTGCTGGACTCGAGTCTGCCGCATGACTTGATCCAGGAGTACTCGCAGCAGCACGGGAGCGCGCTGAGCCAGTATAAGCATGATATGGCGACCATCGCGGAGGAGGTACCGACACCTGTCACGGCAGGAACGGTTTCAACGATGAGTTATGGCACAGGCACACCGACCGAGACCGGGCCCAGCTCGATGGGCAGTCCTACAGATGCACTAAAGCCAAAGGTGAAGAGAACGCCGAAGAATCTGTACAAGCTGCCGGAACCCAGTGAGACGAGTCCACTGTTGACTAATTTCAAGGAAACAGAGGACGATGCTGAGGCCGCAGCCGAGACCGACAAGCTGCTCGAAGATAATATCGACATCGAGTTGCTCGTCGAAGACGAAGGCGTCGATGCCAACGATCCTGTTGTCACGGTCGCTATCTACATCAACCTGGTCGCCAACGCTTTGTTACTAGCAGGCAAGATCGCCGTCATAGTACTGACCGATTCCCTTTCCGTGCTAGCCAGCTTAGTCGACGCGGCGCTCGACTTCCTGTCCACTGCCATCGTCTGGATAACCACGAAGCTCGTTTCACACCAAGATCAGTACGCTTACCCGATCGGTCGACGACGCCTCGAGCCTGTCGGCGTGCTCGTCTTTAGCATTATTATGATCACTTCTTTTGTCCAGGTCGGGCTCGAATGCTTGAATCGCTTGGTTAGTGGAGACCACACCATCGTCGAGCTGTCCCTGCCGTCCATTATCATTATGCTGTCCACAGTCCTAATTAAAGGCTTTTGCTACTTCTGGTGCCGCCTAGTAAAGAACAGCTCGGTGCAGGCCCTTGCGCAGGACGCCTTGACTGACATGGTCTTCAACACCTTCTCAATCATATTCCCATTGATCGGTTTCTACGCCCGCATCTGGTGGATGGACGCCCTCGGCGGTCTGCTACTGAGCGGCTACGTTATCTTCAACTGGTCCAAGACCTCATCCGAACACGTTCGCAACCTATGTGGCGCAGCCGCAACGGCCGATCAGCGAAATGTGCTGCTGTACTTGACGATGCGATTCGCCAAGACGATCAGGTATATCCAGGGACTGCAGGCGTATCATGCAGGCGACAAACTGAACGTCGAGGTGGACATTGTGCTGGACGCTGAGACGAATCTGAGGGACAGTCATGATCTGGGCGAGAGCCTGCAGTATGTGCTGGAGAGCGTGCCGACGGTAGATCGCGCGTTCGTGCACGCGGACTATGCGGACTGGAATCTGCCGAGTCATATGAATCAGCAGGGAGAGTAGACGGGTGTGCGGTAGGAGGGAGTGGTTGAGGCAGACTTGAGTGTAATGAATATTATGTACATTCACTTCAACTTTCAGCCTCCGGAGGTATTGCTACGATCTGTATTCGCACAGATGACTGCCATGTGGTGATTGCTGCACATCGTAGTAAGACCTTCGCATTGTGGCACAATTGTTCAGAAGTTCCTCTCTCAAAACAGGCGCAATGCAGCACGGATGCATAAGGCGCAAACCGAGGGGCCGCTTTATGTAGCTGAAGGCAAGCGACTGCCATCCCACACTGTCCTTATGCGCGAATAGCCATCGCATAACCGCAGTGATACGTATTAGCCACTTGATCTGCTTTGCTTGACTGGTGCTCGGGAGCGGAAGCTCGAATTTGGCACGGTCATTCACAGATCAAGTGATAGTCGCACAGAAAAACGTGTCCAGGGTCACTGAGCGGACGACGAGTTGCGTATCGTGCTCGAGCGATGCGTTAACTAGAGCACAATCACGGTCAAGCAAGAACAATTCCATGGTCCGCGACATTTACCGGTTTCGTGTTTGCGTACGTCAAGTGTGAGCATAAGGACAAGACGAAAACAAGCTGGCCAAATGACTGTGCTGCTCTGCTCACTATCCATGGTACAAGACGAGTTCCGCGGAGCGCCCTAGAACAGTGTCTTCCGGGAAACTGCAGCAAAGACTTGCCGCGACTCGGTTGCTTGCACGCACACGATTCCTGGTGAAATGCTGGCAGTTGGATTGTCCCTTTTTCTTTAGCCATAGCAACGGAACGTTAAGCGCTGGCCACTGATGGATGTAAAGCTCGGGTGCAGGGTACGTTGTCATGTCTTAGTCTATGCCGCTGCGTTGTACAAGCCGCCCCGGCACAATGTTACAGTATGAGGAGCAGGTGTAGTTCCGGTCCATCTCCCAGCGGAAAGGGGTCTCATGCCACACCGGTTGAATTTACACCTAGGCTGTGTCGACCGGTCTGACCAAAGCTCTGGACGCGACTGCCTTTCCAATGCTTCGGGTAAGTAGCGACAGCAGGAGCACACATCGATCACCCCTTCCTCTTTCACTGTCTGATACCACCATGGGCGGCAGGTGCCTGACTGAGTGCCTTCCGCGATTGCTTGCGGTGTCAACCGGTTCGATCGCGCGTTGCACGAGACCGGATGACCAGTCTATACCAGACTTGCGCCTTCCTTGCCCATCCACCGAGTAGGCAACAGGAAGAAGAGCGCACAGCGACTCGCTACTTCCCACCGACATCCCTCGACGAATCCATGAGCGGCAGGTGCTTCACACAGCACCTTCAATGACTGCTTGTACCGTCAACCGGCTTGGACTAGTTCTACGTGAGACCGGATGACGAGACTCCGCTTCCACGTATTTTTCACGTTGCTAAGAGTGAGGAATGACCGAACGAGCGATGAAGTCGGTTTCCATAGAGGCCAAGTGACAGGACAGCCCCACAGCAGGACACAACCGATATACAACAAGAATGTTTTCAAGACCGGCTGACAGATGAGTGGCAATCCCGAGTCATGTATACTACACTGGGCACGACTAGACGTACACGCTGGGAACACTAGGCAGGTTAAGAGGCTCACGCGCGAAACGTGGAGGCACAACTATGACCGTGTGCTAGAGACTGGCCTAGGAGCCGGCGCGGGCAGTGTAGGATACTTTAGGGCAGGTAATTTCTCGAGAGCAGCCTCTTTGGCGGCATGGTGTGCCTGGAAAAGCTGCTTCTGCCACGCGGGTTGGCTAGGAGAGAAACTTCGTCCAGTGACAGGGTCCGAGATTGTACATGTAGAGGAATTAGACGTAGAGATCGAAGCAATGATGTCTGTCTGCATGATGACTTCTGGCCCATGCTGTGGGTTTCTCTCAAACACTACAGCACTACCTGATCACCTCGCGACCTGGCTGTGTGGGCGATGCGAAAGCAGCGCGTTGCTTGTAGCTAAGGCTGTCTCTAGCAATCGAGACATGTCCCGGGAAATGCGATGGCCGTACAGAGCGCGACACCTCCCCCGTGAGTGGGAAGCTTGTGATACGTCGAGCTCTGGCGTTGCGGCTGCAAGCTAACACCGATGTATGATGTGCCTTTCGCAGTCCACGACAGGCTTCATAGGTCGGAAGAGAGGCTCTTCGCCAGCGCGAGTTGAGGTTTTGAACATCGTTCGGATTTCTTGGCCTGAAATGATACGCCTTGCAAATGCATTTTCATCGCCCACGCAGCGACCAAATATCTCCAGACGCCGCTTGAGCCCCTTCGAAGAACGCTGTGACTGTGCATTGGTCCCTTAATCCTGCCTGCCCTTGAGTAACCGCTTGGTGACCTTGTCCTTCTCGATGATGTACACGTGTGCGCCCCAGCCTGACAAAGCGTCTCGATCGACGGCATTGAGCAGTGCTTGTGAGATGGTCTCGAAGAGTTGATCTGGTTCCTGGTCACGTAGTCAGTACGACGCCGCCATGCCATCTCTCTGATTGAAAGCACATACCAAGTCAGGCTCCCACAACCCCTCACAAGTACCAAACAACTGATCACTCGCCGTCCCACCCACAATGAAATCCTTTGCGAAATCAATGCACCCAATACTATCAAAACCACAAATGAACGGCTTCCCCGTCGTATGGTTGATACCCGCCAGCACGGGACTGACAAACCACGGCCCAAATCTCTTCTCGTACAAGCTCGAGCTCACCAGATTCGCCAGCGTTTGCGGTGAAATATCCCTCTCTTCTCGCAATCGGTACATGTTGACTTTGTAGCGGAAGGTGTCGGAGACGGTTTGGACGTCGGTGGCTAGACCGGTGAGGCCGAGATAGACGGAGGGACCGTAGGTGAAGATCTTGGGGAAGTTGTTGGACACGGTCAGGGCTTGCATGCCGAGGCGCAGGTCGCAGGCGATGGCGACGCAGTCTTTGCCGACCATGGCGACGCAGGCGCCGCCGTTGATGTCGAAGGGGGAGGACTGATGGGAGAGCGTGTTAGCTTGTTTGGTGGTGGGTGGTGACGGGGTCGGCTGTGATGAGCTTACCATGCGCCGACAAGGTTTCTATGTTCCCACAGTAGAGGAGAGGGATGAGCCCCGTCGAATGGCCCAAGCGATGCGCGCTCGATGGAACTGCACGTAGGAGGTCGTGGATGCGAGATGGAAGCAATCAATGGTCTTTACCTGCAGCGTTGCTCGATTTGGAGATGCCAAAAAGGCAGCGAGTCGGTACGCGTTCTTGCGATGATAAATTAAGCGTCTCCGAACAGGCGTCAAGCGTGCCCCCGAACCTATGACGCAGCCCTTCGCGTTGCCTTACTCGACTTTGGTTTGCTACATGCGATTTATCACGGAGGCAACAACCTTGACCAGCGAGTAGTCATCTAGCATTCTATTCTTTTCTAGGGCATTCTCACGTTCATTTCATATGATCCGACTTCTGGGGGCCCCTTGACTGCCTAGTCCCTCGCTCAAACGACAGCACTCGACCATCCATCACTGCCCCGCAACTCACAGCCATGGCGTCGAATGTGGTGGTGATAGACTCGTCTGCCAGACGCGCCACGATCAAGACAACGCCCAGCAAATACATGAACGAAGTCCTGCAGGAAGCATGCCGTAAACTGGGATACAACGCAGACAACTTCGGCCTGAAGCACAAGAACAGAACAGTCGATTTATCACAAGCATTCAGATTGTCCGGCCTCGTGTCTGGCGCGAAGCTAGAATTGGTTCAATTGTCCAAGTCTACCGGCGTCGTGTCGGTGGCTCTACAGCTGCCTGAGACAGAGGCCCAGGCCGTGCCAACGCCGAACGGACGGCTCACAGACAAGTTCCCCAGCAACACCACGCTATGGATGCTCCTGAGGAAGTTCGAGGCAGGCATCGCTGGCACACCGATTTCTATGACCCGGAACTTCACACAACGAAGTGTTCCATCCGGCACGAGTGGTGCAGGGCGATTGTTGTACGAACAGCCGGTCCTTCGCGTTATGGACAGGGAGGTCTCATCCTTCACAGATCTTCAGAAGACTTTGGCTCAATTCGGTCACAACTCGGGCAGTGTCCTTATTCGATTGACCTTCAGACCTACTCAGCAGCCCTTGGAGGATGCGATACAAGAGATACAAGCATACTTTGACTCAATAGAGGAAGGTGAAGGCGATGTGTCGGCAAGGCCCACCCCAGCAGCAGAATCTACGCCTGCCACGGCCCAGGCGAATGCCGGAGATGGTGTACAGGACGATCGGCCCCCAGATACCACGATGACTGGCACAGAAACATCCGAGATTCCTGCCACAACCGCATCAGAAAGCACGGATCCAGCTGATCCACCACCTCCCAATGACGCACAGCCAGAACCTTCCTTAACGACACGGCCCGTGTCAATCTACAAACCTCCAACAGGCACAGTGCCTTCCTCCGCCTTAACTCAAGACAACGAATCAGACTTCACACCCACAGTCGAACACGCCCAAGCACACCAAAAGATGCTCAACGAAGCAGGCCGCAACCGGCGACTGAAAACCGACGCAGAACTAGCCGCGCAAGCAAAAGAAGAAGCCGAGATCCTCGCCACCATAAAAGAAGTCGAGATCAAGATCAGATACCCCGATCAGAGCTACTCTGTCTCCAAGTACGGCCAGGCCGACATCGGCAGTACAGTCTACTCGACCGTTCGGGACGAGTACTTAGACCCGCAATTTCGCAACGAGCCATTCACCTTGAGGATACCTGGCGCTGGAGCGGCGGGTGCGGGGAGGAAGAATATCATGATCATACCGGACAACAATAAGCGGCTGATCCAAGATCTAAAGTTGAGAGGGAGGGAGATGCTGCAGTTTGCGTGGGACGAGAATGCCGTGAGTGCAGAAGCGAGGGCGGCCAAGAGTGTGCTGAGGGCGGAGCTGCGTGCTACGGCGCAGGATCTCAAGGCTCCGGAGCAGCCGAAGGGTGATGTGCCGGAGGAGAAGGGAATCAAGGTCAATATCGGAAAGGACGATAAAGACGACGAAGCCGAGAGCAGTGGTACCGGGCCAAAGAAGATGCCCAAGTGGCTGAAGTTTGGGAAGAAGTAGGAACTCGTTCAGCCTTGATAGCGTTAGAAAAGCAGATGCAGAGCATTTTGTGGTGGACTTGGTATCAGTCACTAGCAAGACATAATGTTAGCGTAGACGCTCCACGGCGTCGAATGTGAGAACCAGAAATTCAAGAGCAACACAAAATTGTGTCGCTCAGAGCATTTGGATCATCTGATTTCATTTGCAGAACTGATTTTCGCCATTCGCTTCCATAGCTTCGATCACATTGATGGACCCACCGTGCTGCACCTGCCGAAGTAGCCGAAGCTCGTGCACGGGCAATTCATATCTGCTATCTCCCGGCATGTCCGTTGGGAATGTTTCGGGAACGAAGACGTGGCTTTCGTTCGCTTCTGTGTCGATTTCCGCGCTGATGTGCCACTATGAGTTGCTCGTCCATGTCATGGGTCGAAGCATGTACCGTTCGGAAGTCGAAGATTGCATGTGATATGATATCGTAGCCCGTCTCAACTGCCATTTCTCCACGCAGAGAAAACCATTTAATGACCAGCACGACGCGACTCAGCGATCACACGCTGAAGCTCATCGACCTTTCTCTTCGAGCGGGTGAGTGTGCCGAGCTGTAGGGAACCACGTGTTAGCATGTCAATTCTTCGGAAAATCCCATACAAAATCTGCAGGACAATGCCCTTCTCTTTAGACACTCCGACGCTCATCAATGACCCGGAAGGTGCCCTTCTCGCACAGGAACATCAGAACTGGATGTGGGTGAACGTACTCTCTTCTTCGCCAGCTTGCGCGCACGCTTGTCTTTCGAGTTCCTCAACAATTCAATGACTCGTCGCTCATATGGGGCGAGACCGGCGACCTCGCGGACAATGTCTCGTACGAAAGCGGTGCGCTTTGAGAGCTGGCCCTTCTTGCGGCTGACTCGGACTGGTGGCTGGATTACTGTGACTTTCTGTTCGAATCATTAGTACCCTGCTTTCGACTTGAGAACTGCTGAGTCGGTAGAGGGAAGGCGGTCTGGTGGGCGGATTGACGAAGCCTGCCGTCCACAACCGCTCTCGTAGCAGACAGCATCCATCGTCTTGGGAAATCGTGATTGCGGATGAGTTGGGAGAACGTACGTGACCCTTGTTGATACCGACGGCAATGCCGGACTTCTGCTGACGCTCCACTGCCATCTCGACGATTTCGTGTGTCGACGAGGTGAGTCTAGGGGTGTTATTCGCTGACAGGAAGTCGTCGCAGTCGAGAGTCAAAGATCTGAGGTTAGCCCGCAGTCGCACTCGGTCTTGGCGAAAAATTGTGCGAGATACGCCAAGATTGAACTACGGTGAGTGACAAGAGCTTCTAGCTTCAGTCTACTTCGAATTGGAGAATCGGAGTTCAACGACCTCGACGCTACGGAAGTGACATCGTTGCGAGGTAAGAGCAAGGTCAGCCAGTCATGCCTTCCTCTGTTCTCGTCCTACCTGCTGCGAAGGTAAGAAATCATGAGGATCGCCACTGCAGCAGCCGTCGCGCTGCTTCCTCTCGTTGCTTCCTGGACGTTCCCAGATAACCTCCAGCATGCCCTCAATCCCCACAGCACCGAAGACAAGCTCTCCAACGTAATATCTAGCTCCCCAGTCCTTACCCTGCATCGCGCCCTCTGCGAAGTATCTTCCGTCACGGGAAACGAAAACGCCGTAGGCCACCTCCTCGTCTCCTTCCTAGAAGCCCACAATTTCACGGTCGTCAAGCAGTCTGTCGGCAACTACTCGGACGGTCGCTTCAACCTCTACGCCGTCCCCGACGCCAGCAAGTTCTCTGGCCACAAGGATGCCTCCTCCGGTGGCTCCGACATATTTCAAAGCCGTCCCAAGGTCATCCTCTCCTCACACATCGACACCGTGCCGCCGCATTTCAACTACTCGCTCTCCGCTCCTAAACATGGATCGAGGAAGGACATCCTCATCTCCGGCCGCGGCACAGTGGACGACAAAGCCTGCGTCGCGACGCAAATCGCCGCTGTGTTCTCCCTGCTCTCCAACCCAGACCTCAACATTAGCCCAGCCGACCTAGCGCTCCTCTTCGTCGTCGGCGAAGAAACCACCGGAGATGGGATGAAGTCGTTCTCCAACTCGGACCTCTACGAAGCTACCTCGAAGGATCTCAGGGCAGTCCTCTTCGGCGAGCCGACCGAGCTGAAACTCGCCGCTGGCCACAAGGGTATACTGATGCTGCGTGTCTATGCGCACGGCAAGGCCGCGCATAGTGGGTATCCCTGGCTCGGGCGGAGTGCAAATAGTATGATCTTGCCGGCGTTGATGGTGTTGGATAAGTTGGGCGATATCCCACCTCGCAAGGGCGGCTTGCCACGCTCCAAGAAGTTCGGCAGGTCGACTGTCAATGTAGGGCGGATTGAGGGCGGAGTCGCCGCTAATGTCGTGCCAGAGTACGCGCATGCTGAGGTCGCGTTCCGGCTGGCGGGTGGGACGCCGGATGAGGTCAGGCGCATCGTGCGGAACGCGATCAGTGGAGCGGATCCGGAGGGGCTACTGGAGTTAGAGTTCCAGCAGGGGTATGCGCCAGTGGTGCTGGATGCGGGCGTGGATGGTTTTGAGGAGATTACGGTGAACTACGGAACTGATGTGCCGAATTTGGAGGTTGGGAAGGGGGTGAAGAGGTATCTGTATGGGCCGGGGAGTATTCTGGTGGCGCATGGTGCGAACGAGGGTCTGACCGTGGGCGATATGGAGGAGGCGGTTGAAGGGTATGAGCGGTTGGTGAAGCATGTGCTGAAGCTGTGAGTGCACGAGATGTATTTATTCTCGGGTGGCGCTGTATCAGGACAGCGTAGCTGTGGTGTATAGTGCATTGACCTCTGCGAATGTTCTTCCTCGGCGTATCCTTTCGTATAGTGCAAGTGTTGGCCAGATTTTGAGCCGACGCGTTGATGGAAGAAGAGTACTCAGCTCCAACAGCTCCGGCATCGAACGTCATCGAGCGCATGGGGCTGAATTTCCCAGCGGCACCTTTGACGACCTCCCAGCCCATACTGCGCATTTACCATTCGGCAGGGACGACGCTCTCGGCCATTAGACTTCTCCCCACATGAACCATCTCTTCCCAATTTCAGCAGTGACTTTTATGCTCAGCATGAGAACACACTGCCTGAAGATGATCTCCAGCCCATACGTGAGGCCAACTTCACCGATCAATCCAATCGACATGCCGCGCAAGCCACCCAGGACCGGTTGCGACGGTGCGACTGCCCACCCCGCAAGTCTGCGCCAGCCCGTCCGAACGAAAGCCATGCCCTGGCGAGTCGTCGGGTATAGTAGACATCGAACGGCAGCATGATAAGCGACGTGATGAACACAGCACCATAGTGTGCTACTGCATCACCTGGAAAAGTGCTCAGCGAAGTGCGTCTGACCATTCCCGCACTGTAGTCATCAACAGAGCCATTTACAGAACCAGGTGGCGACCTCCGTGGTGACCGCGTCATGTGGCCGCTTCTCACACGGTGGTCATCGACAGAGCTACCATCTAGTGAGGCGCGTGGCGACGTCCTCGCTGCGCGTGTTGCGTGATTGAGACCGTGGCGCCGCGGTCTCGTCTCCTGCTGCAGCGCTTGTGCTATCGAGGAGATATTGTCGTCCAACTCGGTAGGTCGTCGTACTGGCCGTAGTACTGGCTGGTTGGGGGCGCTCGCTGCTTGCTCGAGGGTTGGGGCTCGTGATATGCCTAGCGGTGGCAACGGTGGAGACTCTCCGGCAAGCGGTAGTGGAATGAATCTCGATTCGGGGAATTCTGCAGGCTCGAGCAGGGCGTGCAGCTCCGTGTTATTGTTGCTGAAAGGCTCGTGGGCGAGACCAGGTCGCGGCGAGCGTACTCCGTCTTCGTGGTCAGCTCGCTCGAAGAGATCAGCTGGATCTGGTGTCGCTGTAGACGCATCGTCGGCGGCTGCGTGAGTACTGTGGCTCCTCTCCTGCTGCCGCGTTGCTTCTGACTGTCTAAGCTCTGTGAGCAGGCCGCCGTCTGTGTTACCAAGACGTCCAACCACCGCTGAAATGAAAGGGAATGCATATTGAAGTCTTTCGATGAAGGTGACGCCCTCGTAAATTGGTTCAATCGAAAACGAATTCCATATTGGGATCGCCTCGAATGGCAGGACTTCATCTCGAGCTGCCTTCAAGGATATGTCATCTGATCGGCCGCGAAGCGACACGAATGATTGTATCAAAGTACGAATCGAGCTGTGCAGACTTCCTCGCACCATCTCGCCAACATAGCTAATGAAGAAAGGAGAGACGGCGAGTTCGACAAAGGCAGACATGTAGTCGTCCCACGATGAATCGTTTTTGAGTGCTGGCGCTTGTGTGAGACCTGTGGCCAGAAACGCCAATGTGTGACTCTGAGACAGGCTGCTGCTGAACGGGAGCAAATGCAAACGCTGAAGAGTTGCAAACGTCCGCAGAGGCCACTCCAAGCCGTACAAGGCGAGGTCCAAACTGACCAAAATCAGTGCTGTGCTCGGAGAGCTAGAAACGACTTACAGATGGTTGCGGTAGTCTGACCACCAGTCCTGCCTACGGTATGACAAGACGTCTCCGCTGTCTTCATCGAGTACAACTCGCCCGTTCGACAGGCGTCTCGAGATCATGTAACGCGATCTCAGCATCTCCAACTCATCTGCGATCATGTAGTAGAACAACCCAGCGCCGAATACTGCAGGGTTGCCGAATACGCGAGCCTCTCGACGTAGCGTTGGACTCAGTCCACCCGTGACCGGATAGTTCCTGTATGTCTGACATACGTTAGTGGACGATGTGAGTCTTCCTAGGAGACTCACAAGCAAACGATAGCGATGAGACACTAGCCACCATACGCTGAGGTCCATTGGGATTGTCCACACCGTCCTCATCAGCGACCCTATCGAGTTCTCATCCTCCAACAACTCAATCATCTCAGCCTCGGAAGGCTTGTCCGACCTTAGTCGCTGTTGCTCAAGTGCATGTCTGGATCTCGTGACGCCAACGACTTGCAGAATCTCGTTCTGGGCGCGTCTGAGTCGTCGCTCATCCCGAGTCGATTCTGGGTTGATCGGACGACCACTATCATTGAATTGCTGAACGTATCCCGGAGCGTTCGTGTCGAATGCATGTGGATTGACAATGAAGTCGCCATTCTGATCGCGAAGGGGCTGCTCGAAGGCAGACCTCCCCAATGCTGTTCGCTCGAAACTGCTGAGACGCGTCATGTTGGCTCTCGTGTGGTTGTTGGACACGCATGCATGTGAGATACATTTTGTCCGGACTGCTGTTACCTCTGCTAGGTCACACGGGCCCAAAAATGGGCTTCGGCAAGAGCTGGAGGTCTTCGAGCGGGCAGGCGCGAGGGCGTTCTGATGGGTAGACGTGAAGGCGCGACCAATCAGAGCGTGAGCCAGTGCAAGCCGGAAGGCGTCGAGACTTAAACCCGCTTGTTTCCTGGTGACAACTTTTTCGCGAAAATATTCAATTGCCTTCAATGCTGGACGTCTGGCCGACACGTTGGGCTCTCTTAACGGCGCATCAATTGAAACACCTCATTATGTCGACGGAATGATTTAACCACGTCTAGCGGCGGAGATGGCGACAAAGCAGCAGGTTCAGACCACATACGAAGCGGCCCGGACGATAGAACCAATCTATACTGGTGGAGATATTTCTGCGAATGCGACAGGATCGATCATCGCGACAATCGTCGAGGAGGATGTCTTGATAGTCAACACTACCAGCAGCCGGTCAATATGTCGAATAGAGGGCGATGGCGAGGCTGTCACGAGCCTGTGTCTGGCTCCGAATGGAGCATACTTGGCGATCTGCTCCCGGTCACTGAGCATGCGGATCTTCTCACTGGATGTGAACGAAGAAGCGACTGTCGCCACTGCGATACTATCAAGGACGCTCAAACCACACAATACGCCAGTTGTGTCATCTGCAATCGACTCAGCATCGGTTCTGCTTGCTACCGGTGGCGCTGACGGCACTGTGAAGATATGGGACCTACGAGGTGGATATGCGACACACAATTTGCATGCACATGGTGGTGTTGTGTCTGCTTTGCACTTCTTCCAAGCACGAGTACCTGAGAAGAAAAACAAGAAGGTGGTTGCTAACGGATCCGCTGGACCTGCAACTGTACTAGCCACTGCCAGCGAAGAGGGCGACCTGAAAATATGGAACTTGGCAACATCGAAGAGCTTCGTCTCGTTAGAAGCACATGCTAGTGTCATTAGATCACTGGACTCTTCAACGAAGAACAATTTGCTACTCTCGGCGAGTAGAGACAAAACGATCATACTGTGGGACACCCAAACATGGTCACAACGAAGAATCATCCCAACTTTCGAAGTATTGGAAGCCGCTGGCATTGTATTGGAAGGTCGATATTGCTATGGCGCCGGCGAGAATGGTCAATTGAGAATATGGGACCTAATCAGTGGTTCAGAAGTGACCAAGCGCAAGGAAGCTGGTCTAGAGACTGAGGCTATCGTGGCAGCTGTGGCGCTGACAGCAGAGTTACTAATCATGACGATCCACCAAGATCAAACGCTGAAGTTCCATTCAATGTCCTCCTTAGCTCAAACAGACAAAGTCGAGACGCTAAAGTCATTACCTATCGTGCGGAGGAAGACCGCCAACCTCGACGAGGTCATCGACATGGCCTGCGTAGGTCCAGAAAGAACAGTGATGGCCTTGGCAATCAACACCGAAAGCGTCAAAATGTTGTCAATACAAGGAGACGATGTCCACAACGCATTTGGTAGCGATGTGGGCTCCCTTGAAGGCCACAAGGATATCATCATTTGTCTAGACGTAGACTGGTCAGGCCATTGGCTCGTCACTGGAGCAAAAGACAACACTGCTCGGCTATGGAGACTAGATCCCGCAAGATCGTCATATGAGTGCGCAGCAATATTTGAAGGCCATGCTGAGTCCATTGGCGCTGTCTCGCTACCAAAGAGCGCACCCGTCGGCAAAGCTGCAAACGATCCGCTCAATTACTTCCCAGCCTTCATGATCACAGGCTCAACGGACAAGACTATCAAGCGATGGGATCTGTCGAAGCTCAAGCCTTCGCTCATCGGAAGCGAGGTCCAAGCTGGCGCAAGAGCAATCTTCACAAGAGTAGCGCACGAGAAGGATATTAATGCAATCGATTCGTCACCAAGCGCGCCATTGTTTGCTTCGGCGTCGCAAGATCGAACAATCAAGGTCTGGTCACTCGAGGACGGCTCGGTCACCGGCATACTTCGTGGTCACAAGCGGGGAGTATGGTCAGTGAAGTTCTCGCCGGCAGGCGCGGCAGCAATCAGTCTCTCTGAGGGCGGCTCAAGCTCATCTCGAGGTCTTCTGCTAAGCGGTTCTGGTGACAAGACTGTCAAAGTCTGGTCGCTCTCGACATACACCTGCCTGCTCACCCTCGAAGGCCACAGTAATTCGGTTCTTAAGGTGATCTGGCTTCCTCAGACACCGTACTCCAACGAAGACAACGACGAAGCTGCACACTCCCGCCACGCCCGACCGAAGAACCAACCTTACATCGCTTCCGCGTCAGCCGACACACTCATCAAGCTATGGGATCCTTACGCGGCCTCAGACTCCGATCACCTCCTCACGACTCTTGATAATCATAGTGACCGCGTATGGGCGCTCGCCAGCCCCATAGCCACCTCTTCCACAAGTTCAACGTCATTTGCCAGCACGCCACCCTTCCCCCTGATATCCGGCGCAGCCGACGCAACCCTGACCTTCTGGCGGGACACCACAACCCAAACCACCACCATCGCCACTCAGCGCGCCACAGAGCGCATCGAGCAAGACCAGCTCCTCCAGAACCATATTCATGCCAAAAACTACCGCGAGGTCATTACTCTATCCCTCGCACTCAACCACCCCGGCCGCCTCCTGCGTGTGTTCCAGGACGTCATTGCCCTCCCCACTACCCAACAAGAGCAAGGCACCATAATGGGCGTCAGCGCCGTTGACGATGTTCTCTCTAGTCTAGACGCCCACCAGGTGTATCAGCTGCTAGAGCGGGTGAGAGACTGGAACACGAACGCGCGAACGAGTCCGGTTGCGCAGAGGGTGCTAGGGGTGGTGCTGCGGAGCTATGATGCGGACTTCTTCTTGGAGATGGCGAGGGATAGGAGATTGAAGGGTGTGAGGGAGCTGTTGAGGGCGTTGGAGGTGTACACGGACAGGCATTATAAGAGGTTGGAGGAGTTGGTGGACGAGAGTTATTTGCTGGAGTATACGTTGAGGGAGATGGGGGAGGTGGCGGGGACGAATGGGGTGAACGGGCACGGGGTGGGAGGGGCGAATGGAGGGGATATGGTTATGACTTGAGGTGTGAGGGAGGCGAGTACGGTCCTTCAATTGTGTGGTGGAGCAGATATCCGAGCCACGCTGTAATATTGTACTGCACCTGAAGGAGTGCTTACCACATCATAAGCAGCCAATACGCTGAGGGATCACTGCACTGCTCTGTGTACAATGACAGCAGAGATACAGGCAACAGGTCTTCCTCTTTGAGACTTCCATCGATCGCATGAGGTGTCAGCTGCTACCTTGTTATCTCGACATCAGGATGAGGTCAGGTCAGGAGGTTCAGGTACAAATGACGTTGAAGTCAGATGAAAGTAATATTGCGATCAGGTTGAAATGCCATGTTCGAAATGGTGAAGTTCCTTCCTTTTTGGGACTTCCATCTGTTTTTTGGTAGTCCCCCGGATCGCACCTGGTTTGGAGACACTGTACCAACAATGCATAACGACTATCCATGGGCAGGCGACAGTCAGAGCTCATCCTGCTGGTAGTTTCATCTGCCAGTGGTCAGCTGCTGTGATCTGGGCTCTGCGCACACCAGTTGAAGTATGGATTCTGGATCGAACTTGCAATGTGGTCCATTGACCAAGATTTCTCAGGTTTGTGTCTACAAAATCTGTCCTGGGAGTCCAGCAAGTACTATCTTCGATCTCGATCTCGATCACGGTCCCTGTCCCTGTCGCGGTCTCTGTCCCGCTCGCGTCGCCCACTGCGATGCGATGAGCTCGAGTCGTAGCGATCGTCGTCCCGATATCGATCTCTGTCTCTGTCCCTGTGCTTGTCCCTCGGTCTCGAGTCGCGTTCATCATCGCTGTCGTCCCTTCTTCGCCGGTGTCGATCTCTTGAGCGACTTCTGTGCCGTCGCGAACGCGATTTGTCGTAGTCCTCATCGTCTCGGCCGTCCCGATCGCGGTCGCGTCGTGAGGAACTGCTGTGTTTCGACGATTCATGGTCGTCGCCGTTCGTGATGGCTTTCTGATCGCCGTTCCGCCGCGAGTCGTCCTTATCTCTACCACTCCTCTGCAAGTTCCGATCTCGGCGGTCTCGCCAGTCATCTGAACCCTTCTGTGTCTTTGCGTCTCGTTGCCGCCTTTCTAGTTCTTCCTGTGTGATCTGCTCGCCTGTGGCATTGTTCACTCGCAGCAATGGCATGTATAAGCCTTGTCCCTTGTTGTTCTTGCGCATGTCCGCCTTACCCCAAGCACCAATTCCGATATCAGCGCCAGGACCACCTTTGGCTCCTATGCCTAAGAAGCCATTGCTCTTGCGAAACTTCTGAGGCGGTTCCGCTGTGTTGCCGTCTAGATTGATGACTTGTCCAGCAGCCTTGCGCTTCTGGCCCATACCACGAAGCATGGCCATTCCAAACTCTTCCACTGGCATTGCAGCATACTCTTCCAAAGTGCTTGATTCGGGTCTCGAGGCGACGTCGTATCTGAAGTCAGCAGTCTCGTCCTGTCCTGTGAGGCGAGCATTACCACCCGTTGTGATTACAGCGTTACTCTTCGGGCGGTCTCCGGTCAGTGCGGCGATCGCTATTTCGTCTTCTGTCAGAAGCTTGGGAGCTCTGCGCCATTAGATTGCTTTTCCAAGCCATTGCCTTCCTGCAACCAAGTCTCCTCGGTCTTGCTCGCGTACTGGAGACCGCTCGCGGTACTGACTTCATCTTTTTCGACCAGGACTGTCGCTCCATTCTGTGCAGATTGTGCCTCCGCTGGCTGTTGACCCGTTCGTCCTCGATTTCGCCAGTCACCATTCCCAGAGTTCGCTATGATTTTCACATTCTTTGGTTGTGTCGGCTTGCTGAGTATTACACCGTCGGAGGAAAACCCAGCGACTGACTCGTGCTTCGGCTCAACCTCATCTTCATTGTCCGAGTCGTTGGCGCGTAGGAGGCTGCTCTTGGACTTGTTCGACGGCGGAGGAAGCAACGATGCCTTTGCAGGCGCAGTCCCACCCTTGGACTTTCCAAAGCCGAAGGAAATGGCTTTGGACATGATTACGCGTGCTACCGATCTTCCATTGTGCTAGTGGACAGAATTAACACGTTGTCAACATGAAAAAAGTTCTAGGCAACATTGACGAATGCCAAGGCCATCCCGACTGTATCGATAAGCTTATTTCATTAGTGGTACTTGCCGCCTCATTGAACGACAGAAGTTCCTCGACCTTCAACGCGTTTGCCTCTACTTCCCTCGTCCTTAGAAACATACCACGCTTCGCGAGGAGGTGAGCAGTACCTCTCGCTCGATTCTCAACCTATCGCACGGACTGCCAACGAGTGCTTTACGTGTTCTCGAGGTCCTCCTGCCCCTCATCAGAATCGGAGGACGAAATCACGCTCACTCCACGCCCTGTCCAGATTTACTCAGCCTCAACCTACGACCTCACTTCCGCGATCACCAGGAGTGCCCACCTTTCGTCCGGCGACCACCTGGGACGATGGCGACACCAGACGCCGCCCTTCTGGGCACATTTCAGAAGCACATCGAAGACATGCGGTCGCTAGTACATTGCAAGATCTGCCTCAAGCCGCTCTACGAACCCTTTACGCTTTCATGCGGGCATACACACTGCTACTCGTGTCTATCAAGTTGGATCGGAGGCAACCATCAGCGCCAGAGAAACAAGAATTGTCCTGACTGTCGAACACTCATCACGACCGAGCCATGTCCGAATTACACCCTACGTGATCTGGTTAATATGTTCTGCAATCGAGCCGAGCTGCTGCCTGAAGATGAGACGGTGAAAGAGCACGAAGCTGCGAAAGCAGAAGAGGCTAAGTCACTGGCAAAAGACCGAGCTGGTCGCGGCTTATTTCAGGGCATTTTCTCACGACGGCTTCCTGTTGGCCCATTGGGTCGTCCGCAGTTCATTCGAGACTACGAAGACAATGGAATCCTAAGGTGCCCATTTTGCGCCCACGAGATTGTCGCAGGGTCGTGTACAAACGAGGACTGTCAGCTCGCAGCCGATAATCGGAGTATCTTCAGCGACGAGATAGACTACGATTCGGAGTTTGGCGACCACTTCGATGACGAAGGTAGTGTAAACAGCATATCGGGAATGCCCGCACGATGGAACACCCGGCTAAGACACGCGGACTCTGAGGACGAGGAGGATGACGAGGACATCGATGAGGATGATGAGCATGACAGCGAGATGGACGATTTCATTGACCGTAACGAGGACTACGATGAAGAAGACGACCATCACAGTGCGCGTGCTAGACACTTTAGACGGCTTTCTTCTGTCAGCATTACCAACGCCTCCGACTCCGACGCGTCGATTCCGGTGGAAGACCGACACCATTACGATCATTTCTCCGGCGACCACGTAGACACAGAGTCAGACGGATACGAGAGCGGCCATGTCGTTCGTGCAGCTCCACGAGCCTATCCGATCAATTACGACAGCGAAAGTGAGGTCTCTATGCAATCCTTCCAATCATACCCATATCCTCACTCGCCCAACGGTAGTGAATCCGAGCAACAAACGAATTATGACAGTGACGGGTCCTCGGTCCGCGAGATCTCTCCGCCCCTCGCCAACCATACGCGTGCCCGACGAGTCGTTATCGACAGCGACGATGAAGATGGAGAAGGAGAAGATACGGAGAGGGAGGATTCTCCAGCTCCGCAGTTCTCCGAGGTGGAATCGGAGTCAGCCGCAGATCACTCCTCCCCTGCAGGCTCCATCTCCGAAGACAATGACATCGACAGCGAAGACGAAGACTCAGATGACACGGCGACCCTCCAACCACCCCAAGCATCCAGTGCGCGTTACCAGCGTCTCCAGCAGCATCGATACAATAGAATGCGTCGGGCCAGCTCGAGCGCAGAGCCGATCGCGAGACCGCCCGCTCGGAGAGGCAACTACCAAGGAGGAGCGGCAAGGTCAAATGTGGACTATATCCTGTTGTTGATCTGACGGAGTCAAGTCCGCGGAGGACGGCTGCCAGGGTTTACTAGAGTCGGACTACGCGGAGAGCGTGGTTTGGACATACTGCAAAGGCAGTAATGGCGCAAGCATCGGAACCATGCATATGTACGGAGCGCTATCGTGTTCTTGGAGCTCTGGACTGGGATAGACTCACCGTGGAAGTGCTACAAGCGGCACTGAGAGCCCGATCTGATGTGGACACAAAAGACTAGACAGCGAGAAGGAAGCGTTTTTCTCCGCTGATGAGCAGCGAGAGCAAACTGTTCGAACAGGTAGCAGCGCGGCATAAGGCCAAGCAGATTACGTAGACACGATATGATACCCCTTTATGCACAATAGGATGGCAGTGCAGCAGCAGCTTGCCTTGGTCCGAGTTTGTGGTCCGAGTTTGTGGTTCGAGTTTGTGGAACGTGTTACTTTGAAAGACCGGATGACAAGAAATATATGTTCCGGTCCAGCGAGACCAACCTGTCACTCTCTCATCTCCTGCCATCGGACATCTACGCAAGAGCTACAGATGCAATTGATGCCGCTTTTGCTACTTCCTTGGTTGCCTGCCAGCATGACGATTGTTAAACAGGAGAGGGCGACGTGTTGAAATTCATGGCACCATTTTAGATTGTGTATCGAGAAGCACCAGCAGAACGCCTCCGCTATGCTAGGTAGTCCATCTTCCTTGAATCTCATTGCCCTCTTGGGGCTTATGATACAATCCGACGCTTCTGCTCAGCGTCCCAGGCCTGTGCATCGATTGATCGCGCGAGTCTCACACTCATACTCTGATAATCCTAATGCACGGCACTCGACAACCCTTCTCAAGCGCTCAAGACCTGCTTGCTGGTATCGTACTCGATCTCCTGCACGCCGTCCTTCTTGACCACTTTGACCGTCATGCCCTTGAAGTCTATGGGTAACCGTCGCTGCAACTCGTCTGTGCACATGCGCAGGATCTTCATGCCTTGGTCGAAGGAGATGTCTGGGTGGTGATGCTTGTCGAGGATTGAGAGGCAGTAGTACCTGTACGAAAATCCCGTTAGTTCGCTTGCTTTCATGGTTGTGCTGGCTCTTTGCCGTGCAGTTTTGCGTGACTTTGCGAGCGTAATTTCATCTTCGCGGCTGATGAGTGACACTTACTGAGCATAACCATGCGCAGCATACGGCACCCGCGCACTACTCGCCAGATAATCAACCCAATACAGACTCGGCTCCTTGCTGATCGGATCCACGCCCCCCAACAACAAATTAACCGTGTACGGATGCCGTGACCTCAAACTCTTCGCCAGCTCTCCCCTCACAAACGCCGCCACCTCCGCGGGGCCCAAATCGACCTCGTTCCGCATCGAGTACAGTGCGACGTTGGCTTGGATGAACTCTGCGAATTGGATCGTGTCGCCGGCTTCACCAGAGAAGGCCATAAGGTTGTTCTTGTTGAGGGCGCGGGTCTTGTCGTCGGAGGATTTGAGGATCGTGGCACCGCGCATGGCGGCTTTGGAGGCCGCGATGAGCGTGAAGTCGCGGCCGGTGAGGCCGAGGAGGACTTCCCTGGAGCGGGTGTCAGTGGACCGTACTGGACTACTGGGAGCTGGTGGTTTGTCGTGACTTACATATCGAGCTGAGTTTGTGCTCAGAGGGTTGTCGAGTGCGAGGGCTGCGTGACAGACTACGAGCGAGTGTCTCCTGAGGGGTGGGCTCGGTCGGTTGAGGGTGTTCTCCGTTGGTTTGGGGGGTGCGAATGTATGTGTAGATTGCGAGTCCTCAGCAGCAGCAGCGATGCAGTACGCGGTCAATCTGCCTGTCGCCGGGATTTAGAGACGTCTATTTCCGGGAGTAGCGATTTGGAGAAATTTTTGTAGAATGTTCAACGTCGATTTTCCGCCGCTTCTGCTGGAGTAGCGACATACGCCCAGCATGGCTTCAACATAGTAGCGAGGGGTTCGCTTATACATAGGATTGAAGATGTCGTCTTTCTTCACAGCGCCGGCGTCTCAGCGAAAGCGGAAACGGATAGACGATCGTTCGGGCAAGCCAGCCAAGCGGCGAGACGTCGAGCGAAAACCTCGAGGCACGGTGAGATCAGATGAGCGGCCACGACAGGCGAAGGAGGAGCAGGAGCGAGACGAGTCAATATCCGGCAGCGATTCAGAGGATGTCGCAGAGACGTGGGCAGTGTGTCAGAGAGCGAGGCGAGTTCTGAAGAGGGCGAAACTGCCGGCGAACGCAGAGTGAGGTTGGCACAGCGGTACCTGGACAATATACGAGAGGAAGTGCAGGAGGTCGGCTTCGATGCAAAAGACTTGGACAATGACCTCATTGCGGCGCGGCTGAAGGAAGATGTGGACGAAGCAAAGGGCCGGCAGTTCAGACTTATTTGCTCAAAGCTGGATTTCCGGAAAGCCAGGCAGTGCGCATTCAGGGCCGACACGCAATCTACGACCGCCGTCGCCGTATGTCAACCTTACGCCTACACTGTGAGCAAAGACAAGACGCTGGTCAAGTGGAGACTACGAAACCCGATTGACTCGAGTAAAGACACCGGGAGACCAGGCAAGAAGCCGCATGTCGGTAAGACGCGCCCGGAGCAAGTCGCATACGTCAGAGGTGTCAAAATCAGAGCATCAGAGAAGCAGCAGCATGGTCACACGGGTCCCATAGTGGCTGTGGCCGCCTCACCCGACGGCAAGTTCGTGGTCACGGGAGGGCAGGATCGTATGATGATTGTGTGGGCAGCGGAGGATCTTCGACCGCTAAAGACCTTTACCGTCCATCGAGACGCCGTCCTCGGATTGTCATTCTCGCCGTCTCACTCTCAGGCTGGGATGGGCCAGCAGTTGTTCTCCGCAAGTGCAGATCGAAGCATCAAATCGTACAGCTTGGCCGGAGAAGAGTCTCTGGCATATGTCGAGACCTTGTTCGGTCACCAAGACCATGTCACAGCAATCTCTGCAATGACAGTAGACCAGTGTGTCTCAGTCGGAGCCAGAGATCGAAGTGCAAGACTGTGGAAAGTCGTGGACGAGACGCAGCTCAAATTTCTTGGCGACAGTTCGATGAAAGCAACATACCATACCGGAAGTCTCGACTGTGTGGCGGCCCTCCCACCGCAGCATTTTGTTACTGGCTCCGACTCAGGGGCAATCACTCTCTGGAGTCAGCATAGGAAAAAGGCTGTGTTCACGGTGGAAACAGCACATGGTGTCGACGAGATACCGCCCTTCGAAGAGAATACAAGCGAATCGGATCCAAAGGTCATCGAGAGGCTGAAGAAGCACGACCGACGAAGACCTCGTCCGAGAGCCATAACAGCCTTAGTGGCTTTACCTGGCACCGACGTCATATTGAGTGGCAGCTGGGATGGCTGGATCCGAGTATGGAAGCTGAGTGACGATAAAAGATCCCTCCTGTCATTAGGAGTAGTCGGATCGGAGAACGAGGCTGCATACAATGGGACTAACGGCCACACCGCCGACATTGAGAGCGAGGGGTCGCTGCTCAACGGTAGTGCAGCGAGGGTCGTGGAAAGAGGCCCCATACGCGGCGTCATCAATGGACTAGCAATATTTGAGCGACGCAAAGAGCTGAAAGATGCTTTCGGTGTCACAAGGGAAGGAGAGACTCAAGGATTGTGCATAGTGGCTGGGACTGGCAAAGAATTACGCCTCGGAAGGCAAGCCAAGTTCGAAGGTGGCAGAAATGGCGCCGTGGTGTTTGAGGTGCCGTTAGCAACGGCTTTGACTTAAGCGATGATAGCGCAGTTCTATCTTCACCTTGACAAGACAATTGTGCGTGAAATCAAGTTACGATGCTGTCATGCTGATGATCTCCGCTGGCTGCTGCCCGAATTCCGAACTACTCCATTTGCGGTTAGCTCCGATGAGCGCGTCAGCGCGTCGTTGCCGGTTTCGCCTCACCTCCTGCCAGTTCATCGCACCGAATGACAGCAAGTACAAGGTGTCTTCGAATTGATCAGATTCAGCTTTATACCTCTCCAAAGTTGCCGACTCTGCTACTCTGTGGCAGAGCATCTCATCAAGCCGTTCAAGAAGCGTGACGATGGCTGTGGGAATCCATTGCACGGGTTATGCTGTCGAGGTTCCCTCGAGCAACCCACGGTGACGGCCTCACACTTCAGACGATGTTGACTGGCATGCACTTCGTGACATTGTCGAGGCAATTGAAGTCAAATAGCATTAAGCAGGTGTTCGACACTTTGACAGCGGCCTCGCAGATGCTGGGTTAGCTAAGTGCTATCCGCCTGGTTCGCCTGACTGGCCGGCCTTGAGCTTCAAAGGGAGACAATGGAACCTCCAGAAAGCTACAAGAGTCCGCAAGCCGACGGTCAGCAATTCATCTTGCTGCAAGATGGCATAGGCATCCAGCTTCGACCAATCTGATGTACCCGGAGAATCGTCTGGGCCACTCACACGGACGAGGAAATCCTGCCAATCTGCTAGAAGCTGTGGAAAAGCTTACTGTCATTCTCAACGTCGCGATTTCTTCGCATTCTTACTGGAAGGTCTCCAAAGAGCTGGTTTGTTGTTGTGGTTCTCTAGCATTCCTCGCGGCTGCAATGTGGGTCCATAACCTCGCACGGCCGCCATAAAAAGGCAGGTAAGTTCACTCATACCATTAGGTTGCCAGGCTCTCCTCCGACCAGCTCTTCACGTTCCGGAGTCTCGTTACATTCGTTGCCTTAGTGCCCAGTCGCTCCTTTGGACGCCGTCCTTCGTTTCTTCGACACCTTCGGGTTCACTCCTCCCCTTCCTCCCAATCTCACCAAACAACCTCTGCCTCGAAATCTCGATACAATGGTCAAACGCGCTGCCATCCCTGTGGCGGCCTTCGCTGCAGGTGCGGCCGCCCAGAGCACCACCACCACCACCTACTCTGTGTGCCCGACAGCGAGTACCGTGACGGTCACGCTGCCATCCACCATCACTTACTGCCCAGGCGCATCTTGCAATGTGACACCTACCCCGACCATCACCGCCGCGCCGACAAGCATCCCTCAGGGTGGCTACATCTCTACCATCCTCGACTGGACTTTCACCGGGTCTGATGGCAAGATCACCGAGCTGCACGAGTACGCCACTGTGTACCCAGCACCTTGCAGTGCTGGCCCAGGCATGTGCGGTGCTACTTACACTATCACCGAGGAGTGCCCATGCACTGCGCACTCATCAGGCTACATCCACCCAGACTTCACCACGACCCTGCACACGTGCGACATGTGCGGTCCAGGTGGCAGCCCAACCACGTATACTGCGACCGTGCCTTGCAGCACCGGAGCCTATGCAACAGTCACACCCAGCATGGGTCCATGGGCACCTTCAGGTGGTAAGCCTGCTGGCCCTGATGCCTACTGGGCACAAGGTGGTGCTGGCGGTGCTGGCGGTGCTGGCGGCAACGGTGGCGATGCTGAAGGTGCCGGTGCCAAGGGAGGCAATGGTGGTGCTGGCGGTGCCGGCGGCAATGGTGGTGATGCTAAGGGTCCTGGTGCTATGGGCGGTAACGGCGGTGCTGGTGGTGCCGGTGGCAATGGTGGTAACGCTATGGGCGGTGGCAAGCCTGTCGCTCCTGATGCTGCCGCTTCAAGCGGTGGTGCCTGGAACGGCGGTGCACCACCTGCAGGTGGCGCTCCCAGCAAGCCAGTCGATGCCGAGTCAGCTGCCCCCAGCGCAGGCTGGTCAGGCTCAGGCGCAGCACCATCCGGCACCGGCAAGTCACCCGTCGGAGACTACAAGGGCGCCGGCTCCAAGGCTGCGGTTGCTGTTTCATCAGTGTTCGCCATCGTTGTCGGTGTGCTCGCCATCACACTATGAGTTTGATGCGCCTGTTCATCTGCGAAGCATTGTCTTTCACGTATCGCCATATACATAACAGCCTTCACACCACCCACATTCATATCAACACTATCGACACTTCGGCCACGCATCCGCCATCATCTGAGATCTTCCGCACACCCACATCCAGGATCCGCATCACGAACATGACCATACGAACAACCACAACCAAGGAGAGCACCAGCAGCAGAGAAAAGGAGAGACGGAGTGACGCGTACCGCAGAGGCGCCCTATGAACGTGCCTCTCGCTCTATTCGTCTACTCACCCTATGCAACCGGGGGCGACGCCATCACTTCTGGGGATGACACACAATATACGAGACAAGCAGAGAAGTCTATGGGTCGCATGCATCGGTTGCAACACATTTCCTTACAACAGCACTCATCTATCAACATTCGATTCTACACGCAGGGGCCCCGTCGGAGTGGTGTTTTTTCAGCCTGTTTCTCTCCCGAGGCTCATAGAAAAGGGGACGCTGGTCGGGATCAGGGAAACAGGGGCGGGTTGAACCCCTCGAAATCATGTCTACAACCATCCAAGCGCGCGTGTTCAGCCAAGTCAGTCAGTCAAGTCAAGTCAAGTCAGCCAATGCATTTATTTGTTCAGTCACAAATCAAGTCTTGAGGGGCTTATGATTTTGGTCCTTCGTAACATCTCGTTGTTTTCGTGTGAACCGCTCCTGCTGTGGTGATCTGTTCAGGGGTAACTTCCGCAGCGATTGAGATTGGGAAGTTTGGCAGGGCAGGCGTGTTTTGTTGCTTTCGCCGCATTCTTCGGCATGTGGGAAGCTCGTACTTGACAGCATTCCTTGTGATGGTGCACTGAACTCAAAATACACGGCCCACTTCTTCTAGTCTTCGCTACCCTGCGGACGCTTTGTCGGCTCCATCGACAGCACCGCGTTTGGTGCAGGAGCGACTGGTATCAATGCCAGAGAAGGAGGGTTCTGTGCTTGATAGAAAGCCGATGCCGATTGCGCTTTCCGTCCTTTCTTCGAGCTGGCATTGGAGCAATCTGGCAGCAGGAGCAGCGTCTGTCTCGGTTGTGCACTTGCGAGAAATTGGCACCGGCGTGCTATCGCCCATCACGAACCGTCCCATGTCGGCCTGTGAGCTTTTTGTCGAGCGCACTGACGGCTCTGTCCCAGTCATTGACCACTAACAAGTTTGCTGTTCGATTCGGCGACGGACCGTTGCGAGTGTTGGTTGTTGTGTCAGATACCCACTGCTCCATAGCCGAACACACTAGTCGGCCTCGTGTGATCCTGGGGGGGTTTCCCCTGCTGGGTATATTCTCATTCCGCCGCGGGTGCTAGGGTTTTCCAGGCTGCCCTTGAGACGATTCATTTCTTCCTCGAGTTCTTCGGCTGGACAGTTCTGCTTTGCGAATTCGAAGTCTACCAGCACAGTGTCGTGTCCGTCTCGAGCGAGGAAGTTGTGTTTGTTGATATCACGGAGTTTGATCCCAAGCTCGTGCAGACGTCCTAAAACTTTCTTGCAGCTCTCAAAGTCGTCGGGTCCCGCATGTCTCGCACCTTGCACATATTCGAGGGCGAAGCCACCACTCGTCCTTTCTTGCCCTCGGTAACGTGACCAAGAAATCTTGGTCCGATACCGTGGCCATTGATCCATTGATAGGCAGTTGTCTCGATCTCATTCGATCCGACCTCCCACGGCCAATTTGCGACTTTGATCACTACCGGCCCGCCTTCATTCAAATCGGGGTGTGTTGCGATGTGAACGCCTGGGTGTAGGTATTCCTGCTCTGTGAAGTCCAACTCATTTAGGAGCAACGGATGCCAGACATTCTTGACGCTAGGAAACGTCACTTTTTCTGTTGTTACGAAGGATATGTCGCCTGTCGAAGGATCTTTGGCTACACGACCTTGGTTCCAATCTCCGCCAGGAAAAGTTGGAAGAAGTCTGCTGAGCAAAGTGGGCCCATAGTTCCGATCACCCTCTGGCTCATCGCAGAATATGCCTGGTGCTGTGGTCACATATTTGACATGGTGACCATCAACGACGCAGCGATAGTCACTGTCCTTTGTGTCATCCTCATCCATAGTGGTGAGACACTCGAGGAGACGGACGTTTGGGTTTTTGGTGCCGAGTACCAAAGTGGTCGACATGTTGAGTATCAATACTAAGGCTGCGGACGACAGGAGACGTGCTGCCTAATTGTCGAAAGAGGCCTCAGGTTACAGACGGCTGCGTCGGAGGTGAGCGCTCAACAGAAAGAGCGCGGTCCAGATCTGCTGGTGGCACGATGTTGTGCTGGCGAGCGAAGGGCACTACAAAAATCACACCTGCAGTGAGAAGGCTGAGGTACTCAAGTATGCTTCGACCAGGCTTCGATACCGAAGCAAGAGGGACCAATCGGCTGTTTGTTGAAACGTGGAAGCGACCGAGGCTAGGCCTTAACGGTTTTCTGTCATGGATCAACCAATCAAGTTCTTCCGGTGACAGGTCGAAGCACACAGTGAGAGCCGCTCAATTACGGCTCAACTCAATGATCCATCATCATATTTCGTGCGATCTTGCGAACGCCTCGCCTCCGCCTGAGCGACTCCTTTCAGAACGACAATCAATCCAGGCCTATGAGAACGGCAGCGCAGTCGTCAACAAAAAAATCGACCACCAAAATGCCTGCCAGCGTTGGTCAGTCGCAGGCGTTGTACCGCCTTGAGTCACGGCACATGGCGACGTTTGATAGGTGGGGTGGGTATGTGGTATATAGCATCGCTGCTTTCCACCACACAGCATGAGTGGCTCACCAAGAACACATTCCCATCGCTCCATCCAAGTCAGATCGGTTGCAAGTGTGAGTCCAGCGTACACACTATGACACATGCTCAATCTGTCCATCATGATCAAGTACTGAGGCGCTGACCATACATCTCACTGCAGATCCAGAGCCTACAATACCTGTACGGGACCCACTTCCACTCAAAGCTACCACTGGAACGATAGAAAACTCCCTCCACAATGTGCTATCAGTACTACTACGAGTACTCCTGCGGATGCAAAGTCAAGGGCAAATGGAAGCCGTGTAAAGACCGAGACGGCACGGCTACCAAATGCACATCGTTGACGAAGCTTGCGCCGGACCAGTTGGATTACCAGTGCGCCAACTGCGAGCCTGAGGTAGACAACAACGTAACGCTAAGAAAGAAACCTAAGTCGTAGCTGAGATGCTCGAGAGCAACTTGGCATAGCGATGGCGCGTTTCTGTTTCTGTGTCAGGTCGGAGCATCCAGCGTTGTTTTGAGAACGGCCGGAGTGATGCGAGATGGGCCGCAACCATACGACACTCTCCGCAATTGCAGAGGGCCACTTCTTCCATATTAGTACTGCACTGGCCGGAGTCGACGAGCCTTGAAGCGTTACAGCTTCTGAATATACTTATCTCCACTGAAGCTTCGCATACCGGTCCGTTGTCTCGAGGTCCCTTCGTATGTATATCGTTGAACATTTCGTAAATATCTTGCCCTCTGGAGATTGACGCAGTGCCCGACCAGCACCCTAGAAGCTCATGTGGTCCATGGCTTCACTCAGGTGTCCGTTTTTGAGGACTGGCTGGCATGTGAATAGTTGATAGCAAGTTGTGTGACCGTGAAGCTCTCGAAGGCACCCCTGAAGTACATAAGTATCGAGACACCCGTCCACTCTTTCTCGACTCTGCATACCTTATCAAATCCCTGAGTGGCTCTGACATGTAAGTTGGGACAAATCCATCACCTCCCCGAGATACATTGACTGATTCGGGTTCTTACCTAAGTAAACCAAACTCAGACCTCACCACACATCTCCACCTAGTCCTCCCGCACAATCACAACCATCCGCCACTAGCATCAATCCACGATTCGACACATCCATCCACGACCAAACACTTCCAACCACCATGTGCGCCCAATACTCTTGCACCTACTACTGCGGCTACAAAAAATCCGAGGAATTCTCACAGTGCTTCCTTCTCGCGTCTCACCACCATTCTCAGATGCGATCCGGTCGAGAAGACTGCTTGTGGCAGCAGACCTGGTCTCTGTTTCACCTGTGCCGTGAAGCCGGGCCTGAGCGGCTGCGGCGATTGGACTCAACGCACTCTCTGGCCAGGAGTTGGATTGCATCGTGAAGCCAGAGGCGATACTGGCGCCGGCGGACAAAGAGACGATGCCAGTCTAGGGATGACTTGGACGCGAGGAGAGCTGATCGCGCGAGCTGGGTCTCTGGTGCTCGTTCCTGGGCACGTTGAAGAGACGCGTCGCGTGAGATCATTTCTCCACCTGTCGTGAGTGACGTAAGTGAAATCCATCCCGACAGAACCCAGCTCTGCCAGTGGTAATAAGTAATCTGCAAATTTGTCGTATTCGCAACAACAACGGACCTACTTCATCTGAACCTGCCGTCACGTCAGTCGAATAGAAAAGACGACGTCAGCAGCTCCAACTGCAAGCGCGGTCACCCTCCAAGGATGCCACGCCATTCGCGGCGAAATAAGCATTGGACTTCCAGTATCAATGACACCGAAATCGAATGCAAGAAGTCGACAAGGTGGCAGCAACGATGATCTTTGAAGCATCGGACATCGTGCCATCCGTCGAGGTTCCAAGCACATAGCGCCCCTCCTGGACACCACTGGTTCACATCAAACTTGCTGGGACCGCGCCTGTTGACCAGCAGGTTTCAGCTACCGTACTTAGCCTCAACTGTGAAATGCACGACCCGATAAGGCCAACACTTCAAGGTTCTGCCTTTAGAACCTGGAGTACACAGGAAAAGCGAGCATCGGAAGTAAGGATCCGTCGTCCGGCGCGACTACGCTCTCTATATGGTGTCTCCAGCTTTTCCTTTTCACGTCTGTGATCACGCTGGTCGACACATTTCGCATGTGCGCTACAACCATCTGATTCGCTGTATTGACCTCCAGCAGGACGTCTGTCGCTACTGTCCAGAATTTGTTGCTTTTGAGGCCACCTCGCATCGAGTCGCAAATCCTGGATTCGGTGAAGCACTCGTACATTGTCACCTAGCGGTGCTTGGTGTGCTCCAGAGAGCAGCCACGTTTGTGATGTTACAGCACCACGCGACGTTCTCAAGCTCAGTTCGCTTATTCGATTCTGCTTCTCCCGTGGGTGGACGCTTATCAAGTGTGCTCAGCATCTTTTCAAGCTCGAAGCAGACGAAACTCGCAACCTGTCGTCGCTGAAATCTCGAGTCCAGGATGTTTTCCGCTCCTTTTTTTAGCCAGCACTGGATTAACGCGACGGATGAAGCTTGCTGTAGCGCGTGTCTGCCGCAAGACATTTCTATGGGCGCTGGTTATTGGTCTTCCCTCCGGAACTGGTTCGAATTGGACAACCGCGGTAGATATCGGAAACAATCAGCCTGAATCATAGCCAAGATGTTAGGATTGCTCAACTGATAAGCGTTAATTCAAGAACCGTACAGCAACTGACTCGCCCAGAAGCCGACAGTTCTTGTCGCGTGTAACACCAATCCCACACCGGCAACTGACCCCATTTGGTTGTGGGGATGCTGGAGAGATCCCTGTCTGCCCTGACTTATAGATTGCGGAGAGCAGTCAGTTTCCCCACATTTGACCTTCTGCACTGGACCGTCGCTCTCTTGCCGACTTGGCTCTGAGGTAGTACCCAAGGAAGAGGAAAAAGACAACGCGACCACAGGTATGGAGGCCACCTTTCCAAGACCTTGGCCAATCAACAATCTGGCTAAATGCAGGGAGAATGTGAATGGGCCTCGGCCACGCGATATATATGCTGAGGAAACGATACCTCGTGCTCAGGTCTTTCCTTAAACATCAGTCTGACGGTCAATTCGCCCCGAGGACACTGCTCAGTAAGACGGTCAATTCGCCCCGAGGACATAGCTCAGCAACAACTTCGACCATCGCCATGGGTTTTCGCCTTGGGCCGACCAGGTTGAAGGCTGATGCCTCGCAGCGACTGCAGAAGCCCCCAAAGGGTCACTTCTTCTTCGCTGGGCAGGCACACCCTCGAGTGGAGTGGACGAAGAAGCCCAAATTGAGGAAGCTGTACTTCTACTGCATTATTCTCATCTTCGTCAATATCGCCAATGGGTTTGATGGTAAGCCTCACCTGCAGTAATGAGCGTGCTTCGTGCTGACTCCGGCAGGCTCAATGATGAATGTATGTCCCCCTTTTCGCAGACCTGAACCGGTAGACATACAGCAAGAAGTCTGGTCTGGAAAACGGAGATACTTGTCTCAGGCATTGGAGCCGTCTATCTTTCTGTTCTGCTGGACAGGTCTTTCCAACCTTCCCCACAATCCGTTGACGTTCAGTCCACAGATGTCTAACTTCCGCACGCCCTCCCCTTCATCGTTGCCCACAGTTTCCCAACATGCTGATTAAGACTGACCAATACTGGCGATAAACAGTCTCTGCAATCTCTTCCACTTTGGCAGGAGTACTTCGGCCATCCCACAGGACAAGCACTAGGTCTCTTTGGATCTGCGATGTCCCTGGGCTCAATTGCAGGCTTTCCAATCGTCCCATACAGCTGCGATCGCCTCGGACGTAAGCTCACTGTCATCATTGGCTCGTTGATCATCATTCTCGGGGCTGGTCTTCAGGCTGGTGCGCTCAACTACGGCATGTTCTGGGCTGGACGCATTATCCTGGGTCTGGGAATGGTACTGTCGACCACTGCAGGACCACTCCTTTGCGCCGAGATCGCACACCCTCAGGATCGTGCAATCATCACGACTTTCATGGGATGTTCGTACGCCGTCGGCTCTTTTGTGGCTTCCTGGGTCACCTTCGGCACACTCAAAATTCAGAACAATTGGGCGTGGAGAACGCCCTCGCTTCTTCAATGCTGGGCGACGATTGTGGTCCTGTGCGTGATTTACTGGATCCCGGAGTCTCCGCGCTTCTATATGGCCAAGGATAACCACGACATGGCGCTCAAAATTCTTGCCAAATATCACGGAGAAGGCGATGAGCATGATCCATTTGTTCAGCTCGAATATACTGAGATCAAGACCGCTCTCGCCATGGACAAAGAGTTTCAGCGCAACTCCGCGTGGCTCGACTTCCTGAAGACCAAAGGCAATCGTCATCGTATTGCTCTGGTCATTGCGGTGAGTCTACATATCTGCCAATCTAGATCGTACTGACTGCTGCGATAGATCGCCGTCTTCGGACAATGGTCTGGGAACGGAATTCTGGCATACTACTTGAAGATCGTGCTTGATGGTGTCGGAATCAAGACTCCTAACCAGCAGCTCGGCATCAACGGAGGATCAAAGACCATGTCGCTCCTTGTCAACTTGGTCATCGCGTTCTTCATCGACCGTGCCGGACGTCGGCCAATCCTCATGGCGTCCACTCTCGGCATGACTTTGTTCCTTTGCATCCTTACAATTTGCAGCGCGACCTACGCTGGTCAGCCAACAGGTGGCAAAAACATTCATCTCGGTCGCGCCAGCGTTGCTGTCATTTACATGTACAACTTCTGCTACAACTTGAAGACCGGAATGCCCCTCACCTACACCACTGAGTAAGTGCGCCTCTGATGCTGAATGGCATCGCTAACGATTGCCAGAATCATGCCTTACGGTCTCCGCGCTAAAGCCGCGGTGGTTGGCGGCTTCGCCACAATGGTCTGTAAGTCGCTCTCGGACAGTCCAGATGGTACCCGGAAATGAGCTTTACATTGAACGCTGAACGCTGCCGAGGAGAGCATGTCTCGGACGAACAAAGAACTGCTCTTCATAAGCTTTCAAATCAGTCTTCAACCGTGTACCCATTTCCTGAAACGAAGCTAATGATGTTCGCAGGCGTCTTCTTCAACCAGTTCGTCAATCCGATTGCCCTTGCAGACCTTGCGTGGAAGTACTACATTGTGTATTGTGTCTTCCTGGGCTTCGAGATCTGGTTTGTCTACTTCTTCGTGGTTGAGACTCGCTACGTGCCGATGGAAGAGATTGCCAGGTACTTTGATGGAGAGGAGGCTGATGTGGTTGGGTTGACACATGCGCAGCAGAAGGGTGTTATGGCCGAGGAGGGCACTGCGACTGAGATTGAGGACAAGAAGGCTATCACTATGACGGAAGTCAAGCGAGTGCAGACTGGTCAGTGGACAGCAAGTAAGTAGCAAGTCGCAATGACAACTAGCGATGATCCGAAAACGGTATGTGGGTACTGACGATGGCATATGGCCGTACGTTGTCTGGACTGCTTTATCTGCCGAGCAATAATACGATAAAAACGTCGCTGTCTCCATGTATAATAGTCCCGAAGCCATTGCTGTAACATTAGCCCATGACCATGCCAATTCTGCTTGTCGGCAAGACTCCCGACTCCCGTGGTCGTACCTACCGCAGATGCCAGGACCCATCTAAATGCAGGCGCTACTTGCAAACCCCAAGACAGAATGTAAGCTGCATGCCGTTCCAAGGTTCCCATCGCCAGGCGCTCAGCGGTCATCCAAAAATCGAAAAGAAATGATCAGTCAGTATGACTCTCCCTCGGGGAATCGAACCCCGGTCTCCCGCGCTCGTTATTACTCTTCAGCGAATGACAAGCGGAAATCATGACCACTAGACCAAGGAAGATGTTTGCCAGTGTGTGGCAATTGGAGTGGTTTGTTGGCCGAAAATTGTGACAGATGTACATATATATTATTCGTCTCTTGGGCGCCCAGCTAAGACAGATTTCGGGGAAAGAGCAATCACCTTACCATCATTCTTTCTCTTCACACATCGCTGCTTCTGTCGGTCATCGAGCTAGTCATCAATGGTCCCGAGATTCTCATCTGGCATCACAGGACAGCCAGTCTTTCCTTCGCCGAGTCCCAAGTTCGAAGTGCCGCGTGGCAATCAAGCCCGCGGATACGAAAGCCAAGCTGAACACTAAAGTGCTTGAGCTGAAAGCCCGAAAGCCACTCAGCGAGGGAAACCTCACGCTAGCGAAAGCCGTCATGCACGTTGAAATGTTGACAACGCTGCTCAGGTAACGCGGTTACGCGGTAACGCGGTGCAATGAAGTCGAACATTTATTTCTGTTCTGGGGGCTCCCACCAGTACAGCCATTTGGTCTTAGATGCATTCTGGACCACCTCGATCAAATACTGCCTACTACCTAGGTATTATTCATCGCCTTTGAGAGCCACAGCAGTACAGCGACGGAACACGCTGATCTATACATGTATTATTTGACGCGTTCGGTCTCCAACAAACGCTATGCCAAAAGCTCTGGTCCTCAAAAGGCATAAGCACGAGTATTCAGAGACAGAGCAGGCTTATCGATCCGCTCTTGGTACTGGTGAGTATGGACTCTTGTGTTGTCAGGTAGGCGTCAGGGTTGACCGTTTTCGAAATTCAGAGCAGGGAAACACTTCCTTCGATGAGCGAGTTCGCAAGGAATACCGATGGCAGTGAGACTCTTTCACGCACTTGGTTTGAGATGACCCGCCTAAGATGAACGACTAGCACCGTGCAGTACTGGTTCGTCGCGACGCTAGCGAATGGTTTGCTCTGGGCACAAATAGTCATAGGAGCAGCATTGACCGCACTTGGAGCGTAGGTGTATTCGAGCTCGCTATGCGCCGAACGTTACGCTTACACACTTTCTACACATCACAGCACCAAGACCGCAAGTGCCCAGACTGCAGTGATCTACCTCGGCGCCGCCAGCACTGTCATTGCAGGTCTCTTGACGTACTTTAAATCGAGGAACCAGCCCAATCGTGCACGTCAATTCCGAAACGCCCTCCGCGGAGTACGCAACAAGATCGACGACAAATCCCACGAGCTACATGGTTTGACCCCGGAACAGGCGCGGGCAGTCGCGGCTGGTATTATTAAGCAGTACAACCAGGCACTTGCTGAGGCAGCTGCAAATTATCCAGATCTCTGGGTTACGCTTGGCGATCTGAAGCGATGGCTGCCTACTGATGACCCGTTTCCGGATCCAAAGGAAGGCGACGGCAAGGGAAAACCTGGGGCAACAGGTACTGAGACTGGTCGGAAGCCGAATCCTCTGGGGCAACAGGGAGACGGGGACTCGATCCATTCGCAGCATTCTGCGCCACCATAGCACGAGTCCGGGTGTATGCTAAACCGTTGCCATCGAGTCATCGGGCAACAGCGTCCACAGAAAGTGATGGTCACCGAGGACTTCGTGAATGTCAGCACATGAAGAGCATCTTCCAGGATACATGACGCGCCTTCCACGGCTCCGAACGACTTCTCAGAACGCCTCGCCATAATTATCGCTCAAGGATTGATGGGCAGTCCTCTGTGACTCAAGCTTAACACAGAATATGTCAGACATGAACCGAACACACTCCAGGCTTAGCGAAGCAGACACAGTCGTCTTCCACCGACCGTGTATAATCTCCGTGCTGTTGTCCATCGAAGCGAACTCAGGCATACGATCCTGGAGCTCCCCCATACTTGTCGATTCTGGAGCCGTGTTGAGCGAGTCAAACAGCCAATTGATGCCCTCAGCAGTCTTATCGTCCTCGACTAGTAGCGTCAATTTGAGCTTGCGGGTTTCGGTGTAGCTGCAAATAACCACCATTTGCACTGCTCCATTAATGCCGGTAACGAAACGCGCCGCGAGAGGTATAGGATGTTGACTCCAGAACCGCAATGAAGGCTTCAGGAACACACGGTCGTTACGCTCCCAAAGGCTTTGTGGCTCCATATCCAGCCATAAGAAGTCGTCCAAGGGCTGTTCTTCCGGCAAATGCACGACGCGAGATCGATATCGGCGATACAGGTCCCATATCTTAGAATCCTCTAAGCCAGAAAGAACGAAGAAATCCGACGTCGTCTCCAGACGCTCGACGACGACATCAGATTGGACGGTGTCAGACTCTTGATCCCGTGCAAGCCTGAAGCGTCCGTCTCGAGCGAAAATTCCTGGGCCAATCTGGCTCAGTGAGACTCGTACAGAGCATTCATCGTTATCGTGGTAGTCGTAGCCCAAACGTATTGTCCACGTCCAGTATACGTCGCCGTCCTGTACTCTTTGGTTGAGATCTAGGAGCAGCCCGGCAGAGAAAAGCAGGCCTTTATTGGTAATCGAAAACTGCAGGAAGTCGAACCCAGACACAGTGATGTTAGCACCCTCAGAAAAGCAAGCTGGTGTGGGTGCGAGCATTGGCAAGAACACTTGCGGTCCAAATTCCTCTTCTGGATCCCAAGCGAAAATGGTCAGGTCGTTATCGCGCTTGATGATCTCCTCCTGTAGTCTGCGAAAGGCATACAGTCCCTCGCCGTAGATGAGTGGCATGTGGACGTCAAAAAGTCCTAGGAGACAGTACGCTGCGTCTTCGGTGCGACGAGTCTTTCGCTTCGCTGCCCATGACATCCTCGCTGCCACAGAATATTCCAGGAACGAAGCTGTTCCAGATATGACTTCTAACGGGATGTTGGTGGCCTCGCCTATACTCGGAGTAAGGTCTTCTTTCGATCCTATTGCTTCCCAATCGCGATTGAAGAAGAGCGTCTTGTGTGGAGCGATCAACTCTTGCAGGGTCCAGCCACGAGTAAACCATCTACATGAAGATAGGTCTGTCGACCCAGGCTGTAAGTCTTCGAGCCACGCAAAGCATACATCTGCGTTGCTGTACCAGGCAAACATGCTGTTTACTGCTTCGCTCAGCTCCGAACTGCTCGACTTGTCGATCGAGACAGTATCGATCCATGCATACGATAAGCCATGTTCCCTGGCCAAGCGGCATGTTTCGCAGATTTTCTGCCAGCCTTGCTTTGAGGTAGCATCATGGTAGAGAGACGCGATGTCGCGAAACGTGACTTCTTGATCGCCCCACGTATGGGATAGGATAGCGTACAGGGGAATCTCGTCACCTGTGAATTCTCGAATGCGAAGGGTTGTCGTGTTGATAAGCCACATGGTCAGGGGGCTCACACTGGCTCGTTATATGCATGGCATGGTCACAACTTCTTCTGTGTCCACTTGTGGTATCGCAACTCTTCAGCCAGACAGTAGCGAGGTGCTGTCCGACGTGTTGCCGTCATCAGGCTGAGGCTGGCAGGGCAACTTAGCCAGTCGTGCTGTGGCGTCACATCCCTGTCCGCTTGGGAGACTCGCCTCGAATCGCGCCAGGGCCATACTTATCTTCGAGACTTATGTTCCTGTTTTACCACGTATGTGCGAGTATGCGACGACGGCGATGTCATCTTCTTGCATCGGCCAACCCGCCCGAGACTCTACCATCTCTCCCTACAAACTCCGATGACGCGGAGTTACAGAAGGAGAATACGAGGTGGCAGTGACGGGTCTGATGCCAAGGAACCTCGGTTCATTGATACTAAGGATCGTGATTGGTTTCGCGAATCACGCTACATGACGGCGTATGCCTGCTCGTTCCGCCGCTGGCCGAGATCCGGGGCTGGGTTTAGCATACATCATGAAGTTAAAGGGTGCTGCTTCAGGCACGCCAGCTTCATACAACATCGAGTTCACAGAAGGAAATTGACGACCGCGCGATTGGTAAACACATTGCATATATGACTAAGGAGTCTGTACAACGCTGCTCGGAACTTCGCCGGACGTCTTAGAGCTTCGACAATCGCAACTGCCTCAAGCTGGCCTGCCAAGCTGCGACTTCTCAGACTCCATAGCAGCTTCCCACGATGCCCATCGAATCAAAGTATCCAAATGTCGATCTCCAGGTCAAGCCGATCTACGACTTCATCTTCCACAACCCAGCTCAGGCTTGGCCCGACAGCAAAGTGATCTTTCGAGACGCAGACAACCTTTTAACCAATACACTCACCTTCGCACAAGTTCGCGATGCAGCGAGCTCATTCGGGCGGGCGCTGCAGTCACAATTCCAGTTCGGCAAGTCGGATACTTTGGCCATATTTGCGCCCAACGATGTCGAGACACCGATCGTCGTCTTCGGTACACTATGGGCTGGAGGCGTTGTGAGCCCAGCGAACCCGGGCTACACCGTGGACGAATTTGCATACCAGCTCAGAGACAGTAAGGCAAAGGTCGTGGTTGCGCACGCTTCTGTGCTCGACACTGTTCGAGAGGCATGCACGAAAGTTGGCATCGATGAGTCACACATCCTAGTTCTTGGTAGCCAAAGGGATGGCAAAGGCGGAGCAAAGCACTGGCAGGAGATCATCTCGGATGCAAGCAATCCAGGCGCGAAAGACACCAGGCCAAAGATCGACCCCAAGGACGACCTGGCTTTCCTCGTGTACTCGTCGGGCACTACTGGCAAACCCAAAGGCGTCGAGCTCACGCACTTCAACATGACAAGTAATCTCCAGCAGATCCAAGCCACTGAGGGTGGGAACATGAGCTGGGATGGCACGGCGAGTTGCCCTGGCATTCCGGATGCGCCTCGCGGCCGGGGCGATGTCATCCTGGCTTGTCTGCCGTTCTTTCACATCTATGGACTGAACGTGTTGATCCATCTTCCACTATTCACAGGTATCGAAACTTTGGTACTGACTCGGTTCGAGATAGAGAAATTCTGCCGGCTCATCCAAGACCAGAAGGTCACATTCTCATATATCGTTCCACCAATGGTCTTGCTTCTCTGCAAGCACCCAGCGGTGGAGAAATACGACCTAAGCAGCTTGAGGATGACCAACTCAGGCGCAGCACCTTTGACGAGAGAACTTGTTGAAGCTGTCTACAAACGCAAAGGTGTCCGTGTAAAGCAAGGGTATGGACTGAGCGAGACAAGTCCTACCATTTTCCAGCAGCGCTGGATCGACTGGGACAAGAGTGTTGGCAGCACTGGTAGAATGGTCCCAAATCTGCTATCAAAACTATGCGAGGTCGGATCTGAGGAGGGAAGCGATGGCTCGAAGCCAAAGGAAGTTGGCCTTGGTGAGACAGGCGAGCTATACGTCAAAGGTCCAAATGTATTTCGGAGATATCACAACAACGAGAAGGCAACGAGCGAGTGTGTAGATGCAGAGGGATGGTTCCGGACGGGAGATGTCGGCCATATCGACAAGAACGGCGACCTGTGGATCACTGACCGAGTCAAGGAACTGATCAAGTACAAGGGCTTTCAGGTCCCGCCAGCTGAACTCGAAGGCTATCTAGCGGACCACGAGCTCATTGACGACGTTGCCGTTGTTGGCGTCGAGAGCAAGGAGCTTGGCACAGAAGTCCCGAGAGCGTATGTTGTACGAAAAGGTGGGCCTGACGCTGTGCAGAAGGGTGATGACGAGAAGATCATCAAGTGGTTGAATGCGAAGGTGGCCAACCACAAGAAGCTCAGAGGAAGCGTCAGATTCGTGGACGCCATACCGAAGTCAGTCTCCGGGAAGATTCTCAGACGTGTGCTCAAAGAGCAAGCGAAGAAGGAGTTCAAGGAGTTGGAAGAAGGCAACTTGAAGGCCAAGCTGTAATCTGCAAACCAGGATACTGTATCACGCGGCGATATTGAGCGCTTCGGAACGGCTGCCAGGGGTGTCATCCGGCGTGATGTTGTGCCTAGCTCGTCACCCGGTCTGCCTTCAAGCGCGTCTGCCAGCGCCAGTCCTCCCAATATATATATCAAATCCTATGTACAGCTTATGCAGATGGTCCAGAGCACGTCCTAGGAGGTACAATTCCGAACGATTTCGGGGCAATAGATACGCATCATCTGCCGGTGCTCACCTGCATGCAAACCCTCACCGCAACGTCATATCGAGATGGCTTTTGTGCTAGCACGCTGCAATGCAATGCAGCTCGAGATCTGCAGCCGCCCGGTTCCCCGGCTGCAGCCGCCTCAGAAGTCTCCCCACCTGGGATCAAAGTTGGACAGGTACGCGCACTTTTGCAAGATCTCAGTCTTGCTGTTGCGAACAGCAGCTCGTCCACCTTATCTATAACATGCTGTCATATCTCCCAAGCTCCGGTTGCCAGCAGCCTGTACCACTTTTGGGTGCTTGAGACATAATACCTACTAAGCGACGTTTCACCCTGCCAAATCCAGTCCGGACGCCGGGCATTGAAAATCCCCCGCATACACTACAAAAGACACATGCTTGAACCTGCGAACCTGCTCGACTGCTACAAGGTCCTTCCTAGCACGTTGTCAGTCCCTCAGGCCCTCTCAAGCAGATTCAAAGCATGCTCGACAGCCACCGCTCATACCACAAAGTAGACCACCAGACAGTTCACGTCCCTATGCAGCCACTGTCTCCCACCACCTCTCGAGCCTCACGAACCACCCGCTACACCATGTCGCAGCCCTCTGACCAAACCCGCAAATACTCCAACTCGACCGTCTTCAACATCACCGTCCTGATCTCCGGCTCCGGCACGAATCTACAAGCGCTCATCGACGCCTGTAAGCCCGGCTCCTCACTCTCCAATGCCCGTATCACGCATGTCATCTCCAACCGCAAATCCGCATACGGACTCACGCGCGCCAAAGAAGCACGGATTCCTACTACATACCACAATCTCGTCGCCTACAAATCAAAACAGCCTCAGGACAAAGCCGGCACCCAGAAAGCCCGTGAGCAATACGACGCCGATCTCGCGCAGATAATCCTGACACACATCCCCTGTCCGGACCTTATAGTCTGCGCTGGGTGGATGCACATCCTGTCCAACCCCTTTATAGCGGCCCTGCAAACGGCCTCTGTGCCTATCATAAACCTCCACCCTGCCCTGCCAGGGAAATTTAATGGCGCAAACGCTATCCAACGAGCGCATGAAGCGTTTCAGAAGGGTGAGATAGCGGGCACTGGCGTAATGATACATCATGTGATTGGCGAGGTCGATATGGGAGAGCCAGTGGTGGTGCGAGAAGTGACGTGTATCAAAGGGGAGGCACTAAGTGATCTAGAGGAACGAATACATCGGGTGGAATGGGAAGTCATCGTGGAGGGGACGAAACGGGAGTTGGCGGTGCTGGAGAAGGGCCGGCGGGAGAGTGCGTCGTGATCACTAGCTGTTTGTGAGGACGATGTTTGTGTAGAAGGGGAGCAGCCTCTCCTTTGTATTACACAACACATTTTGGACATGTCGAATGACGGAGACACGAAATCCAAGCGTACTCGAAGACTATATGGGACTTGCCCAGCGACAAGCATACAGTCCGCCCAGTATTGGCACTTAGAGCAAGCACTGGTGAAACCTCTTCATTGGGCATGTAGCCTGCCTCGAACGAAAATTCCATCCGGGGGACTTCGAGCTATGCTTTGTCAACCGGCTTGAGGTAAGGCGAAGGCCAAGGAATATAAATGCAGAAATCCCGGACGTCAATGCACCTGGAGCGGTAGCACTTTCCGTCACGAAGTTCAAGGCATAACAGATCGTTTTCTGCGCCAAAAGATCTCAACATTGAAACGTCTTTTGCTATACCATTCACGTTCTCGAATCTTCGTCACAACTAGTAGCAGACGCCTCACAAGCCCCAAGCCGCAACAGCACTCACTACAAATGCGCCAACCATCACGATGCCCAGCCCAGTCCTTCTACTCACCGCATTATTCCCCTGCTCATCGCCTCCGCCACTGGCATCCCCAGTCTCGTTCCTCACGCCTTTGATCGCATCTGCTTCCACCGCCTGCCACCCCTCCGCCCCACCACTCCTCTCCGGCAACACATTACTCACAAACAACGCCTTTCCCCCATCCGCACCCCCATTCATCAACACATTCCCCGCCGGATAATAATCACACACCACAATCACCCCATCCACCCCGTTCTCCCCGCCACAATCCGTCCACCCACAGCCCACACTCACCGTATCCCGCCACACCAACTGCGTGAAATGCCCCGTCGCCTCAGTGAACCCCGTCGGGTCGTCCTTGTCGAAATCGTAGTCGAATTCGGTGACCTCGTTGTACCACGCGTCGATGCCCGCTGTGAGGTTGGCGTACCCCCGCGCGAGGTTCTCGCCGTAGTTGAGCGAGCCGAGTTCGGGGTTGTGCGCCCAGATGCACTTGGTGGAGTAGGATTGGGCGAAGGTGGCGAGGGAGGTGTTGTAGGTGAGGAAGGGGGCGGAATGCAGGTAGCGGTAGAAGTTTGTGGTGTTGAGGAGGGTGTTGTGGAAGAGGGTTGGGTCGGTGTAAGTGTCACTTAGGTCTGAGGAGGTGGAAGAGGCAACGGGGGCGGTGAAGGTTTGCGTGACGGTTGAGGAGGCTGGGAGGGAGATTGTTTCTGTGACGATGCTGGTAGAGACGTCCTGGGCAAGTGCTGGTTGGGGTGTTGTGAAGAGGAGTAGTTGGAGAAGAAGCAAGTTGCTCCTGTGCCTGCTCCTGGTTGCAGCGACGGCGCAGACGTTCTGCCGCCGGTGTCGACCTTGCATGATTGCCTTGCTGGCGGCGGGCTGTTGTGGTAGGAACTATGGGCCAATCGTGCTCCAGTGGCTGGGTTATATGAGAAGCACGTTTCTTGAACACGCTCCTGACCGGGATCGTCCTGTCAGCGTATCCTTCACTATGCTTCTCGTGCCCTTCTCGCAGTACAACCTCGTGAGCCTGTAAGATTACCACACAGTACCTAGCCGTGCGCTGAAATTACATTTGCTGCTATCACATGCAATGCATCAAATGCGCCAAATACTTCGAATCCACCGAAAGCCTCCTGAATTACTGCTGTCGTAAATGCGAAAAGCGATAAATTGATCGTACTGCTATGCTGTTCCATAAACCGCGTAATGCCTGGTGAACGAGTGGTCGTCAGCCTCTACCGCGAAGACCGGCTGACTGGGCCTTATTGCGTGGCGCGCGCCCTTGTTCCCAAAAAATAGATGGCGATAAAGACAGATACAATCGATCGCTTCCTGCTGCGCAACAATGTCTTTCAATGCTTCATCATATCATTAAGCACTCTGTCTGTAGATCAAGGCCAAATCACAGCCCGAGAATGCAACGAGAAGGATGTATATGTGGTTTGTTCAAGGTACCTGCGTAGTCCTCCTCGTAACTTCGTAAGCCAACAACGTCATGCACGGTTCGGCTAAAACAAGGCGACGAGCCTGGTTCAGGCGAGCTCGGGATGCAGGGATGCAAGGGTTTCCGAGTCCCGGTTTCTTCTGCATGGGTGTCTCCTTTACCTCAATCACTGCAGTGTGCTGTGAGGGTTCGGAAGTATTACATACACAGAATGATCTCAAGCGGCAGCGGCAGTCGTTTCGATTGCACAGTGAAACGTGTCATTTAGGGGCATATCGCGGCCACCACATAGCTATTGGGTATCTCAATACTTGCTGTACTCACAATCAAATACACATTAATACCACATGCTCTCATTGTGCAAGGTGTAATGCCCGCCGCTCTGTCCAAAACGCCCTTTTCCTGTCCTGATCCGTTCTGCCTCACCGTAGTTGAGGCTTGTAGTAAGCAAAGAGGGTATCATATAGTTAGTGAAGGCCAGTCGCCTGGCCAAAGCATTTCTCAGCAACTCCGTCCTCCTTTCCTGTCCTGCCGTGCGAAGAGAGACTTTCGAGCAAAGACGCTATCTCCCAAGCCTATCGGTTGCTTTGTAGCGAGAGCAATGAGAAACGTTTCGTCGTCGTCGTCGTAGGTGTGGCTGCAGCACCATTATCATCGTTAGCTGCGGCGTTGCTCACCATCCCACCCCATTCTGTATATCGATCCATGTACGCGCTCTGGGGGCGTCTTCTTCGACCTTCAGTCGACTCTCCAGTAGGCAGCTTCTCTACACTGCTGGATTTTCTGAGCGTCCTGAAGCGATCGCGAAGAGGCTTCCCCATCTGGCGCAGTATAGAGGGCCCCTATTGAGCCGTGACCACTGCCGGACCTGACTTGTTCTTATTCAGTCCGCTCAGGTGAGTCCAAGCGAGCAGATCAAATTTGTCCCTAGCACTGCCGGCTTCGGGATTTGGACTTGCTTTTGGCATCTGCTCTCGTGGTTCCAACACCAAGCTTCGCCTATAGTGGTTCTGGTAGTTCTTCTCGTCGTTGCTGCGGACTTGAATGAGGCGATCCTGCATCCATGTTTGGAGCTCGCTCACTTCTTGGAAGCGATAAGGTATCTGAAAGCGCTGGAGATCAGAGATGAGCTTGGCCGTTCGCATGTGCTTGTCGAGATTGATGACCTCAATAGGACCATTAGCCGCATTGAGCTGTCTTGTGGCGGCGTTGCCGTGGTCGACGAAGGTCAGATCAGTCAGGTACATGCCAACGTACGGTATGCACGGAGGGACCAAGTTCTGAAGCCGATCACGAAAAGCTGAGAAGTTCCGTTCGAAATTTGTGATCTTCCGTAGCTCTTCAAGTGTGTTCTTGGTCTTCTGTGATACCTGATCCCAGGTCTTGAGCATGCGCGTGATGTTGGTCGAATTGAGGGCGGCAACGATCGCAAATAGAGACTCGTAGTTGTTCAGCTCAGCACACTTGTTTGCGATCTTAATCCATTGCTTGATGATGGTTGCACGCTTCTTGACATCCTCAAGCTGAAGCACTGACTCTGATACGAGGTTCGAGATATCTGTGGATAACCTCGAAAGTGCTCGGACATTGACTGCCAGGGAGTTTGATGTCTTCATCCATTCATTCGCCAGCAGCTCTTCAGGCAGTATCGAGCAGAACAACCCAGAAGTCTTGAGCGTGATTTGGCGGGCCAGCTCCAGCGGGTCGAAATCGAGTATAGTGACACCTGCGCCGCCCATCTTCCACGTGCGAAGAGCCGTCAGTTGACTTTTCGAAATGACAGGGTTTGGCATTGGCGTTGCCGGGTTGATGTAGGACGACGTCGAAGTACTGGTTCTGCCCATAGCAGACTGCACGCGTGGAAGAGCGGGAGCATGCGTTGAAGCGACAATATCGGATAGCTCTACCAGTCGCTTGCTCGCAGTTGGTAGCACTGGCGCGACGTCTTCTCTGGCAAAAGCGATGATTGCCGGAAGTGCGCTGTCATCACAGTCATGTCGCCAGTGAGTCTCGAGCCAGCCTTTGAGTGCATTGTAAACACGCAGTCTGACTGGGCCAGCTAATCGTTGAGAATCGCCAGCGTACCGGAATCGCCAGACCAATGCAGCCACGAAATCGGCTGGCTTTGCAAACAATCTGAAGGTGAGGTACACTGTCGAGACAAACAATGCGTCAGGTGTGCTGTCATGCGCGGTGAGTCGCTCCACCAAAGCATGTAGGGTGCCGCCGACAAGCTGTCCATCGCGATTATACATTAGTTCGTGAGCATAAGTCTTCTCGAGCAGGACTGCTTCAGCTTCGTCTTCGGGAGCATTACTCTTGACCAGAGACTCTTGCGATGAGAATGGGCCCAAGCTGCTGGCTTGCGAAGACATGACTGCGGTCGTAGCTGTCGACATATCGCTGTGTTCATTCGTGTTCTGCGACGACTCCGAAGCGCTCTTACTCGACGTCTTCATGCTTCTGATTAGTGATTTGTGTCGTAAGTGGCCAACTGGGATGGCAAACTCGTTCGACAAAGGACGGTCATGCTGAATGGGCGAATGAAGAGTCGTTTGTGAACTCGAAGACGGCATCATCGGAACGACGAGTTGCTCATCTGCTGGCGTTGGTGGCACGCTTGAATTAATTGTAGATGGTGAGTCACCGCGAGCTTGTTCTTCTTCACCAGGAATATTCAGCCAGGGGAGTGTTTGCTGGGCTTGTGCTGAGTCAATGTCCGCCGTCACTCCGGCGATCTGTAGACCCTGAACGGTTCCTGAGGCGGGAAATGTGCTCCGAGTAGGTGACTGCTGCTTGCTTGATTCGGAGCTTGCACGATCTAGCAGTGAAGGGTCGAGTTCGAAGTCGCCGGCCTCTTCGAGTACCGATCTCGTTCGAGCCACACAACGACCAGCCCCGCTCACACAATTTGTCGCAGCGTGGACGAGTCGCCTGTTCTCGTCCGGTCGATAGACCAGCTCGTCGTCCTGATTATGCAAGGGCAGAAACACTTGCTTGGCGGACAGAACGAGCTCGGTTATGGCATCGTACATGGAATCCTTAGATTGGTTCAGTGTTTCTGAGGAGTCGGGATTTCTTTCAATGACGAGTTCGACGATTGACAGCAGCTGCCGACACGACTTCACGGCTTGTTGTGTAGTGAGGAGAAGTTCCGAGGATGATCTTGACTGCATGTGAGAACCCAAGAAAGACGCCAGAACTCCCAGGAATGCATCGTAGGACTTATTGAGACGGTCGGAAGCTAGATGCAGGCGCTCTGCCTTGGATGCGTAGCTGAGGCGATGCGTTGTAGAGTTGCGTTTGCTCTGTGGTCTGGGAGACTGCTGAAGTGACTGATTTGCGAGGTACGAGCGTCGATTGATCGCGGCTGACGAGAGCTGCGACAGAGGTGAAGGCGAAGCGAGTCTCGTACTCTCAGCTCCAAGATCATCCAGACCAGATAGACTGCGAGAGAAGGCAATTTCTTCACCCCAGATGTCGAAGAACTTGACGGCGCGGGTCACTATCTTGAAAGCTTGGAGCAGCAGATCGTCCAGGTAAGTGTCGATGAGAGCTTCACTTTCAGGCGACAGTGTCTGGAGTTGCTTTCCGGACTTCACAAGCAAAGATAGATCAGATAAAAGGCCTTTCCGCATCCGCCGAATACCGTCGTGTTTGCGCACATTGGCAGACTCCCTTGTCAAGCAATCACATTTCTCCAGCAAATACCGCACACCAGCTACAAGACCACGCATGTAGTCCTTGTTCTGGAAGATGGCTGACCCAGTAGCATTGTTCGATCGCATTATGTCCCAAAACTCGGTCAAGGCGCGTAACAGAGGGCGCATGGCGGCATAGTCGTACGCCTCGCAATAGTTGGTTGGCAGCCACCCTCGCTCGCCCGTCTCCAGTAATGTTCCATCGGCCCATCCATTAGTATGTATCGAATGTATGAGGAGAATATCGCCTGAGTTGAGAGGTAGTGTGACGGTCGACGGCGACGGCGATGAGGTAGGCTGGAATGGATATGCAGCTCTCAGGTAGTTGTGGAATCGCGGCGGCCGGGTGGGCGGATCGATCGGCGGCTCTGCATGCTGGCGGGGATGTCTTGTGTCACCCAACTTGCGGATGCGCAGCGGAGCAACTGATATGTCGACAGAGGTATCTGACTGCATAGTCGTTTGCGAGTATTTCTCAATTGAGGTAGGCGGAAGTCATGTCGAGGTAGCAGATTCAAGGCCTCGAGAGCTCTGTCTGCTGGTCACAAGGTGGGTTAGTGTTTGTGTGTATGGCAAGCGACAGACGCCGCATTTGAATCGGAATGCAGGCAGAGTTCTGCGCGGCATGAAGAGAGGTCGAGTGGCATACCATTGGATGGCTCCCCCAGACTTTTCGCCCTTGCAACTCCAGCTCTGATGTTCGTGTCCTTGCTGAAGACTGAAGGATGGGCCGCAAGGGAGGCCTGGGAGGGCGACTCGAAGTCGTTGCAGTCAACTCAACGATTGGGTCAAAATAGTGGCTTGGACGCAAGGACCAACAATACCAGGCTAGATGGACCGGGCTCTCGAATAGCTCCGAAGGAGTGACTAGGGTGAGTTGCGCAGAAAAACAGCAAGGGCCGATTATAGACTATGACTGGTGATCGACAAAGGTGCAGAATATATGTCGACGGTGTTAGAGGTTGCAGGTGGTGTTCGGGCAGGGCGACGGCGAGGTGTGAGGGAGACCTGGAAAGGGAATGCAGGGTTGATGTGGATGTGGAAGAGTGGAATCACTGCAAAAAGTGAAAGTAGAAGCACAGTTCCAGAAGAGTTCGAGCTCAAGGCTTAGCTGGCACACCAGCGACACGGCTCAAGCGATTTGATAACCTCTGCTACTGCCGCTAACTCTACCACTCGTGGCACTACCGTCTTTTCGGGCTGTGCAGCCTGTGCTTGTTGCCTTGTCTCTCGTGTTCACCTGGAGCTGCATTACTGCTTTCAGCACTCATTTCGGAGTAATAAAATCCACCTCGACCACTATGACATCTATCTGCATTGTTCAACCTCTATCTCGACTGCTACGAGGAACGGCACCTGCTGGTGACCTGATGACGCCGTGCCTCTGCTGCGCCCGAATCTCTCACAATCCCAGTGTGTTGACTGTTCGCTTAATTCAACGGCGAGTTCATCTCAGACTGTGAATGGCGCATCTGTCGAGATATGGAAACCCTTAGCCCCCTGGTCACCTCGGGGAAGATGCTGAACCCCTGCCGGTTGATCTTGTTCCCATGAGACGATGCCTCATATGTCCATGGTTCCAGGCCTATGCTCCATTTCTCGGGACTGATCGCCCGCCGAACATGCACGTTGCTGCACTGTTCGGCACTCGTAGTACAGCTGCTTCTCGAAATGCTTCAACTACTGTACAATCGTCTCAACCTGAACTTCTCGACGCGTCGCTGCAGTCGCGACTGTCGCCTCGCGTTCTTGAAACCTTTTCTCTGCCACGCTGATCAACCTTCTGTCACAGGCGTAATAATAGCAATAATGATAGCCCTCAGAAGCATATTGTAGTCCGGGTCCAACATCGAATTTCCATATCATCCCAAAATTCTGAAACGCACCCCAGTCGCCTCGTCCATCACCAATCACAGCACAATGGCATTCATATCAAATTTCCACTCACGCGGGTGCTTTCGTCACCTCTCCATCTCCTGCATCAAAGCGCTTCTATTGTTCGTACTACAGCTTCGTATCACGCGACGATCACCTCTTTGCTATCAATGCGCTGCTGTCCGGCCCCCTGTTCCTTCTCTATCATAATTTCTTGACGTGAAATTGGGGGCCGGGGCCGGCGCATGTCCCTTGTATTTCGGACATTTACCTCGAATCGCAAATTTTTCTTCAGATCGACACCACTGTCCCGCGTCTCCATCATAGATGACCATCCATGTCTGCAGAAACGCGTAGGCCATATCGAGAACCCCTGAAAGCACGCGCCAGCAGTTCTGGGATGACACTGGCAGAAGCAACATCGATCTTGAGCTGTTCTTGGAACCAGTTCGTAGGGCTTGTGAACTCGGGGCCGGACCCAAACTTCGGGACGTGATTCACATGAAGGATGACAAGTTGACGAGACAGTGCTTCGCAATTATCCTAAGCGCCTTTCATGGCGCAAGATCAACGCTGCCGACGGCCTCAGACCAAACGCCTCCCGAAGCGTCTTCTCATGTGATGACAAGCGGCAGTGAATGGTTCGTGAGAACAACAGTCCGCGAATTCGGGGAACTCCATAAACTACAGTAGGGAAGGAGGACATGTCCGTCCCAGAAGGTAGAGGCTTCGCCGAGGTCAGGCAATACTTGAATCGTTAGGAAGCAATTCCTTCTTTGCGATTGCTGTGCACTATTACAAATCTGGAGACCAGTCCCATTCTACAGAGCAAGCTACCATGCCCGAATCAATCGACGTTGTCATCATCGGCGCTGGTCTCGCAGGGTTGACCGCTGCGAGAGAAGTCACGAAGGCTGGATACTCTTGTGTTGTGCTTGAAGCAAGAGCTCGAGTGGGAGGTCGCACGTACACTCACAAATTGGACAAGGGCATCGTCGACCTCGGTGCTGCGTGGATCAATGACACAAATCAGAGTCAAATGTTCGCGCTTGCGGAGGAGCTGAAGCTTGAGCTAATAGAGCAGAATACAACGGGTAATGCTGTACTGCTTGATCATGATGGGAGCGCAAAGCCATTTCCGTACGGGAAACTACCTCCAGTAAGTGCTGATGTGTCAGAACGATGCAAATCACAGTGCTGTTCTCGTCGTCACTTCACGCATGACCACCTTACTCTGGTTTGGGGTTGCCAATTGACTTGTATGGCAGTTCGACGATGAGACAACAACCCACCTCGCTCATATTCGTGATACTGTCGAGGCCGATTGCCAGAAGCTATCTGCTGCCAGGCCTACTTCCACTCACCTCGACAGTATAACCTTTGCCGCTTACGTTCAGTCTCTCGGAGCCAGCCCGCTTGCGCTTTCTATTGCCAGCATCTGGACTCGTGCCATGGTAGGTCAGGAGCCAGAAGACGTCTCCGCTCTTCTTTTTTTGAACTATTGCAAATGCGGTGGAGGCCTCCTGCAGATGCGGTCTGATCAAAAAGGCGGCGGACAACATTTGCGGATTCGCACTGGTACTCAATCGTTCTCAGAGGGATTGAAAAACATGCTGCCAGCAGGCACGGTCCGCTTGTCCAGCCCGGTCGACTCAATCACGCAGCAAGGTGACGGTCATGTACTCGTCACCACGCAGAATACACCTGACATGCCTCTGCTTGCTCGCAAAGTCATTACTTCCGTCCCTGGACCAGCGCTCAAGCACATAACCTTCACGCCACCCTTGTCGCCAGCAAAGCGCCTCTTGATCGACTCTTTCCGTTATGGCTTCTATCAGAAGGTCATGATCGTGTTTAAGACGTGCTTTTGGGCACACACAACAGGAATACCCAACTGCGGCCTCATACAGTCATTCAGCGATCTTCATCCAGCTGCTGTCGTACGAGACACCTCGTCTCCTCTCGATGATAAACATGTCCTCACATTCTTCGTCGCCGGCAACCCAGGGCGCGCCTGGTCCGCTCTACCCAAACCTGAACGCGAGGAAGCACTCTTCCGCCAAGCTGCAGACGCTTTCTTGTCCGGCGACCTCGCGAGACTCAAGTCAGAAGTTGTGGAAGTGATTGACTTCGAATGGCGGAACGAGCACTGGAATGGTTACGGCTGTCCGAGCCCTTGCCTCGCTCCGGGAGTGTGGTCTGCGATCGAGTCGGAGGGCGGTGCGGAAGTTTTGGCACAAGCTGCAGGGAATGTGCACTTTGTGGGCACGGAGACGAGTGATGTGTGGAGAGGGTATATGGAGGGCGCGGTGAGGAGTGGAGCGAGGGGCGCGAGGGAGGTGTTGGCGGATCTGAAGCGTTAGCAGTGGAGGGGACTGTATTGGTCATAGGTGTGCCTGATCAGCAATGTCGGCGACGCAGGAAAATATACATCGCATCGCCGAGGATCGACCCATGACCATCTAGTCGAGCCTCAGCGCCAGTGGTCGAAGCCTTGATCTCAGCAGCGTCCTCCCAGATACTTGTCTTCTGAGGACCGTGCAGCATATAAGCTGGTGAGATGAACATGAGCGTTTCGAGTCGCATACGGCATGGCTTTGGTGTCCGTTGCTGAAATGCGACAGTGTGCGTGCGATAAGCACAGATCGTTCGACAAGTGTGCAAATTTCTTGCCATTGTCGCACGCCAGAGTCGAGAGATGGGCTTATTAGTTGCGATCCAGGAACATATTAGAACTTCACGAAGAGCCCTGTACGCTCTCGACGAGGTGGTGCTTACTACGAGACTGCTGCTCTACTGTGTGGGTGATCTGAGCACGTTGGTACTTTTTACGAGGGTTCGCTTACGACGACTGATTTGCACCTACTGGACGCCCATGTCGTGTCAAAGATCGAGATACCTACCTACGAAGTTGACACATTCTAGACTGTGCGTATAACGCCTGAACAAGTTTTAGTGGTTGCAGGCAACTGCGCAGTGTTCAACAGCCTGCTGTGTAGACAACTCCTCTACTAGCCCACTAAACAATCCAGTCATTAGACGCGCATATTGCGCGGCAGCGCTTACTGTAGTTGCTATTTGTTAGCGCGCGATTGTATAGAAATTTCTAAGACATGCAGAATTCCAAGGCTTCTGACATCGCGTAGCGGATGTAGAGGGTTGCAGATGCCCGCCTCCAGCTCGCTGCACATTCCTGGTGCCTCCAGTTAACGCTCATTTGTTGCATCTGCCGACCGTAGGCGCGAATGTCTCGTTCATCTTACTCTTCTACCAACCACAACCTGTAACAGCACCAAGATATTTTCTGGACCAACCATTGAAGGCCACCTCGAATCGAATCAAGCACCGTTCGCTCCTTCCTGCTTTCAACTAATGTACTGCTGCACCAGGATGGGCACCTTCACATCTCCCTCGCGCTGAGGACTCTCCAGGGCTGGGCAGGCAGCCCACCTCTTCTTATCATCGCCTTCACTCCTTCTCCGTTCTTCGAATCCGTCATAGCGCAGCATCGTCAGTGCACTTGCGGGATTTGCTTGAGTCTTCAAATCCTTCCTGCTGTTGTCACTCCTGCCAAATCGTTATCCGCAGCATCTTATCCGCGCGGCTACGATTGTAGTGTGGTACCCCAAAAGATTGCCGGTGACGATATCGAGGCACCCATTCACACTACCATCATATGGTTTCTTCGCGCTCGAAGTCCTGATCAATAACTCCCATCTAGCGAATGAAAGCCTCGCCTTTCAATCAGTTTTCACCTCGAATACTCGCTACCCCTTATGCTCGTCATCGCTACAGTCTTACGCCATTCAGCGGTTCATGAAACGTTTCGACTCATTTCACTCTCTACCGACCTTGCCATTTGCCGCCGGCTGGTGCCTGAACGAGTCTACTGGTCGGGCCTGGCTCGTCAACATCAGGACTGCTTCAGATGAATGCGGACTTGTCTGATTTCGTATAGGCTCGTCTCGATCCAATAAAGTCGGCTACGTCAGTTTATCCCCTGACCGATGACGGTTCGACTACATTATCTGGCTGCTTGTGACTCGCGACGAAGTCATCAAACATCACAGTCAAGCCATGGAGACCGTCGGTGCGAGCGTACCTGCGGAGGCCCAACGCGACCAAATAGTAGTGTCCAGGCCCAGTCCCGACTCCGTGGTAGATGATGACAGTGATCGAGAATCTCGAGGTAGCATCAAAGGCCCTATCCGTTCGACAGCAAGCCACTGACCATTTCCAGGTAGCGTGGCAAGCTCGAGGTCATCGCCGCCAACCCCATCGCCGCCAATTGCACTGCAGGAGAAAGTTGTTCTCAATGAGCATGTGAATAGCACCACTGCACACAAGCGCAAACGATCTGACAGCGATCATCTTGAACACAATTCGCCACAGCGGCCACTGGCATGGACTCAAAGAGAGCAAGGGCCAGGCCATGTCGCCATTCCGGCCTCAAGCACTTCGATGACGAGAGGGCCAGGCCCGGGTCATATCGTTACTCCGGCCTCGACCACCTCAATCCAGACTGACACTAGTATATGGACGCGTGTGGGGCCAGGGAACAGTCCTCCCACACCAGATACACCCGGTGCAGTTCACGCAGACGAGGACTGGGATGTAGAGGACGACGCCGCGGAGTCTACCTATCGTCATGAGCCAAATGGTACAGGGAAAAGGAAGCGAAACTTTTCTCGTAGAACCAAGGATGGCTGCAAGACTTGTCGAAGACGGAAGAAAAAATGCGATGAAGCTAAGCCATTCTGTAAGTCACACTCGTCAAGTCACTCTCTTCATTGGGTCAGATCAACCTCTGTGTCGCGTCAAGTCAAATTCTCTGCCCGTCGAAACGGCCTCTCTTTTGCGTCATGCCCACCTCTACTGCCCAACAGTGTTCAATGGACATGATATTGACATGCTGCCAGGCGAGAATTGCGCAAAATCTGGCAACACCTGCGAAGGTTACGCTCCCAAGGGCTACAATGGTCGGTCTCTTGCCCAAAAAATCCCGGTGCCGCTAGTATCCAAAAGTGCACCACCGACAGATGTCGCTGACACTGGTCTTCCAAACATGGTCGGCCGGACCTGGAACGGAGCAGGGTCGAGCGCGAGGGGAGCTGTAACCCAGCAAAATTACCAACCAAGATCAATGCCACACGCGACTGATGGTGTGTCAAACGGACAGCACGACCATGGTCCGGCCGCGGGTCTGGATCAGCAACCGCTATGGCCACAACATGGTCCAAGGCCCTCCTCGTCAACAAACGGATATACAAATGGATATACAAACGGACATCTGCCTCCACCGCACCGACTCCAGCGCGGAGAACATACTGCTATTTCGTCTCCTGCCCAAGACATGCGACCAGCATCGTCAAGACCACCATCAACAACCTTGCCACCTCTCGCAGCCATGGCGCAACAGGGTCAACCACCACCTCCACCGACTACAGCAGCTAGCCATCACTCTGCCAACCCCAACATATCACCGCCACCGCCACCTGCCGGACACGTTCACCAGCCCGCACCCCACTCCCGACAGCCGTCCTATGCTCCGTCTCATATGTCGTCTGGTGGAGCTTCTGAGTATCGTCATACGCCGCCTGCTTCCGCACCAGTCTCTCGTCATGGCCGCCACGCGTCTACCTACCACCCAGCTCCACCGTCTGGCATGTCATCTCTCAACAGCCCTGCACACACGTCTCATCCGCCGATACCCGAGCCCTCACCGATCAACGCCGCCTTCAACGCAAGTGCTGGGACGTCGTCGGGCAGCGGTTCTCTTCCTCCTATTCTTCCTCCTCCTCCAACCTCGCAGTTTCTGCCTACTGCCCAGTACGAGATCGCAAAGTCTCGTATGCTGCGTGGCGCGCCTTATAATGCCCTTGACAACTACCTCATGGCCGAAAGACAACGCTGTGAAGCTGCCTGCGAGCGCTTCAACAACAAACTGAAAGAGAAACCCCTGAACGCCCAAGCTCGCGCGGCTCATGCTTCTGTTACTGGCTCCTCAGCTTTTGGCAGTGAAAGCGGCCGTTCGCCGTCACGCTTCACCAATGCGAACGACGCGCTTATCGCGATTGTGGATCCCACAGCAGATCCATCGTCCGGTCCACATGTGATCCCCCAGAAAGGGATCCTCACCTATGGTGTTGTTGTTGACACCGGATTCCAATGCTCGTATGGCTATAACTTGCGACTGATGGAGAGCTGTTATATACGACGAGATGTGTTTATTGACGATTCAGCAGTCGTGGAGATTGGCGCGCGTTGTGTTATTGGTACAGGAACGCGAATAGAAACGAGCAGTCCGTGTCTCGAGCGCGTCGCACGCGATGGCGCTAACACCGAGATGGTTGCCAAACCTGTGATCATAGAAACGGAAGTGATTGTTGGTGGTGGTTGTTTCATTATCGGTGGAGTACGCATTGGAAAAGGCGCGACTATCAAGCCGTTCTGTAACGTTGACAGAGATGTGCCCGATGGCGTCGTCTTCGAGTGGCGTAAGAAGCTAGGGAGATGTGGATGGGCAGAAGAGGAGGAAGAAGAGGAAAGCGAACAAACGCTGGAAGATAGGCTCGTGGGGTTTTCGAAGCACGACAAGGACGAAGCAATTAATTGGGTGGTCGAGATCCTGGAGCAGAAAGAGAAGAGGCGGCGTGAGCAGAGGAAAGAGGAAAGACGAGAGGAGCGTGAACGTAGGGAGATGGAGAGGGACGCTCGAGGCGGTGGCTCGCTGACGCAGGCACAAAGCTACCCTCATCTGCCACCACCGCGCCAAAGTGAGAACGAGATGAGGGCGTGGGAGGTAGAACGAGAGCGATCTCGTGCAACGGAGGCCGCCCAGCAAGCGCCGGCACGAGACCCTCGCGATGAACGATGGGGCGAGCAGCACCGCGAGCTGACCCATGAGCATCGGCGGCATGAGCATGGTGGTGATGATGAGCACGAATACTATCGTGCCTGAAAGTTGGCTGAGGACTCTCACGTGGGCAGCCTTTCGCAAAGCAGCCGAGCTCCGAGACTAGAACCGTTGCAGAAGCGGATATGGATAAGTACGTGCGACTTGAGCTCATTCTGTCGTCGGAACAACGACCAAATAATGCTTGATAATTCGACAATTCTTGATTGAGCGGCACAGCTAGCTCTCATTCGCCCTCCATCTGTGGTTCAATGTCCCTCGATTGAGCGTCACAACTAGCTAAATTCGCCTTCGACTGCCGTCACTTGGGCGTTATGGACTTGCAGCTGACGTGCGGAGGTTTGCTGGCCACGGAGAACTCTGTGACTGACTATTTGACATCTTCTATTCCTCAATTATCGCTCCACCCACCCTTCTTATCTCCCATGATCACACCCAGGTCCACCACCGTCGCACTGAAGGGCACCAACTTATGTAGGCCGAAATCATCATACACCTCCCCACCAAAGATCATCAAGTGATCCGGATAGTCCCCGAGAATGTGGATCGCGCGACTATACACCGCGCCCGCTGGCGTTGCATACTCCTTCCACCCATCAAGACACCCACCGCAGCGATTCGTGTAGACAGATGAACTGTCCGCATCGGAGACGACAATGGTTCCCAGCTCGCCGCCGTAGGGCGACCAGACCACATATGGTGACGCGTTAGGCGCTTTGGAACTGCCGTTGGCGGTCTGCACGACAATGGGCTGGTGCTCATGGAGGCGGAAGGACCACGGGTCATCCGCGAGGACGTAGTATACAGGGTAGTGTGAGCCGTAGGAGGAGGAATTGCCGACTGGGAATTCGTGGACTAGGATATATTTTGCGATGGGTGCTGGAACGAAGAAATGCGTCAGTTTCAGACTGTCAATGAATGCGCAGGAGATTGCGGTATTACGGTTGAGGACAGGACTTACGGATATAGGCGATGACGGTCATGCCGGGGCGTGCCATGTATTCCGCGATGGCGACGTCGTCCACGACTGGACCCCAAGTCTGAAGGTCGTAGGACACTTGGTGGGCGAGCTTCTGGCCGTGAAGAGGATCTCTTTGGTCGGAGTAATGCACTGAGATTGCGCCTTTGTAGTTTCTAAGGTGGGAAAACACGAATGGTCAGCTCGACGGTACAAATGGCGGGGCAAAACTGCCTGTGTGAGGTAGTAGGCCAAGGTAATGAGGCACTTACTGGATCCATGGCTCCCAGATCGGAGTAGCTCCATTCGTGGTGTTTGGAGGACCTCCTGAAGCAACGTTGCTCACGAACTGCCACGTCCGACCTCTGTCTTCACTTGCGTAAAGATCGATATGCGTGCCGTTCCTGGTGCCGTTCCTGTTCCAGCTGTTGCCTGCACCGAGGATTGTGCCGGCTTTGAAGCCACCAACGTCTTCAAGTAACTCGGACAGGGCGGGCTGCGCGCTCATGCCCCAGCCGTTGACCTGATCTGTCAGGTCGCTGATGTATTCCCAACTTGCGCCTCCGTCCTTGCTCTCGAAGACGGGGAAGTATGGTGGAACGGGACCAGTGAAGGATGTTGTGGCCAAGATGGTACCATCCTGGAGTTCAGTGAACCGTGGGTACGTGACAGACTGATTACCTGTGGGTTGGTAGATGGTGTTGTTCACGAAGAAGCCCCATGGTTCTGGCGGGTTGGAGTAAGACTGTGCACTGGCTACTACAGAGTGCGCAAAGACCGCGACCACCGAAGATGTGCGGACCATATTGGATGGTCGTCGTACTTACTGCGTGAGATGGGTTACTTTGCTCCCGGCGTTGATACTTCTCTCGGAAGAGTCCATGGCCGGCTCTTATATTGCGCTCATCGAGTCTCTTTCATCCGGGTTTTGACCATAGCCCCGCCACATCGAGATAGTGGGAAAACCTGCGTAGCAACAACTCAAGCTACAAGTCAGCAATTATCCAGAAGAGCTCGTTACCTCTTTCGTATTTTGTCAATCAATGCGGGGATCAATTTAGCCGGCATGCGAGGTCCCCAGCCTCAAAGGCCGACAGCTACCCCAGACGACGATGTTACCATGCTGGTGGAGTGACGTCAAAATTCCACCGGCATTTGATGTGCGTGGTCAGCAGCAACGAGGTACTAGACCGTGCTCGTTCACCACGACCGGCTAATTGATCACGACCTGGAAGCGATCAGCCGTAAGACAAGCGCGCTGCAGATCAGCTGCGAGACTTGAAGGCTGGTCAACCGCAATGCTTTTTCACACGCACGCAGGGCCTTACCGTCAACAGTATCGTTCGACATCCCCGACCTCGGTGGATTCACGGTTTTGGACCGTGGTCAGTCCTGTGACTGTGAGTATCGTGTCCCTGTGCAGTCAGTGACGGAAACAGTCAGCTTCGTCGTAGCGAAGATGGTCGCAGTCTCTGTGTGGTTACAAATTGAATGACTGGCGAAGTCGTCGACGCGGCACGTCAGGTGCCAGGCTGCGGACACGATTACTGGGCGCGTCAGAGGCCTTTCTTAAGCTGATAGGCCGGGATGCTGCTCATCATAGAATTTCAGGTCCAGGAGGGCGCCGAAGGTGTAGCATTCTTTGGGCTACTCGACTCTGTGAGTTTGAGACGAGCCAGCCTCATTCAAGCATTAAATTCTAGGAAACACATCTCCAGAGACCCGAGCCAGGGAGGGCTCTGTAGAGATCTGACAACTGCCAGTTATGCCGCAAATCAACAGAATCGAGAGTCGGAGAAACGCCCGGCTTCTGCTCCCACAGCCAAGACAGCTTGGGGGTGGGCCCTGGCCCTCCGTAGCGGGTGTCCGTCCCCCGCGAGCCAGATGTCGATTCTCGTCCAGCCACTCATTTGTTATGACACCCAGAGCAAGTTGCATTTCAGACACACCGAGTGACAGCGTAAGTTCGGCGTGAAGACATTCTGCTCGCTTCGAGCTTAGTCTGCGGCGTTGCTACTGCGCAGGAAACCCTCCGTGCGTCAGCGTATACTGTTTCCGGGCAACATACTGCCGACAGGCGATTTTGCGAAGAATACGGCAGATGTCCGAAGATCTCCTGACCACCGACAGTAGGGATTGTGCTGAACGAGGATTTCACAGGACTTATTATGCGTTCAGAGCTTCGCCATTTGTCCAAAGTGTGCGATGAGTCGAAGATCGTCAAGGAGACGCGCCCAGCAGCAACTGAAATAAGGCCAGAATCAAGCCTCGGATAACGCCTGTACCTGCTACATCAGTGCCTAGATTTGGCATAAGCAATCACCACACCCGTGGTAGCGGGGTTAGGAACCACCTCTTATGATTATCTCCCGGCGGAATAGCTCCTTGTGACCTCATCCAATCCACGATCGCATGTACAGTCATCAATACCTAGGTGAACCGTCCCGGGAACGCAGATCTGCGTTCAAGCTCGACATCCCTGAAGGGCGGATTGAAGATGACGACGCGTTTGTCACAACTCTCAAACATAAGCGACAATACGTCGTTGCTGTTCTTCCCTGTCTATTCACTGCGAGCTTGAAAATCAGAGCAGGGCGCTCTGTTGCTTGCACTGCTTGAACACAGATAGGTGCTTCATCCGATTCATCCGTCGCCACGATGAAGCGCCCTTCGATCAGTGGCAGCACCAACGGCGAAGGCCGTCAGCGGCGTCGCACCTCTGTCGCCGACGATGCAGCGCAGTTGGCGACATTAGGCCACAAGCAGGAGCTGCAGCGGAATTTCAGCTTTATTTCTATGCTTGGTTTGGCTTTCGCCATTCTGGTAGGCATCTTCCTGCTAGCAAGCATCGTCGACCGCCATCATGCTGATGTGCTTGCTCTTCACAGAACTCGTGGACCGCGCTCGCTGCGTCGCTGACGCTTGCGCTTCCATCAGGTGGCCCGTCGAGCGTCATTTGGGGCTTGATCACGGCAGGAGTTGGCAACTTGGCCCTTGCAGCATCGCTCGCCGAGTTCATCTCCGCCTTTCCCACATCTGCAGGACAGTACCACTGGGCAGCTATCGTTACGCCGAAACGTTGGGTTCCCATCGTCTCCTGGGTCACTGGCTGGGTTAACGTTGCCGGATGGGTAGCTCTGTCGTGTACAGGCGGCCTCTTAGGCAGCCAGCTCATCATTGGGGCCATCAGCTTCTTCGACGACAGCTATACCAGCCATCCGTGGCAGCAGTTCTTGATATACCTCGCTTACACTTTTGTGGCATTTCTGGTGAACGCGTTTGGGACCAGGCTACTTCCCATGATCACGCAGACGGCCTTCATCTGGAGTATCGCAGGTTTCGTGGTAATTTGTATCACGTTGTTGGCATGCTCAAGTCCGAATTACCAGTCAGGGAGCTTTGTGTACAGCGACTTCATTAACGAGACTGGGTGGCCGGACGGGTTCGCATGGCTGCTGGGCCTTTTGCAAGGCGTTTTCGGCTTGACTGGATTCGACGCTGTTGCGCACATGATCGAAGAGATTCGTGAGTGTCCTCTCGTTCCCAACGCGATTTTTTCGATGTGTCTGCAGCTGCTGCTGCACTCTTATTTTGCTGCCTGTGCTCGATCCTCGTAAAAAGGCTGATGGGAAATTTACTAACAGCATTGTGAACAGCAAGTCCGACTGTCGAAGGCCCAAAGATCATGATCTATTGTGTTGCAATAGGTGTCTTTACCGGCTTCGTCTTTCTTTCGGTTCTGTTGTTCGTGCTCAAGGATCTCGACACAGTCCTCACCAGCACCGCAGGACCGCTGCTGCAGATCTTCTACGATGCAACGAATAACCAAGCGGGCGCAGTGTGTCTACTCATCTTTCCATTGGCTTGCGTTCTCTTCGCAGAGACCTCGATCATGACCACCAGCAGTCGTATGACGGTATGTCCGCGCGATGTGAGACGCCGGAGAAGGCACGCTAACAATTGTAGTACGCCTTCGCGAGAGATGGCGGATTGCCCTTCAGCAAGTTCTTCGCGAAGGTACACACTGGCCTTGATGTGCCACTCAATGCACTCATTCTGACTAACGTGCTCGTCGTCATCTTCGGATGCATTTTCCTGGGCAGCAGTAGCGCTTTCAACGCCATCGTGTCCGCAAGTGTTGTTGCTCTGGGAATCACGTAAGCTTGTCCGTCTGGGCATTGATCAAGGCTGATTTCTGGCTAGTTATGCCATACCTCCGTCGATCAACTGTTTGCGAGGAAGGAGGATGCTCCCTGAGTCACGACCGTTTGTGCTGTCTGGACCTATAGGATGGACTTGCAACTTGGTACGTTAAGAGCCTAGTCGTTTCTGTTCCACACAATCTAACATATTCATCAGGTTGGAATTGCGTTCGCGCTTCTGACTACGGTTCTGTTTGTCTTCCCTCCGTTCCTGCCAGTGACCGGCACCAACATGAACTACTGCATTGTAGCGTTCGCCATCGTCATCATCGTTTCGACTGTTCAGTGGTTTATTGATGGTAGGAAGAACTTTCATGGACCCTACATTGACCCCGAGGCTATGGCCGCCGCCGGTGCTCCCAGCGAAGGACTTGGATTGGCTGTTGGCGACAGTAGAGCCGACACTAATGGCGGGAGCGATGCCAATGTCAAGGATAGAGCCGAGTTAGATGGCGAGAGCGCCGGGAAGAAGGCCGTGTAAGGATACACGCACGGCTGTCTCTAATCTGACCATATTGGTAAACTGACCGGCTTGCGGTACCATGCTCACCTGGCTAGGGTTTTGCTGTGTGCATCGCACTTTCCAAGATTCACGCCTTCCACTGACACTTTGCTACCGCTCCTGCCTTTGCACCTGATTGGTCCCGTGCGAATGCAAGAACGATCGACCAGACGAAGTCCTTCACCATTCTCATGTCTTGCCCACAATCCATCAGTCATACCAATCACACACATTTGACGTCTTCAGATTCAACCATCCCACATTTCATCTCAGCACAGACTGATCCTGCAGACCTCATCGAAGGCTTCGGTTCCTGTCGGACCGCTACACGTCAGAAATCTCTCAGTCATGCCATTTCGTCAATATTTCGAGTCTGTGGTACTCTGGATCCTTTTCGGTATTGCGTGCTGCATGGTCGTCGCACCCATCGCTCTCTCAGTCTGGACCATTGGCACACTTTACTGTGGCTTTGGGTGGATCATAGAGCTTGTTGCACTGGTCCGCGGACGTGCGATCGAGGAGCTCTGATCCCCAGCGAAAAACAGCCAGAGTCCTTCCTAAGTCGCCGGCATACATCGGTTGGCCCAGCCTCGCTCCGTTTAGCCATACAAATTACACGCCTTACATTCACATCTCATAATCATTGCGAAGCACCATGAACATGCCACACGAACCTGTACGACTTCGTGACGTGGTGTTCAGATTCTTCGCGTCTCATCTTCGACTGGCATTCTTCCCTTTGTATGTAACAATAGCCACCTGCTCAGCCATTGTCTTCGTCCTGTCCTCAACCGCTTGGGCCATTGGTTACGGTTCGCAAAAATGCTGTGTATGTTCCGTCCAAGCCCTTACATAGCATTGCTAAGAGGTCCGACAGAACAACCTGATCAACGGCCTCATGCAAGCCGCACAATTCTGGGGGTGGGCCCTCTCTTTGCTGGATCGGCACGATTGACTATGGCTCAGCTACCAAGGACAAAGGTGAGTTGACAGCATTGTCTTTGCCCTCTGTGTAGGGTCAGAATTAGTTGCTCTCTTTGTTGCCTTTCGAACAAGTGCTAACGCTCTGGGCAGGGTCGACATCAACTATTATAGGGTCACATAGTTATCCCCTCACACCCTTTCTATCGGTCCAGAACATACACATAATGTTATTAAAGTCTCATTGGTGGTTTTGCGTCCGTGCTTTGATGCACTTGGCCGCTGACACGCATGCTCTGCCATCAGCAGCGTCGTTGAGCTTGGCATTAAACGAATCATCGGAAACCCTGACAGAGTCCTCCTTGGACTTGAACAAACGGAATGAAGCAACATATTATACACCAGCAAACCCAACCAAACCTTCGAAGATCTACGTAACAACTCCTTCGAAGGTCTACGGCCAGATCGCGCCACCCGCAGCCAATGAGGGCAGCGTATTCAATTACTGTAGTCGTCGCGATGGCCCACGCTTTGAGAACGGCTTTCGGGAGGATGGGCCCTTATCAACAATCAACCGGTGTCACTCTGACCGGGACGTCTTTTCCACCGATCTCAAAACGAAAGATGGTGTCGGAGTGACCACATGGACCGATACTGACGGCCGACCTGGCATTTGGGGACCGTGCATTTCCCTGCCTCTGGACGTTCGCGGCTATACGAGGATGGGCATGTGGCCTGGCAAGGATATTAACTGTGTACTATTCTTCGACGATCGATGTCGCTACCGGGGAAATGTTCCAGGTAAAGGCTGGATACAGCTGCCCAGCGTCATAATGCAACCACCTGGTCTGGATGCTTTGGAGGAAGGATGGTGGCAAACGAGCAGTGGACGGTTCAAGGAGTGGACGGGTGTCAATGGAGACGGTATGGTACCTGGTCCCAAGTCTTACCAGTGCTTCAAGAGAGGGAAGCAGGAAGGCTTGGGAGTAGACAAGGGAGTTCACGATTAGTCCTTGCCGCCCAGCTGTCGCCTGTCCTTGATATCCGTAACGCCTTCGTTCACTCATCCTCCCAATCCGGATCCTTCTTCCTCCGCCATACCCCCACAAACTTCCTCCCGCCATTGCGTGTGACCTTCTTCCCCTCTTCCGTCTCCTCCCTCATTACCCTAACACACTCATCGCCCTCCAGCTCTTCCTCACCCACCCGCTCAAACAATTCCTTCACCTCCCCAGCTTCGTGTCCCTCAAAATGCCGCACGATCCACCCATGTAACTCCTCCACATCCGTGATCGTGTAGATCTTCCCCACGCCTGGTTTGAGGAAATACGCGTACTCGGCGTTGAGCTGGGCGGAGACGATGCGGGCTTTGTGCTTACGTGCTTTGAAGTGCGGGTCCGGAAAGCATAGAAAGAGATGTGTAAGAGAGGCGCGTGGGAGGAGCTGGGGGAGGAACTTCATCGTGTTGGTGCGAAGGGCGGAGATGTTGGCGTAATGTGTTGTGGTCATGGGGTTGGCTTCTGGGGCGGTGCCGTTGGTTGGAGTTTCTGTTTGTGGTGACGATGAGGACTCTGGTTGAGGTCGAAGCGGGTTCTGTGAGCGTAGAGCGGTGATCCGTGAGTGGACGTACGAGAGGACTTGGTGGCGGAGTTCGAGGCCGAGGATAAGGGAGTTGGGAAACAGAGGGGCGAGAGCGATGAGCAGGCCGCCGAAGCCACAGCCTACGTCGGCTATTGTGGGGTGTGGTGCTGTTGGCGTGAGTTGCGCGGATTGGTTTTCTGGCCTGGATGGAGTTGAGGTGTCAAGGACGGGCCGATTTGAAGGTTCGTCTGCTGGGTTGGAACTCTTGGCAGATGGGAAGAACGCTGGGTAGTGTATTGACCAGTCCATTTCTTCTGGACATGTCGGACTGTGCAAGATGTCAATAGCTAGCCGTGACTCTGAGGAGGGCTGTCCTACTATTTCAAGTTGTGATCTGAAAAGGGGTTCGCGTGGGCTCGTTGGCGGTAGAACTTCTTTTTCGGAAGTGCTAGCTTTCCTCCATTTTGTGCTGCAAACTGTGTCTTGCGGTATTCTTCGCGCTTTTGGCGTTTGTTCGCTGGGCCAGTCATGGTGTATCTAATGAGGAGAGTGTTATATGAGTGAGTACTGGGGAGTCGAGGGCGATGACGGCATAACATTGATCAGCAGCAGGCAATGCTGAAGCACATGGCGAGTCGAGGAGGTTTATATGCGGGCTTGGCAGTTTGCCTTGCTTCAAGTTGTCAACCGGTCTTGTTCTTCACTATTAGTCCAGACCTTCGTCGCGGAATTCCTACGGAGCGGGCGCCATGAAGTCAGCTGGCGCAGGACTTGCATTGATTTTTCTGCATTGTTGGCGAAAGAGTTGCAGGAGTCGAGATCCGGTTATTGGCTCAACTTAGATACCTATAAATTCTTACATCACTAGTACCGGATATGTTTCCAGCATGACTATACATATCTAACGCCTTCGCTTTAATGTAGCACATTTTTCAGCAACAAAATCAAAGATATCGGCGCCAGAAGATTCTTGGAACTATGCGTAACCCATCATCAGGCTCCTGCTGAATGACCCACCGGATTCTCGGCGGAGTCTGCAGGATGTTAGCGCGAGTACATTCAAGAATGAAAGAGCACTTACAGTCCATGGAAACGAAGCAGCGATCCACCTCCTCGAGCGCTTCCGCACAGTACTGCAACGTCTCCGAGATATCGTGCGTCCGCCGTAACGGTGACTTCTCGTCGAGCAGAACGTCATACTCGACCCAAACACCATCTCCGGCATGATATGCCTTTATTGACTTGAATCCCTTGACCACCGGCGCAAATCGATAGCAGGTACGTCAATTTCTTATCCAACTCCTTCTCGGCAGCTGATCCGCAAAGACGAGTGACGTTCTCCAAGCAAGTATCCGCCCAGTCATAGATGATGTACAAAGACAGTAAAGCGGCACCGAGAGGATCTAGCCACCAAACTCCAGCCTGCTTGCCAATAAGTGGGAAAAGCAGGGACAACGTGTTGAAGTACACATCCGTCTTGCAGTCCTGGAAGAGCGCCTGAACTTGCGTCGTCTTGATGCGATAACAGCCGATACCAATAATGCCCTTCACCACGACTGTGCCTGCCATGGCTCCAATTGCGACTGCAGGAAGAGTAGCGGACGAATGATCGCCGCTTGGCAGCAGTTTCGTGACCGACTCTTGCAAGATTTGGAGGAACGATATGACCATGATGATGGAGAAGACGAGAATTCCTAGTGGTTCCAGCCGTTGCCTGCCAACTGGGAAACGCCTTGCTAACGAGTCCAAACGCCACGAGACTAGTCTGTTTGTGGTCCACACGATGACAGTGCACAGAAGATCCAGAGCAGAGTCCAACAACGATGCGATCAAAGACAACGATGTCGATTTCAGGGCAGCCGCTCCTTTGGCTGCTAAGAGGATGATGTTCGCAATGACGTTGATGTTGATGGCCCACCGCGCCATCTTCGCAGCCTTTCTTCGATCTTCCTGCACCCGATCCGGCAGAAGCTCGTCTATCCTCTCTTCAACGTTCTGAAGGCCTCCACCTCTTTCCCGCACACCATCATGGTCCGCATCGGGATTCATGGAGTCCATGACTTCTCCAGCCATGGCCTTGACCACGGTGTCGACCTCGAGCCAATCATCGAGGCGGGCGTTTTGCTCCTCGTAAAAAGCACGGACCTTCTTGTCTTTTATTTCTTTCAACTTCTCGTCACTCATTCGATACTCCTCGAAGCACTCTCGATCAATGCCCGCAACGAGCTGCTTCTTGAGCACGCCCTGCGTCCGCTCGGCCATGGCGAAGTCGACGGCATCTTTGAACTTCGGGAAGCGTCTCTTCCCTGTGGTCCGCGGCCCCGACTCAACGTCTCCTTTGTTGCTGAACTCGTCAATGTGCTCGCGTGGAGTTTTCGGCCGTTCGAAAGCTCGTTTGCCGACCATATCTGCGCAGTCAGTGATGAAAGAAATGGATGTCTTGCTTCGTCTACGCCTAACACTACCTCTACAAACCTAAGCTTTGCTACAGCAAACGCGCGTTCTTTTGAAGCCCAGCAGATTACTGCAGCATTTCCAAGGCACCAAAAACCAGGAAAGCCAGCTGCAAAGTCAATGACGCACTGCTCCACGCGAGCCGACTGTCCGAAGTCCCGGCTATGGCTCGGAGGCGTTTCGGGTCGTCATTCCGCACCCGTCGCGATCGAGCTTCCTCAGAGTATCATTGGAGGCACAAAGCGCTCTTCTACAAGACTTTTGACGCGTCTGTCGCGTCCTATGTCGCTGAGTGCCACAAAGTAATGTACGAGAACAAGAATCGGAGATACACTTTCGGAGAGATGAAGCGAAGCCTTAGGCTGTGCGCTCAGGCTTGGCCGTCAGGTACTTCGCCGCAAGACCAGCTAAGATCAGCGCTAAACAGCGCCTGTCCTGCAGGCATTTCTGGGCGCAGTACCTAGGTAGTCAAAGCACCATGTGAAGCCAATGTGTCGAAAAGCACTCTGTACCAATTGCGTCTGTGGTGTAGTTCGCCTAACGTGAATTTCAATCGACCCCACGTTTGACCGGTCGCTGCTTCACTTAACAAATACTAAGGTTCATTCCTCCAGACTATACACGGCACTTAGTCAATCGATGCCATGATCTTACGGATGACTCTATATTCGCTATCGACGCAACATGAATGGTCTTGTTGCCTACGATAGCAGCAGCGACGAAGATGCACCCGCCGCACCGTCCACTAGCGGAAGTGCTGTTCAACCCAAGCATGATGCGAAGGAAGTTGTGTCCAGCGTTGACCAGCCGGCAGCAAGCGCGCAAAATGAAAGCAGCTTATCGTTGATCGGACCGATGATGCCCACACAGGCGCTGGAATCCTTCGACAATGGTCTCGACAACCTTCCGGAGGAAATATCTGAACAAGACCTGATCAGACATTTGACACAAGCAGCACATCCAGTTACCGAAATACCTCCATCGCCTCCAGGGTCGCCAGATCCCGCAACGGAGACTCGATTCAAGAACTTTCTCGCGCTCAAGGCACAGGGGCTTCATTTCAACGAAGATTTGGCAAAGAAGAGCAGCTTCCGCAATCCTGCGCTGTTCGCAACTCTCCTGGAGAAAAACGGACTGGATAGTAGCGCACAGTATGCTTCGACACTGCCATTGTCTGTTTGGGACCCCCAGTCTCTACCTGCGTATGGCTATAAAGAGGAATTGGCACGAAGCCAACAGAGCTTGCGCGACCGAGAGGCTGCCCGCAAGAAGCAGGCCATGGCAGCGGGTAAGCGCACTATCGAATTCGCCGCGGCTTCAAGTCCAGCAAATTCGAGTAAGGCGTCAACGCCTGATGCCTTCCGAAGAACGGCAGGCACTTGAACATCTTGTGTGTTTCATGCACTCGCATGCGCGCATCTGCTTGTGTCCAGCCAATCAGTCATGATGTCTAGTGATGACTACTGCAACAGTAATACCGCAGGCCCTGGGAGGCAACAGATCTTGCTCGAGCTGTTGTGGCTGTCAATACAGATCTAGCCGTTGTCAGGAAGAAGCAAATCTCCTCACCTTCACCGCTTCTCCGAAAAATATAAGTTAGGGGATGCGGGTTCCTGCAGAAAGCCCAGACGAAACAACGCCAACGAAGCGCAGCGCGTGCCCGCAATAAATTCAGAGGTCAAGCTTATTAGGGGCTTTACCTCAAGCATCTCGTCATTCTCGCCTCCATAAAACAGCGAACTAGGCCCTGATCTCCGGGCCCGGGGGGATCGTCCTTGTGTGTTCTCGTTTGGGCCTGTTCAACGAGCACGGCTTGAAGCACTTTCTTGTAAAGCTGCAAAAAGTATTGGACTTCCTAATCATGGCGGCTGGGCTCCATCTTTGATGCGGTACAATGGCATAAGTAGAGATGTGGTCAGATGCATCTATGGTTCTTCAGGTCGGGAAGTTCGAGCTGAGAAGGGTGCTGCTCGTATCTTGAAGTCGACGGAAAGACTCCACTACTGTTTCAATCAATCACACCCATGATCTGCTACTACATCCCATCCATAGCGCTTAAAGATCAGTTTCACGTTCTCGCTCGTGCCATCACTCCTCGCCAGCATCCCCCTCACTTCTTCAAACAGTAGGCGTCCAGCATGAGCTCAACGCGCTATTGGCTGTATAGTTGACACGCCGCCACCTGAGCTTCGGCTCCAGCATCAATCATGGACAGGATACCGCTGCGTAGTAATGCTGGTCATGCTGCGCATCCTCAACTCATTCCTCGTGACTTCCTCGGATCCAAGACGGCTTCTTCACGATCGCCCACCCTGCCGACGTTTCCCACCGCGCGGCCGGATGCGCAGCAAGTCCGAAAGGAGGCGGACGTTCAGCAGGCACGAGCACCAATGGCTGCCCCTACAAACAGCGGAAGGCAATCGACGGGCAAGACCACAAGAGGCGCGCCAGAGGATATCAACGTCTCCAAGACAAGGTCCGGGGAGCCTCCTGACACTGACGGCACCACGTCTTCGATCACAGACCAGTCTGCTTCGCAACTTGCAGCAGCGAACATGCCCAGAACCTCGTCAATCGACTCAGCAATCTCTTCGCTGTCGAACAATGCCGCTGCGCAGAAACTGAACGACGCAAAGGAGCCGTCTATAGCAGAGATCAGGAACCTCATAGCGACAGCAGGGTCTGCAGAAAATCTTGTACAGCACTTGCTGCGGGATAAGGCCAACGCAGCCTCACAAAATGCTCAGCTGTGGAAACTGGTTGATAAGCAGCGAACATTGCTCCTAGGCCTCAACAAGGATCTCGAACGCGTCAGCAAAGAAAGAGATCGGTATCGCAAGAAAGCAAAAGAGCTGACAGTGGTACAAAATACCCAACCCATCGATCGACATGTCTCTCAGAGTCACTCGCCGCCAAGGACACCTCCATCTGATGAGCTGCCTATTCAAATGACCGAGCCCAGTGAAGCACAAGATAACCGATCTCAATCAGCTTCTTCAAGAGGCCCGCGTTCGCCGACCGAAGTGGGCATGATGCCTTCGCCGTTGCACACAAATATAGCACAACATGCTACTTCACGAGGGCCTGGTACTCAACGGACACTGAGCAAACCACAAGCGCCCGCACTTGCGACTGATCTAGCGGTACCACAATTTTCTGTAACCGATGCCACGCCCATCACAGCAAGTCCCGTGTCGTTTTCGGCTAAGCGGCAGATAGCCCCGAAGCCTCTCGACTTGCGCAGTTCAAAAGAGGATACTGCCATTGCGGCGTTGGCTGCCGAGCAAGCAGTCTCGGACTCAGAGTCGAACGAGCCACACAACCATGAGAGAGGTCGCAGGAAGACAAGGGAACAAGACGATCGGGACAGAGAACTGATGGCAATGCAGCAGCTGCAGCAAGAAGATGCGCGTGATCGGTCAACGAAGGACAAGCGCCCTGCTCTGTCATCAAGTAATTCAGCGTCAACATTACTCCCTGCTGCAGACTTCACAACGTTGCCCAGGGCAGCCGAACGCGATTCAGAAGATTCTGTTGGTCCACCACAAATCCTCGTCGTCAACGAGGGTAACATGCTGTCACCTCCATTGCGAAGTCCTGGTCTTCCGGCGAGTCCTCGGCCGATGCAAGGTGAACGGCTCGCTTCACCTGAGGCACAATCGTCCCTCAATTCACTACCGATGTCACCACGGAATGGCGGGTTCCCGCTGTCGCCGCGCGCGCCGAAGGCTGCTATTCCGATGCCAGCAGGGACACAAATTGTGATATCAGAGCCACCAGCTGCCAGCGCGACTACTCCACAACGCACAGAATCGCTGAACGCGGCTGTAAGCGGGCCACATCTTACAGTGTCTGGTGATGTCCACTCAGTCAATCGTAGTCTGATTGATCCACAATTTCCGGATCTGCTTCTTCCGCCAAACGCTCTGCCATCCATTCAAATACGAGTCGCCTCTTCGCGTCTTAAGCCATCTCGATTCTCTATGTTGGGCCTGAAGCCACAAGAGGATACATCAGTGTTCACATTGGCCATTATTTCTAGGTCGAACAGCAGGGAGTTGTGGCGAATTGAAAAAGTACCTGGAGCAATGCCTCATCTGGATCAGCAAATTCGGCCCAGGTGCCCTGAAGCTCCCAAGCTACCCGATCGTAAGCTGTTTGCTGGCCACTCGCCTGCGACTCTGGATGCGCGCCGATCTGCAATTGATCAATACTTCGACGAGCTCTTAGATACGCACATTGATGAGCAATCGGCCATCATCATATGCAGGTTTCTGTCGAGTGATGTTCTAGACTCTACTGCAGAGCCTCCAACCAGCAGCAAAGCTCAAGAAAGCTTAGTCAAGGCATCGCCTGGTGGGCATAGACGAGACGGCTACCTGACCAAGAAAGGCAAGAATTTTGGTGGGTGGAAGTCTAGATACTTCGTCCTCGATAGCACGGATTTCCGTTACTTCGAGGCTCCTGGCGGCGCACATCTGGGCACCATAAAGCTACTGAACGCTCGCATCGGGCGGCAGACATCAAATGATGCTACCAGTCCCGAAGATCCAGAGAGTGAGGGTCAGTATCGACATGCCTTCCTCATTCTGGAACCCAAGCGCAAAGATTCGAACAGCTACGTTAGGCATGTGCTGTGCGCCGAAAATGACACCGAGCGAGATGAGTGGGTCGCATCACTGTTACACTACATTGAAGACCCTTCGAGGCCTGCGACTTCTGGTGGCGACGCAAGTGCAAACCCTCGTGCACTTCTACGCAATGCTGGACATCCCGATGCACACTCTGACAGCAACAAGGCCAGCAGCCCCACGCTAGGTCCTGCAAACAGCGGCAGTGATTCACCAACGAGCAGCGTAACTCCGCCACTGGACTCGGGCGTCTACGACAACCATGGACGTTCAGCTCCAGGCGCAACTTTGGGCATTCCTGGCAACCCGCGATCCGGCAATCGCCAAAGCGCGATGGGACAACCGCAATCGAAGATCCGAAATTTCTTCCGGAAGTCATCACACGAGCCACTTAACGAGCAGCGAAGTCCATATCCTCCACCGTCAGCCAAAGCACGCGGTGGCTATGTTCGTCCAGTGTTCGGATTGAGTCTCGTCGAAGCGGTCGAGTACTGTCCGCCAGAGGACGTCGACGTTCAGCTGCCAGCCGTGGTATATCGCTGTATTGAGTACTTACGTGGCAAGAAGGCTGCCAACGAAGAAGGACTATTCCGATTGAGTGGCTCAAACATTGTGATCCGGAACCTCAAGGAGCGCTTCAACACGGAAGGGGATGTCGATTTGCTGGGCGATGAGGAGTGCTACGATGTTCACGCCGTCGCTTCTTTGTTCAAGTCTTACCTACGCGAGTTGCCAGCAACGATATTGACTCGTGACCTACATCCTCAATTCCTAAAGGTTCTGGAGCTTACGTCCAAACAGGAGAAGATTTCTGCCTTTAACGTTTTGGTTCATCGTCTTCCAGGCGTCAACTTTGTGCTGTTACGAGCACTGTCCGAGTATCTGCTTGAGGTTGTGCAGAACCAGGATCGCAACAAGATGACCGTGAAGAACGTCGGCATCGTATTTGCCCCAACTTTGAATATTCCAGCACCGGTGTTCTCGATGTTCCTTACAGATTTCGCTGCCATCTTTCAGCAAAACCCGACTCAGGACGAACCGGCTTATGCTTCCGTTTCTCCTGATGAGCAACATCAAAGCGCCGCCCGATCGCCACATCAGCAGACCTTCGCTGACTCGGCGGCCTCGAATCACAATGCTTTTGCTCAGAATGCTACGTTGCAAGCACAGACACGGCCAGCCTACGAGCAGCAGTTGAGCCATCCAGGATTGGACCGATCACAATCGTATGAAAGAGGAGGCTATGTTTCAGATCCCCAGCAACATGCACCTCCGCAGCCAATGTACCCGCCGCCGCCTCAACCACTACCTCCGAATCCGCAGCAGCAGCAGCAATATGGAGGCTATCGTGTAGTCGAGCCAGACAGCAACATTGCGAGCGCCAAGCAGAAGCGTCGCGAAAGCGCCATGATAGGCTTGTTCTGATCAGGATCAAATTGGACAGCATGAACGATCGAAGAACGACACGACCTTGGGACGAAGACAGGAAGATTTTGACGGCATCACGAATGCTCTCCGACGAGACGAGCAGGCCGATCAGCATCACCTATTGACATTGAGGACCAGGATTTTATTTTCTTTCTTATCGATATTTCCTTTGCATGAGCGAGCGAGCAAGCGATATTATGTATGTAAAAGAGACAGTTGAGTGTTGGGCTACCTACTTTGTGTTTGTTAGCAAGGTTGTCCGCCTGGGCCGGATGACTAGTCATGGTTGATGGAATCTCTAATTTAATTTCCTCGTTGAACTGTTCGTGTTTCTTCGTTTTGTGTTCACAAGTGGAACTTCCACAGCACTACCGTCGGGATCTGGAAGGCCTGATGACCAGGCGTGACTACCTTCCGAGAGCGACTTCACTGCACTATGCGCCTTCCCACAGTGCCGAAGCATGGTTGAGAGGTAGGTGCTCCACGAAGCGGAAGGTACGCAGTGCAGTCAGGAAGGCGCAACCACTCCTAGCGGCTTCACTTCTACTAAAGTTTGTCTTGCTCGTCTCCTCCTTCTACTCTCCACATCACACAGGAACGTACACATACCCGACAGCGATAGCTCTATCTTGCTTTATCAGAGATTGGCATTCTCCAGAGCTTAGGCACTTATACATGTATGGTTCAAGCCATCCGCATACCACACCTTGGCCTAGCATAGCTACTGACATGGCTGACAACACTTGGCCGCACCCCTTTGCCTCGTCCAACGAGGCCGTGGTTCCGGCAATGCCAACATCATCGTCACGCTACCCACCGACAGAAGCTTCCAAGTACAGTCAAGAGGCAGACGAGGACAGGATCACCCCTGTGCCGCCTGTGGAGCAAAACAAGGACAACACCGCCACTCGAGAAGAAGAACAGTACAAGACCAGTGAGGAAGAAAGGAAGGATGCCGCGACCAATATCGTCCCCTTCGCCACGGACCTCGAGCGTAACGTTGAGTCCGGCGTCTACGTGCTGGATGAAGCAGCCTACCGTCTCAAGCACGGTCTGCATCCTGAAGTTGTGGTTAAGAAGACGAAAGATGGCAAGAAAGTGCTCATTCCACAGCCAACCGACTCTCGAGATGACCCATTGAACTGGCCAAGGACGCAGAAGATGGCCATTCTGGTCATGTTGGTCGTGAATGCATTCACTGCGGACTACGCTGCTGCTACCGGAACCAGTGCTATAGTGGCTCAGGCTGAGGAATGGCAGATCAGCCCCGACAAGGTCAATCATGCTACAGCTGGGTGAGTCCTGTCCTGTTGTTCTGAACCTTGCTGACGATATGAATGAAGCAACACGTTCATGCTTGGTGTCGGTGGCCTTGTAGCTGTTTGGCTTTCCGCTGGATTGGTCGTCTGCCCGTTCTCTTTTGGTTCGGACTGCTATCTGCGAGCACTGCTGCATAGGCCGCAGCAGCCAAGTCCTTTGAGTCCTACATGGCAGCTCGGATTATCAACGGCTTCTTCTGTGTTGCCGCAACAGCAGGAGGCCTCATGTGGATCAACGACGTCTGGTTTTTCCATGAGCACCCGCGCAAGATCAATATCTGGTCCACGGCTATTATTCTGTCACCGTTCTTGGGACCGCAATTTATGGCGGCCATCCTGAGCGTCACAGGCTGGAGAGTTGGAATGTGGTTGTGCTTCGGTATCATCATGCTTGGAGTTGTGACTACCGTGGCCGTCGGAGAGGAGACATTCTACCCGCGCCATCTACATGCTGACAACGCACCGCAGCGCAAAAGTCGACTCATGAGATTGATCGGCGTGGAACAGTGCCGAGACCATTGGACAACCAATACCTTCCTCGAGTCTGGTACTCGCCTGGTCAAGACCATCAGCAGACTTCCTGTTCTCTTGGTCTGCATCTTCTATCTCTTCGACTTCGCTTGGGTAAGCACGATCTTTCATCACAACGATCATTAACTAACGTCGTCCAGACCATCGCGAACAACACCACGATCTCCGCCCTCATCATTCCCACGTACAACTTCAACTACCGCGCACTCGCGGCCATCTATGCCGCCCCAGTCGTTGGCGCTCTGCTGGGCCTTGCCGCAGGCCACTTTCTGTTTGACCTACTGGGAGCCCACCAAGCCCGCCATTACAATGGGAAGACCGAGCCCGAAGATCGATTGCTGATTCTGTGCTTCATCACCCCCTTCAAAGTGTTGGGCTTCGTCCTGATCGGCTCGACCCTGGAGGATCACGAGTCTTACTGGATCCTAGCTGTTGGCTGGACGTTACATACCTGCACGACGGTCATCACAACGACGGCCGTCGGAGCATATCTGATCGATGCATATCCGGAAGCCAGTGGAGAGTGCGCCGCGTGGCTAAATTTCGCCAGGACCCTGGGCGGCTTTATTGTTGGCTACTTTCAGCTCAACTGGGTCAATGCACAAGGGTCAGAAGGAGTCTTCCTCATTGAAGCGAGCATCACGGCTGCGGCGTTCGTACTGGCCATTGGCCTCGGACTCCGGGGCAAGAAATGGAGGCGTGGAGGAACCTTGGCATTCAAGACATGCTGAAGGCCTTCCCGGTGTGGCTCAACATGAGCTGAAGGAAGTAGCCTGAGAAAGTAGATATCATTATCCACCGAGGTGGGCTTCGAAGACAGCATGCCCAACTCAACGAAATTACTCGAACCAGAACATCGTCTTGATCGTGTGTCGGATGATGTACATCCCAATTATAGTCCTGCTACTCCATAGAAAGGAAGATATATACAGCAGCAGGGTGGAAGGGGATGAAGGCTTGTCTAGAGCCATCCCTCCCCGAAAGAAGGGCCTGATCTTCCAACGATTTTGCGATTCGGATAGGCAACTTGATGAATCAAGTGAGCAACTGGGCCATTGAGTGATTGGGCCGGACTGCTCTCCGAGTTGTGGATTTCAAAGATGCTGTGGAATAAGACGAGGCAGAGTGATAAGGAAGAAAGCGTGATGCGATCGAGGCCGGCGAAGACCTACCTGGACTGCTCGAAGAGCACTGCTGATATCGTTCCCCAGCGGTAGCCATCACATCACATGGCATTCCGTCACCTCTGTGCGTCCAGCCAATACTTTCTCTGGCTCGCGACCACGCAAATGAAGTCCGTGTCGGCAGCGTTTCCTGTCGCAGTATTTCATTGAAAAGGGAGAGAAAGAGGAAAGAGAAATGTCTGACACGCAGGTGACTCAACCCGCCATTGAGATCGCTGGGAAAGCCTTATAAAAGTGCCTCGAAGATTCGGTCTGATCGCCAAATATGACCCGCCAGACCCATGACCGCTGAACAACAAGGCCCAGGAGGTGTTGGAGGTTGATTAATGCGTTCGTAATCTGTTTTTTTGTTAAAAACATGAAGTGTAAAGAGAAGAACAGGAGCGTCTGGGAGGTTCGGAGAAGATTTATTTCGGGGAAGGTGAACGAGGCTGCAGAGTAGCCTTGCGGGGTTTTGCTGATCGACGGGAACGGGAATTTACGATGGTACTTTTGTGGTTTGGGTGTTGAAATTGACACGACCAAGGACAACGGGGACTGTTGCAGGTTGGCCAGGTGGACGTGTGCATGCCTCATGGACTCATCCAGTCCTGCAATCGTAACACCATCGTCCTGTCTGCGGTAGCGAAACCAGTAACCCGAACGACACTGACAGGTCAACCGGCCCGTTGGCAAAGGCCACGACTACCACCACCATGAAGATCCTCACGACCAACTTCCTGACCTGCGCCGTCAAGGCATGCAAGACCTCTCCGGCCTCTTTCCCACTCAACCCGCAAGGTGTTACACTCTCGTCCACGCCTGTCGATTTCAGCCCGGAATTTATCCTCAATATCCTGCCCCGCGTTCACTACGATGCGCTGGTGCTTATCACGGATAGTCTGAGTCTGGGCGCGCTGTTGCCAGCAAGGGAGGTTTTTGAGGGTTTGGTCGAGCGCTTGACGACGAGTGATGATACTGGTGAGGGAGAGTCAGGTGGGCAAGAGAACGAGGAAGAGATACTGAAGAAGTTGCACAGGTTGTTGCTGGAGACGAATATCATGGACGGGAAGCTGGTTTGTGGGAACTGTGGGTTCGAGTATCCGGTCAAGGAGGGTGTTGGGAATTTTCTGCTGCCGAGCCATCTGGTGTGAAGGAGTCGAGCTCGATGAAACTCGACTTCTCAACGTTGATGCGTCCAGCGGAAGCCAACATCACTTGCCCGGTTTACACAGATCGACCCATGCTGACAGCACTCTTATCGACACATTCACGAAGACCGGAGCGGACCTTACGTACATAGTACGGACACTGGCGAGTACCGAGTCTCAAAGCCGCAATCTGGGCAGGACTTCAGCTCGGCCGCAGAGCATGTTGTCGTAAGGATTCAGTGGGTTCGTGCAACGATAGCAGCATTCTGCAGTCCCGCCGTGGGGCTCAACGCTACAGCAAAGTAGCTGCCCACTGGGGAACATTCCTCCGGGTCCCAATGCTGAATTATAGGCAGCAGCAGCAGCAAGCCGCAATTTCTGTGGTGAACAAGAAGTGTGCGGGCGTTTTGGAAACGAAAGGTCAAGTCCTGAGAACTCGAGGAAGGCGGCAAGCGGATCCATTTGTACTATGCGGAAGGAGAGCCCGAGCGATGCAGATTTAGGACGGTTGCCACACACTTATATTGCTTGTCAACCGATTGTTCCTTGATTGTCCACAGCGAAGACTCTGTACTTGGCATCTTTCAGCCTTACCATGGCAAGCCTGAGGCCCATCGACCGATGACAACGGACTTCCATTCGACATTGATATGGACAGTGCACTGATCCAGAAACCCTATAATACACTGTTTGACACCTTTTCACACGGATGCCCGGACCCAATTCATGGCCTTTTCCCAACAAGTCTCCATTCCGCTGAAACGACGACACGGTCCGATCCAAATAGACCCCTTCCGCGCTACATGCCATTCAAGATTGTACTCGGTGCGAGCGAGTGTCCAGGTCTTTAGAGTACCGCCTACCGATTTGTCTTCTTTCTCTCAGCCACGCGCATCTTGAACAGTGTCTCTGCTCTCCTCCTCTCACCGCCAAACTTCTTCACGCCGCGCTTGTCCTCCCACATCCCCTCTGTTAGCGTGACCGTCACAGCCGCCCCATTCGTGCCCGCTAATGGCTTCGTGTAGCGTCCTGTGATGATGTGTCCTTCTTTAAGCTTGAATCCAGCAGGCTTCCTGAGATCTGTTGGTTTCTGTCCTTCGCCTAAAACGTATGTCGCTGCGCCTGCCGGGACGTTGAGGATCAGACGTGTCAATCCAGGTGTCTTTGTCGTCGAGGCTGCAATTCTGGGCGGAGAAGTCGCTGAGTCTGCACCGGGCTTCGGCTCGACCGCTGGTCTCGGTATCTCCGGCACTTCACAGACCCTCAACTCTGCCACCCCGTCCTTGACATGCGTGAAATCGCCGCCAATGCCCCATTCATTCCGCTGGAACTTTTCTCGCCATCGTAAGAAGTATTTTCGTGCTCGTGCCTGTTCGAGGCCTTTCGCTTTGAGCTGTGAGGAAGTAAGGGTGAACATCTCGTCCCATGAAGCGAACTTAGAGGCGTGCTGTGACATTTCTCGGCCGATGAGCTTGAGGAAGGTGAGTACATCGGGCACCCATGGTGTTGGTGCAGGTATTATGCCTTTCGTGGACGGCGGTGCATCGAACTGAAACTTGCGTGGAACGACAGGCGAGGGGTCGATACTTTGATAGCGGATGGAGGTTCGGCTGAGGCATGATGCGCAGACAAAGGGATTTCGAGAGGAAATGGCTCGCCGGGGAATGAGGCTGCCATCCTCTAGGGTGGTCGAGCCGACCGCGAGCGGCTATGCAGCAGGGAAGCAGAAGCAGGCTCGCAGGTACCACCACGCTGCTGAAATTGACTCCTTGCGCTTGATTGCTGTGTGCTTCGAATTGTGTACGTGAAGCTTGACACAACTCGAAGTCTCGCAAATTGGCCATAATGAAATTGTTAGGGTTAGGGCCGAAGAAGGCAACCCTGGCGAGCCTGAAGGGGTCACGCCTCACGTAGTGTCGATTCTCATCTATTCACTGACGGGGTCGCGGATGTCACACTCTGAGTTTGGCCACGGTGCGTCTGTATCCTTGTCGGCGCCAGGTCTTACTCACCGGAGCACTATGGCGGCAGTGACAGCGCCACGGTGAAGGCTGGCCCAAGCTCGAGTGAAGTGGTCCAGGCGCCTCGTACATCATGGAGCCCAGAAGCGCGGTCTCGCCGCTCATGCCGCGGTCCCCATCCAATTTGAACATTGGATCACCTTCTCGGACATCGACACTGGCCATGCGTAAGTCAATGGCTAAGACCATCACAGAGCCGCCCTCAAAACGGCGGAAATTGGATGTTGATCTGGCCGAGCAGCGTAACGAAGCCATCGGCAACAAATATGTGAAAGGCAAATTCTTAGGCTCTGGCACATATGCCACAGTCTACGAAGGTCATCTGCGATCCGACCCCAAGTTCCTGGTCGCCATCAAGAAGTTCAAGTTCATCACTGGCGACGGCGACATGGACCTTGGTCTCAACGTCGACACCATCCGAGAAATCAAATACCTCCAGGAGCTCTCAGGCCATCCCTCACTCATCCAGATGTACGACATATTCAGCACCAAAGACCAGAACGTCAGCATGGTTCTAGAGCACTGTCCGAACGGCAACCTCGAGGAGTTCTACCGCTCCGCTATTCCCTACACCAACGCAGACATCAAAGCCTGGATGGCCATGCTCTGCCGTGGCATCTACTTCTGCCACTCTCACTTTGTCCTCCACCGGGACATAAAACTCAACAACATTCTCATCGCCAACGACGGCTCCATACGTATTGCTGACTTCGGCCTCGCCCGCTCCTTCGCCGAGCCTGGCACGCGCATGACCCCCAATGTCATCACGCTGTGGTACCGCCCGCTCGAACTCCTGTTCGGCGCCCACCACTACTCCGGCGCCGTCGACATGTGGTCGATAGGTTGCGTGTTCGCCGAGCTCATCGGCCGCAAACCCTTCATGATTGCTGAAGTTGATGAGAAAGATTTGGACACGTCAGCCGGTACCCTCGGCCAAATCGAAGCCATATGCAAACGTATCGGCACTCCCAACGAAGACAACTGGCCAGGAGTGAGCAAACTGAAAGATTGGTTTGAACCAAAAACCCAACAGCCCTTGCGCGACAAGTCACACTTCATGAAGATGCTCCCCACCGCCGGCTCCAGCGCTGTAGATTTCCTCATGGCGTTGATGCCGCTGAATCCGCTCAAGCGAGCCACTGCGAAGCAGGCGTTACAGCACAGCTACTTCACCTCGGAGCCGAGACCTACCGAGACGCACAAACTGCCAAGGAAGGGCGGTGGTGGGATCGAGGCAATGGCGGCGTCGGAGGTGCAGAAGCCAGGGCAGGTCGGCGGGGAGGATAAGTATAAGGGTGTGGCGAGGAAACTGTTCAATTAGAAGAGGGCATACTCCTGGAGCTCATATTTGGAAGCGACAAATAATAACCCTGGGGCTCCTCGATTCGACGTCCTGGGAAGGGTGGACTCCCAGAATCCTCAGCGTCATTGACCAAGAACAATGTGTTCTTGAGGTATGAGTGGCACAGAAGTACAGTGATAATGCTTCGCACGTGAGCAGTGTGGTCGACATGGTCTACGAAACGTTCTGCAGACATCTTAAAGTCCAGCCTCAATCAAAAGCCAGACATCTTTCAGACCGTTCATTACGCTGTGCTGTCACTCCTATTCATGCAGCCAACATTACGCATTTCGTCAACACCTCATAAGTCTTCCGCCTTGCCAATTGCGGGCCCTCACTTGCCCTGTCCGCAGCTTCTTCCGTCGTCCCATCGTCCACTCAATCCAGGGAAGTCTCTGCTTCCGACCAGCGCTCGGTCTTCCGTTCCTGCCCTTTACGATGCAAATCGTCTGCCCGAGGCAGCAAAAGCCATTGGGAAGGTCCGAATCTTTGGTCCGTACACTCATTGGTAAGTGAGAGGCTTATTGTGCCGTTGTCTAGGTTTGCTCGGGAGTTTTGAAGTCAGATGACTCTCTAAATTTGACCAATCTTCTGCTCAAGACCTTGGCTGTGGTCTTGTGTCGAGCATATTGAGTCGTATGTCTGAAGGTAGTGGCAGAGACTTCCTAGCGGTTTTCATCAGCTGCCATGGAGCTCATCGCTGTGATGATCGGATCGATTGTCATCTTGGATTGTTTAGCGTGATTTATACCGGTGCTGCGCATTTGGCCATGATCTCCGTTGGTCTCTGCGGGGGTTCGTCCCTTTCTTGTGTCTCGCGATCGTCTGTCGGGCTGCTGGGGTGCAGTGCACAGCTCCTCTGCGTGGCATCTCATCGTTTGGCAACGCGGCGGATGATTCCTAACCGCTCCCTGTTCAGTCAAACGTTTCGTCTTTCTGCGTCAAAGCGCTCTAAACCAGCGTGATCCCATAAGTATAATCACTCGCGAACCAATACCCATTAGTATGATCCAACCTTTCCTCAAAGTTCCCCATGTCTGGATCGCCCTTCATCACGGCCCTGAACTTGTCCCAATTCGTCTGGTCATACCTACTGATTTCAAACTGCCCTATCCTCCTGAACTCTCCTCTTTTGATATTCGAGCACAGCAGCAGTCCCTCCACGCGATCCATCACGTCGACTACCGGGAGTAGGTAGATCTGCAAGTGCTCGATCATACCTACGCCTGCGCTTGGATCGGATAGCTTGGGCAGGTCTTCGTCGAACCATGCGGATTCAAGCTCGAGCGTTGCCTGCTTACACTGGATCTCACAGGGCGTCTGGCCCCAGTAGTCGCGCGTTCGAGGCAGAAGGCCACGAGCCATGAAGCCACGGACTTTCAAGCGAGCGGACTCGCACTGTCCGAAGACATCGTTTGCTTTGTGCGCCAGCTCGGTCGATATGATCTCGAGGCAGGTCTCTTTCGACGCCGCAACGGGGCCTTGGGCTGGGTTCTCCGGATAGACGATGTCGCCCTCGATACTTGCCCATGACCACGTCGGTGCGCGGTACTTCACGGGGCGTTTGCCCTTGTCTGTCCTCCAGAGTAATGCGGCTGGGAGTTGTGGTCTCCACAGGCCGCAGATGTAGTCTGCTTCTCGAAGGCGGTTGCGCACCATGTACTGGCGAGCAAGGCTGGCTACCGCGAGCAGCTTGTCGGAGGTGTAGCTCATGCGGCCACGTGAGTAGAGCTTGACGAGTTGGTGCCAGTTGCCGTGGCGTTGGTGGTGTGTGCGCTTGTTGAAGAACTCGACCCCGTCTTGGCCGGCGGGAGCAGACATTGTTGCTGGTAGACCTTTCGGAAATACTTCGCTGCAGCACATTTGCTGGCACTCCCACATAAGTTCCGTCCGAGTGAAGTGTAATGTCCTTTTGGCGAGGCAGCGTTCTGGAAAGCACCAGGCTCGTTTGCCTAGTGGTGACGTATCGACTAGGTCGTGCCACACCGTCGACCGTAAGATCTTGTACATGCCATTGGCAACGCCCACACCGTTGACATCCACAACGCAAGGTTGCAGGGCCTTGACGTTACGTGGGTAGATCAGGCCGCCTGTATCATCGCGAGACGAGGTAGCAGCGATATTGAGCGAGGCCGAGGAGTAGATCTTATCCATTTGCGAGATCTCCTTCAGAACAGCTTGCTCGTTGTCGTGCATGATGCAAAGCGCATCTATCCAAAGATAGCGATAGCCAAGCTTGTCTGCCACCATCGCGGCTTCCGCGAATGTTTTGGGCAGAGATGAAGCCGCGACTCCTTGACGCAGAGCCTTCAACGTACCCTTGTGTAATCGAATGGCTTTCGACCTGCCCCAAACATGGCTTAGCGTCACATACTCGGTGAACTCGTCCAGGAACATGGCATCGACGAGCTTGATACCCTGTGCGCCTTTCGGACCTTTGACAGACACGTCGAGTAGATGAGTAGGCTTCCAGATGGGACCGGCGCCTTCGGTGACGGAGCATTTCATGTGGTTGAACATGCACTCGTCGATCCACTTGCGTGCGATGTCGAATGATTCGGTTGAGCCGGTATGGATGGACTCGAGACCTATCCGGCGAACACCAGGCTCTACTGCATCTACTTGTGCGTCAGCTGCTGCATCAACAAAGCTCGAGACATATCATGGACTCACACTTGGGGTTCATCAGAATCAGCTCCACTAAGATCGGCATCTGCTCACGTCTTGCCCTACCACTCTCACTGCTGCCACTGGTGTCACTGAGCGTCTTGAAGTCCATACTGGTTCCAGGCGAAGTCATGTTCATTCTTGTCTTCCGCTTCTCCGAAGTGCTCATGCCTTCGAACACCTCATCGTCAGATCGCTGGGTCCTCAGATACCTAAACCTTATCCTCGCTTGGTCCCTTGCAATCGGGCTGACGGCTGCAAAGCCCCAGCTCTCCACTTTGTTGTCCCTCAGGAGCCGTGCTTGGAATGATTTGAATGACTCTGGATCTATCGACTGTGAGACCGTCAAGCATAGATGGCAACCCCTCGATGCCGATGTGAAGAGTGCCTCTAGGCCGTAGTGATGCACTTCTCCATACTCATTCCGTGGTGCTAAGCCATCAAAGAGGGCTTTGCAGACCAGACATAACGATGACTGTTCCAAACCGATACCTCCTGTGGCGGAGGTTGTGACTGATGATGAGGATGGCGTTGTTGATGGTGCCGAATTCGGTGTATTCATCATGCTAATTGCATGCTGTGTAGTATTCGTGTTCAGAGCAGGCAGCCCGCTCAAAGGGGTAGGCTGCTGGAGAATTGTCGTTGTGGCCATAGGGCTGATATGATGATGTACTTGTCTCGTATGTAGTCACAAGTACCTCCTTCGTTCTGTCTCGGCTCCAGATCCAGACCAGATCCCAACTTGTCCTACATTAACTCCTCAGGATTGCTTCAGGTGGTTACTCGAGTGTTCTGTTCGCTGTCGACGTTCCCTTAACCTTCAGCGATTGTACGCGCTGAAGCTACACATTGTCGGTAAATCAAGCAGCACGTGGGTCAGGAATCCAGATAAAGTCCCTTGTGGCGTCTTCCGCGTCGCTGTCGTCACCACCTCCGATGATGTCTCACTGTCGACGAGTGACCTTCAAGAAGAAGTCATCGTCCACGACAACAACATTCCATCCTCTCGACATCCAAAGAGATCTCAAAGAGACTCTAGCCCCCTTGTCAAACCTTAAAGAATGATATCGGGGAAAGGAGAAAAGACCGGCATTGCACGCTAAAAACAGCACTGAACTCGAGCCGAAAAAACGCCCCAAGCACAACCCGGGCAAGCAGAAGCCAAGCAAACTTCAGGAGAATAAAATCCAACGAATCGCCCGAAAGCAATCAAACCAGATGAAGTCTAGCCCGTAAACCGCAGGATCAGCAGCGGAGCCTTGTAATTTGCATCAGCTGGGCAATCTCGCAGATTGCTGTGATGATTGTGCTGCGCCGCCACGAGGATCAAACATCATAAGGCTTCTGTTATGACAATGAGGGTTTCTCATTTGCCACGCGGGACTTTCGTGGGCAGCTTGGGGCCAAAGCAGGTCGACAATACCAGTCAACGTGTAAGGTCAACGGCAGACTGCAGTTCATCCAGGGCTTGAAACACGTGCGGAAAGGCTGATCGTGCCGTTGAATTCCTTCAATGTCCTTTGAGCACGAGCTGTGTAGCCCGACTGCCACGCTTGTTGCGACCCGTGAACTCTCGCTGAGAAGGAGTTCGAACAAGCTGCTGGGCTGCCGGTTGCGTCCGTGCTTCCTGGTACAATCGCATTGTGATCGGTTGGAATCTGAACAGCTCGGAGAACTCCAGCTCGCCCCATCAAGTAGCGGCAGACGCTATCTTGGCATGGCAATGACCTCGTCCTCTCATTGCTGGATGGAAGAGAGGAAGGTGATGTTGAGAGTGAGACGACTACTTATACCTCTTCAATGCGGTCCAGCGCGGAGCGATCAGGCATGCGCTCGGCCAGGAGTTATTCACTGTCCTTAGCAGGACTCAGACTTTGGCTGCTGCACTGCCTGACATCTCGAGGTGAATGGGCATATCGACAGTGGGACATCGAAATGAATCACAGGTTAGATGAACTTGAAGTCCGTGCGAGGTCGTTCAGGTGATTTGTTGCTTCTTATGAACAGCAGCGCATGGGTTGTGCTCGTTATGGCGCTTCTTAAAGCCGTGACAGCAATGGCCACTGTCCTTAGTATGATGACGGAAGTTGAGATGCATTCATAGCTCGGTTGCATGTTGGCATGGTGGCGGACCGACAGTCAGCGGGTGCTCCGGAGTCCAATTCTTCATGGCTCTTGTTCCCGAGTTTTGAAAGCCAAGTACGATGCAAACCTCCCTAGGTGAGTCAACAGTGAGTACTTCTATTCCTGGGTATGTACGATGCAGTCTCTCAGGAACAACCCCGTCCATTCAGGACTTGACGCCCTGTGCACCTTGATCTAACTTGAGCGAGTCGGCTCCATCATCGCCATCAATTCAAAGCGCATTCTCACGCAAACAATCTGAGCCTTTCCGTGGCTTACAACATCGCCTTCACTCCGGACCGTAGCCTTCGTTGACGGTGGACTACTTGACTCGCCCGTCTCTGTCTCGACAAGCGTCATCTATCGAACATCCCTTCCCGATCAGTCCAGCGACACTCGTCCTCACAACGCCGAGCCAGCCTCCCCGTACCAAGTGTCAAGCGAGCATCACCTTCTTCACCTCCTCACCAAGCGTAACCTCACAGAACTCCCCTCTCAGACTCTCCACATTGACCTTGTGCACCACCTCCGCGTCGAAGCTCCCGTGATTGTCAAAACAAGCCGAACAGTCATCCACGATCCAAACCCCGTCTCTCGTGGTCTTGCTTTCCCCGCCGGCGTCGACACAGACCTCCAGGTCCGCAGCCGCACGCACGGTAGTGCTCACGCAATGGTCGGTGGCGATGCCGCAAATCAGGAGCTGCTGGGTGCCTGCTTCGCGAATCTTCGCTTCTAGCTCTGTTCCGACGAGCGCGCTGGTTGCTGTTTTGGCGATTACGGCCTCGTCGCCCTCAGGCGCGGCACAGGGCATGATCTTCGCACTGGCTTTGCCAGGGTACAAAGGTGATTCCGAACGGGAGGAGCGATGGTAGACGTGAATGACCGTGATCGAGGTCGAGGGCGATCTAGCGTTGAATGCTCGGACGGCGGCGAGTAGAGCGGAGATGTTGGTTTCAAAGGCTGGGTTGGAGCGCTCACGGCCGTAGTAAGGCGTGTCGTGTGTGTTGAGACCGATCTGAATGTCGACTAGAAGAAGGGCTGTTTTTGTAGTGGAGGCGGGGAGGAGGGGAAATGCTCGCTGGTAGAAGGGTGAAGATGCTGTCGTCGCTGCTGCTGCTGGTTCTTGCGGCATATTTGGAAGCTGACGGTGTCTAGGGAAAGGTCTTCCAACCCGACTCTGTTTGTTGGACAATTGATTTCAAGGTTGGTCGTCCCAAGACTTGGTCCGATTGCTGGTTATTTGAGTCAAAAATACCCACAGCAATTGAGCCACTGTATTCACGTGCGTATACATACTCATGACACTCTTCGATCAAAGTGCCAATACTGCTGCTTACATCTTATACCACGATAATGCCGCTGTGAATTGTTTACCTTCCTGATTGTATCCAGGTTCGAAGCGACGACTAGCTTTGCCGAATACGCAGACATTTGTATTCTCCTGCGGGACAAGGGCGTCCCAGCGGAGAAACGCGTGCCATGACCTGAATGTCTGCTTCCGCAGATTCCATTGTTGAGCAGGACTCGATAGCGCGGGGAGAAGGCGCAAACGACGTCATTAAGTAGTCGCCATTGTCGGAGGGTGTCGAGAAGTAGCAAAGTCGGAGAATGCGATCTGTTCTGAAGTGGTGGGAGGGGAAGTTGCGATGCATGACTTATGCAAGGCCGGATGACTAGAAGCTTTATCTGGAGCCGGATGACGGTCCCCTCAATGTAGAGCCAGTTGACCGATGAAGCCACCTTTGCATGTCCCGACGAACCTTTCTGGTTCTACCCGCGGGTGATGATCAGTCATTTGACAAGCCTGTATACTACAGAGGAGCTACGGGAAGCTATCGAAAGCATCACACGATTCCTGGACGAACACTACGACAACCAGATACACAGATGAATCGCGTTGTCTACCAGCATTCGGTATGTGCACGATGGATCGAGCCATGAAAGGCTATGCATAGCTCCAAAGCGTGACAGGGAGCACTGAGCAGGAGCGAAAACGCGAGATCAGGTGGTGTCTGCCGTCAAAATCGTCACATTACTATTCTGTATACCGTCCAGCACTCGTGTCCGCTGCGTCCTGCCTCACTTCAACCTTGCCATCTTCACTATGTCATGCTTATGGAAATATGCCCTGTTCCGCTTCCCAAACACATACATCGGCACACTTAACAAACATATCGCAACTTCAATGCTCCCGAACGCAATGAAAATTTCATTGATCCCACTCTTGAACACCCAGCTGTAGGCAAAATACGCCAGCACAAAGCTGAAAATGTTCTTGAATATGATCAGATTCGTGAACGCCTCGACCGCGATGTCCCTGTGCGCATCCACAAGGTACTGTGCCGACGCGATAGCACCCATAACCATACTCATGATGATGAATGCTAGAAAGACATCCGGGACAAGCCAGCCATAGCGCTTGACGTTCGCAGCCGTGATGCCGAAGCCGTAGAGGCCGATGGCGGAGAAGATAAGGGTGGGGATGACAAGAAAGATGCGAAATTCGGGCTCGTAGACGCCCTTGTTGATGCGGATCATGAAATTCGTGACGAGCTCGCTGTAGGCGCCAGCGAGGATGAGGCCGAGGATGCTGCCGATGAAGGCGGCGGTGTACAAGTATCCAGCCTCGCGCTCGCTGAAGAAGAGTGGTGGACCGAGGAAGACAAGACTGAGGATAACGCCGACCATGACTGTCCAGCCAATGATGACGCCTTGGATGAGGCAGGCCCAGGCGATGGCAGGGTGAAGGAAGAGTGGGAAGGGACGGAAGAAGAGGAGGAAGAACTTCTCGTCGGTTTTCCGTCCGTTGAAGGGAAGCATGCGTTGTACCAGGGATGCGCGGGGTCGCTGCGTGGGCTCGGTGATAGTCATCTGGTGGATGCGTTTCTCTGCTTCGCTCTCTTGGCTAGATCGCTTGCTGGGAGAGACTATGCCGGAAGAGTTCTCGGACATCAAGTCCAGGTCGAGATGTCCAGGTCGGCGATATGCTGTCTCCGGGACGAAGAAGAGAAGCAGGAAGAAGCCTGCCGCCATGAAGATCGCCATGAGGTAGAAGGTCCACTGCCAGCCGAGATGGCGGTTGTATGAGATCATGCCTACAAAGACTGGTGTCAGGAAGGCGCCGCCGAAGAGGCAGGTGTTTGTGACTGCCATCCTGACACCTCTCTCGTGAACATAGTACAAGTCGCCCACGCAGGCGTTGACCAGGGCTTCGAAAGGAGCAAGCGCTACACCCTGGAAGACTCGGGCCCAGAGCAATGAGGCGTAGTTGTAGTCCTTGTGCGTAGAGCCGCCCCAGGCCGATGAAGCGACCATGAGCAGCGAACCGAGGAGGAAGAGGTGACGCTTGCCCCATATCCGCGCCGATGGTACGCAGATCACGCCTCCGACACAGACTCCTGCGAGGTGGTATGCGGTCAAGAGTGCTGCATCCTGGAAGGTCACTTGAAACAGGATCGCCAGAGTCGTCGAGTTGGCGGCAAGCAGAGGCGAGGCGACTGTTGCGATCACAGACACGAAGCAAAGGATGCCCAAGATGGCGTCGCGCTGCCAGAGTGGCCAGTTCTGGTGCATCTTAGTCTCGAGAGTCTCACTACTTGGTGCGACCTACCAGAGGATCATTTGGGTCGCCTGTAGGCTGTGGAATCAAGACTTTCTTTCCATCTTCTGTCCTCTTGAGGTGCCGTCCCGACTCGAGCAGTTCAGCATTCCTCTGCGCTTCCTCGTAGACATTGACCGTGCCCGGCACGTATTCCATGTGCTTTGGTTCAAGTATGCCCCAGGCCATGGTGATCTTCGTCGTGAAGGTGATGCGAGGTCATACACAAGTCCCTCGACGCATGAGTAGCGCCGTAGCGCAAGAAAACAGGACGCAAGAACACAGGACGCCCACAGCGACAGCGACGGCGAGTGCTGCGATTGTTCGAGAGTCGTGCCGCGCGGTCGGGCAGTCGATGCCAGTGGCGGGCTGAACACCTGCATTTTAAGTGGAGCAACCGTCCCACTGCCGGCCATCGCCAAACCGAAGCGACCTCGACATGTCAAGAACTCGACTGCAGCTACGAATATGTGTATTGAAGCTCAAGCATTGACGTGATTGATAGAATGATGCATGGCTAATCGGACTTTTGATGTTTGCTAAAGCTGAATGTCCCATACAGTCCACGCTGTAAGCCATTGGACGCCTGCGCTGACATCTAGCTTGACGCGGAAGCTATCGATACGTCGACCGTGTCACGAGAAATGCTATGCCAAAGTACCGTCTCGACCAGCTCCTCCGGGCGCTTTGACGCTCGCCGAACCGAGAAAACTGAGATGGGTTCAGGATCCTCCCCTACACTCACTTGCCTTTACTGGTGCCATAATTCATGCCAGTAAACGCTTCTCCCGGCTTGCCCTTCTCACTTCCATGCCGCCTCTGCTCGTCACCAGCTCCCTCGAAATCCATACCCTTAGGTCTCGCCGTTGCACTATTCTCCTTCATCACATCGTCTTTCTGACCCAAGGTCGTGCCGCCGTAAGCCTTGGTGTGGGTCGAGGTAGCTCCGCCTTTCTGATACGCTCCCTCGATGTTGGCCACGCCAGGCGTCTTGAGTGGGTTGGCAGAAGGCGTGCCGACCGGCTTGGGCGGACGTGTGCCCATGTAGGTTGCCACGCCGATGGCACCAACCACTCCGACAAAGATTTTGGGGAAGTGCTCGCGGAGAGCCATTTTGTGAGATGGCGGTAGCGACTGAAGGTTCTTCGAGTTTGGAGTCACTTGGGACGAGGGAGGAAGAAGTGCTCAAGGCCGCTGATTGCGGTTCTCAGTTGGCTTCGTAGACAAGGACTGATTGTTTGTAACCTGAGTCGAGAGGCTCGGAGAGACTCTGTGGATTTGAAAGGCTTCAATGGAGTGTTCAATGGAGTGTTCAATGGTTGAGGAAGTGAATAGTGGTAGACTCTGTGTAGTTGTTAGGACGTAGGCTGCTCGAGTTTTAAGCAAAGTCCTAGAATGCAGTGGGTGTTAGTAGTAGCATGAGAAGAATGGAAAACGAAGCCGCTCTGATATCATCTTGCAGAGAACTCAGACCAACCAGCAGGAGCATGTCAGGCACCCGGGGCAGGAAGGCACCTACGGCCCAGATGAGTTATGGTTGACATCACGACGACATCGTTTGGGAAGAGCCAAAAATGTGATGAAAAAGAGTTCGGAGCGGGAGTGCCGGAAAAGAGTTCCGAAGATTGAGTTGAACGTTAGAGAAGTTAGAAGCGAGCATTTCTACTCAGTGCAAAGCACGCGACTCTGCAGTCTTCGGCTTTACATCCAAGGCATCTCCTGAGGCACAGTCGGGGCCTTTGGAACGAGCAAAGCACAGCAGACAAATGAGTGAACCGGTATTGATTGATGGTCGCTTGCTAAACTCCATTCCTCGTTGACCAAAAAGCCTAGGCTGTGTGGTATCATCGTAGTAGGAGAAATTTGAAAAAGTTCCTTCATCTGGCTTGTTGCTTAAGCCAAAGTGTGAAGGACAAGGACAAGGTATCTATTCCACCGTCTCGCACGCTCGCATGGTATCTACTGGCCCTTCGCTAGATCCTGCCCGAAAAGAGGTCTCTGACAGACTGGCGCCGAATTTGTAGTCGTCCCGTTCGTGTTGGGCCAAGTCTGCACCTCGACAGTGGCACCGATCATCAGGTCGAGGCATAGACGTGGCTTCGTTGGGTCTAGGAAGCAGGAGCAGCGGGAGCATCGGTCTTGGTCTCAGCGGCACCCTCAGCAGCTGCAGGAGCCTCAGCAGTCTTCTCCTCCTTAGGGGCTTCACCAGAAGCACCAGCAGCCTCAGCATCGCCAGTGTCGGACGACGTCCAGAGGGTGAGGTTGTCTCTGAGGAGCTGCATGATCAGTGTGCTGTCGCGGTATGACTCTTCGGACAGAGAATCGAGCTCTGCGATGGCATCATCGAAAGCTTGCTTGGCCAGATGGCACGCACGGTCGGGTGAGTTGAGAATCTCGTAGTAGAAGACGGAGAAGTTGAGGGCCAAGCCAAGACGGATGGGGTGGGTAGGGGTGAGCTCGGTCTGAGCAACATCGGTGGCGTTCTATAGAATGGTGAGCATTCACGTGCGGCATTTTCGGGGTCAGATTTACCTTGTAAGCCTCATGCGCGGCAGTAGCGGCAGTCTTGCGCTTCTCACCAGAGGCGAACTCGGCAAGGTAGCGGTGGTAGTCACCCTTCCTGTAGTCTCGTCAGAGCATGACTCGAATGAAGATATTGTTGGCATACATCTTGTGGTAGAAGACCTTGGACTCGCCGGACTCGGCCTTGGGGATCAGGGCTTGGTCGAGAACGTCGAGGACATCCTGACAGACTTTCTCGAGTTCGGTCTCGATCTTCTGGCGGTAATCGCGGATGGTTCCGACGTGCTTGTCAGAGCCCTTTGACTCCTCCTTCTGCTCGATCGAGGAGATGATACGCCAGCTGGCACGACGAGTGCCAACAACGTTCTTGTAGGCGACGGACAGCAAATTACGCTCGTCGACGGTCAGTTCACCACCGATCTGCATGTCTTATTAGCAGTCGCACATGGGTGTGAGGAATAGGCTTCAGGGCGTACGTTGGCAACTTCTTTCATGTAGTTGACCATCTCATCGTAGCGTTCGGCCTGCTCGCAGAGCCGGGCGAGGAAAGTTTTGCTGACATTGCTGTTAGTACCGATCGCATCGCTTGCGGTCGAGCTGTTACCTTTCGCGCTGTAGAAGGTAGAATGTTAGCGATTCGTCCTTATCACATGGTCTCATGCTGCGGTCAACAGCCCACCCGGGAAAACCCCTCAATCGCAGAACGAGAATCAACTTACGTCGGAAGACATTGTGAAGAGGTTGTAAGATTGGGCGATGACAGGACGAGAATAGCGATCGTAAAGAATAAACAGTCGATGGAAGAGATTCGGGGTGTGTTGGCAGCAGGCTGATGGTCGAGGAGGAGACACACAGCGACCTGAGACACTGGCCGCCAAGGTTCTACTAAGCCTGGCAAAGTCGGGCACGCTACGGGTGAGTGTAAACACTATATACGCAGTTTCAGTGTGATTGCAGTGCTGGGTGTTTCAGATTATTCAAGTTTCTGATTGATCCTCTGTTTGCATGAAGGAAGACTTGGTCATTCACTGCGTATATGTCACCGCCTAATTGCCCCTACAGTATGTTTGATCTTGCAGTGTGTTTGATCTTGCAAGATCTCAGTCCTGATCTCAGTGCATACGTTATTGTCTGTTTGTCCATGAAAGTGAGCCCAGCAGTGAAGTTTGCTGCGCCCCCAAACTCGACGCCGGCTGAACCATCCGGATATTCAGGCAGCACTGGTCCGAAAGACTCGAGCTTTTCTCAAGACTGCACGTGACATCTGTAGAGGACTCCCCAGCTGCGCTAGCATACGCAATGCTGTTCAAAACGAGATTCCACATATAATTCTGTGAAGCCGCGGCGAAACGACCACCACCCGCTCACTCCTCCCCATCGGAACCCTCATAGCCATCACTTGTGCTCTCCTGTGCCGATGTAGGTGCCACGACGACACTTCCCCAGGTCGGTGTTGTCGATAAGCTCCCTACGATACTGACGAGCGGCGCGCTACCATACGGCCAGGGCACAGCAGTAACCAGATGCGCGCGCCGGCACTGCGCTTCTATCCACTCTAATTGACCCGCACGCAGCTTGATTGGCGGAAGCAACGACGCGCCGTGTCCTACTGGCGGCCGACTGAAGTCCATCAGTGTGCAGAGCGGGGTGAGGATCAACCAGGCTCCCTTGAAAATAGCGTTTCTGATGTGGTCCGTGGCTGTTGGAGTTGTTGGCTGACCTGCAGCGTCGACATACGCTGTCTGAAAGGCTAGCCAGGGAGGTACGATAGGGTAGTGAAGCGATGTATTTTCCGTGTGGTAGGTCATCCGATTGCCCAGATGAAAGGGCACGCTGGCGCAAATCTCATCGACAATTACCTGGATCTCGGTTGTGATGCTCGGAGCCTGCGAGGCGGGCCCCAGCTGACTGAGTAGCCGAAGTGCTGTCAAGCTCAGAACGCGCCAAAAATTCATCATCTGAGCTACCGTGTGCGTGCTGTACACGTCACAGAGACCCTCGTATATGCCGGCTGCAGTGATCGTTGGGTGCAGCTGATGCTGGTCGATGGCGCATGCCTCCCATGATCGCGGAATCGACTGGCGCCATGCTCGTAGTTGTGCAATGATTTCGACACAGCGTTGATGGTAAGTGCCGCCATACTTGGAGTCGCCGAAGCCATACTCCCTGATATCCGCGCTTAGATTGGCCATGTCTGCTATGACTGAGTCCAGTCTCGATATCGGCCACCGGTGAGCGTCGAAGAGCATTTCGTGAAAGTCAGCAACGCGCCTACCAGTCTGGAAATGTAACATGACATGCTTTGTCCTGAGCGCACTGAACAGCCGCTGTGATGACTCGCTTGTCGGATCAGGTAGACCACGTGCACTCACGACCGCCATCGCGGCTCTCTGATGGATCTCCGCATTGCTGTTTAGTTTCACATAGCGGCGAACCAGACCTTCATAGAAGTCCAGCATGAAGATCGCGGCCAGAATTTCGTCACTGCGAGCGAGTACAGGATTCAAGATGGCATTCCTTGTGGTGGAAACTGCCTTCGCCCAGTGTCTCTGAGCAGCCACCGTGTGTGGTCTCCATGTCCGCTTGAATTCGAGACAGACTGTAGCCACAGCTAAGGTGGCATGCCGTAGTGGCGAGTCCGGAGGAGACGAAGCGTAGAGAGGAAAACAAGACTCGACGAAAAGGTGTGTGTGTACTTCGCGTGGGGGGCTCAAGCAGTTGGTGAAGAAGTAGGATAGCGATTCAAAGTCGCTGTCCACGCTTTGCTGTTGGAAGCTAGGGTATATACTTCCATAGTCCCAGTAATCGACCAGAAAGCGATCTGCTTTATCGTTGAGAGTCAGACCGCGACTCGCGTCGTCGTTGAACGTGATTCCGCGACTTTCATCGTCGTTGAAATTCAAAACAGCGATTTCCCATTCTCGATGTTTCTGGTTCCCAGTGCGTTGCGTTAGGTCATTTCGATAGTGACAAGGATGCTGCACGTTCCGTTTCGAGCAACCGCCGCAGATTGGTCGTCGTTCATCGCACGACTCAATTTCAGTATGTATTCTGACATTTGACGGGCAGCTTACTCACCTTCACACGTCTCTTGCGGCAGAGTTGACAGCCCTTGCTCGGTCCAAAGTAAACCATTGTCTCTGTCGTATTACCCTCGCAACATTTACACGCTTCACAATCCACCACATCCTTGACTGCTCGTCTCGCTTATGCTGAAGTACGAAGTGACCTGTTGAGCGTGTCGGCCACCTTTTTCTCGGAGTACCCTACCGACAATCAGGTGTTCGAATCAAGTAGATATGCTGAACCATCTTGTAGCAGCTGGAGTCTAAAACCCGAGCCAAGAAACCTAGATCGAGGGTTTCTTGGGGTTTGTAGCTGTCAATTCCTGTCAAAGATGCATTGAACCGCCATGCTGCAGGGCCTTTTGCTCGGAACCAGCGTCCGAGCCGTCCTTAAGCGCCTACCGCAGTATGATCCATCAAGCTACCGAGAAATGTGGCGCTATACATATATGAGAGTGTGTCCGTGGTGCCTGGAGACATGTTAGCATCAAGCGATGTGACCACTCACCACTTCTGGTGCAGCTCTGTCGAGTTCTGTCACGCAGAATGCGGTTTTGCCACTCATGCAAGTCCATCCTCACTGTTATGGGAACGCTCAAGGACTCAGAATCTGTCTCTGTGTACCGTTCTGCCGACCTCCGTCGCATCTCAATTGTTTGTGTGGCAATTGCTTCCGCACATTAATGGCTCTAGACCGGCGAATCGAGCTGCGCGGAAAGCAAGCTCATACTCCGCTGCTTGACGGAGTAGCCCGCGAACAGTGCGTGGGAACGCCGTCGTGGTGTGTGGACTGTGATTGAAGCCGAACCCTGCCGACATGTCACGAATCCTGATGCAGCGCTGCTCATTAGTCCATTATGTGGTGAGCCTGGACGATACCTGGAGCCCTCTCTTCGCTCAGATCATTCCAGCCTTACCTATCGTTGCTTGAGCCGGCGTATTGGGTAAAGAGTGACCCTGGCAGTCTGGCAGTCTGGCTGGCAAACGAACAGCATATCGGCTTGCCTCTGCTAAGTCGCTATTCGAACCAGTCTATCTGAACGTAGGTGGCTGTCAGCGTTGAAGTGCGCTGCAAAGTCGTCTGGCTATCATGTTCATGCTGCCAGGCAGCGATGAGCCAGTTGCACTGCCAGTGCTGGCTATAGTCATGATCACTGTGTAGTGGAAGATGCCAAGTAGTCGCTAAGAGAACAGCAGGAAGACCAGTCCATAAATAGGAGATAGACTCTTCACTCTTGCATCAGATATCGTGTCAGTCTGGCCAAACTCGATGAAAGTTTCCAGATCTCTGCGGTACCTGAATGCACCGGTGACGACGCTTCTCGAATCGGAGACCGCCAAGGGCGGCGTCGGTCAAAAAAAGTAGAGGACACGTCGTTCACCTTCAGGTGGAAGGATCTAGCGGAAAGTGTCCCTCACCTTTTCTCATATTTCTCGAAACGTCGGCTTTGGCATCATAAGACGACGCCGCGCATGGCCTCCTGCTCCCACATTCCTGTCAATTCTCCTTGTCCATTTCCTTGTACTTGAACGTGCTTCTCCACGCTCCTTGCGCCAAGGGCTGCAAACATGGACCAATCCTACGTCCAAGAGCCTAAAGAGGTGCTCAAGCACTTTGATATCGCAGAAGAGAAGGGCTTGACTGCACCGAGAGTTGAGGAGAACCGCAGGCGGTACGGCAGCAATTGTGAGTAGAAGTGTCATGCCAGCAGGGCAACCTTGCTAACGGGTGCCTCAGCGATACCCGAAGAGCCCCCTACGCCTCTATGGCAACTAGTCCTCGAGCAATTCAAGGATCAACTAGTCATAATCCTCCTCGGCTCCGCCGCCATTTCGTTTGTCCTTGCGCTCTTCGAAGACTCTGACGACTGGACCGCATTCGTCGATCCTGTGGTCATCCTCACGATCCTTATCCTGAATGCGGTGGTGGGGGTCACCCAAGAAAGCAGTGCTGAGAAAGCTATCGCCGCTTTGCAGGAGTATTCGGCCAACAAGGCCAAGGTTGTGAGAGATGGCCGAGTTGCAGAGATCAAGGCCGATGATCTTGTGCCGGGCGATATTGTCAAAGTAGCGATTGGGGATCGCATACCAGCAGACTGCCGGCTACTCTCCATCCAGAGCAATGCCTTCTCTGTGGACCAGGCCATCCTGACCGGCGAAAGCGAATCGGTTGAAAAAGACTGCCGAGCGATCCAAGATGCACAAGCTGTAAAGCAAGACCAGACTAACATGCTCTTCTCTGGTACTACGGTAGTGGTCGGTAACGCAACGGCTGTGGTAGTCCTCACTGGAAGCAAGACTGCCATCGGAGACATCCACGAGAGCATCACAGCTCAGATCTCAGAGCCTACGCCGCTGAAGGAGAAGCTCGATGACTTCGGCGACACACTTGCCAAGGTTATTACTGGTATTTGCATTTTAGTATGGTTGATCAACATTCAGCATTTCAACGATCCATCTCACGGCGGCAGCTGGACGAAGGGTGCTATCTACTATCTCAAGATTGCCGTCTCTCTCGGTGTTGCTGCTATTCCCGAAGGTCTGGCAGTGGTTATCACAACTTGTTTGGCTCTGGGTACGCGAAGGATGGCCGCGAAGAACGCAATTGTTCGAAGTCTGCCTTCAGTCGAGACTCTGGGCAGCTGCAGCGTCATCTGCTCAGACAAGACTGGCACGTTGACCACAAACCAGATGAGCGTCCAAAAGGTTGTCCATCTAAACGAGGCTGGCACCGACTTCGATGAGTTGCAGGTCGAGGGCACGACTTTCAGTCCAGATGGGAAGTTGTCTCGAAATGGCAAGGAGATTGAAAATATTGCCGTGTCTTCAGCCACCATCAGGCAGATGGCCGAGGTTCTTGCATTGTGCAATGAAGCACGGCTGGCATATGATCCAAAGTCCAAGCTCTTCTCAAACGTAGGAGAGCCAACTGAGGGCGCTCTTCGTGTTCTGGTTGAGAAGATAGGCACGGCTGACGAAGCTATCAACAAGCGCCGCGATCAATTGCTTTCTGACGCCCGTGTACACTATGCTAGCCAGTGGTACGAAGAACAGATTCCGGTGCAAGCGACATATGAATTCTCGCGTGATCGCAAGAGCATGTCGGTCCTTGTTGGGAGTGGTACCCCGAGATTGTTGGCCAAGGGTGCTCCGGAATCCATCATTGAGCGTTGTACTCATACTCTTGTTGGGTCAAATGGCAAAAAAGTGGCGATGACGAAGAAGCACCAAGCCCTGCTTCAACAAGAAATCGACCTATATGCTCGACGAGGCCTCAGAGTTATTGGACTCGCTCGCGTTGATGATATTGGCGACAATCCTTTGTTGAAGACGGCGAAGAGCACCCAAGACTACGCAAAACTGGAGCAAAACATGACATTCATCGGGCTTGTCGGCATGATCGATCCTCCACGTCCTGAAGTCGCCGAGGCTATCCGCAAGTGCAAGAATGCTGGCATCCGTGTCATCGTCATTACTGGCGACAATCAACTCACAGCTGAGACGATTTGTCGTCAGATTGGCGTCTTTGGACAGGACGAGGATCTGACTGGCAAATCCTACACTGGCCGTCAATTTGATGATTTGACCGAGGCGCAGAAGTTGCAAGCCGCAAAGAGCGCTTCGTTGTTCTCCCGTGTCGAGCCATCCCACAAGTCCAAGCTCGTCGACCTACTCCAAGACTCCAACGAAGTCGTGGCCATGACTGGCGATGGCGTCAACGACGCTCCTGCCCTCAAGAAAGCTGACATTGGTGTCGCAATGGGTACTGGCACAGACGTGGCCAAATTGGCCGCCGACATGGTTCTTGCAGACGACAACTTCGCGACGATTGAACTGGCAGTAGAAGAGGGCCGGACGATCTACTCGAACACGCAGCAATTCATCCGCTACCTTATCTCGTCGAACATCGGTGAGGTCGTGTCCATCTTCCTAACGGCAGCGCTTGGCTTGCCGGAGGCACTCGTGCCAGTGCAATTGCTTTGGGTCAACCTGGTCACGGATGGTCTGCCAGCCACAGCTCTTTCGTTCAACCCCGCCGATCACGATGTGATGAGAAGAGCCCCACGGAAGCGCGACGAGCCTTTGGTCGGAGGCTGGCTCTTTATCCGATACCTCATCGTGGGTACCTACGTTGGTGCTGCCACAGTGTTTGGCTACGTCTGGTGGTTCATGTTCTACAACGAAGGACCTCAACTCAGCTTCGGTCAGTTGCGTAATTTCCACCGTTGCGGACCGACGAATCCACTATTCAAGGACGTTGAGTGCTCCATGTTCGCAACAGCAGCGTATGAGAACCGAGCGGCTTCGACAATGTCGTTGAGCATCCTGGTCGTCATCGAGATGTTCAATGCCATGAATGCTCTGTCATCATCAGAGTCATTGTTGACCATGCCGCTGTGGAAGAACATGAAGCTGATCTACGCCATTTGTCTGTCAATGGCGCTCCATTTTCTTATTTTGTATCAGCCATTCCTTCAAGGGATCTTCAACATCGATCCACTGAACAAGGCGGAATGGTTTGCTGTCGTCTGGATCAGCTTCCCTGTCATCCTCATCGATGAGGCACTGAAAGCTGTCGAGCGAGCGTTCTTCATGAGACCTGCAGCGCCTGCTCATTCACAAGACGTCTATGGCCACAGCAGAGGCAATGGTCACCATGCAAATGGAAAGGTCAAGGCCAACTAGAGAGATATCACATAGATGGTTCGTCTGATGCATTTACGAGAGCATGAGAAGCGGCATTTGGATAGATTCCTGTACCAGTAGCATAGATAGAAAAGTACCAAGCGACGTTCGATATCATTGCATCCCAGCTTGTGTCCTTTCTTCTTTGAACGCTCCTGCCGTCGACGATGCCAGTGACACTAGACTCTCATGTTATCGCGGCAGTTGCGCCTACAGCGGGAGCAGCGAGATCCGCCGCAATACAACCTTGCGTTCTCGTAACAGAACTTTGATGCATGCGGAATTTTTACAACGGCGAGGATACCCACCCTATAGTTCAGCGTGGCTTGCAGCTGGCGGTGCCGACTCCCGCGAAGCTGCAGGATGATATCAACGTCCAACGGTCTAGAAGCTCGAAGAGACCGCCATGGCGCATCCAAAGTAAAGAAGTGGCCTGGGAGGCTTGGTAATCACTGCGAGCGCCTGTGTCGTCGAGACCATGTCGTCGTGCTTTCAAGCAGCACGATGAAGGCAGCTAGGTGAAATTTCGCGTGCAAGATGGGGGATCTGCATCCGCGGACGATCCATTCCTCGTGGCAGGAGCGACCCCCCTACACAGTCACCGCGTGGGAAACGATCAACCACCAACGTGAGCACGTTTTCCGGATACTTAGAACCGCGTGCACACAAACTGCAAACCCTCTTTCCGTCGGCTTGCTGCACGATGAATGACAGGCTGTTTGCTGCGCTGACTCGACTTGGGAATCTGTGCGACAGTCAGATCTTCGGCTGCCGTGCTTCAACCTACAACGGGCCCCGGCCCCCGTGTCCCCCACTGTAGGCACAGTCCATTCATTGCCGGCGAAGCAGAGAACTGCATGCTTGCTGGGATGGCCGATGCATAAATCTTACATCGTGTTGCAGAATGGCTTCTTGTGCATTTGCCAATGCGAGGCAGACATGCAGCTAGTCCACCCGCCTCGGTGTCAGTGGCCAAAGCTCCGACTGTGGAGGGTATGATCTACGAGATCAGATCCACAGACCGCGTTCCAGAACAAACGCCATCCGATCTTAGACAGGGGAGGGTCTTGGAAAGGAAGCAGGGGTAGACTTGTGAGCACGAACAAGCAAGCTAGAGAACGGCGGTCATGTCGATAATCGCGCCTGCTGTCGTGGAAGACACAGCAGGTACTATCAGGCGGGCTTGATCGTGCTTGACCACAGATAGTTGCAGGGCCGTAGCAGGAGCGATCGTGCTAGATGAAGTCTTCTGGCCGGAGTGTGAGTAATACTACACCGAAGACTTCGTAATTTTGGCATTGCGAAAGAACGCCTCTTTTCTAATCTCGAACGCCTCTTTCGCACCTGCCGGCAACTTGCCGTCCGCCTCACGACTCCTCTGACGTGCCACTACTGAGGCCAACTATTCAGCCTGTGGTGTTCTTAACGCTGTTCTCCTTGCGACTCTCCACCAGACTTCCTAATAACAGCGAACGCCGAGCGCGAATTAGACCTCAATCTGAGAATCTTGCCTACTGCCACATTAGTATACTCTTGTGACAACATCTTGGTCCTTTCAAGTAGCCAGTGCGTAAAGTCCGGAAAAGTCATCTTCGTCAGCGCCGACTCGAGCATTCGTCAAGTCAAGCAGAGACCGCTGTGCTTGGGCCTCCTCCACAACTCTTCCGTCTTTCTTCGACGCTTGGGCTTTTGCGTTGCACGTCTGCCCTTACGTTATTCTGACAGCTCTGCAATTTACCCTTGGATGTAACCTGATAGAGCGACATTCTGGCATACCGCATCTTCATACAGGCCCGACGCGAAACTCAGAACTCAGCTTGTCCCACTGTTTGCGCAGCGTAAAACCCAACACCGCATTATCAATCTGCGCCCGATATCCGTCTTGAACTTCCGTTCAAACCTACCACTCTTTCAGCAGACCGATCCACGTTTTCGTCTCTCCCACGTTGCGAGTGTCGTCGTCCACGAGGCGCGTACTTCCACTCCCGGTCACGAACAACATCTGTAGACACCTGTGTCAACTCTGGAGGAAAGGAAAAATCCGAAATGATCCTACGGGAACGTTCACGTTGGTAACACTGGGCCTGAACTCTATGAACCGTAGAGATGACAACAAAACCTCTGGCGGAAGTCGACAAGCCGCCTATAGCGCGGTCAACGCTATGCATATCGAGTTCACAGCCTGGTGTGACTATACACGCCGGTGATCCAGCATTTGGACCATCCATACAAAGGCTCTTCCCAGCAGCCGAAAATGACGCAGCGGAAAAGCTGATGCGGCTGAAGGCATCCCTCAAGGCGTGCAAGACCGAAGTATTTTGGAGCAAATTGATGGATGGCTTGACCGACATTGCTGACGCTCAATTCGGATTCGTTGCGAAACGAATTCTCGCCTCTGACCACGATGTCGCTGTGGAAATGCCTCCGATTGGCGAACCTGGAGCGTGCCTGATGGGTGTGGCCTGGTACTACAACAACGGAGAAGGCATATCAGGCATGCACAATGACGTTCAATACAAAGCATATGCCAGTCCTTGTGCGCATATGAAGCATGACAAGGTCTTCATCATTCCGGACCGACTTAACGAATTCATTACCAATAATCCGAACCCTATGCCATTCGCCGCAGAGGCATACATTGCCGTTCCATTGTTCCATGAGGGCAAATGCTTCGCCCATTTTGGGGTTCTGTGGCATCAGGCTGGTCTCGCGAAGAAGACCCTGTCCTGGGCGTTTCTGGAGATGATCCTGCATTCACTGGAGGATATGGTCATCGACCGTCTTGTTTCTGGTCAAAGCTTTGTGAAGAAAGCGGCTCAGACCATGACTCCGCCCGAGTCGGTACCCGCTGCAGTCATTCCACAAGAGGTCGTCAATGCGCAACAATCGCTCAAGCCATACGCTAAGAGCCTCTCGCACGAACTTCGGACACCAATGCATGGTGTCGTGGGAATGCTGGATATCATGCATGCCTCGGTCCAGGAACAGGTCGAAGGATCTGCGAACAGCAAGATACGTGGCGTGTTCCAGTCCTTGAGGGACAACATCGAGACTGTCCAAGACAGCGCGAAGCGCGCCGTCGAAGCTGCTGACAATGTTGTCCATGCTTACGATATGAACATGCAGATACCGGATACTCCTTTGCAAGATACAGATTCTCCAGCAGTGGCGGGAACGGCATACTTTGACTACAAGCCTGCGAGAGTCATCGAAGGCAACGATATCCAGTGCGGAACTCATAAACGTCGCCGAAGCGCAGAAAATAGCTGGCAATTTGGTCCGCCCAACAAGATTCGTGCTGTCGATGCACCACGACAGATTTCGCCACGCACCACCAACAGCCCAACACGAGCTCCATTTTCGTCACCTTCACTTCTGACCCCAGACACGCTGCCGACTGCCACGGTACGTGAAACGCCAGTGATGACACCGAGTAGTGACGTGGAAGGATATCCAACTCCAGGACTTCGGCAAACCTCTATACGGCTATTGCTACCAGTGGTCATCAACGACGCGCTAAGAGTTGGAGGAAGACCCGACTCGGCGATCAGTGAACCGATAGACCTGGGAGAACGGATAGAGGTCCGAAGTCGGTCGTCGAACGGTCATACTTCACAAAAAGATATCGAATGGACGGTCGATCCACAAGTGCCAGAGTCATTTCTGGTCGACGAACGGGATCTAGCTAAGCTGGTATACGAGATCTTTCTGAACGCGTTCAAGTTCACCAATGAAGGAAAGGTCACCTTACATGTCAAGCTGTCGACTAGTCAGAAGTATCTGCTCATTAACGTCTGCGATCAGGGCGATGGCATTCCATTGGACTTTCAACCACGCCTGTTCCGACCATTTTCGCGCGAAGATAGCTCAACGACCCGGGCAAGAGAAGGATTGGGACTGGGTCTGATGGTTGCTAGGGGACTTGCACGACGGCTGGGTGGCGATGTGAGCCTGACTAGGTCCGAACTCGACGGACCGAACAAAGGCTCCGACTTCGAGATCCGCGTTCCTCTCGAGCCGGGCGCGGCAACAAGTCGAAGCGGAACGCCAGTCAACAACACACCGGACCCGTCGAGAAGTGTCTTCAGGAACACGGCGAGCGCCACGCCGAGAGCGACGCCGAGATCGCCAAATGCCATCTTTAACCTCAATCCTACTAGTCGAAAGGCTTCTTCGCCACTGAGGCCCAGAACAGCAGGCAAGGAGAACACAACCGGGCCAGAGACTATTCCGGCAGGAAAGACAAGGCGCCTCTCTCCCGCAGTCATGCGAGATAGTTATGACAAGAAGCTGGCAACAAAGCACCCCCTGACCTTTTTAGTTGCGGAAGACAACAAGATCAACCGCAAGCTCCTGGTAAACATGCTTGGCAAGCTCGGCTACAAGGATGTCTACGAGGCATTTGACGGAAAGGAGGCAGTCCGGATCATGCACGAGATCCGCCAGTCCCGACAATCGTCTAGGGAGCGGCGGATGTCTGATTCGGGAAGAACGAGATCGAAGGAGCGGCCGGTGAAAGCAAATCTTAAGCCTGTGGACGTGGTTTTGATGGATCTGTGGATGCCTGAAATGGATGGCTACCAGGCTGCCGAGGAGATTATGCGGATGTATGGCCCTGGGTCCCCGGTTGAGGAAGATGGCTCGTCCTCGACAACGGGATGTAACGATTTGACGCTACCTACGATCCTGGCTGTCTCGGCAGACGTGACGGAGCAGGCGATTGAGAGGGCGACGAGGACGGGCATGGAGGGCTTCATGACCAAGCCGTACAGGATTAGAGATCTGGAGAAGCTGATCGTGGAATTCTGTGTTAGAGAGTGAAAGAACAACCATGGTGTTGCGATCCTATGGAGCTAAATGACTGATGGCTACGAGAAGAGAAGCAGACATATTCGTTGAGTCGCTCGAACCATAATGAAGCTTGTCTTGTTGACTTATCATGACTGACTCACAAAGCCTTCTTTCTGTAAGCGCATCAACGTGCCATGCAGGAGCACACCGCAACCGCTGATTCTCATCAGAAACTGCATGACGAATACCTCCCGCGATTGTCCTACGAGATCATCCGGCCTGGAATAGAGCTCGACTGAGACCGGGTGACAACATCGCCATCACAACCGCACCTTCCTTGGACGACCACATCTGCTAAACAGGCAACAGCAGGAGGAGCACGCCAGCGTTCGCTTCTTTCCATTGATGCTCCTTGACTGCACTGTCAGCGGCAGGTGCGCTCCATCCCAACAGCTCCTTCCTTGGTCGCCCGACTTGTCAACCGGCCCAGGTAATGCCCGTGCGAGACCGGATGACAAGACCCTGTCGGAGCTGCGTGGACAGATACTCCCGGTCACAGGTCCGCACGGTCGTTCGACAGCAACAGCATCTACTCAGACACGCTCTCCTCAGCAGCAGGCTAGGTCAGCCGCAGTTGCTTTTGTCATGGACCGCCCACGCTTTCGAGCAATTTCGCAGTGAAGCTACATACCCAAGTCCCCAGCACGTTCTTCATGATCGATCGTCGTCGCGTTGGATAGTATCCGCCAGCTCAGCAATGTGGATTGATAATCTGAGCCAGCCAGGTCGCGAGTCTTGAATCAATGGAAAGCTGCCAAGTGGTGTTTAGCAGCTTTGAGCAGTGTTCAGTCGTGTTCGGCATTGTTTATCGGTATTTACTTAGGCTACGCCTGTACCTGCCTGTCACGTACGTGAGACGGAGTCGGAAGGGGAGTTGAGACAGATCAAAGGAGAGAGGGAGATAGAGGGAATGAATGAGTGAGATAGAGGAAGGGGGAAGCAAGATAGAGGGAATGGAAGAGGAGACAGAGAGATGGAGAGCAGGAGGCAGAGGGAGAACGGGAAAGAGAGATCGACCTCAGATTTGTACAACCATGCCATTCTCTTTTCCATAATGGTACATATTATCAATATCCTAGTATTGCCCTCCCCAACTATGGATAATGGTATCTCATGCCAGCCTTTCACGGCTCCCATCCTTTTTGCATGCCACATGTCGGCTGTTTCCCATAATAATCATCTCTGTGTGCTGTGATATGTGCTGGTTTCGCATCTCTGTTGGGTGCCTGTACTCTTCGGACCATAAGCCGACGCAGCTGTGAGATCATCATAGAGTCAGATCGCCGCTGGTGCTGGTGGCTGTGAGTCACATCGAAGCAAGGCTGGAACGAAACTGTAGCTGTAGTGCAATGTTTTCTGATGTACAGTACTCTTTTGCTTCTGATGCCGTGCTGGTGGCCTCCTTGCCAATTCTGAGACCCTGTGAACGAGTGTAACGCCGAGTTAAACGAATGAAAGTCCACGTTGTCGTGGACAAGTGAAATTTGCCGAGCCAACTTGATGAGGGGTATCGATGAAGATGCAGATGCTATGCTGAAAGGAAACGATTGATTTTGAAAAGGTATTGTTCGATGAATGTAGACTGTACAGCCACGAGGTCCTCCTCAACAAGCGCCGTGAGCGAGTGCCTCGGAGGCGGAGCACTGTTTGTGCCTGACTGGCTCTCCTAGTTAGTGCGAGGCTGCTGACCAGTAGCTACCGCCAATTGTGACCTGAGTGAGTCGATTTCGCCTTGCATGCTGTTAACACGATTTTCAAGGTTCTTGATGACAGCCCATAGGCGGTCCTTATCCGGATAAGCTTCTCCACTTCCGTGGCCGGACAGGCCGTGACTAGACAGACTGTTGCTGTGGGATGACAGCGGACCACTGGCCATGTGATTGGGAGGACCGGTCGGCTGAGTTGGAGGATGAGTTGGAGTGCCTTGGCTTGCAAGGGTGAAACGAGGATCTGGCATCGGTGGTGGCAAAGTGCTGCTAGCAGAGACATTGACATTTAAGGACGACGACCCTGACCCTGCACCACTTCGAGGGTATGACGATGGTTGTGGGAACTGACTCATGCTTGGAGAACGATTCCGGTCCGATGGACCACCAAGCGAGTTCCTTTGACTAACACCAGGTGACAACGGCTTGGGACTTTCTGTCAGTGGATTTTGGGCGAAAATACCACCGGGTCCACCATGCCGTGATGTACCAGACCCGGACCCAGGAGCTTGAAATCCTAGACTCGGGTTTGATGGTCCAGAGCCCGATGAATTCGTTCCCGTGGCACCATAGCCGCCATGTCGGCCATAGCTGCCACTGGCAATTCCACCTGGTGGACGACCTTGGATGGGTGGGTATGTACTCGGCAAGCGATTGCCGTGATCTGGATCGTCAAATGTATCGTCTCCAGATGGCGCCTGTCTTCGAATGCTGGGAGGACCGGGCATGCCATTCCCGTCCTCGTCCATGGCTTCTGGCTCGCCGTACATGGTCATGTCCATAGATTCATCGCCGCCTTCCATGTCGTCGTCACCGCCAAAACTGTCGATGCTGGCTCTGCGTCCGGCACACCCACCCGGCCCTTTATTGTGGCGAGCAAGTGCATCGCCTCTGGCAAACTTCCGACCGCATTTCGGGCAGATGTGATTTCTCTCACCAGTATGGAGCTTCGTATGGCGCTTGAGATCGTGCAAACGTCGGAAACGGGATTGACACGTCGAGCAGACGTATGGTTTCTCTTGACTGTGCGTCAATAGATGACTCTTCAGGTTATGGTGACGAGTGAACTCGGTGGCACAGTATGGGCATTTGTGCTTTTTGCTGGATGGGGATCTTGTACCTTGCCGCGTATTTGAGCCTGGCAGACTCATTCCTCTTCGAGCTGCGTCACTCCCTGGCTGTAGCAGAGGCGGCGGGAACGTGAATGCCTTATTGCCATCTTCGGGCGACATGGACACGTCGCCTCCAGCAGAAGCGTGTCTTGCTGTTTCGTCCATGGGCAATGGACTCCCCACCGTTGTGGTCATGCCTGACGGTCCAGGCAAGCTCTCGAGGGTTGCCAGGCTGGACATGCTGACGGGACTGGTCTGTGTGATGCCCTCAGCTGCTGTGTTGGTGTCGGCTGGCGCACCGGGAGTCTGTGTGAGATTTGCGGCTACTTCAGCCATCGGGGCGCTGACTGTTGTCGCAGGGTTTGGTGTCTGTGGACCAGTCGCCCTCGACATCTCCGGTTGGTTACCGAGTAAGGCATTGAGGGCTTGTACGGCAGGGTTTGGACTTGTCTCAGTCGATGGTGGGGTGGGCTTGGTCTGGTTCCTAATCTCTTCCTGCGCGGCAGCAGCAGTCATAAGAGGTGGCATGAGCTTGCGCTTCTTCCCCGGACGGGTGTCCTCCGCCTCGGAGCTACCGCTACGGGCCACCTTCTGAGTTGGTGTTTTGAGCAACGCCGGGTCGGGGTTTGCAGCTGCTTCAGGAGCGGCGAACGACGGGCTGATCTCAGCCATCAACTATCATTGGCAATCTTAGGGAAGGTTGTACTGTGAGTTGTTAGTATAGCGCAAGAATTGGGGCATGTTGCATGCGACAGCGAATCCGACCGAGGCAGCGGGATGAACAGAACGTTGGGCATCGCACGTACGCTCATAAATGTTGCTGAATGATTTTCAGGTAATCGTCCAAGTCGTAGGCAATGTCACGGCTGGATGTGGTCTCGCGGCGCCTCGTGGGCCGGTCCGATGCTTTGCGACAGTGCAGCGCACGCGTGGGAGAAATCCTACAATCGATAGTGACGTGATATGCTGTTGGGACGAGGGAAATCGGGGTGCGTCGACGAAGACCGGCTGTCGAAGAAAGGGCAATTGCTTCGGGCGCAAGACTGTTGGAGGTGTAGTATACGGCGATGGCGACGGTGAGCTCGAGAGGTGTATACGGCGTACGGTGAAAGGTGTTGTATCGAGGACCAGCAGGATAGGAAGGAAGAGAAACAGTGGCTTGTGAAGTGCTGAGGCTGAGCCTGTGGCCCAAGTGACAGACTGGGTTTTATTTTGGAGGCGAAAGTGACGATGTGGGCACTGCTGGAACTTGGTTTTGAACTGTGGTTGATGGACGGGACTCGGGAGAGGGTGCTGTGGCGCAAGGGTGGCTCGTCGGGCGGCCTCTCAGGTCTCGGGATCGTAAAGTGCTCGATTTGATCGAGTAGCGATGAAATCTCGATGATGCGTGATGTGTTGTCACAGTGTTATGCGAGAACCGCGTCGACGCCGATGTGACAACGAAGATGAATAGTCACAGGTCAGACGTGAGGAGTTGAGAGAAAAAAACCCTCCACGATGCTGCTAAGAAAGAGACTGGAGGTATAGTAGTCACTACCGGTGCCCAGGGTAAACGCAAAGGCCTGCAACTAGGAAGCCTAACAACAACGCCCTCCCCGATATTCACTCCCGCTGTGACGCCACAGGCCTCCGTATTCGAGCAACGCTTGAACAAGGATTAGGCTGGGAGCAGCTCCTCAAAGCGCCACGATCAGCGTCATCGCATCAGCTATTCTAGGCCCTTTTGGGGTGCTGTCGCTCGCTTCGCGCAAGGGACACTCCACGCCGTTATTCGCTTTGATCTCAGCTCACATGCGATCGAAACAACAATCTAAGACAACGCCCAATATTCTACGTCGAGTCGTTCGCTAGCATACGTAGTGCCGTAGAACGCTCTGGGTGGAGAGACAGTCAAGCCACCAGACTCTCGCCCATGAACCTGTCAGATGCAAGCAAGCCGACAGCCTGAGTTCATTCGTCGATCGAGAATCAGACCTCAGCTCTTTCAAGCCACTGCCTCCAGGCACCGGTTGAGCGTGATGTGGCTAGCTTTACGTCAATGTCCTTATGAGCACGAAGTCGGGCCCAACGCGCCGGGTTCTTGCGCTCGTTGAGATCGAGGCTGCCTTGCGACAGTAGGCCAGCGTGCAACAATCATTGTCCACACCGCAGGTGAACATAAGCTGCATAACCAATCTGTCTCATCGCCTACTACTGCCCCAAAATATGCATCGTGCCAAAGTACTAAAGCCAAGAGACGGCCTCCCCGAATCGGTAGGTACTCGATAGTCGATATACCTTCTCATGTACCAATATCGTCCGTCATCTCGGTTTTTGACTTCGTGGCTGTGACCACCAGAGTTGTGCGATCGGGTACCTTACGCAGCAATGTCGGATGGTTTTCTTGACCTTGACCATGACCGGGAACAAGCAGTGTTGTCTGTTTGCCCATAATCGTACGTTGAGGCTCAGTACTTGGGGATTTGTAGTTCTCCATTATTCAATGATTTCTTCCAAGTTGTGGCCGCTTTGACGATCCGACCTGGTGCTAGGAGCATCATCGATGCGGAGCCGACGCCACAACTGCCGCTACTAAATAATGCTCCGAGCTCACACATCGAATTTCGACCTTGTTGCCACCAGCACGAGAACCAGAAGCTCGAGCAGTCTAACATCCGGCCGACTCATGATCTACGAGTCTGCCCCTTCGAAGTCTTGACCAGCGTCCCAGCTCATCTTCCGACATCTAGAATCGATCGACCGCGAAGCTTGATGAACTGCGAGATAAACTCGGGCAGCGGGCTCGCGCCGAGAATTCGTCTGATCGACCGCCGGACTTCTGTTGCAGCCAATCGTGGCACTCACAACACATCTGAGAACTGTTCCAAATTTCGGACTTGGCATTTCTTCTCCTCAAAACCCTGACGATCAATCCACAAAGCTCGAGAGCTTGCCGGGCATCAGCCCACTGCCTGCCACTTGGAGCCGGCAGTCGATGGAGTTCGAGACGTCAGTACCCTGGCACTACAAGCAGATCTTCGCGCTACAGCGGAAGCAACTTGCGTAGCCAACCACAGGTAGGATGGGTTCCGGTGGAAGAGATGGCTGGCAAGACGTCGCGTTGTAGATCCTGGTTGCCAACGCGTCAATCACAGCGGCGGCAAAGATTTCTTGCGCGTCGTCAAGTTGACCGAAATCCTCGAGACGAACATTAGTGTCCCGAAAGACGCGCTGGCAATGCTTTCCTGTTACATCCAACAGGGCCTTCTTACCGATGCTGATGGGACCACGAGCATGAGTTAGTGTTAGAATACTTGTGCTAACGGCGACAGATATTCAATACTCGCTTGATCCTTCCAAGGCGACCGCAAGAATCGACCGTGGCATCAAGCCTTTGCTCAGGTAAGCTCGAAGACCATGAACATGTACAATCCACAACATCTTGAGACTTCGTCTGGCCCTTATTTTCCGCTCTGAAGCAGCGCCGTCGATGTCTTCAGAACACCCATCAACACCCTCGTCTTCTCCGCATCCAACCACTCCTGCACCCTCTCAATCTTACCTCCACCATCCTCCGCGCTCCCTTCGAAAGTGATCACAAATAGGTACTCGTTCTTCAACCCGCCATTTTCCCGAGCTTGCCTCAACAACGTTTTCCCCTCCTCATCACCCTCCAACAATCCTTTGACCTTTTCGCTCAGAACTACCTCACCTTCAGCATGCACCGTCACCAACGCCTTCTCATTTCCACTCTTCTCATCCTTAGTCACACTCTCGATAACCTCCAGTGGGTTGACGGGGAATGAGTCCAGAATCCCACTCTCGAACATATGGGCGAGGCGCTGGCCTTGGCTGTCCCGGGACTGAGGCGGGAAGCCGAGGGACGCGGGGTGCATGGTCCACACGGCGTCGGGGTGGATGAGAGAGATGAGGGTGTTGTAATCGAGGGTCTTGAATGTTTCTAGGAGCGCGAGGGCGGTGGCGCGGGGCGTTGTGGGTTGAGAGGCCATTGCGTTGGAAAGTCTCCCGTGTAGTAAGCTACGCGATGGCTGATTGGGACTGACGTCGCGGCTAGATGGGCTGTTGAGCGTATGATGTGCTATAGCTGAGCGTTTGTTATTGTGTTGTGAGAAAGGCGATGTGTCTCGAGGTAGAGGTAGGCTAGTGCAAATATATAGTTGTACACATTTGCTTACATCAAGCAATTCCTTACCCCAACCCCGAGATTCATGATCAACTCTAGCTCCGGAGCACGATCTCTCTTTGAGGCTCCATTACCGCAAAATGCTCACCGTGTGGAACACAGTCGGTTTGCACCGGTCACGCCTTCATTTGCTCGCCCTCCTGATCTTCTCCACTTAGAGACTTGTAGGATCTTGGTCAAGCGAGAGGCGCGGCTGTGGCTGTGTACATGGGGCGTCTTCATTCATCACTGTCCAGGTTTCTCGACCGAGACAGGATGCAGTGGAGAGGACGAATATGACCTCAAACTGCCCAGGGAAATGAATTCGAAGACTGCTGTATGATCAGAGCACGACGACGCTGTTCAGTCTCAACAGAGACACCTCCCAGACCAGCGCTCAAAGATGGTCCCACGCAGTCTCGACAATGCTGCAGTCACATCAATACCACCAGAGCTCTCCTGTTGGTCCATTCTGTGGGCTCTGGCCGCTGTTGTAACACATTGCATGCTACAGCCATCCTTCAACAGCTACTTCTGGAATTCGACGGCATTCGAGGGCTCCTTATCGCCACACCGATCCTCGCCATTCATCTGCCTGGCCGACTCAGCCGTTGATATCTATCTGTTATTCCGCCCCCGTTCTGACGCCTCATCTATTGAGCACAAATCCAGCAAGCATGGGGTGCTGACCCGGCTGGCACTCTACCTTCTAGGAGTGCTGCCGCAGTCGCTCAAAATCCTCAGCGCTCGAGGCATCCCAATCACCCAAGCCATCGTGGCGGCTTTCTTGCTGTCGTCTACCGTCAGTCTGGTCTGCTCACTCATGCTAGATTCCCACGACGAGCGACTACGTGACTTTGCCTCGAACCTGAAAGGTCCTGAAGAGCCTGTCCTCGGCCTCTTCTCGCCTAAGGCCCGAGCATCACTATTGGGTCTTATCGTGTTTGTCGGTCATGTTATCGGCATTATCATGGTCTTCCATCACCACAAGGACTTGATAGGGTTTGATGCGCCGCAAGATGTCCAGAATGCCTTTCAATGGATAGTTGACACTGGCAGTATTGTGTACCTCGCATACACACTGCAAAACACAGCTTTCATAGTTGTTGGCAAAAGATCTCCTGTAAGTACCGTTCTCTGTGAAGATCCTGCTCTGTCACAGGAGAAATCTATTGCTTGCTTCCACAAAACGCTGACTTACTCGCTTCAGATTCCACCGCTGCCTGCGCTACAGCTCCTCGTATGCACCAATCATCTGTGTTTCAATGATTTACTTCGATCGAGCGGCAGGGCACGAGCCAAACAACAACAGTCATCTGACAGGGTTCCAGGCACCATCACTGTGACCGCCACTCTAACCATCGTATGCTACCTGGTCGCTTGGGCTTTGCAATCTGTTGGGCAAGCCGTGCACGCCCGGTGCTCTTCTGGACGTCGGTCGAACGAGTCCGATAACTCGATAGAACTGAGCCCCACCGCACCTGTTGCTGCGGAACGAGGTCCTTCTGCAGCGGCTGATACAACCAGCGAAGCGGTCACCGAACAGGCCGACCTCGTTGCCCCGGAAGAGGTTGAGAGGGACGTCCCAGTATCAGAACTGACTCCCAGCCAGATGTTCTTCAGGGTCGTGTTTTGGATATCAAAATGGATATTGATACTGGCCTGGCGGCTGTTCAAGGGCATAGGTGGGCCTTTCATCTACATGTTCAACTGGATCGAATTACACGTCAAGAAGCATCATCCGCTCCGAGGACCGATGATGACATTTGGCCTTGTGAATTTTGCTACGGCTGCGATCTACTACCTTGCTTTCTTCGATCCGCATGGGACGAAGGCGCCTGCATGGAGCCAAGCCCTGGGCTGAGACGAGGGCTGGCTGCCGAATGGGAACCAAGACATGTACCGCGAATGTGACCCTCGAAATCCGTTCACTTTTATAAAGCGAATCATTTTTCCTGGCGCCGGCAATATCGATCATCTCACCGACTCCGGCGAGGACAGAGCCTTTCGTGGACACGCTGGAACTTTGGAGTTGCATACGAATCGCCGCAGAAGCGGCACACGTACGGGCATTCCTCTTGTCCGTGGCCGCTGGTGAACTGTGTGAGCTGGTACGCCTCTGCGCTCGAAGGGCTAGGCCTCCTACTCGACCGAGAAATCAGACTTTTGATACACATGACGCCCGTCCGGTCGTGGGCGTCGCACTGCCGCTGCGAAACACCTTCCTGCTGATGGTGCGGCTTAATCGCTGGGCAACTAAGCTGTCGTCACGTTCCACTGTCGGAGGGCAGTCGGGGACAGCGCAGGAAGAGTAGCGCTGTGGTTCCGAAGAGGTTGTGTCGGATTCGACAATGCTCCTAGGCAGTTCGGATGAGCCACGACTTAGGCAGAAATGCTCTGGTCGATCTTCCGAGAGCGCCCTGTGCTGGACGAGGTCCGCCTTCTGGCAGAGTCCGATCTCAAAGCTCCTGATGATGAAAGACCAGGAGGTTAGAAACAAGACTGTCGAATCACTATGTGACCAAAGCAGACCGGCAAGAATAACGAAGCTCGGCCTTGATGTCCAGCTGCGTTTCTAATCTTGCGTTCAAGGCATCAGGCGTGGAAGAGACGCAAATCGTACATTGCACTGCTCTGAAAATGGTAGGCAAGGGCATTGCTCCTTATGCCATGCTGCGTTACCACAGGCCATGGACGCGTACTGCAAGGCCAGACCGCGTTGACATACCGCATTACTCCTGTCAGGCTTCGGGGGCTGGCAGTCTCATTGATAGGCAAAACGTGTCGTTTAAGCGCCGACTGGGCGTTTCAGAGCTGGTTTGTTTCTCTGATTCGGCACCTTGAGGAGGGCGCTAAACCTCTGACATGTCATTGCTGATCGCGCGGGTAATTATGGAATGAGCCTTGTTAGGAAGCACTCAGGTAGGTAGATGGAAGTGTCCGTCTTGCAACTTCTGGCTAAGGAGGGCTATTCGATCATAAGACAACTTGTATGCCGAGTCACTAGTCGTGAAGCGTCGTCTATACGAGCACAGACTAATGCATTCGCTAAATCTACGCTATGGAAGAGTCAACCTGAGGGCGTCCCACTGCGGGTCCATCTGCGAAGTTTCTGGGATCAGGCTCGAGGCGGTCTAGGCCTGACACGCTTCCACGAGGAGCAGACACTCTCGTGGCCGCGCTTAAGCATCGGATTCTCCCATGCACTGCCACAGAATCGGCAGATGTAGTTGCGGTGCCCCTGCCGGCCGCTGCAGGTGAAGCTCGCGCACTGGTACGCCTCTTCTCTCAGGGGATCAGGCTTGCTGGTAGGTTGAGGGTCTGGGTGTTTGATACACACCACCCTTTACAGCCCGGGGATTTGCAGCGGAATTGGGAGTAATCCTCTTCGTTGTGGTGCGCGACATAGAGACGGGGTCCTACATTGTCACTGCCCTTGACCGCCTGGCCGCAGCCTGGCAGAGCACGGAAGAAGTAACGATCGCGCTGGGTTAGGTGACCCCCATCTGTCGTGACCTTGTGATCAGCGAGACAGAACGCGCAGTTGAAGTCAAAGACAAGATTGGCGGCGTCGTCATCACACTTGCTGGATCCGCCATGGTCCGCAGATCGTAGTACGTCGGCACTTGCGGGTTCTTGAGTCAGAAATCCTTGCTGCTGGAAGCCGGCCGGTCCAAACTCTTGGCCACTGAAGGTCGAGTTGGACAGCGGTAGCGTAACAGATCGGCCGTGGCCATCAGTAGAGGCCCATGTGTGGACATCGTAGGCTGCGACTTCCGTCAGGGGCCTTTCCACAAAGTTCAATGGCGAGCCCTTTGGGACAAGTCCGCTCAGGGCGTTCCCACTGGATAGATTGACGGACCAGGGAGCAGGGCTACTACTGTCAGTTGCACATCTGACAGTACTCAAGCATGGCGTTACTGACCTCTGATCCCCGACGTCGAGGAGCACGGGATTTGGGTGACATTGAACAAAGCAGCGTCCCTGCTGGTCGATCAAGACTGCTGGAGCTGCGAAGGACGTTGGTCTGATGTTCATCAGTTCGCTGTCTATCGTGGACGTTTTGGCTGATGCTTACTTTGGTCTGCCGACGTCGTACGTTGGCCGTCGATGGTCTCCATCTACGCTAAAGGTTGGAGCATACTGGTCTCCAAGGTGAGACAGCTCGTCCGTATCCTCAAGACCTGCCTTCCCTCCTTGCGGTTTTCTGGCCCTTTATCAATGCACAGACTCTCAACGTGTCTGGCAAGGCGGTCGGTGGTTATCTGAACGTGTCTTGGGACTTTGAAGGGACAGGGAGGAGTGACGCCTACGTATGCTCAAGCCGCTTGCAAAGCCCCTATTCACTGACATGGTTCAACAGTGGGCTATCCTTGCGAGAGACGATCGCAGCACCAATTCATGGGAGGTCTTTCATGGTGAGTACCATTAACATATACTGTTGCTGAGAGCTCTGGTATCACTGGACACCTGCTCACGGGTCCACTCAGGAGTTCGCAGCTCTTCCAGTAACTACACTCTGGACCTCATCCTTTGGGAAGTTCCCTGCGAAGTACTTGATGGTGTGACAATCTACTTCTGGATCAATGACTTCGGCGACTATTACGCCGATTCGGGTCGTCAAGAGGATCACACTCTGCATGCATATGTCGACAAGCGTCTCAACTTTGGGGGAGTCCCAGAGGATTACACAACCAGTCCCCTTGCACCTGCTTGTCATGGGGCCACTTCCACTATGGAGAGACAAACAGTATCCGTCACAACCTTCACCTCAGGTATCATTTCATTCATGCAAAACCATGCCTACACCACGACTAGCGATATACACGCTGATGCAAGTGCCACGAGTCTGATCGACCCTCCCACAACCACTCCTGCGGAATCTCACGGAATTCCACTGTCTAAAGGTGCTATCTCAGGCGCTGTGATCGGCCCAGTACTGAGTATCAGCCTGGTATTCGTCACCTTTGTTTGCGTCTATGTCCGCAGGAGAAGGGAGCGCCAGAGGTCCGACAGTGATTCAAGCTATGGACATACAGCCCACCCATCTACAGCGCCCACGTCGAAACCCCCTGTCACAGCAGAGAAACCTGAGCTTCCGACCCAGTCCCCTGCGGTTCGCACGGCCTTTTGGAGGCAATCGTCAGTTCTATCAGCGCCGTGCCCATCTCCATATGAGCTCCAAAGTCCGATATTGACTGTGAGAAATGCCGCAGACGGACAGATGCCCTGCGAGCTATCTTCTGATGGCGGCATATGCCCTCCAAAAGCGTACGCGGCGTTAAGTAGATGCAAAATACACCATGACGGCGATGTTCGGGAACAATGAGTCACGTCGGCTAGCTCGATACAGGACGCCGCCCCAAGCGTGTGGACTCATTCACAGAGCCCATTTGAGCCAGTGTCAAAATTCTCTTCCAAAAAGACGGCATCGACTCGGAGCATGGCTATATTTGCGCCGTGTTCTGAAGCATGAGTCATGCTCGTCACGGGTATCCTACTAGGCCGGGGTGGGCGCTAAAGGTCCGACATTATTGCCCTGATCGCGTCGGTGGAATGCGATGAAGCTCACTTGGAGGTCATTTCGTACCAACGAGCCATCGTGGTTTTCGTGGTCAGGGAGGACTCTGAAGGTCTGACAACGTTTCGCGGGCCATATTAATGGCTGAAGATGGATGTCACTGGAGCGTCACTTACTACAACATAATTCACCATGGCTTTCCGGCCAGGGAGGGCGTTGGATGTCTGACATCGTTCCATTGAGCGAGCTGATGAAGTCGAGATGAGTATGACCAGAGCGTCACTGAAGTGTCACTTTATCGTTTCTTCAGCGTCGCTTGTGCGTCTCTTGATCGTCCCTGGATCGTCCCTTGATCATACTTCGAGCGTCGCTTGGGCGTGATGTGAACGTCAATCGGTTCAAATCATTCTATGTGGTTTACTGGCTGGGGAGGACTCTGTAGGAGATCAATGATCCCACCAAACGAATGCAACGCAGCAGGGGGTATCAAATGTCGTTATGCATGCCCTTTCCCACCGGGCGGCCCTTATGACTTCTTTTCCAAATGACCATTCGCGCCTCTATTCTATGCCAAACCCGTTCCCCGCTCAACATCTACCGCCATCACTCCAGCCAGGGAGTCATCTATACTCTCCAGCCACTCACCGACCGCAAGTTCTAGGGCCGTGTCGCCGCCCATCAAGTCAAGGAAAGACTCAAATGCCGTTTCGAACTCCTCGTCGCGTGGCGGCAGCGAGGCGATCGATTCTGCTGTACGAGACGGCTGGGTGCCTCTGACGATGTCGATGAACCAGTCGAGCAAACTCCACTGCGACCGTCGGTGCTCTTCTTCGCGAGTCTGCAGCTTGACAGTGTCTGCGAGCTCGTGCGCTGCCTGGCGAAGTTTGACCATCATGGGCTCATCGGGCAATTTTGCTGCGAATGATTTCAAGTCCTCGGCCATTTGCTTCGCTTCCGCAGCGCCCTTCGACTTCAGCTTACGTTGAATCTCATAGCCCTTCGCTAGACCAGCTCTTGATCGATCGACCCAATTGGCAAACGTCAGGACCAGGCTGGCCGCTTCGTAGGCTGTGTAACAGCCGTGCAGAACCGACCATGGCGCCCGGAAGCTGAACCATGACCAGGGTGAGTGTTGGTACAAGTGTAGCCAGCCAGCCTCGAAGAATCTCTAATATAAGCTCGCAAGTCGCCTCAAGGTTAGCCGGCCAGACTGCAAGCTCTTTTGCTTTAGTGGGAGTGTATTCGCCAGTGATAATGTTGTATATGGAGTGCGTTAGCCTCTCCATCTTCTGCTCCTGCGTTGTCAACTCGGATTCGTGCGACGGTTTCTCGGATGTTTTGACAGCCCAACCATGAGCTTTTTCGAGCATCGCAGATCCAGTGCCAGCTGTACCCGAACCCTGCCGTAGATAAGACCGAAGGTTCTCACAGAAGTACATTACAGCCAGCCACTGTTTTCCAGGGACCGGTCCACAGCTGAGCTTGTCCCATGAAGCTCGGTCTTCGGCAGAATTCGCTGGCACAATAGAGAAGTCTCTTAGATCGCGCAAGTCCTCGAGGGAACGGAATTGACTGAGGTGTACAACCTCAGGATTGCCGCAGTCTGTCATACGAACAAGCCTCCGCTCTTCGATGAGGTAGATTGCAGTTCCAATCGACGTATTTACCGATGCTCGGGTGGCAGCGGCATTTACAATATTAGTGTAGGCGCCTTCGCGCAACCCCTTCTTGATGCTGTCGGCCAACCCTTCCTCAACTCTGACGTTCAATCTCCATGCGGACTTGACCGCGTCGAAAGGAGCCAGCAACGTCTCGCCCTCTGGACCGTCGGCACTTGTAGAGAGTCCGGTTGGCTTATGGGGGTGTAGTGTAGAGATGCGCGTGAAAAGATGATGTGATACAGTCTCGAGCTGTAGGTTTTTAACAGACAGCCCAGCGTATGTGGACATCGCGAGGCTGAAGAATCCGAAATGGCGGCACAGCTCTATGAGCAGTAAGGTGTTTGGGAAGTATTCTTTGTACTTCTTGTACGTCAGATGAGCCAGCGCGAGAGCGCGATATAGGATGTTTGGTGAACAGCACGCGTGAGCACAATTGACGAGTGAGATGGCCGCGAGAAGCGCGAGCTCCGGGAGCTCTTTAGCTGTGGCTTCTTCGGGATCTCCTCTGATGGCATCACCATAGAGCTTCAACGCTTGCGCTGCGTGCTCAAGGTGGTGAGCTGGTGAAGGACTCCGTGTCAGCCTCTTGACTTTGAGCACGAGTGTCCGCTCGGTCAACCCCCCTCCAGCTCGAACATCGTCCTCGACGTATCGTAGGAAGCTCTCGCGCTGGGCAGGTGGTAGTGCACTCAAGGCTGGATAAAGGTCCTGAAAAGCGAAAGGCCTGGTCTTGTGCGCGTTGTAGTAGGTCTCGCACAGCTTCTGGGTCTGCATCTGCGATGCCCGCATTGCCGCAACGAGAGCTGACCGATTAGGCCCGCTCCTCAACGTGTGAGATTGTAGCGTTTGTATCGCATTCTGTTGCCTTGGTGTCTTTCAGCATCGTGCAATAGGGAGGGGCTAAGTACCTACGTTGGTGAAGCGCCTTTCTCCGCAGCTTCCACGAGGAGATTCCAGATCCGGTCGTCGGGATCTTTGCAGGCTTTTTGTTTGAGATCCAGCAGGTTCTGGCATACACCGACCGCTTCTGACCATTCCTCAGAGGCATGATAGGCGTCGAAAAGAAGAGCCGTGACCAGATCTGGGTCCTTATCGCGGACAATGTGTGTTTTCGCGCCCCAAATGAACCACAAGAGCTTCGCGGCTTCGAACGCATGTCCATTCGCTATATAGATTTCGACCAGCAACGACAACTCTTCTGGTGTAGTGATGGCTTGCGTATTCGCTTGTGCCTGAAATGCGTCTGTGAGTGCGGTTTCTTTTCGAGTCTGGGTTCGTACCTGTTCAGCTGTCATGGACTGAGCTGATTTGCTCACTAACGCATAGGCAAGCTTGCCATATGTTTCTCGGTCCTTCTCTGCCGTTTTAGTGTCCTTCTGTGTCAAGAAGTTCATGAGGATAGTCCAGAAGTAGTACTTTCGCTCGCTAGGAAAAGCTTTGCGTAGAGCCGCGACAGCCTGCCAAGAAGCTCACGTTAGCTTCTGATATACCCGCACAGGGCCTGTTGGCACATCTCGTGATTGTAACACACCGTGTTGGCATCTTGATATCTTCCTTCAGATGTGCAGTCATGTAGCCATGCCATGAGTAGCGTCGTGTCGGCCGTCTTCGAGGCATTTGCCGCCCTTTTGTATAGGTCCCTGCTGCCATACTCTTCGAGCCCTTTAGCCTTCAGGGCCTTCTTTATTGTCGTGATTGCATCGAGGTTGGTGACTGGCGGGACACGGTAGCACAATTGCCGTAATTCTTCTCCGCCTTTCAGATAGTGATTGGGATCCTGGTGCTGAAGCAGTACGGCGCCTTTGAGAGCCTGTCATTCCGCTGTCAGTACACCCTGTCTGCTCGATGGAGAGGTCTCTTCACCAGAAATCTATCCGACTTCTCGCCTTTCTTCTCCCATTTCTGACACTCTTTGAGAGCTTGTGGCAGCTTACCGGCGGAAAGAAAGTCCTCAATAGACCGGAGCCGCCGCTCCGTGACACTCGTATCGGCCATAAGATGTAGAAGAATGAGATACTTGTCCAAAGAAATAAGTATTGCGGGGTGGCCTTTGGAGAATGATCAGTTGGAGATGCAGATTTATAGTAGGTACTCAAGACCGGATGACACGACTTTTACTTGGTCAACGGCAAGTGCATGCGTCCTTCCTGACCAGGGATTTAACGATGCGACACGATGAATCTTTCGTACATCTTCTGGCCGCCTGCACAACAGGGAGACCTCTGAGGAGTCAGTCAACAGTTTGGATGGCTCTTTCCTTCGAGTAAGATCATTGCTAGATCAACGGCAAGGGCATACAGGCATCCTCAGTTCCCAGCGCCCTCCCTGGCTGGAACGATCACGATAGATCATTCCTGACCGCTAACGCTCAGATGCAGCTCAACTCAAAATCCCTCCTGTACCAGCGAACTACCGTTAAATCTTCAGCGTCCTCCTAACCTAGAACCCGTCAATATGTTGGTCGATGGCCCCATTGCTGAAACTACTCCCGGTGCAAGCTCTACCAATGTTCACCGAGCTATGATGATCTGGTCCATGCATACCTCCGTTCGATTTTCCGCCTTTCGCCATGCTGGAATGACCCACCGGAGTCTGAACGTCTCCTACCGATCACTCACCTATTTACCGGTCTCCCTCCCCACCAAAGTGCAAGTTCCTTGCATTCGCCCCGGGCGGAGGACTCTTGTCATCCGGCTTGATTCCCCATCCCACTGGACTGTCCTTGTTATTACCATCAAAAGTCTGGCCCCTGATATAGCACTTATAGCTCGAAGGACCCGATGCGGTCTTTCGGTCATTCTTACTGAATGGGTCCTTGAACCACATGGAATTCAGGGTTGAGTCCTGCCAGGGCCCTGCCTCAAACACCGCCATGCCCGGCGGCGGTAGGACTGTTGCGGGTGAGTTGGGCAAGTAGGTCCCACTGTCACTTTTGTAGTCATAGACACAGTTGTTTGTCCAGAAGAGCACACAGTTGACGTTTCGGCCAGGCCACCAACCCGCGCGTTCATTCGCAAGAGCGTGGTTATCAGTCAAAAGCTGCACGCAGGGCCCGCGACCAGGCGCAGAGCTCTTGGGCCAGACCTTGACGCCAGCTGGTTTAGTCGTTGGGTCTTCTGACAAGACGTTCTTGTCCTGGTAGCATGTGGTATTTGCGGATGCCTTGTTGCCGGCAATCCAGAAGCCGCTCAAGTTATTGTCATACCGTGCGCAAAAGTTAAGCCATTTGTCTTCGTTATAGCGAGGGATCATAACGGTTGGGTTGAGGTCGAGACCGCTCTTAGGATCTTTGACGCCGCCGCGGTAGGTGTAGTCTTGGGGCATATAAGGGATCACGTTCGTCGAGGCTTGCGTTGGGGAGCTGTATGTCAGGCTCACCAAGGTGAGTAGCCGGTAGGCGGTGGGAAGGGTTAGCATCTGGTCGGATTTGTGTGTGATGAGCTGTGATACGAGAATCGGCGAACGAATTCACCTGTTTCCGTTTCGCAGACATCATGTATGTACACGGATTGTCATTTATGGTCAGAGTGGGTGGGACGTGCGCACAACAATGGGCTGCCGACCGAGCTCTTGCGTCCTATTATTGGCAGAGAACAAAGACCTTCGACATCGACTTTGACCTGGTCGGTAGAGTGCTTCCCGTAGATGTCAAGCTCTCGAGGATTCAGCATGGAACAAAGGAAAACGAGGTGCCAACAAAGCTCGGAGGCTTAGTCGAGTGGCCTAGGACAAGTTCACTGTTTCCACTGTGGTCCAACCTTGGAATGATGTTCGCACGTCGTGATTCCAGGGACATACTTCAACCATCATACATGCTCGTGATCAACTCGATGTGTGGTGCTGGGATCGGCGCGGAGCAGTTGCGCTGAATAGCTTTTGGTTTTAGAGGCGTCAATTGCAAAGAGACCACTTGAGAATGCCGCACTCATTTTCACAGCACAGGGAGACCACTGGGGCAAATGACGTTCGGTCGTCTTTCTTCAAGTGCAATCACTGCCTTTACAGACAGATTCCATCACAATTGCCGTCCCTTTCGACAGCCGAAAGATCACCTGTCCTAATGGACATAACTAGACCTTGGTCCACCTGCGGACGCAGTCTAAAGTCTCCAACGCCAGGGTCTTAATAGTCAAAAGTCTGACCAGGTCTGTCTGTCAATGCGCTTGACGGTCCAGTGTTCCATCCGACGTCGTGTCAGATCTCATGCGTTGACGCTGTGCTCATCCAACTGTCTGCCCAGCTGCAGCTTCGCGACTCTATCTTGACTTCTTAGGCACTTGCAAGTCTCCGTGTTCAGAAATCAACATTCAGCACGATCACCCCGTCATTGGGATTGCGCAGCACCTCAAAGCCCTCAAACTCTTTGTCCTTCAATGGTATTTTCTGCCATTGCCCCTTGCGACCTTCCTTTCTCAATTCGTCCAGGGATCGTCGACCACCATTTCCGAAGACATATGTGACATGACTTCCTGGGTAAGCTTGGCGTCCAGAACGTTGCTCCACGGCGACAACAAAGTCCTTTGCTGTCGATGCTTTCTCCGCAAAATTCTGCATTCCGCCGATGAGAGTGTCGGCCATGTCTTTCAACGCTTTCATCTGGTCCTCCTTCCGCATCTTCAGCATCTTCGCCACAGAATAATTGTGCTTGCTGAGCCAGGTGTCGAATCTTATCTCCATATCATCGACCACCATGCGCTGATTGCCGAGAATAGCGTCTGAGACAGGATCACTAGTGAGCAGCTGTATTTTGTCTCGCGGGCCTCTCAATTTTCCTCTCTTGTGACCAAAATTCTCCTGGAAAGCGACAGATTGGATGTAGCAGTCAGCGTAAGTGTCCCACCCCAAGACCGGGTCGTGGACACCAAATTGCGCGCCTGCGATGTCGACGGCGTACACTGGGCCTCCTCTGACGGTGACTTTGAGGACCACATGGGGATTCTTGAGCTGTGGGGGTTGCGGGAAACCATGTACCATGACCTCAGGAGGAGAGCCTCTATCAGGCATCTCGATCCTACGAGTGCAATTTTTGAAGTCGATCTTGAGTTCTCTGATGCTTTGATATGTGCCTATTGTAAGTAAGCGCAGTGCTACAAAGTAGAAGAACATGACCTACCTTCAAGCAGCTTCTCTAGGAAATGATGCATCCAGCCAACCGCATCATCACAAGCGAAATGAGCGAGCACAGCTTCTTGATCCCTTGGGTCAGGAATCAGCTCGTCGGGGAATGGGAGTGTGATATTTGAGCCGTAGGCGCCTTCGCGGATGACGATCTTTTCCGGAGTTATTGTAATGTTTTTGATAGCAATGTCGAAGAAAGCTTTGCGGAAGCCATAGAAGACGCTCTGAACGGACTTGACACTTCTGTAGAGGTTGTTGACTCGCCGGATTCGAAGACATTTGGTTTTGTGTTCCACCCAGTCGGCTGCTTGACAGCTCTTGCTACAGTACCGGGTTTTAGCTTGACATCCTCGCTCTTCGTCGTATTCACATGCCGAGCAGTGCAAAGTTGAAGTTGAGCCGCATTTGACGCAGACCGAGTGATCGCTGTCCTCAGCATTCGCCGCCATGGTTTTTCACTTGCCGGGGTAAGTGGTGAAAACCTGCGGGTCGACGACACTTTCGTGCGAATGTCGAGAGTTGCAAGGGAAGAGGAGATGTGCGATCGAGGAGCAGAAGATGTGGTTCGTATTGAATATCGTAAATTGTGCGCCTCCGTTTGTTTGCCCATCGGCTCCACATTGGCAAGGCAACGAATCCATCACTTCACTTCGTCTGCTTGCAGCTCAGGTGACTTTGAGAGCAAAGTGATCTGCTCGCAGAGGTTGTTGTTGTCGCTGGCGGAATTTGCGTCCAGCATAGTTGAGAAGCACTCGTCCCACAACATCGACTGGCTCGTCCTTACCACATCCTGTTTGGGCAGTACATGGTGCTCGTTACAGATTTCGAGTGTCCTGTGAACTAGCTTCGACGACCATTGCGAGCGTTCTCCGGCTTCGGTGAGTATAGTGCCTGCCCATGCCCTGGTCTCCTGTACCATTGCGCATCACACTCGGATCTTTCGAAGTTCAGTCGCGAGCGAATCATCTGCAAGCCGTCAACGAGCGGCGACCGAAAGCCTCGTTGTCCTGTGGTGTTCATGCAGCAGTCACATACAGCAACGACCACCAGCCCAAGCGAAGGCCCCAGGCACACCGAACACGCCCAAACCATGACCATCGCCGATCTCACACACAGACACCTCTTCTAGAAGCTCACACAGAACCCGCACCACCTCCATCAACCGTCCTTCCCCTCCTCTGTCTCCGTCCCAGCCTCCCTCAAAACCCCAAACCGCCTCCTCGTAGTCCACTCCTTCTTGCAATCCCGATACGCCTGAAAGTAATCCTGACACATATCCTTATCCCCACCGTTCCGGTGCAAACACCGTATGCTCTTGTTCGCAAAGTCCTGGCACGGGTCGTAGTACTTTGAGTGGCTCTTGTTGTTGAACTTCGACGCGCTGTCGGCGTTCCAGGCCTGTTTGGGGTCGTCCGGGTTGCTGTGGTTGTCCGGGCGGGAGACGGGGAGGCGGGCTGTTTTCGCGTCGATTTGGGACGCCATGTTCTGTGGGGTGTGTTTTGGTAGATGGGGTGGTGGCAGTGTTGGAGGACTGGTGTTGTTCGGTGGCTTTGAGAGCGACGGGGGTTTATTGATGGGCTGCTGGAAGGGATTGAAAAAGGACTAGACTTCTTTCATGAAGGACCGTCGTCTGGTGTGAGATGTGTACAGACGTCGGCACAGTTCATCATCAATTGCTCATCGAAAGTCGTTGATGCGGACAAGAAGTTGGAGAAGCTCCTGGAGACGCCGGATGACAGCTGACACTTCACAAGACCGGGTAATCATGGTTCATCTGTCACCGGATGACGTCTAGCGCAAACCGGCTGACACGACAGTGACTGAGCACGCTGAGGCACAGGACCTCGTTTCGCGAGAACATACAACACATACTTCATGCCGATAACCCGATAGGAAAGATGTCTTCTGTTGATCTACTTCCACGCCATCACAGCCTTTTCAATGATCGGCCGAACGATCTTCCTCCCTGCATCTTCATTCTCATGCGTCCACACCATCTGTCTCTTCCCAAGCTCATCCGCCCGGTGCCATTTTTTCAAGTTGACATTGAGCTCCTTACTTTCCTCAATAGCTTTGTAGACGGTACGGAACAGATCATCAGCCTGTTCTTCATCAATCCGCACATCGCTGCGCACATTGAGAACGATCTCTCGAACCTTCTTCTTCTTCCCATCCTTGTCCTTGATCTTGTGCTTATTCAACGCAACGCTGATGTCGATGCCAATCTGCGCAGTCCAAGCTGCTTCGATGGCAAACCAGTCGAATAGAGCCCCAAATTCCGTCTTTTTGATCTGCTCGTCAAGAGAGAATGGAATCGAAGCAAATCCAACGTTCACAGTCGGTGTACGAGGTGATGGCGTGTCGACCAAATCACTCTTGAAGTCTCTGCGAAGAAGGTCGCGCACAGTCATTGCATCAAGGTCCTTCTTGGCGTCCTTTAGCTCCTTGGTGAGCTTCTCGATTTGGTGATCGAAATCGCGGTCCCGCCAGTTGCTGCGCTTGAAAATCCTTTTCGCCGTCTTGACGTCCTCGTCTGTGCCTTCTTCCAAGCCCTTCGAGTCAATGGCGATGGCACCCAAGATCAGCTCGAGGAGCTCATGCGGCATGTGATACTCCTCTGGTAGGGCTTCAAGCTCGTCGAGCATTTGACGGGCTACGATGGTCGTGCAGCTTGCCACTTTTTCGAAGATACGTGGCTTGGCATCTGGGCCCGCGCCGCTATCGACGTGGTGATCGAAGATCGAGAGAATAGGGGCGTCACGCCACTTCCTCACGGGAGCTGGATGGTCGACCAGTATGATGCCTTGGATCTCGCGGGCCAAGTTCTCTGGGTCCTCCGGAAGCTCATCAAGGGTCAGGAGGTCGCTATGTCCCGTACTCATCTGCGACTTGTCAAGAGCTAGCTTGTTCTCCGGCCGGAGATCCAGTGCATCCGTAGGGGTCTGTAGCAGAGCAATGGCTTTCTTGGGGTTCGATGTGTTCATTGTAGAGTGCTCCAGATGATAAGCCCAAGTCAGTGCCGCGGTCATGCTGTCAAGGTCGCCGCCTTCGTTGCCTTGGACGAATATCCATTCCGAAGCTCGTCCTGCTTCCCAGTCAATTAAGAACTCCTTCTTAGTTGCCCGGCTCCATTCACTGAAATGTCCAACCCCGGTTTCTATGCCATTGAATGGCATGACCGGGGATGGCCTGAGGACGGCTTGATCTGGCAGACTTGCTGCATACGTCATTGGGAGCAGTATGCCACTCCAAATGATACTTGACCGCAGCATCGCGGCTCTGGCGACTAGGCTGTTCAGGCGGTCCAGCTCAAAAGCTTCGCGATCGTTCACAATAAAGGCCGACAGCCGCTCTGGAGGGAGCGACGAGATAAATGACTGAGGGCCGCTGGAACTGTAAAGAGCGACGATGACCTATGGAATGCATGGATAGAGCGGAAAGAGAGTCAATATGGCGTAGTGACGTTTGTTTCACGTCGACGAAGCCTGTTTCAGGACAGAGCTTGGCCTGGGAATGTAGGCTTTGTACGAGACCGGATGACATGGTTACGACTAGTCTCACGCAAGACCGGTTGACCAGGTAGATTCTTTTGAGACCGGATGACCGTGATTCAACTGGCGACGCTGTAAACGCCTACTCAAGGACCATCGAGTCTGAATATTGACGAAAAAAGGTTCTGTGGGGCTGTGGTCCTTTGTAAGGTTCTTCTTCACCTGATCATCAACAGACACGATAGAGCACAGCGCCGCTGTGCATCCCGCAATTGGGCGGACGATCGACCCTTGATCCACAGCCTGAGTTTCATCCGGGAATATATTCATAGCCACAGGCTGACTTACTAGACATCTCATTGAAAGCTACTCTTTTTCGTAACCCGCCCCAATTCATGTCATTGATGAATTATGCGCAGCAAGACGTCGTAACGAAGTCCACTGCCCTCCCGCTGATATCGGTTACCCAGACACACATACTTCTATGCCCTCGCCTTTCCATTGCCCACTCCATTCGTCGTGCCATTCGCACCTTTCGACTTCTCCTTCCTCCTCTCCCAGATCATCAGATACCCTTCTCGAGTGAATAATGTCTCCGCCTCAGCTCGTTCGACAAACAGATCCTGAATCTCTACCCACTCCGGCAGGTCACTCCGCTGTGAGTTGGCTACAGCCTTATCCCGAAGTTGGACCTTCCACGCGACTTTGTCGCCTTCACCACCCACCGCCTTGTTCGCAGCATCCGCAGCATTCGAATCCTCACCTCCTCCAGTCGCGACATTGATCGTGTCGAGGATGATATTCGCCACCAGCTCGTAGTATATAGGCTCTCCTGGAGGATAGATGGACGGATTCGGCTCGACGAAAGGCGACATATCCAGCCCGATGGGAGACGGAAACGTCACAATCGTGGGATTCCGCTCCGACACGAATTTGTTGATGCTGAAGCGCTTTATGTGGAACATTAGGAACGGCGGAAGTGGGTGCAATAATCGATGGCGGACGCGATGTGCCTGTCGCTCGGACGCTTGTATCCCGTTGTACTTCTGCAGCAAAGATGTCAACGGAACATGTGGGATGATGTTCTTGTCCTCTACCGCGTCTCTGAAGAGCGGCGTGGGTGGCAGATCTAGTGTCAAGATCATGTATGGAGTGGTGTTGATGGAGATGTTGGAGGACTCCTCGAATCGCAATCGATCGCCTGTAGCATCCGATTTTGCTGTGATGGCCTGCGATTCGAGCCGTAGCTTCCCTTGGAATGCCAGTTGTATTATCGAGGACATCGGCTTCGTCTTGGACCCGCCTAATGTGAGATGAAGGTTGTTCAGGAACCAGGACAGGAATTCGACCGGGTCTGATTGTTGTGTGAGTGTGAACTTCTTTGATGACCGTAAGGCAATCTCCTGTAGTAGTTCATGTGGGGAGACATGATTTCTGAATGCTTTTGGATTCCATATCTTCCGTACCATCGTGCTGAACCTGACCGGTAGTTGCGGTGATGTTGGTGAAAATTTGTTTAGCAGAAAGAAGTTTCGCAAGGGCGCGACGTGTGAGAGCGCTTGTACGACGACGTTCAGGTAGTCGTTCGCTTTTATGTTGTTCATACCAATGTATCCTGGCCGGTACCTTTTGTTGGACAGCTCAACAGCTTCCTTGGGCACCTTGTCCAGTTTTCGGACCTCCTCTTCGTCGAATTTTGGGTCCACGACGTACTTGATGTCCTCTAAACTCTTGTTGTGCACCTCGTAGCCTTCCGGCAGGACATAGACCTTCTTCGTCTCCATATTGATGTAGACATGATGGTCAACTTCGAGCGCGTGGAAGTATGCATGTGACTTCGGACCTCGTCCTTGGAAGTATTTGCCGCAGACTAAACATGCATACACGTTGATGTTGGACAGTGTCACCGAGCATAACTTTTCGAAGTCGAAGTCCAGTACTGATCGGTTGATTGTGTCGAGGTACAGGTCGCTGTAACCCTCGAGCGGCGCATTCTGTCGGAGAGCCGCGCCGCCAGCGACGTCTTCACCACCGGTCCCCTCATCCTCGTCGGTGTCAGCATCCTCGTTTTCAGCGCTGTGGCCCTGCGTGGTCTCGTAGTCTGGCGGAGGTGGTGGAGGAATGGGGAGTGCCTCGTCGACAACTTCTTCCACCCTCGCCTTCTTATTAGCTGGCGACGCGATCGCAACAGAGTCTAGTGGCTCTTCTGATCTTCGCTTGGCCATACTTTACGCTCGAGCCATGCGCATGAGCGACCGTAAAGAACTGCGACGGTTACCAAATATTTGTTGCGTGCAGGCAAAAGTTGGAGATGTGGGGAGAAGGCAGAAACACGGGTATCACTGTGGCATAATTGAAGACAATACTTCGGACTGGAGTCATTGCTCTACTGACGTTCTTCGATTCGGGCAAACTACAAGGTCGTCAGGAGTAATCGAATGAAAGGAGATCAGAGCGCATATGACGGGAGGAATGAACCACAGCTGCACGAATTTGGGAGCCGCGACATTACTGCCTGCTACTTTGAAGGACTAGGTCAGTCGTTGTATGAGAAAAGTGCCGGTCGTAGTACAACATTAGCATATCTTTGATCTGGCTCGTTCTTGCCTTAGAAGACTGCCAGGCTCTACCCGTGGAGCTCCACGACGACTTTGCCCCTGGCTCGACCCGTGTCCATCCTCTCGAATGCCTCTTTCGCTCGGCCGAAGTCGAAGGTGCTGTCGATGATAATTTCGTCGTCCCCTTTCAGCTTCGCGCACTCCTCCAGATATTCTTTCTTCGCATCAAGAATGATGCACTCGTACGAGTTTCCGAGGCCAAGGTAGCCGAACAACCACCTAAGATACATCTTCGGATGTGTGTAATACAACGCACTGCCGCCAATGGTCGCTCTGCTTGTTTTGTCACCAACGATAGTGACATACTGCGGCGCAAGACCAATGCAGTCCGTGCCTCCCACACAGTCGATGATCGCATTTGGCTGGAACCTCCTGACTGCATCAACGACAGCAGTAGGCGATGTGGTGTAGTCCACCACCTCGTCGGCCCCCAATCCTTTCACGAATTCCACATTCCGACCGGAACACGAGGACAGCACCCTCCAGCCTCTCTCGTGTGCAATCCGTACTGTGTACAGACCTGTGCTTGAGCTGCCCCCGAGTACCACAATGCGATTGTCGGACGCAGTCGCTGCCTTCATATAGGGCACTGCCTTTTCGATTGAAGTCCTTGCTGTGAGCCAGACCAGCGGCAGACTTGCTGCTTGCTTCCAGTCCATATGTTCAGGCTTTGGGATGATACAGGATGTTTTCACATCGACGCTCGCAACCTGTGTCAGGAAGCCTGTGGTTTTGAAATCCATGGAGATGCCCATAACCTCGTCTCCTTTTGCATACCCACTGTCTGATGCTGCAGCAAGGACAATGCCGGAGAAGTCACGACTTGGAATTTTTGGTGCATTGAGGCCTGGCAAAGAGTTGAGAGGCACGTTCATCAACTGGATATCCACGGGATTCAATGCGGTGGCCTTCACCTCTACTAGGATGTGCCCGGAAGCAGGTGCTGCCGGGAGTTCCGTCTCGCCCAAGTGCAGTGTCTGCGGATAGCCCGCTTTGGTGTAGATCCATGATCGCACCTTGCTGTTTGCCATCTTGTGCTGCTTGAGTAGCCGGTTATCGTGTGAATTCGCCTTGTTGCTTGATGAGTCTGCCGAGGTTCCCTCCGCGAATCTTGATGCTTGCACTAAATGTTACTAGTAATTTAGGTACATTGCGGAGCAGTGACGTATACACCGGATGAGCAGAACCGCTGCCAAGACGAGATTGGACCGCGCTCAAATTCAACCGATGTCGGCGGTTCGTACACCAACCGTGAGACATGTTGACCAGAGGTTGCCGGATTGGTGATGACGCTTCGAAGCGTGTGCCCAAGTAGTCTACATCAGAAGACGCCAGGCGCCCAATATCAGAGCGGCTGTACCGGTACATACGCCCCTGTCGCGTTGATCAGCAATCGTTCGAAGGCAAATAGAAACACTTACATCAACCACTGCACCGTAGAGAACTTGACAGCTCAATACGCTCCCGCAAGCTGGCTACTTCCTGTTCAATTCGAGCCTCTGTTTCCTTAATTCGGTTCTCTTGAGTGCTTGCCTCTTCTCTGATTCTCCCTTTCTCCAGATTGAGATCCAGCCGAACGCTAGCTTGAGTGCGTCCAATCTCGTCTCGAAGCCTGGAGTTCAGCTTGGCCAGATCACTTGTCAATCGCTCATGGCTTGATCTGGTAAGCTGGGCTTCTGTGCTGTCGGCATTGGAGAGTTCACTGCGCAATTTCGCAAAGTCGACCTTCTGTGTATACGTGCTGCGTTCGGCGTCCTCTTTCAACACCATTGTGCGTGTGAGGTTCTGGATCGATTCTTCTATAACATCGTTCAGCACGCGCATCATAGCCACGGCTTGTTCCTCCGAGAAGCCCTCGCCACGGAGTCGTTGCACAAATTTGAGCGTGTCAAAGTGGTGGTCTTTCTTTCGAACAATTGTCGTCGAGAACGCTCGTCGCGCATTTCTACTCGCCGCAACATAGACACCATTATGTCGGATAGCGTCTCGCCCAGAAGTTGTAGCTGCGGTCGCCGTTGTTGCGTCTGCGGCTTGGAGTGCGGTGTTGTACTTTGTCGAATGCTGCGAGGTATACTTTGCGCAATTTGTCCGCTGCTGAACGGTCTAGTCTGCGCTATGCTACTACCCTGCGTGATTGCTCGTAGCGCATGTCTTTGTGGAGGATTGATCTGGGTCGTGGCACTTGTCCAGGAAAGACGAGGTAGGAGGAATCGAGGTATCTCTGTCAACGGGCGTGGCTTCGCCATGTTGCTCTGTACGGATTTGGATTGTATGAAGCGTAGAATGGTGTGATGGCACTGAGGTCAAAAGGCAACGCTGAGGCCTGAAACCTGCAGTGTCCCTCATCAGCCGTACCTTGCTCGTGATGTGAGGCCGGATTTCTCCGATGCTCAGTCTCCACGTGACCAGCTTGGCATCAACCTCACGTTGACCAAGAGGAGCTCAAACTCCTTCTGGTTGACTCGGACTCCGGGTAGAGGGTTTGCCTCGCCGTATTCAACCTCGCGCGATCTGTAGAGCGGCTCGCGGGACAATCTACGGGCTCACGGCGCTTTGATTTAGATTATCATGCATTAGGGGCAACAGGCTCGGAATGATCGTTCACAGCTCTCTGGCGGTGGCACATGTATCATGGACACGCAGAAGCCCGTGGCCACTCAGTATAGTATGTTGGGTACCAAGATGAGGTTTACGAAGCATCGGCTGCTCTTGGTAGGAGTCTGCTTGAGCGCCTGGACCGCCCACTTCCAGGTCGGTGTACACTGTGTACAGTGTGGTATCGAAACCACACGCAGATGTTGTACGGACTGTCAAATGGGAGCTGAGCTGAGCTTCGCGTACCATCATCACACAGAGTCTATCAGGCCAGACCCACCGTTTCTATCGCGGCTTCCTTAAGGTCTTTGCCAAGCCAAAAGGCGCTAGAGCATGTCATTCTCAAGGCAAACACTGTGCTCAACTTGGAACGGACTTGAAGTCTGGAAGTGAATTGTGCACAGCCTCTCATACCTTTCCAATTTTCGTGATTGGCAGTCCTCTGCCTTGTTCCTTCGCAAGAGCTGGCTATGAAAGTCTGACGATCAACCTGCGGTGCCGGTCCTTCAAACATAGTGTCAACATCGTCCCCTGGCGGCGACATAGAGCCGCAGAGCCCTGTCGAAACAGAAGTAAGAATCCTTCGAATGCTTGACTTGTTCTCACTGAGTGTGACAGCACTAGCCGACGCTGACATCTCCCGCGATGGAACTCGAAGCTTATCCAGCGCTGGGTGATGCCTTGCGCGAGGCTAGCGACAACGCTGAACTGCTAGACAGAATGCTCTTCTCGCCCAGCTTCATGCATGACGGCCAGGCCCAGCCTTTCTAATTCACCTGCGCAACCACTCAGGAGCGACTCGTGGCAAAATATCTACCTGCATCGCAACTCAACATTGAAGGGCGTGGTCAAGGCTTCATCCTCGTTGAGGAGACAAGCGGCTCTAGCAAATTTGAAGCAGCGTTGCTTATACGTTCACATCGGATCAGGTGTCGCTACTATGCTGCTTTCCGCTCTACATCGAAGCTTCCAGACCAAGAAGCAGAAATCTACAACCTCCCTGACCGTGGCACTTCTTCCGCGTACCACTACGCAGAAGCATCAGGCTGTATCAATGTGAAGCGTGAGTCCGACGAAGGTATCGCTCGTTACCTCGATGACCCTTTGACATAGCTGACATGATTCAGACCAACCTCGCATCAACAATGAGCCTGGAACCAGACCCAGCGCGTTACGGTCACCACCTTTGTTCTTCCCGCCGCCCAAGAATCCATTGTTTAAGAAAAGCACGCCCAGCCAACATACCCACGAAAAAGGCGCAAGTGCTGCGGTGCCAGCGCTTCCACAGCGGCGGGAAACTCGCTTACCAAGCTTCGCGCAGCTGTTCGACTCATCCAGCAACGACGTTGACAAGGCTATCGCTGAAAGCTCGTCAGCGCAACATCACAACCCACAAAACGTCAATGTCGTGAATCGTCGGGCGCACGCCGCTATTCAGCACCCGGTCGTCACAGGCCCGCCAGAGTCCTCAAGTCCTCGTCCTAACGCAACGAAGCGCAAGGCCAGCTTAGCAGACACTATGCACTGTCCACCGCACAAGGTTGCTTGTATTGGTCTCGACAGCGCTTCGGTGGACTCAGCATCCATCGAAGAACTCAACACTGCTTTTGCGCGACCGATCTTTCTGCAAGGCTCGTCCCACCTCATCACCGACAGACCCGGAAGGTGGCCCTCAACACTCGCCCCAACAACGCCGGGCGAGACTGTTTCTGTGGAAACTACTAGCGCGAATCCCATCATCGGCTCGATAAGTCCCTCCGCTTCTTCACCACCGCACAACCAGACTGCTGCCGCAGATGCCCGCAAGAGCAGCGGTGGTAGTGTGGCAGTCCCTGCATCCGTACCCAAGCAGACCGAGATGCGGACAGAAGTCATCAAGATCAACTTCCTCGACGCAGACGGAGCTACCGTTCGCAATTCAACTTGGAGTCAGTGCGGAGACCCGGAGATGTTTTGGAACAATGCCTTGACCGCCTATCCCCTCCTGACCAGAGAGGATCTCGAGCGGTCAGTGCTCAACATTGCTGTCAAGCGGGGCCTCATGTGGTTTGCGGATTTTCGCATCATGAAACCTGTTCACGAGGACTTCGATAGATTGTCGACGGAAGTCGAGAAGCACTACTGGAGGATGATGCGCATCGCAGGCGAGATTCTCAGTATGCACAGACACCAGGGACTCACCGTGAATGTTAGCTTGGTTTGATCAAATGTCCATGGGCGGTCCGGGAAGACTCGCAAGGATCGAATTCGCCGAGTACTGAACGCAACTGCAGACAATACATTACGCACAGCTCGCATGCACACCGGCCACCCACGGGTGACCAAAGGTCACTGACGACGCGCAAATTTTGGAAGGAAACACGTCTCCTGCAGAGAGACAAGCAATATTCTAGAACTACGATGGGTAGAATCGATGTTTCCAGTATGGAGAGGACTGAGAGAAGCCCGCTTTGTCGGCACTGGACAAAGAGCACACCACAAAACAGATTTGAGGATTAGAAAGTGAAGTAACATGCCTTGTCCCACAGATCGTATCTTTCCTTTCACCTAGCGCCTTGTGGTTGCCCTGTGAGTCTAAGGACTCCTGAACCGCCTGACCTGTCCAGGAAGGATTCCGGCGGAAATGAGTCGACTTGTTTGAGCACATCTGGTCGAAAATGAAGTAAGAGCAACTTCGACTCGCTGCTAGCCGGCATTGCTTGTGCGAAATCCTGCGGGTACGGTTCATCCTTAGCTTGTTCGTCGAACTTCCCAGCCGGGTCTGCCGCTGCACCCATGGAGCAGCGACTGCATGCGCTTCTGACGCCTACACGGGAGATCCAAGTTACGCTAAACGACCGCAATGGACTCGAAACGAATGACACTGTTCTCCCGCTTCAACCAGTCTTTGTTGAACCTAATATTCGACCCCACTCATGAAAGGGGTTCTTCCTCAGCTCCATCGACTGTGCTGACAACATGGCAAGCAAAACACAGATGGTCGTGTTAAGAGTGCCAAAAGACAAGCTTGCAGCCATTGCGGGCATAACGCTGCCGACTTCAACAGCAGAGGCGACCTCAATCAACGCCGAGATCCGGGAGCGTAGCTTGCGCATAGTCGACGACGGTGGCAGATATAGCGGCTCTGGCAAAGACGACACCTCTGAGCACGATCCCACACCTGGCAAACAGCCTATCTGTGATGGTGAGTTGGGCCAGACTCCAGCCCTTCGCATCCGCGGTCGCCGGCGTCACAACGACGACAATGTCCCCTCGATATTGCGCAAACCCACGAAACGCCGCGCTACACAAGGTCAATCTCTCTTCCACAGGGTTAGTAAACTAGCATTGCTGACGATGACCACAGAACGTCGTTGTAGGACCGTGACGCATGGTCGGCGGAAGCGGAAACGTGTGGCAAGCGACAACGCCTTCTCTGACAATAAAAGTGACAGCGGATCTACTCAAAGGACCGAGGGTCTACCAAAGCGTCACCAAGCGGCGGCCATAGGCTTGGCACCTGCGGGCAGCGTCAATGCACTTCTTGTAGACAAGCCGGCCGAAAATGTTGGCCAAACCATCGCCCCAGCCGACAAGAACGTTGCGATAAGACAGTGGCTGGTGGTTCTCGCGGAGAACTACAGCGGGCAGGAGTTTGCGGGCATGCCAAAGAGCAGTGCAAACTCCGTCGTGTCGAAGCTTCCTTCAACCTGCAACGATCGGCCTAGGATTCGCCGCAGGGACCCGGCTTCGATTCGGTCAGAGTCCATAGATACCCAGGCAATGGATCAGCTCTGGGATCTTTTGGAGTCATTCTATGCAGACTCAGTCGCCCAAGCTGATGTTGGGAAGTTCCTGTGGAACTCTCGAATGTTCTTGCATCAATTCGAGGCCGCCCTTGCTCGTACCGAAAAGGGCTGGGGATTGATACTGAGGGATCTGGACTGATTCGGATCTACCAGCCTTCTCCTGGCTTTTGTTGAGATCCAAGAGTGGGATGGACAGAGAGGTTAGTGGAGCTCATGGCTCAGATCGAGCAGCACGATGCGTGCCAGATGGACGAGACAGTCCCAGCCATTAAGCACGTGAATGAAGGCCAAACGGACGATGGAGAGTTAGCTTGTAGACAACCATGGGCAGCATGAGACCACGGCGTCGCCTGTGGGATCGTGGAAGGACGCGAGCAAGATGCCGAAATACCATATGAAGTGCAGCAATTCAAGTCAGAGAGCGAAATGCTAGAAGGGTTGTCGTCCAATGCATGTGCATCGTGATTGCTGCAGACGGACAACCCCACGCCAAGTGCGGACCCGGTCACTGCTCAACTTGAAGGTGAGGCGGTCGCCTAAGAGTATCAATCTCACCCTCCCATCTACACCCTACAGTTGCCACGGACAACTGTTCAAGTCGCACATCCAACTATCGCGCGCACAAAGCTCCTCTAAACATCCTCCAAAAGCCTCCAGCTCAATCACTATGTCCCACAATGGCTGCCCCAAGTGCGGTGCGACTATCAGCGCGGGCAAGAAGTGCAATTCCTGCGGCGCTGTGAGTATACCCATGATTGATTGCACGTGGAAACATTGTTCCTGACTCGAGATAATAGACCTGCCCACGCTAAGGACAAGGCTACAAACGCTATCTCTCCGCCGATAGAAGCATTGTGAAAGCGCCTGATGGAAGGCGGCTAAGGATTTGCGTGTGCGCTGCCCAACGACTGATGAGTGACGAATGACGAATCCAGCGAGCATTGCAAGCGCATGGAAGCCGCGCAACTATGACGAGCTGGCACCAATCTTTTCTGCTGAGACATTCTATCATGAATGAGTAGTAATTGAAACAATATGCTCTATGTTCTTCCTCCGGTCATCTAATTGATGAGTAACGCTCACGGCGGCACTACCCGACTCAGAAAACCCAAGAGATCTCGAAGCAACTTGTTGTTCGTGCTGTGGCCCATCCCGTCATACAGATGCTCTTCCAGATTTTGCTCGTCAATCCACTTACACAGCTCCTCCTTCCCTTGCGTGAACAGCCTTGTTGGCACAAGTACGTCCTTGTTGCCATGAATATAGAACCACTGCATACCGTCGCCCTTGTCATCCCTCGCAATGTTTGCCTCATCCCTCAGATCAGCAATTCTGCTCGCCAGCGGAAAGTACCCGCTCAGACAACACGTCCCACAAACGTTCTCCCTCTGTTGCCCCGTCAAACCCCACACCAGACTAACCGCACAGCCCTGACTGAAGCCGCCGACCACGATTCTGCCAGGCTCGACACCTCGATCTATTTCCGCCTGTACCAGCTCGTCTACAACTCGACAGCTTGCGAGTATTCCTTGCTCGTCGTCTGCATCGTCATGCTCTGCCGCTTCCACCAGTGTACTTTCGTCGGCCTCGCCAGGCACACGAGGTTTCAGCGGGTTGGGCAGGGCTTTCGGTAAATACCACGCGCGATTCATGGTCTCGCGGTTGAATGGAGCATTGGGCAGCACCCATCGCAGATAGGGCAGTTTCTTGTAGAACTGGAACTGTTGGGCGAGACCTTGTGGCAGGCCCTCGGCATCGTCTCCATAGCCATGCAGGAAGATCAAGGAAGCTGGGCGACCGGCGGACTGATCTTGAGGGTCGAGGACGTGCGGTGGTGGGTGATCGTGGTCGGTCATGGCGGAGTTTAGGTGGTACGCCCTCTGCGTTTCAACGGGTTACAAGATCTCCTCTAGAAGAACCTGGACATCATCGAGAACACAATAGAGACGCGATCATGCGGGCTGCAAGCCTACCTTACATGAGACTGGCGGTATCGGTACCACATACAGCGCCGGACGAAAGCAACGCAAAGCAAGACGCCTCGATTGCTGCATGTCATCAGCTTTGCGGGGAAGAAGGCAGCCCGGATTTCGGCAATCCAGTCTCTTTGAACGCTTTCTAGTCTTGTCGTCGATTCTGTACCATATCAATCTGCGAAGCGTCCTGGACCAAGCACCTTGGGCTCGCGCGTCACCACCGTCGTCCTTCAATGGGAACGACAGAAACGTGGCAGCGAATCAAGCTTGCAACGTCCTCATTCGTTTTCTGCGGTGTTATCTCTTATCGATCGCCTTTCAAGCCCCGCGCCCATATCCGCCAAGGGCGCAAAAGCTTCTATAGGTTGGACTTGCTTGCCTCGGCTTTCTTGTCGATCATCCTCCAATATCGCGTTCCTTATCAATGGAATCGCCCTACCATGACACACTGCAAATAGATGAACGGCAATCATGTTGCGTCGGAAAAGTGCCCGCCGCAGCAAAGTTGGAAGCCGATCCCCGATGGCTTGTCTGTCGTCTGCGATCACGCCTTCGCCCTCACATCTTGCGTTTCTCTTGTCACCCACAACTGGCAATTCAACGGTCCTTCTCAACCCCTAAAGCGAATACGGTGATCTACCACAAAGTACCCCGCTTCTAGACGTCATTCTGTACGTCAAGCTCGCGTGCTAACCGTGAAGTCGCTTGACGAGCTTGTTTATCCAACCAAGATCTGCGAATCAAGTTGTAAAGCCCCGACGGGGTCGCACCAGGAACGGGCTTGGGAGCTCGTGGGTGTAGGACCTGTGCCTGGAATAGAGCTAGAGGTAGGGTGGCTGGTTGCTGGAAATATGCAAAGGTGTCCTCGTTCACTCTACCCGTTCTCGGGCTTGCTGGCGCATGCACTTGCAATGGCGTTCCTTCTGAAAATCGCCCTTGCGGTGTCGCCACTCGTGGTGCAAGCCGGGGCCAAGCCCATGGCCCTGCCAGCTATGCAGTATAGGCAAGAGCCCGACCATCTCGGAGCTGTCGCAAGCGAGAGCGAGATCTGTAGCAATATTGGCATAGACTTGCTCAAAGCAGGTGGAAACGCTGCTGATGCTGTAAGTGATGCTTGCCAGTGAGACGAGAGCAGCCACTGATACGCCAAGCTTGTTGGCACTGTCTTTTGCATAGGAGTCGTTGGCATGTACCACTCAGGCATAGGTGGCGGTGGGTTTATGACAGTCCGCCTGCCAAATGGCACGTATGAGCAGATCGACTTCCGAGAAACAGCACCAGCTGCAGCATACGAAGACATGTATACGAACAATACGGACGCTTCCATATTCGGGGGCCTGGCCAGCGGCGTACCTGGAGAGCTTAGAGGTCTGGAGTATTTGCACGAGAACTACGGTGTGCTGCCATGGGCAGAAGTCATGGCGCCAGCCATTAAGGTTGCTCGCGAAGGTTGGACTGTCAACGATGATCTGGTTCGCTACATGGCGTCGGCGAACGCCTCAGCCAATATTCCCAATTTCCTCTCCGAGGTTCCAACATGGGCAATCGACTTTGCGCCAAATGGAACACTGGTCCAGCTGAACGACACAATCACAAGGAAGCGATATGGCGATACTCTCCAGAAGATCGCTGATGATGGCGCTGACGTCTTCTACACTGGGGTTATGGCAGAGGCGATGATTCAAGCGCTCCAGGCAGAAAATGGCACCATGACTATGGAGGACTTGGCCAACTACTCGGCGATTGTTGCGCCGGCCATCAACATCACGTATCGCGGTTACAATCTCTTCGCCTCCGATGCACCATCATCGGGTGCTGTGGCTCTCAGCGTTATGAAGATCCTAGAAGGATACCCACCTTTTGCAAGTGATGGCTCTCTCAACCTAAGCACACACCACACCGACGAAGCCATGCGCTTTGCCTATGGAGCGCGAGCCGATCTCGGCGATCCAGACTTCGTCGCGAATCTGACTCGCTATCAATCTGAGATGATTTCGAGTGCATACGCCTCAGAAGTGCGCGGCAGAATTTCCGACAAGCAGTCCTTCAATGTATCGTACTACGATCCTGACGGTCTGGAATCGCTGGAAACCCCAGGCACTAGCCACGTTACCACAGCAGACGCATCGGGCATGGCGATTACCCTCACAACAACCGTCAACCTTCTCTTCGGGTCCAATCTCATGGTTCCCGAAACAGGCGTGATCATGAACAACGAAATGAACGACTTCTCCATACCAGGCAGCTCCAATGCTTTCGGCTACGTGCCCTCCCCAGCGAACTATGTCCGCCCAGGAAAACGCCCCTTGTCATCTATCACACCCATCATCGTCGAACACGCTTCTAACAACACCCTCTACTTCGTCATCGGTGCAGCTGGCGGCTCACGAATCATTACCGCAACGATACAGAATCTTCTGCATGTACTAGATCAGAACATGACGGCGCCGGAGGCCTTGCTTCAGCCGCGACTGCACGATCAGCTGACGCCCAATCAGGTCACTTTTGAATATGCTTACAATAATGAGACAGTGGCTTTCATGAAGAGCTTGGGACACAATGTGACCTGGGTCGCGCCGGGACAGAGTGGGGCTCAGGGGATCAGAGTGCTGCCGAATGGGACTTTTGAGGCGGCGGGCGAGCCTAGGCAGAAGAACTCGGGCGGATTCGCTGTATAAATTTTGAGTTGATTTTATATGATATCTAGATGGAGGTGCTAATCTCATGTCCGATTTTCGCTTTCGAGTTTCCTAATCAAGTAATCCCCTTGATTGACGCCGCGCTGTGATAAATACTGATGCTGATGCTGATGCTGCTGCTGCCGTTCAGCGGCGCTAAGAAAGAGTTATGTTTATCTGACGCCTCCAGCTTGCTGAGAGAAGCTCGCTTAGAAATTGACCTGAAATCGAGGATGTGTCCTGATGTACTCGCCCTTCCAGTAGAAGAGAACGGTCACTGGAATCATAGTAATGGCTATGAAGCCAAGGACAGAGTTGCCCCACCCGAGACTGCTCGTTCGTTAGTTTTGTGCTCTGGCCTTTAAAATTTCAATGGCGATTACTTACCCAAGTGTACTATACATCTTCGGTCCGGCAAGCGGCAGAAAAGCACCTACCAAGCTTCGCAGCACCGTGTTAGCGGCGATAGCGCTGGCAGCATACACGGTGAATGAGTCGACAAAGTAAGTCTGGATACACATGAACATGGCAATAGTGCTCAGTCCAAAAATTGCTGTGCCTATGATCGGCACGATCCAATGCGCATGTTTCTCCGCGGACCAGCCATACCAGAACAATCCAATTGGTAGTAAGAAGCTTGCGGGTATGAGTGGCGGCAGACGATATTCGGGCTTCATGACACCTCCGTGCTTAGCAGTCATCCGCTTGACTAGCTTGTCAGACATGCTGCCGAAGACGCCCAGACCAAGCAGCGATCCTACGCCGACACCCAAGAAGGTCAGGCCGACGGTGCCCTGGGAGAAGTGGTAGACACCTTCGAAGACGAGGGTGAATGTGGTGAACAAGAGGTATAAGTAGCCGTAGACGATAGCCATGTAGACAGAGAAGATTAGGATGGTTGGGCTGAGGAATAGCATCTTCGTCGGACGCACGATCGCGCGAATGAAATATTCTTTCTTGGTGAGATCGGTCGCAAGCTTCGATCGGAGATCGGGATTGTTTGTTTCCTTGCGCAGGCGGGCGGTTCGGCGTTCCAGCAGCACGGGCTCATATGTTTCTCGCATAAGGAAGAACGCTGCCGTTGTCAATACTCCTGCTGCAATTGTAATGAGCCAGAACACCCAGCGCCAGCCAGCGGCTTCAGACAAGAACCCTCCAACTACAGGGCCAATCACAGGGCCGAAGAGTGGTCCTAGTGCAAAGAGGGCCATGGCGCCTCCTCGCTCTTCCTGGTTGAAAGTGTCCGCTATCGAACCTCCGCCTATTGTGATCGGACAGGAGCCAGCGAGACCAGCAAACAGTCGGAAGACCAGAAGCGCTCCAACATTCGGAGATAGAGCGCACGCCATGGTCCAGATGACGAAGAGAACGTTGTTGACGTGGTATACAGGCAATCGGCCATAGACCTCTGACATAGGAGCGATCACTAGTGGTCCTATCGCGTATCCCAGGATGTAGATGGAAACAATGAATGAGCCGATCATTTCATCATTGGTATTGAATTCGCGCATGACGAGCGGCACGCCCGGAGCAACCATTGATGAAGCGAGCGGCGTGAGGAAACAAATGGAAGAGACCATCGCCATATTGCCCCATTTCTCTGCGCGAGACGTCAGCAGACTATCATGCAGATGAACTTGGTGTACGGCAATGGAGCATGGGTCCAAAGGTTATCAACTTCCTTCTAGTTCCTGCACATGTCCGTTTGCGTACTTACTTTTCTTGGTCCAGTTATGAGGTCGATTTGGGTCGTCGGTCCCGTCCCAAGTAACGATATTCGGATCTGATGAAGGCTCGGCGGCGGCCTCTTTGTCGGCTTCAGTCAGCGTATCCGGCTGTGAGCCAGCCTCGACGTCATTGTTGTGTCCTGTCTGAGATTCGCGCTGCTCCATTCGAGAGCTTTCTGACTTCGATTCTTCTGACAGCGATTGCTCGAGCTGCTTCTCGTCGGAAGCGACAGTCGACGTGACCTTGGCTGCCATTGTGCAGCGCTCGTGGTGACCAGGCTGTCCGGGTGTCTGTGACAGTATTGATTGAGTTGCAGTCTTTCGTCCGAAATCTTGGCCGGACAATACGGCTGCAAATAAAGGCCGATTTACCTTACCAGCAGTAGCAGGGCTTGCCAGTCCCGTTGTCGGATATCAGGAACGCGGTGAATATCGTCAAGGTGAGGATCAGCTGTTCCAGGGTCACCACAGACTGCTGATGTATACTGAACGAAGAAATGTCGAGAAGTCGTGGTCGTCACAAAGGAGAGGTTGATGCCCGCTTGCTATAGTATAGTATACGCGATTCCCCACCTGCGAAGTTTGTTCGGCTGTGGGCGTGCCGAGTTGATGCAAGCACTTTGTTTCGATTCGCTGACCTCTAGAGCAAGACCTGCAGTGCCTGGGGAAAGGGGACATCCGGGATTCTGGGGGTTCGTAATTGCTTAGGACCACTGCTCTCGCTATCAGCAAAAGCTGTATTTCGACGAGTGTCGAAGTTGTCAGAGTGCGCTTCTTCAGGGACTAACGATGCGACTGAAATCACATCGTTGCATTCGTCTCAACGCGTAGATGGCATCAAAGACAACCGCATTTAGCTTAATTCCGGGCTAACAATCAGCTCGAAGGGGAGGGTACTTGCCGACTGTCTGGTTTGTGCGGTTGTGCACCTGCACAATTGGCTTGTGCTGGGCGGCTCATTTCTGAGTCGCAACGAGCCCCACATGGTCAGGGACTCGGCCCCGAACCCGGACATCGAGCTTCAAACAGTGGTCATTCATGAGAATAGCCTTGTGTCTAACAAATGCCCGCTCCTAGAGCTCGATCGTGTGAAGTACACGCCGTGATCATACCGCAAGTTGTTGACTTGAGTCGACCAACGTCAGCTTAAGCTCATGGACCTGATAGTAAGCATGCCAATACATCTGATCTGATCTGATTCCGGGGCGCGGAAATAGCCGTTTCGACATGGGCAGGGCAGATGGGGTCAATGCTGTGAATGCCATCTTAGGCATAATTCTGCTTTCAAACGCTTCCGTGGCCTGTCCGAAGTGCTTCGTCAGCGTTAAGCTTGATGAGATGTTTGGCATCTACGCTCGCCAGCGTGACTCGCGTCGCTGTTGTAGAGTTGTGTCACCGTATCACAGGACTCATTTTGACGCGTTACCGGCCACAGTTGTGTTCGGCTTCGGTCCAGGTCGTTCTGAGGGCTCGAGTTTTGTCCACATCAAGTGAACTGCTAGGTGACATATCTCGACTTGGGCAACTGGCAAGCGCAGCCCAAGCTGCACTGCATCGGCGCAGAATGTTCAGTTGTTGTCGGCAGGAGCTATCGTTGTGCGAAAGGAAGGAGTGGCGGCCGCCCTGAGTACAGGTAACGGTTTCAAGGATCACCTTTTCCACTCTCATCCTCCGCCACCGGGACGCCATCTTGGATAACTGGCAGCTCGGCGGCCCGCGTTGTGCGACAAGATATAATGTCGTCCGTGGCGTCCTCGATACAGCCCCTTCCAGACCACGTTCGATCACAGATCACGTCCACTATCGAGATCAGGTCTCTACTTGACGTCGCCGAGCACTTGTTTCGCAACTCCCTTGACGCCAATGCACGCGTCGTTCGCGTCCAGATTGATTTCGAGAAAGGCTACTGTAGTGTGACAGACGACGGAGATGGCATTGAAGCCACCGAATATCAACCAGGCAGCTTTTTGGCTCAAGAGCATTGTACGTCCCGGAGCAGCGAAGCCGGCTGTTATGGCAAGCATGGACAAGCTCTGGCATCGATCGCGGCGCTTTCATTGCTTTCGATCACGTCTAGTCAAAGAGATCAGCGCGCGCACAGATTGACGCTATGCTACGGAAAGCGACTGTCCTCTGGACCTGCCTCGTCAGACGCTGGGGGCGATTGTCAATCTTCAGGCACGCAAGTCGTAGTGCATAATCTGTTCGGTAACTTTCCAGTCCGTTTCAAAGCTCAAGCGCTGGCATGCAGTAACGCTGGAGAAATCGATAGGCAGTTCCTCCTGCTTCAACGAAGAATCACTGCTTATGTCTTAGCTGGGTCCAGCTCTGTTGCAATCTATCTGGAGGTTCGCGGAAAGTCCCTGAGCTACCGTCACAAACCAGATGTACTGCAACGTCCGCGACAGTATTTCACGAGCGGTTGGATTCATCATATACTGACCCAGACCGGTTTCTTCCAAGCCTCAGATGTCTCGAGCTGGAGGATAGCCTCAGCCAAAGCTGGCAGAGTCTTCATCCGTTTGGCATTTCTCACGAGCCTTTACCCTCAAGGCAATGTCAATTTATCACTTTTGGTCGGACGCCCGTTCATGCTGATGGTCCAGGCAAAGCGTTCTTTGACCTGATCAATGATATCTTTGAAACTTCTGGCTTCGAGAACGATACCGTGGTGGAAGACGCGAAATGGGCCGAGCTTCCTCGGGAACGGTTTGCGCGTCACCCAGGTACGAAGCAGCGACAAAGCTCATCCGAGCGCGTCGATCGATGGTCGGCCTTCTATCTCAGAATCGACCGTCACGATGATCAAGCGGCTTCCGACGCCTTGCAAAATAATTTGTCTTTTGATAATGGCAGCGAGATGCAGCAGATTATTGCATTATTGGGGCTGCTGCTGAAGAGATCTCTCGGACGAAGAAGACCGACAATCGTTCAAGATGTGTCGCAGTCGTTGGCAAGGGAAAGCCCGGACAAGGTCAAAGCGGAGCTTTTTGATTCATTCAAGAGGACTAAAAGTGCGTTCCCAACTTCAGACATAGGTCTGGCCGATGGGTTGCCGTTCGTGCGTGATATGCGACCAAGCAAGACCAACGTGTTCGAGGCTGATGTTGAACTTCTTCTGGCCGACATCGAACTAGACGAGGACCTATTCGTATGCTCCGCATCCACAGATGATGGCGCAAAGGCAACTTCTCAGTCACCAGGTTTGGAAGGACAGGCTGCTAGCGATACTGTCTGCTGGACCAACCCGAAGACTGGAAAACTGGTCAGGTACAATGACAATAGCTTTGTCGTTGATACGTTGGGCCATGATGTTCAAGTAAGCGAGTCCGAGCACGAGTGCTGTGATCATGAGCCCAGGAAGAGCCATAGGCGGTGGCAACAGCCAGCAATTGATCGCAAAGCGCTGGCGCAGAGGTTGAAGAAATGGCCCTCGCAGACGTTTGCCTCGCGGACGCACAATGTACTCGATACAATTACATTCGATGGCGAAGAAGCCCCTCCCCAACTCTTGGCAGACCAACAGTGGGTCGACGAGGACATGGTCGCGCAGGATCTTGCCAAGCTCGGGTCTTACGCCAAGTCGACCAGAAATTCATCTTAGCAATGATGCGAGAGGAAGCGCCCACAGGAGCTCTCGTCGTGCTGGTTGATCAGCATGCTGCGGATGAACGAGTCAAGGTCGAACAGCTATATCGCGAGCTGTGCGCTGCCCAGACTGTACCTCTGGCTAAACCCATTCATATCGACATCGACAACAGGGAGCTTGAGTTGCTAGAGTCTGCTCGGCAACGTTTCAGCCGATGGGGTATACTGTATCAGCGGAGTCAGATCTCTGAGACTGTACTCCGTATCACGCATTTGCCACAGCTGATCGCTGAGCGCTGCAGACAGGAGCCCAAGGTACTGATTGACCTCATCCGAGAAGAGGTCTGGGCAGAGCACGATACGAGGCTTCGTTTCGCGACAAGACCGAAGGCATCGCTTCTTGATCAGATCGCGGTTTGCCCAGGTGGACTGATCGAAATGATCAACTCCAGAGCTTGCAGAAGCGCGATCATGTTCAACGATGTGTTGGACATAAAACAGTGCGAGATACTACTGAAAGACCTCTCGAAATGCATTCTACCTTTTCAGTGTGTCCATGGACGACCGAGCGTGACTGTACTGACCAGGCTTGGTTCGTCAGGGTTCGGGACTGCTTTGGATACAAGCAAACCACTATTCAAGGACGCGTTCGAGAATTGGCTATGAGCTCTGGGCAAAGATGATGGATAAGGTAGACTTGGATACTCAAGGCAACCTCTAGTTGACAAAGTCTACTTCAAGTTCGCTTCCCGAATTTGATTTCAATTCATTGCTATCCCACTGAACGCCGTCGTAAGCTAGATGCTGTCAAGACTTCCCACTAAAAAAGCACTACCCGCTCATCAAGCAGGAGCCTTTATCGAAGTCCATGGGAGACCCGCCTGCTTGACCTTGGCTTCCAAGACCTTCAAGAACTTGTTTGTGTCGTCAGATACCGGGTTGATGTCGCTCTCGTCCATCAAATGTCGGTAACGACCGTCCGAGCCTCTACCCACAATGCAGGGGTAGTCGTAATGACTCTTCTCAACGTATTTCTTCAGCTAAGTAAATGTGTCAGTGCTTGGAGAGGCTTCACGGTGGATAAAGGGTTGGCATACGTCAGCTGGGACGTGGTCGTAATGAAGCTGTTGAACTGTGCCGGGAATCAATTTCTTCGCAGCTTGCCACTCTGGCTTCTCGTCCTCCGAGTCTAATGAGCCGCCATGCGTCAAGTCAGAGGCGGCACAGGCGGAGGAGTGCTCGGCGGTGGTGCTTAAACGGCGGAAGCCATAGCCAAGTTTGCCGAGGAAGGAGGTGCTGTTGTTGTAGATAATGAAGAGTTCAAGGTCGGGCATGCTGCTGTCAAATGTGGTATGTAGGTCGGTTGACACGAAGATCTTCGAAGCGATGGACGTGTTGAATTTGTATGAGTATCAAGGGAAGAGCAAAATTGTACCTCATATGTCCACACAAAGTGGGAATGTGGTCAACGACTTACCTCGCGCCACATCATTGCTCGGCACGCTAGAAAAGAGCGCAACTCATTTAGAGATACAGTTGAGGCTGTAAAGCGGAGAGGCTCAGTAGAGGGGAATTGGACATGCACAGCTTTTCTTGGGAAGGCTCATTGGTCAAAATGGTGACCGCGGGAGATCCATCACGAGAGTTGAGTCCCTTGAGCCCCAGTCGGAAGCATTGCCAAGCAGTGGGAGTTTCTTGTCCTTAGGAAGCTTGCGCAATGAGTTCTTGTCGCTCTGGGCTTTTGTCTACATTGAGATCAGGTTTTTCGCGCTCTCTATAAGGTGGGCTTGGTACATATACAAGCAGTGCGACAAGTCCAATGTTGCTTCGCGTAGAACAGATGACACCTCGTCGACTGTTCCGCCCAGGTTCAGGTCATCGTCAAGGGAGGAAAATCGCCGCCTTGGCATACGATTGCCAAGAGCGTTTTCGGGCTACACAGTTTGCTGGAAGGAGGCTGTGCTCGCCCATGAGATGCGTTCTAAGTTGTTTGGGACGTTCATGACGATGGTGCTGCACTCTTACAGAATACCACAGTTGTCTTTGAGTCGGCACAGCCAAGCTTTTCTGCACCACTCGATGGCTTTCACCTAAGTCTATATCTTGTAGGAGTTCATGCCCGCAGATGCCAACACGGATTGGTTTCTGCCATCACAAGATGTGCACACATACGGCTCAGAGACACGTGATAGTACCGCCTACGATTGTCATAACAAGTCCGAGCACAATCCGCAATGACCTGTGCGACTGGGACGACTCTTAGGGCATCACTGTGGGCCAGTCCACGAATCCGTTGATACCTAGAGGCTCGAAGCCCTAGCCAGACAGGCCCCCAGCAATGAGCGTCACAGCAGCATCACTTCACCATCGAATTGACGTTCCTGCAGAGCCTAGCTCATGATGCACCGACAGCGCATCTCCAGGACTATCTTCAGGACTATCCTCAGGAAGAGGATGAACGGTTGTTGATGCTCCGTCTTCGCGCCGGTCGCTATCGCTGCCGCAGATGCTCGATATTTGAGCACACGATTGGGTGCTGATAAGGTTAGTCGGATCCCAGTCTATGCATGTCTAGGCCATCTCGTCCTCTACGACAGAATGGAATCGATAAGGTCGCCACCTGAAGAGCCTCGGAGGTATCTGTTGTCACGCTTGCGCACTTCTCGACGCACCATGAATGCTTCGTTAGAGCATGGCATCATGGATATCGGAACATACAGATCGTCATTTGCAATACCTCATTTTGATCCTGCTGTGTCACATCGCTCCAGCGTGGCCATCGCGTTCGTTGAGAAGCCGGAGGATCCTGGCCCTATTACAAGCAGTGCGTACCTGCATACATGCATGGGTGAGCTCCAGGATCATGATTTCGCCGCCATCGCGGCAAACAGCAGCGACTTGATCAGTCGGAAACATGCCAATGCGAAGCTGGAAGTGACGGGAACAGGTCGTCGTCGTAGCTGGTGTCAGCTGCAAACAAGCTGGGGACGAAGACAATCGTCATAATTCAGCGGACATTTCTTCCGCCCTGCCAAGCGCTTTCGCAGCACATGTTTTTCTCGACTTTCTTGCCGCATGCGAGATTTTCGATATCCACTCACTCCCTCATCGTTATCTGACCGCCTCAACATTCGCGCTTTGTCTCGTTCCAGGCTCAGCTACTGCAGCTCAATACTATCCGCTTTCATGCGCTTACTGCACTGTGCCACCGATGCTGTGGCGTCCCGATCGGCTTTTGCTTCCAGGATCGATCTCTCGGACTCCCCACGTGTAGCTGGCCCTGGCTGGATTGAAATGGACTGATTGTTGCTGCTTTCCCCTGCTGATCGCGCTAGCATGTACCTGCCGTTCACTCGGCCTTCCGCGGGGCACATATACAGCGTTGCATGCTACTGTAAATGAGCAAAATTGCATCTCATTTCTTCTGTGTACTTCCCGACCGCCTCTCTCGGCTCTAATCTAGCACAGTTGAACGGCTTCCAGGCCCAGCATGGCTCCTATAGCGCTCACTCCCCCTCCGGTCGAGGCGAAGAGACCTGGTCTACATCGAGTCGACACTGCCAATCTCGGCACGAAGAGAAAGATAATATGCTTTTCAGGTAGGTGGTATAGACCCTCATGAAAGAACGTAGCCCTGAACATGCCCATAGACTTCGATGGCACGATTTTTCTGCAAGATACCGGGCACCAGCTGTTCGACAACTTCGGCTGCGGGCCTTCACGACGTGCTGAATTGGCCCACGAGCTCGAGTCTGGTACACGCAGCTTCAAAGAAGTCTCAGACGAGCTATATTCCTCGCTTGATGTCCCATTCGATTCTGTCTTCGATGTGATGAAGACAGCACTTGAGATCGACCCGGACTTTGCTACCTTCCACGAGTTCTGCGTTAACAATTCGATTCCTTTCAATGTCATCTCCGCTGGCCTGAAACCAGTTCTTCGCAAAGTTCTCGACCACTTCATTGGGGAGGAAATGTCCTCACATATCCAAATCGTCGCCAACGACGCCCACATCTCGGAAGACAACAAGTGGTCAGCCGGATGGCTTCATCCCGAGACGGAACTCGGCCACGACAAGGCTCAGTCGCTGCAGGACTACAAGTCCACCGCAGCGCTCGAGTCGGAAAACGGCACCATTCCACAGATCATCTTCATCGGCGACGGTGTCTCTGATCTGCCTGCCGCACGGGAGTCTGATGTGCTCTTTGCCCGCCGCGGTCTCAAGCTCGAGGAGTATTGCATAGAAAACAAGCTCGATTACATTCCCTTCGACACTTTCGCGGACATCCAAAAGGAAGTCATCAAGCTTGCCAAGATCGACCAGCAGCGCACACAAGGCAAGGGTCTGCCCGCCAAGTTCAATCCCAGAGCCAATATGTGGCGTCGTGTTAGCAGTAAGGCTGCTGTACCAATCTTCAGTGTCTTCAGCCCGAGTAAGGAGGAGAAGGCATTCATCTGGCCTGAGGCCTTCACGGAGAAAGTCGAGAAGCCGGAGGAGGTGGTGCAGAATGCTCGCGTTGCGGCGCCGACTGCTTGAGGGAATTTCACAGCCAGTCATTGTTTGGGATTCAGTCGTGAAGCGATTGGCGTTACTGAAGCGGCTCATTTGGCGATACTATACATCAATGGACATGAAACGCAGGCGACTTTGGATAATTAGCATAGATGCACCAGCAAGAGGACGACGCAGACAGACTGGACAACAGATCTCCGAAAGTTTGATGGACTAGACCAGAGCTAGACATAGATGTATAGACACAGCTGTTTTGCACACGCATTGATCATCGTAGTCAAAAACGGATTACGTTTCAAGGTGCTGTAGGAGCGCGCATGTGACACGCGCAGCACGAACAACGGCGGATTCGCACAACGCTGCTGCGAGCACCAACAAGATGACTTAAACGTATCGAATGTGTGAAATCGTGGCTATGTAATTATTTCATACAGGTTTATACCGAAGGTTCAGAACAAATGATGGGATACATGTAAAACTGTTCGCCCGGAATTTGGCAACTGGAAGGCGGTCATACAGCACATAAGTCGTCTGCGAAACGAATGTATCATGACTTAGACCACTCTACACGCAAACACTCCGGCGCTGGGATTCAGGATGCTTGGGAGACCCTCGATGTCATGCCGAGTGTCGTTCATCTGCTGACAGGAAACTCGGGTGGGAGTGGTTTTGACGACCTGAGAAGCATTTCGTCGTAGCTTGGAAGGATTATGTCGTTAATCGTGCATTTTGGTCATTGAATGAGCTCATCAAGGCGGATGCCATTGAAGAGGATGATATGTAGTAAGAAACTGCCCTTGCGGGCGACCGTGTGACCAACACCGAATCGACGTGGGAAACGGTATCTGGAGACATCCGCTTTCTCGGACCAGACGAAAGGTAGGAGCTGACATAGGGTGCGATTGAAAGTACACAGGGGCTCCGAAACATTCATGTTCTCAGGTCTCATCAGCCTTGCCTTTGCCCTTCTGGTCAATCACTGTGCTTGCTGATGTGGTACTGCTATCGGTAGAAAGCTTCTTGGCCACATTACTGAGAACATGATGAACTTCTGAACTGGCCAGATTGTGCATGAAGTCGTTCAAGTCGAAGTCGTCGTCGAAAAGCGACTTCTCAGCGTCATCGCCGCCAATGCTGTCAGGCTCCAGGACCTCAGGAATGCGGAGCAGGCCGATAGCGTTCAGATCCTGATTCTGGTGCCCCGTAGTGCCACGAGCCCGATAGAACGCAGGAGGATCGTAAGGACCGAACTCATTCTGGAATGAATCGTCATATGAATGCAACGTGCCAGGCGTGGTGGGCGACTGAACATTGCCTTGATGTTGCCCTAATTCAGAAAAATAGCTCCTATCGTCTGTGAGACCCGGATCCGAAGAAGGTAGGATGTTCCGCGTCGGTGTCGAAAAAGACGGGGATATATAGCGTCGTGGGTCGAACACAGTCTCGTCGGTGAAAATATGTGGCCCTGGCGGGAAATTACTCGGTCCTGGCAGATGACTATCGGCATTGATGAGCGGCTCACCAGGGCGTGGCCCAAGAGTATGGAGTGAAGGCGAATCGGGAGGAGCAACTACCCAGTCACCGTCTGCACAGTAAGATCCAGAGCTTTCGCGCGGAAGCACGTCGGCCTGATCTTTTACAGATAGCATGGCGGGATCGACTGACACGACAATTCCGAACAGCGGCAGGTGTGAGCTCCTGTCGTTGTGTGGTTCGGCTGGTGGGTAGGAATGAAGTGTAGGCGCTTGATCAGAGACCTGTCCGTCATGAAAGTCGGCTGGAATCAGCGTATGCCATGGCATAATCAACGGAGTTCCACTCGTGACGGCAGGCGTTGTTTGATTGCCCGAGTCGTTATCGACTTGCAGCTCAGAATTGTCATCCGTGGTCGTCCCTGCACCATCGTCTGTGCCGGCAGTTGCAACGAACAAGTCTTCATGGGCAGACGGATTAGATAAGTGAGGCCCACCCAGAGGTCGGACTTGTTGAGGATCTTCACCACCTGGTAGAAGAGGTTCGCCTAGCCACGGGTTCAGATCGTTCTGTCGATCAACCAGATGCGAGTAGAGAATAACGCAACAAGCTTGCCATGCTGTTATCTCCGCAGCTTGGCCCTGGGTCTCATTAATGTGAAAGTCGAAGACTCGTCGCCAGAGTGTGTAGGGAATATCGCCGTCCAGATAATGTTGCTTGAAATGACTAGAACGCTTCAATGCACGAAGATATTGCCATCTCATCCGTTCGCCATTCTCATGCGACGCAGGATCGTACTTCTTGCACCAGCAGTCGAAGAAGTCTGTTATCTCGCCTTCTGACTTCTCTTTGCCAACCTTTATTCTAGCTCGAGGCTTGCCTTTCACCTGCCTCGGCAAGAAGCTGAACACACCGAATCCGGTAGCACCGCTTAATGACGGCTTGTGCTGACGTCTCGTGGGTCCAGTGCTCTTCTTGCCTGCTTTGCAAGCACCGCTCGTAGTGGACGAGGTCAGACATCGCAGCACATCGCTGGACAGCAGTAGAGTAGAAGGTACCCGCGGGTTTGCCTTCGCCAAACGGGTTGGCCCGTTTGATTCCTCCTGCTCGATGCTCCAGATGAGTTTAAGGCATTCGTCTTGGCTTCTGCTGCTTGATGTGCATGCGTCTTGCTGCGAGTAGATGTACTCGAAGCGTACGAGTCGACGGAAGTGACCCTGCTCCAGGGCGAGCGATTCAGTGAGCACGGCGCAGGCATGTGCATGCAAGGAAGGGTACGAGCCGTCTGAAGAGCCCTGGTAGGCTAGGGTGACCATCCATCTTATGGCATCGAAAGCAAGGAGAGGTTGCTGATCTTGGTGAATTGGTCGGTGAAGGGAAGCCTTTGGGAGGAGGTGAACGATGTCCTTAGCGGAGATTCCTTCCCAGCGCGTCTGCAACTTCCCCGCGTTATCGATGGCGATCCCAGCAAAAGTGATAAGAGTGTCGTAGCTAACAAAAGCCCGTCGCAAAATCACAACTTGTTCGTGTACTTCATCCAGCATGTTCGTTGTGTTTGCCTAAGAGCGTGGAACTGTTCGCACTGAGAAGCAGAGAGGTCTGCCATGGTGCAGACAGTCAGAGTAGCCAACGCATCCGCACTGGTTAGTGGTCAGGTACTGCAGCCTCTTTCGGGGTAGTCGGATGATGGAGGTGGAGCTCTCCGATGAAGCCTTGAGAAACGCCTTGAGCTGCCGGCTACTGGATTCAAGGCGAGCGGCTCGAGAACTCACCAAGCATTCCGAAGCTGTTTTCATAAGTATACGCGGCTTCAGCGTTGATGAGCTTTGTCCCATGTTGGTCTGTTGCGACATGAGCAGTTGATCGTGTGGGCGCGATCCCCAATGCTCGCAGGCGCCAGGGAAGACTGGGGGCCAAAGCACAGGTCTTCGCAAAGCATCGTCGCTTCGCATCAGATCTCCATCATGAAATATCTGACGACGTTTGAAGAATAGGTCCTCGACCATCTGGCTCACCTAAAATCGCGACTATGGTTCTGAAGACGTCATGACACGCCATCATGACCACAGGCACTGAAGCTTGAGTGCCGATTCACCTTGCAGGCAAAACATGAGCAGAGTAAGTCCTCTCGCAGCTGTCAATTCAGCCATTGATACAGGGCCTCGGGGTAGATGTCTCTTTCAGGGGCAGTCTGAGGTAGTTATACACCGTGACTTTGTCTCCTACCGGAGCGGAGCTGTTGTCTATGCTCGATGGGGCTGATTTCATAAATGTCTCGTGCAGCTCCTGACCAGATTCTGCGGGACCCGCGGTCAGCTACACGGGAATGACCGAAAGTCAGCTTACCACACAGTGATTCGGCTGGTACACAACTTAGCATCTGCTAACACGTACACGTCTTTCACTTCAAGTTCCCTCCAAACAGCGGAAGGCTTGCCAAACAAACGCTCGCCGGCAATTCCGCCGCTCAAGCGATGCATCGACCGTGGCTAAATGATTGCGGACATCTTTGACAACCACTCGCGTGCCAATATATCCGGGACAGGTATGGCTTTCAAAGCAGGCAATTGCCATGCCACTACATACATATAGTGCTTCGGGTCGTCCCTCCTTCTCCTCAAAGCCTCGCGGCGACTGGCCAGGAAACAGGCAACAACCTTGTACGAGCTTGCCAAGTGGCAGCGTTTCCGACCAGCTTTTGACCCAAACTGGCGGTATCAACCAATCGACTGACAGGTCACACTCCTCAAGTTCCGTTCCTGCATCAGACCGACAAGCAAACGGCACATGCACTATAAGAGTGGGTCACATGGTACACGACTGCCGGTCTTAGACCGTTTCACCGCTTGCTGTCTCCGCTCATAGGTGCATTTCTCATCAGGGTCTTTGCTAGGGCCTGCCTCACTTTACCATATCTACAGCTCCTTTCCTAACTCCCCAGAGCTATGTTGTTACTGTGAGATGCTGACTTCATGGGCGGACGTCTCACGCGATAAGCTCAAACTGGTCCAGGCCATTTCCCCAAGCCTCCACCACCAGCTTCAAACACCTTTGCTGCCTTCAAGACATCCAAGTCTTTCCATCTCTTTCCAATGATTTGCATACCAACTGGCAACCACCCTCTGCCTCCCTCGCTCATGCCCCACCCACAAGGCACACTCAGGCCTGGATGACCCGTCGCATTGAACGGACAAGTATTATTAGTGCTTCCGACGGCAAGCTTCATTTTATCCATGACGCTGCTCCCTCCTTCCTCTTCTTTCCTCAGATCTGGGTGTGGTGGCGCTACCGACACGCCAGTTGGTGTAACGAGGATATCATACTCTTCAAGCGCCTTGTCGTAGGCCGCCCGAAGCTGGAAGACGTGCCGATGCGCTTTGCCCTGCACTTCAGGACCATATTTCTCGGTCAGGAATGTTTGTGAGAAGATGATGTTGATGACAGCGGGATTATAGCGACTGAGGAGTTCAAACATTTCCTGGTCCAGTGGCCACTTAGGGGCGAAATGAGGCAGATTGTGCGTGAGTATGTCAGGCACCTTGCCTTGCGCGGTGAGACTCGCCATGTGGTTCCTGCTCGCCGCTGTCCAGATTGCGGGACCCAGAAGGTGCATGGGAACAGAGACTCGCTCAACCTGGGCACCCGCTGCGGCGAAGTGCTTCATCGCAGCGTCCTCGACAACACGTGCCACTTCCGGAACTGTACCAGGGATCGATAGTGATTCTGTGATGATGCCAACTTTCATGCCCTTTCCAACCTGACTTTTATCCTTGCCTTCCGCGAACTTCGCCAGCTCTTCATGATACTGCAGCACGTTCTCGCGCAACGGACACTCGGCCCCTTGCCGCCCGTCCAGACCATCATACCCAGCCAACGCAGTCAACAGCAGTGCTACATCATCAACATTCTGTGCCATCGGCCCTGCATGATCGATCATCGGATGCAATCCGGCACAGCCTGTATACGGCACCAGTCCATGCGTTGCTTCAGGCCATACACTCCAGTGAAGCTGCTCGGCATCCGGATCGAGCCTGCCTGATCTCCGCCAATCTGCATGTCTACGTCAGGACCAGCATTTTCTAGACCAGTAACACCGCGCTCGCGTGCGGCGCGCAGCGACAAGGCGCATGCGCCGCCCGAAGTGCTGCCGCCGGTATTGAAGTTTCGTAGGTAGGGGTTGTGTACGGCGCCATTGGCGGAAGTGTAGCTCAAGGGTGTGAGGGAGTAATTCTCGCAGGTGGTGATCCCAGTGATGGTCCCACCTGCTTCCAGGACCCGTTTCGCGACGCTAGAATCGATGGAAGAGATCGGGTACTCGCCGTTGACGGCAGAAGCCATTGTATCGGTGAACATGCCACAGGTGTAAGGAATCCCGCCCACGGACATGTTGTCCTTAACCGCGATGGTCTTTCCTTCCAGCAATCGGCTTGTTGGATTGGTTGCTCGCAGCTCCGTAATGAGTCGCCAGGCATTGTGTGTGTTGGTCGAAGGGTCGGGCTTGTGGTACTGTCGCGTCTGAGCAGCATCAGATTGTGAAGTTGAGGCGGCTCCATTGATGGTAGGCACGGGTATAAGTCGTGGATCAATGTAGTCTGGCAGGTCCTGGACGGCTTGAGCTGTCACGTCGGCGGCTTGTAGGACGGCAAGGTATGCCTCTTGTGATGTCGGGGATGTTATCGTGACGTTGTTCTTGGCAGCAACATCGTGAAGCACATCAAGTGTGGCGGAAGACCTGTGGGTTGGAGATCTGTCAGCGCCCGAGCACACGCAACTGGTGGGCGTGTCGTGCGATGAGTAATGGCATGCTCAGGAAGGAAGTTGTACTGACTTGCTGTCACCAGCGAGAGACACAATCGACATCTTAAGTCAGCGACGTATGGTAGGTCGGGAAGGCGGACGACAAGTAAGCTGGAAGCCTCTACAGATCTCGATTTCTCTACGAGACCTCCGCGTCTGAGCCGGCAAGAACGTGCGTGCGATTTGTTGAACTTTCGTCCAGTCGATCACGAAGGTGGGATATGTCAAGCGACGTCGGGTACGCTGATATCCGCCTAATTGGGAGCAATGTCGTACTTCTCCGCTGGACCACGAGTTCGGAGGAAAGCTAAAGCATATCGCAACGACTCATACGCCCTGAGCATGACCTCTGTTCACCCGGTCATCGCCGAGCCGCATTTCTCGGTATGCGCACTGTCGAGAAACGCTTCAATACAGAGGTTGCCTTTTGGGTCGAGTATTTGGTAGCGCATTCTCTGTCCGTCTTCTGTGATCTCGCGTCGAATATTCAAGTGTGTCAGGCGCGAGCTTGGATCGCACCACGCGAGTTCCATAACTGCTGGGTCCAAGGTCGTTCCGAGCCAATTGACGGGCATCTGTTGATGAAAGACAACCTCTACTCTATCAACTTTTTCGGTAGATTCAGCTGGTCTATCTTCAGGAAAGGCAGTCCTTATGGCATGAACAGCTCGCGCAAGAATGTGATTACCGTACGCTGATGAAAGCCCGGCTCGTCGAAAACATTCATAGTCGCGATACAAATCGCCCCAATCAGAACGATTGTCCACTGTGAGCCAGGCCAGATACACACCTCCCTTGAACCAGCCTACTTCGGCGCGCTTGTTAGAGGCGTACGATGTCTGCATTTGACAGCCTTTCCAGTCGACCCTGGTGAGGATGGTATGAGTTTGCCGAAAGACTTCGGTGCCCTTTCCGGTTTCCCCTGCTCGAGTCACCCATATGCTGAGATCAACATCAATCTCAATTCCTTTCTCGACCACTCTATACAACCGGTTAAATGCAGCCGTGACAGTTGCTGCCACGGAGGACAGACCCAGGACATGGTCGACCAGTCCCCTAGCGAGGTTCGGATCTCGCAGTTCGTGGGTGTTCCGGATGCCGATCGAGGTAGCGTGGGTTATATGACATCGTGATTGTACAAGCAAGACGCTGATTACTGGTTCGATCATGGCCGAGAGAAACAAGCACAGTAATACAGGATTGTCTGCGAAGCTCCATAGATCCGCAGGTCTGCCGCTTGAATCGTTGCTCATCGAATGCTGACCGTGCCGGCCACCAGTCCTTGCTTGGTAGTAGCGCTTCAGATCCTCCACGCCAAGTCGCAATGGAAAGATGAACGTAGTCTTGGGTAGAACATGTAGCTTCTGTCGTCGATCTTCCTGTATGGTTTGCCAGCCATCACAGTCCGCAAGCTCGGCTAGTGTCTCGGTGCTCAAATTTTTCCTTGCGGGCGTATCTGCGAAGAATGAATTTATCGCTCTCGCTTTTGTCTGTAAGTCTTCGTCTAAAACACGCAGATCGGACGAGGTGAATTCATTTGGAGATGAATTGACCTTCCATTCTGCTGGCTCTCCTTTTGGCAGCATGATCAATCGATGAAGGTTGCGGCGGCGGCGGGCATGTACCAACCGCAAATTCTGAATAATGATAAGTAACGCGAATAATGTCGCTGTAGCGGCGTGATGTACCTTCCATACATTCCACAGAATCAGACCGAGGATATATAACGCAAAGAGTCCCGCCGGGTCGGCGTAAAACATGTTGATATCGACACTTCACCAAGTCCCGCTCAAAAGCCGGATGGTAGATGCTCGTTGAAGATGTGATCAATGACTTGGGATGTTCCTAGTGTAAGTACACATCTGATGACACGAAGCAATGAACACAGCCAGGGACAATTTTATAGATGGCATACAAATTTTGGAAGACGTTACCCTGTGGCATATCGAACGCCGTTTCTGACCTGCTGCAAGGGGCCGCAAACATCTCATCAGCTGATGCTGTCTGCGATGAATCTGCCTTGCTGCCTGGTGCATAGCTAAGCTTGGACGCAATACGGTTGAGTCGCCTTCGACCAGTGCCGGGCGCGAGACACCGAAAGAATGTTGAAACAGTAGTTTAATGGACAGTGTGCGGCGTTCATTACGCAGCGCGCACGACTGCATGTCTGCTGTAATCGTGCTGCCTCGCGTGTGGTCAAAGAAGGAGCGAATTCATCTTGACCCGCCAAACCGTGTCTGTTGCTTCACTGACTCGCATGACGAACAGGGAGGGAGGGTTTCCATGACTCGTGCACCATGGCAATCTTTCCTACCGCGGGCTCAGAGCTTCAGACGTAAGGACCATGAAATTTTGAGAGAGTAGCACGCGCACTGCTACCTGCACGACGCGTATGCCACTTTGAGGGGTCACTGCATGATGTAGATTGTTCTTTACAACGAGCGCAACGCTCCCTAACAACGCGATCGCACCACGCATGACGAAAAGTACAATGGGCCCGTCTTATGAGCCCAAAGAGCCGCCCGCAAGAAAGCATACAATCGCGCGGAAGCCTGTCGCGACAACACCTTCTCGATATGACCCACCGCCGCTACGGTCTTTACCCAGGCACAGCCCGACTCTCGTCTCTCGAATACGTACCCGATGGTCCTTCATGAGCAAGCGTCTACGTGTACTGGTCGTTTTTGGTGTCGTTGTTGTTCTTGCTCTCATTCTGGGGCTCGCTATAGGACTGGGGACGCGATCTAAAACCCAGAATCTTCCGCTCCCTGGCGGCAATGGAGGTCCATTCTCGGGCGAGCTCACGTACTACGATCCAGGCCTCGGATCCTGTGGCGTCACCTCGAGCTCGTCCCAGAACATTGTTGCAGTGGCGCACTCACTCTACGATGCCGCTCAAACGGGCTCAGATCCCAACCAGAACCCGCTCTGCGGCAGGAAGATACGTGCAAAACGAGTGAAGGAAGGCAGCGGGGAGAGGAGCGTCGATCTTACAGTAGTCGATCGATGTACAGGCTGCGCACCGAAGGACATTGATGTGAGTTTGTCAGTCTTCAAGCAGCTGGCAGATCCGGATCTTGGCAGAGTCGATGTGACATGGAATTGGCTGTGACTGCGCAATTGTCTACCGAAATCAATATCTACGGTCATTATCCCACACACAGCTATCGCAGGCGGCCTCACTACGACTCAAACAGCGTTGCGTGACTCGCGTTGACTCGGGCTTCACGACTCGCTTGGCAGACCCAAGTTAGACATCAACACGTCGCTCTTGGAAGCTCCTCAGCTCGCCTGAGCCAAGTATCTGAACGTCTTGCGAAGACGGCAGTAACACCAGCTGGACCCGTAAGTACACGTCAGTTCTTTTTGTGGCAATTGGAGCTTTGTAATGCTGAGAACTTCGCGATAAAAGCCCCAGGTGCGCGTGTCGAGGTACCATCGCAACTAAGATATCTCGTGAAAGAATCGATTCTCCACAACGGGCGAGCGAAAGTCCTTGCGCATCAAGACACGGAAGTAGCTAGCGGAGTCGCGGCCACCTTGCGCCAGCAACACCGTCACAACGTCCAATTCCGCCAAATTGAATGAAAGAGCTCGCAATCAGAACCCGCAAGCAGCTCGGGCGCAGATCCAGAAGCTTGGGTGACTTGCCTCTCAACGTACTGAAGGACCCAGCAAGCTTGAAACACGGGAAGTGGTCACTTCAGCCACGACCTTGGATGTAAAGAACCTCTCACGGTCAAACAAAGCAATTCAGCGGCCGACTTGGCAGAGACGAGTGAACGTCGTGAGAATGGCGGTTTGGCTAGTATTTACGAGGGCGGCCATGTTGCAGCTGCCCGCACTCAATAAAGCACCGGGCAAGAGAGGACAAATATCGGTGAAACAAGGTGCTCCATCGAAGGACGGGCAACAGCGATTGTTAAAGTGATGACCACCCTGCTTCCTACAGCACAGCGCGCCTGTGGCAAGAGCATTGTGCAAGTCCAATATCTCCCAACTTGGTCAGTGGTGCGGCTAGTGCCTCAGTCCCGGGGCCGCAGGTTTTCATTTCTCGTAACCTTGGAATCCTTGCTCACAGATACGGTACGCTCCAGCCAAGACCAGTCTGAATTCTTTTCATAGCACGTGACCACGTCATCAAATAATGCTGACCAAGTGTAGGCTGGTAGACTGTATACTGTGCTACACCTCAAATCACAATGAAACAGCACTTTACCTTCGCGGTCTTCTAATGCTCGAAAATCGACAAGAGGAACTCTGTCAATTTAAGCTATTTTTGATCAACAGCAAAGCATTGCTTGAGTAGGATTGCGTGCCTCGTGATCCCAATAGAAATGCTTGGTGGGCGGCCTAGTCGCATCTAACTTTGGACCCCGATCCTGAAGGATTCACGCCACACCAGCTTCGACGAATTAACTCTGATGTGCACAGTCCACTACCTCATAAGGCAATTCAGAAGGTCCTTGCTGTGAAACTCTGTGCCTGACTGCTTGCACTACCATTGGATTTGTCTTGTGCTGGACTCGTGTTGAGTGGAGGCTCCCAAAAGCCGAAGGATGCACGCTACACAATCTGGAACGTGCCGCCAGACAGACCTTGCCTTCCGAAGGCCAAACGTACCAACGGGTGGCAGATCATCTGTGAGATACAAATGCCAGAATGTCCCAGCTTCATACTGCCTGGTCGTCGTCGTTATTAGCTCTGCATTACACGAAGATAGTGGTCTCGAATTTGCGACTCAAAAGCGTCTGCCGGCATGAAGCTTTCGCATATCATCAGCAGAGGCTCGGTCTCTGAACCGACAGAGTACTACACTCTCCGCAAGCACACACCTTGGGTTGCTTCGCCGCTCGAGAAAATCCCAGGTAGCCAAGGGACAGAGACTCCACCGACTCAGACTGAAGGTGCGTACTTTCTACGTTGGATTTCATGTTGAGCTGGACTATGGAGCGCACTTGTACAGACAGGGTCTATCATGTCACGAGACCTTCAGGACTGTTCACCAAGAGTCTGTGTCGCCTTGTCGACCATGCTAGGGTGACAAGATGGAGCTCAGCCCATGTTTCAGTTCTCGCGTGCTGGACTGTGTTGGTCATCATGAACACCTTAGCTCATTCTCTGACAATAAGCAGGCAAACACACCGATGGACAGCACCACGGTCTCCACTTCCACCACCAACATGACCCCGATACACCCCATTTCAAGCACCATCATGAGTCGAGTACGGTCGAGCTCTTCTACGATCTCTTCTTTGTTGCCAATCTTGCGACGTTCACTGCCAATCACGAGATCACCGACGCGAAAAGTCTCAAGAACTATGTTGGTTTCTTCACGATCTTATGGTTCACATGGCTACAGACCTCGCTCTTCGACGTTCGCTTCGCGACTGACTCGGCCCTGAACCGTCTGTGCAAGGCTGTCTCATTTGGTGTGATGACGGGCTTTGCCATCACAGGAGCTATCTATGACACAGCCGATGTAGGCGAAAATCTCAAGGCTTTTAAGGCGCTTGCTCTCATCCTCATGGTCTCACGCCTTGCACTTGTGGCGCAGTATGGTCTGGTTCTTTGGTACGTCAAGGAGTACCGACGCACGCATATACCAATACTTGCCACGATGGCCACGCTTCTGGTCGCTGCGTTTATCTACCTTGGCACCTTCTGGGGCTTCAAGGAGGGCCTTGCCGGCGATAGTTTTCCCATCCAACATTCCGGCGAGTACACCTACGTCGCTTACTACGTCGTCGCCGTCTTCGAGGCATTCTCGGTCATAGTGATTTCCTGCATCTGGCGAATCGTCTCTTTCAAGCACACCCATCTGGTCGAACGCATTGGACTCCTCACGCTTATCATCATGGGCGAGGGCATTATTGGTATGACCAAGTCCGTTAGCAAGATCATTCAGAACAGCAGCGCTATCTCATCTCGCGATATCGGTATCATCATCTCAGCAGTGCTGCTCATCTACTTTATCTGGGTTCTCTACTTCGATCAAATCGAGAACGACCGATTCGGGACAATCCGTCAACAAGTCTGGGCACTCCTGCACTTCCCGCTTCACGTTGCAATACTTCTTACCGTGGAAGGCTCAACTGCATTGATCATATGGAATATCATCTGTCAGATTGATGACAAGTGGTGGGCGTATGAGAACATTTTCTTGCCAGTCGACGACAACAATAATTACGATTTCGCCAAGTTCGAATCCGCCGAGGCCGTGGTCGAATACATGAACAAGTCGATCGAGACTATCTCCACGTACTTCAAGCCCGGAACACTTGACGAGTACATGAATTACAACACAACCGAGGGGTTCGAAATGATCACAGATCCCGAGCTGAAATTCGACTCTCCTGATTGGGTTGGCAACGCCAGCAACGTCATTTACGAGATCTTTATCGGCGTCGAGAATGCGTTCTTTTCCAGTTTCCAGATCGAAGCACCTGAGCGCAGCAATAGCCAGGGCAGTGCCGCCTCGAATGAAAGCGCTGCCGATGCCGAGTTTGACGAGTCTGTCAATGAGAACAGTGCAATCTACAACATCTTCGTCACAGTCTACGAATACTTCCCGATCGCGGCTGGCGTATTCCTCATCATCCTGGCAATTCTGTTTTGGTTCGGCAAGACCAAGAAAACCCGTGGCGAATGGGGCAGCATCGGGGTACGCGCGTTCTTTGGCAGCGGACTCACCTTGATGGCACTCGGACCATACTTCGGGCCTCAGTCGTCGTCGGACGCGTTCTTCTACGGCCCATGGGCTATTCCAGTCGTTATGCTAACGTTCTTCGTGGTTATCGTCCTGGACAACGCATTGGTCTGGTGGTGGAACAATACAGTCGAGAGGAGGAACAGCGCCGGTGGGACTAGAGGCGAGCCGGTGGTACTGAAGACAAGCAATCACGCGAGAGGAGACAGCAGTGAGGGAAGCGTTGTCTAGTGCGCAGCGATATTCAGCGTCTCATCAGCTAACAGCGGTGTTTGATGACATGACACTCAATTGAAACCATAAAGGTCGGCATGAACCGACTCTTTCATCATCATATTATACGTACTTACTTGTGCTGGGCTCCCACCTCGTTGGCAGCCAAAGTGTGAGTCGGATCGCTTGCAGTAATATATTTGCTCGTCCCTCGGCCGGGGACATGTCAACCGGTCCGGGCTAAGGCCCACGGTAAAGCATGCCAAGTCAAGGGCGTCAAAAGAATCGTTTACGACCAATTGAAAGAGATCCTTAACACAAACATATAAACTCCATTTCGGTCCTGCTCATTTCGCTCAGTCTCGACATCTGCCAACAGTTGCAATCAGCAACATCAGTACCCTCCTGTACAGTGCCATCTGGCCGACAGCATCATGGATCACATCCACGACAACGATAACAGCACCAATACCTTAGTCGCACCTCTGTGATTGTGGTGCCAGTATTTTTGACAGCCTCGTCGCAGGCCTGCCAGGACTGTACGCAGACGCAACCCGCTATTTCGAGACAGGCTCTGTTAGATCCTCGCTTTTCTCCACAGCAGAAGCAGAGGACTGATCTCCCTTGAACGCAAACCCTGGATGGGCAGGGATCAAACAATAAGCAGCGCATACCACCATGCTGTCAAGATAATCAGTGGGACGAGCCTTCGTTCCGTAAGATGGGCGTATACGTACACTGACTCGAGGGCGATGAAAAGTGGCTCATCTCGCAAGGCTTCACTGTCTCTCGAGTAGCCCTCACTCAGCTCATAGACACGGTAAGAGCATCGAATCATGATGAAGATGAGTGCTGCAGCAAGCGCAAGGCAGAAGATCTTGATTCGCCCTGTCAACGCAGCTCCACGCCAGACAGATCGGCTCCGGATCGCGAAGTCGATTACCAACAGTGAGAACAATACTAGTGTAGCAACTTGCAGCGCCTGGAACCCCTGTCAGCGGATTTCAATGCTTACAGTATCTGCAGGGAAGACTTACGAGACCGGCGAGAGCAATGTTGACACCGGACTCGTCCCCGCCGTTCGAGGAAGCCGATTTGGCGCCACCAGCAGCCTGTAAGGCCAGGGAGATGACATCGGAGACGATGAAAATCCAGATGTACCACTTCGGTGCGAGCCGAGAATAGTGCTTGCCAAAATGAATGACTCTTCGGGCGCCCTGTCAGCAGATTGTTGCGCGGCTCTTAGAGGTAGGTCGACTCACAGTCGAGACAGCAGAACATAAATGGCACCTGAAAAGAATACTGGTCCAATCGTGATGAGCACAATCTGCATGATGAACCCGGCGTCGTCCCAGGGGTTCTTCCAGTACAGGATCCTCCCAACATATCCGATAATCTCGCAGAAACAGCCAAGGATCATACAGCCCATAAACCACCACGACCGATAGCGGATGCCGAGCCCGAGTTGGACTATCAGACAGATAGCGTAAAGCGCGATGAGTGCACCGCTGGCTCCCAAGGACGGCCGATAACCGTACGTGGACAACTCGAGAGGACAGGTAGAGACGGTGCAGTTGGCATCGTCGCCATTGGCAATGTATACAGCGCCGGCCCCATTGGTATAATACAGGGTATCGTTGATCCTGGAGACCGACATAGTTGTGACTTCTGGTGGCTGAACGTCAGATTGGCGCGGAACCGACGGGGCCCAAAGGTATAGTACGGTGCAAAGAGCTCCTCAATGGAAGGGCGGACAGGAACCTGTGCCCTAGGGGGCCTACCCATCCTAAGTACTCGGTTGATATGGTCGAGTCTGACATGCACGATCGACCGAACATGGGAATTGTCGTATAGGCGAAAACACCGACATTAAGCGCCAGAACTTAGACTGATGCGTATCAACATCAATCTCCTCGAATCTCAACCCACGACTACAGTACACTCAATGACTTGGACAATCTAAGGCGCTATCTGGCTCGACTAGTCTCCATATATTAAACCTTCGCAAAAGGGCCCAAGAAAAGCACGTTACTAAGTCAAAAGTCGGTGCCTTTTGGGGCCAAACATTTACAGAGCACTATCGCTCACGAGATCTAGATGCTATCTCCGAGATGCATTCTCGAACACGGGATCGATTGGTTAGATTGCTGGTCTTAGATCGGTGGCCATCTCGCCCGATGGCTCCGGCGTAGGCAAGGAAGGCGTTCACTGGCTCCTTGATCGGGCGCCCCGTGCTACGGTGCGGCGAGCCCACAAGCAGGTGTTACACGAGACACGCCTGTCCGGATGGGAACATCATCATGATGTCTGCAGCACTTGTGAGATCCCCGAGCGAGCAAGGTGTTCGGAGCAAATACAACATGCTTGATGTCTGTGCCGTTACTGCTGCCTCTCAATCCATATCCGCTCGAAGGACCACAACCAATGCCAACGAGTCCATGCACACTACCCGCATCAGCGAAGCGCTACACAAGCAAAACTCAGCATAGGCAAGCTCATACTGAACGGTTCCACAATTTGTCCCTCTAGCTGTCTCAACGCCATCCACGGTTCAGGAAGCCAATCTGCTACGCACGCGTGTGTCAAGGGGCCTTACTCGTATCCTGTAGACCAGGTGAAAATTGGGAAGACCGGTCCCAAAGACAACGAGGTCTCAGGGCGATAAGGCGACAATTATGCTAACATCTGCCAAGACCACCGTCCGCTCCATGGCCTAAGCGAGATCAGTCCATTGGTGGGCGGGTCTGAGATTCGCAAAGCGGTCCTGATTAAGTTTGAGCACTGTACATCAATGGCGGTGGAGATAAATCGTGCGTACGATGTACGAATATGCTCACAGACCCGACAGACACAGATACTCAGGTACAACATACAGTCGACTGGCGATTGGCTAGTCACCTGTCAAAGCATCAGGCCGGCAGCAGTCTTGCTGGCTAATGCATGGCGACTACTACATGTGTATACCCACTTGACCTAGGAAAGGCTGTCGTTACGCTCGAATAGTCGATGAGTTTGCGACATTGACTCTGGTCGACAAGATGAGGATCGTAAATGGATCTGGTGTTTGAGCTCTCGGCGAATAATCCCCTGGCGTCTGTGGTCTTATATGCTATGGTCTGTGTCATACGCAGCTGCTTGCCGTCACGTAGTCTCCAGAATTCTCGACTGGTTCAGCCGAATTGTCACCATCTCCTGTACTTGCAGCCAGACCTTATGAGCTGCTGTGTTACATGCCAGATCCAGCCACAAAAATCGGGCGAGTACTTGGTATATCTCATCCCAAGATGAGCACTGAGAGAGCCCAGCTGTTCTCCGACTTCGCTCGAACTCCTGGTTGGCGAGTTGAGATGCGAACCACTCCTTCTGAGGCACGTCCGAAGCACCAAGAGCTCCAAGTATACAAGCCCAGGTGTAGATATCCTGGTGAGAGTCGCTGGTTGATGCCTTAATTCCCACGTTCTCCAATGCGGCTTTGAGGCGCCCAACGACTATCTGCACTGGCTCCGGATTGCTCACTGGAAACGTCACTGCCAGAGCGAATAAAAGCGCAGCACTCTTGATGACTGCGCCCAGGCGATTATCCGATGATGGCTGGTCCAGGTCACCGTTTTCTGTAGGGAAGAGAGCGGACATTAGTTGCAGTTGGACCAACACACGATGCAGCCCCAATCTGGCGAGGTTGTGGTCGTCGTGTGCTTCCCGACAGTATTGATCGAGCAGGGTGGTGTATGCGTATAGATCGACCAGAGCCTCAATGACGTTTGGTGACAAGGCGCATTCTGGCAGTGATATGGATTTGCCAAAAGCCTCGAAAGAGATTTCGATGCCCGCAACACCAAAAGCATTGTGCCTGTTCTCAATCTTCCGCAGCTCTCGATACCTCTGACAAAGCGGCAGTGACGGGGCGCTCAACTTCAGCGATGCCTGAATCGCGTCTGCCACGTGGATTTGGTAGTTGTGAAATTCCATACTGGGCAGATCCTGGCCGCCTCTGGACTCTACCACGTATAGAAGCGCCTTCCAGTGCGCATCAAGGAGTGGACGACGACTGTAGACGTTGAGCCATAAGAGATCCTGCAGAGGTGGCGTGAAAGAATGCGTGGCCTTCGGCGGGGATGCCACAATGCTTTCGGGTGTTCCAAGAGCCATGATCGCTATCAGATGCCAATTCTCGTCAAGATCACCCTTCTCATCGATTTCGCGCGATAAAAGCTGTACAGCACGCTGTTGGTGCATGAGTGAGGATCTGTCGATTCTACCTTCCTGCCGTAGCGCGTTCATGTGCAGTGCCGCAGCCCACATCAGACTGTGAAACACGTAGGGGTGCTCCAGAATATTCATTAGCCACGAGCCATTGACTGTGTGACCACCGGGGCGAAAGCCTGGCCAGTAGACTCGGTAGGAGTGATCAAGCAATTCTCTGGTAGTGTGGTCTAAGAAAGGATGGAGTCGAGCTCGATAGCATTGGTGGCTGTAAATCCCTCTAGAACGTTGCTCGGGACCATGGCAGGGAAAGTGAGGTTTGATGATCGTACGGAGAGCATTGACTCTCGTGCCTGTAACAAGTGCATCCTGCGTTCGGCCTGCATCACCTGTGCTGTGACCATCAGAGGCGCACTTGCAGAGACGGAGGATCCAAGCGGTTCTTGATAGCTAGCACTGCTGCACTCACCAGCTATCCGCGAAGTACCAGCCGTAGAGCCTTCATAATTTGAGCGCAGGAGACAGCTTCGGGATCTGGTATCGGCAGGTTCGATGGGAATGGATTGCTGTGAGCGACCGTCCTGATCGAAGGCAACGTCGCGAAACTGCATTTGGCGTACACCAGGGCATGCTATTTTCCTTTTCAAACAATTGCGGCATGATGGGCGCCCGAGATCGCATTTAATGCGCCTGGTTCGGCAAACCAGACATCCTTTCGATGCGCCATGATTAACCATTACTTTTAGCTGAATGTACTTGAAGTGATGACTCGCATTGACGACTGCTTTGTTACTGCTGTTTGCTGCCTCCTGCGACTGGAACTATGAGCGTTGGGCTGGCCATGATGACTGCGGCATCTCGTGTCTATATATCGATCCAACAGAGCCGCTCCCAGGCGGCCATGTTACCGCGGGAAACCTGTCGTTAAAAACGATCTCCGCTGTCCTCCAAGGACAATGGCTCCGACATCTTGGTTCGCTCGGTCTCGACATCACTGCCACGATCTGGTTCAGCGCGTCAAAATCGATTCACGAGGGTCGAATACAAGTACATCGGAAATGCTAGACTACGAGGAAGGTTGTTCGTATGCCTTAGATGAGGCGCAGCTTGGCACAACCTTGTTGCCTAGCTGTCGATCGACGTTGAAGACGTGACGTTTATAGGCCACCACCCCGTCGATTCTCGCGCCCTACGGCCGTTATGGACCCCTATTTCAGACCAAAGTCCCCCACACAGCGCATCTTGGCTACCGAATCAAGCTACCTACCTACCTAGGTAGGTACGCTGTAGCACGACTCTTGTTCGTTCGAGCATTAACGAGCATCAGAGCATTTCGTGGTACCAGAAACTTTGCCCGGCCTCGCATGCCTTCGCACGTTGACTGCCAACCAATATTAGAACGGATGTGGCTAAGCGCCTGATACGCCTATCCCAACGGCACCAGTAGCGTCACCCAAATCCTCCTGATCAGAAGCAGTACTATGCCACGACATCTTTCGGTAAGTCCGTACTGATGCTTCCTGTAGCTGCCCAGAAATTCTATTCGAAGCGCCGGCTGCGCAGTACTTGCCTACCTGGGTACTGCAGCCTCCTGGCCAAGGCTGATCACGATGCTCAACTCCTTCGATCAGCCAGATTCTACCATGGTTTGTACTTTTGTTCTCAGGAGAGGCCGCTTGGACACAATCACTTCATGTTCGCCAATAGCAACTTGACCTCTTCCTCGGCCCCCTCCGCTAACGCATGCTTTGCTTTGAACTCCGGAGCCCATCCAATCTTCTGCCCGTTACGCGCCTGGAACGTACACATGCCACCCACTTGCACGCCCACAAAACTCGGCTCGCACTGCAACGCCTTCGCCATCTCCTCGAGGATCTTCTCGTCGGCGAGAACAACCTCATCCGTATCGATGACTCCAGCTTTGAGGAGATGTTTGGCCATGGACCGATAGAGGTCGATCCATTTCACGACGCCAGGGGACGCGAGATAATAGCCTTGTTTTCCTGATGGTAGATTGGAACCGGAGAGGATCGCGGAGAGGATGAATAGGTAGAGACTCGCGGTGTCTACCACGTGGCAAACTGGCCATGACTATTTGACAACATTAGTGATCGGTCTCAGACTACACTCGAAGAAGCAAGGGGAAGACTGCCAAGCACAGTCAGAGGACACTTACCGGCTCTCCCTCGTCAACAGCATATACCCGCCTCAAAGCTTTCGCGCACTGTACGATCGCCTTGGTCTGGATCGAGATCGGGTTTCCGAAGCCTTCTCCTCGCCCATAAACAATGCACGGCGCAAAGATATATGACTTCACGCCATACTTCTCGCAAAGCTCGATCACCGTGTTGTTTGTGTCCACGGGCACCTGCATCTTGTCCAACGGCGCCTTCGACTTCTTCTGGATTTCATACAGTTCCGGATCGTCGTCATGCAACGGCCGATCTATTGGTGTGCCGGTATGCGATGAGAAGATCTTCGCTCCGGTCGTATGCAGAAAATGCACATCGCCACCGACCAACGACTTGACCTTTCCCAGGGCCTCGATCAATGGTCTCTGGCCCTTGTCCGAGAACGCATCGATCAAATAGAACACCACACTGATACCTTTCTCGCGCAGCGTTCGTTCTGCCTCATCGATATTGAGATAGTCGAACATGATTGGCTCGATGCCACCGCCGTCTTGGTGTTTCCCGGCCTTCGACGAGGCCGCCACCCACTTGTTCAGCGAGTCAGCCTGAACATCGTTGCGAACAAGGCAGTAGATCTTGTTGTAGGCTGACCGAGAAAGGATTGCTTTGGTGCCGTGGGGATTGAGTAGCTGCGAGAGGATGGTGCCGCCAAGGTAGCCAGAGGCGCCGGTGAGGAGTATCGAGGGCGGCATCTTTTGGCTCTAATGAGTTGTCCTGCTCTCGAGCCTACCGCGCAGTATACTTAGTGAAGCCCTTCCTCCGTGTGAGTCGTCCGTGTTATGCAACAAGTGTTTGTCCTAAAGTTCAAGCTTCACCTATGCCTCGCAATCTATAGTCCTCTGCTGGGGGATGCTTTCGATCGGGTCCATGCGTATTAGTAATGGCTATCAGGAGGCCTGGAACTTAGGATGTGCTTCATATCTTTAACATCCCATCACAAATCGGCAGCATGCCAGTGGCTTCTCGGCTTTGGTCCGACCTATGGACGACATCGGCAGTGCCGCGTCCAATGACGACGACAAAGTCTAAATGTTCCCCAAGTTGGAGAACATTGTAGAGCGTACTGGCGGACGCGCTAGCACCATATCCGTACGTGTAGCCAGGTAATCCTGTGCGAGATGGTGATCAGATGTGTGACTTCATTTGTTCGCACTGCCTCGGCGATCTTGCATATCACTCAACATATCCAAAGGCGTCAATTGCTTAGGCTGGTGAGTGCGAATGTTGGGGAGTCCGCGTCAGTGGCGATAGCAGACGTCCTTCAGGTCTATGCCGACGTCTAAGACACTGAGCTGCTAATGCTGCATGCCTGCCGCCGTGGCGATTGACCCTGGTCCGTAGCTGCAGGTCACTAACGTGATCGTCATGCCAGCCCCATGTTCTGAAGTCGCAGAAACTTGTTGCAAAGATGCGTACCGGCCCGCGGCAAGTCATTTCAGCGAATTGGGTCCAGAAAGCGCAAAGAGAACTCTTACACACGCTTAGTCCGGTCTTCCGATGTATGAAGCCCTCGCCTGTACAAAATGCAGTATATACAGCCCTCAGCCACCCATCAACTCCCAGAATATGTATACATCTCAGCACCACAACACATTACCGCTTCTCGACCAACAAGAAATGCATCGCTATGTACGCAATGATGATGAACGCACCACCAAACACACCAAGTCCAATCACGTCACTCCACATCGCCAGGTTGTCGAAGCCGAAGGCCGACAGGATTGAGGCTCCTGGGACTTCGATGTCGAGGCCATAGCGGTGGTCTTTGAGGCGCAGCTTGGCAACTTCGTTGACAATGAGGCCCTCGTAGCCGTAGTGGAAAATTGACAGCTGTAGTGAACGTCATTAGGTACCTTTCATGGCAACTGAGGGGCGGAAAACTTACCATCTGCAACCACTGCGCAGCAGCTTGAACCGTATCGTGGTTGAGATTCAGCAACAGTCCAGCAAACAGCAGACTAAACAGCATCACCAAGCTGCCGATCAGGTTCGCGACAGCTGTGTCGCGGAACACGATGCCGATGAAGAGGCAGATCGCCGCCGCAGCGAGGTTGAAGAGGACCAGAATCAATATAAACGTGAAGAAGGTGCCCCATTTCGGCAACAGGCCAGACATGGGATAGACGATCATGCCCATGATGATCGGAGGAATCAGACGCAGCGGAACCATGTCAAAGATGACTTTCGCAGCGAAGTAAGTGATAGGAGAGTAGTAGCCGTTTGCCCGCTCGCGGACGAAGATGGCACGCTCAGAGCTGAATGTGTTGAGCGACGTGAGGGTGCTGAAGCCGAAGAGTGCCAGCAGGAAGAAGAAGAGTCCTAACCGATTCTGAAAGCCTCCAATGTCGTCTGAGAGACCGTAAAATAGCCATCCTGATAGGACTGCCAGCAGAATGGCCACTGCATAGTGCGTCAACATGAGCATGGGATTCCGGTACAGATTGCGCCATGTCCGCCGTGACAAAATCAAGAACTGGCGCGGCCACGAAATGCGCATGAAGCCCTTGATCGATCCAGTCACAGGCTGGAAGTTCTCGTCCGTTGCTTGGCCGTTAGCAGAGGAAGCACTGTGTAGTGAGGTCATGATCTCGTTGTGGATAGACTGCGCAACATCGGACGACTTGAAACTCGAGACCAAGATGTCCAGGTCGGTGTTGGCGTCGGCCGGCAGATTATCTGGGTCTTCCATGATCTGGGGCGGATTTGTACTGTCGCGTTTGGCTAAGCGCAACCAGCTTCGTGCACTTCTGTTAGAGGGCAGCAAGCCATCATTGTCCTCATCATCGGTTCTGGGCGTGGGAGGTGTTTGATCATTGTCAATGGATTTCTTTCGCGTGAACAAAGCGCGATCCTGCTTCTGTTTCAGGGATATGCGTCTGGTGCCCTTAGGTCGGATTGACGGTGTGTCCATGCTGACATTGGAAATACTGGCGACGGATTTGACTGCCCGAGTGCTACTTGACTCGGTCCTCATGCCATCACCAGTGATATCGCGCTCGCTAAAATCTGGCTGGCCCTGCTCGAGTACTGGCGATCGTGGCATGCTTGCGTGCATCGTCAAGTCTACGAGATAGTCTGCGATGTTGAAGCCTGGCGGACATGTGTAGCTATCGAATCGAAGTAGGCCTGGCACGTTGAGAACGGCCCCGAATAAACAGTTCGACCCTTGGCCAGCAGAATCAATTGGTCGAACAGTGCGACAATGTTCGACCTCGGTTGGTGTATAGTGAAGATGACCGTCCGGTTGTAGGTCTTCGCCAAAGTGACGAGGCACTCCACAACGTTGAAGGCATTGTAAGCATCGAGCCCGCTGGTGGGTTCGTCCAAGAAGAGAATCGAGGGCGATGTGACAAGCTCGCAAGCAATGCCAACGCGCCTCTTCTCGCCGCCAGAGATACCACGCCCTTTGCCTTCTTCGGAGCCAATCATCTGATCCTTGATGTGATAGATGCCAAGCTGCTGCATGACCTCTATTGCACGCTGCTGCTTGACGAGCAAGCCCATGTCTGCAGGCAATCTCAGCAGAGCACTGGTCAGAATGGTTTCATGTACAGTGAGCGTGGGCATCAGCGTATCTTCTTGATCAACGTAGCCGACGACGTTGCGATACTCATTGTCAAGAGCCTTCTCTCCGTTGATGAACATCGAGCCCATGACATGTCCACGCTTGTTCTTGCGTGCCAGAATATCCAGAAATGTGGATTTTCCAGCACCCGACGCGCCCATGATGGCCATGATCTGCCCAGGCTGAGCAATTCCAGAGATACCTGTCAGGATTTGCTTTCCCTTCAAGTTGTAGGAGACATCTTCAAACTGCAGCGCCATAGGCTTGTGGTCGACCATCAGGCGTGCCGCATCGTCTTCCATGCCTTCGCCGAGTCGGATAGCACCCCATTTCTTGTAGGCAGCTCTTCGGGCGAAATACCACGAAATAAGCACAATAGCGATGACCAACAGGGCACAACCGGCGATGATGCTGGCAATCAATGGGCTGTTGATCTCCTTGATCGGTCGAGTGTATCCAGGGACCTCACTCTCGTACAGACACTCACCCGATCTACAGGCAAGTGCGATGTACTCATCACCAAAGATCTGCGAGATGAGGTCGTTCATAGCGGGCTCTTCGAATCTGCTGCCGTCCCTGGAGCTGCCGGCATATGTATGCTGCTGAATGAGAGATGCCGGTCCCGCAATGCTTTCTTCAAGGAACTCGCCAATATCAACAGAGCCATCTTCACCACAAAGGAAGCGACCTGGGACGCATGAGCACTTGATGTTCTCGCACTCATATTTTGTAACATTCTTGAGATCCGTGTCCTGTACCGACCACTGACAAGTGTCCAGTGCGCAGTAGAACGACTCCTTCTCATTGACCCAGAATTGAAAGTTGCAGGTGCGGGAGTCATCGTTGCAGGAAAAGGTAACCTCTGCAGTCCGCGGATCGATCTGGTCGAGGATGGCCTTGTTGGTGACGTTGCACATCTGGAAGTTCTCATGAACCACGACACCCTGCTTGTAGCAGACGCCGCCAGTGCCCAGCGGCATCAGCGCGTCACAGGCGCGGTTCTCGGTGCAGACATTACAATTGACACCCTCCCAGCCGTCCTTGCAATCGCATTTGTCGCCCTCTCGAGGTGATCTGTTCTTGCCATCGGCAAGCGCACCGCATAGTGGCTCGGCGCAGTCCTCTCCGCCGAAGCCAGGTGGACAAGCACACTTTCCATTAGTGCTGCTGCAGTTGCCGTATTGTAAACACTTAAATTCTTCGTAGTGGCAGTCGAAGCAGCGCGGACAAGGTGGACATCCGTCGGGTCGATCATCGAATATGCCATATAGCGGTGCCTGGAGCGAAGCGGGACTCGTGCCGTTACTGAACGCCGTTGCCACACCGCAGAAGCCGGCACCGAGGAGGAGAAGCAAGAGGAGACGATGCATGGTAGGAGGTTGGGAGGAGATCAAGAAGCTGTATTTGACCGCATGAGAAGATGAGCCTGCTGGCCAGCAAGACCTCTTGAAAAATGTGTGAGAGAGCCGCAAGCTTTGAGTGTCAGACGTGCACAGCAGACTCAATCAATACAATAGTCCGCTTTCAAGTAGGCAGCAGGTTAAGGTGATGGTCGCAGTGCTGCAGTGGTGGGGAGCTCTTGCATCTGACCACTGGAAGCCCCAAATGGGGTTGCCACGGCTTGGAAGTTGAACTCCGCAGCATTTCGGGAGCACATCCCGTGGGCAAACCAACGGCATGGCCGCTGCCTTCGCGATCAATGACGGCGAGATCAGTCGACCATAGAAAAGCTCGATACGATAAACATCGTATCTGATGTACAGCTTCCGAGCAGCTATACTTGAAGGACGCGCCCTTCCGGACACGGCTCTACACGCATAATTCGGTACAATTTTTTTAATGACTATTAACTCTCCTTCGACCGCTGACTACTTAGGTAAGTCGATGCTGAGGTGAACTCCACGTTCGAAAATGCGTCAGCCGAACATGACATTGTAGCTGCCACAAACCACACAGCCATCTCGCATCTTTCTAGACTGTCTAGCGTGCCATCATGGTCAAGATACCTCCCTTCGAGGTCGCGGCATGGTTCGACGACCATGCTCATGATGCCCCGCACGACCTTGCTGGGACTGCCTCCGCGACACTGTCCATAAAGGATCTCATCGAAATCTCGGAACATAGCGAGAAGACACGAGAAGCGCTCGACTTCAATCTAATCAATTTAAACTACAACAGTCCTATGAGAGGCGGTCATCAATTGAGAGACAACTTAGCTGCTCTATACTCTGCCCGCTCACAAGGCGTGACAAGAGATGACATCCTTACATGCAATGCCGGTATCGACGCGAACAACATTGTTCTCACCGCTCTGCTCGGGCCCGGCGATCATGTAGTCTGCCAATATCCGACCTACCAACAGCTGTATGATGTTCCCCGCTCGCAGGGCGTCGAGGTCTCTCTCTGGAAGACCGACCCATCGAAGAAGTGGAAATTGGACATCGAGGAGCTGAAGACCATGATCAAAGACAATACAAGGATGATCATCATCAACGTACCAAATAACCCGAGCGGGACAATCATCCCGAAATCTCAGCTCGAGGAGATCATTGAACTTGCTCAAGAAAAGGGCATAATCGTTTTCTGCGACGAAGCTTTTCGACCACTGTTCCACGGGATTTTGCCGTCGGACGATGACTTCCCTAATTCTGCAGTGAACATGGGCTATAAAAAGGTCGTGGTGTCTGGTACCATGTCCAAAGCATATGGACTGCCAGGCATACGAGCCGGGTGGATCGTTTCGCGCGATCCCCATATCATTGCAGAATGCTTCAAGATGCGCTACTATACAACAACGACTGTCTCGCAATTGAACGAAGCGGTTGCGGCAGAGGCATTGAGCGAACGTTGTATCCACGCCTTGCTGGCACGGAACATCCAGTACTGCAAGCAGAACGTCGAGGCTTGGCAGAATTTCATTGATGAGCACGCATGGGCATGCTCGTGGGTGAAGCCGGTGGCAGGAACAACCGCGATGGTCAGATTCCACAAGATGGGCAAGCCGGTCGATGATGCCAAATTCTGTTTGGCGCTGCAGGAGAAAGCTGGGGTCTGCCTCATTCCTGGCAGCAAGTGCTTTGGAGATGGAGAACACTTCAAAGGCTATGTACGCACCGGAGTAGGACTTGATCCCAAACAAGTCAAAGCAGGACTCGCTGCCTTGGCAAAGTTCATGGAGGATGAATTCGCCGACGTAGCTGTTGCGGCCAAGTGATTCAATGTCGAGCAACAAAATATCGCTTCCAAGTGAAGTGGATCAGAGATGCCTTTCATCGCGTTCGTAGAAGTAACAAGATGGGTTGTGCCGAACGCAGATATCATGCTTCACATCCCCGTGCCAGACGCCAGATCGCTTGAGCCCCAGAAATGGGGAGGATTTGGACGGCTGCCACAAGGCGGAATGATTCATCCGCTACACACTAGGCTTTCATCATCTGCGGAAATCTGTCAGTACATGTTGCTTCGCGAGACACGGGAATGGGCCAACTCACTTGTTCAAAACTTGGAAGGATGAGGGAAGGAAGAGAAGACGAGATCCAGAGACTGTTGGTTATAATTTTTGGCAGCGATGCGGGCTACGGTGGACAACACGGCCAGATCGACAATGGTCGTCGCTAAGCTTCAAATATATGTGCAGGTTGAGCATCAGCGTGCCTGCCATACGGCTCAGTCATCTAGCCCACTTCGTCTGTTATGCACCGGTCCTTGAGGCCCAGGAAGCTCGTCGCATCGCTCGGGACCCGACGCTGTCGGACATGTTGCCTCATAGATCGTCCACACCTGGCGGTTCACCGCGCAACATTCACCACGCGCACAGCTCGTTTGTCGGCACATGATGAGGGAAGAGCCAGCCTTGAAGAGCTCGCGTGGGATACTCAACGAAAAATACACAATGTGCGCGGATACACGGGCTGGCACGCGCTTGGGGCCCAGAAGCATCAGCGATTCGAAAAGGGCCCACCGCCGCACAACAGGCTATACCACTTTCCAGGCTACGTAACATCGGTACGACGTGGTTCAGAAAGCGTCAGCTTCTGCACCGTCGTCGACCCTTTGATGAGCTACTCCATCCAGGCAGTGTTCGAGCCGGGGACTGAGTCTTCTCCCGAGCCCGACGACAACGGTACAGGGTCGCCACTCTCACAAGACCAAAAGCACACCGAGCGAATGAAAGAACTGAGCAACATCCGTCCGCATACACCTGTATCGCTCGCTGGGTATCTCAGGCAACGCAAATATCCTCAGAAGGTCCAGAAGGTTGCGGTACCTGATCCATATGTTGGGCAGGTCGAATACATCAATGACTACGAACTTGTCGTTGAGCAGTTCCAGCCGTTGAACACAGTGCCACAAGGCCTGGTCGCGAAGCATGGCTTTGATTTTGGCCCCGAGCAGAGACATCTGCATTTCAGAACTGACCACAGACTGCGCGATAACCTGCGTCAACGATCCCGAGCTTTGGCGCTCTTCAGAAAGGTCTTATTTGTTCTCGGATTTGACGAGATAGAGACCCCGTTGCTTTTCAAGTCCACATCAGAGGGCGCCAGAGAATTCATTGTACCGACCAGATCCAAAGGCATGGCTTATGCTTTGCCACAAAGTCCTCAGCAATACAAGCAGTTACTTATGGCATCTGGCGTCGTGAGGTACTTCCAATTCGCAAAGTGCTTCCGCGACGAAGATCTTCGAAGCGACAGGCAGCCCGAATTCACACAATTGGACCTTGAGATGGCCTTTAGCGGTCCGGCCCAGGTGCGAAACGTCATCACGGTACTTATCAACAGAATCGCCGAGAGCTGGAACCTTACCTGGCCACTGGACCACCCTCCCATACGCCGCCCGTACGCAGATGGGGAGGGACGAGACGATAGCACTGACGAAGGGATCAGCGACGACACCAATGGAAACCCGAGAACCATCAAGCACAAAGATGCAGCCAAAGGCAACGCTCGCAAAACAAACAGGACCGATAATGAAGACCGATTGCCGTTGTTGGGTAAGCCGACGCACAACATACCATCCCTATCCTATGATGAGGCTATGTGCTATCATGGCAGTGACAAACCAGACTTGAGAATAAAGGGCACAATCCACAGAGTCGAAGACTGGATACCGCAAAGTCTGAAGGGTATGATGACTTCTTTGCAAGAGCCTATCGTGGAGGCCTTCGCCCTGCGTCTGAAGCACCCGAGAGCCGCCAAAGGCACTGGTGGACCAGAAGTTTCGGAGGAATTTATCCGTGACTTTATGGATTCACCCGCAGGTCTGAGATACAGCCAGAATCCAGACGGGATGCCTGGCATAGCGGTCATAAATCCTCGGAAACCACTTGAGGGCCTAGCGGCGTTCGGCCACGAGGCTGCGGAGAAATTCGTTGAGGCGTTGCATCTCAGGGCTGGCGACATTCTGGTACTCCAAAGCAGGCCAAATGCCCGCGTGCGTGGCGGCTCAACTATATTGGGAGATCTACGGAAAGATCTTTTCCATGCTGCAATAGCAGCCGATGTTCACGAAGTCGACAAAAATATCATCGCTCCTTTGTGGGTAGACAATTTCCCGCTATTCACGCCGCGTCGGATGGTGATGAGTCTCCAAGCGGCCTGTGCTCCACACATCATCCATTCACGTCGCCAGTTCCGGGTCAGGATCTCGACAAACTTGCAACCGCCCCGTTGGACGTCGTTGGCGATCATTTCGATCTTGTCATCAATGGCATCGAGGTTGGAGGTGGCTCAAGGCGTATTCACCAAGCCAGTGCGCAAGAATATATTCTTCGCGACATTCTCAAGCTGCCGGAAGGAAAAATCAACGAGTTTAGCCATCTTCTGAAGGCACTGGGTGATGGCTGTCCGCCTCATACTGGATTCGCCTTTGGTTTCGATCGCCTGATGACAATACTGACCAGGACGGCTACCATTCGAGATGTTATCGCATTCCCGAAGAGCGGTAGCGGTGAGGACCGGTTCGTTGGATCACCATCGCCCATGACGAGGGAGCAGCTGGAGACCTACCATCTCTCTGTTGCGCCAGACTCTTCAGCAACAGAAGTGACAGCGGAGCCTACAGCAGGCTCAGACATCAAGATCTCTCAAAAGGCATGAAGAACATAGATGATACCCCGCATTAACTAAGCATGCAAGAATTGCAGGCATTGCTGTACCATGTATAAAAGTTGCTTCTATTGAAGCCCTCAATGTTGAGCAAGGAAAAGAACGGATCACTTCAGTACAAATCACGCGTTGCGCTTCTTCCAGGAAGTAGTTGTTTTTGCTCATCCTGTTGACTGTAAGCTGCCGTGGAAATCGGATTGTGTATTGTGGTGACGGTGCACATGTGCTTTCACTTTGAGGCTGAGCGCTTTATTGATGTGTGCTTCACCTGAATATCGTGCCAAGGATTTCGCGTCGTACCTAGGTGCGCGGTTAGTCGATGTCCTTACAACCCTTGAATCCTCCCTACCTTTGCATAAACGTCCGCACACACTGCGACCTCAAGCTCTTGCTCTGTCTACACTATGGAGCAATTACAGAAACTCGTCCTCAATCCTCTCCAGCCTGTTATCCTTCCTATCACCACGAATCTTCCGGCGCCCGCCCAGAATGCTCTCTCGACCCTTTTAGGCGCAACCTGCCATAGAACCCTTGTCCTCAACCTCGATGTCCTCACCCACCCAGAATGCCTCTCGCTAGCCATCTCGAAAGCGCTCGGAATCGCGATCATCACCGCCGCCTCGGTAGTCAAGATCCCACAGATCATCAAACTCGCGCGCTCGCAGTCCGCTGAAGGACTTTCGTTCCCCAGCTACGTCCTTGAGACCGCAAGTTTCCTGATCAATCTAGCGTACAACGTGCGCAGCGGCTTTCCGTTCAGCACGTATGGCGAGGTGTCGCTGATTCTTGTGCAAGATGTCATTATCAGCGTGTTGATCCTGTGGTACTCGGGCAAAGCTACTCAGGCGGGCGCGTTTGTGGCTGCAGTGGGAAGCGCGGTGTATGCGCTGCTGGGGACCGACATTGTCAGTCAGAGCCAGATGACCAGTCTGCAGGCCGGTGGAGGATTGCTGAGCATCGCAAGCAAGCTGCCGCAAATCTACACTGTGTGGCAGCAAGGCGGTACTGGTCAGCTATCGGCATTCGCGGTCTTCAACTATCTAGCTGGGAGTCTGAGCCGAATCTTCACTACGCTGCAGGAGGTGGACGATAAGTTGATTTTGTATGGCTTCATTGCGGGCTTCACGCTGAATGCTGTGTTGGCGGCGCAGATGGTGTACTACTGGAATAGTCCTACTACAGCTGGACATGGCAAGGAGGTTGGAGTCAAGAAGCAGGCTGTCCTTCAAAAGGGGACCGCAGGGATGGCTACGGAGGAGAAAATCAAAGGTCTGGGCACTGCAACAGGCTCGTCGCCTGCTCGGCCTACCAGCGGAAGAAGACGTGGTTGACAGCCGCGAGTTGCGCAACTCAGTAGCCCGTGAGCTCCGGACGATGAGTCTTTCGATTTCATAACAATGGCAGTTGCCTCTTAGATACAGATCGCATCCACTTGCCTACATATGCTCCGGTAACAGGCCGTCACTGCCGTTGCTGCCAGTCACTCTGACGCCATGCGGTCACACGCAATTTGGATCTCATCTAGGTGGGCACGAAGCATACAGAATCTCTTCCTCAGCTCATCTCATTTCTACTACGTAGGCCCATATCTCCAATAATTTGTCGAGTGCTTTCCGAGAATTGAACGACTGTGGAAGACTCCATCGCTCGTGGGAGCAGAAAACGCCTGGGTTCCAGGGGCTTGTTGCAGACACCCCACATCCCTGTGGGTGTTCTTCAGACTTCGATGGTCTGTTCGCTACTTGAGCTACTGCTGCCACTGTTTCAGACGCCCCAGACGTTCGGAGTCGAACAGCGCTCTGGAGAGCATCATATGGGGAACAACGCCATTGTCATCACACGAATACAATACCTCTGAGCAATTGACACGACCAGTGTTGAAGCTGACACGATGAATCAACGGCAGCTGACCCGGTCTCCGCTCCTCCCTGCTCATACACTTCTTTCCACACTGGTCCTTCTGAGATCCTCTGCGGATACTTGAAAAGTGCCGGCGGCCTCCATTAATACCAAGCTAAGAGCTAGGATCCATCCTGCCGGAGAGCGAGCAGGCGATGCTACCAGAAAATGCTCCTCTTGAAGACCATTCAATCTCAATTGATCGACATCGAGATGTCTTCGAACATGAGCCCACAGCGTGCACAGCGTACGCGGCTTCGCTGCTGCAATATTGCCCGTGATTGATGGTAATGTAAGTTTCCACGAAGGTAGGCTGAAATCGATCCCGGCTTCAGCGATTGACCAGGAGACCGAACCTGAAGCATTAGCGAGATCTCTTCCTGTATCCTTGTCTCGTGGGCTTATAGCTCCCAGCTATCGCTAGACCTCGTCTTCTGGACTTCGAAGAATGTGCTCACCGTTGACAACAAGACCATGTTTCGTTCGTTCATGAAAGTACCTGCACCGGTTTGTGTCCTCGCTACTTATGCCCTACGACGACCACTAACCAGCAGACAGATTTCGTCAAGTCCTACTGAACCCCAAAATCGACAGACATCGCGGCTGCTCCGCCTGCCGACCCAGGTTCTGGACCTCATCTTTGACCAACTCGATGTCCTCGATCGTTCAACTCTCGCCCTGAGCTGCCGCAAACTACTACTGTTCTCCGAGAAGAACGAACATCTCGACTACATCATTAGCGAGCCACCAAGCGTCTACCGCCTCGAGCACTTCTTTCGTCGTCTAAGTCGCGGCTGGATCCCGTTGTCACTACGCTACTGTCCTGACTGCGGGCGATTCCGCTCTATAGATTCAAACCATTGGCGCCACGTCTCGGAGAAATACACGCGCGAGTCTGTTGGGCGCGTTGCAGAAATCTGGCGACTGAGACGCGAGGATGGCTGGCTACGATATTGGATTGAGCGCTGGTGCATCGCAGATGGACAGAACAGCACGGCTACGGCATTGAGACATGCGGATACAACGGAGCTGTTGTGTCCGAAGTGTGCGGTTGTTAATCCGGACACGAATGAGTGGCGGTTAAATAGGCTGGCGGCGAGGAATGAGAGGCACGCGAATCGTAAGAGAGTGGTCAGTCCGGGTATGAATTCACCCTATCTGGGAGTATTGAGTTCGCAGAAGAGCACTCCAGATTTGCGGGACCGGTCGAGAGGCAGGTCGCCGTTGCTGGAAAGGAGGCAGCTTGCGGCAAGAGTGTCGGGTAGGGATGGTGTTGGTGCTGCTGGTTTGGGAATCCAGACTTGGTCGTGAGGGTCTGCGCGAAGCCGTGGCCGGTCACCACATCCTGGGGGATACACGAAGTGCCTAGTAAGTGAGCATCAAAACGTTGTTCGCTACATCGGCTACGCCTCAGCCTGATGTTCTGAAACCTTTGTGAAGAACAGGTCCAAAATTCTTGGGAACTGCTTGGAGTGAATCTACTCTATCGCCACAGACATCGATGTCTGGCCTCTGGTGATTCCTTCTGGTTACTCAACGGACAGGCGGAATGAAGACGATGTTGCCTGCGCCATCCAGAATCTACTATCGCAGACATAGTCTCGGAAAAGCATAGACATTGCGCGCACTCAGTCACCAGGCATCTCAGATGTTCCAGCATGGCCTCACGCACACGTTCCGTCACGTCCGCGACATTGTCTACTTTCCGGTTCTGTTGAGGAGCCATCTAAACGAACCAGCCTTGAGTCCAGGACAGATGAATCGCTGCCAGTCTGAGCCATGTCGCGGGCATTCTGGCTGGAAAATGGTCTCGACTTGTGCTTTCTTTGTTTCATGTCTCGGAGGACTGCAACATCGGTCTCTATCCGAGTCTACAGCCTGCCCAGGTGTGCATTCAGACAAGGTGTCGACAGTGAGTTTTGCAGGCGTTTCCCTAAGACATGTCCAAACATGGTCAAGATGTCTAGCAGCAGATTTGCATGCCTGTATCGTCTCTACACCATGGCGCTCGACGTTATAAGAGAACAGCTTTTGTTTCCTGGATCTTGAGAATTCCCCAATGCACACTCAACACACAATTCCACTTCACGACAACTTCTCATACCCAGCACCAGAAGGCTCATCAGCAACGTCAATTAAGCACGCCCCATCTCGTCATAGTTGACATCCGTGCTCGCCTTTCGCAACTTGGTCCAATCATCTTGCTTATCGAACACCACCGTCATGCCTGACAAGCGCATCCAGCAACAGCAGACTGCAGATGCTCGTTCGGGCGTCCATGATGCCGCAGCCCACGCTCGGTGTCTTTTCAACCAGGAGTACCCCAATGGCAGCGAAGACTACTGGCTCCAATCCCCGGGCACTGGTCTCAATGCAATCATCACCGCCATGAGCCACAATGCACAGTTCAAACACTATCAGCAACCGGACGTGGACGCCCTCAAACAGGTTGCAAGCACAGTCATCAGCCCGAGAGGAGCGGACCATAACGTTACCAATATTGAGACATCTGCTGTCGCCGCTGACGGTGAAGATTACAAGCCTGCCGACCTAGCACACATATTCTACCTGTGGAATGCTCCAGAAGGTTTCGATCTGCGCCTGGGGATCTTCGTCGAAGACGACAATCGCCCACGAATCTACCTGGAGCCAGAAGGAGATCGTTTGTCCCGCTATCATTCCGGAAACATGATTTGGATATTCCAGCATAGGACCCAGCCGACCCATAACGGGATTTCATTGGTGAAGAGAGAGCGATCTCAGGGCTATGCAGCCATCATGTCTTGCACCATCGGCGTTGGCTTACACGGTCCATCACGTCGGCCGGCGGCAGATGGTGGTGGTGACGGTCCACGAGATGACGATGGTGGTCCATGTGCTGACAGCAACAAGCGCACTGAGTCTGCACGCCCTGAACCCACAGGCAAGAAGAACAATAAAGGTCGTCGACACCCGGCAACGCGTCCATCATCACAGCTACAGGCCATGCACAAGATTCTACACGGCTCCATCAATCAACATAAGCGTGGCATCTCCGAGCAGAAGCCGTTTCCGATGCTCCATCAAATCATCGGCACTGATCGAGTCATCAAATCCACTGCGAGAATGAAGAAGACGATGACCATGGTCGCAGACAAGCAGCAGCTCTTCCTGAAGAAGTCCTGCGGTTTCATCCTTGTCTGGTGAGACGACCTTACGAAGACCGCGCATCTCACGGCTCATTACGTGTTCGTTGAGTACGAGGATACACGTCGCCCTAAAGTTACAAGTCTTGTAAGGGAGGTACATCATACGGAGCGAAAACATTTAGGGATGACAATATAGACTGACGGATGGCGGGGTTGCGAGCTCTGAGAAAGCCGCTATGGGTGGTGAATCTGAATTGGTGGTGATAGAGCTTCTAGTTGGGAAGGAACAAGCTGTCGTAGCACGCAGAATCGAGAACATGTACAACATCAATGTTTACTGCGTGAATTGCCGGGAAGCAATATAAATGCGAATACCAACCCTCCAGATGCTCGAACTTGTACTTGCCGGGTAAACTTTGCCTCTTTCTTTTCCTAACGTTCATTGTCCAGTGGAATCGCTTAGTGTAACGCATAGCTGCACAGTGATAACGGCGTGCAGATCGTCGTAGCGGCATACGCATGGTCGTAATGGCATACGCGTTGATAGTGCTCCAGTCTGGGCCTACGCAAGAGCGCCGACATGATGACAGGGCGTGTAGCCAGCAAAGTGTTCTGTCGCGTCGCTAACATGATGAAATTGTAAGTCGTGCTCGCAGCGAAGATGAGCAAATGCCTCAACGCTGACTGGATGGTCTTTTGTGAGAGTTTTGCTTCGTTGGTGATTGCCGTATACGGAATATGTGAGCGAAGGGTGGCCTGGACGTCGAAATCGCCCTCGCCTTCTGCCTACCTTCTTCGTAAGATGAATATGTGTATATATAGGGCACCTGCCCTCACTCCGAAGTATCTGTTGAAGCAAAGCTCCAATACGTTACTTGAACGCAGCACAAAGTCAGGAAGAGACGCACTTATCCTGTAACAAGATCCACTGTATCGAGGCACAAATCCACCTGGGCAGTTATTACTCTCCAAACAACCGACTTCTTCGTCCAAATGGAGCCCTTCACCAGCTCAGCCAGCAATGGCAGTGAGATCTTCATCTGCAGTAGCCCGTACTGCCCTGGCGGTCGTTGATCACACTCAATTCCGACACATGGAACTAGTAGAGCCTCGGTCATGGCAGCCTCCAACAGCTGAGAACGACGTGCTGGGCACGTGAAGCCCAACGCAACGATTGGCAATACATGTTAATCTGGCTCAAGACGGAGGGATGGGACGGGAACAATGGAAGGTCCTTTCGAAACCTGTGCCTGCTCAGACGCGTGGATTCTTGCTTGGTACAGTGGAACACAGAAGTCGTCACTAATAATGTGAGCCTGTGAATGTTGTACAGCAGTCGACATTACGCATACTGTCGCATCGTCATATGGCCTGGTGAGCATCTCGCTCAGACATAGTATGTGGGGCATAGACTGGCAGGAATCCTCGTCGAGCTTACATGGAATGGCCGGACCATGGCTGTGGCATTCTGGTTCCTTCTTACCTGGATTGAGCCTTCCGCATCGCTCCCAAGGAGTGTCTGGATCATCAATGTCTCGCCCAGACGAGATAAGGGCGGACTAGGGATGGGAGATAATGGATAGAGCGTCGAGGGTCCGAACGTCCACGATCAAGTCACAGATATGGCCTGCGCTTGGTCTCGGCGGCGGTGCTCGGCTGGCCACAAGTGACCAGACATCATGACTAGTAGTTGTACTTCAATTGTCGTTACAGTAATGGGCCAGGACAATGTTCGCATGAGCCTCTGTGTTAAGCAGTATACTTCCCTCAAGGGCCGCCCCGACTGTGTCGAGGGATTGATAAAGGCAAACTCAAGATTACTCAAATTTTCTTGACCCATTCGTAGTCGCCGACCCTAGGCGTCAGAGTTCCGGCGTGGAGACAAGCGGACGTCAAGCCGATATTGACGTCGACATCTCCGGTCCAGCAGTTTTCTTCGACGTTGATTGTTGGAAACACTTGTCAAGTCATTGTTTAGGATTGCGGACGCGTCAAGGCCCCTCAACTGTCAAACGCGACCGAGTGGTGGAGATAGCAGGCGGGGCGGGACATCGCGACCTTGAATTCGGCTGCATGTGCCTTGATATCATAGCTGCAGAAACGAACAATGGAAACAGCAAGCGATGCTGCATGCCCTGCCGGACGGCGGAGTAATGCTGGATCTTTGTTGTGGCTAAGATCTCAGGAGAATTGGCGGTAGTGGCGGATGTCAGCTACATTTGCTGCAAGGAGTTTTTTTGCTGCCGTAGTCTGCAGTGGTCTTGCTGCTGCTAATGATGCTCTCTGATAGTCAGTGGAGCTGGCATGTGCTACATCGTCACCTATACCGACTTCATATCTTGATCGTGAGAGCGGAGAAAGAAGTCGTGTGTCGAAGTTTCTGCGCCTCTAGTTCTCTGTCTCCAGCCACATCCTGCAGCAGGGCAACTCCTGGCGCAAGAGTAGCCCGCAGATTTGTTGGAGATACCTAAGGAACTGGGAAAAACTTTGTCCTTCTTTGGCGGATGTCCGTTGCCGACTCGCGTCCAGCAGGTTGCCAACACAGAGGTTATTGTGTCATCGACTGTGGGAAGCACGAGCGCGAACCATATGAGCTGGTGCAATGAAATAAATGCACCATCAAACGATAGGCAAAAGCTTCCGCCACAACAAGACGAGCCAGAACAGGCGCGGAGCAGGGCCGGTGGAGATTGATATCTCAGGGCAAAGCACGTTCGGCGCCAGCAATTAAACCAAAAACGCGTGCAGACGCGACTTGCTCCTCAGCGTGATCTCGGCTCAAGGCAGAGGCTGAGACTCGTTGGTGGGCCACATCAGCCCAAGAAGGCCATGGCCGAACTTGAATTCACGTGAGATCCCTCTACGAGCCATCCATCCTGGCTGTTGTTCTGACTTGTCGGTGTGTCGTTACACGTCTGCGTTACACACCGGCCAGACAGAAGCTGCAGACGATAGTCTTCGAAACGTTCTGGATAGACGCATATGGACATCTCGAAGAAGTTCTATACGCTTCGGTAGACCCTCGTAATTGACTAAATTCGGGGCACACAGGGTCAAATCCGAATAGGTGATGGGCAAAAAGCAACTCCTGCAGATCTGTCGGTGTCTCACAGACAGATTTCCGGGGCAAGGGCATGCTCCAATGGCATCATTTTCCACGCGAACCATCGGCTCGTCATTCTGGTGCCCTGATGTTGAAACATACAGCTATTGCAACATGTGCCTGTAGTCGACGATGGCTTGTATGCTGGCTGCGTTCTAGAAGCACGGTCACACCAAGCTCGACCATATAGTCGTTTGTCCCGTTCGATTGCACTCTAGGCTGGTGAAATTGTGAAGACTGCTGTCAGCTTAGATCAAACGACATGACTGCAGCTGTCAGTTCTGTATTGACCGAGCTACTCTGCAGGTGCCCAGTGCTCAGGCCTGTGACTACCAGGCCTGTGCAAGCCTGCATCGCCTGAACGTTCTGATACGAGCCTGGAGCCAAGAGCACAGATCTGCATCCTGCGGACCGGAGGTTAGCTAAGGGCCAGCTGCACCTGTACGACTGATTCGTTACATGGCTCGTGTGACGTGCTCGACACGCACAATCTGATATCGAAATGGCTGGGAGAACGCTGAGTGTTAGGTTTGATGCCGATGTTCCAGCTCTCCACAGTGCGAGGGGCGCCGTCATGCTGATAACGAGTCAAGGGCTCGAGAGGCGGCAGAGGTAGCATAGTCTGTAGCAAAAACAGGGACTCGACAAGCACCAGATCCAATCGAACGCGAAGAACGCGCTTTTCGGTAGGGCCAGGTACCCATGCGTGAAAAAGCGTAAATAAAAGTAGAGCGTACCTGAGGTAAGCCGAAGGGGAAAGTGTGCGAATTGAGGTCACCACTGACCCGTTGGTGGGCTGCGAGTTGCCCGCCAGCGAAACCATCTTCGGTCAGAGGTCTCCAGACTGCAGGTTTGAGCTGCAATCGGGACTTCGTTCCTGGAGCATGCTGCATGTGTAGCAGATTGCACAAGATGACCAGCGATGTGGTGGAATGTCTGCCTCAAGATATCTGAAGGTGAACAATAATCGTAGCAGAAGCGTCGTGCAGATGAAACCCTGATATGGGCATGACAGGCGTCGAGGCGTACCTAGAAGATTGGGAACCAGGCAATCCAAAAGAACCATCTCAATACCGGGACTGGGGTCTTGCCTGTTTGTCTTTCGGCTAACCCCTGCACTTGGCAGTTACGCCAATCAACCGCTCCTTCCTGACCTGCTGCCAGCAGGACTCCAGCAAGCAGCTGTGCTCGCCTGGCCTACCATGCTTCCCACCATCTGCTCATCTTCACATCCTACCTATACCCATCATCCTCTCCTTATCCCCTCTTGACCACTTCTTCAACCCGCCGAGAAGACCCTCATCCCAGGTCTTCCTCTATCTGATCCTCTCCTCCAGTCGTTGTCCTAGCCAAGGTGAACTGCCAATCCTATCGGGATAAAGGTTACCTTCGACGGTCACGACCTCTCCTCCTTCAACCGTCCTCTGCCATTCGAGCCTTATACCGTCGAATCTGTCTGAGCGAGATCTGTAATATTTTCTGTCTTCAAGCAACACGTCATCTCTCTTTGCAGGCTCTCCGGTTAGCTGTCTGCCTGCTCCTTGTTGCTGCTGTGCCAGAGAATTTTGCTAGGTAAGAGCCAATCTTCCTCTCAGTCACGTAACTTCTTCACCATGCTGGACTGGACTCGACTTCGCCGGAACGATCTTGACGACCACTCCACGATCTGCTGCACGGTTCGAATATGCTCCCTGGCAACTGCACGTACCTAATAGCTCGATATCCTCGTGCCCTTGACTCCTTCGGTGGTCGAGATGTGGAAGAGGAGATGAAGGCATGCGAGCAAAGGCACAAAATACTGGAGAAGATGACGGCTGGACGAATAGGACGAATTTTGAACAAGCTCGACTTCAACAGGGTATCAAGGGGTTAAGATCCAGCCTTTAAGCATAGACGCCTACCGTGGATCCTCAACGCCTTTTCAGTGAATTACAAGCACGCTCATCGCTGAGCTCCGGCCACTTTGACTCTGCAAGGATGTCGTCGACTGCTGTCATTCACGACTCCCCGCCAACCTCTTCGTGATAATAAGCACTGGGCATACCACTTCGCAAGACGTCCACAGAACTCTATAATTTGACCCATTCCCTCACTCAAGAGGCCATCCTGCACAAGTGCAAGCAATCGACTAACAGCCCGTCTTATCAGAATCCCTCGACGCCAGAATCTTAGCTCTCATCAGGCTCAGTGCTCACGATTGGTAATATACCACCTGGCCTAACACAATATTCACTCCTGTACGAGTATATTGTGCTCCAGAATAGTAAGCGTTCCAGCAGTCTTGCAATTTCCTATGGTGGCTGATTCTCATCGTCCAGAGCTCAAATATTCCGAGGTGTCGGTGCAGCTAATAAGCTTGCATTCTTCGCCCTGAATCCGAGCTCTATCGAAGTGGAGGCGTTCACTCGACCTTCATCTCCCCAACCCTCGTCCTGGTCATTCTCCGGCCCAGATGAGCTGATCCCATCTCCTCAAACTCTCTGACGTCGTTCCATTCTTCCCCCTGTACGGCAGGTACGTGCCTTTGCGATCCCATTTCGACCATGAGCTGATCCATAATTTAGTCACTCGCACGCCGTTTCATTAATCCAGGACCTGGCCACCTCCAGATCTACATCACCACACTAGTCACTCATTCAAGACACACTCATTTGACAACACACCGTCCAACGACAGTCATTCATTCAAAGTCCGTCGCCCTTTAAATCGAACGCTCCTTCGACCCTTGCCAAGCTCATCACCAATATACAACACAAACCACTCGACAACAAGATGTCTTTCACAAGAGTAACCTCGTTCGGATCCAACGACAGCGGCTATGAGAGTGGAGAGTCTGCGGATATCATCGAAGCACATTCACGAGCGAAGCAGCAGGAGCACGCAAGAGAAGTTTCTCGTCAACGCCAATCAATACTCGCTAAGGAACTATCCCGACAAGACTCCGACGAGTATGGACAAGACATGCTGGAGCACATGCTTCGCATGGATGCAGAGAGTTTACCTGACGTTGACTCTATCGACATCCAGACTGAGATACAGTGGTTCATGCGGCCATACCTACTCGACTTCCTTGTCGAGGCTCATTCCGCCTTCCAACTACTTCCCGAAACACTGTTCTTGACTATCAACTTACTCGACCGATACTGCTCGAAGCGTGTAGTGTACAAGCGTCACTACCAACTTGTTGGCTGTGCAGCTCTACTGATCGCAGCCAAATACGGAGACAAGAAGGAGAAGGTGCCCACGATCAAGGAATTGAAGTCGATGTGCTGTTCGCTTTACGACGATGACATGTTTCTTCAGATGGAGTGGCACGTGCTCTCGACTCTGGGCTGGAGCATTGGTCATCCCACCGCCGACGCCTTTCTTAAGATGGCCATGAAGGACTCTGTACCCGACCCAGAAGTGGAGAGTCTGACACTGTATATCCTCGAGATCGCTCTATACCACCGCGAATTCGTGTCTAGACATTCGTCGTCCCTCGCTCTGTCCGCGCTGGCCCTTGCCCGAGACATCTACCGAAGGCCACAGATCCGACAAGTGGATTGGGCACATCAGTACGACAGGACAATCTTCGCTGATTTGTCTGCAAAGCTGGGCGAGCCGTCCAACATTCTCTCTCGCAAATATTCCTCAGCAAGACACTTCAACGTCTCTTCGGTGGTATCATCCTACGTCATGCACAAAGCAATGATGGCAAGGGCACCACCGACACCAGTGTACGATCTGACACCTCCCGCCTTCTCGAAGGGGAACAGCACTGGCTACTTCAATGCTTTCTCTACCCCACAGAAGAACCAGGTGACCGCTGTTTCTGCTCACGGTCTCTACACTCCCCCAATCACGCCTGACGAGGGAGTGCCAAAACACGCTTTCATGCCCCCAACGCCCACACCCACAGGTCCACAACAATTTGAGTTCACTGGTCTTCCACAGTACCACAACGGCTCGCAGTGGAATTTTGGAGCGTACTAGGCCAAAAGCTCGTTGATCGCTGGACGACACACGGTCACTGGAGTGGCCTCTCAACAATACCGCTTCGATACCCCTGTATCATCGGAATTTCTATTCATGTCTATCTGATTTAGATGCATCGCAAGCGACAGTCGTTAATTTAAGATGGAGCGAAATCCGAATCTAATTCCAAAAAGTATGTCGATTTATCCGCTCGCCTGTGCACATGGAGCCCGAGGATGGCTCTACATATGAAAGAGGTTGTCTGAGCAAAGACCCGTTCCCACAAAATTGACTGATATCGGCGTGGAGGAAATCTACTATTTCTATTCTAGACGGAATGCGAGGATGGGCTGCGAGCAATTCAAAGTGTTGATTGTTCCAGCGTGCGAGCAGGACAGAACAGCGAAAGAGCATGGCAGAGAGCTGTGCCACATGCAAGACGTGGAGCATGATCTCGTCACAGCGGTTGCCGGTATAGGTTGCTCGGGGTGTATTCTAGATAGCGGTCAGATGTATCATCTGATCAACCAAATCTACAATGGTACAAAACTTTACCACCAAAGCAGTCGAAGACGTTGCTGGCTCATCTTGCCAACCTCGCTGGCAGTGGCACTTGGGTGATCACGTGCTTCATTCGCGGTGACGAAGTTTTTGACATCGCCTCACACATACCTCATTTCCTCTTCGTCTCCCTGCAGCGCCGAGAACACGCTTTGGTCACCGCCATGCGCTAAGCTGGAATCACTAAATTCAAAGCACGGTTCTTCTGCTAGTGGCGTGAGTCGTGTTAAGCTTGTATCGCATTCCGAGTGGAAATCACTCACGAGTGGTCGCCTATCTCGCGGACTTTGCAGACGTCCTCGATCAGAATTCGTCACCGAATCCTCGAGGAGAGTGTGCCTCATCAGTTACATGCCTGCGAGTTGAGAGGTTCACTACCTAGCCACTTGTACCCGCATTTCCTGGCTTTTCCTTGTGCGTATCGTGAACACATGCACGTGAAGAGGGCTCGTCACCGCATCAGAACATATCAATGTGCCTCAACCTTGCCAAACAGTGGCTTCGGAAGTTCAGCGAACCTCGAGACGCTTCTTGGATCTCTCCGAGATCAGTTCTCGAAATGGAGCAGCTCGAAACAGACAGTGCCGATTCTCGGAGACGAGTTGGGGAAGAGTCCGGGGAGTTGCCTCGGAGCTGGAAGTCGACTGATTCAAGTTCAAGACGCTTGTCCAGTCCCTTCGCGCTTTCGTTGCTCGAGAATCGTGATGCAAATGCTTATGACGACCACTCTGCCTACTTAATCCAAGTCATTGCTGCATGGGTACCGGCCTTGCGCGTTTTCTCGAGCATATCACTCAGGGTAACGCTACCAAGAGTCCCAATACAATGAAGTGTGTACGAGCTGTACGACCAGCGTATAAGATCAGCAATGCCCCTATAATCCTAAGAAGCAGATTCTCGTCAGCAGCAAAGTTACAGCAAACCGATCCTCAGGCTGTAGCGGACAGTTTTTTGTCCAAATTCGCAAATGGCAAGACCTTTTCGCGCAAGCAGCTGCTTGATGCAAATCAACTTCGACTGTTTTCTTTGACACTGGACCGACCCCATCTCTGGCCGGGTTCATCATTGTTGGCTAAAAGTCTCGAAGAAGCCGAACCTGCTCAAGGAACACCAATTCCACCTGCGTATCACTGGATTTATTTCACACCTGCACAGCTCCCGGGCATTCTCGGGTTAGATGGCACGGATGCGTCGTTCAACCGGATGCACCATTTACGGCGCATGTGGGCTGGGGGGTCCGTGGAGTGGCCAGGGGCGGATCCTGCCAGCGCACAAAACCACTTCCTGCAGGTCGGCGATACTGTCACAGAAACGACCAAGCTCTTAAGTTGTGTGCCCAAGGTGATGAAGGATGGCAACGCTATGTTAGTCGTGGGAGTTGAAAAGGAGTACCACGACAGCAAGGGCAATCTATGCCTAATCGACCGTCGCAACTGGGTCTTCCGAGAGGCATTGGATCCATCCAAACCGGCGACTAGCCCAAAGAAACCAACGGAACTCTCTCAAGCAGAACTTGACGAACGAGATCAGGGTAAAATCGTTCGAGAATATAACCGGGACGAGCTGCAGCTGTTCCGTATGTCAGCCTTGACATTCAACGGTCACCGCATCCACTACGATAAGCCGTGGGCGACCGAAGTTGAAGGGCATCGCAATATCGTTGTGCACGGGCCACTAAACCTGATCGCCATGCTCGATTTGTGGCGGGACGAGAGTGTCAAGCAAGGATTAGGCAAGACCAGAGACGAGATCATATATCCCCGCAAGGTTGACTATCGCGCAACCAGTCCTGTCTACGCAGGGGAACCATACAGGGTGCTACTGGATGCCGGAACTCTAGGCCAGCATACTGATGCGCAGGTTGAAGTGCGGTCTAACGACGGCACCAAATGCATGAAGGGCACTGTATCCACTTGGCAAGGATGAGGATGACGAGAGATGAGATCTGTTTGTGTGCATTTCTAGTGCCTGTGCACAAGCTTGCCAGCAACTCCTGCTAATCAAGCAGTGCACAGCGCTGTAACACTACTCTGCGCAATTGTTGAGATTGCGTCTGATTCACACGGGTTGCATTGCCTCCCTCTTCTCTATCTCCTGCTCCCCTTTCACGAGCCCGGTGGCCACATTGAGAGAGCGGTGGCATCTCCGTCCGCCTATAGGCTTGTCTCCTGGTTACGCGATTGATCGATGCGATGCGAGCACTAGACTAGCATCTATTTTGGCTCTTCTTCGGCAAAAGATCTTGCAGCCGTTGCCTCTTTTCCTGATGCTGCTTACATGGCATCTGGGACCTCCTCGGGATCAAGAGTAGATGCTGGGAGTGGGGCGGCGTCCTTTCTGCAACGCTGCTAGATACAAAGAGCTAATCCAGTCCCTTGACCGGCGAGATTCAGGTTGGGGTTTGTTGAGCATCCCGAGCTTCCTGGACGAAGCCCTGAAAGATCGAATTTGGGGGCCCCGCCCAAGCCAAGCAGCGAACTAATCCACATTTCATCATACCGCGGGTGCCCCAACTTCCGCAGACTCTTCAATCTCGCAATCGCATCAATTCGCATACGCACCTCACAACCTCACACACAGCAAGAGATGCGACTTGCAAACCATGTAGGGAGACCCGCTGCCTCGTCAGCATGATCCCTCCCACTCCTTCCCTCACCGTCGCGCCAGACGCTTCTGCGGAGCTATTGTTGCACCTCGGCAAACCTTTTGTGCAGTTTCCGAGATTCAGCATTCTCGATATCCAACGCGAAGTCGATGTCGAGGGCCTCCCACTCCCCTTCTCACACTGGCTGCAAAACCGGTTGCAGACGGGGCAGCCTTTCGTGATCTCCGACTTTGACAAGCTTGATTCGTGGCCGAAGGGCAATCCTAGTGATGGCCAGCAGCCAGGATTTGGGATCGAGAGGCTGATCGAGTTGAGCACAAAGAAGAATATACCTATACGGAATTGCAGTACGGGCAGGGACTTGTCGTTCACGTTGAGGAAGTTTGCGGACAGTGCGCGACAGAATCTTCAGGAGTTCCAAAATCTATATGCGAGGGATCTGCCTTGTCCGAGAGAATGGCTGGACCAGTGCGAGGAGGTGCTGCCGACAGAGGTGCAGTGGAGTGGAAGACTGGATCTTTTCCAATGGCTGCCGCCATGTGCGCGCAGTGAGGTGATGATGGCATATGTTGGGTCAGAGGGGAGCAGCAGTGGTTTCCACAGATGCTTTTCAAGCACCGTGGCATTGAATCTTTTGGTTGAGGTGGCAGACGATGAGAGGCCGGTCGTTTGCATAGGCACAGACTTCGACTCTCAGAAGAAGTACGACGCTTTTCTCTCGGCGAAAGGAGTGAGTCCACACCTGGACTGGTACAACTTGAGTACGGACGAGATGCTCAAGGTCGACTTTCCACTGTATGCATACAACCAAAAGGTGGGCGACTTGGTCTTGTTCCCACCTGCAACAGCACACCAGATCTGGAATCCAAGCACCTTGTGCACGAAAATGGTTTGGAACATCCTGCATCCGCTGTCACTCGAGGTGGGCTTTCAGAATGTCCAGCCTAGCTTTAACAGGCTGTGCCATCCAGATCTGGCCAGGACGAACCTGAGTTTGGCGTGCGCGATGATGTCGCTTCTACAGGACGACCAGAATCTGCGTTCTGAACAGGCACTGGCTCTTCCTCCGGACCTGCCATTGCTGTCAAGATTATTTAAGCAGATGGTGCACGATGAACACATCGACTCTCCAGTGGCTACACCGATCAGCGTAGTTACGCTACAGCCCACGGTTATCGCGACCTGCAATTTCTGTAGCACGGCTATTTGGAACCGGCATGTGAGATGCACGCAGTGCACTGATTTTGATCTATGTCTTTTGTGCTATCTCAATGGCCGATCGTGTGAGCAATCGCACGCTTACGCTTGGGCGGAGATTGTGCCTCCCGAGCAATGTACGAGAATCCTCAATCGAGCGCGAGAGATTCTGGGCTTCCAGCCCGAGGAGCATGTTCAAGAGACAGGCAAGAAAACCCTGGGTACAGCGGTAAACGATCTTATGCTCGCAAGGCAGTCGCAGACGTCACGCTTGTGCCACCTGTGTCGGATAGACCATCCCGAGTGGAAGGGACGACGCTGCGACAAATGTACAGCGTTCTTCTGCTACCGAGGTCTGTTTCGGCATTTCGACATCAACCCCGGAGATGTGATCCGGCATAGCGGCCTATGGACGTGCCCGAAATGCAAGGAGCTGTGCAATTGTCGATGTTGTCATTTCGGTACTGCATATGTGAAGAGCGAGAAGCCCGCCAGCAAGCGGAGGGTCAAAGCTGCAGATCCGCGGGGCAAGAACGTCGGCTTTGCCGATAATGTGTTCGATCAGAAGCGAGGCAGGCGAGAGTCGCATCACTCCGAGAATGGTCATCTTTCTGGAGTCAGTCAGCTAGCTGGACGCAAGCGGCCTCTGGTTGCATCTTCGTCGATGACCAGTCCTGCAACGCCGATGCGCAAAATGGAGCTGCCGACGCCTGAGCCGGACATGTCTAGCCATGCCAAGTATCTGGAAGGCATAGATACATACTCGGCAATTCGACCAACCCTGTTACCCGGTGTCAAGAGCATCGCCGACGGCAGCATGATGATCAGCCACCAGATGATCGCAGCTCGAGGGTCAGCATCTCTCCTCGCCTTGGCTCGCTAGGCTCAAGCATTGGTCAGTCACAGGGTGATCGTGCAAATACTCTGCCACCTATCATCAACAACGGCGGCATGGGAATGGTGCGTCAATCGAGCTATGGCATGAGCAACGCTGCCGCAAACGGTGTCAACACCATGCCCAACACACCATTCCCACTACCGTCACCGCAAGGCGGGCCACCGCATTCCTCAACCCTAGCCCTTCTCAGAGAATCCATACACCCGGACACGAAGTCGCCGACAGCAATACTGGATGCCTCGATCAAGGAACTGGAGCTCCAAGCGAACCACTTGAAGAAGTATGAACAGGATTTTATTGAGTTGGGTCTAGAAGACAGCAGGAAAATGCTCAGAGACCAGGTGGAGGACTTGGAGGAGAAGATCAGAGTTAAGAAAAAAGAGAAGGGTAGGTTGTTGGTTGAAAGGCTACAAAGGGAAGGATATGGTGGTCTTGCAGCTGTTGTTGGGAAAGAAGCCGGCGTGGTGAGTGGTGCTGGTGATCCGGGGCCCGGGCACCTGGTCGGCCTAGGCGTTGGAAGTGGTGTCGTTGGGGGCTCGAATGGACACTGATGTTAAGCCCATGTGGTGGTTACGAAGACATGTCGGATACTTCATATTCGTTGCACTTATGGCGTAAGATCTGGATGCACAGGGCCAGACGTGGGAATTTATGGATGATGGAATTTCTTTGCTGTGTACATATACCCCAAGCGACGCCACTTCGCTGAGAAGAGCGCTAAAGATAATAATTGAGACCTGTGATGATGACAGGCTGTTCTTGATGCTCCGCCCAGAATCTGTCCATGACCCGATCACAGAGGGAAGTCGCAGACATTGTCCTTCTGTTACAGTCATTCAGAGGCGCGACGCAGACCGTACCGATCTTCACCTGTATCAGTCGAACTGCACACTTGCATACTTGAAACATCATCAAGCCACGACAACCTCAAATTGCCACGACTCATCATAGCATTTCAACACCAGCGATCTCATCTTGAAGCCCAGTCGGCCCGATTGGTCACCCCATCTTCGCCTCGGCTTTGGCCGCGCGGGCGTGCTCTGTGCCTATACAGAACATCCAGCCGAAATGCACACTCGGCGAAACTGATCGCCCAATTTGCGCAGTGTGCACTCTCGAACGGACTGAGATTGTCATGATGCAGCTTCAACGACACGATGGTACCGCCGAAATCGTTGTAAGACCACTCCCAAATTAGCTTCGATATCAACGATCTTGCGTTCTTCCGCTCCAAGTACGCCGACGTCATTAGAGCCTAAAGGCAAGCCTGAAGGAGGCTAGCCTCGTCGCCAATTTTTGAAAGCTGGGGGAGGAAAGATGGAGAAGGGAGCTCCAGGCGACGATCTTTGAGCTTGAGAGAGCTTCTTGATGCATTACAGAGCTTGCTTAGCAATGCCTACGGCCTAGAAATGAGCTTCAACAGGCCAGGGACCAGCGCTCGCCTCAAAAGCATTTGCGTGCGCCGTGTAGGTCTCTGGCGAACGACAAGCGAAAAGCTTTGCTCACCATGCAGGGAATGCGTGACCTTGACGACTCTTCTCGGGTTCGAAGAGTCGCTCGCCTGTTCTGGGCTTGCTGTGCGGAGCACGATACGAAGCTCCCGACCACCTGGACCGCTCGCTACAATTCCTTAGCGTTCTATGCTTGCAGTCAATGGTTGATCGAAGTTAAAAGCCACCGACACCTGACAGCCCCTCCCCTCCATGTCAAGTCATGACTCTGGGCGGTTCTGCGGAGATATGTAAGCTCCAGTAACCGATCTTGTGGGCTTGAGATGGGCTATCGTATCCTTAAAGAGTGAGCAGCTCATGACCTGCAAACGATACGACTATATATACACTTTCCTGTGCAGCCCTGCTCCGCCTACTGACTGTTCGCTTGACATAGCAGTGTCTCTTCTTTTCGTGCTGAAAAGCGTGCGATATAGGATCTAGTCATTTCAGCAGCGCAGAACCCTCAGCTCAGAACTTGTATAGCACGGTCCTCGGACCAAGTCGTCACTCGCGATGCCGAAGGCAGACGATCCGTTCTACAACCGGAAGCCAGTCCCTGGTGAGCAATCACAACGCAGCCACTCACAAGCTCTTGGTCCGCTGATGCGCTTCGTACAGATGAGTTTATCCGCGATGTCGGCCTCACCGGTCTTTCGAAGGAAGAGGAATACGACAACCGCGAGCGCAAGATGTCTGTCGATGGAGTAGACATTCGCAAATTCGGCAAGAAGTCGAGTTCTGGCTGGCACCCATCGGATGATCCGTACTATGGACGCAAGTCGGTCGACAGTTAGTAGCATCACGGTCTATGCCGCTCTGAATCATATACGCTGACTCACGTGACAGAGCACCATCTCGAAGGCGTCGGCGACACCGGATTGAGCGCAGAAGAAGAATACGACAATCGCGAGCGCAAAATGTCTGTCAACGGTGTAGACATTCGAAAATTTGGCAAGAGCGCAAGCTCCGGGTTCCACCCATCAGATGATCCGTACTACAGTCGGAAGTCGGTGGCTGGTGTGCACACCGCCGGTGTTGGCGAGACTTACAACACGCCTGCGGAAGATTTCGCTGTTCGTGAGCGGAAGATGAGTGCTGTCAACTTCAGCAGTGATCCCTTCCAGGTATGTCATCAATTCCTGGGCGAGCAATGAGCTCAATGTGGCTGACCACTCGACAGCTTGTCTCTGGGCGTGGAAACCGACAATCTGTGTCCGATCAGGGCGGTGCGGCAGCTGTAGCAAGCGCAGCGACCGAGCGTCGCCGATCATCTGCAATCGATCCAGCAGCTACCAAAGCCGCACAAGGAGCTCACTCTGGCTATGCGGGAGGAAACGGCCTGGCCCCGATCCAGAGTCGTATGGCGGATGAGGACGAGATCACAAGCAGCAGTGTCGCTGGTGGCAGCAGTACGAGCGGAGCTGGGGCAAATGGTAGTCATGGTCACGGTCACACAAATTTCTACGACGAGGTCACCAAGTCCACCAGCCATACCAGTGGTCGCAATGGTGCTGTTGACCACGAGGCCGATGGCGTCGCTCCTGACCAGAAAGTCTGAGACTCAAGAGCCATGTTGGACGAGAGTGGAAGTTTGGAGCAGAAGAGCGAGCACACGCGACACACCTGATGCCGAATCGATTGCTTGATACCCCAACAGACCGAGAACAGCAGCACCTGGCGTACGTAATTTGACATGAGTTTAGCTTGGTAACGATGATCCGTGTTTTGACCATTGACCTCGTTCTCCTGTGCACAGTCATCGGAAGTACAATATGTAACAGAGCACATTTGGAGGGCAGAAGCAACTATATTCGACGTTGCGCGAGTCGAATTATGCTCTCCGGCAAACCTGGCAGTCCTTGCCATGTCCGACCCTCGACCGTCTGAGGATCTTGCTGCACCAAGACCATCATCTGCATACAAGACTCGTCCTGGCAACTGTGCGGAACAGAACCCTGTTGCTGAGATACGGATGGTGACCCCGTCTCTGGAGCCTGTCAACCGGTCCGGTAAGGACGCGAGCAGCATCTCAGTGGTGACGTAGTCGGTAGCTCTCAGCATTCTCCAAGAACGACGATCCCCAAAATCAAGCAAACCGGCAACTTGCTCCTACCGCTGGCGGAGGCAGGTGGCGAGCGCGGACCCTTCCAAGATGGCGTCTCCTGCGGCAGGTGCGGCACGAATGTCCATACTGTAGGTGTCAAGCGCGTCTTGGTGTTCTTGTCGTCGCTCTCTCCGTGGTATTTGATTTCATCATCGCTGTTGCTTGTGCTTCTCAAAAGTCGTCCATTTGCCGCTCCTGTTTTGTTGCGTGTGTGCTGCTATCAGAAGAATAGGAAGTGGACATCCAAGCGCTGTGTATTATCTGTCTACCTGCTACTCGCCACCTGTGTACAGCAGCACATCCCGACGGGCCACAGCAGCTATCGCTCCGCCCACATCGTCTCACGTTATGCAGCACGATCCAGCAGCACCTCCGCTGCCACCCAAAATGGGCCGACACAGCATTGCCGCCTCCAGAGGTCTTCTCTTCTCTCTGGCAGCAAGCCTCTTCTTCCCTACAAGCATACTCGCCCAATCCTCAACGGGCACCTGCGGTCCCGCACCCTCCGGCTCCGTTCGCCCCGCCACCGCGCCCGGTTACAGCTGGCAAGTCGTCTCCTCGGGCCTACAAGACCCTCGTGGCATCACATTCGACTCCGAAGGCCGCTTGCTCGTGGTCGAGCGAGGCGCTGGCCGGGTGCGAGCTTATACATATCGGGAGGATGGGGACTGTGTGGTCGAGCAGTCGAGGGAGTATGTGACTGAGCAGGGGCCGGCATTGAATCATGGCATCGAGATTGATCGAGAGGGCGGGGTGTTGTATGCGAGTACGAACCAGGAGGTGCTGGCGTGGCAGTATGATGCGCAGGCGGGGACCGCGGCGGCTGGGGACAGTCGGACGGTGGTGGATGGGATGGGTGGTGGAGGGCATTCTACCAGGACGTTGTTGTTGACGAGGAAAGAGGGGCAGGCTGGTCACCTAGTGGTGAGCTTTGGCAGCATGGGAAACCTGGATGAGGTGGCAACGAGGAAGGACAGCGGAAGCAGCTCGGTTAAGGCCTTCGAGCTCGGGAACAACACCAACAACGCGCAGGCGTACGACTACCCGAGTACGGGCACGTTATTGGGTTGGGGTCTCCGGAATGAGGTAGGGGTCGCAGAGCACCCGAACTCTGGTGGTATCTGGGGCGTTGAGAATTCTGCGGATCAATTGAGTCGGTATGGGGTTGACGTGCACGACCACAACCCAGGAGAGGAGATGAACTTCTTGGGATACCTGAACGGGACCGAGACGCTTGAGCAGGGGAGCAACTTCGGGTATCCGTGGTGTTTCTCGGCTTGGGACGTCAGTGAGCTGCCTCAGAACGGCAATTTGACTGTTGGCACGCAGTTCGCCATCGACAGCAGCACTGCGCTTGGCGGGAACAGGACTGATGAATATTGTGCTGAGCAGACACGAAGCCGACTGGTATTTGAGAGCCACATGGCGCCGCTGGACCTCAAGTTCAATGATACAGGCAAGCAGGGGTGGATCAGCTTCCATGGTAGTTGGAACAGTCCTGATCCAGTAGGCTATAAATTGTCGTTGGTGGACTTCAGCGAGGGTGGTATGCCATTGGATAGCGAGACCAGCACGACTGCAGCGAAGGATGTCTTCTTCAACGAGGACATCTCCAGGTGCGATGCAAACTGTTTCCGCCCGGTCGCACTGGCGATTGACCACCAAGGAAGAATCTTCATGAGCAGTGACTCAACGGGTGAGATTTACATGATCAAGAAGGTGGAAGGTGGCAATGGTGGACCGACTGCCTCTGGCGCGCCGGCTGGGTCGACAGCCTCGCAGACTTCAAGTCCGAGTGGGACTTCGAGTGGTGGTAGCAGTTCGTCGACGCCCAGTGGGAACGGTTGTGGGCAGTTCGGTGTCTCGACATGGTGGATGATGGCTGTTCCTCTTGTCCTGGTGATTTTGGCATAGGCTGCTCGGCAGTAAACATGGTTACAGGATTGCCGTATCCTATATGCTAAAAGATGGAAAAGTAAGGTCATCAGCCTCGCCTACCTCGAGCGAATTTGAGCCAGTCACCACATCGTTCACGCCACGCAGGAGCTGATGACAGAGATCAGCACGTCAGCTACAGCAGAAGAGGAACATAGCACTCGAAAAAATCGCTACACGATATCCAGCCAGAGAGAATGTCGCATGTCTTCGTGGACTAATGCTAGGCAGGCATGCACTTGCTCGTCAGCTGCGGTAGATCAAAAGGACACACTTCTGGCAAGCACAATGAGAGAGCCCAAGGTAATTACTGCAGCAGCAACAAACAGTGAATGATGAGGCAAGTAGTGAATTCCTGTGCTTCCCTTTCCTACGTGACAGCAAATCTCCAGAATTCATCTACTCAGCGTTGCGTCTCATCTTTCATACCTTAAAATCGAACAAAACATCTCGTCTGTTCTTTTCCATTGCACTCACCATCACAAACTTCTTCTCCGAAGCTTTGAGCCTACCGATCGATGCCATTGTCGCCTGTTCCACACCCTTCGATGGTTCCGACGCTCATCTCAATATGATCGACGACGAGTCAGAATTGAGCGATGCCGCGTCGATGGATAATTACGATGGCGACAGGTCCAAATCCACGTCAATGGCCACATCCTCGCAAGAGTTCTCGAACACAGGACGTCTCACTAGTCGAGTCACACCTTCACGGCTTGCAAGGCGGACGCAAGGGTTCTACCAGGAGTCCGACGCCAATGGGAGTGATGACGATACTGTGCAGACCGCAGAAGGCAGAGGAAAGGTCGGGACACGACTTGCATCACCTGCTGGACCGTCATTGCGATCTGCAAAGCGCATCATGAGCTCCTATCAAGAATCCGATGCCGATGACAGTGACGATGGTCCGATCAAGATGAATAGGACAAAGCGCAAGTCGGCCTCGCCATTCTTCATACCTGCCTTGTCGAGTCGTAAACGCAAGCAGCCCACTCCTGTCTTCAGAGGCGGAAAGCGTAGGAAGCTAGAATTTCAGCCATGGGACGAGGATTCTGATCTTGAGGGTGACATCGAGAAACTGGTCCTTCAGCACGATCCCAACATGCAGGTGGTCAAGATGGAAGACCTGGACTGCTCGCCCTTTGAGAAGCTCCTGCCGAAGTAAGTGCCATTATCACCACGAAGTATACATGCTGACGCTACCGACAGATGATACAGCGCATAGCAGCCATCCTCCCAAGTGACCTGGACCTCGTCAACCTCTCTGCAGCCAGCAATCGGTTTAGCGAGACTATTCATCCACAGAACTCGTCTGTCTGGTCGTCGCGATTCCTAAACAAGTTCGATCACCCGTTGATCGACAACACGAATCAGTTTTGCGCAGCTTACAAAGAGCGCTCTCTTGTTCTTGAGAGCTTCATCAACTTCAAAGATGGCACCGACCCACGACTTGAGCCGCAACTCACGATCCTCCTTGACATGGTTCTCGAAGCATTCAATCCACGCAACCCATGGGAAAAGCCTCCTGCGACCTCGAAGAATCTAGCTCTTCTCCAGAATGCGGACTCAAGATGGATGCGCGAGTTCCTGTCTACCGCATTATTCAACAACTGCCATCCCTCGAATCAGAAGCCTTTCGGCGATCCTCACCGCGTCTTCGATGCCCTTCAGCTTACGTTCAGCTACTTGCTCTTGTCACCAGCATACAAGATGGCCAAAGTTACCACATTCTACCGAGACGACTACGACATTTCCAGAGTCTACAATTGGAATGCTTCTTTTGGCACGTTGTATGCCCGCTTACCTGATGAGCCTGCTGCGAAGCCTTCCAAGCTCTTTCCCAATCTGCCGGTCCCAAAGGCCACTAGGAAGTATCGTCTAGATACACATACGCTGCTACATATCCGGAACTTTTGGCATCGCCACATGATTACCGATATGATGGCTCAACCGCTGCGTGGCGATATCGAGGAGAACACATACTCTCACGCTGTGCAGAAGTTGGCGGATCTTGATCATATACCGAAAGCATGGGCAAAGTCGTTACTTCCTGCTCCAGCTGCGACCTACCGAGCACTCTCGGGTACAAAATCCCACATCGATACGTCCAGGCAGCCTGAACCCACTCTTATTGCCCGGGAAATGCCACCAAAGAGAAAGTGGTGTGGATTCTACAGCACGATGAGACCATGGCCGAATAGTAGCAACCTCAAACTTGCTCTCACCGGCTTCGTCGATGAGCAGACTGACGCTGCAAATTGGTCGCACATCGATCCGCTCACGCTCGATCTTCGCTTCTCGTCCAGCAATACCGAGGTCGTCTACCTTGATCGGGGGAGCACTGATCAACGCGCGGCAGAATTTTTGCAGCCTGGAATTGGAAACCAGCAGAAAACGATTAAAGGTATTAAGCGGAAGGGCGAAGCAACGACTCTATGGCCCCAAACATTCGCAGATATTCCGATCTTCAAGCATACCGTCCCATCACCTGCGGAAGCCCAAGAACTCGAAACTCAGGGCTACGGCAAGACATGGTTTGTGAAGGGCATTGCTCCCTTTATGGACATCAACGCAGAGATCAGGAAGGCGAATGGGGCGGATGTTGGAGACGATCGGGGTAGAAAGGCGGGAAAATGTCCCCCTGGAGGAAGCCTTCGTCCCGTCATGTCATCCTTAGCGAACGCGAATATCTCTAGCTCCAGTCTCCCAAGCGGCGACAATGACCAAGCCTCCCGCGAGGGCGGCGACGCTGACAATCGAAAGGCAGGATCAATCCAAGACAAGGACATTCTGTCCCTTAAGCATCGATATCTATCCATGCGTGTACGAGGAGTCGTTCATCCTCTCCCATGGCAGCACCCTGACGGAGCCGCAACAACAGGAGATGGCAGTGTAATGGACGATCCTTTCGTTTCGACCACGAAGAGATCTAAGCCATTATCGAGAATGGTCCCACCAATGCCGGTACCTGGATTCCATCGTGTCGTTCTCGTCTTCTACATGCCGTCGCTCGCTCAGGCCGTGCAGCAGCTCGAGCACTGCTTCGAAGAGTACGGCAATTCCTTTGGCGTCAGTATCAGTGCGCAAATGGATAATGATGCAGTGGCCGGGATCATGGCAGGGCTTGCGAACGGCAACGTGGCTGCAGCGAATGCTGCCGCAAATGCTGCAACAATCAATGCCGCCACGGGAGGTGCCCCAGAATCAGCAGCAGACAATGACTCTCAGATCAACGACAAAGTCGTCAAACTTTTGACCAAACATCTCCACGGTCTGGTGACTAGGAAGGAGGCTGAAATTGTTGCTGCGGACGAGGCGAACAGGAGGAAGAGAGAGGCGTCGGTTGCGTCTGCTGCGAATGGAAGGAGCGGTTCTGATGCAGCGGTCTCGGGCTCATCTCTGACTGCCCTCACGTCAAGCGAAGTCTGGACACCTGGCCTTCTCGAATACCTCGAGCTCAATCTCCACCCCGACGGACAGATCAGCTGGGAAGACATCGACTACGCTTATGCGTATGAAGGCGCTATCTGTCCCGGTGGCAATGTCATGCTGGGCCGCTGGTGGCGCATAGGTGCAGACGGCCTGAGTGAGGAAGTACATAGTATTGGAGGGGAGGTTGACTTCGCTGGTGCGGGTGTTCCTGATGGGATGGATCGGGCTCGCGGCAAGGGCTTCGATTACTGGCAGCAAGGCGGTCAAGGAGAGGGTACTGCTGATACTGGTTCTGCTCACGCCGCTACTTTTGGCGTCGCAAGTGCTGGACCGAGCAACGCCGCTACCGAGAGCTCTTTTGCGACACCGCCTGCCACACCTGGGGCTGTCCTTGGAGATTACATCGAGGATGCGGAGGACGTCGGGTTTGCTGCTGCGGCTGTTGCTGCTGACTCGGCAGTCCACAACAAGGACCTCGACCGCGGCCCGTTCGTCTTCTGGACGATGAGGGATGACGAGGACTAATTTCGAGGCGACGTTACTTCGGAGGAGCAGTGCCCTGGAAGCTCCTTAGGCGAGTGAGTCTGAGTGCATGGCAAGGGTGATGGATACGCCGCCCTTCGTATGCAGACGCGCAGAGGACTCCCGAGTATGGTTTCAGGAGGTCACCAGAGAAGGTCACAATCCGGCTTTTCAATAGTGATTGGCTGGCACTAGACATCTACGGCTTTCTCGACTTTTATATGCGGCTGATTGACAAGTTGTCACCAACTCGCTCTGAGCAGACCGGCTACTGCTTAAATCGTCACAGTCGTGCCTTTCCTCTTCATCAGCGTCATCGCGCCTTCCGATGGCAACTGTACAGTCGAACATTCCCAAGTTGGCTATACCGTCGCCTTGTCCCAGATCATGGTCGCGCCTTCCTTCACTATCTCCATTGTGCCTTCCCAAATCACGCTCATGTCGTGCCTTCCCTGTGTGTGGTCATGACTTCCGATTGAGGCGCATCTTCCGCAGCAGCATCGCGCCTTCTCATTGAATAGTCGTGCCTGGCCACCCCGCCAGCATTATCGCTGCTTCTTAATCGACGCCTGTCATCGCACCTTCCCCACGTCAACACCAAAGCGCCTTCCTATGTCCCGAACCTCATCGCTCCTTCTCAGCCTTCCTATGTCCCGAACCTCATCGCTCCTTCTCAAGTCAGCATCTTCCGGTGGCAACAGCCGCATCGCACCTTCCCAGAATCATTTCCACGACCGTGCCTTCCCACAGTCTTTCTCATCTTCGCGTTTTCCCACTTCCGCCTACGCTATCGCGCCTACCATTTCCAACCAGCGTCATCGCGCCTTCCCACGTCACGATCGTGCCTTCCCGAGCCAGTCTCACGGTGGTTCCTTCCGTCAGTCGTCCTGAGCGTCGCGCCTTCCCATGTCAGTCCCACGGTCGTGCCTGCCCTCAATTACTCTTAGCGTCGCGACTTCCCCAAGTCGGCGGCACGGTCGTACCTTCCCTAAATTGTTCTCAGCATCGCACCTTCCCACTCCATGTTTGCGCCTGCCCCCGTTGACGGGTATGTGGATGTATCCGGTCGAGAAGGCGCGATTGTGTGAGAACATTCACGGAAGGCGCCTGACACTAGTGCTGTGGAAGGCACGAACGTAAGAGCAGTTCGGGAAGGCACGACAGTCGCGTCAGAAGGCGCAACGGCCTGTTGACATGGGAAGGAGCGATGGACCTACGCATGGAAAGTCGCAGCGGTGTAGTCGTAGCGGGAAGGTGTGATGATGATGATGAGGAGGAGGAGGAGGAGGAGGTGGAGGAGGAGGAGGATGACGACGATTCGAGAAGGCACGACTATGGACCGGGAAGGCGGCTGATGGCGTGACGATGGTCGCGACTTCCCTCCTCATGGCCATACCTTACCTATACACGACCGTGCTTTCTCATTCTATCGTCGCGCCTTCCCAGAACTACTGCCATGCTCGTGCTGTCCAAATCATCGTCATGCCTTCTCACTTTAATCGCGTGCAAAACCTGATCACTGGTCGTGCCTTCATCGCTAACTGGTCGTGCCTTCCGACTCCCACTGATCGTGCCTTCCTCACTGATTTCCCGTGCCTTCCTCGCTCACCGGTCGTGCCTTGCGACTTCTACTGGCACTGTGGCGCCTTCTTGTATGTTCATCGCGGCTTCCCGCTGCTCATTGCGCCTTCCTTGCGGAGCAAGTAATGTTCACTCTTCTAAGGTTGTGTGTGCGTCATGGCCAAACTTTTGGCCAATTTCTTTTGGTCTATCGGTGCCGCTGGCTAATACTGGCTCACATCGTGCGTAGCAGCGTATGCTCGTCTGTTGGGCTTGCGAGGTCCAGCTGTCATGTTTCCAGGACTAGCTGTGTAGATGCTGCAACCATTTCGTATGCCATCCAAGGATGGGGAAGGTTGGATCTAGAACTCATTGAAAGTCTCCATCCAATGCTCCCGCATCCAGTTCCCATCATCATGCTGATCATCTAGTCACGCCTGTCCTTGGCTACCAGTGCCAGGAAGCCAGCTGACCACTGGCTCTGCCCGGCCCTGACGTGGCGACTTCTGCTCCGGGTACCATTTACCGCCCGGGTGCAGGTCGCCGCTGATGCCAGAAGGATATGGATCAGAGCTAGCGCTGTACATGGCGTCAGCATCGCTTGCGTTACGGTGCGGCTGCGGTTGTGGCTGCCAGGAGGACTGTGGGAAGTCGGGTGTGTCGAGGTCTGCTTGGCTGGGTGCGTAGACGTTGTTGAGGTCTGGAAAGTCGAATTTATTGCTGGTCTGGTGCTCTTGCACAGGCGGAGGGTGTGCGGTGACTTGCGACATTGGTGTATCTACTGGCGTAAATGCCGTTCCAGCTGAGCTCATACCCGTGGACGTATTCTGCAAGTCGTTGTTTTGCACCTCGACTTCCCGATCGCGCAGCTGTCGCATGAGACCTAGGAAAGCGCTGTTGCGAAACTTGTCGCTTGTGTCATGACTGACGAGGTTCAAGAGCTCGCCGGCGGTGCGAGCGAGGTCGTTGGCGTCTTGACTTGCTTGTTCGGGCGTGCGGGATTTCTGTTCGGTGTAGTCTATCGCGTCAGAGCCTATTCGAATTTGTTGTTGTTGCTCCTGTGGTTGGTTTTCTCCCTCTTGAGGTTGTGCGTGCTGATGCTCTTCTTGCTGAATGATCTCCATCTCCCGCATGGCTTCTTCAAATGCAGCGTCGAAAGAAGCGGTGATCGCCTGGTCGTTCTGCACGGGTGGTGCCATTGCCACATCTGACAATGGCTGCTGCTGGAACGTGCTATATGGTTGCATACCTGTCGAGTACATAGGCTGTGGACTGTACATTGGCTCGGCCTGGCTATAATGCTGGGGGACCGCGACCTGTTTGCCCTTGCCATGATGCTGCATGAATTCATTATGCCACCCATTGATCCCACCATTGACCTGTGATCTGACTAGCGGTGCCTCAGTGCGAAACTGCTGGACAGGTATCGGACTGGGCGAGTTCGATATCTGTAGACGTTGGAAGTCTGCTGCCCATGCTGGTGCTGCTACAGGATTGGGCTGGGCGAAATGTGGCGGGGCAGGTTGCAACGGCTGCTGTTCGAACTGGAATGGATTTGTTGGCGCATGTTCGAAGGCGTGGAAATCGGCGTCGATAGCGCCTGTTCGAGGATCATGAGAGCGGAAGCCCTGCAGACAGACCCTTCAGCAATTCAGTTACGACGTGAATGCGAAGACTGTACGTACCTGAGAAGGCGATTGCCGACCAACGAGGCGATCTTGCTGTAACGTCCGATCAACTTGTGTGTGTTTCTGGAAGGAGCGTAGGGCATTTGACGGCCCACAGAGCGCGTCGGTCATGGCGGCGGGTATGCTTGGGCAATAATTATTCAATGGGACGACAGTGAGAAGAGGCCAAAGTGACGCGGGTGTCATCGGTTTTTGAATCAGCATATGACCCTGGAAAACATATCCGCAGCAGCCGAGGTTCGAGAATCCCGCCAAAATGCTAGAATGTCGCCACAATTGTGCACGAATTTACCGCCTCACTGTCCTGCGATACACATGGCTTGCCCCAAGTTGCCCCTAACAAAATCGCGGGGCCGGCACATAACCAATACATTGCACTGCTCGTAACAGCTGGCGCAGCGAAATTGCGCCCGGGAACGCCGATTTCATGTTTCATGCGCTCAGGATGGACAGATAGAAGCTAAAATTTGCCGAATTTGGGAAGGACACATGCCCAGATCGTCCTTTCATATCTTCAGCAGAATCATGTCTCTTTCTATGGGACGTGCAGCGAGGATTGTCTACAAACTATACCCCAAACTATCCCTCTCATCACTCATAATCCTCGCATACTCCAACAATACCCGAACAAACACAATCTCCAGATCCTTCGGCCTGAGCGTCCTCCGCGCCCAATCCCTTCCTTGTTGAGCAATCCTCCTCCCAATTTCCCTACCCTCTTCATCGTGCACCAAGAATCTTATCATCTCCCCCAACTCCTCCGCCCCAGCGCTCAGCGGGATATAGTGCACCCACGGCTGCAGCCGCCTGTCGTGCCACTCCACGAAACTCGTGTGCTTGATCACCGCACTGTTCGACTTGAGCAGCTTGTAGTACCGGCCTGAGTACGCGTTGCCATCGATGTCCAACGCGTACTTGCTGCCTAGTGGTGCAGCTCCGGGCTCGCCGCGTGGGGCGAAGCGCTCTGTCATTGCTTCGCAGGCGTCATCGGCGCACTGAACCACGTTTGTGATCCGCGTGTAAAAGAGGTCCTCAAGCTCGGCATACGTTGTCTCATGCGGCTGCCAGTCGCCTTGATCGTTCTGCTCCAGTAACTGAACAGGCGCTCGGGATCCAGGCTCGGTCAGAATTGCCAGTCGTGTGCGATGAAGTTCCTTCCAATTCTCAGCTGTGTGGTAGCCGCCTGTGGACGAGCCAGCCCAGTATAGTCGGTCGAGTTTGTCGTCCCACGCCATGTCGTCCTCATCATGGTACTGCGAGTCACCACCGTAGTACGGGCTTGGGTAAAGAATATCGCTGAACACGCTTCCCTTGCACTGGCTGAAAATCGGCGCCAGCGAGTGGGTGATGATCATCGTGGCCGGTGCTCGGAGCATGCCATGACTGGAGAGAAGATTTGTGCTCCCACAGATGTCCATTTCCGCCGTCACATTGCTCACAAACGGCAGCGGCTGGTCATCTGTGCCGTTCTGCGGGCTGTCGCTTCGTGCCGGCGAACTGACGTGACAGGAAGACAGTATCGACTCGAAAGTGCCCTGCCATCTGACATTGACCCACGATATGTCATTCTTGGTCTCCAAGTACTTGGTGGTTGCCCCATTCTTGTCGGTGATCGTCTTCCCGTGCGCTAATGCCACAGCCCGGTCGACGGCATCGTAGGGTGCAACAACACGAGGCTCGTCGAATGCGCTCATCACAAATTTCGTGTCCGGGAGAATATCTCCCCAGATCTCTGGATCCGCCCATCTCTGCAGCATCCCGGCGTAGTGATGCTCGGGACTGTACGTCAAACCGGAGCTGTTGACGACGACATCTATCATAGCCTCTCTCATTTCGACAGAGTCCACACGTGTTCGAAGAGATGTAGGACTGATGCCCCAGAACGGCTCCAGCGTTTCCATAATGACATCGAATTCGTCGATGAATTCGAAATCGTTGTCCTTGGCGATCTCGAACCACCTGTCGAACCCCGCAGGTGGTGCTCGGCCATATCTGCGTTTGTACTCGGCCGCCGCCATATCCACGGTCGTCGACTGGTGAGCCAGACGTGTCTCGAATTCTTTCTGGTTGTGTGCCGCTAACCGCACGATTGGATGCACCGAATTCGGAACAGCGATTTCGGCGTTTCCGTGAAGAGGGGCGTTTCCGTGAAGAGGGCTGTTCCAGGCATACATTATGACCCCCATCAGCATGGGGATCAGGACGAAGTATAATCGGCTCTGCACGGATAATTTTGGTATCGTCGCGACGAATGCGGCAATCGAAAGGGTTGTGACAAGAACAAACAAGTCCTGGCTCTGTTGATCGGCGGCCATAAGGGTGCTTGCAATGGCAGCTGCCGGTGCCACGATCGCTGCTGCGGTGAGGGACGCGCCATTGAAGCACTAAAGAGCGTTAGCATCATTCTCATCGGGCGGATATCGCAACGACCTACCAGACAGAACATTGTGCACACCTCGAGGAGTCGCGTCACTACCAATCCCACTGCCACCGCATCAAGCATGTAAGGCATCCTGACTGTGAAAAGGGCAAGGTAGATCGTTGAAAGCACGAACGCCTTAGTGGAGATTGACTGGACGAGCTTCAGATGCTGCGTAGCAGATAGAAGCTGGTAGTCCTCACTAGTTCCGGACTTGGTATCGATGGCGAACAATGTGCACGCTTTCGCAAGGGCCAGCACAAACGCGATACCCAGACCTTCCGCAGTGTGCCAGGAGTCCTGTTTCCATATGAAGCCCGCTGTGGTAAGGGCACATCCTATGAGGAAGAGGGCAGCTGAGGGGACATCGTCGAAAACGCCAATCAGGCGTGCATGCCACGGTTGTTGTGGCTGCGACGGTCGACTCTGCCGAACTTTGAGCAGTAATAATATGAGCGCTGTTAGTGGCTGTTCACCGGTCAGCATTGTCCAGACATACATTTGCCGTGGTACTCACGAAGGCGAATTGTACGCTTGACCTTCCAACCCAAAGCTGTATGTACTGTGGGCAGACAAGGAAGGCTGCCAGAGCCAGCGATATGCCTTCTGTCCACACCGTGGCAGGACTATCTTGTATGTCCTTTTCCAGTAGGTCGACGTCATCGGCTCGTTTTCGGCGGCTTCGTAGCAGACATGCTAGCGACAAGATGCCCCAGACATTCCATTCCGCCCACTTTCGCTGATTCAAGCTGTGATCAGTTCGGTCACTGAGATAGAAATCGCCCACAAAAGCAACAACGCCAGCAGTGGCGGTAACGACTGGAGTAAGCTGCATCACAAGTTTCGACCTTGAGTCAAAAGAACGGTACTATCGACATGAATGACAGGTCTCACTGTGCCGCTAGGGCCGTCGTGCTCGAAATGGTGCTATTCCAGTCGATTCATGAGACCATGGACATGTTGATCGATGGTGATTGTTCGTCAGAAGCGTCAGTGAAATTGTCGTTTATTGTGTGCTGGCCGGACTCAGCATACGCTTTCTGCAGCTGCAAAAGACCGCGTCGCCACAACGCCTGGTAGAAGGGATAGTTGAGAGGAGAGTGCCCGCAATGCAGCTGGAATGAGTGAACTTTAGCAAGGCCAACAGAGTTATTTCTCCTCTGGTACCTGATCAAGATGCTCGCAGGGACCAAGGCCGAACCATGGGCCAGAAACTTTGCAGCCGGATGCATATGCAAATGCCCGTTTCGTCTTACCTGAGAAGTTCCAAACTGGGTTCATCTGTTTCGCGAGTGCCTGTTCGTCCGAATCATTATGGTGCACACCTCATCCGCGTCCCGAGTGGCTAGTATCCGACGGCAGCTTGCGGCCCCATGAGATGCATACGAATTTGTCGATACAGTCGCACCTCTCAGTGGACAGAGCGTGGTATGTCTCGCAAGAATAGCTTGCGCTGCGGCGCAATTCATCTGACGGCTAAGCCAGCAGTAATCAGGTCCAGCCGTGGGAAACGCCATCAAAACGCGCTCAAGCTGAGGTTGTGAGAACAGACAAATTCCTACGGAGAAGTTTAAATCGCTGTCGTTCCAGAACCGCGGGTAGGCAGGACACCCTCCTGTGTAAGGTAGGGCACCATCACAGCTCAGGTAGGACATGCTTTGCTGTTGGTTCACGCAAGCCTTCAATTGTCTGACAATGCGACTTGGATTGTTCGTTGCTGACACGCTGTTGGTTATTAGTATTGTCAGTCCTTGCAGGTCTTCTGTAAGGCGTTGCTTTTGGGTCTTCAGCCGTGGTCTAGCCGGAGAACTCTGTAATCATCCTACTGTGACTCAGCGCTGCAAGCTCGAATCCAGGGATGTGAGTGTTCAAGCCGCGAGGAACAATACTGTCGCGAACTCGCCCCGCTGCGCGTCTCCGTAACATGGAGGGACTCGTAGTTGTGGCTTCGCTGATGATGTCGGGACTGACTTTGAATCTCTCGAAACTAGTAGGCAAGTTGCTGCAGCATGAGTGCGACCATCCCTAAACTGGTGCGATTTGGAGAGCGAGAGCCCGGCAGCCCGGTTCTTGGGGCTGGCATACCGCACACCCCGCGATCAGATAAGGAGGTGCGATGGATGTGGTATACAAAGAGTTGTTGCATTCTGCTGATACAAGCTGCTTAATAGTCTAATGATTAGAAGATCTTGTGTACAATGCTCTATCGCAGTTTCCGCATCACCGACGCATCTGGCGGAAGGCACACTCCTCCTTCCCACTCATTTCTTCTGTTTCGCCAACCGCTCCTTCTGGTATTTCGCAACCAGCTCTTTCTGAAATTGCGGCAGCGCCTGCGCATAATGGCTGAATTCCATGCTGAACTCGCCCTTGCCTTGGGTCGCAGCTCTCAGAGTGCTACTGAACCCAAACATACCATGCAGACTGACATCTGCATAGCACGTAAAATCCTCAACTTCTGTTTCCGAGTCGGTGATGACCGCGTTACGTTTCTGCAACAGTCCGACCACGTTACCCTGAAATTCCGTCGGCGCTGTGGTCACGACCTTCATGATTGGCTCTAAAACCACTGGTCCAGCTTCCATGAATGCTTTGCGGAAGGCTTGCTGAGTGGCAATCTTGAAGGCCATTTCGGAGGAATCCGTCATGTGAGTTGCGCCGTCGTTGATGACCATTGATGTGCCGAGGACCTTGTGCCGATCAGAGGACCCTTTTCACAGGACAGTTGGAAGCCTTTGTCGCAGGCAAAGAGGAATTTCTCGTCAATGGCCATCCCAACGACTTGCTCTTCGAAGACGTTGCCATCTAAATCACCCTTGGGCTCCATGAATCCCTGCACGCGAGCATAGTCACCAGCACCGCCCGTCTGTTTCTTTAGCAGGTGATCAAAGTCAGCATGTTTGGTGATGGTCTCCCGATAGGCGACTTGTGGTTGACCAGTCTCGCAGTCCACACGGTATTCTCTTCGCATTCGCTCAACATAAACTTCGAGATGGAGTTCGCCCATGCCAGAAATGATGGTCTGCTCGGACTCGCCATCGAAATGGACTCGGAATGTAGGGTCTTCGCGCTGAAATCGTGCGATGGCCTTGGAGAATGCCGGAAGTTCCTTATTGTTCTTGGGTTTGATCGAAAGCGAAATGACAGGCTCCGGCACAAACATACTCGTCATGGTATAACCAAGCTGACCGTCTGTGAAGGTGTCTCCTGAAGCGCACTCGACGCCGAATACGGCACAGATCTCACCAGCACCGACCTCGTTGACTTCCTCCATTTCATCCGAGTGCATTCTCACGATTCTGGGGATCTTGACACGCTTGTCGTTTCGGGCATTGTAGAGATAGCTGCCCTTCTTGATCTTGCCCTGATACACACGAATGTATGTGAGCTGACCGAAGTTGGACTCTTCGAGCTTGAAAGCCAGACCAACAAACGGCAAAGATCCGTATGGAACCAGCTTGACAGGTGCTTCGGCTTGCCGTCGGTCGAGTGCTGTGTTCGATACTTCTGAAGGATTGGGGAGGTAGTCACAGACGCCGTCCAACATAGGCTGAATGAATTTGTCTGCCAGTGCTGAACCCATGAAGACAGGCGTGAACTTCAACGAGCACGTCGCTCGCCGAATTGCTGCTTTCAATTGTTCGACAGATGGTTCCTTCTCTTCCAAGAACAGTTCGGCAATCTCATCATCCACATCTGCGACCGTTTCGATGAGCTTCGCTCGCTTCTCCCTGACCAGATCTTGCACTTCCGCAGGGATCTCGTCTTTGGTGACAATGATCTCTCCTCTGCCACCTTCCGCGTACATAGTCTTCATTGTGACCAGATCCACGACACCATGGAAGTTCTCCTCCACTCCGACCGGCACCTGCATGGCGGCGGCGGCGATCTTCAATTTCGCATTGATCTGATCAATCGGCTTCCAAGGATTCGCACCCATGCGGTCCATCTTGTTGATGAAAGTCACTCGCGGCACGTTGTACCGTCTCATCTGCCGATCCACGGTGATTGTCTGACTCTGCACACCACTGACAGCACACAAGATCATGACTGCGCCGTCCAGCACTCGCAATGCTCTTTCAACCTCGATCGTGAAATCGATATGGCCTGGAGTATCAATCAGATTGATGTGGTATTTCTCGTCTTGCCCTTCAGGATTCTTCTTCACCCAATCGCAAAATGTAGCTGCAGACTGAATGGTGATGCCCTTCTCTCGCTCCAACTCCATGGAGTCCATCTTTGCCCCGACCGAGTCTTTGCCTCGCACCTCGTGTATCGATTTTATTCGACCGGTGTAGAAGAGAACGCGTTCTGTGGCAGTCGTCTTGCCGGAGTCGATGTGTGCTGCGATGCCAATGTTGCGTACTTTGGACAGCCGCTGCCATTCTTCCGATGACATGTTGTCAATGATGGATTCATTGGTCAACGTTTCTGGCTCTGCAGCTTCTTCTAGGATAGCCGCTGCAGCTGTGGCCGCACCTCTCCGTGGTTGACGGCCGAACTGCGCTGTAATGCGCCATCGTCGGTCCAGCACGCTAGATGATCTTGTATTGGCGATGTGTTTCCGTCGTTGAGCTGTCTGCTCGCCGTTCACGATCGCAAAAGTCGAGGCACATCTTCCACACAGCGAATTGGGCGAGCTCCGACCGGTCGACACTGTGAAGACCGTCCGCTTCAGGGCTACAGAAGATGGCGACCTGAGCGCCGACGAAACACTCATGTTGTCGGACTTGCCGAAGCAAAGAACGCGAAACGAATGTAAGGAGACTTCGGGAGCTCTCGTTCCCTCCCAGTCTCTGCACTCAAGCCAAGTGCAAGATGTCGGTCTACTTCGCGCGTTCTCGCCATGAGCAGCATCGCTTCCGAAAAAAAGTTCCCGCGGATTGCCAACCTGCATTTGTGGGTACGCCTGAGCACCGTAGTGCTGCCTCAGACGTTCTCGGCAGACCGGTGGACACTTCACAGGTCTACTAAAAGCTGATGGAAGCACGCGAAAAGCTGGATACAAGGGACTTGAGGAGGAGGAGCGAGTGCTCTCGGTGAACCGCTAAGAGTAGAGTCTCGATCCGGGCACATATTGAGTTGCGCGGGTACGACGTCTGAGCCCCTTCCGAAGACCGGATGACAAGAATATCCTTGTCTGCTCCTATTTGACAGCATCTGATGCAGAGACTCTCGTCCGAATGGTGACCACAACGTGTCTACTACCTCGACATGTTTAATCGCACTCATTCGCTACTCTACATCATCAGCCTCCCGCTTCCGCTTCTTGTACTTCTGCACAACCATGACTCTTTCCGCAACACCCTACAATGACGAGTGTCAATACTGTCTCTCATTCGACGTTGCCAGACAGAATCACTCACCTCTCCCCAAGCCTGACAGAACCTGGCCTCTCCATCATCCTCCCCGTGGTCTTCACCATTGTCACTAGCCCACCACTCGTCCGGAATAGCACACGTCGGACAAGTCCTCGTCCAATTCTTGACATGCCTCACCTCCTCCTTCCACATCATTATGGCCCACGTCCAGTCCACCATTCGCAACTCTCGCAGCTGCCGCTTCCCGTCCTTAGTCTTCCAGATGCGGTCTCTCGGTAGATACTTCCAGCAGGCCGAGCACAACTGGAGACCGCCCGGTATGAGATGCCATTTCTTGAGGTCATACAGGAGATGTTCTTTGCCATAGACATATTGCCTGGTGTTGTTGTGGACATGTGTTGTGCCCGATGCGAGAGTGAGTGATTTGTCTGTTGCGATAGCCCGAGCTATGGCTCGACAGGTAAGCGTCAAGGCAATCTGATCGCGCGGGTGAGCGATGCTGTTGTAAATGTAGGCAGCGAAGCCGGCCTTGAAGACTCTCTCTATCGAGCTCGGGAGGCCACCCTGATGGTCCGAAGTGCTTATATTGATGATCTGCTAGCTAGTCAGCTTTCATTGTGCTCATGCTGGAGGACCTTGCCGTGGCTGACATTAGCCGATAAGTTTAGGCGTGTAGGAAGCGTTGCGCGGCAGTCATGAACTCTGGCTTCTTCAACCTTGGCGCCCTCCTCGGGACGCACTTGTTCCATACTCGATTTCGATGTGCCTTGTGGGTGCTAGAAACGTTGCTGGAGGTGTTGAATCTAACGATACGCCTCAATGCAGCTGTAGTCACGGAATGGTCGACGACTGGGTCACGTTTTCGAGGCAGCCATGCATGTATTCACTGACCTGCAGTGAAGTCGAGAATAATGACCCACCTGTTCTTCGGCCCGCACTGCGCCATGTTGTTCGTCCTGACGTTCGCCATGCCCATGCGCATCTCTGCGGCTTACCTCGTTGCAACCTACTGAGTGCGCAGGAGTCAGTACGGCGAGCTCTGTCGCGCGAACAAGGCTTCCTGCGCAGATTGAAGAAAGCAAATCCAATGCGCCGCCATGTAAGATTCAGATGATCAGGAATAGCTTCGTTGACTGCTCGATGAAGCACGTTCATCATGATATAATTTGCCCGTATGAGCTGGCTGTTTCTGGTAGGTGAAAAGGGGCATTGACCTTTGACCAAGCCATGTACAGTCCCCCTGGGCGGATTTGTCATGCTCGTCTCGCCCAGCGCCGTGATGGTTTCCGTAGACGGTCACACGGCTGGCGATCTGGTGATGAATGGCAGCCATGGATGAGTGATGTGGCAGGCACTTGTCGAGAACTTGTTGTCTCGGTGGGTGTTCTTAGCATGCCCGCTCCCCAACGGTACAGGTATGGTACTTTCAGCAACTCTGCGCAGCGCTTATAGGGACAAAGCAGTGTCGTGTTCGGTCGTTCAGATATCAGCAAGAGTGAGCACTTACGACTATTTCATCTCCGACTCGCTTGAAGAGAATGCTGGCTCGCTTGTCGGCCCGGACTTACCTTGCATGGTATATTTAGCCAGCCGATGATGCAACGACTGGGATCAGACCCGAAGCGTACCAAAGTCTCGAAACTTCGAAAGTATTGCTGATTTCTGCAGATGCCGTTTACTGACTCAGGATGTGAATGCTCGAGGGCCCCCTCGTGACGTGTCGTGGAATTAGATTTCCAGTCAGGCAGACTTCAAAAGTCGCCCATGCGAGCAGTCGCAGCATGCTTGCTTCTCTGGACTGCAAGCCAGGTATCCCTCCAAAGAATAACACGTTCAGGACTAGAATTCTGGTTATAGAAACAGGACTCCTTTTTGGTGTCGCTCAGTTCAAAAAGTGCCGGCACCACGACACAATGCGGTATGGTCCTGAACTTTGAATATGGAGACCGCCCCCACGCTGCAACAAAATTTCCTTGGATTGAAGAAAACGTAAATTTTGTCCCTTGTCCCAGGCGCGTGGACATTCAACGGTCCTGAGCAACTTCGCAGTGCTGGTCTCGAGCAAAGCCTCTAGGCATCATCGAAACGCTGCAAAAGTGGCGGTCGAAACTCGAATTCGACCTGCTAGGAAAAGGGTTGAAATTCGGTCCTGGGCACGGTGCGCCGTGCATCTAGGATAAACCTCGTGGTAACGTGGTTAGGAGACATTCGATCTTTGGCGAGCGTTTGTGGAAACCTGCACATCCTTCTAGAACAAATTTCCAGTATGATGTCAACGCCGTCTATCACTCTGCGTGGTTCCACTTCGTAGCCGAATGTCATCCAGCAGATTGGTTGCAGTCTGTGTTGCTGTGAGGCCAGTGTTGCCCGAGTATGCCCTGTCTGGTCAGCGCGTTGTCGCTGAGGACGGCAGACGTGTTGGACCTTGTGCGCAAGGCATAAGTCAAGCAATGATGGCGACTGCTGACACATTGCTGCAGCAGTATGACCTCGTGGCAGTGAGACTTCTTATCAACCCTGGCATGTTTCAAGAATGTAGCGACTGGCTCCATTTCGAACCACCCCTGTCCGGCGGAGCTCGTGCCCTGCAAGCAATCTCGGGTCGCCGAAATGCCTCCATGCGACGTTACTTGTGTACTGTGATGTGGCATGGAGGCCGTTGTACTGTCGAAAGAGCCCCAGAGGTCGAGTCTTGAGTACTTGCGACTTATTAAAGTGCTCCGCGTATAAAGAGAAATGCCGCGCTGCAATGACTCCTGACGGATCGGTAGTCAACCCAGGGTACGACACTCCAACACAACCGTTCCACAAGCTCTTCCGCCTCTTCGAAGAGCAAGATGTGCGAAGTACATCTGACTTATTACGGCTGCGAATCTTGCGCGTGGAGGGACATCAAGTCACCCCTGAGATCGCAGCACATGCCATCGAATCTCAAGAAGATAAATCCGCAGAGAGAGGTGGATCGTCCATGCGAGAAACGGAGGAACGTACCTGGACATGCAGACAAGACCCTTTCGACGGAGTGGACATACGTCAGATATCCTCACTGTGAGCGCTGTGCCGAGCGGAACGGCAAACGGAGATGAAGAGTCGCCAGTTTCGGCAACTTTGCGACTGGAATTATTACTCGACTGTTGGATTATGGTCATCTGAGTTACAGCATCTCATGGAGGTCCGAAGAGAAATCGCGTGACCATTCCGACGTCTTTGTCATCTTCACGCACTTCGGCAGGAAGTCGTAACACGGTTGATGTTCGCCCTCCAAGTGATGGCCGTGACTGGATGAGCGGCGAGCTCCGGAAATCTGTGAACAACCGAAATGACGTTGCCGTGCCTGGAAAGCTGAGCTTGGACGCCCGGTGTGCATGCTCGCCGATCAGGAGACAACGTCAAGGAGTGGCACACTCAAGGACGACGACCAGATCCAACCGCCAACGCACATGCGTGTCGGACCACCGCAGCGACACCAAGACGGAACGCACAGCGCTGAGGAACCGCAGCACCATGCGGGTCGAACGCTTACACAAAACGTAGGCAACTGCCCATCGACTTTGCGCTGCAGGGAAGTTGCGATGCACGGCAGGTGCGAGTGACTACATGACGTCTGGTACCGGCACTGCCGATGCTCCTGCCGGAAGGTTGATGGCGAAGTACTTGCTGGGGATACTTTGGCAGAGCAGAGATAGTGCGAGGCAAGCCGGTAGATACAAGCTCAGCTCTACATGCCTTCGTTCGTGGCTGTGGGTTATCATCACGATAGACGTACCAAGCAGCCTGAGAGGTCGACAACCAGTGATGATGCGGTCGCTTGGCTTGAGCCGCGGCAGGTATGATGTCTGCGTTACACAGTGTGGATGATTGACATATTTACATCCATAGCAGTGCAATGCAAAGGACTTCACAGGCTGTCAGACGATTTCGTTTTCCCGGGCACGACGACTTTGCTGTGGGGGCGTAGCTTGGCACTGTCCTCTGCGTCTTGACTTTTCGGAGTCCAATTGCTGATCGTTGATCGCAATGTGTGAGTATAAGTAATCTTCGTGTGCGTACTTATCAAGAAGGCGACAGATGCATCTGCGACTCGGCAATTCAATGACGAGCAATGCTGGGGAAATGAGGTCAGAGGGGCTGACGCTATCATGCTACTGTGTATGAGAGCAGCAGATCTCCTCTGGTTCGTCTCATTAAGCGCCGGGCAGAGATCTTCAGAGGCTTTAATTGGCTGAGATTCTTGTCGCTATGAATAGAAACCCTGAGCTGACGCAAAGAAAATTGTCCCAGATCCGTTCCAGAAATTGGGGACTTTTGGATAATGCCGCTGCCACTTCTAAGCGCCCGGCTCTTGAAAGCCGAACCACACCGGTTAGCTCAGATCGCTGCCTGGACTTGTCATTCGTTGCGGGAACTCATTCTTGTCCGCCTACGTAGCGCTAGACTGGGATTATCAACGTGATTTCTCGTGGTTACCAAAGATCTGGGACGCCGGATCGTTGCTTGGTGCAGGTGCTCTACAGCGCTAGCTCGAGGCGGTTAACGGCTTTGCAAACAGCAAAAGCAGCAACATTCGTCCAATGAACAACTGCTGCTCGCCTATAGTCATGGAGGGGCAACAATGCAACGGACCAGACAGCTCCCGCCTCTCCAGTTCTCACTGAAGCCTGAAGTTGAAGAGGTCAAATAAAGGCCGCCGAGACCGTTGTTCTGGTTGTCACCATCGTGACACCGTGAATTGATGAGCTATAAGCAGTGAGCTATGCATGGGATCGTTCCCACGCAAAGCGCCTGCCCATGGATGATTATATGCCCACAGGACAGGTAGAAGGACACATTGACTAGACTGTATGTTTGACAAGGTAGAGGGGCAGCCGCCCACGTCTTGCTGAACCAGCACAGATGGCAGGCAGCTTTCATAGCTTGCCAAGACCATGCGTGCATAAGTGATCTGCATAGTATGCATGTGCATCTGACGTGGACGACTGTCGTTGGCTATCCGGCAGAAAGTCTACCAACCATGACACAGCTTATTTGGCGAACATTTATCGATTGGTAGAGGGTATCTGAATCTCCTAACCTCCATCCTGGCCCTGGTGAAGTCTCCCTCGTGCCTCGCCTAGGCTGAGGACTCATGGGAGCCCATTTCCGCCATCCGCCGCCGACCGAAGCGACGCATTCCTGATCAATTGTAGAGTCTGAGTCGTTACGTGGCTAGATTCTGTATTGTGCCACCGCATAGGACGCAACGTACGCTTCTGCGCATGGCAGAACACAGTAAGGAGCTGTCCTTTCCTGAAAAACACCAAAGCGCCGCGCAAAGGTGACCTCCATTCAATATTATTCCAGCAAGCTTTTCGAGTTTCTGAAGAATGAAACTTTTGGGCACACGTCACAGACGTGGAAAAGCTGCTTGCGTCGTTGCTGTGAAGTCTGCATCAAGCAGATCGTAGTGAGCATAAGGTCGTAATGGTGTAATAGAGCGCTTAGACAACCACAGTAGGGGCTGTCACGGTCGGAGTGGAAGGCGGTGGCATTTCGCCTGCCTCTTCCGATATTTTCCTTCGCTTGCCTCTGGGTGCTGGGTCCAAAGGTGGGGAGCGTTTATATGTGACGGTTCTCGTAACAACGGAGCGCACACTCACCGGATTGCTGCAGGCACTTGCCGGGGTGTCGCAGAATCTGCGGGAGGAGCTGTCGAGACTCCAGTCAGCCGGCGAGAAAGGTGAAAAGATGGCGCTTCCGTGTGGCATGCTACTGACTCCTGTTCGTGGAGAAGGCCCGCACGTACTTGGAGAGTACGCTGGCGATTGTGGTATTTTGAGTCTTCTGAGTCCAGATGATGATCTTCGAAATGGGGTAGGTGGTAGAGAGCCAGCACTACGCGGCGGCTTTCTGTCTTCTGCAGCGACAGGCTCTGGGATTGTATTGGTGGGCATTGAAGTAACGCTGCACCGACTTGATGTAGACTCATCTGATACTGATCGGGACAACGCACTTGGTGGAGGGCTAGCCAGCACGGGCGTAAGTGCCTTGAGGAAATCCGTGTATGCTGCAGGAGGTGTGATTGGAGTCTGCAAGCTCTGCTCCTGCTTCACGAGCGCAGAGATACATGCTGAGACCGGTGTCTCGACGATCTCGGATGGAAAAGAGGCCGTCTTCGGTGTTTGCAGCGGTGGCAGGACCGGCTTCGTACCAACGGCGGCAGGCATGATGTCGACGACAAACGAACGACTCGTCCACAACACCGACGTTAGATTGGGTGAGGAGAGAGTGACGGCGCCCGCGAGAGGAGATGGGCGGTGGTCCGAGGAAGCAAGGCCGTAGAGAAGAGAATCCTGGGCGTGAGATTGTCGGGCGACAGATCTATTTCTGGTGAGCGCAAAGGTGCGTAAGCGACGAAGATGCTTGTTCGCTCTGAGGCCAGCTCAGAATGCGGCGGGTATGACAAACACAGGTAGCTTTACAGAAGCTGTTGAATGGATGGCTTTGGCGCGTAGAGAGAAGTGAAAGAAGTCGAGTGGAGGGGGATTCTGAATGGCCGACTCGGACAGGAGAGTTGGTATGGATGGACGAGCTGAGGTGGTCCACCCACGTAAAAGCAGCGCGAAAGGGGAATTTAGACGCCCAAACTACCTTGGCGTGTTCTGATTGGCAAGATCTCGTGAAGTGTGATTCGTCCCCTGCAAGGACTTGCGCTGCGTCCAAAGAGCCGCAGGGTAAGCAACGCTGTCAAAGTACCCTCGGGCTGACTCGAAGCTTCAAGCAGGGTTGAGGAAAGGTTGCAGGAAAACCGATGTTGCTCTCCACAAAGCTCAGCGTAGGTGAATCGCTTCCAGGCTTGGCGATTGGTATACAGCTCTTCTTTGGGTATTTCGTATTGGGCGATGCTTAAATGTGTAGTAGAGGGTGTGCTGCTAGAAAGTATGTGGGCAGCAACACGAGTCAGTGGCGTGATCGTGCTCGAGAAGAGGCTCTGCTCGTAAGAGAGAGCCTGATCCTCGAACTCTTTTGTACTGCTCTTTGCCGCTGACCAGCAGGTCGTTTTGACATTCCATTGTGTATGCAACAGATCTAATCAGCCCGAAGCGCTGTGTACTCGCAGTACGCTGCTATGACGCAACTCTAGTGGTCTACTCGATCACGAAATGCGACTGCTGTCGCCGCGCGGTAACATACCACACGACCCATAAGGTCTCGTCAGCCAATTATCATAGAAGACTGGCAATGTGCTGAGCCCGGGGTCTGATAGTCAGTAACGTGGTTCCAGATTAATGGACAGACCCGGCTTGGTCAATGACTCGTCCTCTCGATAACAGCGTTACGCCATATTGAAAGTGCTTGCAAGAACGACGGGGAACAGCTCAGTGAACACGTTCCGCCAGGACGGTTGTAGTCTGGACTCTACAGCAGCATAGTTGTAACTCTCAATATGTCTACCCCAAACACTGAGCACCAAACATAACCAGATCTGTGGCTCGGGTTGTTAGAGGATTGGCTGAAGCCGCCGGCTGTGCACGCCGCAGTCTGATGATGGCGACGCGTTGCAGTGGCAGGACTGAGTCCTATGTAGGGCAGCAGGTCATTCCCTGTTGAGACGGCTTTTGGGGATGGGGGTCTCAGGATGACAGACTGGTCTTTGGTCAAGTCCAGGAGCCCTCAGGTAGACAGACTATTGATTCCCCTACCTCTATGGCTGGAAACCATGCGACGGAGACTGTAGGTAGCCAATCTCTCAAGAACTAGCTTGCACGCACGGGCTTTTCAGTCATCCGTCGCCATCACAGACGCTGTAGCAGCTGAAGTGCCGTCGCACTAGGCCTGTGAACTGTGTTTCCTGATCCAGAATTGAGGTGTTATTGACCTTAGATTCGATCTTCAGCTTGGATTAGCTGCAATATGAAGTGGACTGCCGGGTGCCATGAGTGAGAGGCGAGAAGCTCCAAAAGGCAGAGACTCGGAGCACACGACCGCGACTGGTTAAGGGTTAGGGTTGATATGGGTGCCAACTTTCTCCGGCTCCGGCTGTGGAGCTCAAACTTTTGGGTCGAAGTCCAAAGATATTTCGCGAGCAGTTGCGGCGAATGGAGGCAGATAGAGAACGATCATTCACTGTCCTGACCATCATCTCATCCTCGAAGGTCTCGTCGCCTATCGGACCGGACTCGTACAGCTGCTGAGCACGGAGGCCTACGACGCCACGAGTTCGAGAGAAGCAGTAGCGCAGCTCGCGCCCTGAGTCTCCTTCACCTCCATTCTGGAATCGACACCATCTAAGCTATATCCTATGGATGCTCGGTAGCAGACGGCCTCGCCCTTAATATGTCTCTCGTCAACCTGTCACATGTTTGCTCTCACCTGCAGAACGTGTCAAAAGCTCGACTGGGTCTCACCTCAATACCCGATTCGAAACTACACCTAAAGCTCATGCTTGCATTGCAGAACTCTGGCTTCATCTCAACCGTAGTCCGGGCTGGTCCAAGACCGCCCCCTGCGCACCATCTGCTAAGCATACCATCATCGAACACCGAGGGCTTTGAGACCCAAAAAGTCACACCAGAAAATATCGCAAGTCGAAGATTATGGCTGGGCATGAAATACTGGAACAGCGAGCCTGTACTGGAGAAGATGCAGATGATCAGCAAGCCTACAAGAAGGATATGGATGGACGTCGAGGGGTTAAAAAAGCTCGTTCTAGGGAAAACGAGCGGTTACGTGCGAGGACTGACTCGGCCTGGGGAATGCCTCTACGTGAGCACCGACCAAGGTATATTAGAAGCGCGGGAGTGCGTGGAGCGGAAAATCGGGGGTCAGCTGTTATGTCGGGTACGATAGTCAGGAGCATATTGATACCACGGCCGGGGTTGTATAATTCATGTACAAAAGCGGAGGCTACACAGCGTGCATTGCATAGCATAGCAGGAGTTTGAACAGGAGACAATGTCAGCTCATTGCAACAAACCAGTCACTGCAACGCGGTGCAAAATCGAACATTGCCAGTCTGGACACGGCACCGATGAACCAATGGCTTCAAAAGTCATGCGTCCGGCTCCAGGGAAACCCAGCCAATCACAGAAAGCTGCTGACATTACGACGCTTCATTACATCTTCACTTTTATAGGTAGTCGTGTCATCAATATCTATTGAACACTATGTGATCACAGGAATGCCTCTCGCGACTCAATGCCTTCCAAGGAAGCGGAGTGCCCTCGCATCGTCCTCACGGGTGGTAATGGGTTTTATGGGGGCCACATCATTGCTGCATTGCGCGAACAGTACGATGACTGTCGAATTTTTGTACTTGACCTGAAATCGCCATTGACGCCATCACACGACGTCGAGGAGTACTTTGCTGTCGACATCACTGCAGAAGAAGAGGTCAAGAAAATACTGGCCTTGATCCGGCCTCATGCCGTTGTCCACACAGCCGGCATTACCACGCTCCTTCATGACCGATATAGTCGGAGGATAGAGAAGCACCTCCGCCACGTCAATATCGATGGTACGAAAGTGATGCTGGCCGCCGCCAAAGAAGCTGGTTGCGAAGCATTTGTCTTCACGAGCTCTTGCTGTGTTGTCACAGACGCGTTACGCGGCTACTATGCCAACATCAACGAGGAGTATCCTGTCTCGACTAAAAGTCTCATGTATGGTGAATCAAAGGTAGGATTCCCCTGGAGGAGACAGTGATGTGTAAATGACTGACGCGTGTCGCAACTTAGGTCGAGGCAGAGCGGCTGGTCTTCGCAGCGGACTCGGCAGAGATGGCGACTTGCATCCTTCGACCAGCTGTCACCTTCGGGGAGGGCGAGTATGTACTGGTACCATCTGTCCATGCCTGCATTGCCAAGTTCGAGACGCCTTTTCGGCTGGGTGAGGGCAACAATCTTTGGGACACCGTGTAAGCCGCCCTGGGGTGCTCTGTCTCGTGTACGCAACTGACACGAATCGCAATCTAGGTACGTTGGAAATGTGGCGTATGCCCATGCACTTGCTGTGAGGAACCTACTTACGACGAGATCCGCGCATGGTGAAGCATTCTTCATCCAGAATAACGAGCCCACTACCTTCCGCGAGTTCAGTCTGGCGGTCTGGAAAGAATTTGATCACTATCCACCATTCGAGGTAAATGAATTCCGAATTATCTCTTTGGGGTCACTGAATCCGTGTTCCACAGCTGGAAATACCTGCAAGTCTCGGCATGATAGTTGGCATGCTCTCTGAAGCTTGGACGTGGCTAAGTGGTACCGCAACAACCATCAGTCGAGGCAGCGTACTTGATGCCACGGCGGTAAGGTATGCAAGTGGGGAGAAAGCCAGGAGGATACTTGGCTATGAAGCGAGGGTGAGTCTTGAAGACGGTCTCAAACGGAGTTGTAAAGTGAGTCTTCGCCGGGCTTCAGTGGGTGTTACTGATGTCATGTTCAGGAGTATGCGGATCGTCTGAGATCTGCTGCTGCTGCTAAAGAGACAGCGAAGCGCTGAAATGGGAGCACAACATAGAGCGACCGCTGCATGCCCCAGCATATCGATCTCGTGAAGCAGGCGAGATCGGCTATCTGGTGTCGGCAGTTGTTGCAGAACTGACGATGATCCATGGACGATGACATCCGGATAGGCAGGCAGTGCGCTGAGGGAAATTGCTTTCCATGCTGTACTATGATCCTGATCTCGCGCATTGCACGTGTTGTCATTCGAAACATTCAGAGCATTCCAATCTTCAAACAAAAGGTCGATTCGAGCATGTTTCGTTGTTGGCGCGCTCCCCTGCAGCCCGTCTTGGCGTGTTGGCTCGCATGAGCACGCCTCTTGTGATGTGCCAGATGTTCTAGTGTCCTTCTAGTGGCACACTCATCGTTCTGCAACTGTTTCCGAGAAAGCCCCTTTTAATGGACTTTTGTTTCTGGCAAGCGCACGCTGACGGTGCACTAACTACAAACCGCCTTCAATTTCACTGCTCTGGGGCCACCGAGCTTGTTATGATGCCCGAACAAGGATCGATGGTTCACATTTTGGGCACGAGCGGGGTCATGTCTTGAAGCTAGACTTGAGTGGGCTATTTATCACTCGTCGACAGCGCCAGTGGTGTAAGACGCCGCGCGCAGCCACCTGAAATGCTGATCGTGTACCTGAAAGATTTGACAGGTACGACAGGGCAAACCCATTGGAATCAACGACGTTGTCAAAGCTTATTTCTAGCCTGTTCTTGCTTATAGAATTACGCTGCTTACGTCGGGTCGACTTTCTCCAGGATGCCAGGCGTACGATGCGTATTCAACCTGGTGGAGCAGTGTCGCGTGGGATCTCGAGAAAAGGTGAGGCGAGACACTGCTAACTCTGCTTCACTACTTCCATTTCCACATTCGGTGTCTGTCGCTCCAGACATCCTCCACACAACACGCGATGACTCGAATCGAATCCCAACGACATCATTGTGGCAGTGTAGAATGGACGTCCAAGCTTATTTGATGGAAAGTGTCCCATCTCAAAGATCCACGAAACGGACTGGGAGCGAAGTCGGGCAGCCATGATTGCGCATTGCCTCATCTCCAAACACCTCGTGATCAGCATGCTCTGCATTGTACCTTCCATACAATACTGCGCACTTAGCAGAGTCGACTTCAATGATCGACAACAGTCTTTGGGCTTCAACGCCTGCGCGCAAAGACCTCTCGACGCTTAAGATAGCCGGGGATTCCTTGCCATATGCGCGACTCGTGTGCTTTGGCTGCTGCCTTCTGGAAGTCGAATGCTCATCTCGCTTCTTGTATAGACGTCGAAGTTGACTCGGCATGACGGCGGACCGCTCTTTTCGTCTTCGGTCCAACTCGTCATCCACGGCAAATTCAGGTCCACAAGCAGGATGGCGGTTTCAGCCCCTGCAATGAGTGGGACTCGGTCAGACGCTAGTACTGGGTTCCGGGGATTGTGAAACTTCTTTCCAGAACTACGTCTGGCAGGCACCGACGCAACGGGCATGCTTTTCCACGTGGATATCCCTGCAATATCTGATGATTCGATCCGTCGTCTCTTGGTCTACCATGTCACAGAACACGGCTTTGCTGGCAAGAACTGGCCCCGATATTGCCAGGCGACTGGCCTTAAATCCTCGTTCGCCCATCATCTTTCGACGAAGTGTTCTCGCCATTCACATCGACGAAGAGCATTCCTGCGGTTAGCAACCATGTTGATGCTTCCATCAACCGCCAACGGAATTCAGTCCAAGTACTCTCTACCATTCGAATCCAGATACTCATATCCTTACGATTTCGCCGAGCTAAAATCGGCAATGCCACAAATCGATGGACAAACCCACCAAATGGAAGCCCAAACACAATCCACTGAAAGCCCAGCCTTGTTAGGTCCGCCCAGGTATGATGCCCAACTCCTCGGCTGATGCATGCCGTGAAACCTGGCAATAATGGGCATCGTGTGACTGACACGGTTGCTTGTTTTGCACAGATTCTCGAACTGGCCCGCTTCTTATGATCCTTTCGCCTCTTCAACAGGACGCATGTCACCATCAGATCACCAAGAGCGTCTCCGGGCTCGTATGCCATTCGACCTTCAGTCTGCCACTCGCGGACTACCACGTTCAGTTCCTGACGGCCGTCGCCCTCTGTCATACGCTTCCACCTCGAGCATGTTTTCGAATGAACCTGCCGCCTTTGCACAGGCCGACATGCCTCGATCAAGCATTGATGACTCACTACGCCGCCAGAGTCAGGAGATCTACGGCGCTCGGTCCGACTCCCCAGGCAACGGGAGCTATGGCGACTACGACGACAACGCGAACCGCAGAAGCACAGATATGAGTCGAGGATCTGCTGCACGCTTCCATACTAGGCGGCGGCCATTCAATCAGGACGAATTCGACGGTCCATCACAACTACTTCCTCTTCCACTTCCTCAGTCCGAGGTATCTCGATCACAAGACCTGCCCACGCTTCCAGTCAACCTCAACTCTCAGGAACAGGACGAGATCGTGCAGCACGTCAATGACATTCTGTCGCATTGTGCGTTTCACTTCGTCGCAAAGTACCAATTTCCGATCCCTCTCGAGCGAGACAAGCCACGAGTGCGTGCGCCCAATGACCGCGAGTGGACTGAGTGGGCGTATCTCTTGAAGCGACTCGCGACAAAACGACGGATTCCGGCGCGGGTCTTGTTCGACAACCAGATCAAGCAATTTGTCACCACACTAGAGAACTCTATTGCCGCTAGGCAGAACAGAGACCAACAGAACAGAACACCGAAGGACGACAGATACATCTTGCAGCTTGTCAGTTCGGGTACGCAGGTTGCAAAGATCTTAATGGACTCTCAGGCCATGGAGCAGCTGGATAGCCTTTACACCAACACTGAATCGATAATACTGGAGAGACGCGCAAGAGCTCGATTCCAATAGGACACTCGAGACCATCAAAGTATCAATGACGACCGCACAACCTCACGGTCTTGATGGGATATCTTTCTGTGGACACAACAGACTCGAGTATGCTGCGCCTGACGCCCGAGTATTCTAGGCACACATAATGAGGTTCATGACCAGGGACTAATAGACGTGGAGCATATACAGCGGGCGCATCGGAGACAACTGCATTGTCCAAATCGGACATAATGAGGAGCGTGGGCTTAGATAATGGAAGGAAGCGAAATAATACCCACTGACGAAATCGCATAAGGTACATAGCATACGATGTGGCGCTCTAGAAGCGCCGACCATACTGATTGGGATTCAGTTTCTGCATCCAACACTTGCCCAGTCAATATGACTTTTCTCTCTGTGGGCTACTCCATGTCTTCGCATCGCTGAATCCACATCTGCTTCGAGAGTTATAGCGGCTGGCTCTACCATCTGGCGAAGCTCGGAAGTACTGGGACCATTCTGCTTCCATGCCTATTTACCATTTCCTTGCCCCGATCGCTCCTGCCGACCTTGACTGCAACTGCCGAAGGCAAGAGCCATTCGCGCTTTACCGCGGCGTGTATGCTCGCACCATATTCATCCTCTGCGTCTTGATGCCCAGTTGACAGCTGCATCGCAGATCTCGGACATGACGATCTCTTGGGCACACATTCGAGAGAGACCCCTCGACGCCTCACTCTTGGGGTCCAGGCCCAGACGCAGTGTCAATAGCACTCTCCAGAAAGCTTTTTCGCGAGCGCTGCTGTGGCAGAATATTGAAGAGTGTATCGCTGAAGGTCCGCTACCGGTCCATACAAGGATCGTCATCGCCGGCCTACCGCAGCAGTGTGCATGTCGAAGACTGGAGCCATAGATGTACTTACGCTCTTCTCACTCGGACACCTCATATAGCATGAAAACAACTACCGGTCCATACTCAATGACATAGTCGTACGCCAGCACGATGGCATCGTAGTCTGTTCAGTGCGGACTTAGAGATCTAGGCTTTGCTTACCGTACTCGCTTGTGACGCAATATGTCGCATCTCAGATGAAGCGAAGTGAGCGGTCTCATTACATGAGGCTGTGACGAAACTTACTTCATATGGTCCAGAGGCAGTATCAATGGGTCCGCCTGCCCCGGAGCATGTTCGAAGACGTGTTGTCGTTGTGGGAGGCCATGAGTCTGCGACTAGACACCGGTACAAGCCTCTGAAATTGGGCGCTGGTCAGCTAGAGTGATGTCAACCGGTGTTACCAGGAGCTCCGCGTCAACCGGTGACGCATGAGTCCTAGTCAACCGGCCTTGTGTAGAGCCAGCCGTGGGTCATCCGGGCTGCACCCGTTCGTTACCGGCTCTTCCTCTTCTGTGTGGTCGGTTGCAGCACTAACGCAACGCGATGGCCTGGACCCAGGACAAGAGCCATAAATACGTCGTAAAGATCGTTACAGCAGGTAGAACCACCTCAACAGGATTCGACCTAGCTGGCGCTGAGCAACGCATCTAACGCGCGACGCAGTCGTTCACAGCTCTCCATTGCGGCACGTTGCCCCTACCCGATGGCATTCAGATATCCTTGGCTCAGGTGAACTCATGCAGAGTCTCCTCACAGTGCTCACGCGCGTTGCCAGAGCCCTTTATGCCGCCGAATGGCGGAACAGGTAGCGGCGTCGGTGACTTCGAAGTGGTCTTCTTCGTTGCTGAATGACCAGCGTGTTTGGACGATGCCAGACCCGTCCTTGTTTGCGCCCACCATGGCTGCGGTTTTTGCAAAGCTTCGATGTTACTGTCTGTGCATTAGTAGGTGCGACGGCGGTCGCCTTTATACATTTGGACATCGAGCTGACGGTGGACGCCCTCGTCGAGGTAGTCACCTACATTCGTATAGTTGGCCTTCGTGCCACATAGGGCCACCCTTAAATGATATTCGTTCTTAAGACTCAGGACCGACCGGTCACACAACCTTTGGCCCCAGAGGCTGTGACTCATATAGCTGTCGCCTGGTTCGCGGAGGATACGTCCAGACGTTGAGATAAGTGGAATATACTGGAAGCCCGAACAAAGAACTGGCACGACCAGGGCCCTATCCACGAATTCCACTGCGTGACGTATGAATCTTGAAAGCACAACGGTAAGCGGAGTCGAGGCAGTCTGCCCAGGAGATCTCTCGTCGGTGCATTGAAACATCCATAGTCATAGTCACCGTATCGTGAAATTGCCTGGCGTTAGAAATGAGCCATCAATTGCTTCATCGAGCTTGCAAGCCTCCTTGCTCGAGTCGACCTGCAATGATGTCAAGCCTCTCGACTATGCTAAGGACATTGGACATGTTCCGATGCTGAAACCTCCCATTCCGCCGGTCTTCGGACAAGCTATGCATTCACCTCCGTTGCTGTCTCACCTGCACTCGCCACTCCTTTGCACGCATCATTCCTTGTGCATGAGTTCTTGCATAGCAGATAAAAATTCCCTCAGACCCTCCTCCGTCTTTGAACAACTATCATCTATGCAGCGGGTTCCACGCACCAGTGACCTGGACACCAGGACTCGGATGACCAGGTTGGATAGCATCGTTGATGTGACATCTAGTAGCATAGCCATCACAGCCGCCATTGTTCATGTAGCAGGCTGGGCAAACCGTCTCGTCCATTCGGCAACGAGGTCAGCATCCATGTCCATTTGGGCGAGATACTGGTGCTGGAGTGCTTGCTGTTGTTGTAGGCGCTCACGGATGACTCGAACTTGCACAGGAGTAAGGTTGCTGCTCAACTGCACCTGAATAGGGTTGTTCTGAGCGAGGGTTCGAGCTCTCTGGAGCCGAAGCTCATATCGCTTCTCTTTGGTCCGTCGCCACATTCGTTCCCGCTCGGCAGGGCGAGCATCCTTGACGTATTGCCTCGAGAAGAATTCCTTGCGAAGACCGCGAAGACCGGTCAGAGAGCCTTGATTGTTCAGGATGACGTAGCTGCACCAGAGGCAAACCTCGAGTCCACAGCCGCAGTTGCGCATGAGATACCTCGGTGCATCGTAGGCGCAGGAGTCGCACATAGGTGGCCTTCCCGTCGTCTCGACGATGTGATAGTGGCTGTGATCGTCTCTGCGGAGACGACGATGAGTGCAGTCCAGCAGTCGAGCGCGCTGCCGTTCCATCACGCTTTCGAAGAGCTCTCGCTGCTCCTCAACAGTCAATTCACGGTTGTGGACGCGGTGTGCCTGCGCTTCGAGCCAGACCACTTCGCGCAGGGTACGATCTAACAGCATTGCCTCGTCGAACATCGGACACTCGCAGGTCTTCCACAAGTTGCCACATCTGTAGCAGAACTCAGTGCTACAACGGCACCTGTACCCGTTAGCTGATGATCTTCACAAGGATGGAGTACTCACGTCATGTGATAACATCCATGGGTAAGCTCGATCAGCGCAGAACAACCTGGGCAAGTGTTCCAACCGTTGGCAGCCGCCGCAGCTTTCAAGTCTTCATCTGGCTCGTCGATCTGGCAAATACCTTCGTGCTGTCTCTTTCGACAGTGCATGCATGTCCCTTTCCCACAAGTGGAACACAACATATTCTTTTTCTGCTCCGATTGCTCGCCAAGGACTCTACCATCACAAGAGTCGGCGCAGAAGACTGGACGGGTGTAGGAGGCCTCCATTAGCCAATTCTTGTACTTCTTCACCAATGTGGCAGGAAGAATTGACTTGATGTTTTCGACGGATATCTCCTGCCGACAGCACTGAGCTCGATGCCCGCCTTCAAGAGCATTTTGCACAATGTACTTGATACACACGTCGCAATACCAGTGAGAGCATAGAAGCTTTACCGGACTGTATCTTGCTCGTGGATCATAGCAGCTTGCGCAGACTTGTCCATCTTCCCGATCTTGCTCGCTCTTCAACGTCTCTGGACTGTTCGGGTCCTCGATGTAGTCCTCGTTGGCGGAGCTGTTCTTCTTCGTCCGTGCTTGACCTGCTAAATCGATCCGCAAAAGCTTGTCCACGATTGAGGGCTGCGAGGGCTTGCAATACACGCAAGCTGCATCTCCTGCGTGGTCACATGCCGATGGGATTACTACGCCGGCAAGCCTCACTATGAAGCGGGTATCATGCTGACCATTGCACTTGTCTGTGCCGCTGGGCACTTGTTTCCGTGGCATATCCGCCGTGGACGTCTTTCCTGGCTCTTGCTCGGTGCCTTTCTCGTTGACATCCAGGATCAAAGGGTACTGATCGACTGACCCACGACTCTCCGCAGTGGCAAGATCATCGTTGTATCGTGTCTCACAGACATCTGAGCGGTCTTCCCTCGCCATTTCCAGCACTTCATCTTCCACGAAGGGCGACGGAGGCCAGCGCTTTGACTTGTGCGTTCCTTCTGACTTCGGTCCCGACAGTTCGGGCTGATGACAACCTGGTCGAGCGCTTGTCGGCCAGCTTATGTCGCAGGATTCATCCGAGGTCTCGGATTCAGCAACATTGTCATCCTGCTCGATGACGTCTGTGACCCATGTTGTGACACGGTCTGATCGTTGACCGCCATCCTGTGACGGCTCGACGGCGGTGGAGTCGGAGCCTGCATAGTTGATGGGAGGAACGCTGACTCCATACATATGGTGCTGGTATTCTTGGACGAAGTGTGTGTCCAGGGCTAAGGTTGCGGTCAGAGCTCGGGTGTCATTACGGTCCTCGCTGGTCATTCTTGCAAGTCGATGATCTCGTGCGGCGAGACTTTCTTCGAGCTCAAGACTCTCGAGGAAAGTCTCATTCTCGAAGTGTGCGATGGCAGTGCTGTGTGCGAGGATGCGGTCTTCGAGAATCAGAACCTCGCTCTCGATCCGAGCAAGTGAGCTAGCAAGTGTACTGTCCAGGTGATCGATGCCGATGGAGTCGGCAAGCCACTGGCGTAGTGTGTCAGCGCGCTGAACAAGCTTGTCCCGGTCCGCTTGGAGCGTCGCAAGATATGCGTGACCGAACTCAGCGGCCATCTTGCTTGTTGCTGCAGGGAAGCCTTCGACGCCTCGATCAGATTGTGTTGGAAGGAAATACAGGATCCTGACGACGAAGAAGCTTTGACAGGGGGTGGGAGGATTGAACAAAAAACGGTAGAAAGCTTTCAGAGAGAAGTCGCAATGCTGTGCGAGCAAAGAGTGGAAAGTGGGGCCATACAGTGACTTCTAGGAGTGAATTTGCCTGACGAGGCAACAACTGTCCTGTCCAGTTGCAAACGGGGGACTCTCCAGAGGCGACCACCGGAAGTCTCGAGGCCAGGTCGCCATTGCGCGATGACACAACGGCAACATCAATCTGCTCTCGGATTGTCACTGCGTATGATAGTGCTCTGAAGCGTCGCCAGTGTAGCGCCAACTGACCCCTTCGTACTCACTGAGAAGGGTCTCAGGCTCGGCTCAAACTGGCGGTCCTGACCGTAGTGATGTTGTCAGTACCTCTGCTTATGCTTACAACAGTCCATGCTTTCCAGTTACAAAGCGCTGGACGCGTGATGCACATGGTCAGATCAGACTTCCGTCGACGGCATGATCGTCCTGGAAGCGCACCGGAAGCCTAAACATCATTGATGCTGGTCAATTACAAGCTCCTCGGCGGCCAGGTCGATAGTGTCTCGAAAGCTCGTCGCAAGACATCACAACGATCGTCTTTGTGAGATCCCGGTATGCGCATGGAGACAAGCCTTCCGGCGATGGAGGACGACGAAGACGAAGACGGCAGCTCGACTCGACTCGACACGATTCGACACCACCCACCCGAAACCAGCGGAGAGGATTCCTAGTGTGCTTTCTTGAGCCGCCAATTCCAGTCGGATGCCCCTCCCACGGGCTTATTTGGTCACCGAGACATTTCAGCGCTGTCCGCACCGCTAACGTATCCAGCATGAGTCGGGTACCGAATACATTCACAGTCCAAGTTCGTAGCCACGTCACAGTACCGGACGAACCATCGATCTAAATCGACACTAGTCAAGTTCCGAAAGTGTTTTGAGATCTCGTACCTGCTGGCTGGCGGTCTTGTGAGTGTCGGAAGATTGATTTATCCACCGTTTGGTGCTATAGTCCGACGATGGATGGGTATCATGGCTTCAAGCAACTTGTGGCAACGGAGTTGTATTTGCGGCACGTTCATGTTGGTGCTTATGCCCTTGCCACCATTGCGAGCGTATCAATAACATCAGCAACGGCGCATAGTCTGCAGGCGGTGAACGATGGACCAGCTGCGGACGCTAGCACGGCGCCACCAAATGCCCTAGGGAGATGCTTGCCTGTCAGATCGATCTCGCACCAAGATCATGCAGGATGGCTGTTAGATCTGTCCGAAGTCCAGAGCTTGGGCCGGAATTCAGTTTCCGTCTATATTCGTCAGACTTGACGACTCGAACGACAGGCCTCCTGGACGGTTCTTGAGGCTGTGTCGTGACCAGATGCCGCATCGAAAAGGATCTGGCGCCAGGCCCGATCGTCACACCAGCGAGATTGAGTTTGAGATAGTCTTCTTTGGAATCAGACTGACCACCGGAGTAGTACTCACACATTTCGTAGGCAGGTGAGCTGATAGCTACGGATTTTCGCTAAAGTAAGCTTTGCCATGGTGTATGCATTGCACTTGCTTCGAATTTGCCGTCCATTGCACTTGCAGCAGCTCTAGGGCTATCCCAGTAGCACGAGTCTAGTTAGACGCACGGCAGGTCCAGTAGTTCATAGCCTTGTGACTCGCGAAATGTGAACTCAGACAGCGAGACGCCTAAGCTGCTGTCAAGGCGTGCCGAAGACACTGTCACATTGCGAGCGGGTTTACAAATGGTACCTAGGTAGTGGTAGCGGCCCGCAGCGCATGTTTGTATCGTTGTTCCGTGTGTTGAAAGCTTTTGAACGAGAAGAGCAGATATGTAAGACGCCAGCTCAGGGGCAGACGTGGTTGCGATTAATGTTGAGTTGATCACGATCTAGCCCCGGAACATTAAGCACTCGCAGGCGGCAGGCGGCATGGGGAGTTACGACCCGTCGAGCCCGTGTCTTGGCCTGTGGTCCTGACGATCTGCACCCTCTTCTCGGCTAAACAAGGCTTACAGGGGCATCGCGGAAGTCGCCAGCCCTGCAGATCTGGTCTGACGTCCCCTGCAAGCGCCCGAGCGGTCTCTGGGGATCCTGGCCTGTGCATGGTTGCTCAGTGCCAACCAGCATCACAATGAACGATCTGATGAGTGAAGATTAATTGCCGGATATTATTCTTCCAAGGTTGAATATGTAGCTTCAAGAACATTTCATGATTCATGACAGGCATGCGACTTCAGACTTCAGTCGTCGATACGTTTCGCTAAGTTCGCTTGGTTATCGTGATGACCCGTCTCGCCCCTTACCAGAATGGCGCTGCGCATGCTCGTTAACGCAGGTTCTGAACAATCGGACACTTCTCACTTTGATCTTCATTCGCACCGGAGAGTTCGGCCGAATGCAATATCACTGATACTGGCGCGCTGGCAGAAGCGTCAGGACCGAAAAGCGTTGAACACCTCGTGTTGCTGATGCCTACCCTGGCTTGAAAGAAGCGAGAACGTCTTTGGTATGGGGTTTCCAAATTGGGATTTCGGGAGCTCGCCTGTCTCAGAGCACCGGCAACATGTACAGACGTGGTCCTTGAACAATCATAGTATCTTTGCAGAAGCAATTGCCATCTATCCTTCATGACCTTCGGTAGCCACGGGCCAGCAAGAAGAGGGCGGTTGGCTGTCGACTTTACTGCTAGTGTACTGCCATCGACAGGCATGAAGGCGCAAATGATAGCCCCTCGCAAGAAAAGCCAAATAAGCAGTAAAGGGATCGTCGAGACACTGACGCAGAAGCTGACCATCATTCACGTGGTTGAAGTTTGGACGATTGACCCGACGTGCATTCTACGGCCCTTCGGGATCGACGGCAGCATCCCCATCATTCCTAAGACCATTAGTTCGCACTTGACCTGCGCCAAGACGTAGATCTCTGAACATCAGCAGGAACAGGTTTGGCAAGGATAGCCTCGTGGTTTCTGCAGGCTGTCAAGCTGTCAACGAGCTGCTAGTGGTGCTGGGAAGTGCCGTAGACGAGCGTCTCGGCTTCAGACGTGGCTTCGTCCCGTCAAAGCTCTACGGAAACTAGCTACTAGTCGAAAACAATTGCATGGGCGAAGTTGAGACATTCTGAGTACCTGGCGGGTAGAGAGGTGATCCCGCCAGTGCTATGTATCTGGTGAAACAGTCACCAGCCCATACCATCGCGTCTCCTGAAGTCGCTGGGTATCCGCACAGTCGGGCGGGCTTCGTCGCCCTTCTCAGCCACGAAATGCCAGAGTAAAGATTTTGCCCGAAATTAATCTCACCGCTCTGTTGTCTGAGATGCATAAGGATGCTGTTGTTCTCCTCTGGATTTTTCCTCCCTTTCAGTACATACATTCCATAGTTCGTGAAGTTGCAAAGTTGCCTTGCTCCGCTGCTAAACCGCCTGCTTGCTCGCATTAAAGATATATCCAAACCTTGGTCTCGCTGTAATTCAAATCATAGCATAAATGGATGGCGAAATAACGTCGTTCATGAGGACGAGGACGGTGTATGCCATTTGGCCACTAATGCTTGGGCAGCAGCCAGCTCCGCCCTTTCCCTGTCATCCAGATCCTCGAAGCCTGCACTGGAGGTCAGACCAGATTTCGGGTTGACCTTCCTCCTCTTGTGGCGAGAGGCGTGATCGCTTTCAGGATCTCGTAGTAGTTCGTCTAGTGGTGACGGATGGTCTGCCGAGGATTCGGGCACTGTCGTCTGAGTCCAGCGCTTGACGAGCTCTGCGCTAAGCAGCTTGCGGTCCGCACGGAGGTCGGGTGACGATGCGACTGACCGTGAGCGCTTGACACCTGCAGAGCGTTCGAGGGCGCTCTCTTTCGAAGGACCAGAATCGTCTGCGGGACTGCTTGAAGGCAAGTACGAGTCATCTGTCTCGGCATTCTTTCGAGTATCTCGCGCCGTTTGTCTTGATCCGCTCTTCCCTGATGAACCCTTGCTACGCTCTCGCGGTCGTCCACGGAGCTTTTGCCGCGCAGCAGCTGCACCCGTTCCATAGATGCTTGTGAAACTAGGACGTGCGTCTCCGGCTATATAACCATACGCTGTGTGCCTCGAGGGGTTGACATCGCCCTTTTCGAGGTTATATGCATAAGCATCTGCACTGGGGTCTGAGCTCAAGTCGACGTCTATTGTCAGCCCACGGGAGGACATTGGTGAGTGACGCCGTCCGCGAACAGGTCCGGCATCTGATTGCGTGTCACGGTCATCTGCTCCAGAAATCTGACCAGCCATCAACAGCGCCTGCTGAGATCTCGATGGTGCGTTTGCGTCGTGCGAGGGTGATCGTCGTCTCGGCATGCCATCGTACCATTGGCCCAGATCTGTATTGCTACGCCCGTCAACTTGGGTGTGTATCAGTGTTGAGGGCTTTGGAACCCGATCAAGCACAGCAACAGGGAGCGGGTCCGACATAGCTTCCTTCCGTTCGCGTGTTTTTGAATATCTGCGCATCCGCGCTGCTCTGAAAGAACGACCCTTGAGCACTGGAGAGCGGTCAGCGTCGTGGTGACTGACTACTGGCAGACTAGAAAGTCGCTTCTCGCGTGATTCGCCAGAGTGAGGGCGTATGATGCCACGAGCTGATCGGATGTTGTCCAGCGTTGAATCAACAAGTGCTTGAGATGGCCGATGAGAGGTCATTGAGGAGTGTGAAAGATCTGGAGAGAGGACATCTTCTGCCGGCGTTTTTGCCTCAGGCGGCGCGTTCAACAGATCTGCAATCGATACACGAGTTGAGCTAATGCTGGTCAAGCTCGTTGAAGCTCTTGAAATATGACTAGACCTCTGGCTTCCGACGGTGCTTGCTGTCGATGGTGAGGCGAGACTGGTATAAGCTGGAGACTGCATCGCAGCTGGTCGAAGTATTGGTGCTGGCGAGATCCGAAAGTCGGGTAACCTGTCGAGGACGGCTGGCACAGGCCCCATGCCTACTACATCGCGCCTGATGTAGTCCGTGGGAGGTGCCGACATGGTAGCGTCGCACCCTACAGGACCATGCGCTTCAATGTACCGATCGAGCGTATCGATTGCTCCCTGTATTTGATCCAGTTTACTGGTGTAGAAGTCGTAAGAGTGGCGGATTGCCGAGTCCTGACTGATGGCAAAGCGACGATCCCCAGCGTTGCCAAGCAAATCACTATTCAACAGACGGCCAACGTGGTCGAAAGTGCCAACGGCCCGGACGTTCGTCTGATCAGGAGGATATATGAGGTCGCTGAAGTGAGCCGATTCGTTGTTATGTGGATCAGCAAACTTGGACCAATTGATCATGTTGAGTTGGAGATGGCCATGAAGGTTACACAGGCAAAGGACAAGCACAGCGTCCCTGCTTTATGCGACCATAATTGCGCAGCTCGACCCAAAATGCCGGAGAGCTTAGTAGATCCGGGAAAATGTTCCAACAGTTCGATTCGATGTGGTTAGAATGCTGTTCAATTTGACAGTTGCCAGTGTCGCAGAGTGAAATTTTGGTCCAGTGGATTAGTGGTGGGTTTTGAGGTTATGCGGTGGATCGTGGCCAGGAACTTCATTCGGGCTAAAGACAGGATTTGAGCGGCTCAATAATCGTGCCCAAGGAAGTGAGTTGTCAGACGGCGCGGTACGCTGCTGCAAAAGGACGACTACGACATCTATGTATGGCTCCTTAGAGTTGGTGAGCGGAGCGCAAAGGATGTCAGACGTCAGGGATCGTTCCGGATCTGCAAGCTAACGAGCGACTCGCTGTAGAACGTTTGGATATGCGGTAGTCAAACTGAACGTGCTGCTTGTCGTCGAGCAAACGCTCGTAATTGATGCAAAGGAATAACGATGAAAGATGGTCGCTGGAACTCAGAAGCGTGAGAAAAAGCTGGAAACAGTGAGCCTGGCCGAATAAGTGATGCTGCAGATGACTAGAACAGAACAATGAAGTGGATCCACTGCCACATGCACCAGCGTGCGAAAGACGAATAGTTTCGCTTGTACAGCAAGCCAGCTGGGTAGGCCAGGTCAAGACTCAGCGCGACAAGCATAGAGAACAGTCAATGAATCACTGATGCAGGCCCAGGCGTAGATCGAGCAGTTTGAGAATTAATCGACCTTGAGTTTATTAGAGTGCCGTAAACTCTGAACAGCTTCTGTGTACAAAGAATTTAGACCTGTTCGTCTTCCTGGGCGGCAAAGCTAGTATGTTACAAGGCAAGCCGGGCTGATCGAGGCGGTAAGACCAGGGAGTGATTGGCGCAGCATCCTTGCCGGTCATCAAGGATCGCTCTTTGACGACATACCGGACGGACGTGCTATCCAAGGCGGGTCTAGCCGTGCCTATCGCGAGGTGCCGGTGGTAGTGATGGTGTGGTTCTACGGGGCTTGTTCGAGGGAATAGACTGACACTAGTCCTCAATTACACTGGACAGTGGCCCCGCGTGGAGTCCACGGAAGAGGGTCGCGTCGCGTGCCGCTGAGATCAAAGCATGCAGCGAAGTCTGGTAATTATAAGATCGTGATTTGTTGTTCGAGTCTGACCCGTTCGTCGTACTGCAGCTCGCCTGAAGCTAGGGTCACGGCTGAAGAAGGCAACTCCTTCACGAAAAGTGATAGCTTACTTGACTTATTCGCGGCGGTGCCGAGATGAGCGCAGAGGATCGTCAACATTGTGCTATTCCTCGACGGTGAAACGGGGATGTCGGACGTTGACAAGCGACAGGGCCTGGTTGTTGAACATGTGGGTCAGTTGTCCGCGAGGTTGTCAAACTCCAGTTTCCTATGCCGCGAACGCCACGCATGTGCAGCAAATTGGCAGTGCGTTTGAGAAAGATGCGGAGACTTGCAGATTCTCTCTAACAAGACTAGTCGATCAGCATGTCATACCAGGAACTTCTCGGCTCGACGCAATCCCGTCCCTTATAGCACAGCCAGCGGAGTCGCCGCTCAGGCTAGACACCCTCGTTTTCATTTTAGAATATCCCTTTTATTTCGCTATTCAGGCCTAACGTGCAAAGGGCCAAGGGGCAATCCATGTTCTTCTCTGCTGCACCTTGGTTCTATACGCAGTCTGCTCGTTGCCATTGCGATGCTACAACATCGACGCATATGCAAACCTTGGAATTGATAGATGGAACCCGCCCCGACGCACTTTGTAGTGACACGTTTTCATGGAGTACAGTCATTCCCCCGAAAACAACATTGAAACGAATCGGCAGAAATCCCGTTCGCCATGAGACTGAATGGCATGCGGGTCCTACATTACATGCGTGCCTTGCAGGCCGCAGTGTAAGGGATCGAGCCTGTTGCTTGGGTCGGTCGACACCACCAGTCTTTCTTGTGCTTCTCGTGGTGAAAACCAAGACGCATCATCAGCTGCGACCTTGTCGTATCGAAGCAAAAGTGCTCAAATGAATCGTAAGCTCTGAAGACAAGGTCGATACTTGAATCAGCCACCAACTACTAGAGCGCTCCGTGCACGGTCCACGCTCAACGGTACTTCTCGCTTGTGTAACGGAAGTTGCCAACAGGCAAGCCGATCCCGATCGCAGATCGGCGCCAAGACACAGTCCCTTCTTCTTTCCTCCTCATGGCAGTGGTCGATAACATCGCACTAGTAATCCTGGCACAGTGTTCCTTGATGCTAACAACTAGGCTGCCTGGTCAATACACGGTGCGCTTGAGCGCTAAAGCATTTTCTGTGGCCGTGTCTCGAGAAACGCCGAAACTGTTCGTGCATCACGGGCCGCCTGTCGCTCCGGTCGAGGCCTGACAACGGGATTTTCACACCCTTCCGAAGCGGGAATTCCTGGAGCGCATTGCAACTGTGACAAGCCTGGTCCATCAAAGCATGATCACCATTGGCGCCTCTAGATCGACAGCGTCCAGCAATGGACCAAAGCCTCAGCACAATACAACAGCATGTCTGGGCAGCACGACTGCCGCTGGAAATACGACTAGCAGCTGCAGAGTGTCGCATCTACGATAAAGCAGACCCGTACCTTGTAAGTGTGCTTCAGCATCTCAGCTTAGGTCTCGGATCTGACGCCTGTCTTTTCTAAGGTAGCATGGCCGAGAGTTTCTTACATCCCGCTCCTGCTGTCAAGATTGCATGCTTTTTTGCCCCCTATCTCATCGAGGATCCGGAATCCATTCCCGCAGACTCTGGCTACCTAACACACGACGGCGTTCCTCTGAAGTGGCACCTACCATTGGGCCTGCTGTACGACCTTTACCTGTTGTCTGTGCGTGACACAGATTCCGACCATCCGGATGCCGCCCTAACGCCTTTCAGACTGACACTTCACTACACGCCGGATGCGGCCAGTGCCACCGTCAACGCCATCAGCCCTGATCCAATTAGGATGCATGACTTCTTCATCAATGCTGTCAAAGAGGCGGACTTTGTAAGATCCGGAACCGCGAAGCCGATTATGAGCCTATCAGCCGCCGACAGCAGAGCACTCTGGTCTTCGACGCAGGACAATGATCTGGCTACCTTCTCTAGGGTGTATCAAATCCTCATGCCATCAAGCACGCACTTGAGAAACATTCCTTTGAGGATTTATTTACCATCGTCGACAGAGGGCGAAGAGACAGCTCAAATGAAAGTCCTGCAGGCTCAAGTTGCCCCATGGGCGTCCACACAGTCCATTACTTCAGTTGCACAGGCCAGGAACACAGGCCAGGGTCAGCCGCAAACGTTGGGTAGTGCCTTGCACACTCTCATACCCAGTCTTTTCCCATCAAGACGCACGCCGTTGATTGCCAGGCCGATTCTTCATGGTGCTCATTTGCCATTGACCGCGAACCTGGATGAGCTGGCTAGATGGGCTTGCTACGCCGATGGATGGTTACACCTCGTCATTGCAGTGAACGGCTGACTTTTCTGGTCTCAACACGAATTGATATCCCATCAGGATCGAATGAGGAAATGCGGCGCCAAGAAAATGCGGGCGGCTTGTACCACTTCAGTGCCGAGGCCTGCCAAGTACCGGATATCGTCATCGACAAGCTGAAGCAGCTCACGTCTGAAGACTGTCCGCCTAGCTGCTTCACTTTTCGTTCAGACCCTCTACAAGTTATTGTTTGTCTCTCTCAACACAGTCACACAGATCTGTTTCCAAGATCGCTGTGGTACATTTCGTCGCAACAGACACTGGCAAAATGCAACACAGCTACATCATACTGTCGCTGCTACCGGCGTTGGTGGTCAGTCAGACTGCTCCTCAATTTGTAGTCCAAGTCCAGAACAATTTGCCAGTAACCTACGAGGCGTCTAACACAGCGGTCACGCCTCCAGGAGTACTCCTTCCAAGAGATGGTTTGCTATTCACTCCGTATAGAGAGCAGGCCTAATTTGTACAGATGTCCTCGAGGCACCGACCGTAACCCTCCCTGAGTCTGAGGCTTCAAATGGAACCTACCTGTTGTTCATGGTTGACCAGGATGTGCCTCGCAACGGGACCACTGTGACTCTACTTCACTGGCTCCAGCCGTCGCTACAACGGTCTGGGAGTAATGCGACCCTCACAGCAGCCAACTCGACCATACAAGGCGCCGAGTATAGGCCTCCCACACCACCCGGCGGGTCGGGCCCTCACCGCTACAGTTTCATTCTCTACGACCAGCCTCTCAATTTCAGCATCCCATCTGAGTACACTTCAATCCTTTCGACACGTGTGGGGTTCAACCTGACTGCCTTTGGGGCAGCCGTTGGACTTGGTCAACCGCTGGCCGGAAACTACTTAAGAGTTCTCAACGGCACCGAAGCAGAGACCTCATCCGCCGCGACCATGACCGGGACTGTCGGAGTAGGCCCAACCGAGTCGCCTACCGTAACCGCATCGACGACAGGTTCGGCATCGAGCACAGCCAGCAACAATTCGCCCAGCGACGCCACTACTGGTGGTGAAGCTTCAGCGACTGAGTCCGCTCCAGCACCATCGGAAACAGCAAGCGAAGCGAGCACGTTGACCAAGGGCAGCTTGCGAGACCTTTTGTTAGGCCTGGCACTTGCAGCTGTTGGAGCGGGGATGTGGATGGCTTGAGGTGGCGTGCGTCGCAGACTCAATCATACTCAGATCTTCATAATTCAAAATACTAAGCCCTCACGACCTGACAAGAGTAATGACCTGATGACAGCTGCACTCTTACTGAAGAGTCACCTGTCCATGAACAGAAGAACACCCATTCCCACAAGGAGTTCTCAGCTATCTGGAGGGAACTCAAAGATGTAGACCAGAGAACGACGCTAAGATCCACTGTCCCGGGTTCAATCGCGCGGACACGGGAAGAGCAGCCAACGACACGTAGATTCTCACTAGCATGCGGTGCCCTCTGGATCGCCCTTGCCGAATATCTGCGAGTTCTGTTGCATATCACCAGTCGGCGAATGTAGACCGCCTCCGATACATTGAGATCTGTGCTTGGCTTGGCAGCTGACACATGTGTCTCGTATTTATATCCTTGACGATGTTCAACATGTACTCCCCAATTGTCCACAATTCATCTGGTATCATGAAGACCCGAATTTCCACGATCAATATCGCTTGAGTATACGATCCTAAGCTATGCTCAGAAAGATCTTCGATGCGCTGGGACAAGGTCAGCCAGCAGAGCCACTCCGCCAAGTGCCCATAGGTACGCCCTGTGTCCCTGCTTAATAGTCCGACTAACGCAACCGAAGAGCAGCTCAGCCATGAGTTGGCTCTGCGATTCGCAACGAGGTGCTACAGCCACCTAGAGATTGCACACTACAAGGACAACTTCAAATCATTGGCCGAGCATCAAGGTGATGTCGAGTATTGGAAGGAGGACACCCTCGCTCGCTTTCTTGCTCTACCGGAGCCACTGCGGGCGAGCCCAGTCATCTTTCAGATGTGCAGCTACCTTGGAGCGTTCCCATTTCCGATGCTTGCACCATGTATCCTCACCAGGGAAGCCATGATCAAGGTCATTACTATCATGACAGGCCGCTACAAGAGAATCCTGAAGAGGGGCAATCGTGACAAGGCGAAATTGCTCTTCCGGAGTCTAGCCGTGTTCGATCGTAGAGCCAGCGTTGCATCACCGTCCGAGAAGCCGAATATGCAAGCTATAATCGACGAACAGAAGCCAGATGAGATGCTCGAAGAGGAAGCCGCTGCTGGGAAGCGCGCTCAGGCCGGCTTCGCGATTGATGAGCCGGCCAATGATGGAGAGGAAGAGGATGATGACGACCTAGCGCTGGCCGCACTAGACTCTCTCGATGCAATTGAGGTGTTCAAGCAAGATCAGATCAAGACGATCGATCGGAAGATGAATCATGCTATCATTCCCACTGATAATTTTCGGAGGTATGCATCTGCTCCAGCTCCGGACCCTGTACTGTATACTGATCTAGCAAAGGTTGCTAATGCTCCTGCTTCTGTTCGGTGGCATTCGCGCACAGAGCAATCTCTCCGAGTATGGTGATGGACTAGATGGAACGAAGGTGGAAGCCCTCGAAGATGCTGCCAACGCCATCATTGAAGCTTTCGATCCCGACCCTTTACTCAAAGGCATACGATACTCGAACTTCGTCAAAGTGCTCTCCACTACAATGCCCGATCTCTTCGAGCCTCTAAACCATCTGTTCGAGCACTTCCTCTTCAGCAGAAACATCGACCTCTCGAAACACAGAGGCGCTGTCTCAGCTGCAGCAGATCTACTGTCTCACAGACGACGTTCACCCATTCAGCCGCCAGACGACAAGTCCAGCTCACAGATTTTGACAGACACCCGCCTTTCCCAGCTATCCATGTCTATGCACCTCGCCCAGAACACCTCGTCCAGTCCAACGAACATCTACAGCTCACACGCCCGCTTCCACCAGATCTTCAGCACCTCATCTCAAGGCACCTCACTATCCTCCTTCTCCCGCTACGTCATGTCATGGACAGCACCAACTCTAATCGTCATCTCTGGCACCTCGACCTCCTCATCCTTCCCACAATCCACGCCCCTCATCTTCACCGCATACCTCCCCCACCCGTGGATCGACAGCACGCACAAGCACGACGCACCCACTATCCTCACCTCAGAATCATCAGGCGAGTCCCCACCACTAGCCACGCTCACTCTTCTATCACCACGCCACAGCATCTTCCCCTCCACCCTACGCCCACAACAGCCCTACTCCTACTTCAACGCTCGCACGGGCATAGCGCTAGGATGCATCATCCCGCCGCAGCCACGCACCGGGGCGCCAAATCCACCGATCCCCGGCGCCGCAAGCGTCATCATCGACACTGATCTCAGCGAGGGCACATTCGTGCATGACCTCGAGAACGGCTCCGGCGGCGGCTTCGTGTGTGACCCCGGTCTAGTCGAGGCGCAGGGCGCTTCTTCGTCGTCGGCAGCCAGCGGCGGCGAGACGAAAGCGCCGTGGCCGCGAAGGATCGACTTTGAGGTTGAGGGGATCGAGGTTTGGGGCGTCACTTTCGATTCTGGGAATGAAGATGATGAGGACGGGGTAAAAGAAAGCGAGGTGGAGAAGCAGCGGAAGAGGCTGGAGTGGGAGGAGAAAGAGGCAGAAAGGCGGAGAGCGATCAATTTCGGTGGTGATAAGGATGGAGCGAGGCATTTGCTGGAGATGGCGGGTTTGGTGGGCAACGGGAGTGGGCAGGGGAGGAGTGGTGGGAGTATGGGGTGAGCACTGTAAGGCAGGACAGATATGGAGGAGGAGGGACCCGCGATCGTGGCTTCGGTCGGCATCAAACGCTCACATCATTTCATTTTGGTCAATCCTTCGACCAGGGCATTGAAGTCTTGCTTCTTTCGCTTCTTCTTCGGCCTCTCATCATCCTCCTCATCCGCATTCACGTCCTCCTCGCCGTTGGCTGCCTTCAATACACCTACACCTACGTCTACTGATCCATCAAGCTCCGGGACTCGCCAAACTCCCACAGTCCCATCACCATGCGCCGACAACATCTCGAGCCCATTCTTCGCCTGACTGTCGTCGCCCTCCCTCCAGACCATAGCATTGATCCTTCCTCTACCCCTCAACCGATCTCCTTCACTTTCTTTCGCAACCCTACCCTTGAGCACGCCACCCGTCTGCTTCGTGCCCCTCACATCGCCTTCTCTTAGCCCAAACACGCTGATGTCGCCTTTCGAATCATCATTTGCCCAAAGGAGGACTTCATTGACGGGCTTACTACAGTACCCAGCGGAAGCTAGCAGAGGCCCAAAATTGCCCATACGCGCATTCTTCAGCCGCGGCCCAAAGTGAACGAGCTCGTTTCTCCCACTGGCCGCGTCCCAGACTCGGATTCGTTGATCATGGCCTGCGGTGACGATCTTGTCGTGTGGATGAGACGTCCATTGCACACTGGTCACAGGTCCAGAATGAGCCTGTGCTGAGAAATTGAGAAGCTCGCCTGTCCTCCCGCCCAAGCGGTTGCGGTCCTTGAGGGATACGCCGATGGCGTCGTCGAGGTCAAGGGATGCAAAGACGGCGTTGGCGCGGCGTATGTCGAAGAAGAAGACTCGGCCATCGGTGGCGCCGGAAGCGAGTATATGTTCGTCGATTGGCGACCAGGCCAGAGCATACACGGCGCCGTTGTGTCCCGCGAGTGAGTGGGTCGCTAGGCCGGAGCGCAGATCCAGCAGTCTGATCGTCGGGTGAGAAGTGCCGGCGGCCACGAGAGGGGAAGTACTGGGTATGGGAGAGATCGCGTGAGTATGGACGGCATGGTCGAGATTGAACGAGTGGACTGGCTGAAGGGATGTCGGAGTGATGGACGTGAGCATTACGCTGTTGTCGTAGGACGTGCTCAGAAGCGTCGAAGGTATCGGATCAAAAGGGTAGATAGAGACCGACGTCAGCGCGTTTACATGACCGTGCGAGCCACGAGTGAGCGTAGCGAGCGGATGGTAAGTGGCGGTCTGTGAGGTTGGCGGGTTGCCCTTCGATAAATCCCATAGCCGAATGCAGGCGTCCGCTCCGCCAGTGGCGAGAATGTCTGCTCGCAGGGCGAGAGCATTGACACCATTGTTGTGTGCTACATTCGCAGAGGCTGGAACATCTCCAACGAGACGAGCCAGAGAGAAGGTTGTACGCTCGTCATGTTGGAGATCATAAATCGTAGACTCGTTGTATACCTCTGAAGGGCGGGAGAGGAAACAGCACCGAGCCTATGCCCGAGATGCAGGTGGGATGTGTTCATGCGACTGCATCGCAGACGACTTGTTCCGGGAGCGAGTGACTGGCAGCCGCGATAGTGCTCCGGGACTTGAGTAGACACTGCCTTGACCAGTAAACCTGAAGCACCAGAGAGAATCAGCACGAAGGAAGGCACCAAGACGGGATGCCTGTGACGTCAGATGTGCGTATTTGCCTTAAAATCGACCAGTGCCCCGCTCGACACACATAGTCGCTGTTTCTTATGCTCACAACCCTCATTCCTCTCGTTATTTTTACTTCGAGAACATGTCTTCACTCCCTCTGATCCGAAGTCGCTTTCCCCTCGGAACAAGCTAAGTCCATACGCATTCTCATTCGCTGCTGGACAGGTCCGGTAGAACGTTTTACAGTCGATCTTGAAAACCCATATACAGCGCTTCTCGCATATTCATCTCTCTTCTTCTTCTGATACTAACAGCAGCATTCTTGTGACACGTTACCATAATCTAGCAGTATCAGAATGGCAGGCAAAGTGCTCAAGATCGCAGTCATACCCGGAGATGGCATTGGCGTAGAGGTCATGCCATGGGGACTTAGATCACTGGAAGCAGCAGCCAGAGTCTACAACCTCTCCCTCGAATTCACACATTTCGATTTCGCATCCTGCGACTACTACCAGAAACATGGCGATATGATGCCTCCCGACTGGCAGGAGACACTTTCCAAATTCGATGCTATCTATTTCGGTGCCGTGGGCATGCCTTCGCTAGTACCTGACCACGTCTCGTTATGGGGCTCACTCCTGAAATTCCGACGGTCTTTCGACCAATACATCAATCTCCGCCCATGCCGTCTCATGCCTGGCGTCAAATGCCCTCTCGCTAACAAGCAGCCTGGCGACATCGATTTCTGGGTCGTCCGCGAGAATACTGAGGGAGAGTACTCGTCCATTGGCGGGCGCATCTTCGAAGGCACCGATCGCGAGACCGTAATCCAAGAGACGGTCATGACCCGCACTGGGATCGACCGCGTCCTGAAATATGCATTCGACCTCGCCCAGCGCCGGCCCAAGAAGCATCTCACCTCTGCCACAAAGTCCAATGGCATCTCCATCACCATGCCCTACTGGGACGAGCGGGTCGCTGCCATGGCTCCTTCATATTCCGACGTCAACGTCGACAAGTTCCACATCGACATCCTGACCGCCCTCTTCGTGCTGAAGCCCGAGAAATTCGACGTCATCGTTGGCAGCAACCTCTTCGGCGATATCCTCTCCGATCTAGGCCCTGCATGCACGGGCACAATCGGCATCGCGCCATCAGGAAACATCAATCCTTCGGGCGAGCACCCGAGCTTGTTCGAGCCCGTACACGGCTCAGCGCCGGATATTGCTGGTCAGGGCATTGCTAATCCGGTGGGGATGATCTGGGCTGGGCAGATGATGCTGGAGCATTTCGGTTTTATAGATGCGGCGAAGGGGATGCTGACGGCGATTGAGCGAGTGTTAGCTAAGGGGGATGAGCAGGTGCTCACGGCGGATATGGGCGGGAAAGGCACGACGGAGGGGTTTGGGAGGCGATTGAGGAAGAGATCATCAAGGCCGGGGAGAAGAAGTGATCAAAAGGTTCGGCGAGAAGAGAGAATGGGACTATACAGACCGACGGCATAATGCGCGCATGTCCTATGTATCACAAAGTTGAGTTGAACATGGCCCTGAGGCTATCGTCCGCGAAATGGCATTGGTCTTTGTACTCAAGCTCTGTTTCACGTGTCTGCCTGGTGACAGCAGGACCAAGAAACTTGAGACATACCCACTCACGTGACTCGCGAATATGTCCGAAAAGGGGGCTCGAAAGGGGTTGCCGAAAAGGGATCTATACCACGAGCCTAGCATGTGGCATGAATATCACAGGTAAGTAGGTAGCAGCCGATACCTACGCCGTGGTTACTTCGCGAAACCGCAAGGCCGAATCCACCCAGTTTCTTGAGCAATGATGTGATCCGTTTTCGCTTTCGGCAATTTTCACGATGTACCAGATATATATATGCAAAGACCTCCCTGCCCGCTATGCAGCGGAAGGGTTGGCATTGCATTCTCGAGGTTCTTCAATACATTGCATCGCGCAGATATCGGCGCCCACTTGATTGAACGACTGGATCACGTAGACCTTCTGCAACGTCTAGAAAAGGTCGTCGATAGGCAGAATCTACCACCGGAAAGTTTTCTTTCGACATGCAAGGTCCCGTAACATGGACCTATCATGCCATCAAGAGACAACTCAACAAGGACAAGTCAGAGCCCATTGAACAGCGTGAGAAGTCAACTCACAAGGGACGATCATGTTCACACCGATCCGCGACCGAAGCCACCACCACCAGCAAATGCGAAATCTGCATCGCCGAGAAGAGTGCCGCACGGAAGTACAGATGGAAGCTGCTCCTCCTCCTCCTTCCGGGCTTTTTCGTGTCCAGCCTCGACTTGACCGTGGTGGCCACTGCTCTCCCAGCCATAGCCTCACATTTCAGTATGCATCCATCTTGCATAATCGGTCCTTGCTTGATCGACTGCTGACCACCAACTCCACAGACAAGTTTAACGAACTGAACTGGATCGTCACAGCCTTCACCCTAACCTCCTGCGCCTTCATCCCCATTTACGGCCAACTCGCCGACATCTTCGGGCGCTATGTCGCCCTGCAATTCTCAATGGTCACCCTCACTATCGGCAGCATCCTCTGCGCAGCTGCGCCCGCCTGGGGTATCCTTCTCCTTGGCCGTGCCCTCCAAGGCGTTGGGTGCGCGGGCATGAGCAACGTCTCGATGATCATCCTCGCCGATCAGGTTTCCCTGAAAGAACAAGCCAAGATCACCAGCATCTTCCAGTTCCTCAACGGCATCGCTTACTCCACCGGGCCCGTCATTGGAGGATACCTCACGCAAGCCAACTGGCGGTACGTGTTTGCGTTGTGTGCTGGCATGGGCGGCGTATCCATGATTTCGTTTGTCTTCCTCCGCTACGATCTCAAGCCAGGCACGACCGCTCTCTCAAAACCAAGTCTTGGTCCCAAATCTCTCTGCGCTCGCGTCCGGCTGCGCAACCCTCGACATCGGCGGTGCCACCCTCTTTATCGCTGGCGTTGGCCTGATCATCTTGGGCACCGCTTGGGGTGGTTCCTCGTATCCGTGGTCCTCCGCTGGCGTCATCGCGCCCTTGGTCATCGGCTTCCTTCTATGCATCGCCTTCGTCCTCTGGGAACGCGCCCTCGAGCCCAACGGCCTCCTCTCCAAGTCCTTGCCACGCACTGTCCCCATGATCCCCTTCGACCTTTTGACAGACAAAGACATCACCCTAATCTGCATCCTCGCCGCCGCCACCGGCACCGCCATCTACGCCGCATTCTACTTTATCGGGATCTACTTCACCCTCGTCGAAGGCAAACCCAGCGGCGAAGCCGGCCTGCAGTTGCTCTACTACGTCCCTGGCCTCGGCCTAGGCATATACTGGGCGATGTTCGCCTGCAACGTCTACCCCCGCCAGACATTCTTCCCGCTGATCGTGGGCACCGTCATCGAAACAAGCGGGATGGCGGCGCTGACGTACGCCGTCAAGCGCGCGGATCGGACGCTGGTCAATGGGATGATGGCGGTGGCTGGATTCGGGACGGGGTGTCGGTTCATGCCGGAGGGGCTGCACCTGGCGGGGATGTTCAGGAATCGGCTGGCGCCGGTGTATAGCATTGCTCGCTTCGCGCATCCCTTCGGGGGAACTCTGGCGTTGACTGTCATGGGGGCGGTGTTTCAGAACAAGATGGCTAAAGTCTTTGACAGTGTGGGAGGCGACGGAGGCTTCGATATGCACAACACGGCCTCGCTGGACGCGCTGAACGAGCAGAGCGAGGAGGTGCAGAGGGTGGTCCGAGCAGCCGGGGCGGACGCTGTGATGTGGGCTTTTGTGAGTGTGTTGCCGTTCTTAGGGTTGAGTTTGCTGGCGAATTTGGGGCTGGGGAATGTCTGGATCAGTAAGAGGGAGAATGCAAGGAACAGCAGTTCACTCGAGCGGGAGGTAGGGCGTGAGGAGGGTGGCGCTGAATTTGAGGACGGTGTCGTAAACGGCGGGAAGGTGCTCAGCGAAGCCGGCGATTCGAAACGTGCTGAGGGGGCTCGTCATAGGACGGTCATTGAACGTGATGGTCTGCCGGATGTGCTGGCCGGGGTGTATATTTGGGCCATCGCGCGGGGTAGGGTCAGGCAGGAGAGAAGGCCTGGTCCGGCGGAAGACGAGCCTTATCGACGGAGGGGGGTGCGAGTTGATAATGAAGAAGGCTCGATTGAGTCGCTGAAGCCGCGGAGGCTGGCTGAGAGGGAGAAGACGCGTGGAAATAGAGGCGGTGTATAGATACGAAGAGGATCCGCCGCCAAAGTGAATTCATGAGCCTTCCCAGGCGCTATCATTGTCATAACTCCGTCTTGCTAGTCAATACATCGTCTCTTTTCGCATGGGCAGCAGGGTCGAAGAAGCCATCCAGCTCCATGTATTCCGCTGCAAACGCAGCTGTCAACAGCGCCCAATCTTCGACCGTCGGGATATCAAGGTTGTCGCCGTTGTCGTCCATCTTATGCCAGACTCTCGGAAACTGGCCAGGTATGAGGTGCAGGACATGCACGCCTCTGGCGATGAATGGAATATGGTCGTCCTGCATGACGTAGCTCCTGAAGCTCGAGGTCTCTGACTTGTCCGCGTCCGGCAGCCAGGGTGCGCCGGTGGTGCTTTTGAACAAGCCCAGGCCTCGCAGTTTTTGCTCCAGCTTGGCCATGTGGACGTAGGACCAGTGCGAGGTGTGCTGCCAGGAGGGAATGGAGGGATTCTCTGCCGAGCCGAGTAGATCGAGCAGGACGAAGAGCTCGATGTCGTCTAGGTAGCTCTTGAAGGTGCTCATAGCAGGGTGCCTCTTGGTGTCCCACTCCGCAGCGAGTGATCTCGCGCCGTATATGCTGTCTGTGTCTGTCCAACGCTGGAATGCCTCTTCACCGTCCAAGAACAAGACTTGAATTCCTCTGGGCTCCTCGAAATCCAAGTCGAAGTCGTCTGTTTGCATCGAAGTCCATTTCTTGGTCAGCGCAGCATCGATCGCCTTGACGGCATGCATGATCATCGCACATGGTGCGGCCGAGTCGATCGCACCGATGAAGCCCTCCGGCTTGATCAGCGAGTCGTAGTGTGCCACCAGGTTCAAGCGGGCGACATTGCCCGGCCTGGTCCACGGTGGATCTCTCGTGGCAATGAAGTTGACGAAAGGCACCTCTTTGTCCCCATGTACCGGTGTCTTGGACGTCGAATTCTGAAATGTTATAGTCCAGTCTGGCAGCTCTTTCCGGAAGTACTGCACAAAATGGTTTAGAACTTTGAGAGAGCCCTCGGTGCCCGGCACGCGAGGAATCAGTATGGGCGCGAGAATAGAGCCGGTGTGTATATCGAAGTCGCTCTTTTGCGGGTGGGGAAGGCCGTTCTTGAGGGTGTCGTCCGAGAGGGTCGAGTATGCCAGGGCGGTGCACGCCAGCCATAGGCCGGTGCAATACCGCGACAACCTCATGCTATGAAAATTTCAGCCGTGGTCTCGACATCGATACGCCAGCAAAACGACAGCAAATGCTGATCTCATACACCACTTGCAAGTATAGATCAGTTTCAAATCGGCAGGACATTGACATCTCTTCGACTCGGCGGTGTCGGCTAACATTCCTGAATCGGCCACGCGACGTCGATCGCATCTTTGGACTTCTGCTCTGCCCATGAGACGAGTTGCGGGTAAAAAGGCAGCAGCAGCCAGCCTCTCAATGTCACCACCCACCTTCCTGATCCTCGAAGTCCGCGCCGCGTTCCGCTGCTCCGCGCGCCAACATGCTGCCACACGCTTACGCCCCTACAGCACAACAACATCCTTGCTAGCACGACTTCCTCCGCACAAGAGCACCTCGAAACCAAGCCCAAGAACCAAGCTCAGCACGCCGGCACAGCTCGTTTCACCAGCCAAGCAGCCACACCGCGACGATGCCTTCTCGAGCGGCTCCTCCGAGGGCACAAGCACCTCCACGGACCTCATGCCCGCCGATCCACGCCGCACATCTCTCGATACTGGGTCCGCGGTGACCATCCCAACCAAAGTGCTCCCGAAAGCGGAGATCGCTCCCGGCGTGAAGCTCTCGCCTATGCAGCGCCTGCACATTGAGCACTTGACACGACACCCTCCGCAGCCCAAAGCAGAACGAGTATTCAAAAACCACCTGCTCATCTACAACTTGCCGCGAGCGACGGTCGGGTTCATGATCTTCAGCCGCGTTGTGTCCATAGGCGTTTTTCTGTTCTTCACTGCGGTCTGGATACCCGCGTACTATCTCGATATCACGTCGGAGACTTCTACGAGTCAGGTGCCGCTGTATACGCTGCCGCTGATATGGGTCATCTCTGCCGTACCGGTCTTTATGTTGAACCACCTGACTAGAAGCATTGTGACGGAGATCTTCCTGAATTTGAGTGAGAAGGCTCGAAGGAGCCCCACGGCCGCCATGACATACGCTCGTAATCTGCCCAAGGACGCGAGTCTGCAGCTGCGCTTTCTGCGCTGGACGGGCATTCCAGGCTCTATGGAAGTCAAGTTGGCGGAGATTCGGCCCGCTGGTGCTGCCGCTGCAGCACCAGCTACCTCTGGGTCCGTATTGGGGGCCAGCAGGCCAAGCGCAACCAGTGCCACACGCACACTCACATCAAAATTGCCCAATCCCACGGCTTCATCCACTGGCCGCACCAACTGGATCACAAACCTTCGTAACGCCTTCAGCAGACCCGTCAACTTCACCATCCCCATGACGCCGCGTCTAAAGTCAGAATCCTCAATCTGGAAGCCCTCCCTGACAGAGTTCTTCGTGCGGCCCAAGACAGCGGCTGGGAGAGCCGCAAGAGACACTATCCCGGGTTTGTGGGAAGTGGTGTATAAGCGGCTGACGGGCATTGAGGTCAGTGCGGTGGGGAGATGGCGAAGCTGATGTTGATGAGCGAGCTGCAGTGGCACTGGGAGGACACGATCATGGTGATGCTACCTGAGTGACCTATCCACGATATCTAGCTAGCTCCCCAAAGTCGTCCCATTCCACTCCTCGAACACATCTTGCCAATTAGGCACCTCCCAGTCCTGGTTCAGCTCGCTACCGTACAGAAAGTGGTCCCACGTATCCGTGACGTCGTCAGCCACATTAAAAGTTGTGATACTTGGGTCCGCGTCATAGAAGTTGATGGGTGGGAGCATACTGTCGTTGTCCCAACTGGGCGTCGGCTTTGTTGCGTCTGTGAACGTAGGCATGACAGGTTCGACGAGGGTATCGTCGCTGAAGTTGTGGCTGCCTGCTGACGCAGACAATTCGCTCGTGGAGGGTGGCGAGGGCTCGTGGGACTGCGTGTCGGGAAAGATCGAGTGGTAGAGGTCGATGGACTGGGCGTCTACAGCGCTGCCATCTTTATAGGCTTCGGGCGCCTTAAGATCTGTTTGTCGGTTGGCCTTTGGCAGTGGTGGTATCTTCGACTCGATGCGGATGAGACCAAAGTATGGTAGGATAATTGAACGGGATTGTGGTTGCTGATGTGGCTCGGCAGACTGGTCGCTATCGGTCAGGAAACTTTCTAAAGTCTCCACGACCTTCAGACCCTGGCGACTGATGCTCCCTCCCTGTCCGGTGCTTCGGTATCGAAAGATGTCCTTGACATTGTCCAAGACGGCGAAGTCCTCGTCCAGTGATACGATGCTTGGGTATACGCCATGCGTGATCCCCAACAGGATGCCGATGAGCAGCATTGCGGCCGTGACGACGCCTTGAAAATCTTCGCAGCTGCAGATGTATACCGACAGGCCAGGCGTGCCACGAAGCAGACAGAAAACCTTCAGCATCTCCCTACAGCCCTGCAGACACAGGTTTCGAGAAGAGCTCTGGTACTCCCACTCGCTGTCAGCTTGTAGCATGTGCGGGAGATGCAAGAAAGCTTGGATTTCCCAAAACCACATCTGGGCCATCAAGTGCTCGTGAGCTAGTTGACTAGGGCTTTTGACGTGTTCGTCGGCGTCCCACCATTCGTTGGGCATCGCAGCCGCACAGGAAGCCATTTCCGTGGCCATGGCACAGGTGAAGCTGGGGTCCGAGGTCTGACCTTGCGCGTTCTGCTCGTTGATTTTGCCTGCGGCGACGGCTGTGATGCGGCGGAGGGCGCGCATCTTGGTGTCGATGTTCATTTCGGGATCGAACAGTGTCTCCTTCGCGAGAATATCGGTAAAGGACTTGTCACGAGCGTGTGGGAAGCCGAGGATAAGGGACATGAAGTGATCAAGCTCATATATGCCACCGACCCAGCGTTGTCGGTAGATCAAGTCATCGGTCGGGGCGGTCGATTCGTTCTCGAAGTTCAGGTGTTGAGACAGGAGGATGGCGTGGCGAGTCCGAAGCCAGGACTTACGAAGCTGGTCACCCTCGGCATGTGTTTTGGCGCGTTGAAGAGCGAGGAGTATGCCTGCCTGTCCTTTGTGTTGACGGCTGAGGACGACTTGATCGATCGCAGTGACGATCCTGTCGTATAATTGTAGTGGCGAGGCTGATAGTGTGAGGGTGATATCATCGATACCGGGACGTATCCGGTGAAGTGACATCGCGATGCAGATCAAGCCCGTCGCATATACCACAGGGTCACTCGATTCGAGTCGCTCTTGAACGAAGGATCGGACTGTTGGGTCAACTCCCCCAGCGCGAAGCACCCACTGCTGGTCTCGCCATGAGATCCACCATTCACATGCTACATCGACGACGTCTAGAATATCAGGGTCGTGCGCAATAGTCGACTTCAACTTATCGAGGTCTGACATGTCCTTATCCGCAAAGTGTATCGTCGTAGTAGTCTCCACTTGTGGACCGTCCGCTATGTCGCTTCGCGTGATCTTGTACTTGTTAGCTCTTCTTGCACCAGAGCATCGCCCATCGCAGAATATTGGACTTACAACCTCGTTATTGAACAACCTGAAAAGCGGACTGGCTGTGCTCGCATGCTCTGTAAGCTCCGTGCCGTCCACGAGACTGTTTTGCACGCGCTCAAAGGAACAGCCATTCTCGTCTCGTTGGGCAATAATTGCTTGCTCGCTTTGAATCTTTGCTAGCCTTTCGACCATTGACTCAATTCGCTTGACTTTGACCTTCAACAACGAATCCGACTTTGCAACCCTTGCTGGGTCTATGATGTAGCCTTGCGCTATGCATTGCCGAGTATACTTCGTGCACTCGTTGCAAATCGTGGCCGATGCTGAGGTCCACGTGCACTTTATCTTCCGCCGGCGACCTGAGAAGTCATGATGAGGATCACGAAACGCAATGAAAAGTACTCACATTCGCGACATGAGCGCGTGCCCCTTCGCATTGGTTTGAGACTATCATCTCCGGCAGGAGCCATGGCTGGACTCAATACTGAACAGTGGCAAGAGCGCGATTAGTACGTAAGCAAAGCAAGAACCAGAACGAGGCGAGTTCATCACAACGCGCAGTGTCGGAATTTGCGCAACGCTGGCTCACGGTCTTAGCGATTCAATGCTGCTTAGTGCGCAAACCGACTATTTGGTAAGAATCAGAATGGCTGCACAAACTCGCATGGATGAGATGAACACTTGGGCATTGGTGATTTCAAGTAGGAAGCCTCGTCGAGAGGCGCAAGGCTGAGCTATTCAAAAGTGGATCTATCTGAACCTTCAAGTTCAGACGAAAGTTGTTTTCCATTGCTTGAATCTCTGCATCGTCATAGTACATCACGTTCTTTTGGCCCACTAGCTCTTCATTTCGTTTCTTGTACTGTATTGCGCGTTTATCACTTTCTGGTCTTTTGATGTTGCTGCAGCAGTCCGCGTTCAGGAGTGCTCGGAGTCGACCCGGGGCATGGATCTGTCCGAGTTGTGTTGAACGGTCTCGAAGGTCTGCGTCTGACCCTGTGGCATCGGGTTCGACGATCAGGACACCAGAATTTGGCCGTCTCAGGTGGAGGCGAGATCAGCCAGGCGTCGCAAATGTGCATCAGCAACGGAGATGGATCACCAGAAATCACCTCCAGAATATGAAGGCAGCGGAGGCCGATTGGCAGAAGCGTCGCAAGGATATCAAAAATGGCCTGAAGAAAAGTGTCGTCGATGTCTTGGAGGAACGGGGACTCTTGCATCAGATCGTTGGGTAAGTTCTGATCCCTACAGTACGTTCTATCCGTGATCGAAGTTAATCTACGGCAGTACGCGTGAAGATCTGAAGAAGCTACTCGACTCCCGCCGGGTGGGTGTCTACTGCGGTGTCGACCCGACTGCCCCCAGTCTACATGTCGGCCACATGATCCCGTTTATGGCACTCTCCTGGATGTATGTCCACGGCTACAGCGTAACTTTTCTTCTCGGAGGCGCGACTGGCAGGATCGGAGACCCAGAAGGTAGGCTTAGCGCTCGACCCACCATGGGGAAGCTCGAGCATAGTGCAAATGTTGCGATCATGCACACACAGCTCAAGCGGTTTGGGGAGCTGATGGAACGCTATGCGGGGCGGAGGGGTTGGACGCACGAGTGGGCATGGCGAAGATCTCTGGTCAATAACTCGCGCTGGTACGAGAAGTTGACCTGGCGCGAGATGCTGATCACAATGGGACGGTATGTCCGCATAGGTCCCATGCTTGGACGGGATAGTGTCAAGAACCGACTCGAACACGGTGACGGCATGAGCTTTGCTGAATTTGCCTATCCACTTATGCAAGGATGGGACTGGTGGCAGATGTTCAAGACCGGTACGCAGGTCCAGATTGGTGGTGCAGATCAATTCGGCAACATTCTTCAGGGCGCGGAAGCGGTCAAATTGACGGCGAAGAAAGATGTCCCTTGGATGGAGAAGATGGATAAGCTGTTCAAAGAGGAACCAGAGCGCAATCAGGATGACGTGACGGAGTGGCCCATGGGATTTACAACGCCGCTGTTGACCACAACGAGTGGTGAGAAATTCGGCAAGAGCGCAGGTAACGCTGTTTGGCTCAATGAAGACATGACGAGTCATTTTGACCTCTATCAGGTGAGAGTGGAATGTTCCTGTGCAAGATGATCATGGCTGACATGTCCAAAGTTCTGGCTTCGTACAGCAGACGCCGACGTCGAAAAGTATCTGAAGATGTTCACCTTCCTGCCGATCCCAGAGATCGAAGCTGTCATGGTCGAACACCGGCAGAACGAGTCGAAACGAGTTGCACAACACAAACTTGCCAAGGAATTTGTCGAGTTGATCCATGGTCTTGAAGCGTCCCAGGTTGCAGAAAGTCAACATCGAAACTTATTCAACAAGAACATGACGATGGCCCAGCTGGTAGAGCAGTCTGAGCAGAGACAAGCGAAGATCGAGCCGCACCCATCGGTGAGCACAAATGGGCCACCTCAAGATATTGAGAAGTACGGAAGGACAAAGATGGTGCTCCCACGGTCTGCGGTCATTGGCCGGCCAATGTCGAACGTCCTTTGGTCAGCAGGTTTCGCTCAATCCAAGAGCGAGGCTCAGCGCTTGATCAATGCAAAAGGCGCATATATTGCAGGCCGCAAAGAAGCCAAAGGTGAGGAGACTGGTCCTGGCGACTCTCTGGCGTACGTCCCGATCACAAGCCCGCTCTACGACGCGTGGAAGCATTTCGTGATTGACGAGCGTCTCTTCGTACTGCGAAGTGGCAAATGGCGGATCAAGGTCATCGAGATCATACCGGATGCCGAATTCATCGCACGGGGCCTGAAATGCCCAGGATTCGACGGTACAGCAGCAGCACTTAAAGACGAGCAGGCACATCTATCTCCAGCGAATCCGAAAGATGATCAACGCAGACGCAGCACAGATCTGACCAGCATTGAGCGGACACCAGACCAGGAAGGGTGGACTGGTGTCGGATCTCCAGGAACAGGCGGTAGGAAACGTCAAAAAGTTGAACAGTTCTTGCGAGACACGGGCAAGTTGCCAGTACGCCTGAAGCTGCGATCAAGGCGCTGGGGGAGCCCGGGAGAGGACGATCGGGCGTGATCTTTCGAGGAGGTCGCCATGCGGGACCGGTCCGGTCGCAACAAGGGTGACATGCATAGAAGATCAGGCGAATGGGAGTGTAGATAGTGTCACAACAGTGTATAGCTAATAGCATTTGACGAGTGCGAGGTTGGATCTTAGTGGGACCATATAGACAAGGGATATAGTAGGTGCCTCGGATAGAAGCCGCATCCTATGCTCAGGACTGAATCAAGACCACCGTAGCAGGCCCAGGTGAACGTAGATGTGGTAGTACTGTCGAGTCGCACCGAAGGACTCCAGGGCTCACCGATGACTCGGAGCCGCAAGGAGTGTGGGGAAGGAAGGAACACCTTCGGCAGGGACGCGCCCTGCATTTTGGACCGCGTCACGCGTTTTGGGGATCCAAAAGTTCGAAGGTTGCACCTCGATATTGACGCCCACCGTTTTTCACGCCTCACTTTCTTCTCATCTGCGAGCTGATTGGAGCAGTCGTTGCGTTCACCATGCCGCCCAAGAAAGCTGCAGCAATCAGCACTCCAGGGCCACCACCTTTGAAGAAAGGTGCCTCTGGGAGTGGACAGAAGACGCTGCTCGGCTTCTTTTCGAAAACACCGTCTACCGGTCCCTCGACTCAGAGGAGTCTGCCAGAACGCAGCTCACCTCGCAAGAATCTCAGCAACAAGTACGCCGCACCTGTACGAGGATCTCAGCTCACGCCTCAGCCAAGCAGTGACGCAGTCGTCCCTGAAGAAGACGAAGTCGAAGAGTCCGTCACAGTGCAGGCAAGCTGCTCCGCCGTTGCCAAAGTTGGCCTGCCCTCTCCAGTCTCAGCTGACGAGGCGCAGACTAATGGAGCCAATGACACGGAGCAGGCGATCCTTGGGCAGATCACACCTTCCCGCAAGGCAAAGAAGAAGATCAACTATGTTGAGAGCGACGATAGTGACGATGACGTTTTCAAACCGAGACCTAGAGCTAGAGCGCGAGACGAGAAGCAGCCGCCTGTGAAGCGGAGGAAGGTGTCCGAGAGTGCGGACGAGGATGTCTACGAGCAAGCAGATGACGCTGCGGAGGACGATGATGATGGTAAGGTCTAAGATACGGTCTATTGACGAGGTATTGATCTTGAGCAGATATCGACGATTTCGTTGTTCCTGACGAGTCCGACGACGATGTGAAACCAGCCAAGCGTAAGAAAGCCAGCAAGTCTGGGAAAGGAGCAAAGTCCGAGGGCTCATCAACGCATCTCACTGTGCCTAAGATCAAAAGCGATGACGAAGAGGATGTTGACATGGACCTCGAGGCATCGACGGCAGCTCAGTGGGCCTACGACCCGGACAATCCACAGCCGCTCCGAGCAAGGCCGGTCAATCTGCCCTCGAAGAAATCCGATCAGGATAGGAAGCAGAAGGCTCGTTCTGAACCTGAGAAACGGCATGCTTGGCTCGCGGACATCATGGATATCGATAGGAACAAACCTGGCTCTCCAGACTACGACCCAAGGACTCTGTATATCCCACCGAACGCTTGGAGAGACTTCTCTGCGTTCGAGACACAATACTGGGAGATCAAGCAGAAATGGTGGGACACGATTGTGTTCTTCAAGAAGGGCAAGTTCTACGAGCTGTACGAGAAAGACGCCACCATCGGTCACCAACTCTTCGATCTCAAGCTCACTGATCGAGTCAACATGAGAATGGTGGGCGTGCCTGAGTCGAGTCTGGACCACTGGGCTGCTCAATTCGTGGCAAAAGGCTACAAAATTGCTCGTGTCGATCAGCAAGAGACAGCATTAGGTAAGGAGATGCGAGAGCGCGACGACGAGAAGCCTAAGCCGAAAGTTCAGAAGAAGACCGACAAAGTCATCAAGCGTGAGCTCGCGTGCGTTTTGACTGCCGGAACGCTAGTTGATGGCACAATGCTTCAAAGTGATATGTCCACGTTCTGTGTGGCTATCAAAGAGTCAGAGATCAACGACTTGCCAGCATTTGGCATCTCGTTTGTCGACACTTCGACGAGCCAGTTCCACATTGCTCAATGGATCGACGACGCAAGTCTGACCAAGTTTGAGACCTTCATAGCTCAAACACGGCCTCAAGAGCTGCTTATGGAGAAAGGCTGTGTGTCCGTCAAGGCCATGCGAATCCTGAAGAACAACACAGGACCGACTACCATCTGGAACTACTTGAAGCCAGGCAAGGAATTCTGGGAAGCTCACATCACTGCCAAGGAAATCGAAGCCAACGACTACTTCACAGACGCATGGCCAGCTGCTCTTGAGGAGGCGAAAGACCAAGATCTTTTGATGTCTTCACTTGGTGCACTCATCCACTACCTGCGACTTCTGAAGATCGAAAAGGATCAGATCACTGTTGGTAACTTCGTCCGCTACGATCCTATAAGGAAAGCTTCGACCCTTGTTCTCGACGGTCAGACTCTCATCAATCTCGAGATCTTCAACAACACTTTCGATGGTGGTGTTGACGGTACCTTGTTTCAGCTGCTAAACCGTTGCATAACACCCTTCGGCAAGCGCATGCTCAAGCAATGGGTTTCTCATCCACTGATGGACATCACGAAGATCAATGCCCGACTGGATGCGGTCGATTCACTCAATGCTGACACCAAGGTCACAGATCGCTTCACCTCCCAGATGACCAAGATGCCTGATCTAGAGCGTTTGATCTCCAGGGTACATGCCAAAAAGTTGAGCGCTGAGGATTTTGTTCGAGTGCTTGACGGGTTCGAGCAGATTGATCATACGATGTCACTCCTGAAGGACTCCGGCGGTGGCAAGAATGGTGAAGGCGTCATTGAACAACTCATTTCTGCAATGCCAGAGCTCGGCCCTCGGCTCGAGTACTGGTCGACTGCCTTTGATCGCAAAAAGGCCCGAGACCACGGCGTCTTGGTGCCAGAGCGCGGCATCGAGCCAGATTTCGATGAGTCTCAAGACTACATCGAAGAGATACAGAAGAAGCTGAATAACATACTTGAGAAACAGAGGAAGGACCTTGGCTCCAAATCGATTCACTACAGAGATGTAGGCAAGGAGATCTATCAACTCGAGGTACCAGTTAAGATCAAGGTGCCGAAACACTGGGACCAAATGTCAGCCACACAGGCAGTCAAGCGCTACTATTTTCCTGAGCTTAAGGTTCTTGTTCGAAAGCTGCAGGAGGCTCAGGAAACGCACGCTCAGATCGTTGGGCAGGTCAAGGACCGCTTCTGCGAACGATTCGCCGAGCACTACGAGATCTGGCTTGCATCGACTCGGATTATTGCTCAGCTCGACTGCCTCATCTCGCTAGCAAAGGCTTCACAAAGTCTCGGTCAGCCATCCTGCCGCCCTGAATTTGTCGAGGACGAACGCTCGGTCATGGAACTTATCGACCTCCGCCACCCCTGCATCATCGATAATGTCGACGATTTCATCCCCAACGACATCGTTCTCGGCGGCAACACTACCAACATGACGCTGCTGACGGGCGCCAACGCAGCCGGCAAGTCCACTGTCCTCCGCATGACCTGCATCGCAACCATCATGGCCCAAGTCGGCTGCTACCTCCCCTGCACCTCAGCCCGCCTCACACCCGTCGACCGCATCATGTCTCGTTTGGGCGCCCAAGATCACATCTTTGCCAATCAGTCGACCTTTTTCGTTGAACTCGCCGAGACTAAAAAGATCCTTACTGAAGCCACCTCCCGCAGCCTCGTGATTCTAGACGAGTTGGGCCGCGGCACATCTTCGCACGACGCGTCGCGGTCGCGCAGGCCGTGCTGCATCACCTCGCCAGCCAAGTTGGGTGCTTGGGTTTCTTCGCCACGCATTATCACAGTCTAGCTGCCGAATTTGCATACAGCAAGGAAGTGGTGACGAAGCGGATGAAAATCTTGGTGGATGAAGAGGAGAAGAGGGTTACATTTCTATACAAGCTGGAGGAAGGGGTCAGTGAGGGCAGCTTTGGCATGCATTGTGCGGGTATGTGTGGGATCCCGAGACGGGTGATTGCGCGGGCGGAGGAGACGGCGGAGGCGTGGGAGACGACGAGTCGGTTGGGACAGAAGCTGATGGGGAAGAAAGTGAAGGTCGATACTGATGGAGCAGTGGGAGAAAAGATGGTCGTTGGTGAGGTGCCGTTGGGGGTTGTCAGTGACATGGCGGCTATCATGCGAGATGGCGATGATGAAGAGGGAGCTATGAACGCTGAGGAGCAGGAGCGTCTGCTGAAAGGGTTGATGGGCGCTATTGACCGGCTGTGAGCTGCCCAAGCCAGGACTGTGTGTCGAGGCATGCGACATCTCGAGGTGCGCGGCGCGGGGACCGCAGACGAAAAGATCGCGCCACGGCGAAAAGCGGGAGCCAGATTTCGAGACGGTGTGTGGGTGACGGAAAAGCACAATATATGTTTCGATTCCTGTATCAATATCTGTCGGGTTGCAGCAAAGCGAAGCGAAGCGAATGGCGGCGAGCTGCCAGATGAGAGGCCGATGGATTACATTGAGGCCGGAACAGATGTACTATCCTAGATTCCAGCCCGTCGGTTCAGCTTGACGACTATGACTCGTCCTCTTCCTCTGACTCGTATTCACTGTCGCTGCTATCACTGCTCGAGCTGCTGTCACCCGTCCTGCCCCTCGTCGATGCCGTTGTGCGGCTTCGGCCAAGGCTGTGCTTTGCAGTGCCCGCCACAACCTCACCACCCCTGTCCGTCCCTTGCTGTGATTTCCACCTCGCTCTCCCTCGCTTCTCTCCCCGCCTCAATGTCTCCAACCGCTTCACCTCTTCGACATCCACCTCCGGGTGCATCCCGCGAATATGTTCATATAGCCTTGTACCTCTATTGAACCCTTTTTCGTGGTGTCGTGGACAGTCCTTCACGGGGCAGAAGTAGTCCCCTGCGCCACTTCCCCCTGTGGTGTAGCCCTCGCCCTCCGACGAAGGAAAATGCGGTGACGACTCTGGCAGGAACATTTTTCTGGTGTTGTGTACTTCCTGGATGTGGCGGCGTAGGTGACTCAATTTCTGGAAGGACTTTCTATGGCGCTTGCAGTGTGCGTGAGGACACTCAAGGCCGATGATCTGGATGTCGATGCCCGAGCAGGTTGCATATTGAGATTTGCAGCGAAGGCAGGAGGTTGAGTTCGAGTTGGGATCGGGGTCGGGTTCACATTTCGTCTTGTCTCCGTGGCAGAGTTTGCAAGATGCGCCGTACCGGATGCGTTTGACGGTAGCTGGTAGGGTGATCGACCTTCATCTTCTTGGGCTGGGTCTGTGCCGGCGAGAGTTGTGGATGCGAACGTCTCCTCCCATGTGGGTCCCTTGCTGGTTTCGTTTGGCTCGTGGAATGTGCGAAAAGTCATGTTCTCGTTGAACAGGTTCGCACACTTTTCGCTGACTCGGCCGACGACGTCGGTGTCCCAGCCGATTATGGCGGCCATGCCGACTATGTCGCTCCAGTCGCGGAGTCCTAGGGCTCTCTTGGGTGGCTCGGCTGGGTTTGCTTGATTGGCTGGCGGCGCACTATCGCGGAAGCGAGATCTCGATCTTGACCGCGTACGCCGCCGCTTGCGTGGTCGCGATGTGTCCGTGGCAGTGGTCTCGGCGTCTTCTGTGTCGTAGTCGCCGTTATGGCGTGGTAGGCCCGTTGAGTAGCTCTTTCGTGCCTTGTGCAAGGCGAGTAGTAGATCGTCAAATCGGCTCATGGTATGTCGGATACTGGGGAGCAGTAGCTTTTTGGCGACTTCGTCGTCTGCGATCGGGACGGGAGTCATGTCCTCGTCTTCGCTGTCGTCTGAGTGATGGCCCCCAGCTTTGCTAGTGTTGGGTGCCTCTTCATCTGAGTCGGCTAGGTAGACTTGTGATGTGATCATGCCTTCGCCGAGCTCGGAGTCAGAGCTCCAAGTCTCCGTAACGTCGGTCGCGGCTGCTGGAGTGGTGGCCTTGGATGTCGACTTGTGATCGCTTGCGGCATTGGTGTTTGATCGTGACGTTGACCTCGGCGGCGAAACGCGCTTTTTTCCACTGTTCGCGCCCTTCCCAGCGGCCTCGGCGGTGACTGCCCATGTGCGTGCCTCCCATCGTCGACGAGCTACTTTGGTGACATGTGCAAAAAGCTGCTCCTCTAGCCAGGCGCTTGGACGATGATCCGGGGCTGAAACGCTGCCGTACCCGCTCTGAGAAATTTCGGTGTCTCGGGGTACTTGCTCGGGCGGCAGTGGCCACGCGGTCCATCGTCTGTGAGGTCGCCAGACCGAATGATCGTCCTCTGGGTCTGCTCCTACCTGACCCGGTTGCATGCCCTTCCTTGTTGTTTGTTGGGCCCCGTCGGGATCACTTGCCCGCTGCTGGAGCCCATGAGCATTGAGCAGATGGAGACTGAGGTCCTGTGCATGCTCGTCATCTAGTGACTCGACAATGGCGCGTTCTTCTTTGGTGTATGTCAGCCATGTCGAGGCTGGACCATGATATCGATTGACTCGTGTCGCGTATGTATCCTGTGAGCGAGGTCGAAACCTTGCCTGACTGCTTTCACCCCGTGGGAGTGGTGGGGAGCTCGGAATATCGATGTCCTCCAACGAGTGAGTTGCCGACATTGCTGTTTCAGAGGAGCGACTTGCATCATGTGAAGAGTTGCTTACGAACCGGCGCCGCTACTGTGCAGACAAAGTCGTTGGGTTTGACGAAAGAGTTTACATCTACAAATGCCAAGGCCGCGTTGCCTTGTCTCACGAGGCAGCGCGCATGGGCAACCATTCATCAAAAAGCATGTCCACTTGTGACAGATTGAAGTCGAAAAGATCGAAGTGCTATCTAGTCTATCACTTCGCCGGTCTGAGCCCGACCCTGAGGTCCTCCCAGTCTAGCTTACTCGAACGCCGCCTTGTGGGTATCATATCATCACGCTCTGAGAAACTTCTTGTACATCCTGTCATCCGTACATTCGGTGTAAGGATATCCGACCTCCTTCAAGAAGGAATTCAATTCTTCTCTTTCCGAGTCAGGACACTGTATTGCCACCAGGATGTTGCCAATGTCGCCGCCCACATTTCGATACTGGAAAGCAGAGATGTTCTGTCCTGGCCGAAGAGTACGAAGAAATCTGAATAGAGCTCCGGGACGCTCGGGGAATGTGAACATGAACACGCGCTCGTCCGTCGCTGTAGATCTGCCTCCCACGAAATATCGGATGTGCTGCTTGGCCAATTCGTTGTTGGAGATGTCTTCTGCAGTCATACCATCTCGTTGCAGTCTCGTGAACAGCGACTCGAGCTCCTCAGCTCGGGTGGTTGCTGAGGTGACTGAGATACCCATGAGCACATTTGCTTGGCTGGAGGTGGAATATCTGTAGTTGAATTCTGTCACAGCTTGTGGTAGAACTGCCTCGACCAGGTTCACGAAGGAGCCTGGCTTCTCGGGGATGTCGACCGATAGCAGAGCCTCTTTGCCCTCACCGATACTAGCTCGTTCACTAACAAACTTCAATCGGTCAAAATTCATGTTTGCACCGCTGGCAATTGCGACCAGTTCTCGATTGACGTCTGCTGAGGGATTTTGTACAACCCACTTCTTCAGCCCTGCGAGGGATAAGGCTCCTGCGGGTTCCAGTATCGATCTCGTATCCTCGAAGACGTCCTTGATAGCGGCACAGATCTCGTCTGTGCTGACCTGGATGACTTCGTCAACCACCTCCTGACATATCCTGAATGTCTCCTCTCCTACGAACTTCACTGCAGCTCCGTCGGCAAACAGACCCACATCCTTGAGCATGACTCGCTTGCCGGCTGCAAGACTCTGCACCATCGCATTTGCATCACTTGCTTCGACACCGATGATCTTGATATGTGGTGCTATCCGCTTCACATAGACGCCGATGCCAGCTATGAGACCTCCACCACCCACACAGCAGAAGATAGCTCTCAGGTTCTGTAGCGACGCTTGCCTCAACAGTTCAGCTCCTATAGTGCCTTGACCAGCAATCACATACGGGTCGTCGAACGGAGGGATATTGATGAGTCCATGCTGCTTCTGCAGGTCGGCTCCGTGAGCTTTTGCTGAATCAAAGTCGGGCCCATGCAGCACCACGTTGCCACCGAGTCTGCTAACGTTCCTATGCTTGATCGCTGGCGTGCCCTCGGGCATCACAATGGTCGCCGGCATCTTTAAATGTCTAGCCGAGTATGCGACACCCTGAGCATGATTGCCAGCCGAGACAGCAATGACGCCCTTCCATGCGTCTTCTCTTGGCAGATGTGCCATTCTGTTGTATGCGCCACGCAACTTGAAGCTGAAGACAGGCAATAGATCTTCCCGTTTCAGCCATACTTTGCACTCCAGACGGTTCGAGAGGTTGACTGCATGACTCAGAGGTGTCTCTTCTACGACATCGTACACTCTTGAGCTCAGGATGAGCCTCAGATAGTCCGGGTAGCCTGTTGGCAGGAGCAGATCGTGAGGTACATCGAACTTTGGCACGGCTGTTCGCTCGTGTGGAGGTGTAGGTGTTGCGGCATACTCGGTGAGGACTAAACTCGATCGCTTGGGTGTGTGAGCGCCATTGACGCGCGGCGATTCGACTTGCGCCATGCTGGAAGCTCAGAAGCTGTCTGAAAGACGCTGGAAGAGCTGTCACCGCATCTGCGGTTGTCGACTTTGTTGAACTTTTGATACGAGAGGCCGGAAATCGGAGAAGCATTTCCCCGCAGACGCGTTGAAGCAAACATCACTAGCAAAGAACAAATCTACCTCCGTCTTCTTCCACAATCATCAAATCCATGAAATCATTGCTTAAGGGCTGGTCGTAGGCATTGCCCCATCCAACAGCACGCTGGCCGGAGTACATGCTGTCTGAAATGCTGGATTCGGTGTATGCGATCTACAGATCAACGCGTGTCTGTGAGGCAGGCAGGACATCCAAGCCTCACGCGAGTGCCAGGTATGCGCCGTTCGGATCAACTGGTCACAGAATTGCTACCATCACGTCCGTTGCCCGCAGCTCGACACCATAACGATCAAGTTGATTGGGAATGAAGAGCGTGGGTTCGTACTACCCGGGTTTTGCCCCTCATCCTCTCGCTTATGCAGCATGTTAAGCGCACTTAGGTAGGCTCTTGCTGCCTCCGCCGTGCTCACTGAAACAAGGCGTCAAGCCTGACGGCGTGAGAACCCTTTAGGAAGCTGTTGTGGCGTCGTGGAGAACTCCCACGCCCGTTGCCTTCATCAGCTTACTGCTATGAGATGCCTCATTCCAGCTATATGCTGCGATAGAGGGTCGACTTCTGCTTGATATTAAATCAAAGTCCTGATGTTGTCTTGCAGCCTCGAAATTTTCCCCGCGAATGGACATTAACCGGTATGCAGAGATGTACTAAGCGACTCAAATCAAGGCCAACGTTACTATCTGCTATGGTATGTTTAAGTCGTCTGACGAATGAGACCTGGATGTGAAGATGTGCAGGCAGGGGAGTCGTCCACACGCGCAAGTCCACGTTGATACCGAAAGGTAGTCCGTGTCGAAATGAGCGTTTTCGATCAGCAACCTGGTCCTAGCCTCAGACCAGCGTATTATAAAGCAAAGACCTGTTGTTCGCCTTGGTTTTCAGTGCGACTACTGCGATTTCGATATACATTCTTCCTGCTCGGACGAAAAGCGTGCCTGTTGTCGGAGTTCTTCTCGCACTCGCCATGGCTATGACTCAATCCGCGGTCGGCATTGCTGCCGTTGTGGTCGCGATAGTAGGGCTTTACAGACTTCTGCAGGTTGGCAGACGACCGCCGGGAATCCCACCAGGACCACCTACGATCCCGATACTTGGCAATTTGCATCTGATGCCTTCGAAGGACGGCCACCGTCAGTTCTCGAAGTGGGCTCAAGAATATGGTCCAATTTACTCCTTGATGCTCGGGACCAGGACATTTATCGTTCTCTCTTCTGATACTGCCGTGAAAGACCTTCTCGACAAGCGCAGTAACATTTACTCCTCTCGTCCCGATATGTACGTCGGTATGGACATCGCTAGTGGTGGATTGAGAATGCTTTTGATGCCGTACTCTGGACGCTGGCGACTCATACACAAGATGATTCACAACATCCTCAATATCAAGGCTGCTGTTACCTATGTTCCGTATCAAGACCTCGAGAACAAGTTCATGCTGCTGGGTATGTTGGAGCAGCCAAAAGAATTTGCAAACCATATCCGACGCTATACCAATTCCTTGACAACTCAAATGGTGTTCGGATTTCGCACACTGAGCATAAATGATCCGAAACTGCAGCAGCTTTTCACAGGGTTCGAGCACTGGGCTGAGGTGGCTGGCAACGCAGCATCGCAGCTCTTGGATCTCTTCCCAGTGTTACAGAGTCTGCCTGACTTTCTTGTGCCTAATCACCGATATGCCAAACGATTGCACAAGAAGGAGAAGGAATTATACGTCGGCCATTGGCTTAAGGCCAAGGCTGGCATTCAGGCTGGTACAACAATGGTAAGCGGTCTCCCACGAGAAATGCATGTGCTGACATACGGTCAAAAGCCATGCTTCTGTGTCGATTTGGTCAATGCTCAGCAGAAGGAGAAAGATTGGTTTTCTGATGACTTGGCTGGTTACACGAGTGGCTCTCTTCTCGAGGCAGGGTCCGACACCACAGCATCGGAGCTCATCGCGTTCATTCAGGCGATGACAGTCTTTCAAGATGTGCAGAAGCAAGTCCAAGACGAGATTGATAGGGTCGTCGGCTCAAGCCGTATGCCAGACATGGAAGATTATGCGAATCTACCACTCGTACGGGGTTGCGTCAAAGAGACTTTGAGATGGATGCCTACAAACATTCTCGGCGTGCCTCACTCCAACATACAAGAGGACCAATACATGGGCTATCGAATCCCCAAAGACAGCACAGTCATCACCAATGTCTGGTAAGTCGCGGCCTTGCCCTTGCTCAGCCCCTGACGACCAGGCGCTCATGGATTTTCAGGACAATCCACATGAACCCTGCGAAGTTTCCTAATCCACGCATGTTCGACCCAACCAGATTCCTGAGCGACAAGCTCACGATCTTCGAGTCCGTCATGTCCTCCGATCCCGGCACCCTCCACACCCGCTCCTTTATATTCGGCTCCGGCCGCCGTGTCTGCCAGGGCATGCACATTGCGGAACGCTCTCTATTCCTCGCGATCTCACGGCTCCTCTGGGCATTCAATTTCCGCAAAGCAATTGACCCGGACACCGGCAAGGAGATCACGCCGGACGTTGAGCGACTTACGCAAGGCTTGTTCGTGCTGCCTGAGAAGTTCGACTGCGTTATCAGACCGAGGAGCGTGGAAAAGGAAGAGATGATCAGGCAGGCTTGGAAGGAAAGTGAGGAGACGTTGTTGGATCCAAGCACCGGGCAGTGGCAGAAGGTGCCCGAGGGCATGGCGTTCTCCACGTATGAGCCGACCAAGGATGCTGTGATGGGTGAGGTTTGACGAGCTGTGTCTAGGCTTCGCACACCGGACATCGTGGGCATTGTCACTGCCAGTGCAGGTCTGGATTGATATCTAGGGAGTCCTGCCCTGTGCCACGAGCGCATGAACGTACAGCGGCACCTTCCTCTCATGCTTCAAATCGAAGTCGTCTTCGGCTTCCACCAGTATATTTACTTACAAATCTGTAAGCCTACCCAGACCTGGTTGTACTTCCGAACGTGGCACGAACAACAGTGGACACGTCCGGTAGCACAGCAGAGATGTGCCGTGGCAGAGCTTTCGAATGCTATATAGTGTGCCCTGTTACTACTTACTATCTGTTAGGAGAGATCTGCTGCCTCCGTTTTGTGTGAAGTGCCACCCTTGTCATCCGGTCTTGAGTATGCCTGAATCGTTACTCCAACTTTGATTCTCCATTGCAGACAAGCTTGCGGTGACATCTCGAACTTCCTCACAGACGGAAATACACTGCTGCTCAACGGGAGACTTATCTGGAGCTGTCGCGGACAACAGGCAGCACTGCCACCCCTTCCAACTTCACACAGACTCAACCCGAGCAGTTCTGAGGCCCTATTCATATCAGAACTTCTTCACGTGTGCGAGAACGTCACCACTCGCGACCTTGTTATACCACCCGAGCGGACTGTTTCCAGGCACAACTACACACCTGCTGTCCCGCACATGAGCACGTACCCGACCGAAACGACCTAGACAACAGCCCAGCCATGTCGAAACAACCCGCATCCGCCGCTGCGCCGGCCTCCGCCCCTCCAACGCCCGTCGAACCACCCCAGTCACCTCTCACAACGGGCGGCTCCCTCCCCTCCTCACTCGGCGATCAGTTCTTCGAAGAATCCCGCTCCCAAAAACTCTTCCGCAAGATCCGCCAAGAACCCTTGATTCCCCTCGGCTGCCTCGCGACCTGCTATGCCCTCTACCAAGCCTCCAAATCCATCCGCGTGGGCAACCCAACGCGCACCAACAAGATGTTTCGGGCCAGAATATACGCTCAGGGGTTCACGCTAGCGGCGATCGTGGCGGGGAGTTTCTTCTACAAGGATGAGAGGATGCAAAGGAAGAAGTTTGAGGGGGTGGAGGAGGAGAAGCGGCAGTTGGAGAAGAAGGAGAAGTGGTTGGCGGAGTTGGAGGCTAGAGATCGGGAGGATCGGGAATGGAGGGAACGGATTGAGAGGCAGAGTAGGGGGAAGAAGGTTGATGCGGCGGTTGGGCCGCCGGTGGCTCCTGCGAAGAGTATGAGGGAGGTGTGGCGGAGGGAAGGATGGGTTGAGAGGACGGCCAGGGCGTGGAGGAGAGCATGAGGTATCCTTGACCGTGAGTCTGGCGGTCTGTCAGGACCGTTGTTGGTTGAGGCGTTCCGATTACTTTGTTGTTGATAGATTTTGTACAAAAGTTCTATCGAGCGCCAGTCTCAGACGAGGCATGAGACATGCTCGCCGTGCTCGGACCTTGTAGTCTTAAATGGCCTCCACGACCCTGTCATCGACCTCCCATCTCGTCCAAGTACCTCCTCATGCTATCGAACTCGGTCTTGCCAGTACTGACCAGATACCTGATCTTCCCCACATCCGTCACCTCCCGATGCTTCTCGAACTCGCCTCTTGCGTAGGCACCTAGCTCTGTACGCTGACCCGAGCCCTTGGGGAGCGCACGTAGAGCTCGAAAGATCGTTCGGTAGAGGCCAATCACGCGCTGACGGATGAGAAAGTGTTCGAGGGAAAGACGCGGCGCTCTAGTCCTTGGCTGCGAACGCTTCTGGGAGGCTGTGGTTGCTGGCGCTGAGTCTGAGCTCAGTTGGCGATGCAGACTAAAGACGCGCCTGGATCTCTGCGACGGATAGACTCGTGCAAGAGGAAGCTTCAATGTCGTTCGCCCACACGCCGGGTGCATGTGGCAACCTTCGTGGGTTACAGTCAGGGTAGTGATGCGCTGATGACCTGCTTGTAGGATGCCCAGCGACCTGTCGCCTGCTTGAGAGCGAAGATGAAGCAGGTGATGAGCCGGAATCAGTCAGTCGAATGGTCAGATCTCCTTGCGTCTGAAGAAGTAGGCGTAATGGTGAATGATGCGGACTAGGTACGTAACATCTTGAGATCGAGATCGAGGCCAACCCCGGATTCGAGACTTGACGTCGAAGAAAGGCCCGAGATGTCACTCTCGTCATCCGGTCTCACTCGTGTGAGCCAGTCAGCTGCGTAGGCACTTAGGCTTTAGGCATGCCTTGCCCTGGAGTAGCCCAACCTTAGGCATGAAATTGGCTACAAATGAACGCTCTCAAAAGGGTCGGGCACCAATCAACATCTAATACCAGCCCATCTGGCACACGTGTTAGGCCTTCCCTCACCTAGGTAATCGATGTCATGGGTATGGTCTCGCCCGCAGCACCACTAACAATGTTTATCGAGGTAGACTCTGGTCAACCGGTCTCTCTGGCACTCCACGCAGATCACGTCAACCAGGCTGTCGCTAGCTGGAGATCAGGGTCTAGATAGCTTGAACCTGCAGCTGAATTGAGGAAGTGACATAACCATGTCTATGTAGCTATCAAACAAGGTGAAGGTACAACGAGGGATTTGGCTATGAGCAGTGGCGTCCCGTCATCTTCTAAGGATCCCTGAAAGCAGCCTCTCCGCCTCAGCAAGGTCCTCGAGACCTCCCATCCAGCTAGTATATTGGTCAGGCCGGACTAGCACCACCAAGCCGCGTTCCTTATCAACGCCATAATTCTCATACGCATGTCCATGACCTTGATGATAGCTCTCATCATCCGCAAAGATGCGGTAGTAATCGAAGCCTCCATTTCCAGCTGCAGAACCACAGTAGAATGCCTTTGGCAAGTCAAAAAGTTCGATCTCTCGTCGAGGTGATGCGTGGATCAATATTGGCTGGACACAATTTTCGGTCAAGAATGGAAAGCCGCAGGGTGAGCTTCGATCAAGCCTTTCCCCTAAGTTCTTCAATCGCTGCATTGAGGCTTCATGTCTGAGATCTCCAGGGAAGACTAGTAGTCGCCATGATCCGTCGGACTTCAGGACGTCTCCCAGCTGTATCGGTGTGGCGTCACATTGACATACCACCTGGAAGGATGGTAAGCGCGATCCTAATTGCAGCACACTCTTCGGAATAGCTGGATCTGCAGAAGCGGACTTGTGATGCTCCTGGGCCACAATCTTACAGGCGCCATACCGCACGGAAAGTCCGGAGGTGAAATCGTTGCCCTTTTGAAAAGTCGCCTTGAAGTCTTCCATCGAGATGCCCGCTTCATCCGCAAGGTCTTTGGCTGGTCGGCCGGAGAACATGTAGGAGAACTTAGTATCAAACTCGATCAGTTGCTGAGCAATTGGCCTTCTTTCTGATTCGTAGGTTTTCAGAATGGATCGTTGGGCCGTTTTGTTCAAGACAGCACCCAATTTCCAGCCTATATTGTAGGTGTCGTGCATGCTCACGTTCATACCTTGGCCGGCTTTGGGTGAGTGGGTGTGCACTGCATCAAAGTGTTAGTAAGAGCCACAGTAACAGGGACATGAGGGTAGTCCCCTGGCCAGGATTCTATCGCCATGGTGTTTGTTGCAATGCTTATAATTCCTTACCTGCATCTCCGGCTAAGAATATGCGATCAAACTTGGCGTAGGTATTTCCTACTCTCTGACCAATCTGCGTAGATGGTCAGCCGGGAGAGGCCCCATCGTAGGCAGAAACGGCAGCACTGACCTGATAAATCGTCCACCACTCAAGATAGTCGTAGCTAAGACTGTACGGCTGGAGAATCTTCTTTGCCGCGTCGAAGATGAGTGATGGGCTTCCCATCGACTTGTCGAATCTCTCTCCTCGTGCCGGACGAATGTCAGTTAGCTGAATGTACAGTCTGACCAAGCCACGTTCACGCGGAATGATCATAATTGAGCCAGAGTTGGCACTGTGGACAGCACATCGCATCCTAATGTCCGCTTGAGGGGTCTGAGTTAGCATAAGTCCCACCATCACAATGGAAAGAGAATGCTGCCTTACGAAAGTCAGTAATGGGAACGACGTCCATTACACCCCAGATAGATGCAGTCTGCTCGCCTTCCATAACAAGACCAATTTGTCTGCCAACCCAGGAGTGTGCTCCGTCGCAACCTATCAGGTACTTGCATCTGATCTCATTTTCCCCTACCTCAGCGTTTTCCTGTGCAGAGCTGGTACCATTGGGCTGATTGTGAGAAAGACACTCAACGCGAACGGAAATCGGGTAAGCATCCTCGGATTCTATCGCAGACTCATCGACATCGATCGTCAGTGGCTTTGCAGGTCGCATCACCGAGACTTCGCTGCTGGTACGCTCTATGAAGTCAAAGAGATAGTTCTCGATCCTGCCCTGATGAAGGACGCTCTGTTGAAACCGACTGGTACCAGGGATAGTGTCCGGTATTCGGTCAGTGCGTCGAATGACCCCATAGCTATCGGGATTCTTGGGAAGCATGAGTCAGTGCTGTCACGCTGCAAACGACCTAACGACCTGACTATCCAAACATACCCAAAAGCAGACTTCTTGCATCAAACTAGCTTCTTTGTAGATCTGATCACCAAAGCCGAAGCTGTGTAGGATCTCGAGCGTGCGCGACTGCAAGCCGTCGGCGTGACCGTTGACGATTCTTGACTCGCGTTTGTCGATGATGATGGTCTTGAGTTGGTAGACGGCTGCCCACATGGCTGCCATTAGCCTAGGTCGGACGTTCAATTCGGTGTTTCTGATGTTCAGGTATCACTCGACTTACCCCGCTGGCCCTGCGCCGACGATGACAAGATCGACATCCTGTGGCATGTCGTCGGTATGAGCTGTGTCTGTACCTAGAATGAAACGCTGTAGAGCCAGATTGCTGCCAATCTAGAGGTACAACGTCCATTTCAGCACAAGCACCAAGTCCGTCCAGCCATGAAGGCTGCCGCAGGCCAAGATTTGACGCAGGACCCAAAGACAATGGGTAATCAGCGCACGCCGAGAGTCGACGCATGATCCGAAGACACTGCTGGGGCCGCAGCGCGAGAGTCATCGCATGATCCGACCATCAGTCACTGGGTGATTAGCTCAGTAGCAGTCTCGCCGACGTCTACAAAAGCCGTGCGAGGTATCCACAGCCGCGGGTATACATCTCTTTGAGTTGCGGTTTAGCACATACCGCACCCGAGAAAGCTCGGACTCCTGGACTTACTCGGAGTCACTATACGGATGACTGTTGGGAGCTTGTTACGCCACATTGCTACGAGGGAAGACATTGTTGCAGAGGCTCATCCAAATGATTGAAATTGATGTGGATGAACGCATGCCATTACTTCGCTAAGGGATGGGAAGCGGAGCGCGAGAGAGAAAGGAGGGATGCAGGGAACTCAGGTAACTGACGTAGGACATTGCCAAGCACTGACTGTTGCACGTGACCAGAACGCGTCTTCGACTTCAGGTCCAAAACAATCCTGAACCTGAGACCATTTGACCAACCTGGTGTACCGCACAGCGGCAACTTCAGCTTCCTCACTACGTGACTTTAGATAGCGGCGAATGTCGCGTCGATCCTTCTACATTGCAGCCAAAGATTTTCTCCTTCACCGAGCGTTTACTCCTCCCCTGGCTGCTGCTGAGCTGCCCTCTGGATTAAGCTCCCGAACTTCTCACCCCTAAGAGTGACCTCGATGGGGAAAGGCTCATTCGACGTGAAGTGATTGATGTTGCGGTCGTCAAAAGGCTCCCTCTGCATACCGGTCAGTACAATCCAGATACTTCTGACGCGTCATGATGTCTGGTTTACTTACCGCTTTGAAATCGAAACAGTAGATCAACCGCGCAAGATTGATGAAAATACTTTTTTGTGCCAGTCGATATCCTACACACAGTCGTCGCCCATGTCCAAACTGCCAGCTGCCCTCCCAGATCTCCGCTTCCCGCCCATCTAGCCATCTCTCGGGTTGGAACTCCTTCGGGTCTTCGTACGAAGCAGGATCGTTGGCGATGGCGGCATGATTGATAACGAAATTCGTGCCCTTCGGGAAGAAGTACCCTTCAAATTCCAAGTCTTCAGTGAGCATGTGCTCCGGTGTCCAGTCAAAGATACGACGCCAGCGCAGCATTTCTTTGGCGAAAGCGTTGATGTATGGTAAGTTCTTCTCGTCCGAGAACTCAGGAAGGCGCTCGGCATGGCTCCCACAGACTTCATCGAGCTGCTGCCTTGCCTTCAGGAACTTATCCGGATTTGTGACGGCAGCGAGTATGAAAATGTTCGTTGTCAATCTGGTTGTGTCGCTGCCTGCTTCAACCAGCTGCATAGCAAGGAACATCTTGTCATCTTCGCCTCCAGAGAATTTGCCTTCGTTGAAAACCAAATCTCTGGCAAACGATTGTGGCGCCTTCCCAAGCTCGATGTTCTCCTTGAGAGGCTTCCAGTACGCACTGTATGCCTCGTGGGTTGCTTTTCCCATCTGATCGTACTTTCCACGCCACCATTGCAGGGCCAGTGGCAGCTTCGCTAAGTCAGGGAAACAATCCCAGAAATTGTAAGGTGGGGCGTTCATCAGGAAGTAGAATTGTGCTTCGGCCACTTTGTCGACATCTGCTCCTGCTCCAGGCCGCTCTCCGAATGTAATGCGGTGAATAACCGAGTTTGAGTATGTCCGGTTGTGGAGGAACCAATCTTTTGGTCTTTCTGAATACGATGCAAGCAGTGTGATGCTCTCGGTATTCTGATACTCCTGGTACTTGTTGAGAGCTGATCCACTGAGCAGTTGGTGCATCACCCGTCGGCGCTCAGTCCATCCGTCCGCTGGAAGCAGTACGGATCTTCGTCCCTGACTGATCAGCTCATTCACCATCGGGTATCGTGGTCTCCCATTCGTGACGCTGCCCTTACGACCATACAGCTCTGAGACCAGTCGATTGCTGTTCAAGACCACCCACAGCTTCGAGCCAAGGTGAGTGGTCGTCATCTCTCCATATCTGGCGATCTGGTGTCCCTGCAGATATATCAGTGTCTGTTCTCCCATCCTCGTGGATTAGCATACAGCTGCTTCCCCTTGTCCATACAGCAACAAATTCCCAATCAGTGGATAGCCACGGGGACCAGGTGGAAGTCTCCATTTCTTGCCTGTTGGCGGAGGCCTTCGATCGACTGGTCGTAGTAGCCGAAAGAGGGCTACGAACAGAAAGAAGACTCCCAGGAAGAGAATCAAAGCGGCCTCGGAAAAGCTCATTCGGAAGACGGGCTGAAGTGCTGACGAAATCGAGATGTTGGTCATCGTTGCTCTATGGTACCTGCAGCACTGAGGACAGAGTATGAGGAAAGGTACGAGCTGCTGGAGGGCACTTGGCGGCGTGCTCTGAGATGGCGGTTCCTACTTGTGTGTGGCGAGTCCATCAACAACGATGAGGTGAGCTACCGCATAGCCACTGTGTTGGAGCCGAAGGCATAGAAAATCTGCGGGCTATTCTCAGAGCGTTGTTCTGTTGCCCGCTGCGGAAGGCTCGAAATCATGAGATGCGGAAGTTTTGGTCCGCAGGACTGACTGGCCCGCAAAGTCGGGGTGCACCATGGGGAAACACGAGAACACCTCACTCAACGCTGACCAAGCCGCATGCACGACACTGGGTGTTGACATCGTCTCGACATCAATCCGTGGCACTAATAATACAGGTCTCGAGGTCTAATCACCATCTTAAATTATGTGGCTCCTACGCGGAAAGGCTTGTGAACATGTCGAAGTCCTCCTCCGCCCTCAGGATCCTTTGTCTCGCGGTGCTTTTCACCACTATGACGAAAGCCAGCAACATCTTCCAAGTGGACGTCCACACGCATCCCATTCCTGACTTCTACAAAGAAGCCCTTGTTGCAGCAGGTTACAATGCAACCAGTACCGGGGACGTATTCGTGGACGGGTTTCGCACACCAAACTTCACAATCGATTCCTACCTCCAAGAGCGCATCGCAGACGCTTACAACTACTCCATTCTCAGCATTACAGCACCGGGAGTGAGCTTCCTGAAAGGCAATTATCAAGCAGCATCTCTGGCGCGTCGGCTCAACGACCAGATGAGCACCTGGGCGAAGGAGTATCCTCAGCAGCTAGGCGCCTTTGGCATCCTCCCTCTGCCAGACACTGAGGCTTCACTCGCAGAAATCAAATATTGCCTCGACGAGCTTCACTTTGAAGGAATCGGTCTCTACACGAACGTCAACGGCGCCTACCTTGGAGACCCCAGCCTCGATCCTATCATGGAAGAACTCGACCGCCGTGGAGCGACCGCCTTCGTTCACCCAGCTGGTCCGCCACAGTCTCCTGCGCTTCCCGGAATGTCTTTGCCTGTGATCGAGTATACGTTCGACACGACACGCGCCATAGCGAACCTGCTCTTCACGCAGACCCGTCGGCGGTATCCAAATATCAACTTGATTTTCTCGCACGGTGGTGGTGCTCTTCCTTTCCTCGCAGACCGACTAGCTGTGCAGACCACTTTGCCGTTCCAGGGAGGGAGAAACTTCAACGAGTCTTACGCCGAGCTTCAGACATACTACTACGACACAGCTGTCACATTGGGAAATCCACAGTTCGCCGCTCTGAAAGAATTTGTTGGTGCGGATCGATTGTTGACTGGATCGGATTGTGAGTCCTCGTCTGATTTGTTGATCGCTCTCCTCCTGTCCGACCTTCTCTCTGATGCTCTCTGCATAACACATCTCGAGATGATACCATCGCCCTGCACGAGACTAACGCTGCTTCTATAGATCCTTATGTGCCTGGGCCGCTTGTACCGTGGATTCAGGGGAGGTTCGCTAAGTATGATGGGTTCACTGATCAGGACCGCGAGAAGATCGGATGGAGAAATGCGTTCAAATTGTTTCCTGGGCTCGCGAAGAAGTTCCCTGAGCTGGACAGTGGACCAGCTTGACGAGAGCGTCGCAATGCTGTTCAGTGGCCGTAGGCTTAGGTGAATGACAGCAGTGCAACCAGTGATTCCGAAACGTGCAAAGAATAGTGATGCCGCCTGTCTGAGACAGTGAAGTGATCGCCTCGGTTGCCCTCGGGTCTTTACGCTGTCAGAAATGGTATAAGTAGGTGTCATGCCATTGGGCTCTTCCTCTCCTCTTAGTTCAATGGAAAGCACCGTCAAACGCCATTGCCATACCAGGTCAGCGTCCACTGCTACCAGGTGGGGCTGGCATTGCAAAGTTGAGATCCTCAAATTCCCACACAGTCCGAAATGTCAATGGCGATCATTCAAATATGTAAACAACAGCAGATATAAAGGATCATTTAGTGTGAGAAGAAGCGTTCTGACGCTGCTGATTGGATCGAGCATCATTCTTCTTGTCAGAGTCTGTTCCGTCCCATTGGTGATGTTTCTGATGCGTGGACGTACATGTACGAAGACAATTGCTAGCAATTGGTCAGAAGAAAAGCAAGACAGCACAGTACCTAGGCATTCTCCTGGCGCTGGCTCCAGCAGCTGTGAAACAACAGATCCCTAACATCTCCTCGTCGAAGAGCTTCTCAGATCACATCAGACGATCGTCAGTAATACCCTCAAGCGATGTCAAGTAATAGCCCTTATCCGCATCAGCATCCCAATCTGCTCTCGCCGATCCATCGCCCAACCAGCCCATCTCATCGTCATCATGATAAGTGTACTCCCAGTCTTCCCATCTCGGCTTCTCGAGCGCCTTCACCGCATGCAAACTCGACCCAGGCCATAGGCCTGTGATCCTGCCGTCGGTCTTGTACCACGAGGAACACTCCTCGCTGTAAACGGTACGTTGAAAATACGTATCGCAGAAGGCGGTAAAGTTCTTCACTGAGCGGACGGATGGCTGCATTGTGCGGATATTTTCGAGCTGCATCTTCTGCAGTGCTTGCGCTGTATAGTCCACAAACCGCTCTATGGTTATGAGCAGGTTTCCGTGTCCTAGGCCAGAGTTGGGACCTAAGAGCATGAACATGTTGGCAAAGTCGTTCACCGCTAGGCCTAGGTAGTTCGCCGTTCTCGGACCAGCCGCGTTCTCTGCGAAAAGCTGTGCACCAGTGCGGCCGTAGATTGGCAGAGAGTCGAAATGGGTGTTGAAGCCGGTGGCGCAGATGATGGCGTCGACATCACGCTGCTTGCCACATTTGGTCACGATGCCGGTCTCATTGACTCTCTCGATCGGGTCAACGATGACCTCGACATTGTCCTCTGTAAGCGCCTCAAGGTATCCCGGGCCGGGTGTGATCCGCTTGCACAGCGGTGAGAAGGAAGGCAAGAAGTGTTGCAGCAGCTCCGGCTTCTTGGACAGTCGTTTCGCCATGAGGTCGGAGAAGATCTGCCTCGCCATGGCTTGAACCTCTGATCCACGTAGCACCACTTGAGATCCACTTTGAACGGACTTCTCAATGGCTTTCCTGTAGTCGAGGTAGGACTCCCGATTGTCTTGCCACCCTTTGATCTCATCAGCCTCGTAGTCAAAGTTCTCTCCTTCGACGCCTCGCTTGATAATCTGATCCAAGCCCATAGGCGTCGCGATCCATGTCCGACCTCGAACGTAGTGGTGCAACTGGCGCACTTTTGGTCTGATGTTGGGGACAATCTGGATGCCGCTGGAACCAGCACCAATGACAGCAACAACTTTGTCCTGATCGAAAGACTTCGGTCAGTCCAGGTGTGGCGGCATCGAAAGCAGTGGTCAACGTACCTCAATCTGAAAATTTGGGTCCCAAGCTGCACTATGCATCAATTTGCCCTTGAAATCCTGCAGACCCGGGATTGAGGGCCAATCCCATTGATTCAGTATGCCAACCGCACTGATCAACACATCCGCCTCGTCCGTCTTCTGACCCCCGTTGTCTGTATCCTGGACAATGACCCTCCACTTGGCCGTAGCATCGTCCCAGCTCGCCTTGAGCACCTTGTGAGAGAACCGCATGTACTTGAGCACATTGTATTTCTCTGCCACACGCTGCCAGTAACGAAGGATCTCAGAGCCTGACGCGTAGAATGTCGACCACGCGTGATTGAAGTCCCACGAAAGTTGATATGCGTGGGAGGGTATGTCTGTGATTCAAGATTCAGCATCAAGTCATCGATGACCACAGTACCATGCATACCACATGCTACCCCTGGGTATCTGTTCTCCAGCCAAGTGCCGCCAAGACCTTCGTTCTTGTCGTATATGACAAGGTCGAGGTTCTGAACTGCCCGTGGAAGTTTGATGCCGTTCAAGATGCCCGATATGCCTGCGCCGATGACAATGACCTTGAGAGGTCTCGCATTGTCGAGGGCATGCGCTCCTGGGAGAGACCCGGTGCCGTTCATCACGGTCATTTTGCTGATATGCAACCTCGCCAGGTCGTAGGACTGCTGTCAGAGTGGATCTTCCAAACCGGCCATGCTGCCCCTTTTCATCCCCAGACCGAGAGGTCATGTGTTCGTCTACTGGTCCCATCTGCATGCTGTAGTATTGTGAGACGCCTAGGTGAACGGCGGACCTTCAACTCGCGGCAATAGCGATGTGCTGTGCTACACAGCGTCATGTTTCGCACAACTGTGAGCGCTGTGCGGACTGTTCATAACCGCTATCAACCTCTGCGGTATGAATTCGCCCGCATACCGCAACGCCAAGCACCGATCTAGGATCGAATCTCAACCTGTTCTCCACTGTTTCAAGCAGGCCGCGAATGAGTCTTAACGCGACTACTGGGAATGCGTACTTAGATAGTCAGCGAAATAGGCGCATTGGCTTGTGGCTCGTCAACCTCCTCGGTAGCGCTGCTCGACTATCCCCACGGGGTAACATTTTGATGCTAGTTGCGGAGGCGAATGTGGAGATAGGTGAAAGTGACAGGCGGGGAAGGGGACGCTGCGAGAATACAAGTAGCGAGATGTGACTCGGTATGGCTCGACGGCGGGCCGCACATCTTCTCAGCACAATTCTGCCCTACCGTGTTGATACCGACGCTTCAATGGTATGGAGCAGTCGCAACCCTCAGAACGCCGCGTGGCAAGCAAATTGCAAGGCAGGAAGAAAGGGCAGCAAGCTTGCGAGAGCTGCCGGGGTAGTAAGCGCAAGTGCGATGGTGCAAAACCAATCTGCGGCACCTGTTCGAGGCGAACACCTCGCGCAGAGTGTGTGTACAAGAAGACACCCTCGCGCAAAGCTGCGATGTCCAAGTATGTGAGACTGGGGTCCACCTTGGGTGAGGTCACTGCGGGTCGCCGGCCAGTGGTGCCTGCTCAAGTGCCCTGCCATGTCTTCGTTTTTGCAACATTTCTACGGGCAATAACTGACACTGGAAATTGTCACCTCGCAGACAGATCGAAGTGCTTGAGAAGAGGCTTGCTGTTTTGGAGGGGCGACATCCTGAGTCGGACGATGAGGCCATCAACAGTCCGGTCGGCAGCGATGAATCGCCATCACAAGCCGGCGAGCCCTCGCCAGGGGCTGATGGCTCTCTGCCGGCACCTTGTCCCCCGTCTGACGAGCGACATGCTTACATCTCTCCTGATATGTCCGATATTGCACATCCCGGCGCTGCCGACAATGGGAACAGTCCCCAGATGGGCAGGTCCAGACCGGAGCCTGACCATGTTAGACGCCGGGTAGGCTCGTCCTTGGACAATCTATCGGTGCGTATACTGCTACTGTTGGCTCGCGGACCATTGACACACATCAACAGGCGATCGTGGACGATCACATAGATGGCTTGGGCGCGATTACGCGGCTTGCGCCATCGTGTGGCAGTCCTCCCGAAACAGAGCGGACCATCTACTTCGGAACTTCCAGCACGGTGAACTTTGTCAAACAGGTTCACCAAATCCTGTCCGAGGCCGACGCCGGTGTTCAGCAGGACGCACGCTCATCTGATCTACCAAAGCCGAAACGTCGGCATGATTCCCACCGTGATCTTCACGGCCCAAAGCTCATCGAAGAATACGCAATTCCCACACGAGGCGAGTCAGAGTCGATGCTTGCAAGCTTTTGGACAAGAACATACCCGCTCTACCCCTTCTTGAACCGCAGTGACTTCGACGAATCATACTGCGAACTTTGGACTCCCACTTCGCACAACGATGTCCGCGCTCCGATGGCTGCAGCTAATTATGGCGACTCTGGTTACTGTGAAGACTCAGGTCAACACCGAGTTCGTGTACACGGAGACGGCATACCAGAGTCCCGACGCTTCCACGTCCTATTGAACATCATGTACGCTCTGGGCTGCCTGTCCGGTACGTCGAAACATACTACGACACAGGCGGAACGTGCTCAATTCTACTGGAGACGCTGTAAGGAACTGCTTGAACGGGACTTCGATATATTCAACCGCCCTCGCACGCGCTTCATCCAAGCTGTGCTTTACATGAGCGTCTACATGCAGAGTACCGAGGAATTGACGTCAGCCTCATGGAATCTGAGTGCGATTGCTATCAGAATGTCACAAGCTTTGGGCCTCCATTGCGCCGTCACCAACAAATCTCAGGATCCAGCACGTCTCAAATTGCTCTCTGTTCGTGCGCAGACCTGGGCAGGCTGCGTCGTGATGGATCGGTGAGTCGCCAGCTCGTCCATGTGAAGATCAATTAGTCGCTAAATTGTTACTACAGCACTTTGTCGCTGATCTATGGACGGCCACCTTCTATTCCTCCCATCAGTAAAGGCCTCCGGAAGCTGTACATGCAAAGACTATCGGACGACCCGTCTCATGATAGACACATCGTAATGTTCATGGTGAAGTCCTTGAAATTGGCCGAACACCTAAGTGACTTTACTCAATTTCTCGACAGCTCCGATTTTCCAACAAGCACTTCAGACTCCGACCAGTCTGCAGTGCTTTCGTCGGACGTCGATCTACCTTCGGGTCTCTGCCAGAAGCTTATCGATTTCGGAGCTGCCTTAAGACAATGGGAGAAAGGGCTGCCTCCGCCTTTAGCACTGCCAGCTATGGACATGCAGACGACAGAAGGGACGTCTGCGACCCATTCTGTGGATAGACAGGCTGTGGTACTACGTGCACGGTTCCTGTACAGTCAAATCGTCGCATATCGGCCGCTGCTACTATACTACTCAAGCATTGCACGGCACCGAGACACTTCTCAAACTGATTGGCTATCAACCTCTTCCGGGCTGAACGACGCTATCATCCAGAAGACATGTAAAATGTGTACAGATGCAGCCATCAAGCTGGTTTCCACGCTTGCGTGGGCTGCACGGACTAACAGCGAGGCACTGCCAGAATCGTGGTACACCATTTTCTATCTCTATAATTGCGGCATGGTCCTATTGCTTCAGCGAAACCTTTTCTCTTGCCTGACAGACTCAGAAGCCGCATGGTCGAAGTGTATAGAGCTACTGCAGTCTTTCCAGCATGGCAACCGAACGGCACTCCGATGCATCAAGCTGCTACTTCGGTTGTCTGGCCAGGCATTTCCGCTTCTCAGCATGGGCGGCCCACAGGCAACGACGACATCTTGGAGACCAGAAACGCAGACCGGGCCGTCTATGCCTGTTGACAGACCCTCCTCACTCAACGACACCACGAACATAGCGAACAGAGTAGATCGCTTGAGTCAACCGCCAGCGATCCAGGGTCTCGGTTCATTCGGCAATGTCTACGGCCGCAGCGGCGATGTTAGCTTCTCGGCATTTGCTTTCACTCCGCGGGATGTATCACAATCTCATACCCAGCAGATGTATCAGCAGGACGAATTCCAATGCCCTCCTCCAGCGGCTCCGACAGACGGCGACTTTGGTACTGCGGCCCAACATCCTTCGACGACTCGCTTGGTATTGACATGAGCTGGCTAAGTACAATACCATTTGACTTCGATGCAGAGTCGCTCGACGAGAGTTTCATATGGCATTGAGGAGTGGTCAGGCTCAGCAGCTCTTTTTGCTGGAATCGGCACGTGGACAAGTCAGAAGGGTCACTTTTATGAGGACCATCTCTGATCTTCTCTGAACCGAAAACTCGGAACCGGCGCAGAGCTGTTGGTGTATGAAGCGATATAACCTTCCTGAGAAACTCCGAACATGAACATCACGACCCCTGAATCCTTTGACAGATGTCATTGGGACATCTCGAGCAGCGCTGTGTTATCATCCTTTCTTAATTATTATTGGCAGACTGATTGAGTCGGTGCAAGTCCAGCTTTTGAGCATTCCCTGGAGATCTGCGCGGACCCATTGGGAAAATTAAAGTTTCGCCCCGGACGGAATGGGCGATCATCACTGGCACGCGAAAGCCACTGCAGTCCCAAATCGTACGGCAGTCGTGCTACACGCATGCTCGTACGTCTAAAGACGAAGTTGACAACCTCGCCTGAATGTGTATCATGCGGTCAACACGGCACAGCCTTCAGCTGAAAAGTTGTGAGTTTTCTTTCTGAATTACTATCTGCGCCGCTATAGGTTGGTCCCGAGGCAAGGGTTCGGGGCGACCACGTTCTAGGCTTGGCTAATACGGTTGAGAGTTTGGATTGACCAATCCAGCCAATGTTGGTACATTTGATGCTCTGGTCGGCCAACAGTGGCTGGCTGTCGCATGCAGGTAACATGGAAAGCAGCCGCGATAGCGAAAATGCGGCTCTCTGCAGTCGTGCTGCCGCCCTTTGCGCACGAGCCACCCTCAGCAAGAACTTGCTTTCTTGACTTCATATGCTTCACCCTCAATCTGCTGTGACAAACCTCTACCTGTCGCAATCATGGGTAAACCGCAGCAGAAGACTGAAGTCAAGGAGTTGACTGTCGATGAGAAGGGCCAGAATGGCTCCGGCGACACAGTCAATCATCTACACTGGCAACCTGGCTACGCTAAGCAATTTCCTTACGTTGGCGCCGCATGTCTTTTGGGCGTTGTCTGCACAGCGATCGGTTGTGCTCTGGTTCTTTACTTTTCCAACAACCGATCATGCGCAAGATGGCCGTCGATATTGGCGCCGAATGTGGCTGTTTCCATTCTCAACGCCATAGGCAACATCTGTCTATTGACAGCCATGTCCAGAGGTATTCCAGTAGCTTGGTGGATAAAAGCAATGGAAGGGGCTACGGTCTCGCAGCTGCATAACTCCTGGAGCTATTCGGTCACAACCCTTCCAATCTTCAGGAACTTGTTCCGACTGGATGTAATCGGCCTCGCCGTCCTGGTCGCAAAGATCTCCGTTGTCGACAGTATACTCTATCAGCGGGCGACGTCGACGTACGTTGGTCAGGACACTCCACAACTAGTCTCTATGCAGGGAGTCGCGGCTACGGCATTCCCATCGACAGGCTATGTCGTGGCAGAGGGATTCGCAGCTCAGACGACATGTGAATGCTTTATGATCGGCGACGAGTATACATCGGTCGTCAATACATGGCAGACAAGCAATGGCTTCTTTCAGGGCTACAACCGATACTTCCAGGAGTGTGATGGTGTCTGCTATGCATATATCGATGCCATCGGATTCGAAATTGACTGTACTGAAGATCGCAACGTGACAGACATCGCTGTCGCTCCGATTGAGGCCTTTAATGCTGCTGGCGGTCGCGGCAATACTACCGCCTGGTCGAATATCCCAATCTTCAATACCTCCTTCACCGTGGACTTTGCCGACGGAACTCACTCCAATCAAAGTGTTATCAACCTTGACCTACAGTACTTCCAGTCCAAGGATCCCTTCAATCCAAGTGGTGAGACCTGTCAAGGTACCGTCACCACTGTTCAGTGCAAGCTCAGGCCAGCCCTAGTCCGATATCCTCTTATGATCACCAATTTCACCAATCCTCACGTCACCAACGGTGTCTCTTTGGGAAGCCTGGCGACCGAAACCCCAGGGGGACACGACGTCATGATCTCGAATCAGAACAATCAGCCATACTCATACAACCTGAAACAAGCAGAAGGTTTCGAGGTTCTGTCCTACTTGTATCCAGACGAGACCGGCAAGCTCAACGGGATCACTTACCTTGGAGGCGTAGCCAACGCCCTCCACATAGCGTTGACCTCCACAGCGACCATCTCTTACCAAGGAAAGGAAGCGTGGTCGCTCAGTCAGACAGGTGTGCTCGCGCAGACCATGATGTATGGCCCGCCCAACATGGGTTCTTGCGACTGCTCCTTCCGCGATGATTCGCTCAGCACGATAGTGGCCAGTATCAACCAACTCGCTTTCTTGACTGCGACTGGTTTGATCGATCAGGAATCGGTGCCGTTTCCAACGACTGCTGGCTCGAACTCGACTGCTAATTTCCTGGTCCCACAACCCAAAACCTATCAAGTCTCCAACACAAGTCAACCACTGATCATTCAAGGAGTTGCTTCGAACAGTACGACAAACTTCAGATCAATGGATGGCACTATGCAGGTCAGCGACGTCACCTTCTTCCAGACTCACTTCCTTTTCCTGGGTCTCGGGGTTGGCATGACTCTGTTATGTGTCATCACAACCGCGTCGCTGTTCTGGCGATACGGTACACTGGGTCGCGATGTCTCACTCGGCCCGATCGAGGTCGCGGGAGCGTTTGGCGCACCAATTTTGTCGACCATGCCTGCCAGCTCACCCAGACCCGACGCCTCTCTAACGGCGGCTCCGAGTCCCACGGTTCCACGTACGTCGCAGGAGAAGCGAGCGCCACGACCTGCGCCAATATCAGTGCAATCAACAAATCAGTCAAATCCACCCAGCCCTGCTATACATAGCCCAGTCAGCTTCGCCAACATGGACGATCTGCTCGCGAAAGTCGGCCACCGAAGTGTGCTGTACGGTCTGGTCGATGTCGAGCACCACGATGATGCGAGTAGCAGCAGTGCAGTCCCGCAATCTCCTGGCTCAGTTCCTGGCTCGCCAGGAGGTCCAAACTCGACTTCTACGAAGCGGAGATCGCAGATCATGACCTTCGGCGATGCTGGGAACGAGCGGGTCAGGCCTGCTACTACGAAGAGGAGGTCGCAAGTTGTGAGTATGGGAAGTGCTATTAGTGAGAAATGAGAAGTTCGGTGAGAAGTTCATTTCCACTAGGAATGCAGCGTTTGCTTGGTCGAGTCGAAGTTCCTCGAGTTAGAAGCTTGGTGTTGATGCTAAGCCACGTCGCCTGATCGGCGCTGATTTCGTAACGAATCTGATGATTGAACGCTATTGATCTTCATGTTACTGAATCCCAGAAGTATTCACAGCCGATATCATAACACTCTCCATGGCCCTTTGTCTAGCGCCCCTTATTCAAGAATCTGCCCCAAAGGGCATAGAAAACGAAATTCCGGGGTTCAACACGAAGCCCGGAAAGCAGGGACTTCGTATGTCCTACACGCGAGACTTGGCGATGACTTCAACACTCATTATTCTCGATGTAGTCTGTGGCATTGCTATGGTACTTTACAGGTCTCGCGCGAGACGTGTTGTGCTAAAAACGTCTGGCCCTCTGTATCGGCCGAGATTTGGTGTACGTCTGCTCACGTATGGGGCTCGATCGAAGCTTCCATGGCTTCGATGCAGAAGCACAGTTTCCAGATGCTGCCTCGCGCTAGTGGACATTGGTGATCGACGACTGCGGCTCCTGGCAGACGACTGCAATGCAGACGACGCGGATGCTTCGTAATTCGAATACGTGACCCGCAGTGCTTGCACAATGCCAACGAACCTGCCGGCAGACTAACGGAGAGTTTGTACGAAACCAGACATGCCAGCACAGATCATCTTTCAAAGTGTATTAGAGTACGAAGGCAAGTCTGTGGATGGGAAGGAAGCTATCGAATGGAGAGGCTTCCGACGTCAGGACGTTACCGATGCATCTCCATCGACGTCAGGCTTGACAACCTTGTTGTCTTGCTGCAGCACCAGAAGACTGGCCCGTTGCATGGGACCACGACGGGACCACGACCAACTGTCACTGGTATAGCATACACACCAGGGTCCAGACTTCTCACAACATCGCGCCGTTGTTCTCGCGTTGTGGGCAACACCCATTGCACCGCCTCAGGCCAAGTCAACCAGGTAAGCGAGCATGGCAGCCAGTCAAGACAAGCATTCGACAGGTCGTCGACAACCGCTCCATCTACTGAGCAAGTAAAGGCCGAATCCATTTCATGCTTCCGTTCCGATTCATCGACGGCCTCTGCTTATCGTGCGCCCTTTGCCTCTGAACAATAGTCGAGCATTCAAGAGGCTTGCGTAATGCACTAATGAAGCGAGGCTGGCTGATCGTCGTCGACGACCGAAGCATGTTCTGTAAGTCATGGAATTGATTCGGAAGGGAATGAGGGAAAGCAAGCGATCACTGCTAACGTTTGCTCCAACCACAGTGGCCTTTAATCCCAGATATATAAAGATAACAACCTGGCTTGATGCCAGAAATCGTAGTCTAAGGGCGAGACAACAGCAGCAGGAACGGCCGACGACGACAACAGCAATGCGCCCAATCCCTTTCATCGTCTCAACAGGCCTCTTGATGCTCATTCCTGTCCTTCTCTTCCTCTCAATAGCCATCAAGACCTCCACTGTCAATACACATGACCACTACAGAACAAGACAACGAACCATCTGCAACCCAACCGACACCCTTATGTCATATGCCTCCAAGCGATGCTCCAACCACGTCTTCTACGCCTGTTGTCCGTTGGGGTATACTGATGCTTTTGTAGAGGATTGCGTGGGTCTGCCGAGCTGTAAGCGTGCTCCTCGGGCAGCTGGACAGGAAATCAATGGGCAAGGAAATGGGGAGAGGAGCTCGAAGGGAGGCGTCATGGCGTGGGAGGGCGTGAGTCCAAACGGAGTGGTCAATTGTGGGGAGAGCCTGAGCAGGGTCTTGTGGGAGTGGTATGGCGTGAGTCTCCTTTCTTTTCTTGCTCTGTGTTGCGGTGTTTGGGAGTGGACTGGTCGGATCAAGTCAGGTAGTTACCTACGACATGTACACATGCTGATGGAGACCGCGCGAGAGGAGCGCGGGGGACAGGGATGCATGGAAGAGCCGCTGCCAGACAGCTTCACGAGTGGTGAGTGTAGGGGTCCCCGCGGGAATCAGTGCTTATAAGAGGTCTGAGACTTCATCTGATGGGAGTGGGCTGGTCGGGTGCGCTAGGGCGTGTGTCTCTGCATGGCCACAAGAAGCAAAGTTGTATGGAGAGGCATGGTCAGAGAAAAGGTACATGTGCCGGGGCAATCGCATCAGTTGTTGTGCTCTAGTGTCAGCCAGAAAACGCAATCTAGCATTTCTCTTCCCTCTAGTCAGTCCTTGCCTTGTGGTACGCGGTATTCCAGCACACGGCGGTTCGTAGAAGTCTCCTTTCGCTCTGAGTGCTGTCTGTACTGTCATCTGTACAATGTCTTAGTAGCAGTGACTTTGAACAATTAGCCAGACAGTGAAAGGACACCCCGACCAATAAATTTAGAGTTTCGCCAAGGCCAGTTGGTGGAGCCATCGGACACGCGATCTTCCATCGCGACTTCGAGCATTGAGCTTCTTGCAAGTCTGTGAGTGTTGCGAATTTCCGAAAGCGCTATTCGAGAGGGACGCGTAACGCGTAAGATCTTGCAGACGATGAAGAAGTCCGAGAAGCGCGTCGAGGCAGCGAACAAGCTCGATATTCGAGACCTCTTCCAACAGTACTGTCCCGAGCCCGCGTGGAAGGCTTTTTCCGAGAAGGCCCAAGCAGCGGATCTTGAAATCGCGACTGCTGATGCCGAAAGTCTTTCAGCGGAGCAGCTCAATGCATGTCTCGATCTGGTCGAGCTGACTAGTGCGGAAGACTACCGGAACTCCGAGACGGGCTGGTCAAGGTCGAAAAAGCGACGGGAGATGAAGTTGCCTGAGATGAGATATATACTCCTTTTTGGGCCACCTGGAGCAGTCCAGTCGTTACCGGCTTCCGAGTTGGCGGGCTTCGTGTCCTTCATGATCACATATGAGGATGGGTATGAGGTGGTCTACGTCTATGAGATCCACTTCGCGCCGGCGTCTCAAGGCAAAGGCTTTGGCAGGCTGCTGATGGAGGTGATCGCAGCATTAGGTTCCAATGTCGGCCTCGAGAAGGCCATGCTGACTGTGTTCAAGTCGAATGCTCGGGCGACGGACTGGTACCTCAAGCTTGAGTACTCTGTGGACGAGTTCTCGCCGCCTGCGAGACGACTGCGCGGAGGTGTGTTAAAGGAGCCGACCTATACCATCCTTTCGAAGCGCATTAAAGCTGAAGGTGATTGAGTCCGGAGTGCAGCGTGAGGGTGTTCCGTCTGGTTCGTCTGAGCAGCTACTAGATTCGTCGCACGACCTTGCCTTTCATCTCAGGCCTTTCGACCTCCCACTCGTCTCGCAGAACAGCGAAAAGTGTATCTCCGACCAAAATGGTCAAACCCAGGCTCCATACAAGGGTGATGGCATAGAAGAAATTTGCGTTTCCAGATCCAGCATAGATCCACAGATAGTGAAACGCAGGTCCCAGCAATGCCGAGTACATAATGATCGCACCGGCAATGAAAGTATAGCGCGTCACTGCCGACGTCAGTTCTCCGCCACAAGGATGGGCATTGCATTGACTCACATGGTATTATATGTTGATACATGGGCAAGAAGCCAAGGAAAAGAGCAACATCGGCTATATTGGGGTATGGTTTGAAAATCGCAAACAACCCGAGCAGGCTGGTGATGACGAAGAGTGGTTCCTTCTGTAGTCGCAGGGTCATGCCGCCAGTGTAGCATGCCATGTGCAGCCAGAAGACGCCGATGAAGAATGATCTGAAAGGGTCGAACATTTCGATGAAGAAATACCACCAGAGTCCAATGTTTGGTGTCAGATCAGGGACAGTCAATTGAAAGCCGTAGCATGACTTGACGAACTCCGAAATGTTGCCAGTAATGAAAACCGTGCTTATAATCAAGATGAGGAGCGCAGCTGTGAAACATCCGACACAGTTTGCCCACAGCGTGACCGACAAAGATTTTCCGCCCGTTGAATGTGCCATGAACAGGACGATTGGCGGAAGTAGTAATGCTGGATACATCGTCTGATACGCAGCGAGTGCCAATGCAAAAATCGACTGCAGTGCGTCACCCTGCTGAGCGCTCAGCACTGCCTGTACAATTGCAGCATTTCCAAGCACGGTGGTAGATCGACCAAGACATGACATGACGGTGAACGGGTTGAAAAGATAAGCCGCAGCAATGACTGATCCATCTAGGCGCTTGAATCGCGGCGATGATAGTTGCAAGTCATGGGCCAAGTGACCGAGTTGAAAAGCGCTCCAGAGATCCAGGATAGTGAATAAAAGCGAAGAAGGGAACAAGCTGAAGATCGGTAGCAGTAAGGGAGCCTGGTGGAAGACTCCTCCATCGTACGGGGAGACACCTCGATCGTACAAGAATAGCCCTTCTTTCAGTGTCTTGAAGCTCGATACTGGCGTGGACAACTCGACCTGACTGCTAAGAACGTCCGCTAAGTCTGGGAACAGGAGAAAGACGCCCAGTCGAAGAGCCGCGGCGCCCGCGAAGAACCCGAGCACTTTTGCATTGAGCTCCATCGGCATCGTTTCACCCAGTAGCTACTGGTGTATACGGTCGATCATTGTCGCGCTTCACATTCGGTCCTGACCGTGACTGTCGTGGCATGAAGTGTTCAAGGGGAAGTCGAGGCCGGGATCTGACCTCGAAATCTTGGCGGCTCCACATGCCGTCCGGGCTCCAAAAAAAGTTGAAGAAGTTGCCCGCCTCCAAATCGAAGAACATCGCATACTGCTTCAACTACTTCACCATACACCAACATTCGCCCATCACAATGGCAAAGATCAAGAAGAAGGGGCAGGCCGGGGCGGCGAAGAACTTCATCACACGCACTCAGGCGGTGCGCAAGCTGCAGATTTCCCTACCTGACTTCCGACGGTTGTGCATTTTCAAGGGCATATATCCTCGAGAACCACGAAATCTCAAGAAAGCCAGCAAGTCCGCTTCACATTCAACAACATTCTACTACACCAAAGACATCCGATATCTGCTTCACGAGCCCCTCTTAGCCAAATTCCGCGACCAGAAAGCACTCTCCAAGAAGATCGCAAAGTCATTAGGTCGCAATGAAGTCCAAGACGCAGCACGACTGGAGAAGACACAGAAGCCCAAGATCAAACTCGACCACATTGTCCGAGAGAGATATCCAACATTCGTCGACGCACTGCGAGACCTCGACGATGCGTTGGCGCTCTTATTCCTCTTCGCTAACCTGCCGTCCACAAGCACCGTACCTCCCAGAGTCATCGCGCGCTGTCAACGGTTATGCCACGAATTCGAGCACTACGTAATCACCTCTCATTCGCTACGGAAGTCGTTTCTGTCGATAAAAGGCATATACTACCAAGTCACAATACAAGGTCAGGACATCATGTGGGTGGTGCCATACCGCTTTGTACAGCAGGCAAGCGCCGAGGTCGACTATCGGATAATGAGCACTTTTGTTGAGTTCTACTGCACTCTCCTGGGATTTGTCAACTACAGACTGTACACTACAATAGGCTTGGTCTACCCTCCCAAGTTTGACACCACCAGTGACGACCGAGGAGCCGAATTAGCTGCTTTCACGTTGCAAGGTCGCAGTAATGGGAAGGAGATCGCAAACGATTCCGACCAGAAGCAGCTAACAAATGGTCATACCGAAGACAATTCTGCAGCACTTCAAGCACAGATTGAACTGGCTGCGGCCGCACAAGAAGCCGCGCCCACAGAGGAAGAATCTATTGCTGATGAGCCCCAAGAAACTGCGGAGACGGATGCGATTGATAAATTCGAGGTCGTCGCTCCCCAAGGTGATGTTCTGGCACAGCCGAGCCTGAGCGGGAATCAAGCGGCATCGTTATTCGCCAACTTGACAGTCTACATCTCACGTGAAGCACCACGCCATTCAATTGAATTCCTGCTGCGGGCTTTTGGGTGCAAACGAGTCGGATGGGACGCAGTTCTCGGCGACGGCGCCTTCACACAAGATGAAACTGATCCGAGAATTACACATCAGATTGTCGATCGCCCTGCCTTTGCAGACCCGCTGCCAGCTCAACACAATGGTGCTACTACGAATGCTGAGCAGCTCCAGAAAGTGAAGCCTGGGTACATCATGCCAGGTCGCATCTACGTGCAACCACAGTGGGTATGGGACTGTGTCAACGAAGGCGAGCTACAGAGAACCGATACCTACGCACCTGGTGCTACTCTGCCTCCCCATTTAAGTCCATGGGTGAAGCCGACCAAGGGCCAATACGACCCACGCGCAACACTCGAGGAGCAGGAAGCCGAAGGTGAAGCAGACGACGACTCCGAGGTCGAAGCCGAGGATGAGGAAGTCGAGGAGCAGGTTGCTGCAGAACTTGAAGGGGCCGCCAATAGCGAGGAGGACAGTGAGGTCGACGCAGGCGACATGGACGTGGCAGCAAGTGATAACGAAGCCGACTCAGGTGGTGAGGAAGATGGGTACAACGATCTGGACGGTTTCGAAGGTTTCGAGGACGAGGCCGAAGATATCGACGATGAGGAGGCCTTGCACCAGAGGGAGTTGGCTGCTGAAGCGGCAGGACTTGCGATCAATGCAAAGAAACTCAATCCGGAGCAGGAGCGCAAGGAGAAAGCAAAGAAGGAGCGCCAATCGAAGCAGACCAAGGAAGACGAGGAGATTGAGCGACGGAAGATGATGATGAGTAACAAGAAGCGGAAACTCTTTGAAAAGATGCAGTTTGGCAACGAGAAGAAAGACGCGGAGGCCGCTGCTTTGCGAAAGAAGAGGAGAAAGCTCGAGAGAAGCCAGTAGAGCCGCTAGACAGTCACAATTTAAAGCCAGACTAATCGAGATCTGCTTGCTCTTTCACTACGAGTCGACCTTTCCACCATTGCTCGTGAAGCGTTACTCCTATCTTTTCTGTGTGTGCTCGATTCAAATATGGGTGCTTCGTCTCGCCGGTTGACCTGTACTGCGTCAAATTCGTCTTAGTGTTCCGACTGCCGCGGAAAACAAATCCGACGAGCTCCAACATCTGAGCTTCTTGCGCAGCGGAATTTCGCACAGCTGCCAGCACTGCGTTCGCGTTCCTCTAAGCTTGACGAGGCAAAGTAGCAGCTTCGAGATGGTCGCGCAACATATGGCCTTACGGCTTGCGCGCCATACGGCTCGAAGACAGCTGTTGAGGCCAAGCCTGACCCAGGTAGGCCACCTTTTCCTCCCTACACGTGCCCGACTGACCTTGCACAGCGGAGATACTTTGCTGAGCGCAACGACACACTTCTGAGCTCAGACCCAAACTTCAAGGCCGAGAGGACGTCAGTCGGAGTCGCGACTGGCCCAGGAGGACCCGGAAATCCTGCCCCATTTCCAGCTACACCCGCAACTCCTTCCTCGACCACGCCAGTGCCGGTACAGAACAAGTTGCCAGCGGCTCAAGCCGACGTTTCGAAAATACAGACCGCGCCTCCTACTTCGACAGGCACAACAAGTCCTCCTCCGCCGCCTCCTGCCTCCTCGACACCGCCTCCACCTCCACCACCAGCACCAAAGAAACGCTTCCGCCGGACACGGTTCCTCCTCTGGCTTATTGCCTTAAGCGCCCTAGGATACGGCGGAGCAGTATTCTACGCACTACGATCCGACAACTTCCACGACTTCTTCACCGAATACGTGCCATTTGGCGAAGAAGCAGTCCTGTTCTTCCAAGAGCGATCTTTCCAGAAACGTTTCCCAAATGCCAGCTCAGCAATCGCCAAGTCCCGGCGGACAACAGCTACCGACAGCAAGGATACGGTGAAGATACCCTATAGGTCTGGTCTGTCATGGAAGACTGTCGAAGAGGACGATAGCAAGACTTCCGACGTCAGTCAGCGAGGCCGACACATGAGTGCTGTGGACAAGAACGGTCCCACATCGCCAGACCCAAATGCAGCTACTCACAGAGATGTGAAGAAGGCAACCGATGCAGCTAAGGAGAAGAACACAGCCAGGCCGACGGAGAGCTTGAATGCTCCCAAAGGCGACACAAAGGTCGAGCCAAAGCCAGTCCAGGCAAAGACAATCGAGAAGCCAGCAGAAAAGCCAACAGCAGCGCCCGCCGGCACAGAAGCTACACATCCTAGTCCCGCCACACCATCGCCAAAGGCAGATCCTCGCCCACCAGCTTTCGCTCCAGTCGAGCAGATTTCCCCACTGAAGGTCCCCAACGCCGAAGAGCCGGTAGTCCAAGATCTCGTCAAGATCCTGAACGACCTCATCACAGTAGTCAACGCCGACACCAAGGACACAGCCAACAAATTGTCAGCCCCCATGACCAAAGCCAAAGAGTCTCTCACAGCAGTAGCTGCCAAAATTACCGAACTCCGCGACGCCGAGCGAAAAGCCGCTGAAGAACGCATCAAACAAGCCCACGCCGAATTTGACGAAGGCGCCAAGCAACTCCTCCAACGCATCGAAACCACCCAACGCGAAGACGAAGCCAAATTCCGCGAAGAGTTTGAATCCGAACGCGCCCGTATATCTCAACTCTACGAAGACCGCCTCAAGAACGAAGTCGAGCGCAGCACCGCCGTCGCGGAGCAACAAACCAAAATCGCCTCGCCGAACAAGCCATCGAGCTCAAAAAGGCCTTTGCCTCCGAAATTCAATCCCTCGTCGAGCAGGAACGTGGCGGCCGCCTCTCCAAACTCACCGACCTCTCCACCAACGTCGACAGCCTCACGCAACTGACGTCCGACTGGAATGGGGTCATCGACTCGAACCTCGCTACCCAGAAACTGCAAGTCGCAGTCGACAGCGTCCGCGCTGCCCTCGCCTCCAGTTCCTATAGCGAATCCACACCCAAACCGTTCGTCCGCGAAATGGCCGCCCTAAAACTCGTCGCAAACGGCGACGCCCTAGTCGACGCCGCTATCGCCTCCATCAACCCGTCCGCGTACCAACGCGGTATACCCTCTCAGCCCCAACTGATCGACCGCTTCCGCCGCGTCGCGTCCGAAGTGCGCAAAGCCGCCCTCCTTCCCGAGGATGCAGGGCTGGCGTCCCATGCAGCGAGCTTTTTGCTGAGTAATGTCATGTTCAAGAAACGGGGCCAGCCGCAGGGCAATGATGTGGAGAGTATACTCACGAGGACGGAGAGTATGTTGGAAGAGGGCAATATTGATGGGGCGGCGCGGGAGCTGAATGGGTTGCAGGGGTGGAGTAAAGTTCTCAGTAAAGATTTGCTGCAGGATATGAGGAAGGTGCTGGAAGTCAGGCAAGCGTTGGATGTGGTGGAGGCGGAGGCGCGGCTGCAGTGTCTGAGGGTGGAGTAGTTGCGCTGTTATCACGGTGTGGCATGGGGAGCTTGAGAATGGCTGTGAGGCCTTCTCATGTATTGTACGTACATACAAAGGGATCGGAGAAGCCTGGGAACAAAAGCTCAAGGTGAAGGAGCAGATCCTCGTGGCAGGGTCCGAGGCTCGACGCCACCGGACTTTCGTGTTCGAGCGAAGATTAGTGCTCAGCGAGATAGACGAATTGACCTTGCATTGTTATTCAAGGGCCCCTTCCTCGCCTTTACCGTATCCGGGGTCGACATCATCTAGGACGACATTGCACTACGGCATGAAACTCCAAGCCAGGGAGATGACCTCAGTTCCGCACATACTTCAGAACCACTGCAACACAGCCTTGATAGCCGTCCCTTCATGCATCTCCCCCAATGCCTCCTCCATCCTCTCCACGGGGAACACCTTCCACAACTTCTCCACCGGAAACTTCCCCTCCTGATGCAGCTCGACCAGTCGTGGAATGAACTCCGCAGGAACAGAGTCACCTTCGATCACACCAATGTACCGCTTGTTCTTGAGCAGGCAGGCGATCGGCGAGCCAGAGAAGACATTATGTTTAGCTCCTTGACCACTCCACACTATCTGATACGTTCTATCATCTATCACCATTACCAAAATATGAGCCACGAGGACCACTACGAGACGGAGCAGTGAGCGACCCTCGGGCTCGAAGTCATGAATGCGCTCTTCAGGAGGCGCTGTTCAGATTTGTGTTCGACAAGCCCGTCTTTCGGGCTTTGTTGTAAACAACTCTTTGGCCTCGGCACGCGTGGTCACTTGGTGCATAGCCACAAATATGGTTGGTGGCAAGCAATGCGATGTTGACGATGAAATCATGCAACTACGACGATATAAACTTCTGCTGCTATACAAACGAGCGCATCCACAGTCTCGACAAAGATCAGGAAAACGCATGTTGTCGTTGACAGGGGTGAAGGGACAAATCTGCTCAGAGCCATCAAAGCATATGACCAAGTCATAGCGCATTGAATGAGGCTCTCCGCCGAGGTGGTCCGGTGGCCCAAATGTAAAGACTATGTTCGTGGCCACAACGACTTCATGGAAACGAGTTCCTTGTTACCAAAGGCCACGAACTGACACACATCGGGTTGTTGATGTCGATGACTGCCCCGATGGCCAAAAGACACGCTCCGCTGCGGCGTTTTACACTCTCCGAAGAGGTCATGTTCGCGTCCAAGCTATGCTTCCTGTTCATGGGTGCAGTACCGTCTGGAGTGGAGGCTGTCCGACAGAAACTCGTCAAAAGCCTGCTGATCGAGATGGAATCTGACGGTATCGAGAAAATTCTAACCGACGGGCAAGCACCATCTGCGCAGGGCAGAGGACCGAGGCCCATCACTGAGAAGTGCACACGGGAGGTCTCGCGCTGGTCTCCATTTCGGCGAAATCAGTTCGCGATGGTCCATATCCGATATGAAGACGCAACAGATGCTCAAGCTCTTCGTGACGCATCGCACCTGCGCTCACCTTACCAGCATAGCGTTTTTAATGTTCTCGTACGCTTTTTTCGTGGTTCTATCACGCGGATTATTCGCTACTAGAAGTGAGCAACTCCTACCGCAGAACGACAAGTGCCTAGAGTCACGCATAATCAGTCCGGCAAGATTTTTGTGCAGGCTGACGAAGGCGAACCCCTAGCCGACAACGAATACTACTTCCGCGTCCCCTTGAAATTGGACGGCTGATACGCTGTCCGCGTGGCAGTTTCCCATCGTCATCTTGGCCACGTGGACATGTCTTAGTAGATTGTCCTTCTACGGCGCTCCTCCACTGAGTTACACATAAACAGCTCTCTCACGTCCAGATCGAATGGCCTTATCCAACTTGTCAGAATCCTTTCAAGCCTCGACTACTGAAGCTTGGCCCTACGACAGACGATCGGAGAGACGACTCAGATGATCTTCATATCGTTAATCGCCTCTGCTTTGGCTTCGCCTTCGAGGTGGATAATGGTTGCCTTTCACATGTGAATGCTTAACGTAGTACTATTGACGGGCTTGCTGATGATGATATTGTCGAGCTTGTTCGCAAGAACTCTATGGCCAAGCACATCAAAGAAGATCTGATCAGTGGATATAAGCTCGCCGCGTCGCCTTTATATGCCCGCTGCAACTATCGGAGTGCGCCTCGCTCTGCTACAATGTCGTTCTGGCCTCGGGGCCATAGCCGTTGTCAAGTTTGGGGCATTCAAGCAAGCAGCCCACGAGCACATTGCTGACCACCATCTGGGTGATCTCGTCTCGTGGTACAACGAATCTGTCGGATGCAACGGCCTCTACACCAACTTGCCACTACGGAACACCATCACTGCCCGCCTGACTGGCTGGTTCGAAGGCAAGGGTGCTGTGCTAGCAGCCTAAGAATGAAGGATCGAACTGCTCCATGCGCCAAACCTGCAAAGAAGGCAGTCTCTTTTTTTTGGTAGGTACCGAAGCCATCTGAATAAATGTATAGTATGTACACGGGAGGCCCCGTGGTGGAAGGGCTCTGTGGGAAGGACCATCTCATCTCGCTTTACTAAAGCCTTACGAGCGTCTGTGTACAACCCTCGCCTAAGCAACAAGACAGCCACGACTATGCCCCAAGCCACGACCAGGACCACATCTTTGGAAGGTCGCGTAGCCTCTGACCACGTTGCATTCGGAGCATGAGATGCAACAGACACGCCGCTTGTGTTCGAAAACAGTGGCTGAAGATCGTGCAGCACATGTTGACTGGCATGGCTAGAAACCTCGTCGGCGAAGCGCTTCGTCAGATTCTGGACCATGGTCTGGTTTTTCGTCGCGGAACAGATAGAAGTCCCGGTCAGGCAACAGGCTTCCAGTTTCTGGAGTCAATGTGAACCTGCCGCAGATGAGGCGGAAAAGACATCCCCGACCGTGCGTTTTTTGCCAGAACGCACTGCCGCGGTAAGCCACGCGTGCTTGGACGATGCAGAGCTTCAGGAACAGGGTGGATGAGCTCCGTGGTAGACCACAGAACAGAAATCAAAACCCTGCAAAAGAGACGGCAATACGTGAGTTGCTTCGGGAGTACCATGCAGTATTGCCGTGCGCTCCTACGCTTCGTCTCTGAAGATTGATCCTGCGCCCCGCCGCTACCCAACGTATGCCCTGCAAATGCCAAACGACGTCCAGCTACGCCGTGCTGAGTTCAAATATGACCCTCCCAATGCCTAAAATCAAACAACTGCAGACCAAACAATGGTCGCCATCATCCCTTCAAACCCAAATTCTGCCTGATCCTCTCCGGCGCCACCTCGGCGTACGGATCATGCTCTCCCTTGACGTCCTCCGGACGCGGCGTCATCCCCGCGATCTCAGTATCAGCATCCGAATCAACCTCTCCGTCCTGACTCCGTATAGGCGACGACGGCGAAAGCACCATCTCTTCTCCATCTCCTTGACTCCCAGCACTCTTCTTAGCAGCTTTGGCAGTCCTATCGCCATCGTCTGTCCCGGGCACTACAACAGCGCCTGTAGCCTTCTCAGCATACATGTCCAGGAATGCGTCCCGGACGACTTCGTAGAGCAGGCTGTACTGGACTTCATTCATGACCATCATCATGCGCTGCTGGCGGAGGGCGTCGACTGTGTCGTGGATGAGGTCTCCAGTGATGCTTGTTCCCTCTCCTTGTTTGAGCTCAGGGGTCGTAATCTTGGAGCGGGCGATGCCGGATTTGCCGTATGTGGTATTGTCCGTGGGCGGGTCGTTGGGCTTGCCGGTGCCTTGCTCAGCCGTCGTGTTATTGGTTACTTTGGAGTCCGAGGTGGTGGCGTCTCTTTCTGTCGGATCTTCAGTACGGCTTGCGAGTCGTCCAGCGCTAAGTTCGGCGGTCAGGAAGTCGAGTGCCACGAACGTGCCTGTCCTGCCAACGCCAGCGCTGCAGTGCACTACTCGCGGACTTTCGCCTGCGTCCTCCTTACTCTTCTTCATGAGACGCAAGAGGGCTGCCCGTTCTTCGGCTTCTGGCTTGCCGAAATCGGGCCAGTGCTCGTAGAGGTAGTGGATCACAGTCTTCTCTTGGCTGCCGATGGTAAGCTTGAGCGTTCGTACCACGCAGCCTATCTCAGCATCGTAGGTAGACGACAGCAGTTCGACCGTGCCTGCTTCGGTCATGTCGGGCAGTGGGACGTGATTTGTCTCCGTCGTGTTACCGTCCGTCGGGATTTGAGGGTCTGAACGAAAAAGGTTAGAACCAGTTGTGCGATAAGGAGAATTCAGGAAGAGGTCACCATCTTCTCGGATAGCAGTCACGACATCACTATTGCTTGCATTCCGTTGCTCAGGGGCGAGTACGATCGGACGAGCCTTGTCAAAGGGAAAGTATTGGGCACATTTCTCTTTGTTGCCTTCGTAGCATGGCGTAAGCATAATGATCACTCCGGTGTCACCGATGCTCTCCTGCATGACCATGTGCCAGAAGTGGGAGAACTGGCCGTCTTTGGGACCTTGCGTGGCGATATAGCTGTATTCGCCGCCTGTTTTGATTGAAGAAGCGCTAGCTGTCGATGATGTCCGCTTCAGCTGCTTGATCGCACGTCGGGATATTGACTGCAGTCTGATTGGAGAGGCATTGATATAGTCCGATCCTCCGATGGGCGTTCGTAGCTGTATTCGTGAGTCTGCCCAGGGCTGTATGTTGCCATAGCGATTTCGCTGCGTCACCTTAGCAGATTTATCGAGCTTGAAAGGTGAGTCCGCATCTTGTAAGGCACCTGCGACCCGATATCGTTGCTTCCATTCCAGGTCAAGGAAAGCCTCTGATATTTCTGACCTAGGGTCAGATCAGTGTCCATGGCTGTGGACTACACTCACCTGATTTCGACTTGCTCAAGTAAGCAGGCATCCGAAGTGACCGTCTCATTGCAGCTTCATCCACAGTCGGTGCTTGGTGGTTCGTGTTGGCTTTTGCGGTGCCGGACTTCCCACTGGCCCTTCTGCTGTCTCTACTGTGGTCCCTTGGCCGCTTTCTCTCCTTCAGATCTGAGCCCAGATCAAGGCTCTGTGGCATGCTGGCAGTGATCTCGGCTACATCAGTGGAATGGCTGGTCTTTATCCTGGTCTGGCTAGACGCTCGACTGCTGGTAGCTACCACAGGCAATGATGATGAAGTCACTGGCCGCTCGATGTGCAGCGTTGGTGGTTTCGGCTTCTGTTTCTTGCCGTGTGAATGTATATGAAACCGCTGGAAGATAGTTGGTTTGCGGGCTGGTGGTGGTGGACGAGGCGGATCTTCAGATTGCTATCTACAGATGAGTACTACTTTGATGAAACCAGAGTGCCAGTATCACCTCTGAGATCCCGGCGCCGGAGCCTCTGTCAGAGAAGAAGCGTGAGACGGTCGTCTTGGAACAGGCCGAGGGGTGTAGGAGCCAAGAAGGGGTATCGGGATGTTAGCCAATGCGTTTTCGAAACAGCAAGCGGTCTTCTAGTATGCGGAGACGAGGCTTCGATGTAGTGGAGAACTCGAGCAACGATCGTCAATGCCGTTCGCGTGATGAGAGACTTAGCGAGCTATGTCCGTATTGCCGATGTGGGTAGATCAGTGATGCTTAAATAAGCCAAAGCGAGAAAGTGAAGAAGAGAGCCAAGGTTTGCCAACGTGATTGCACCCGGTCTTTCTCTGACACAAGCAGGAGCACAGAAATCGTTCGAAGGCTCACGGATTTCGATGTTTTATTTGTTGACGTTAATGGTCGTCGCTGCTCCTCGCGTTCCTGATAAGTCGTGGCGGAGAACGGCCGGCGAGGCTGAAATTCAGCCTCGGGCTATCCTCCGGCGAGTCCGACCTCAACCACGCCACCGCATCTCTAGTCAAGGCCACGTAGTGATTCCAGTGTCCTCGTTATGAGTGATGCTGGACCGAGTTATATGTCATATAACTTGGTAGTACGAGTCTAGACTGCCAAAGCAGCACAGGTAGGAAGCATTGATTACTCAGGACGCTCGCGTGAACCGGCTGATACGATGTCTTGGTTCGCGATTTTTGAGGTAGGCTTGAATTGCCCGAGAATTCGTGGACATCGCTGACGAGATCCAGCGCAAGCTCATCGACGCTCTCTTGAGATCGCCCGTGTTCACACGATCAGTACAGCAAGTTCATAAGAGAGTCCATACGCTACAGCATGGTAAAGCCCCCGAATATCATAATCCCACCCAGATCGAGGGTGAGGAGTTCGCGGGCAATGGAGGCGTCGGCCGATTTTTCAAGTTCTTCTGGGAAGAGCTGAAGAGCGGGCACAAGCCGGAACCAAAAGCGCCACAGCGAGGGAAACCCTGACTACGGCCCACCTACGGCTTAAAGATATCCTTCCGCTCGCTCGCTGCGATTTTGGAAGCGGGCGCCGGTTATGGCTGATCTCAGCCACCAGTTGAGAGCCAGTCGACTGGAAAAATGAGCAGATACTCGGCCACAGGAGCCTACAACGCGGCCCGATACGTTCTCGGACATTCACAGGATCAACCTGTGCCAGCTTCTCGGCCATGCGATAGCACTCCTGACCTCAACAGTGGGTCTGCTCTCCGTCCAGAACCTGGCAGCAGTCTGAGTCGTGTCACTGCCGCTGGTCATCTCGATGCGCTCCTTCGCCATCATGTCGTTCTTGGAAAGAAGTTCTTTGGAAAGCGTGGAAGGAACAAGAACGACGTTACGAAGAGGAACTATGCATCCTGGAGTTGACGTCCGTCAGTACGCAAAGGCTCAGATGAGCGTATCGGTCTTGAGCATGGCTTTCCTGAGGCAATTGTTTGCGGTGCACTGGGTTGTTCTGGGATACCTCAACCTTGCTGTATGGTGGAGCAGAAGAGGGTTCGAGACGACCATTCGCACTTCACCTTCAAATGGCTGAAGATGCCACTTCAATGCCGTCATCGGCAACCACAGACGTGGTGAGAGACAATATTGACATCCGCAGCGACGCCATTGTGCGATCGAGCAGCAGTCATACACAAATCGTTTGTCTATTCACGTCTGACTCCGGGCAGCTTCACAGCCGTCATGGAGACCACGTCAGGTCACATATCAAACCTGAAACGGAGTGCCCTCTTCATCTACATGAAGTTCAATAAGCGACACTTCGCTCTGCTCTAGCCCTTGACTGGCTCCTCATGCTCACCGTGACACCACGGACGCAGATTAGGCCATTACCCACCTCTCCCATGAGTTTTGACCCTCATTTCGTCCGAAGATTGATCTCTGCGGGAGCTGGACGAGACACGAATTCAGGCACAGTTACAGATCCAACTTACTGTCGCTCAGCATCTCACCCTAGCTCATATTGTTGATGCTCCCAGTCTCAAAGCGGTGTTCACTCGACCGCCGTGTTGATGAGTCAGGACGTCCATTGTCCTCCTATATTTCGTCTTACGCTCATCGCATAGTAATGAGCGCCATGCGAATGCTGTCTTCTCTGAGCCTGGACGTGATTCACAGTGACCGATCATACATGGCGGTTCGAGTCATTGTACGACGAGCTCAACCCGGAGTGCGCCCGAAAGTCCTCGATGGGGACATCAGCGTGCAACGAGGTCTAGATCGGCTGGTCATGAGGTCCTCAAAAGCCTCGTCTAGAGATGATATGCATTTTTAGATCTCAGTAGAAGCACCACCAAGACAAGGATCTGTATGAACATTTTGGGATCTGCTTTGCGGGGTATGCATGTGCATGGCCCCGGCTTGAAGCGAGCACCCAAGGCAGAATGGCATCTGACTTCGTGTGTAAGCTCGTGTTCGAAGATCTTGTTGCTTCAAGACTTAGCATCGGAGTCTTCGAATGTACACACTGATGCTGCTCTTCGCCGTTGAGACCGCGCTGTATCGCTCTGCAATGCCACGAACTTAGCTCACTTCTGGACAGGTACCAGGTACTTTCCCGGACCGCCGTCACCGCACATTGCTTCTGTTCCATCGGGCGACCTCAAGCTTGCATGATAGCATGTGCCAATGTATCAGGTACTTCACACTTGAACTCATGTCGGTTAGACCTTTAGAGGCCTGCTTGATTCTGTGCAGGCTTTCAGGCCGTGGTGCAGTCCGATGGCCTAACGATCGAGGATAATGGATAAAAATCAATCAGCCCGGATGCCAGTGGAGACAGAACGGGATGAGACTGGACGTGATGATTGGTCGGAGGCAAAATCCATCTCGTCATGATGCCGCCGCGCCAGTTGCGGGGAGCATGAATTCAAGGTCAACATCAGCCACACTCCACCGAAATACCATAGCAACGTGCTGCATGACAAGCCAGCGATTGACAGAAAGGAGCCTTCATCTGTAGCTTGGTTTAGCGCCAACATAGCTGACCAAGGAGCTTGCTGGCGCCCAAATTTTGTGAGACGAGCAGTGACTTGTGACTTTCCCGCAGCTTACCTTACCAGAATTGTGGCCCCCCTCTCTCCGCAGCAACGTCACTGTCTGAGAAGAGCTCCTGCCTCAGGTACCTAGCTTTTCGTTATACTGCTGCCTTGAATTTCGAGTACTCTTCCTCCTCTCTACCACTGCTCGTTCACTCTCGTCGTTGTGCATATATCTCTTGAACATAATTTAACCAGACATATCTCCATACCGCAATCATGATTGTCGAGCCAGGCATGGTTGAGGCTCTCAAGAAGGCCACCTCTACGGTAGCACCCATTCCCACTGTCATCCCAGGTGCCGACCCCATCTACCAGACGGCTGGTGATGTTGGTAACCGTACACTATGGTAAGGAGCTCGGAACAGCTTCAGCGAGCTTCACTGACTCTCTCAGGGCCGTTTGCATCATCATGGCCCTGTCATCGCTGGCCTTCTATGGCATGGCCTTCCGTCAGCCAGTGGTACGTAGCTCCCGGAGCTTCCTCGAGCCTTCCAAAGCTAATTCCTGTCCCAGCAAAAACGCCTGTTCCACATCCTGACCGCCTTCATCACCACCTTTGCCTTCCTGTCCTACTTTGCCATGGCCAGCGGTGATGGCATCAGCCTCAACAAGACCGTCATAACTGAGAGCCACAAGCACGTCCCAGATACCGAGCAGATCATCTACCGTGAGGTCTACTGGGCACGTTACGTTGACTGGAGTGTCACCACCCCACTCCTGCTCATGGATCTCGCTCTTATGGCTGGTCTCAGCGGCGCCAACATTCTGGTCGCCATCGTTGCTGATGTGATCATGGTGCTCACTGGTCTCTTCGCTGCTTACGGCAAGGGTGATGGCCAGAAGTGGGGCTGGTACGCGTGGGCTTGCATTGCCTACCTTGTCGTCGTTTACCAGCTTGCCGTCAATGGTCGCTCTACTGTTGCGAGCAAGGACAGCAAGACCAAGGCTTTCTACGGTGCAATTGCCGGGTTCACCTTGATCCTCTGGACTGTCTACCCAATCATCTGGGGTATCGCTGATGGTGGCCGCCTGGTCGGTCTTGATGCTGAGATCATCTCCTATGCTGTTCTCGATGTCCTTGCCAAGCCAGTCTTCGGCTTCTGGCTCCTGTTCACCCACGACAGCATGTCATCCACGTAAGCAAAATCTCAGACTTGACAAGGACATTCACTAACAACCTGAAGCTCCCCATCGCTCGAAGGCTTCTGGTCCAACGGCTTCGGTAGCCAGGGCACCCTCCGGGTGGGTGACGACGATGAAGCATAAACGCGTTCCGTCATACTGACAATCACACAGGTTGGCGATGACTAAATCACGATTCGACGCCACGACAATCGTCCGAGATCTGCCAACCTGCCGTGCTAAGCGCTTTACGCGATTGTCGGAACACAAATCCAAGTAATGAACATGGGGACGAGAACGAACAACACCTCGATCGAGAATGCAGTCTGCCAACGAGGACAACACCAACAATACTCCCAACCCAACTCTAACGTCCCAAACGATATCGATCACACTATCTCCACACCATCAAACTACCCCAACACGATCATCGAGCCTCACGACCCCAAGAACGTAATTAGTTGGATGAGCTGAAGGATAAAAAGGCCTGACTTTGAGCTGGTACTTTGCAAGATGAATGAAGAGAGACACAACCGAAAGGCAGCAGTCTGTGCATCGAACCGGTGTTCTTAGACACCTCGTATTTAGTCGCATGCACGTGGCGTTTTTGTGTAAAATCAGATAGTCAATCAGCCAGGATAGCAATCATGAATGCCTCTCTCTTTACTTATCATGGTTTTCTCAACCTATTTTGCTTTAGCTAATGAGTGGTACTCTTGTTACGCGTACGTGCGTGGTACGACTCTAGATCGTTGCCTGCGCACCCTCCTCGTCTCTTGGCGACGGAATATAAATGCTGTCTCGCATGTCTTCCGCAGAACTTCGGTCTCTTTGACCATCTCTGGTACATTATATGGCAGGTGTCCTCAGGCTGCGCCTGGCATTCGAGTTCTTCTTCTCTCATGTGACTACGCTCAAATAGCATCATCCTTCAACCTTCCAGATGAGCTTCTCATTGTCCTTCTCTGCCAGGTAGTAGCGTTCGGCCTTCTGGTACTCCTCATCCCAAGAGATGTTACAGTGACGCGCAGCGAATTCGGCATGGGCAGGCAATGTGATGTGACAACGCTAATGATAGAGGTCAGTGGAGGACCATGGGGTGGGCTGGGGGAGTCTCAAACGTACCAAGATATTGCCCAAGTGTTCGTCGCCGGGATCAGCCAGTGGGTATGGCCAGCCGTATGGGTTCTCTGGCTCAGTTGCGGAATGTTCTTCGTCGTCCAAGTTTCCCTGAGCCGTCAAAGGCATCGCCGCCATCCGACCTACTTCGCCGTCAGAGTCTCCTTCGCTGTCAGAGTCTCCTTCGCCAGCATCGTTTGCTACAGCATCGTCTCGCTCGGGTCGACTGATGTGAAACGTTCCGATCAGGATATCCGCTCTGATTTCCACCGGCCTGGACTTTGTAGCGTAGATTGGCGTCTGAAGCAGGAACTCCCGGAGCACATCCAAACAACGATCCACCAACAAAGGGGTATAGTCTCCAGCATTGAAGGCAGATGCCGTGAAGTTCTCGAGCAGCGCAGACGGTAGTTCTCTGAAGCCATCTGGAAGTTCGAATGTCTTGTTTGTATCAAAGTACTGGAGCTGTGGCAGACTGCTGTGAAATTCTGGTGTCAGAGAGGGTAGCATACGATCATCGACGATCGATAGCCCTTGTATGTGCTTCTGCCAATCTTTGGGGACGCAGGCATACAGCCGTGGTAGAGCCTGCTTTGGAATCTGCCGAGGAGACTCTACTATCACTCCGATTCCAGCAATATGAACCTGCTCACGGCCGAGCTCCAGAGGTCGCTCGCTGCATATGACAGGTATCAACTCTTCGCGGATAAGTCGAGACACGCCCAAGATCCCAGCGCCCCACGTCGATCTGTTGTAGCCCTCCCCTACCGTGAACTGAGGGTCAGGTCGACTGTTTCTGTTGTAATCTGCGTCCAAGAACACTACATGATAGCTGACCTCTCCACACGCTAGATACTGCTCGTAGATGTTGCGACGGATCTCCGCCGGGATGGTGTCGAGACGATGCATGGTGATCAACGAGATGAAGTGATGACGGCGATGATGGCTAATTTGCTCAGGTTGGAAAGTTTTGCCCGATTCTCGGTGATGCAAATCAACAGCGATGCACAAGTGCTGGTTGAGATGGATTGCGAGAGTCTGTCGATGAAAAAGGACGTGGTAGACCAATTGAGAAGGGGCCCTCGATCAGGAACACAGAGATGGATAGAATGTGAAGATTAAACGAACGACTTGCAGTTGAAATGCCAAAATTTGAGGTCAAATAAGGCAACCGCGACTGTGCGAATTTCGGGGTACCACGCTGTGTGCCTTCCTAGTCCAGAGACGCGCCTTCCAATTCTCTGCGCACTAGGTGCCATGGCTCCTTCTCAGTCCGCTGATGTACCTTCTCTACGCATCACCATGGCTCCTTCTCTTACTGCCAATTTTGCTGTAGCTTCGTGTAGTCCTGCATCGTTCTCTTCATCATTCGAGTACTCTCCTCAGGCTTAGTTCGTGTGGCCACCAGCCATCTCCTGTGCTGTATGTGTGTATTTGCTATTGCTTCACAGCCGACGCTGGCTGGCTTCCCACGAGTTTCCATACCTCCAGAGGACTGTCCACCTCAGCTACCTACGAAGACGATCCAGACAATGACGAACACTCCAGCTCCAGTTCCCTCGTAGCCGAACGTCGAGAATCAACAACATACCTGTGTCACAAGAGCAGGACCACGCCATAAGACGACATCATTCCTACCTGAAGGCCGACCCACCCACCGTTCTCAAACCTCGCAGTCCCTACCTGATCCGACATAAGCCTCTACTCCCAGTATTTCCGTCCGCTGCACGCACCTGACGATGGTCTTTGTGTCCCTGATACTCTGACTGAGGGGAGGCTGCGACACATGTTCCGAATATGATATCTCCTCTCGTGGTCATAAGTCGTCGCCTGATGCAACCTGTATGAGTGTCTGTTCATGAAAAGTGTCTGCAAAAGGCCGCTGTGTGGGCCGAGTAGAGGTCGAAAAGAGCATGCTTCATGATCTGCAGGTTGAAGGGGATCGAGTAGTAGGTTCGGTGGAGGTCGGAATGACGGTTCACAACATTCTATGAGACCGCTCTCCGCAAAAGCCGACGTCCTTCTTCACATCGGACGAACATCAAGCTGTCGGACTGGCAGCTCCGAGCGATCGCTGAACACACGGCGTACCACGCACCTACAAGCTGCAACCTTGAACAGAAACAAAGGTCGTGGTTGCCTGAATTTGTGATTGCCTTATCATACTGATTCGAAAAACGTCAACTTGGAGAAATGCTTGAGTCGTTCCTTCCAGCAACCACGAAGAAAGTTGACCGGCATACACGAGAGTACTCATTCCGACTCCCGCTTTCTAACGATTTTCAATCCTCCTAGGCCTTCGCGCTGTCTCCGATGACCCTCAGGTCATGACCGAGGCCGCAAAACAGGCAGCAAAGTTCCTGAAGTCAACACTTCGCCTACCGGTCTCCACATTCCCAGCGCGCGCTCCGCCGCAAGACATCGCCAAGTACCTCCCACGATGCACAGATGACCTGTATGCCTGGCAGCGCCAGGCACGTACTACCTCACCAACCTTCACACTCCATGATGGGCCGCCGTACGCCAACGGTGACCTCCACGTAGGCCATGCCCTAAACAAGATCCTCAAGGACATAATATGCCGTACAAAACTGTCCCAGGGGAACAAGATAGACTACGTGCCCGGATGGGACTGTCACGGTCTACCTATAGAGCTGAAAGCGCTCGAGAAGCATGGCTGGCAGCGTGGAGAAGGTAAAGACCCGGTTGCCATCCGCAAGGCGGCACGGAACTTTGCATTGAAAGCGGTCGAAAAGCAGATGAAGGGCTTCAAGGCTTGGGGTGTCATGGCGGACTGGGAGGGCCATTGGAAGACGATGGACAAATCGTTCGAATTGCGGCAGCTCCAGGTGTTTCGAGACATGGTCGAGAAGGGTTTGATCTACAGAAAGCACAAGCCTGTGTATTGGAGCCCGAGTTCGGGGACCGCGCTGGCAGAGGCGGAACTCGAGTACAAGGAGGACCACGTCAGCACGGCGGCCTACGTCAAGTTTCAGCTGGACAATTCAAAACCTGGCGATGGCCCATTGCATGCACTTATCTGGACCACCACGCCCTGGACGTTACCTGCCAACCAGGCTATCGCGGTTCACAGGGACCTGGCATATTGCGTCGTAAAATCAGCTAGGCACGGAAGGCTTGTTATTGCGGAAGCCCGGAAGGAAGCAGTCGAGAAAGCAATCGGTGAAGATCTCTCTTTCGAAAAAGTGTTCGACCCAGCAGAGTTGCTCGAAAGCTCCTACCACGGCCATTCAGCATTCCGACCATTCTCACTGAATCGTCCCATCGTCCACGCCGATTTTGTCTCGGCGGACAGTGGGACAGGTCTCGTTCATTGCGCTCCAGGTCATGGTATGGATGACTATCTCGCGCTTTCCGACCACATCTCGGCAGGAAGAGTTGTTGTCAGAGCACCTGTCGGTGATCTAGGTCGGTTCGACGCTACAGCTACGCCGGAGAAGCCGGACCTTCTCGCTGGCCTTCAGGCCTCTACCGAGGGTAACAAGGCTGTGCTCGACCTGCTTCGGGAGTCTAACGCCCTGGTTCACCACGCTAGCTATCAGCACAAATACCCAATTGACTGGCGCACGAAAGAGCCGATCATGATTCGGGCGACCGCCCAATGGTTCGCTGATCTGTCCTCGATCCGTAGCGATGCACTTGCTGCACTGGGAAACGTTCGTTTCATTCCAGAGAGTGGCAAGTCGAGACTACGCAGCTTTGTTGAAAGCCGGACAGAATGGTGCATTTCGAGACAACGCTCGTGGGGCGTACCTATTCCAGCATTCTACCATCGCGAGACTGGCGAAGCCGTTCTCAGTGCCAGCACCGTGGATCATGTTATCAGGGTCATGGATGAGCGAGGTACCAACGCTTGGTGGGCCGATGGTCCAGATGAGCCGGCCTGGCTGCCCGAAGGTCTCGAGCCTTCTGACTACGTCCGTGGCACCGATACAATGGACGTCTGGTTCGATAGCGGAACAAGCTGGAAATTCATGACGGCAGGCAGCGACGCTGCTGGTAGTCAGCAGCAACCTGTCGCAGACGTTTATCTTGAAGGCACTGATCAACATCGTGGCTGGTTTCAATCTAGTCTCCTCACCGCTGTCGCAGCCCAGAAAGCAAGCGGAATTACCACGGATCTAATGTCGGCGCCTTTCGAAACATTGCTTACACACGGCTTTACACTCGATGCACATGGCAAGAAGATGTCGAAGTCGCTTGGAAATGTTGTCTCACCCGACGAAATCATCACTGGGCTTGCAACATCCGCAGCGGTCCCGCCGTCCCCACCATCAACCAAGAAGAAATCCCGCGAGAACCACTCTCTTGGTCCAGACGCACTCCGCCTATGGGTCGCATCGACTGACTTCACAAAAGATGTCACAATTAGCGACAAAGTCGTCAAATCCACCCACTCTGCTCTAGACAAGCTACGCGTTACGTTCAAAGTCCTCCTCGGCATGCTTGGCCCCGACTTCGACCCAACTGCCGGCCTTCTTCCCTTCAAGGACCTCGCCCAACTCGACCAGCTAATGCACCATCGCCTGTTCAGTACCATTGAGCAAGTTCGATCCGCATACGACAAATACGAATTCCACCGCGGCATCGCCCTCATCAACAAATTCGTCGCCACCGACTTATCCGGACTCTACCTCGAGAGCGTCAAGGACATCATCTATTGCGACGCAGTCAACTCGCCACGCCGGAAGAGCGCGGTCACTACCCTCTACGACATCTTTGCCTCCTTACAAGAGCTGCTCGCGCCGGTGTTGCCGCTCCTAGTGGAGGAGACATGGGAGCACTCCTCGGCTGCGGTCAAAGCCGATGCGGAAAGGCACCCACTCCGCCGCACTCGTTCAAATTTGGAGGCGAAGCTTGAGCAATGGAAGCCGGGTGCTAGCAGTGCGGAGCTGTGGTCAACACTCAACCTGATAAATTCCACGACGAAAGCGGCGCAAGAGGTTGCGAGGAATCAGAAGAAATTGGGGCAGAGCCTGGCGTCTGATGTGGTCATCTACGTTAAACCTCCTGAGAGATGTGATTTCGCTGAATTGATCAAAGAAGTCATTGTAGACGCGTGGCGGGAACTACTAGTTGTGAGCGATGTGCGGATCGTCATAGCGGACCGTCCTGACTTTCAGGAGGACGACAAGAATCCAAGCTCCTGGAACAACTGGCTAAAAGAGATGCAGGATGCAGAGGAGGACGATGAGGATGGTAGTTGCAGATCGGTTGAGCTCGAGGGAGGCAAGACTGTGGGCTGGAGGGTGACGCGGAAGATTGGGTGTTTTCCGGAAGTTGAGGCTGTGGTGGTTGTGCAGGAGGCGGGGGCCGGGAAGTGTGCTAGGTGTTGGCGGTATTTGGTTTCCTCGCCTGAGCTTGAACCTGAGGGCAAGTGTGGAGAGCGGGTGACTCGTGCGGAGGGGCAAGGAGACCTGCTGGAGGATGTGCCGCTATGCGCACGGTGCGTCGACGTTGTACAACATTTCAGGGAGGGCTGACGACACCGACTTTGAGGGGCCGGGCCAGCCATGTATAGTAGAGCTCATCTCCACAGTATTGTACAGTGTCTATGTGTTGCGACGGATTATATAGCGTCGCGGTCAGCGATCTTCTCACCTTCCTTCTGCCCCGTTCCACCACCTCGTTCCGTTTTGCCTCCCCTTTGTACCTCGACCTTCTTTGGCTCGCCCTCATGAGGCGTCCCCATTGGGTGATCTACATCTCTCCCATCAGTCCAAGATTTATCCTCCCACTCCGCGTCCCCAGCTGCCATCGTAGCTGCCACAGTCGCTGTCGCCGCCAAGGCTTCCTGGTGCCTCCCCAACGCCTCCGACGCCGCCGCACGCTCGTCCAGGACCTTATCATCCAGCCCAATTTTGCCGTGCTTGATCTCGAATGAGTCCTTACTATCAGCCAATTTCTTCCGGATCCCATCCGCGACAACAGCGGCGTCGATCGGCGAGGAAGGCACGCCGAGGCCTACAGGGACCTGCTCTTCGCCAGTCGCGCCAGGAGCTGCTGCTGCTGGGGATGCTGTGCGTGGTTTGCGCTGCCACCCCGTCTTCCATATTGTGCTGGTGGAGATGTCGAAGCGGGGAAGGGGATGTGCTTCCGTGTTGAAGACCACATCCTCTAGCCTGAACGGCATTACATTGCTGCTGCTCGCTTTTCCGCTAACGACTGAACCAGAAGAAGCTGCCGCCACGCCCTCACCGCCAAGTTCACTGAACAGCAGGAAGAAATATTTCAGCGTCTCGGCAGGCCAGAAACTCTCCATGTTGTCCCTCCTGTCCCGGTCTCTGATTTTACCGTTGCTGTCCAGAGAATCGACGGTGTCGAGCGAAGCGTAGGCGTAGACTTCCCCTGTGATATCGTCGCGCACGGCAGCGTGTTCGACGAAGGACTGGAACATTTCGTAGCCCCACTCGCGGTAGATGGGGTCTTGGGTGATGTGGTACATGTAGAAGAGGGATTCGACTGTTTCGGGGCGGAGGAGGTTATGTAGGTCTTGGGTGTGTAGGTCGAGATCCTGCTTCCATGGGTGAGAGTTGGTGTCGTGATCATGATCGTGGTCGTGGGCCGAAGTGGATGTTGTGGCGCTGGAAGAAGTGCTTTCGGCGACATCATCGAAGTCATCGGTGTTACTTTGAGGTAATGTCCAGCCTTCTTCGAAGGACCATTGCCTCGGCGGGCTATCCACGTGGAAGTAGGCGATTTCGGGGGCTAGTCCGGTGGCGGTGCCCTTATACATCGCCCAGAAGCTCTTCATCAGCTCTTTCGCGAACGCCAGATCTGCTTCTTGATGTCTCGTCCACATGCCTTTCTGCTTCGCTTCTTCCACCGTCGTCCCATTAGTCAAACCCAGTGCAATCGTCCCGGGCATGAAAGCAACCAGGTGATCCATCTTGGGCGTCAGCTCGTGATTCAACCCATTCTGGCGCTCCCCAATAATCGTCATGTTCCCGTGCTTAGTCCACGTCACCAGATACCGCTTGATCCCATCTAAGACTTCGTCCCACATCTCACGGTAGACCGGCTCCGAACCCCGAAACTGCAACCACTGCTTCAACAAATACTCATAGTACGAATCCCCTCGACTCCCCAACCGGATATTCTGCCCGCGAAACGTCCCCGTCTGCGGACTCATGAAAATAGGCACCAGCCCGCCCTCAGGCTGTAAATCGTCGATGACTTTGATGACTTTCTCGGACGTCTCCCAGTAGACGGATTCGCCGGTGATTTTGCTGAGGTGCTTGAATTCCAGCTGTAGAGTGGCGGCTTCAGCGGTGGAGCTGAGGCCGTCGCCGGCAGGAATGCCGAGGGAGGTGTTGAGGTTGATGGAAGCCAGAGGGATGCCGCTGGGTGTGTCGAAGGCGCCGAGTAGGCGGTCGGCGAGGTGTGTTGCTTTTTCGATGTACAGATCCTCGCCGGGCTGCAGCACATCATCATCGGTTTGTGGCGCGAGGTGTGGGTATGTAGTGCTCAGCCAGTGCGCACTCAATAAGCCACCCAACATGCGGATGGTGGTTTCGAACGTATTGACGTCGTGGTCGGCGGTGTAGTGCAGACTTGTGCGGATCCACTCGCGTGCGCGGCTGACCTCGGTGGTGAGGTTCATAAGGATGGCGGTGTCAAGGGCGTCGACGATGATCCAGCCCATGCCGCCTTCGACCATGTTGCGGCCGGACTTGGAGATTGGGTGGTATTCGTCGAGACCCCACGCGTATTTCTCGTAGCCGGCCCATGTGGTCTTGAAGACTGAGCGGACCTCGTCTGCTCGGGCGGCCCATAGTGCAGGATCTTTCGAGGGCGTGCCATGGTGGTAATGGTGGTGTGTATGCGGCGGCCGAGGCGAGCGGCCGGATGGGAGGTAGCCGGTGTAGTATAGGAACGAGAGAAGGAGCAGTGCGATTGCTACCTGGGGACCCCGACGCTGGTACATCTTTTTCCGCCGCGAGGGAGGATAGTGTGGTTTGTCTTTATACATGGGTAGCTCCTCGTAGTCATCGCTCAGGATGTTGGTGATGCGATGTGACATCGACCCCTTCGCGTGCCCGTTTGTTCGGTGGGACATCGTTGCGAGGTCGAGACCATCCTGGGATGGCACTGCAGGGGGGAGGATTCCCTGTTGGCGACTTATGTCCGCATCTTTGAAATTTCGGAGGAATGTGGTCTACCTAGAGACGGGCGACAGATGTGGTGCTCGAACGGTCATGTGCGAGCGACGTGAGCTGTATGTGGTCTCTGAATCACTGATCAAGAGACTGTCGACACGAGTCATGACCTCGTCGTTGCTGCACGCGACTCGACGTCGGAGCGGACAAACACGATTCCGGGGATCGTCTCCGCCACGCCAAGGCTTTTCCTCCTGAACCTCCTCCTACTTCGTTACGTCTTTATCAACAATTCGACGCCACTGGAGAGATAGAAGGTCTGCTTTCGGCTATGATATACGCTGCCGTACTCGTGGCGCTGTCTACGATCAGCATTCCGCGTTACTCCGCCCATCAGTGAGGCTCCTGACAAGGGGAGACTGACCTCGAATGTCGAGGAGCGAATGAGCAAGAACGGAAGAGCGGCATTCCTTAGTCGCAACTACCTACTCTGGGTGAGCCTGCTGTGTCGTATGTGGCCGGCTGAATGTCTATTTTGATCTATCCTCATGCTCCCAGCAGTCTATGCTCTATTCGTGTCTGTGCGACCGCTTGTGGCTGCAAGTGATCTGCGGCGCCAGCAAATGCATGCCGTCCATGGCTCCAGGCATATGCACCATGTCAACGCTCTCCTCCATCTCATGCATTCAAGACTCGTCCTGCGCATAGGCCTGCTAGGTCAAAGCGAGCTCCTAACCCGCCAAACGCCACCTTTCTCCCTCACAGCAACTCCACCTTCGATCTCCCTCGACGTCTCACCCGACCCATCACCTTCTTGTTGACCATCCGCAGTGACCCCTCTCCTCTTTCGTGACGCATCCGTCTCAACAATTCGTGCCGCTTCGCTGCTCGAATCATCCGAGAAGTTGTACTCCCTCCACTCACAGTTCTTGAACGCACTGCCTCGTTCAGCACTGATGCCTTCCCAGGATTGCGTGAAGTAGTGCAGGAAGGCGCCGTGCGTTACTAGGACGATCTAAGATAGTTATTGATGTGACCAGTTGGACTGAGGGGAAGTGAGGGAATCGGGACAGTGGCGCTGTGAAGACAGAGGAGGGCGACCCCTGCGCCGCAGCTCAAGTACTATGTAGAAAACAATGATCGGGAATGACACGAAATGAGCAGGTCCAGGGCAGGCAGGCAGGCAGGCAGTCGTCAAAGCTGTAGTCAGAGGAACAACTCACCAACTTCTCCGGCCGCTGATACAGCCACCTCCTCAGACTCGCAGCCCGCTCCTCCACGGCTTTCGGGTCTGGCGAGGAGAATCCTGTCTGCTCACACACCATCTAATTAGCGCATCTTCCCTACCAGATGCACAGCCGGATGCTCTCGCACTCAGTAGTCGCAGGTCAAAAAGCTCACCTTATCACACCATCCCTCCCCAACCAGCCCAAAATCAACCCTCCCAGGCTCTCCCAACCCACATCGATTCCAAATCCGCTCTGTATTCTCAGTCTCGTCTCCGTCCTTGCCAGCACCTGAAAACCACCCTCTCATCACACTCTCCAACTGCGCCCTCTCACTCCCCAAATTACACGCCCGACCACTGACTTCCTGTGCTGCAGGATGAAGGATGAAGGGAACCTTCTTTCGCGTCCCATCGGATCCCTGACGCCGTAGAATCGGGAACAGCGAATGCACAGTTGTCTGAATCGTGCGTCGAAGCGGGCTGGACACGACCAGATCCACATCTGCGTGGAATGGGAACGTGCGTGCTACTTCTGCACATTCGGAGAGGCCAGTGGGGGTGAGTTTGGCATCGCGAATCCAGAACTTGTTCTGTTACCGGTGGACGGACATTAGCTGAACGCTCCTAACGGCGACTGGGTGCAGGTAAGGATATTGTGGAAGGTCATGGAGTGCAAGCGGGCTTACGTCGACATTGTGCTCGCCCTGCGCGTGGCGGAGAGTTATTATTCTTGGCGGCATGTTTGGTGAGATTGTGGGCTAGTGTTGTGCTTGCTGAGCAATGGTGTCTTGGAGGAATATAACTGTGACGGCAAGCTGGAGGTGTTCAAACACACGATGCTTGTCCACGTAGTCAGCTCCGGGCTAAGCCTCAAGATGAGGTGCTCTGTGTATTTATCATGTTTGGAGAGTGTTCTCATTCAGCCGCTCAAACCAACACAACGAGTGTGATCCAGAGGGCACATGAATCAAGTGAAGTGGAAGGAAGAGGAAGAAGGCAACGAGAAAAAAAGGCAACCTCGGCAGCCGCTCGGCACCGAGGATTCACTTGCATCGGTATCAGTACATGCATCCAGACAACGACAACCGCGCCGCATGCAGGGAGGCCAATGGCGCGTACGTGTCTAGCAAAGCGCTGTTGCGGAATCTGTTCGATCATGCATTTGAGAGTACAAGGCATCGGGAGCCAAGCGGAAGTCGTGATCAGCATTCCAAAACTGTACATTCGCTGAGTATGCTAAGTCCCAGATCAGATCAGCATGATTCATGCAAGAAGCTCTTCGCAGCCTCCATGTTCTACGATGGCACGTCTTGCCATGCTTTAGAGAACATCTCTACAACACCAAGGCCAACTCTTGTAGCGCTCACGAATACGACCGTCCCAACCACTCGCCCCCAGTCACACCCACCGTACGATTCCCCCTCTCCGCCGCAGTCCGACTCCTAGTGATCTTCGCCTTCTTCAGCACTGGAGCTTGCCCTCCTCCGGGCCCAATACTCTTACTGAAGCTGATCGTCTTGCTTCCCTCTTCCACTCCCGCGACAATGTTCATATTGATCTCCTTAAGACCAATCGGCTCCGTCATATTCTCCAAACTTATCGCTCGTGTCAACTCCCCATCTGCGGCGTCAGTGTAGACCTTGCCCTTTGTAGGGCTGCTGCGTGTCAGCTTAGTGGGCGATGCCTTGCGCGGTGACTTTCTAGGCGACCGGCCAGGTGTTTTCGACTCGGGTACGATGGGGTCAGGGAGTCCACGCGAACGGGCGATGACGGTGGTGTGTGGTGCGGTTGAGGGAAGCTCTTTTGGGTAGGACCAGTCGCGTTTTTGAGGTGTCTGGCCCGTGGGTGTGTAGTCGGTCAAAGAGGTTTCCTGGACGTGCGTGCGCATGGTTTTGAGGGCTTCCTCGGCTTCGGCGCTGAATGTGGTGACTGTTTCGGAGAGGGAGGTGGTGTTGGCTATGGTCTCGGCGTGGTATGTTTGGAGGCCGCTAGTACGTTGTTCGATGGAGGAGGTGACATCGGACTGGAGTTGTGTGACTTCGGTGTGATATTGCCGCATGCTGTCGAGGTGTTGCTGGTGGGATTGCTCGTTTTGGGTGCGTGCCCGTGTGACGAATTCGTCGAGAGCGGACATCTGCACGGTCATTTCGGCGATTTGCGCGTCGACGATCTTGACTGCTTCGCCGTGGACGGCTTTAGTTGAGACTTGGATGGCTGTGTTCTTTGCGCCAATGGCCTGGGGAGCGTCAGTGGTGGTCGTTAGAAATGGGTGATCAACTTACAGTCCAGTCCTTCTTCATCCTGCCCTTCAGTTCATCCCTCGAGCCAGTCACCTTGTCGAGAAGAGCTTGCTCACGTTGCAGCCATTCGTTCATTCCCTCAGCATACTCCTTCTCAGCCAGCTCGAGTGTGTTGGAAGCCTGGCCTAGTGACCGCTGTGTTCGACTCAAAGTGCTGGCTATCCGCTCATCTTGCCTCACTGCTGATGCATCGATGAGACCACAAATCTGGTCCTTCAATGTTTGTCTAGACTGCTCGGATGCGCGGCGTTCTTCTTCGAGTGAAGCCTCAAGCTGTGCAGTCGCGGCTCGTTGTGACTCGATGTTGCGATGGTGGGCTTCCTGCAACGCCGTGCGTAAACGATCATTCTCTTCACGCTGACTGGCAAGCCGAGTAGTCATGTCTTCGAAGAGAGTCTTGAAGTCCTTGCCGAGCGAGCTGTACGAAGTGTGAAGCTGCGTGTGGAACTGCTCCAGCTCCTCGATGACTTCACCGGAGATCTTAGCTGCAGCATTGTTCAAGCCTTTCAGTCCTTCGCCAACGCGGTCCTTCACTTCATCTCGTAGCACCTTGATCTCCTCCAGCACGTTGTGCATGTCGTCCTTGGACGACGCAGACTGAGATTCGACGGCTGACTTGGTTCTCTGCATGTCTGCGACCTTTGTGGAGACCATGTCCTTGCAAGCCTCGACCTTTGCGCGTTCATCGTCAAGAAACTTCTGTAACCGGCTGGTAGATTTCGTGACGAGCTCTTGATGTTCGCTCTGGAAGACTTCGAGTCGGTCCTCGATGGCAGATGTCATGCCTGTGACACTTTCTGTCGAGCTTTGCCATAGCTGTCGATTCTCGTTATGCAGCTGTGATCTTCGTCGTAGCTTGGAGTGGACCGCGTCCAGATCAGTAACAGATCGGCTAACCACAGATAGAAGCTGATTGCCGACACTTTTTAGTCGGCCCTCCGTCTCTTGGTGTGCCTTCCGGAGTGCTGTCTCGTCCTCCAGATTTTCCTTTGTATTGCTCACAACGGCTTCTGTCTTGAAGAGAACATCTTTTGTGCTGTTGAGTATGGATTTTGTGGTCTCGTTGTCCCGCTTCAGATGCGTGAAGGACTCTGTCAAATTGTACAGCTCTTGTACTTTGTTCCGCAAGCTTGTCTCCATCGTTTCGATTCGCGCCTTCTGCTCCTCGCTTAAGATTCTTCTCGACTCGCTTTCGACTGTAATGTCCTCGTACTGCTCATTGGAGAGGTAGACGCCATTTCGTTGCCGTGTCGCAATCAGCTCACTCTTCAGCTTCTCGATCTCGGCCGTGAACTCCTTCAGCAAGGTCTTCTTCGAGATCATTGAGTTAATCTGAGGCTTGTTTCGGATATTCTTGGCTCGGAAAGCATAGTCTAGCGTCGAGATGGTCTCTTCCAGATTGCTTTTCGCAGGCGAAACAGTTGCGATAATACATGTTTTCGTCCGACCACCAAGCGAGTCTTGCAGTAATCGAGTGAGCTTCGATTCTCGATATGGAATATGTGAGCTTTTGTCGACCAGCGCATTAATTACACGGCCAAGTGTTAGCAAGCTTTTGTTGATCAGGCCAGCTTCGGCAGCACGCTTGTTTTCCGCACCGCTGCGCTGTATATTTTCGCTTCCTGCCAGATCAACCAGGTTCAGCTTCCCCGAGCAGATGAAATCCTCGCCGACTTCGTTGACTTTCTTGATGTATGTGGTAATGGTGAAGACAGTGTGGCTTCGAGAGCTGAGATCGTTGCATTTCGTGGCCGCAACTTGTCGCCGATAGCTGCCCTTCTGTAAGAGCTTGATGCCCGCAGAGGCACTCTTAATATGAGACTCCTCCATGCCTTGTACGATCGTCGCGCTGTGACTTTTCTTGTTCGCATCGTCATAAATCTTGAGCTTGACGCTGTCGTCGGCTGAGAGCAGATCTCGTAATTCTTCGTTGTACAGCTCAATGAAGGAACACTTGACCGAGCATTCAATCTCTTCGGCCTCTAATCGTCGGAACAGCGAGTACAGTGTTCGAGGAATGATGCCGGCTTCATCAGATAGCAAACCTAATGTGTCCGTCATGTCTCCCGTCATGGTGTATGTTTTGCCTGTGCCAGTCTGTCCATACGCAAAGATGGTACAGTTGAAGCCAGCCATCATCTCGCTCAGTATCGGCGCGACAGTGTCTTCAAAGACGATCGTCTGGTCCGCTGCTGGTGAGAAGACCTTATCGAAATGGTATGTCTTGTTGCTGATGGCATTCGGACCCATGGACAGATCAACATTCGTGCCCTTGACACCACTCGTCGACACGACGACGCCGCTGTTCTCCTTGACCTCTCGGTCGCTTCGACCGCGACACCGGACAACGACGTGAATGTTAGTCTCCTCGCCTTCGTCATGGTCAAAGTCGCGTTCTTTCCGTTTTGCGCCGGACAGTACGGATGTGTTGGAGTCGGCGGGCGAGGCAGCTCGCCTTGAGGGCTGCATCGCGGAGGCAGGTCTTGCTGGAGGGCGCATACTGCCACTGCGCATCATTGTTTGGCGCGCTGCGACGCCTGATCTGTTACTCATCCTGCCGGGTGATGTTGATGAGTGTTGCTGTCGAGCATCTGCATGTGTGAGGGGCCGCTGAAGAAATAAGACGTGCGGTCGAAACGTCAATATGCAAGGATGCGCCTGATCCGAGGACTGGGTAGGCATGGGTTGCCTTTCGGCTGCTGGTCGGCCCAAGAAAGTTTTGGTAGTAAACATCGCGGTGGCCGGCGCGGCTGCCCGGCCAACGGGCATGACTCCGCTTTCGACATGGTCATGTGACTAGGCTTCAGCGTCCGAGTCGGTCATCCGGCGGCATGATCACCTGGCGTTTGCTATGGACAAGGCAACCGTTGCATATATTGATCAGTCAACGCAATCCCAAAGACGCCATGAGAGCAGTCGCCTGGGGCTGCTGATGTCGATCGCACACAGGAGTATAAGCTTGACTCACGTGCGCGGAATCGGCTGAGTGAGGCACACCATAGACCTCGCCATGGCGGCTGCTGTGCCTATCGTCCCAGGCCGTGGCCTAGGATGGATGACACTTGGGTTGTCGCTACATACAGTCATCTCGAAGATCAAATCCCACCCACAGGACTACCCCAACATCGATCTGTCCCACTCTTCATCCCATCCCACCACACAACCAATCATCCTCACTCTGCCAGCAAATGGACTACGACTCAGATTCGACGGACCAGACCAGCGACTACGACTCGTAGAAGTCCTCGACTTCTCAAAGAACTCACTAGCATATAAGAACACTGACCTCGTTAAACACGCGCGCCCCATGGAAGACGGCCAAGCACCAGACCCAGCCCAGGCACGGCCATCGTTCAGGCATATCTACAACCGCCTCTTCGGTCCAGCCTACAAAGGCGAGTACACGCCACCCGAGACTGGTCACCGTCGCGGCACATACACTCTGTCATATCCAGGACTGGCATTCTTGTTTCCCATCGACCACAAATCATGGTCGGACAAAGCAGATTTTGTTTCAATGCTATCGTCGTCCGCGACTGGACCAGCAACGTCAATGGCGATCTTCGAAGGCTCATCTTGGCCGGAGGCACGATCATCGCTTTTCGGAGCCTCAACATCACTGGTCGAGGCATCCCAGATCATCGACTCCTCTACAGAGACGTCCCCACCAGAGATCTCAATCGTCCACCTCCGCGGCGGCGGCCAGCTAGAGTTCCTGCGTCTGAACGGGCACGTCACAACCGTCCAACTCAACGAAACCACCCCACAAGATCTCGTCGCAGAGTTCGGTCCACCAGACGCAATCTACCGCAAGGACGACAGCAGGATCTCCATCCATGCCACCGCTCAACCACACAGCGGACGCCGTCGCAGCTCAAACATTTCCCCGAACCTCGAACCAATCGACAACGCCAGCCGCTCATCAGTCCGGAGCTACAGCGGAGACTCTGACGCTTCGAGCATATCTGGAATTCGGCGCGATGAAGACGATGCCCAGCCTGCTTGGACGGCTGAATGCTTCTACAACTACTTCCACCACGCTTCGATGCGCTCATTTCTTATCCCTCGGCGCATCAGTCACCTGCCTTCCCTACCTCGGATGTGGCGCAGATGCCATCCTCCGGAGCGATGGACTCGTCAAGCCTGGTGGTGACAAAAATTATACTCCACGGTAACATTCCCTCCTCTTACAACTTCAACCGCCACCGTCGCCTCAGATGGGCCATTCGTCTGCCCAATCCAAACTCGCAGCCCCAGGATCCAACATCAGAGACGCCATTCTCCGACATATCTTCCACACTGCGACGTGTATGGCACAGCACATATGGCAGTGCGGAAGAAGAAGCGCAACAGCAGCGTGGCATGGTGCTGAATCGCGGATGGGGCGACTCGAGCCCTGATTCGTCGATCGAGATCCTGGGTGGCTTTGAGGAGGAAGGCAAGGAGCAGACGAGCGCTGGCCAGCCTCGAGATCAGGAAATGGTGAGCGACACGACTGAATTGTTCGGGTTCCCGGGCATGCTCTTCGAAGTCCTCAAGAATGACGCCGTGAGCTGTCTCACTTTGTATTGATGAGTTCGTCGTCATAAATCTTTGATGATGTTCGAGATGCGGCAGTTCGGCGATATTTTGAACAGCTTCAATGATACCATCGGGTTCCTCTGCATACATGCAGCGGATGGCAGCCTCTGCGGACTCCGAGCTCAGAATGCCACCCTCCTCTTCCTGCCAGTGTACTTCGAGTCGGTCTTGACGACCTTGCCTTTGTGCTTCATCTTCTCCTTCCTCTGCATGATCCACTCCTTGCTGCCTTTCTTGGGCGTGCCAATCCCCTTGCCGTTCATCGCTTGCCGAACATTCCGTCCGTCCTCGATGTCAACGTCGTCCAGTCCGTTAACCGCTTGCGTGATATCACCTCCGCCAACGCTGAGTACTAAGTAGGTCTTGACGTTTTTGGTCCCGCCGTCGTCTTCTAGTATGCCCGCGCCGAAGCCAGCTTTGACAGCGGCGGCGCTTATCATCTTCCTCTGCACCTCGTTCTTCGGATAAAACTGGCACACCGCCCTCCCACCCCTCTTCAAACACGCATACAACCCATCAAAGAATCTCTTTAGTCTCGCTTCGGGCCGGTCGTCGCTGCTCTCGGCGTTACACAGCCATTGGATAGCTGAGATGGAGATGGCGGCGTCGAAGCTGCCGGGGCGGAAAGGCAAGCCCTGTCCCATATCGCCCAGCAGCAGATCGCCGTTGACTTCATCCCTCTCCAATGCAACAGCTAGCATGCTGGGACTGATGTCCATGCCAATCCAGGTATGACCTTCCTCGCTCAGGATCTCTCCTGAGAGGCCGGAGCCACAGCCAACGTCGAGAATGAGTGAAGGGCGGTCCAGGTGGAGGAGTTCGAGAGCGCGGTGCGTCATGTCCGACTGGATGCGCTGGATGCGAGAGGAGGTCGTGTATTTTGTGGACTCGGTGTCGTTGTAGAAGAGGTCGGGCGGGAGGAGGTCTTCGGGGCGGGACATGGCGACCAGAGCGAGCACTGGGCTCCGGCCGAGCACTCAAAGGAGGGAGCTCAGGGGAAAGGGAACGAATCGTTGCGTCTCAGGCAAGTGACGGGAGGTGGATGTGGGCGAAGTCTGGACGAGCGGCCGGTAGCGCAGGCGGTTGACCTTAGCCTAGCGGGACGGAATCAGTCTATCTCAGAGTGATTGAGACGCCGTCAAGGCACTGGTCCTCTAGCTGGGCATTGTTGAATAGGCTATACACGACAGCGTGTGTGGTCGACGCAGTTTGTCATTTTCGAGAAAATAAAGCGGGTCTACCAAAAGTTCCCCCACTGTGACGTCGCCAAGCCGGCAATGAACATCGCCCCCACGAGCCTAATCACCTCGACCCTCCGATCGCTCTTTGCTCTGGCAGGAAGACCAGATATGGTTACAATCATATCAAAGACGACGTAGTAGAAGGTGCAATCGTCGGCTTCTCTCGTTCCTGAGTCTACTGGCCTCTCGTCTAGCAGGCCATCATCATGACCGACCTAGAGTTCAACCCTGCACAGAGGTTGGTGGTGCAAAATAAGCATGTAGAAACGCGGTTAGTGTATCCGGGAGCCCATTCTCGACCGCTGAAGATGAGGGACGGCATCAGGCAGGGTCGTGCCCAGGTCGGATGGTTGACGGTATATCTCCTCGACTGGTGTCACGAAGCAAGTACACTGGATTGTTCCAGAAGAGCGTTGGCAACGTATTCGCAAAAGTGCAGAACATGGTCGTCGATCGGAGATCCGCTTTCTGAAATCAACGGCCACAAGTGTACGTGCAACACCAGCGATCGGATAGTGTGGTAAGGCGACTATACAAGCGACAGAGAATCCTGCCACCTATATCGAGGTACCATACAGGGAGATCATCTCGGCTGTCAAACAAGAGGTAGCTTTGTCCCTGCACATAGACGATTCCCTGCTACGTATCCAGACTACCCCTTCATCTGCGAACCGCAGGGATATTCTGCACTTCATCTACCGGATGCGGCCCTGCTTTTCCATAATTGTTGTTAGGGAACGTGCCTTTCTTCTCACCAGAAGTCCGCGGCGCCTCATGGCCATGTCCATCTTGATGACCTGGAGCTGTTCCCCCGCTGGCGACTCCATCCTTAACCTCGCTCAGATCGGGCATAGCTGCAGTCTTGTTTGCGCGTTCGATGCTGGCCTCATCCGTGGTCTAGTAGATTATATGTCAGTACGCCTTTTCGAGGACTCACGAGTGTCGGGGTATTGCAATTTACCTTTCCTGCGCCGTGTACTTTGTTCTCGCCATTTTCAATAGCATTGTCGGACCGGGGCACTCCGTCATCGTACTCTGCTCCACGAGGCATGTTGGGTTGGGTAAAAATTTCGTTGCTCTGGTGAACGGTCTATCTGCACCAGAAAACACTTTAGTTACGGCGACCGACATGTCCTCGAACATACTTGAAGGTCTGTCGATGTACGGAACGCTTTTCCGGTAGTCTTCAACGGTGTTTGTCATAGTGTTACGGGACCCAGACCCTGGTCCGTATCATGAGACAATTGCTCGTCATTTCCCCTCGCGATCTGATGTCATATCAGGCATAGTGGGGGAACGTCTGCGCGGCGTGGTCGGAAAGCGTTCTTTTGCTTGAATCGTCAGATGATGCACAATGAGCGCTCTGGCGACCCGACGGGATGGCATGCCCACGAAGACATCTGGATCGACGACGCGGTAGCATGCTGCGATGGTGGCACCACCACCGCACGCTCGAGCACAGGGGTGCCTGCTCTCCTCACTGGTTTATGCCTTGGCGCCACGAGAATCTTGGGTCGTACTCGCTGTCGTTCTTCTACACTTATTCGGATCATGTCCGACCCCTCGTGAAGCCAGGCGTACTTTATGCACTTCCGGCGGGACTGTCTGGCTTGTGAGTGACCAAGAGACATCGCCGATCCGCCGGAAAACATCCACGTGTGGCCGGCAAGCCCCGGTTATCATTTCGTATACTAAGTATGCCAATTTGGTGCGCATTGCTCGCTTGTTGTGTTCCTGGCATACAGTAGCGTCCTGTCAAACCACCTTCAATACTTAAGTGTGTCTTGTCACATGCGTCGAGGATGCCGAGTGGAGCTCAGATGCGAGGCATATTTACGCCTCACTATAGTAATACACATGGAAAGTTGGGCTGGAGTACATTATATCCCTCGATGGATTTGCGTTGAAGGTTTACAGACCCTGCCTGCGAAAGGACAAAAGTCACAGCGGGCAGGGTGCACACCTGACTGTCGGACTCCATTCCTTTGCTGCCGGTTCAGGCCACTCTCTGCACGGTCCACACTTGAGAATTGCCGAGTGCGGTCAAAGGTCGACTTCGTGAACACTTCAGCTCACTAAAATTTCTGACATAGTCGACGGGGAATCTGAGTATTATCCGGGACTTTGGCAAGCCGGCAAAACCATCTACCTATGCGGCTGTCGTTGGTGATGAGTCGTCCCCCTCTCCTTCCCGTTCCCTTGCTGTGAAGCGGTTTCCTTCTGTCCTCTGCTTTGCTTTTTGGGGTTGACACCAGATCTTGAGTCCTTTGTAAAACGACGGGCACGGTACGTAAATATGCAAATGAATGTAGCGGCCCGCAGAGGGCCATGCTATCTGGACCTTTAGTTGTACGGCACAGCGTGTCCCTGCGAATACAGCTCTTCGTAATGATAAAAGTCCTGAAGAAAAGGGTGATAGTGCTGTTTTGTAGTCTGCGTTGGGCTGGCAAAATAATCCACCATTGAGGCCGCGTTTTGGCCATCTGACGATGACGGTCCTGCCGCCATCCAGTCGGACGGATTCGAGTAGTTTGTGCTTTGTGAGTCGCTGCGGCCCGTGGACGATATAGTATGGTACAAAGACGAGTACTGTGCAACTACCGGCGAAAGAAGATCCAGTTGCATCACCGTGTTGGAGTATGGCTGTGCTGCGAACCCTACCGAAGAAGTTGACATCTGATCAGACCCTGTTGACTCGTGGTAGGATGCGCCTGTTGAGAACGAAGTCGGTGGTGTTGCGTCGAACCCCAATGTGGGCAGTGTTGTTCCCACGAATGCTGGCTCAGACCTTTGTTGAGTTTCGAGTACAGTTCTGAACTTGTTTACAGTTCTGAGATGTCCTGCAGAGAAGACATCTTGCTCTGCACAATATGCGAGAACACCCATCGAAAGGTCCAGGGCATTAATTTCAAGCTGCCTGCGGCTTTCTTGTTGCGTATAGGTCAAACTCCACCTACCTTCAGTGCGCCTGACAGATAGGTTCAAGGCAAGCGTCAGAGAAGCATAAAGGTTGAGCGTACTGTTAAGATGTCAGCTAGGATGATGATAGAGATTTCATGGAAGATTGACGGCCTCACGTTATCAGCCATGACTTCTGGCATATGTAACCTCGGCGCACCATTTTGGCAGACAAATGAGCGATCTGCACTGCCGAATCTGCACTGAAAATTGGCAGGAAGCGTAAGCAGGTTGCAATGAGCTTCGCTTGTTATATGACGTACCAAGTCTGCGCCAAAAATCGAATCCTGTGAGGAATCGAGGCGTCGTCCTGTCCTCGCCATGTCGTTACCATTTCGACCAAGAGAGGTCTGGTTACAAGCAGAACCGAAGAGAAATAGAATGCCTCTAAGTAAAGCTAGATTAATCAGTATATGGTGAACTTCCTGTAGCTGTTTCCGACTGACCGATGAGTACTCGTCGTCGTCAGGAAGGTCTAATTGCTGCACATTGTCGATATCTTCGATGAAAACACGAAGACTTTGCGGCAACGCTGAGGACCATTCCTCGAGGGCCTGTAGATGACGTTCGTATACAGGAGAACCTGCAGCTGAGGAAAGCTGAGCCTCTTGTATGTAGTCGCCAACAACGACGGCCAATCTAGCCATATTGACAGCAATGTCTTCCTCTGGCTGACGAAGCTCACTTCGAATGTGCTGATTTAGAAGTTAGCACGAGGGGCCATTCATGAGAGAGGCTAATACCGTAATCCAAGGATCGTGACTAGTTTCCGTGGTGATCTGTGTTGTTCTGCCCAGTATCATTGCAAGCCAGCTGAGATGGTCAGTCAAGGGACTGCTGTCGTTACTGTGAGGTGAACTCACGTATCGAGGAAGATCATTGCCCTCCAGACGTCCCGCCAGCGGGAGTACTCGTCATTGGTCAGTTGCGGGGCTTGCTCTTTTGCTAGATCAATACGATGCATCTGAGCGATTCTGATTGCCTGTCCTACGTGAAAATGTCAGTTGACCTTGGTGCAACTCCAGGAACGAGAAAGTCCTGCACATTTGCGAATTTCTTACCGAGAATTACCCAGCAATTTCGGGGCTTCGGATTGATGAGATATACACACTCCATCAGCAGGGTAAGTACAATCCACAGCAGCGAGCCTCCATTACTTTCGATGCAGGCTACAGTCTGTATCCTCGCAGACTTATAGAGCACTTTGTGGAGTTTCTCGTCGATATCGGGATAGAACAATGCTCCGCACGTGAGCTGCCACGTAATCAGACATTCATCTATCCGACTGACGGACTGTCCTGGACTATAGTGTGACTCCAAAAGACGAAGACTGTCTGTCGGCGAACAGATTCGGAATAATTTATTCGGCCCTGAGTGAAAGTACGACATCCATGCAGCGGCCGTCGCATGTGAAGGTACCAGGGTCTTGACGTTCTCTTCAAGCAATGCTGTGTTTCTGGTTGTGGGAGACAGGATTGCAAGGTTGTCGTCTGTGCTTTGGCGCGTAGCCCCTGGCAAGGAGCTTGATCCGTCATCAGGCTCAATGGCCCAGATTTGACCGAGGACTTCCACAAGATGTTGCGCCGACGTAGACTTGAGTTCGGCTCCATGGCTCGGTGTCGGTGCCTGCGGCTGTGGAGGGAAGGGTGTCGACGAGTGCAACCGTGTGATAATTCGATCAGTAAGACTGTGGCTGAGATCCTTTTGTTGTGCAGATGGCAATCCCAGATCTCGCTGGGTCACAAATTAATCTCGGAACCACAAGTACAGACATGAAGTAAGTACCAGGCCTGCCAGCAGGATCTCATTCACTAGGCTGTAGTCGGTCGAAGGACTCGTAGGAGAGTTGGCCCTGTGTTGCACCGGAACGGATGAAGTCGGAGTCGCACTGGCTCGCAAGCTGGAGGCAGCGTCTCTTTGAAGAGCGGTTGTGTCGATCCTACGCGCTGGTGTATCGGAATAGTGGCAGGCGATGCCTCGTAGAGCGCAGTGTTGACATGTAGGTTTTGTGCCGCTGCATTTTTGATGTCTGTACTTGCAAGTATCACATGTCTGCGAGGGTCTGCCGGCCTGTCGTTTAGCGCTCACTGTGCTCATGAGTGTTCGATGTTGATTTGAATAAGTTGTGATACGTGATCGTCAATTGTGTGACTGACCACCACAAGATCGCGAAGATCACAGCCATGAATATCAGTTGCCTCGAGGCCATGCACAGGTTGCCCAGAGGCCATCATTAAGTCGCGAAGGTAACTAAAAGGGCGGACCCTGATACTGAGCATGTCCGAGGAGCGAGCCTGAGAATTCCCACTGCAGACAGATGTCGCTTACCATCAGGGTAGGGTAGCTGCGACAAATGAAGGGTAATGGAAGACTGTACCGGCGGCCTCGTACACAGTCACAGCGTGCCGCCCTTGGCTGTTGCATCCGCAATCCTGAGTTCACGGATCCCGTCTTCGTCGTATAAGGCGAGAAGAAAGATGTACGCCGTTGAAGTTAAAGCCCGTACTGAACCAGGTTCGAGGTTCGCACTGGCAAAAAGGCGTCCGAAGCTTTGGCTGTCATCAGGGCGGGGGCTGCCGCGAACTTTGGTGAAAGTTTTGTGGTACAAAGGTTTCTTTTACGAGGCTGAGCCTCCTCGCTGTCCATGGATCAGTAATGGTAGGGCTGTAAGCTGTATCGTAGGCTATGGAGGTGGTACCACGTGTAGAGCAGCGACTACGGTGACTGATCTGCAGGACCAGTTTAAGCTAGTCTCAAAATGGCCTAGCGCCTTCACGGAGCCTCCTCGCCACTGAGGGACCGAGTCTTGTATCTTGCAGCATAAGCTTTACTGGCACGCATGCATGTCGATGACATACCTTTGCAATCCATGACAACTTGGAAGTATATTGCCAAACCGCGTGGTGAGATCGGCCGATGCTCCCAAGTCGAGCCTCAGAGCGCATTTGATGGCCAGCAAAATGCGTCCCTACACTCGGGTCAACTAATTGACCTGGTTTCAGGGAACTGGATAATCCAGTCGTGATGCCTCATCTCCGGACACACTGTGCAGGACAGAACAAGAAATCTTAATCACTCAGCGCTTCACCTTCCCATGATAACGCTGATGGGAATCGGGAGCCAGTCGCATTGCATGAGGATCACATGAGAGGGGGGCATCGTTCTGAGATTTGGTGATCGTCTGGAAGACTAGCATCCTATCAGGCGAGCGATACGGTCAAGTAACGAGCGTCTTCTCCAATGCCTCTAACTCGTCGCCTGAAGGGTTGCGAACCTTGCAGCGTCCCCACCAAGGTCTAGCGATTGATGTTCCAGGCGCTGGGATCAGCATGGATGTGATGATCCGTTCCAAGGGTGTTTGGACAACCTGCTACATATGGTCCGGAGCTCTCCCATCACTCCACTGACTTTCAGCTGGAAGTTCAGGTTCTACATTTTTGGAATGCTCTCCGCGACGGTGGATGTTACGGTATGTGCAGTTCACACTGTTCACGAATCTGTACATGTGGATGCACTTCTTGCTCCCTGGTTTGAACCCAGTAATGGTAACGGCCTCCACCACTGCGCAATGCAAGGCTTTGATTAGCTTCACATGTGTAATAGCAAATGCCGCGATCGGGTCGTAGAGCAGCATAGGCTACCGATGCTGCAATAGCTCACTGATTGCCACTCTCAGCTGCGCGGTGCCGTGATCCTCACACATGGCAAAAGTCGTCTGCGGGCCAGGGGGGTCTGCAATGGGTTGCTTGAATGTGTCTGCTCGGCAAATTCACTGTTCTAGCTTCACAGAGCGTACAGGAGTACAGTCAGTGACTGGTGGCAATATTGACCACATCTTGATCATGTGTGACTAGGACCATGCTAAGACAACAATTGGAAAATCAGTGACCATTCAGCTATCGGCGAGATTCAGCAGGACTGACTCCTAACGTCAGATCATGCACTGACTGGCATCGCTGAGATAACGTCAGATCATGCACTGACTGGCATCGCTGAGATATGCGGCCAAACTGACGCAGCCTTCAGAGGTGCTGGAGCTTGTTGAACTGGTGGGAGAGGGAATGAGTCCAGCAACTCGGAGTACAGACTGTCCATGACAGCATATTCAGAGTGCTTGCGAAGCATGGCCGCTTGAGCATGGCTGGATGTTGTCGTCTCCTGTGCAATTCGACGAGTATTCGCTTCCTGGATGATACGCTCATAGACTTTCACGTACTTCTTCGCCATCGTGGTGGAGGTGAACCTTTGCTCGAAGCTCTGCCTTATACGTTGTCGGTCGAGGCTCCTGATACGTCGCAGAGCTTGGACTGCCTCTTCCTCCGTGTCCACAACAAAGCCTGTCACGCCATTTTCAAGAACTTCTGGAACAGATCCGACCCCAAAAGCTACGACCGGACAGCCACAAGCCATGGCTTCAATCATGACCAGGCCGAATGGTTCCAACCACTGGATAGGAAAGATGAGAGCGATGGCAGCACTGAGGAAATCAGCTTTCGCCCCGTCGCAGATCTCGCCGATCCAGTCTACCCGAGACGCAGCAAAGAGCGGCTGGACCTCCTCGTCGTAGAATGACTGATCGACTTTGTCAAGCTTGGCTGCAACCTTGAGTTCGAGGGCCGCTGCTTTCGCTATTCTAACCGCGGCTGTGATCCCCTTCTCGGGAGATATACGGCCAAGGAAGGCGAGATAGGAGGGAGCCGTCTCTTTGGGCGTCAACAAACTTTTTGGAAGGCCATGGTGAATTGTTGCCAGCCAGTTTGCATCAGGAACTGTGCCTCTATGCGAGGCTGACAAAGCAGTCAGGCCAATATCGAGCTTCGCAAGTGAATCGAAGATTCTGGGCTTGTCTTGATCGTGCACAGAGTTGTGATCAGTCCATACCACTGGGATGTCGCGAAGTGACTCCAGAACCAGAGGATGATAATCAGCGACGGCGTGATGGATATGTACGACATCGTGGCTGACAATACCAGACATGGCCAGTTTGATCTGAGCCGTGTACGGCTCTCGGGTCTCTTCTACAGAGCAGCCGATTCCTTGCTCCCTAAATGTTCCGTCCCAACATTCTATCAATTGGCCAGAAGTTTGACTTCCACGTGCGGCATACAGTGTGACAGTATGGCCAAGGCGAACCAGTTCTTCGACCATGAAATAGACCACTCGTTCAGTTCCTCCATACTGGCGTGGTGGAACAAGTTCGAAAAGAGGTGCGACTATTGCTATACGCATGATTGATTGTGCCTTTGGGTTAGCTGTACCGATTTCCGGATGGTGTTGTGCTTTTCAATGTCGGTATGTCGCTGAAGAAGGTCAGTATCTGAAAAATAGCGTGTGGTCATCCTTTTGTACTGCCGAGCTTTGCGACTCTGCACGGGCCTCAGCATTCACTTGAGCGGCGGTAAGCAGTCATGGTCGATTCATGCCCGGAAGAAGTGCCCGGAGGCTTCATGTGATTGCTCTGGAACACTCGCGCGACCCTGGCTGCGCCGAAGCGATATCCCGACTGTGGCCCACAGCTGCTTGTCAGAATAGCCGGGGAGGAGACGATCACTGTACGCGCGAGTGGTGCAAAAGGCCGAGGCTCTAACTGACATCCTAGGTCTTTGCGAGCTTGAGGGCGAGATCTAGGACACTTCTGCAGCGCGCATTAAGAGAAGCTTTCCGCGGACGTTCTTCCTCGGGAATCTTGGAACACGTGGGCCGTCAGCTACTAGTCGCGGGAACCTTAGTATAACAATTGGCTACGTAGAGGCCCATGCTACTCCAGCAGTGGCGCTAAATGAGTTCATCCTATATCATTGACCTTTCGGTTGGTCATCCAATGACAATTCGCCCTCGTATACGCTAGTTCTGAGGTCATGGAGAGGACTTGGCAGATGTCAGCGTTTGCGATGTGACGAAACTCTCCATGGCCGCAGCACTTGTTGATATTCCGACGACAGAATAGTAGCCGATCATGATATCGCGAGCCTGACGACTTCATTATTTGAGTATGACCAATATGTGCGGCTTGTATGGCCAACCCAATTGGCATACGATTATGTCAATCAGGCGGAAAACACCTCCTTTCCGCAATCCAACATTACATCTTCATGTCACATTCAAATACAGCAATGTTAGGCTCACACAAGACTTCTCTGGTAGGAGTTGATCCTCTTGTGACATAGACATAGACCGATGCTTCGATCTCTGAATCTACTGCTCGTTATTGCAGTTCCTCTGCTTGCCATCATTGGCATTCGACTGTGGCTGTCAGACCATGGATTCGCAGTCATACAGTTGCAAGCCTCCTACCGGAAGGTCACAACTCAGACTGATCGCTTGAGAGGGTCTATTAGCAGCGAAGGATCAATGCTTGCTTGCGAAGAACAATGGACCATTACAGGAAACCTTACGTAGGTCACAACCTTTCTGAAGTTGTTGTATGCCCCTACTCATGCGAACAGCGATGCATCGGGGAAGCAAATACAGAAATCAAAGCTACAATCAACCGAGCTCCATCTTAGCAGCGCGCCATACGATAACTACTTCTACTCGGACTGCAATGTTGCTGCTCAGATGATTCTCACCAGTCCCTCGGCAGGCAATGATCTTCAAGTCATAGGTCCACGAGTTATTGTCGCTTGGCCAGCGGGAAATAGTGGCGCCTGTTTGTTCTTCAAACCAGAGAATGGAGTCAACGGAACCTTGGCGATCAAGCTCGTCAATTCCACTATTGGGTCTCCTCTTGGTCCCGTGTACATCGAGGGAGACGATATCCCCTACGTAGGAATTGAAGGCGTTCTTCATTTGAACTCTACGGCTGTGGTGTCACTATCAATATTGGGGTCCATTCGGGCGATCCGCGACTTCACGGAAGGCCCAAGCTTACTGCACCCTGTACTACAGGAAGGGATACAAATTAAAACGCTTGGGGACGATGGGGTCTCCATATCGCGACTCTGGCTTGATAACAGTACCACAACAACCACGACATTGAGACCGCACGGCTCGGGCAGTATACTTGTCGACGCCAACAAAATCGTTCTCGAAGCAGGAGAATATCTCTTATCCGCTTTTTACAACTATCCGCAGCTCAATCAACTGGATCTGGGAGAAGTGTTAAGAGACAAGGATCTCGTCGAGCAACGCCCACACGAGGCCAAGGCACTATCGTTTCTGTCGTACTCGGAGAAAATTTTGGCGGGTGCGTGGAGATTTCTCACTTACTTTGGACGGGACGACATGATATCGACGCTGATCCTGCTCCCGGCTTTGACCAACGAAGCTATCGAAGCAGTCATTGGGTCCGTGTTGGAAAGAATCAATCGTGCCGACGGCAGCGCGTGTCACGAGGAAACCATCGGTGACTATGCCACTTATATGAATCTACAAGATGGTCATGCCTCTACGGCGTATCGATGCGACTACAGCATGGTCGACACAGATTACTTTGTTCCGATCCTGATGCACGCCTACTTTGTAGAATCAGGAGCTGGGATGGAACGTCTGGAAGCCCTGCTTGCCACTCCTGCCGGTAGCGTCGACCCAGATAACAAAGGCCTCAGTTGGGGCGACTTGTTCATCTTGCTCGTCACGAAAATAATGCGCGAGACTGCTCCCTTCGCTGCTCCTGGCGGTCAGACGCGAGAGAATCTTATTCACCTCAAAGATGGCCACGAGACCGGTGTGTGGCGAGACTCGGTCTACGGTATTGGCGGGGGACGAATACCTTTCGACGTAAATGTCGCACTCGCTCCTTCAGCCTTACGCTCTATCGAATCCCTGGCGAGGGTATTCGGTACAAGAATCTTCGGCGAATACGAGCGAGAATGGACCATGCTCGCGGCACAGTATGCTCAAGTCTGGGAGGACAAGACCTTGGAATTTTTCAAAGTTGTCGTTCCGCAATCAACCGCTCGCGAACGGTTGGAGACGTTCGTCAGCACCAGTTCTTTCTACGACGGCCCTTCACATGCCGAGCTCATTGATGCAGATGTGTCGTATCATGCACTCGCTCTACAAGGCAACAACGGTCTTGATGTCGTTCCAGTGATGAACACCGACGCATGCTGCCGCATCTTCTACTTGAACGGCACAAATCAAGCACGGTTGACCAACTACCTCAACGCAACCGCGCTGTCGATATTGAGACCTTTTCCCGCTGGCCTCATGACGTCGGTGGGCCTCGTCGTCGCGAACCCAGCGTTCTCAGAAAACGAGGTTGTGAGGCAGAACTTCACCAATTCCGCGTACCACGGGACCGTTGTGTGGAGTTGGCAGCTCGTCGCGATGGTGAGAGGCCTGGAACGGCAATTAGGTCGATGCTCTGTGAAGGACGACTTGCACCTCAAGCCAGACTTTTGTCACGATTCGGTCGTGTACGGAAACGTTAGAGATGCATACAATAGGCTGTGGGATGTGCTCGAAGAAAGCGAAGATTTCCTTACAGACGAGGTATGGAGCTGGGTATACAGGAATGGGGAATATGTACAGACGCCACTGGGCAGCATGGCAGCTCCTCCTGGTGTTGCGGGCGTTGCGGAAAGTGATATCATCCAATTGTGGAGTTTGGCTGTTCTGGCGATAAAGAGAGATATGGACCTGAGATAGAGCACCCAATGTACGAGATTAGAATAGGTCCAGTGGAAAGCTAAGAGTCGATGAGCACATGTATAACTCCATGATACTGTGATCATCTTCCAAACACCATATTTTTCATCGAATAGCCAAAGATGAGATCGAAGGATTATCAAAATTCTTTACTCTTGCGCTCCTGTAGCGGCGGAACGGTGCCTGTGCGCAGCGCATGGTGAACGAGACGAATCTTGATTTCAGACTGTGGTGATCCAATATTTGACCATGTTATGTAATTCTGACGAAAGGAGGACCGGAAGACCAGTCCTTTTGATAGGGAAGCCGGAGCCAGTAAGCAGACATCCTCGCTACGGTGATTTTGCAGCGCTACAGCATCTGATGACAGTCGGTTCTTCTCCGATGTCATGGTGCTCTTAAAGGTCTGCCATTCCGGGCACAATCCCGTCAACGGAATACTACATTCTTTCCTTGCCTGGCGCCTGTACACCGACCAGAGACCACTCGCTGGACACACGACCTGGTGGCAAGGACAAATGTCCCCGAATGACGGCCGGAATATCTGGTTTGTTTGTGGCCCGAGACTCGCAAATGCTCGTCGCGTGCGGTTCAGACTAATTTGGAACACAGGCAGGAGCCTTCGCCGGATTCAGCATCAACTTGCTCGTATTCCCCCTCGACACATTGAAGACAAGAGTACAGTCACCGGCATACCGCGAAGTCTTCCGAAGCACGGCAGCTATTTCGAACAGGTCTCTTTTTCGTGGACTCTATCAAGGCGTCGGCACAGTTGCTCTCATAGCTGTGCCATCCTCCGGCGTCTTCTTCACGACCTATGAAGGCCTCAAATATGCTCTCAACGACACCTGGTTATCTGGGCCAGTGGTTCATGCGACTAGCAGTGGAGTCGCCCAGCTCTTGACCTCTGCCGTCGTGGCTCCCGCCGAGGTCATCAAACAGAACGCGCAGATGTTAGCGCACGAGACACGGAGGTCAAGTGGAGTTTCTCCGACCTTGGGGGCGTTGAGACAGCTGCTGGAGCATCCTGCAGCACTATGGAGGGGCTATACCGCGCTCGCAGCTCGAGATCTTCCATTCGCAGTACTGCAATTTCCCGCGTACGAGCAGATCAAGGCGAGATTGACAGCGTGGCGTTCTCGATTTGACGAAGGCAGGTCCGCCAGTGCTGCTACTCTTGAGCGAGCACAGATATCGGCGGTAAGTGCCGGTATTGCAGGCTGCGCCGCCGCTTGGGCTACGACACCATTCGATGTGGTCAAGACAAGGATGATGCTTGAAGCGGGCGCGGGAAACGAAACAAGCATCCATGCCCCAGAGACTAACAGTTTTGGAAAGGGAGGAATGAGTCGCAGAAGTGGATTCGAGACCGGTGCATTGATTCTCAGGCATGAAGGCGTGACAGGTCTCTTTCGCGGTGGTCTCGTGCGGGCGGTGTTGACGATTGTCGGTAACGGACTTTACATGGGCTTCTACGAAGGAGCTCGATCTTACCTAGCCGGCTGATGGGGAAACTGCCTCGTACCTCGGACTCGAGAGAGCAGGTCGTTTGTACCGGAACAATGCAGAAGGACGTGCGTTTGTGGAACATCATGGTATTCGTGAGTTGAGGTCACGAACCTTATCCGAGCACCTGCACGAAACATCAGCTTAGAAATACTTAAGTACATGACTTTTCAATACTTACATCAGGTACTAAGACCTCCAAGGCCAAGAGGAGGTTTCCTTGGGGATTATTCCCTCAGTACACGACACGGCTTTCTCAATCGGTTTCTCTGCGATACCGGGCCCAGCTACGGCAAACACCTCCAACACCAAAATCCAGAGACCGTCATGGATGATCCACCCAAACAGCCAAACTAGGTGCACATGTTTGCCCCCAACACCTTAACTAGCCAAAATGCTTTCACGGCCTGTCGCCCCCAAGGCAACTCGCCACTTCTCTTGCTCACAGTACTCGACACAGACTACATGCGCGAAAAGTTCCTCACGCAGATGCAGGATCTCTTCTCGCAGCTCCGTCGCCTGTTTCTTCAGGAGGCTATTCTCCTCCTTTGAAGCCGCCGATGCATCTTTCAGTGCGTCCACCTCTGCCTTTTTCTTTTCGCGGCACTTCGACGCTGCTAGCCGGTTCTTCTCCAACAAAATCTCTCGTTTATCAGCCTCGCTTGCAGGTTTGTCCCGGTCTAGCCGTGAGGCATTGCGCGGGCGGCCTGGTCGGCGTCGAGGATTGGGCAGAGTTCGTGGAGATGGCTGCGCGGTGGGCTGTGCATTTTGCGCAACGTCCTGCGGATTCTCTGTACGGCGACATCGCGGTGTCCATAGAGTCTGCGGAGTCTGTGGACGTCGTTGTCAATGGCGGCGGGCTTGCGCAAAAGCTCTGCAAGTCGCGGGGCTCAACGTAGCTTCCCATGTCGGCGCAGACGCTTGTTGAGGTGACCCGACTTCCTGCTCCAGGCGCCGAACGCCAAGTTGGTGGGTCGAAACCAAACTCGTCCTCGATCGCTGTGAGTGACCCGGCAGGTATTCGTCCCGCCACGGGCCCAAAGAACAGGTCGAAGTCGTTATGTATGGCTGAGTCGATCTTCACAGAGCCAGGACTGTACAGAAGAGGACTCTTTTGCAGACAGGTAAGTGACGACATAGATGCCTCGATATTGTTTGCACTGGATGTTGTGGCGACAGAATCCCATGAGCTTTCCGTGCTGAAAGACATTCGTGTAGGTGTCATGGCAGAACTGCTTCGGTATTGGTCTGTACATGGTGAAGAGGAGGTCCCGCTACTCAAGCTCATCGAAGGACGCGTAAGATCGACGTGCATCCCATTCGCATCCACCTCAAAGTCGCTCGTCGACGGTTCTGGAGCCCTCGCTAGGGAGGTCTCTAGACCGGTGGTGCATTCCATGTCTTGCTGGGTGGACACGAACCCTCCTTCCGGACTTGTTTGCTCGCTCAAGCCTAGGCGCTGAAGGATGGTTTCCGTCGTGACGTCGGTATAACTCCCAACAGTACAGGGCTTGTACATCTCGTAGAGTGCGTGGACTGCCTTGGAAAGCGTGTCGTTGGTTTGCCTTGAAACATGTGAGTAACGGCTTCCTCAAGGAGACCGACTAGCTTGCGTAGACATACTGCAGCTTAAGTGGCGGCAAACGTTTGGCTCGAACAGTGCATTGGACGCCATTCTGCGTGCACATAGTACACGGATGCAGTCTGTCGCACTAGAGGTAGGGTCAAGGTCAGCCTCATCTGGCTGCATGACTCGGTTGGAGGTCATGCAATTACCTTTGTCTTCCTCAATCGACAGTAATTGCAAGCTCCAGGGACACGGCCGCTCTTGCTTACGTGACTGTCACTTTCGTGTCGGGCCATGGCTATGAATAACAATAATGGGTGATAGTTGTTTCGATGTTCTCAGACCGGTGTCGAGCTTCGATCACGGGTGTCCCAAAAGCAACGAAGATGCTCCTTTTTATGGCCCAATACTCATACATCCCCTCACTTCTTCCATCCACGGATCAGATACAAAGGGGACTCCAAGCCTCGCATCTTTGGGGTGGATATCCTGGTCAGTGTACCGCATATCGAACACGGCTGATGCACGCCAGAATTCTTACTGTACAAAGTGAGCATCGTAGAAAGCATATTGTAGAAGCTGTAAGCAAAGTTGCGCCTCGAATGGGCAATCTAACGAACAGCAATGATGCAATTGGACGATCTCTTCCATGTTGATGATATGCTCATGTCCTTGCGTTCATGTCTGGACATGTTGCGCGTCTGAGTGTGTCCGAGCCCTCGGAACCTTGGGATCCACTCCTCGGACGGCTTGACAATCGCTCTCCTGCCCGGCCAATGTCCCGCAGCAGATCCGCAACCCTCGAATCCCAGAGACTCCGCCCGGATTTGCGGGCTAGCGCTCCGGCCATCAAACCCGCGTGCGGGCCTTCTATTCCGTCCCGTTCCTGCATGTTCATTCGAACGGGATACTCAACTACCTCCCCATCGCTGAATTTCCCGTTCTGCCGAGCCTTGTCCGAGGACTTTGTCCTTCACGCCTAGGTAGGCTCCGCGGGCTTCTGTGAGACTCGCCAAATGTGTGCTCTCGAAACTACTGCAAGGCGTCCTTCTTTGACAACCTTGGAAGCCCGACTGAAATCTCTCAGAAATGGATCTATTTACCACGTGCAGGCCACGAAGGTTGGCAATCTCTCACTGAGATGTGTACTGTCTACCACGAGCCTGCACGGGATCGTTCGATGCCTGTCCTGCATGCGGACCAGGTGTGGTAGCTTGTCCTCGGGGTTCAGGCGACCTTAGTGGGTTGATAACACATCAGCGCCGTATAGTTGTACGCTAAGGGACAACGCTCTCAACATGTCAATTATCTCATCCAGCGGAAAAGTGAGCCATCGGCGGGCCTCGTTCGGATCAAAGACCGTTGGAATCTGTCATGGGCATGTGAGATCGGGACACGAGAAACCCTATAAGCTTGTTCTTGCACATACCGTTCATCTTTGACCTCGGATCAAACCTGCCTCACCCTCTACTACCATACTTACTCAATATGACCACCCAGACGATACTACAACCAGCAGTCGCATCCCACTTGCATGGCTTGGACCAACTGTCTTTCCAGCATGGCCGAATTACCTTACCACCCAATCCGTTCAACCAGAAGACCATGAAGTTACACGGAACAGTTGCCCCTCCCCCGACACCACAGCCAACAGCAAACCCAAAGCAGCTAGTGAGAGACCCAGGCCTTCTTGTGGTCTCCAATCGCATGCCCGTCAGCGTCAAGCGCACTGCCGAGGGAAGTTACCGACTCGACAAGCCATCAGGTGGTCTTGTGACTGGACTCAGTGGCATCGACAAAGGAGCCTCCTTCAGCTGGTACGGATGGCCTGGCCTCCCTGTGCCAGAAGAGGAGCTCCAGGACCTGAGAAGCGTTCTGAAGGAGCAACACCATGCCGTTGCTATTCCGCTGGATGATGACTTAGCAGACCTGCATTATAATGGATTTTGCAGTATGTAAGATGTTCCACAACTTTTGGCCCTTAGCTAACGCCTCAATCTCCAGACTCGACGCTCTGGCCACTGTTTCATTACGAGGGCTGCTTTAGTTACAATCGCGGCGATTGGGAGGCCTACCAAAGGGTTAACCAAATTTTCGCCGATCGACTTGCAGCAGACTGCGTAGATGGAGATGTCGTCTGGGTCCACGACTACCACCTCATGTTGGTGCCTGAAATGCTGCGCAAGCATGGCCTCTTGTTCAACAAAAAGATCACCATCGGGTTCTTCCTGCACACTCCATTCCCAGCCGGCGATCATTTTAAGATCCTTCCGACATGCAAGGAACTTCTAGCTGGAGTTCTTGGGAGCGACATGATTGGCTTCCATACCGCAAGTTACGCCAAAAACTTTAAGGCGACATGTACGAGCATTTTGTGAGTAGTTCAGGTTGTCCACAACAGCGAGTCGGCTGACTGATATCTGGACAGGGGTCACAAGATCAGTCACAGCAAAGTGTTCCTCGGAAAAAGAAGCGTTCATGTCAAAGTGAGCCCTATCGGTATCGACCCTGATAGTTTCACAAGAGAGCTCGCGAAACCTGAGCTCCGGAGGCTGTCCGATTCATTACGAGACACATACAAAGACAAAAGGGTTTTGCTTGGTATTGACCGGCTGGACTATATCAAGGGTCTGCCAAGGAAGATTGAAGCCCTCACCCAGCTACTGTCCCAACAACCTGAGTGGATCGGAAGGCTAGTCCTGATACAAGTTGTGGTACCGAGTCGTCAAGACATTGGAGAAAATCAGGAGCTCTTCAGTACCCTGAATAGACTTGCAGACGAAGCCAATCGGCAGTACGGTAAGAGTGTCTCGGCAACGTATCACGACTTGCTGACTCACATCATCTTCTCAGGTAGCGATGGTTACCAGCCAGTCACATTACTACATTCGAACGTGCCCTTCAACGAGCTCGTGACTTTATACAACGCTGCCGATATATGTCTCGTCGCATCGACACGTGACGGCATGAATCTCGTGGCATCCGAATACGTCGCCTCACAGCAGGAGCACGAGCGCAAGGGTGTGCTGGTGCTTTCAAAATTCGCCGGCGCCGCAGAGCAGCTTGCCGGCAGCGTACAGTTCAACCCTTGGTGCCTGGATGATATGGTCGACGCTCTGACCAAGGCACTCACGATGAGCGAGTCTGAGAGAGCGTCAAGACATGAGCAGAATCGCAAATTTGTGGTGCAGAATACCAGGTGAGTTCGATCTGTCTAGCGCGCAGCGAGAAAAGTGGCTGACCATATGATTGTGACAGCGCGGCATGGGGACGCTCCTTTGTTGCTGATCTGAAGGAGATGGCTTCGTCTGAGTCGAAACATGCAGTTTACGCGTCGCTGTTTGCACGAGATCGATCGAGTCGCTGTGCACCTACAACCTTGGGTTGAACGTAGTACTGGAGCTGAAAGCGGGCACGGCCTTGATTCGATTCCTGAAGGGGCATCTTTGGTTGCTGCATAGATTCGGCGGCAATGGTGCGGGGACAATTGTGCATATTGTAGTGAGCTACTTGGTACGTCCAATGTCACTAGGGGACTTCGAATCGGAGTTCTCAGATTGACACGCGGGCCCGGCGCTGACTCAACACTCGGGGGCAGAATTCTACCACTTGAACGATCTTTAGAGCTTTCAAACCTTTGGGAATCAGGCGCAGTGAGAACGCGGCATCGATGACGACTGACAAAAGCGGCGCTAGTCGGGTGAAGGCGAACACAAGCCTAGATGCGAAGCTGGCTATTGCAAGTCGTTGTGAGTCGTGGAGTGGTAGCCAAGGCGATGTGAGGAGTTGAGGCTCTGTCACGTGATCAGACACAAGCACCGTGACCTTCGCGCCAAGCTGCCCGGCAAGCCTAAGGTTCTTCGAAGCTCCGTTGGCCACAAATACCCCACAAGCTTTATCTCCACCTCACCCTCCGATCGCTCTTCTCTGTGAAGGGTAGGCCGTTTTGAATGCGATAGCGAAGATGTAGATGGAAACGAAGACGTCTTTAGCTTGACGTCCCTCGACATCCCGCACTCTAGCAGAACACCGCCCAGGATACCGCCATGGCCTCTTTAGAAGACAACCCATCCCACGCCTCTTACTACTCCTCCGGCTTCTCCAACCGGATAGGCTGGGGCTCCCGTCCCGCCCTCTTATTGATCGACGTCTGCACCGCTTACTGGACTCCCGGCAGCCCCTTAGATATCACATCTAATCCAGCGGGCAATGCTTCGCCGGAGAGCATGCGGAAATTGCTTGCGGCGGCACGGAAAGGTGGAGTGCCGGTGTTGTGGACGCGGGTTGAGTACACAAGTAAGGATATGAGTGATGCCGGGTTGTTTTATAAGGTGGGTGCTGTTTTACTCGGAAGCCGGATTCGGTTCTCGCTTGTGGTCCTCTTTGGTGCGTGTCGTCTCTGACAGCGGTAGTAGAAGGCAAAGGCGTTGAGTGTGTGGCAGGTTGGGGATGAGAGAGGGCTGGAGGCGTGGGTTGAGGGGTTGGTGCCGGCGGATGGGGAGGTGGTGGTGACGAAGAAGTATCCGAGTGGATTCTGGGGGACGACATTGGGGACAAATCTGACTGTGAGTGCGCCCGTCCAAGCAGAAGGGGGAGGGCCACTTCGAGAGGTGCGAGTGCTGATCAGTGAATAGGTGCTGGGCGTCGACACTCTTGTAATCTGCGGCGTGAGTACGAGTGGGTGCATTCGGGCAACGGTGTTGGATGCCATGCAGCATGGGTATAGACCGATGGTGAGTCAAGATCCCGGGAAACGGGAAGCTTTGCTTACGTGACAGATTGTGGGATCGGCGTGTGGTGACAGGACGGCGGCGATTCACGATGCGAATATGTTTGACATGAATGCGAAGAACGGTGATGCGGTGAGTGAAGAGGAGGCGGTGGAGAAGCTGAGGGCTGGGTGGGGCACGAAATGAGGATGGCATTATTGACTCCGCCAGAGCAGCCTACGGTTGTCTGAAGCTGTTGTTTGCCACGGTGCGGCCAACTGCCGGTCAGTGAGCAACGATTGCAGTTCGACGAACAGCAATTGACGGTCCTGATGCCTGCTTCTATACCCATGATTCGTCGAAGCGACTCAACCAGAGTCTCTAGGCAACAGCCGTGTCAACCTCGTGGCATCACTTCGTCGGTCGATGGACCCCACCGTCACCAGCTGGTCTTCCTTCCACAGCGGTCTTCGAATCGATAAACAACTGTGAAGGTCATCAGTGTGGTCACTTTTATCGAGTTCCGCCAGCCCGGCCCTTTGACAGACTCCTGTGACTGCACCAGATTTGTTCACCCAGATTCTTCCAGGTAAGTCATCGAGAACTCGCAGGCTGCAGTGCTGACTCTCTGTGCACCGGCATCCATCCACATGCTCTATGGCTGCTGCCTAGCTCGTGCTCACGACCGAGTGCTGAGTTTCTTTGTGCTCTGCATGACTCATCGGACCCTGTCGACGCCGTTTCGCCTTCTTCACAGCGATTTCTTTGTTCGCGTGCTGTCGATCCCAATGCTGGAGGCATCATCATCGCACTTTCGTGATGACCAAACCGACTTGACCTCCATATTCAGGGTCCAGCTGCTGCAAACGTTGTCAGTCAAGCTGTGCTGCGCCCACCTTCAGAGGCCTGGCCGGGTGGGGAGTAGTGGGGAGAAGAAGGATAAGTATGTGGCTTGCTCCCGCCTCGGGACAGGTTTCCCTCCTCATCCACCGACCCAGTCCTTTGATGGGTATTGGGCCTTGGCCCATAGTCTTCGAGAATTGATACTTGTCTTCCATCCCTCAAGGCTTGGTGCTTGTCTTCTATCTTTGATGCCTCTCACATGTTATATATATCTATCCTACGGTCGTGTGTGCCGTCGTCGACATCTCGATCAAGGTCATGCTGTGCGTCCTTCGGAACACAACAACTGGGGTCGTACGGTACGATCTCTACGAACATAGCTTGACCGCTTCTCAAGACCTCACCGCAATTTACAAGCTCACGAATACTTCGATATCACGGCCACTCAGGACCCCTCCGCATGGAATTCGCGGGATCATTATCGACGGCCACGCACGCAGAGGCTCTTCTGCTCTGCTCTGTTCTCCACGGCGTGTCTCCCATGGTGGGGACATGGCTGCCTTGCGCACAACGTGGATCTGGCATTGTACCTGGCCAGCCCTGCGTTGGCGCATTCATTCTCCGGGTACGCCTGCCGAGCTTGTCTTTTGTCCTGTTCTGTCAGCAAGATCAGCTCGCTGTGGCACGTTAAATTCAGCGTTTGCTTCTACACTAGGTCTCACCCGTCCCTATGAGCTATCACAGGTCTGGGTGCGAGGCCAAGTCGTGAATTTTTGAGCAGCACGGCTTATGCTGCCTGGTGTGTGTAACAACTCACGCCTTGGCGGTCGTGGTGTCGGCATGACAGAAGGTGGAGTCAATATGTAAACCTGCTGCCACACCAAATATAGAGTCATACTTACGAGCCAACACAGATTCCGCATCGGCATTGACGAGACTTACGCTGGCCCCCCCTGTGTTGGTTCTGCGCAAGGCCAATCAAGAGCATCCTACGAGTCGGTGGTCGCCGTGGTGTTGGCGACGACGGCCGTGCTGGGACTTCTAGCTATAATGAGTTCCTGGTCCATCTCCTGTGCTCAAACAGCACCTCTATCTGCGAGACGGCTGACGTAATCTCGTTGGCACATCTGGGGCACGAGTCGGGACCTTGTTCTCAATCTGGTACGCACTCGCAGTCCTGCAGTGGTCAGGAAACGTCGGTGGTAATGGCGCAGAGTTCGTGCTTGGAACAGCGCCGACGGTGCGCTCTACATCGAGCGAGAGACTGAAGCGAAACTCGAGACGAGCGCCGGGTTTCCACCTCTAGTTCATTCATTGGCGAAGTGGGAGAGGCCAAGCCCATGGTCAATACACACGCGTCGCGCGTGGGCTATTTCAGACGCCATTGGTCTTACCGCACTTGTAAGTGGTGTCTCCGCTACACTTTCGCAGCAGGGATACGCAAGCCACTTCCCACGGTGTCCGCTCTGGCTCTCAATTCTGGCCGTCTCCGTTACGCCTGGGGACTTTATCTCCTGGATAGCGGCTGAACGACTTAAAGGTCGTGCTGGCCAAAGAGGTATCATCTCGATGCACACCTCATACCACTCAGCGCGGAGTCCCGCTGGTGTTCCATGAGATTCGAACCACAGTCAAGCTACGTCAACGGAGTTCAAATCATGGACACCAGGCTCCCTAAGAGAAGTGAGAAGGTGATAGTTTCTTTGCTGGATCTATTTGTCAAACACCTTGGGGCACGAATGTTGCTTACAGAGAAAGTTTGGGTCGTCGGTCGTGGAAGAGGCTCATGCGTTGGCTGCTGCCAAAACATAATTGCGACGGCCAAAGGGCTTTCGTTAACATCATGGCGATTCTAAACCTCGACATGGAACCCCGGTGGCACCCGTTTCTTCGTCATGGCTGTCGGTGCGATCCCTGGGCTGCTGTTCGTGTTCATGGCTGTCACCGCTGGGCTGTTCCGCCCACATTCAGCACCATGTTACGTTCTGTAACGAATCATTGAGGAGGAACATCAAACCGATTGTTCAACCGTATGTCTGAAGCAGATCTGACGCTTGCATTGGCGCTGGTGTGACGTTATGTCTAACTGCTCGGAGAAGATGTGAGCACATCGGTGGCTATACTCCACGGTGGCGAAAAAGAATATCTATCACGAAATCCGTTTACGCTCTGCCCTCATCTCGCTTGAGCAGCCGGACCAAGACCAACATCGTCCAAGGAACACTACATCACGAGGCGGGCTACGAGAGTCTCGCTGGACCTCGCCAAGCCACTCTTGTCAGTCCTCGACATCGTGCATCACGAATTCCTACGAATCACGGCTCCAGTAAGCCTTCAAACGGACACATTTGACGCGGGTATTAGACAGAATGGGCAGGCACGAGCTCCTGGCTACTTTACATCTTCCAGAACCTCAAATCCCCGTCACGCAGTGCTGCCAACTATGGTTGAGACGATTTCTAACAATGCGTCTCACACCTCGCTACGACCGAGGTGAACAATCTGTAGGCTCACCACCACACAAGCGCAGAGCATTGGCTCCTCTCGATGCGAATACGACGACGTCAGTCGATTCTTCTGACCTGCTCGCACTGAAGAAAGAGACCGCACGGAGTTTACCTCAGCAACTCACTGATAATGAGCTTGATGACTTTCTATGGGAGATTGATAGAGAGTGCGAGGACCAGGCTCTCTCTTGAAGTCAACCTGAGGCTCCTGCTGCCGCTGCTGCGATCGAAATGTACACGCTACGGAGCCCGTTCGCTTTCCGCTCGATTCCATCAAGTGTACCGTTCTGGCCATCTGCCGAGCCATTACACTTGGCTGCTCGTTGATAGCACCGTCCAAGACGGCTATAACCCAACAGCCTTTCACGCTGTGGATTAGGGGCCGTGTTCACAGCAATTGTCACGGAGAACCGACTGACGCGATTTGTCAATAGTGAAATCGACGCTGGGAAGTATTTGGGAGGTTCCAGATGCCAGCTGGTTCTTCTGAGCAGGTCCGTACTGAAACGATCCGAGCGACATGTTCACGGAACAACAACTGGCCTTCTATCTCAAGGCCAACGGGGTGACAAACAGAATGGTGTCCAGGACCACAACCCAGGCTATCTAGCGCGACATATTCAAAATAGGGCAGCCGCACGGGGCCAAGAACTCACCAAGTCCTACTGCGAGCCGCCGTTGTTGCCGGACTCAGCTCGACAGCAGCTATCAGACGCCATAGCTTTACGCGAGCTCATATACATGGGACATCGAAAGTGCCCTGGGCTTCGAAGACCCGATGGTGCTGAGCACGCGGTGGCCTGTGCTCTTCTGATGAGAATGACACGAGTTCATCCCCTCGGGATGTTGCATGAGTCCCGAGTGAGCTTGAGCTTGACTCTGCCCTCTAGATCGCATATCGTATCGCTATGCTTCGAAAACAAGACTGTACGATATGTTGCGGGCTCCTGAGCTAGAGCGCGTGAGGGTCTTGGTTCCAAAATGGCACAAAACGACCGGCATGGGATTCGTGGACTTTGCTGACGGCGAGAACCAGGAGGGCTCTTCTACCGTGCATTCTGGCTTTGCTGCTGAGCTCTGGCCGGAAGTACCAATGGAACCAGCACACGGGCTGCCGATTGACGGTCTGCAGTCGTAAGCGACCGACGCAGTGGCGCCAATGCCAAAGCCAGGCTGTCTGCATTTCAGTTCAGCTGTTTGCAACCGTTGTTTCATGCCAGCGAGAGTCGACGGTCATGAGTCCGATGTTCGACGATGCTACAAGTATCTCGGGCCATCAACGATTTCTCCGACGTCCACGTAGCGCGTCTGGCATTTGGGAAAGGCACATTACAAAGCTGGTACGGCCTTGCGGCCGTAGGCTGCGTGCCTGGCACTGAGAGCTTCGGAGACACCGTTATGTCGACAGTCGCCCGATCGTAGAAAGATCACGAGCTGTGGGTTATGTCCTTGCGTCGGTGGACGTGGACAAGAACCAGGCTTTGCTCTGGCGATTCGAACATACAACATACGAAGAATGCCCCGAGGAGGCTCGCACTTGAGCGCATGTACGATCTCGAGGCCAGTGTGTAGGGCGACGTCGCGCGCCTCCCGCATGTGAGCGAACTACAGAGACTGGAGATCTACGCAAAGGATACCTGGATGAAGGACATATTGCTCAGGGTGCTAAACCTTGGCTCAATTGTTCTGTACGCCGAGCATTTTGTGTCTCCCAAACTCTAGACTGAATGCGACACAGGCTGGTCACAGCTTCACCACACGATTTCCTCCAGCAAGACTACTCAGATAGGAGCTGGCCTGGGTGGAAGGACCATGAGATCAAGCGGTATGCGCGGGACCGAATGGGACGTCTCGACAGATGAAGACGACTTCGGCTATCTTTACGCGCTCAAGGGTTCTTTGAAAGCTGAAAACGCACCGATTGGGTTCTTTCGAGGGGACCTCCATGTGAGTGAAGCCATGCAGCCTGAGCAATGACTTGCTGGAGTCCTACGGTCCTTTCTGGTTCTGGCGAGTTTCCCCTGCTTGTTGATCTATGCTTCTACTTGATATTTGAGCATGAATTCACTCGCGGCGGCAATTCGATCCCAGATACACTGTATCACTACGCGAAAATTTTCTCGTGGAGCAGTATGAGAAGCAGCAGGCGAACCTAGAGACCGAAAAGACATGCTGAAGAGGAAACCCGTAAACGTGAGAGAGACGCCAAGTTCGAGACAGCTGTTGCTAGCGATGTTGCCACACCGCTGGCTAAGCACATGGCTGAGAGTCGAATTGATCGTATCGATATTGACGACAATTGGTTTTTAACTCAGATCTACATCTGCTTACATAGCTTCAATCGATCTGGGCAGAAACGACAAGCAATGTCACGACGAGGCCGACTGGGCTAAACTCAAAGGACTTTTAATGGATGAATCACTTCAATACTGTGCTGCCCTTTCGACTACACAGGGCAACACACCCTTTGTCAATCTTACGGCAGACATATCAGCCCGTGGTACCAAGTGAAGACCAGCCGAGCTACTGCTCACCCAGCTTAACACTGACTTCGAGGCCAACCTGGAAAGCCACGACCCGAGCAGTTCGAATCAGGCGTACCGGTGCCGTGAATTCTACTCAGAAGGTCAATGCCTATCTCCACGGAGTTGGTGAGGCAAGCCGTTTGTTATGGCGCGGCCATCAAAGACAACTTGGTGCACGGCAAGCTATCTGTATGCAGGAACATACGCGTGGCTACGTAGGAGACATACGTGTTGAGATCACCACTCATATCAATGGCGTGCCATCATCCCTGATGAATTTGTCCGCGTCTTTGATACTCCTTGTCTGACGCTGGAAGAGCAGTATCGATATGCCAGCATACGCCATCCTCGAGCCTGCACTGGTGGCCGTAGCGCCTTGGGTTGTTGGACCTTGCTTCTATCTGGAGATTGGCCATGGTTATCTGCGAATTACATGTTTCTCGCTTTACAACCTCGTCGAGATGATGTGGAGGACTTACGGCGAGACTTCGGGTCGGCATCCATCCAACACCAAAGCACCTGCTCAGAAAGACAAGCCGGTCCACGGGGAGATTTCATCGGAGCAGCATCTCGAAAGCAACAAGTACAAATAGCAAGAGATTTCAGTTACCTTCCGCGTCCCTAGGGGTCACCACTTACCAATTGTCAGTCGATCTACAGCTGCGCAGCAGTCGGTCAGGCTGGGAGTATTATCCGCCCAGCTGATGAGATGAAGCAAAATGATGACTCGCACGGCGGTTGTAATATATGTAGCTAGGCCTTATATGAAAGTCACTTCGGTTCTACGACGATCCTCACGACCGACAGTCAATGGCAATGTTGATTTCCTGGGAACTCAGCTTACGGAGATGGCATCCGACCGCAAAGCAAAGACGAGGCGCGCATACGGAGCCAAAATGGCACTGCCTGCCTGAAGCGGAGGGACTTCTACAATCAAGTTTTCTCCTTCCGAACAGGTATATGCTGTTCTCTGGGACTACGACGACAAGACTGTACACGGCGGCTCTGCTGACGATGCAAAAGATCCTTGAAGGGCGCTCAATTTCGTTCCAGACATCACAAAGTTTGGAGTTCGAATCGAATGGCAGCTCTCATTCAAGAAGCCAGAGCAGATGGCTACGCAATCAGAGCTGCTGGTCTACTCTGCTGCATGGACCTACCTCTCCCTACTCTTGTACGATCCCTCGGGCCTCGAGTCATCAGTACGGTCCTTGACGAGCCCGCTGTGCTGCAATACTTTAAGGACTGGTTCTTGACAACACTTCTATTCGGGAGTCAGAATTGGCACAACATCCATCTTCTCGGGTCTGCTGGAACGCACGAGAGGTGTTCTGCTGGTGTTGCATTTCGGACCATTTGACTGCATAGGCATAACCACGTCGGTTCTTCCTCACGCCCGTTGCAATGTCTGGCGCAAAACAATTCTCCGCAGCCGGCAACTCTTTCAGCTGGTACGATCATTCAGCCGTTTGACGCAGCTGTCTTGGCAGCTTCGTGGAAATTATAGTACGGAGGTGGTTCACGATACACGGTCATCCCAGAATGGTGTACCACGATGGTGTGTATGGCGACGTTGATCAACAAGCTCACGGCAGATGGGAGACGTCCACCCCGAATGCCACGCTCAGACTGTCGACGATCGTCTGCCGGCGGAGTTTCTCACGAGAATGAAAAGCAAGGATCCCACGGAATCGACGTAAAGTGATAGAACAATGCTTGGCCACCTGTGCAGCACACTTACAGAACGTGCAATTTGACCTCTTCAGATCACAGGAAAAGGCATGCGAACGGTTTTTACACCACCTACCACACCCACTTTCGCGACCCCACTCCCACTCTGTCAAGATGCGCTATTCGATCAGCCTCATCATTTACGTGATAGGAGCGCTCCTCGCCGGTGTAGAGACCACTCTCTGTGCGTGGGCTTTAGCCGTCACAGACTCTCATGTCCGGCAGTATAGGCTGCTGGTGACCGGCTCGGTTTGGAGTTGCTTGTCCTTCACATTTCTCACTTGGCTGCGAGCTAATCGACCCCTTCGCAACGATTGGTCACTCCTGAGCCGGAAATTTCTAATCGCTGTCTTCTGGCTGGTTAGCGGAGGCGCTGTCGGAGGTGACAAAGTTGGTGTCCTGTTCCCGCTCGTCATCATTCTCTTGTAAGGCACCAGAACCTTCCCTAGCTGATTGACTAACTAACCGGTCGGGAAGGTCTCGGAGTCTCCTGCTTCGACAGTTCTTTCTACGCCGGCATGGCTTACGATGTTATATCACTTGGCAACGATCCGCTCTGGCCGTGGCATTGAACGATATGGTCACCAATGGGGTTCTAGACTTCGAGAGTCGGTCATGGAACATCATCAACGTACGGTACAGAGTCGGATACAACCCAGCGATGATACAGAGTCTTACTTCGGCAAGGGCAAACCCAAACAAGAGAAGTGATGGGAGTTCAATAGGATTGGTTGGGAAAGCTTCGTACTCTCCTCTTCTGCCTTCCACCTTGCTCTGTTTGTAGCGGGTCGGCCTGCACATCTTCTGCTGGTAGACTGCTCGTCCTAAGGCATGACCCTCCGGATCATGATCATACCACTGAACAACTTCTACCACAGTCATTCACGCCTGTCCAGCCAGGCATCACCTTCCCAGCATTTCTCTTGCTCCATCTAGAAATCGCCAGCGACAAGTTCCCATCTGGTTCTGCAATAGGGACAACTCATCTCTTGTCCTGCCATTTCCTGTGTATCCATCCACTCGGCTATGCATCGTCGATGGAACTCATGGTGGCATCGCGGCCAACGCCGGACATGATCTCTGGCCTGTGACATGTCCTCGTAGCAGATAGGACACTCTTGTTGACCTTGGACGAGAGGTGGATGTATGGGGCGTGGCTGCGCTGCAGCATCTTGCGCGGCAATTCCTTGCGCGGCTGCTGGGGTTGCTGCTCCTAGCCATGGGATCGCTGTTGCAGTTGACCTCAATCTCGTAGGCAAGTACGCGGCAGCCCAAGCGATAGCTGATGAAGTGATCGAGGCCGTTGCGATTGGTCGTGGCTCTGCAGCACCGACTACCATCGGCAATGCTTCATGAGGCAGGTCTGGTCCGTCCTCGATGTGAGTGTTCGGCTGCACTTCTACGACGAAAAATTCGTCGTCAGTATCCACACCGTCAGCATGCTCGGCGATAGTAGGCTCGGCGACAGCAGGCTCGGCAACAGCGGGATCAGGACCGCCATTCTCAGCACCAGCAGGCTCGACGGCAGCATGATCCAGGCCTTGCTGCAGAGGCGGCGCGACTGGCGGGACCTCCTGGTTCGCAGGTACCGGACGGGCATTGATGTACTGAGGCTGACGCAGTGGGTCGTTAGGAGGAAGCATGTTGATGGGTAAACGACGGCGCAATCTAGCGATGAGAGCATCGACCTGATTGCCAGGGCCATTGCGATGTCTATCACAGAGTAGTAGTCTGGCCGGTTCCCGCAAGTCTTGTGTGGTGATACCTCTCGAAAGTCGGTGTGTGGACGCTTGCTGGAGCAGGGCTTGCGCAGTTCTTCGGTCATGAAGAGGGACTGCTCGAGTACAAGCTGCACGCAAGTCCTCGCCGTGTCGTCCGAGGCATGCGTGTCGTTTCGGAGGGTCGACCTTGAGAGCTTGGACGAGGGTTTGATGTGGCATATTGGGCGAGTTGGTGGTAGGTGAGGCTGCAAGATGCTGTCGAGGAGTAGTGAGAATTGACGAGGTGGTTCGGCTTTGGTGTTTAGTCAAGTGGTTCAAATACTGTAGGAGCTGGAAGAGTTGAGAAGTGTTTCTTGCCGAAGAAGAACGGTTCTGGCCCAATAGTTATGATTTATCGTGCTGACGGGCACCACAAAGCTAAGGCAGTAGGACCGCTGCCAAGAGTTTTCTTTGTTTGGTGTTGGCTGTCGTGTGAGACTGTCTCAATGTTGCACCCGAGATGATTCACTGTGATCTTTGTGGGCTTCCAAGATAGCTCTGGTAGTGCTTGTGAATATTTTCCAAGACATGCATCTGCCGGCTTTGATGCTTGAGGCCTGCGCACAGCTCATGTCAGTATTGGACCGCCGGGTGGAGACTCGAGGTAGACTTGCTCGTAGACTCAGAGCATTCCGCCAGGCTCTGGTGAGAAGTCTCGTCTGGTCTTCGGTCACCAGAGCGAGACTCGGCGAGAGGATAGATATCGGAATGGGCAGGTGTGGAAGGATGAATCGTAGAAAATGACCTTAGCATGAACTGCTAGAATAGTGGCCAGGCCGGATTTGTGGTGTTGCTTTTGTGAAAGTGCAGGATTAATCCGGGCTCACCTTCCAAAATGAGACTGTTACAGTCACGTTTGGTCGTTTGGTCGTGGCTGCCTTGTGAAATTGTGGAGCACGTTCGCTTTGCTTGTCCCTTCATGTTGAAAATCACTCACCACCTCTGAGTACTCTTTGCACCTTTCAAACCCTTTCAACTCACCGTACCTCTGTCACTCCAAAGCCTTGTACACTAGCTGCCCTCATGCCTACTCCCAGCACCACAGAGACGCCTCCTGCAAAGCGCATCAAGATTGAACCAGCTGTCCGAAACCTCGAAAATGCTTGCTCCAAAGAGGAAGCTCTGATGACGCTCCACATGGTGCGCGCTCAGATGATCGCTGACATGGACTACACTCCGCCAACTCCGCTGACAGAATCGGAGCTGGACAAGCACGTCAATCGCCTGTTCGAGACTCACAGTGTCCTCAAACCGTGGGCCCCCAATCAAGTCTACGACACTAGTATGAGTCGCATATTCGACCGGACGATCCATGATTCTCCGAAGACGATGCAACTTATCAAGCTCATCAACAGCCTAGCACGAGAAGCCAAGAAGGAGATGTACAGAATCATCGAAATCTGCTGTGAAGTCGTCAGCGCGCTCCTACCGAAGGACAGAATCATGGCCGACCTCATCGCCAGATGCAGCTTCCAAGTTGAGCTATACTTCATGGCAGAAGCTGCGCACGACAAGTACATCAGAACGATCGGCCTTCTGAGCAAGCACCACGTCATGTACCCCTTCTGAATACTCGAAGAATGTGTCCTCGGTAAGTTCTAATGTTCCAGTGCGACGTCGGAACGAGACTAACCGACCCAGAGTATCGTTTCCTTAGACATGATGAAGACCTCGCGAGCAGAGGCAGTGACGGCAGCTGAGCGATAACGAGCAGAAGTGTATGAAGGAGCGAAATGCAAGCGGCACCTAACATCGGTGTCAACCATGAAGACAAGCAATAGACTTTGCACAGACATCCATGGATTCGAGCAAGACGACCAAGGGCGAATGGTACCATAGCATCAAGCGAAACCTACCAAAGAACAAATAGACAAAACCATCTCGAACGAGATCTCGCAATCTCGCGAGCGGCTTCCAAAAACCCTCTCCTCGTGATCTATGTCCCGGTTGACCGCGCTGTCAGACGGCATCAGTAGTCATTCTTGATGAATACGTGCACAGTTGCTGGGAGGGTGAGTTCGCAAAGCTATTCGCATCGTGCAGCATGCGTGTCACCTAACTGCCACTCGTCTTCTCGGTCGAGCTTGCCAATCGCGTGTAGCTGCGAAGCTAGGAAGTTGTGTCATGCTGCTATCTATGATTATAGAACCTATGCAAAGCCATGTGTCGTCTTCCAAACGCTCAAGCTCAAAATTGGAGTCGGCAAACCTTGGAAGCGAAAGGCAAACCTGGAGAAGGCACTAAACTGTTCCGGGAGAACAAGGCAACCGGGATTGCAGATCTATAACGATGTCTTTCTCTACTGGAGTATCACGCTATGGACTGCTCGTCTAGTCTATAGTGGCGACTCCAGGACGCTGCAACGCTCGGATCCCATACCGTGACACTCTCTCTTTGCGGTCCCCTGTAGTAAGAATGCTCAAGCAGTGGCAGCCAGCTTCTTCAGCGCACTCACCACACCAGTCACGCCCTGGGTCAACGTAGCACCCGCTGACGTATTTCGACTCCCCAACGTCACAGTAAACACGTTCTCGACGATTCCCTGATTCTTCTGTTCCTGAGCCCACTCAAACACATACTCATCTTCACGAGAGTCTCCGATGACCAATAAGAAATCCAGGTCGGGCTCGCCCTCGTCGACTGACTGCTTGCGCAAATTCTCATCGATCATGGCAGCAGCAGTCGACTTGTTCAGGTCGCTACCAGACACACTAATGCCGTTGTCAATCGGAAGAGCTTGGACCTGTTGGTTGGCGCAGGCTTCATTGATGTGATTGGCACATTCGGCGGCGTGCTTGACTGCAGAGACCATGTCGTCCGCGTCGGTATAGTCAAACACAAGGGATGAATGGCGTTCTTGGATAAGTGAGCCCTCAACTCGGTCGGTTGAGTACTTGAGCATGTCTCTGATGCCCTCCTTCCACTTGGACACATGGTCAAGATCGGCAAGCTCGAGCCATTCGTCAGCTGCGCCAGCTTCCCGGATGAAAGCACCGTCCTCGGCGATAAGCCCGATGCCTGGCACGAGCTTGAACAGCTGCTCGAGTTCTTCCGGCATGCGTGAGCTCATGACATAGACTGTATTCTTCGGGTCTTCCATGAGATCGTCGAGGATGTCGGTGAGCCGCTTTGGGGGTGGAAACATGATCTTCTGCGTGGTAGACGAGACCAAAGTGCCCTCATAGTCGAGTATGATTAGACGACGCTTGGAGTTGCCGTATCGCAAGACGAGGTCGGGAACGGAGAGCCGAGGAACCTTGGCGACATCACGATCGGAGTGATGAGTCCAAGCATGGTCAAGCTGCTGCATTGAGACATTGAACCATTTTGTGCCGTCTTGTTTCATGACAACATCGTACATGTTGTCCCAGCGCGTCTTTTTATCGGCATCGCACATCGTCAGTGCCTGCTTGATAGCATCAGCACAGGCTCGGTGATGCCAGGGATTGACCAGCAGAGCGTTCTTGCCAAACAAAGAAGCTGATCCGGTGAACTCGCTGAGCACGACAGAATTGTACTTTCTGTTAGTCAGTCTGCCGTCTTGACAATAAATGTACTCGTGAACGGCCAGATTCATTCCTTCTCGCAGACAAGTCACCAGCAAACATTCGGCGACTCCCAGCAGAGCAAGATACTGTGAGTGATCGATGTCTTGTCGCAAGTAGACAACTGGTTGATGGGCCAAAGTGGACCACGTGCCGTTGATTCTTGTGACGACGTCGGCGACCTTGGCGGCGATGTCGTTGTCCTCACAACCCGAGGTAGCAATCTGGATCAGGACAGTGTCTTTGGCGAAGTCTGGATAGCGTTTTAGGAACAGCTCGTATGACAACATTTTCTGGCGTATGCACGAATCGATTCGAGCTTGTCCCTAGAGACTATAATCCGCTTTCCCGCATAGCGTTCGGCGATCTGAGTGGTCCAGTCAGTGACTTCAGGCAAAGCTCGCATCTTGTCCAGGTTCTTTGGGTTGATGCCGATGGGTGTTGTGACAACGTGAACAAAACGGCCATCCTCGAGGAAGACGCCATCAGCATTGGCCTCGACATTCAAAATGCGGCTGCATGTCTGCAGGAAGTGCTGAGCGTATTCGTCGATTTGGAAGCCAATCATGTTGGTGCCAAGTAAGCCTTCGCAGAGCTCGACTCGGGTAGCCAACACACGGAACACCTCTGACGAAGGAAAGGCTGTGTGCATAAAGAAGCCGATCTTGGCATCGGGTAGCTTGTCTCTCAGCATCTGAGGCAGCAACATCAGATGATAGTCGTGAATCCAGATGGTGTCTCCCTTCTTGTAGTTCTTGATGATTCGACTCGCAAAAGCTTGGTTGACCTTGACATAGTAGATCCATGAATGATCGAGATATGCCTTGCTCTTCGGGTGATCAGGAATCTGGTAGTGGAATATGGGCCACAGAATGGTCTTGCAGAAGTGCTCGTAGTGTCCATCGAAGTCTCCATCTGGGACATAGACTGGCAGGCAATGATGCTCGTCTTGCAAATTCTCTGCAATGACTGACTTGAGATTATCGTCCAGAGAGTCCGTAGGCATGCCAAGTAGACCGATCCAGCTTTTGTCGCCCAGAATACCGGCGTCACTGACAGCATCGATGACGTGATAGAGTCCACCGTTGCCTTGACCAGCATGCTCGATAGTGTAATTATCTTCAGTGTACTTCTCGTTGCTGGAAACTCTGGACTGGATCTGCCTCGGAGCTCTAGCTAATTCTGTATTGAAGACATTGGCTGCCTGGGTGTTGTAATGTCGTACGTCGTGAGGCGGAGCTGCTAGAGCTTTAGACATGGGTTGATTCCGGTACAATGCATTAACGTCTGCAGGTGAGTGCAGAGGCATCAGATGAGGGTCTCGCAGCATTGACTTGGTAGAGAGGTTCGACGCAGAGGTATTGGCCGATAACGATAGCTTTCTCAGCTTGAAGGACAAGTTTGAGCTCAATGACCGATCGACGTGTGGCTGGAAGATATTCTCGAGACTGGTTGTGGCACCGGGAGTCTTGGGCATGCTTCGAGCTGCCTGCCAGATGCTGAATGGGTTGTCTTCTGGATCATGTCTGCCAACGGCTGGTGTGGTGACGTCCGACTCTGGTGGTGTGGTCTGCTGTGAAGCTGCCGCGCTGGCATACTTGGAGCTGAAATTGACGGTGTAGGGTAAGAATAGCGACACAATGAACAGCGTCATGATGTATGTAGTGCTGGGGAGTGCTTGAACGCTATGTTGTCGATGAATGAGACAAAGAGTGCGGAGTTGTTGATGATCGAGAGGTCAGGGAGGCCTCCATCGGAATTTGTAGGCGTTCACATCAAATGTAGCAGGAATGGCAGGCACAAGGCAAACAGGCGCTCCTGCCTTGTTGAGTTCCTGCACTTGCAAGAAAAGGCAGTCACTGGGCACATTTCACGTGATGTCTTCCTTGACATCCTCAACTTGCCACTTCAGTTCATGTGGCGTTGTCATTTTCACTGAGTTACCTCCATCGAGGTTAGAATCGAACCATGGGGATCGGGACCGATCGGCTGAAGCTATATACATTAACGACATAATGATGAAAGAAAGAGACATGCGAGCGAGTAACGAATAAGTCCGACCTGGGAAGTTGGACATTGGCAATAGCAAACAGGGGCAAACCTCTTGACAGGTATGCGACGCGGGACACGAATAGTTGGATGCGGATATCGCGCTCCTTCCTGAGTGGCAGGTAATGTTGTCCTGTGGCCGAGACAAGGTCTGGTACCGAGCTTCCGTCATCGTCGAAAAGCTGGCAAGAACAGGATCCGGGTACCTTTTCCGCGTCCAGCGTCTACGACATTTCCGAGCTGGGTTGATGTTGCACATGGCAGCGTCTGTGAGGCAAGAAATAGGAAGGAAGTGAACCGGAAATCAAAATAATTCGGGGTTGAAGTTCGTCCTACGGCAGTGCCCAGAACGGATCATGTTTGGCCCTTAAGGGCTCCGAAGCTCCCTATTTCCTAGACGTCTGCGTCGGGCGTTAAATCAGGCAACATCGCCACCACAACGTCGGGAACATCAACAGACTCGCTAAGCTGCATCTTCTTTTCTACAACACATACGCCACAAGATACCGTCGTGAAACCATAGTCCGAACAGCGCATGCCTTCGTACCTGGCATCATCACGAATCCGGAAACCAGGATCTGCAGCTCCTCTCCGCCGCCATTCGACCACCCCATTCTCCACTTCCCAGCGAACCAAGCCATCAATACAGCGTACCAAATCCCTCGCGGACGCGCTCAAGGATGACGATTCAGACAAGGCAGACCAACCAAGGCTCGTGGCCACTAGTACAAGGCAATCGGTGATTCCCAACCCCACCGTGACCGACGTCCCCAGCGCCATCAACCATGCGACGACTACCATGTTCAGCACGATTCCCGAACGGGCCGGGATGAACAGCACCCGCATCGCCGAAGTCCTTAATTATCAAAAGGCCACCCCGCCCATCGTCTCTCTTGCCCACGTCCATTCTCTCCTCGCCGCGTCATCTAAAATCGAACGCCAGATCGACGACCTCATCACCGCCGGCACGATCCGCAAGATCAAAGTCCTCGGCCGAGCAACGACATCAGCGGCATCTCCGACTTCCTCATCCTGACCTCCTCCCTTGTGGCCGCCCTACACGCATCCGACGTTCCTCGACATGTGGTCAAACAGTTCGTCGCCCTCCTTCAAGCAACTCCGCGTGCGATTTTCTTTGTTCCATCAGCATCCATTCCACAAGGCCACATCACAGTCCTCACTCGGGCCGGCTTCCTGGTCTCCGCATCCGCATATCTCAACGCCTCCACTTCCCCCAACCAGATAACGCGCTCCGCAATCGTATCCACAGCCGCCATCGCCCGCGCGTCTTCTGGCAGCCTCTCCGCTGTGGGAGGGGAAGCCGCGTTCGAGAACCTCGGTGGGACTGGTGCCCGTTCTGATTCCATCTCCACTTCCTCCACCCCTGCTATGGGACCGCAGTTGATGCTCTCCCTCCCAGGAATCGGCTCATACATCCGCCTCCTGCACTCTTCACGCACCCACCTTCTTAGTCTCCTATCTCAATCCCCGTACAGCGAAGCACCAATGTCGCTTCTAAAGGAGCGCTGGGACGGCGCGATTGACTCAAGCGAGGGTGCTAGCAGCTGGACTCAAGGCCGGAACACAAGAGGCGTGTTTAGCGACATCCTGCCCGGAAGGACGAAGAAGTGGAAGAAGTTCTGTGGGGTGAGATTCGAGTGGGTGCTGGAGGATGCGTTGGGGGCTGGGATGGTGGAGGTTTTTGAGACGGGGAGTGTTGGGCTGGGTGTAAGAGCTGTGCGGTAGGACTGGTAGTAATTAGGGGATGAACCTGGGCATGGTAAACTGTGATAGTATACAATACAAATTCTTCTACATATTCTCACTGAACTAGAACCCACCGATCTCTAGCCACCAGAACTGCTGTGCAAAACTCCCTCCGCCCCCGAACTAGCCCATAGCACCACCACTGAGTTTCTCGGCAACCCGCTTCATCCTCTCCTGATCCCGTCTATACTTCCGCTCCTTCTCGCTCAAGCCTCCCGAAGTCTTTCCCTCTGTAATCTTTTTCATAAGATCTCCCATGCCACTTCCTTCCGACCGCACATTCACATACTGTCCGTCCACCATCTCTTTGATCCCATCCGGCGGACCCAGCCCATCCCAGTAGCTCTTCGTCGGGAACCCGGGGATGCCCTGGAAATCCTTGCGCTCGAATTCTTTGGTTACCAGGTCGCGGAGTTGGTTTTCGTTGGTAATGAAGTGTCGACTATTGATATAAAGCGTGTGCAAAGCATCAGTCCGCGCGCTCAAACGCTTTCGAGCATGTTCAGCCACATTAGCTGCTTTCTGGGCGTGGAGAGCGAGTGCTTCGGCTGTGGTGGGGTGGTGGATGGGCGCAAGGAGGGAGGAGGGGACGGAAGGGTTGGTGAGGCGTTCGTCGGAGCGCGGGCGCTGGGTGCGTAGGCGTTGGGATTGGGATTGTTTGTATTGGGCGCGGGTGTCCATTTTTCGTAGAGCACTGGCTTTGCGTTGCGCAAGTGAGGTTAGAGAGGTGGCGAGGTGGGATTTGCGGAGGTCGGCCATCTTCTGTTTGTATAATACTGTGGGAGGTAATGTGGATGCATCGGAGAGTGAGACATCTTGCTGGCGAGGAGTCGTGAGGCGGGTGATGAATTCGGGGGAGCCCTTTGAGGGGCGGTTTCGTGGGAAGATGTCGCGGGGAGTAGGGATGAAGCCCTTCTGACGTTGTGGAGGGATATATGTTGGTTGGAAGGATTGAGGAACGTCGATGTAATTGGGTGACTCTGGGGGTATGGCATGTTTAGTTGTGGTCGAGGAGAAGCTGCGAGAGGTCGATGTGGTGGTGCTGCGGGAGAGGCGTGTGCGGCAGCTGCGGCAGATGGTGTGAGGTAGAGCCTCCATCGCGACTGCCTGCAAGACCACAGATTACGACGCGTGTCTAGCAGGTGCAGCAACAGACATGTAGAACGCTCAAGGATGAAGCTCGACACTTGCAGTCGTCGTCGAAAAGTCCTCGCTTCAGTTGCTCTTCTGGGATGACAAGGCTCCGATGCAGCCCTGTCGTCAGGTCGCAGGGTTGCGTGAAACAGATAGAAGTCCCAATCAGGAAGGAGACCTGCCCGCACATGGTTCAGGCTCATCTTCTCCGTCATTACCACAAGATGATGCCTCGTCTGTGTTCACATTGCAACATGTCGAGATTCGTTGCTGATCGTGGCCGGATCAACGAGACACCGTCTAATGGTAGTGTACGCCGCTAAAGCCGACCCAAAGACCTTATTCCAGTCCCCCTTCGCGCATCAGCTCATTTTTCAGATTGACAGATCAGCGAGGCTCGCACGCTCAACGACCGACGCCGCAGGGTACAACTATTCCCCGGACTATCGGAATCGGTGTCGTACAACAGGTGCATAGGTACATACTTTGCGCCGGATTGATGTTGTTCCAGGGGTCTACTCTGGCTGCGGGGTTTGGCTAAAGGCCGTGGAATTTTAGGTTCGTGTCCGAAAGACTGATTCGATATCGTTCAGATTGAGGGATGAGGTAATGTTCGATGTGCGCAACCTCGAGTATGAGTTGAGCAAGTGAGGTAGGTGTGTGCGCGTGCACGTGTAGGGTAAGGTAGGTGGCGATGTAGCATGGACACCGGGTACTCACCTCGTACGCGTATATATATGTAGGTCGTGTCTGCCATCAACCAGCCATGTCTTCACGGCATCGAAACATCTCGATACATGGTCACCGCCCCGTCTTTGAGCATAACGCATCAGAAGTCGCACACAAGTCAGCGACCCATATCGAAAGCACAACAACCAGATCAACCGCAACAACCAGACTCATCAGAACAGATCATCCCTAGGTTTCCCAGCTTCGCTTAAAAAGATGGCAACCCAAAACACACCTCGCGCCAAAGCCCTCACCCTAATCTCAACCTTCCGCGCTCTCGACTCCCAGACGCTGGTCGTTCTCCTCCATGAGAAATGTGTCTGGACCATGTTCCCCACCTCATTGGGCTTCCCACCCCAGACCCGCGACCAGCAGGTCTCCCGCCTGGGCGAGATGTACTCCAGCGGCATCCTCGCCTCCTTCCCTGTGGAGCCGCTGGAAGTCATCGAGAGCGTGACACAGGATGGGAAAGCAATGGTCAGCGTGCGCTGCGATGGGGGGATCGTGTTGAGTGAGCGGACCAGAGCCCTACTCGCAGAAGACAAAGAAGGTGCTCAACTGCTAAGTGGAAGGAACGCGGACAGCAAAGCTGGCAGAGTAGATGTTCGGAACGAGTGGCATTTCACGTTCTTCTTCGACAGCAGCCCGGAACAGGATGGCGGAGGCAAGATTGAGCGGGTGTGGGAGTTTCTGGACGGGGAGGCGACGCAGCATTTGGTCAAGGTTTTGGGGAGGGCAACGACCTTGGTGCAGGGTGGGGACTGAGGATCTAGAAGGAATTATAGATGTCAAGGAGCGTTCAGACAGTGGATATCTCACCCATGTGGTCGTTGTTCTATCTCGTGAAGTCGTTCAAGTCGTGTATGCGTCCTCGCGCTCGCGCAGCCGTTTCGTAATCCGTGTATGGGTACATATCCCAATGCGTCATCAACTACCCCCTTCGCTGTCTGCTCCACGCATGCTTCCCTTCGACCGCCAGCTGCCAAAGCTCGACCAAGCACCGTCGGCGCCGTCGTCTACCCTCTCACTTTGCTCAGCCGCAATCTCCATCGCCATGTCCGCCCTCTTACTGGCCGGGGCGAACGTCCTCACACTGAACCAGAACGCCACCACCAGGACCAACAACGGTGCAGCGGCAACAAAATACCACTTGATACTAGGATCTCCTTTGTTGAACGTATCGACATTCATCCCGAAGAACCCGCTCAGTGCCGTTAGAGGTAGGAAGATGAACGTGATCCAGCTCAATCGCCATAGCGAAGCATTTAACTCCAGCGACTGGCGGGAGTCTCGGATCGTCACGGATTTGTACATCAAGTCCATCATGCGATCCATCGGCTGGACGTAGTCAACGTCGATCGCTTCGGAAAGGTCGGTGAGGGTAGCGAGGGTCGGGTCCAGCCACTCGTCGTCATCATCTTCGGAGTCGAAGCGCTCTGCGAAGGTTCGGAAGTCATCCTGCACATCCTCGATCAGGCTAGTGTGGCGGTTGAGGAGTTTCAGGATCTCGTGCAAGCGTTGAGACATCGCCCAAATCTCGCGAGCACGGCTAGGATCTGAGGGCTGGGAGAAGATGTGGTCCTCTAATTCGGCATGAGGTTCGTGGAGGAGGTGAACCTGTTGATGCCATAGGCGTTGGATGCCTTCGGTGATTTGCAGCACGATATCCTGAGTCACTTTGATGATTGCGGTGGACAGATCCGGAGCGCTGATGTTGTCCAGTGACAATAGAGCAGCTGCCATGCTCAGCACGTCATTGGTGTTTGTGCCGGAATACCTTGCTATGAGTATCGTGGGACATGATGCAAAGGCCGGCAGAGAGTCATTAGCTGCTGCTGTGGGTGCCAAACGAAATGCTCGCGCGCCTGCTGCAGTGACTGTTGTGGCCGTTCTCTGCATATACACAGCCACTCGTTGACGATGGCTGCTTTCGGTGAGCTGGACTCCGGCCGCTGGCCTGCGCTTGTTCTGTGCTGAAGGAGCCACGGCGAGTATTTTGCCGAAATCCAGCCCGAACGCGCTGCAGATGAGGTTTCTACCTGCGTCATACGAGGGCCGCCACTTGACAGCCTTGCCAGCGGCCCGTCTAGACGTTGTGGTCATTTGCATCCAGCTGAGTAGCTTTTCTCATTGCTCTCAACGCCCGCACTGTTGATTCCAAAGTCTCGAACCAACATGTTGACGGCCTCTTCGTTGTTGCAGGAGTACATGACTCGAAGGTCGCACGCAGCCTTCGTGGTATTCAGATACGCTTTCAGACTTCCTGCTCGATCGAACGGCTTGAGTGTTGAACTAGCCAGAACCTGATTTTCGTATCTGTATTCAAGCACATACAATCGGCTAGACTCTTCGGGCGGACCATTGACGTGGTGTAGCACTGCACTTGCGTGAGCAGTCGGGAGAGTTGCAGCAAAGCCTAGTCCATTCGCAACTCCATAACGAAGCACGTCCTTGCCCAGAAGTTGTCGATATATCCTGGTGAAGACGTTCTGACTTTGCTTGGCTTCTGACACGACTCGCTGTAGCTCGATCTGAGCGAGCTCTGCATCGCGACCCCCCAGAAGCTTTGTCGCTTTGGTGGAATGTTGTCGCTCTGGATCCGGCTTCAACATGTCAAGGTCGGGCTCCTCAAAAGGCTTTTCAAATGCTCCTGGCACGCGGACGATGTTTTGCGACTCCGTTGCACGTCTTGCGCTCCATCGGTCACCTGGATGATTGCTTCCCAAATTGACCTTTTGAGGACGATGCTCAGAGTGGTGCTCTTCCAGAGGGCCAAGATCGGTCGTTGCTCTTTTCAAAGGAGGACCGCCCTCGATTTTCTGCCCTATCACGTAGTTGTCAAACAGCGTTGGCGAGGAGGCGTCAGTCATACGCGGATACCGCTCAGCTAGTCGGCCCTGCTCAAGCTGCAACGACAAAGAAGCCTGTCGGGCATAGCGTGCGTTGGCGGCAGACGACTTCCTGCGTTTGTACCCCGATGGGATTGCTATTGAGCCTCGTCTGGAGTCCATGATGGCGAGGACACGACAACTACCGTAAATGCTCAGCACATCGCTTCAGGTGATAGAGCAGAACTTGTTGGTCAGTCAAAATCCGCAGAAGCCAAGCATCGCGACCTCGCCCGGTGCGTGCGATGACCTTGCCGCACAGGCCATGGTGATCGTCGAGGACAGCGACATGACCTGGGAGACCTCGTCTACAAATGTCCCGCGACGCGGTCTAGCCTCTGGTGAATAAAGGTCTCGGCTGCAGGTTTATGCATAGACCTTCATCCAGATCTCCGGGTCAGGCCAATCAGATCACGTGGCGGCAAGTGTGGCTTGCTCTTCTACGCAAAGAATACGAAGTGCGTTCCGGAGGCTCTGCCACTGCAAGCTACCTCACGTAACGTGATTCGTGGCTGCATGTCATAACCAAGTGCTTTCAAATCGACGACGCAATACCTATATTGGTAGGACACGTCGAGGGAAGGAGACCTGAATGCGCTGACCGAACACATCCAAAGTCTCAGGCAGCTCCAACAATTCAGGAAGGCACTGGTCCGGTGCAAGCCATTTCGTTGCGCCTGCACTGACGGTAGCTGTACAGAGGTGGCAAATGTACTTGATCGGCCATAGGGAAGCTACACTGGCACGCGTTAGCCGCCATACTCGGATCCACAGTTGCTTGCTTTGACTACCTGTTGAACATCGACCATCGAAAACAGAACGCTCCCATGGCTTGACATCTAATCCTCAGCAAAGACGCCCACTGGGTGCTCGGATGCGAACTGCAAGACTCAGTAGAGGAATCAATCGGTGGGCCCGCTTCGCCTGGCACATCACGCCTACACCAAAAGACCAGAGCCTTCTGACTCGGCATCGGACACAATCCTTCTTTCCACATCAGGCACTGTCTGTGATTCGGCATTGCAGGGACCGTCACCGACTTCATTGTCGAGTTCATCACTGAGTCCATCGGCAAAACCATGGCCGAGTTCATCGGTAATTTGATTGATGAGCTCAGTGCTCACTTCGTTCCTGACCTCATTGTCGAAGTCACCCCAATCGATACTCCCAATAAAGTGCGCTTGCCAGTATTCCTCTGGAACCTGAACAGTCGTGATAAGATTGAGATGGCTTCCAATGCATTCACCGAGAACCAAGCCTGAGGGAGCCACGTGGTTCCAGTACCAGTCGAGAACTATCGAGTCGATCTCTTCCGACATTCTGTCCGTTGAAGTGTGCAATCCGTCGTACGGGTTGAGGCGCTGTTCTTCCTGTACTATTCGGGCCAAGATAATGGACCTCGCGGCTTTAGCAAATCGTATGAAGCGTAGCGTGTGCTCTTTGTCCGGGCCTTCATAGTTCGGACTCACAGACACCAACGCAGCAGCTCCCGGAAAGAGGACATCGTAGGCATGGCGCCAGTAATGGCTTGAATCCTGGTTCTTGGGTTCTCTTTCATCGAGTCTGAGGGCCTCGCTGAGCTGAGCTGTGATTCGATCTGGATAAAGTGGTGGATCCAAAGTCTCACATCGTGGTGGTCTGATATGCGCATGTAACTGTGACTCTGCAGGGAAGGCTTCACAGCAGTTGACGCAGTAGTATTTGGGCAGGCAATGGTTTCGCTGCATGTGCTGTTTGAGCCCAGCCACGTTCGTAAAGCGGACTTTGGCGCAGGCGTGGTACTTCTCATCATCCGAATCAGGTCCAAAGTACTTGCAGTCAAATTTGTGAAATGGGCAGGCCAACAAGGGCGGCGCTGAGCTTTCTTGGCGCCGTTTCTGGTCTGTCTTTCGCTTTTTGGGGGACCCATCGTCATTTGATGCCTCCGAATCATCATCGCGGCTCTGAGTGCTCTTCCTTTTCGAAGCTGGCTGAGGCTGCTTCTTCCCACCTCTGGGCTGTCCCGAAGCGCAGGATCCGCCAGTTGCCTGGCTTTGTTGAGCGCCATAGCGGGTGGCAACGCTTGCAAACGCGGAGGCGATGACTTTGCCAGCCACGTAGGCTATTCGAGCAGCCGTGGGATCTGTCAACCCATCGTACTGGGTCCATTCCGACGAGATAGATTCATCTGAAGAGGAAGCCCGATTTTCTGCAGATTTGGGCCGGCAGGCGAGTTGTGCACCGTCGTTGAAAACTGCATTGTTGTCCAATAAAGTAGAGTCCAATTCTCCACCAAGCTGGGTGAAGCCTGATGCGCCCCAGTATACCCTCGGTAGCGTCCTGTCTATGCACTTCTCTTTCGCATTGTAACACCCCAAGCATGGTCTCGAGTCTGTGCACCTCTCCCTCAGACGCTGGCATCGCAAGCACGCCCCAATGTCACGAACTTTGTTTGCCATACGGCGCTCTTCTTGCGTCAGTGGCCCAACTCGCTTGGCTCGGCCAGAGCTAGGCTTGATTCCCACATTGGGCGCCTGTATGGCACTGCTTGGGCGGAGTTGACCAACGGACCGTGCTGCAGCTTTGCTTTGAGGAAGTGGACTGACTTTCTCAGATTGGAAGTCGTCGGAAGAGTTGGCAGCTCTCTTATGTGTGCTGTCACTTTCCCTGGCGAAGTGTTCCCCTTGACTGGTGGATGCTAAACGCATCCGATATTCTCGCATTCGATGTTCTCCCCCCAATTCAACTCGCAAGCGTTCCACTTGACGTTCCAATTGATCCTTAAGCAACGCATTGTCCTGACCTGCGGCTTCACCTGCTTTCCTAAGCTCATCAATCTCTGTCTCCAGGTCCGTGATGTGCTGCTCTTTGTGCTCACGAAACGCACGCTGAGCAGCGTTGTTTTGGGCTTTGCGCCCGGCGACAGACATAGTTTCCAAAGGATTCCAGAACGCTGAAGCCTACACAATCACAAGGCCCCCAGTCATTAGCTAAGTTCTGTCTCCCGTGTGACCAGAGTCCTTGCGTAGGCTTCGCACGGTGAAAAGGGTGTAAAGTTACCTTCTGCATTGCCATATTTTCCAACTTGGTCTGCTCTTGAAGCGCATTGTACTCGTCCAGCATGGTTACAAATTGCTTAGCATTGTCGCTGTTCGAGGTTGGCAGCTTTTCTCCCTCAGCCTCGAGCCTGGCCTGATTGGCGACAGCTGTCGGACCTGTCAATCGACTGTCTCCCTCAGAGCCCTGCATTATATTCCGGCTACAACGAACAAGCTCTACCAGCTTCCTTCGAATCTCTGGGTGACAATTTGAAACGGAGTGGGAGGATCCTCGCTGATGAAGTCCCTCTGATGTCGTTCGCGGTCGGATACATCCTCAGAGTAAATGTGAGGAGCTCTCGGTCTCTGGCGGTCTTTAAAGGTCACGAGGTTATCGTGGAAGCCTGGCACTGTGGACGTTCCAGCGTAATCCACAGTTGTGTATAACCCAGCCCAACGTCCCAGAATTGCCTCGTCGGATCGGAAATACTTGACACCGAGCCTAGACCCTTTCGAAAGCCACCGCGCTTGCGTCATGTGTGTCGCTATCTTCCACGCCGCAATTCACAGTTGTAAGTTAGCCTCGAGGCGTCAGACAGCTGTGATGTAGGCCGTCTTCCTGGCAGTAGCGAGTCAGCGTAAGGAAGACACACACACACAAATGTGGATAATGCGACACAAGATCGTGAGCTGGCAAGTATGGCACGCTTTGTATAGTCCGATGATTCCATCGCTAGCTTTGCGCGTGATATAAAGCTCATGCGAACCGTGTCAGGCAAAATGCAGTCTCATAACACTTCTCAACCGCAGACCAGCCATCAGATAACATCGGACACCTGCGTCAAACATGCAATCACTCGATATAGCCAACGTCAGAGTGATATTCAACAGGACCAGGACCCTCAGTGGCGACATGGCCACGACCCAGGTCGCGTCGACAGAGACGTCACCATGCTTACTTGCGCGTCTGATGAAACTTTATCTGCCCCAACGGCTCGCCTGGAACGTCCTCTTTAAGCTCTGCTTGATCCTCACAAGCCGAGAAGTCGTGGTCGGCACGGTTGACGCAGCTTCGGTAAGTTCGCACCTTCTTGACTGAAGCCAAGACCATAATCTGACGACTATCGCAGACATTCGCACCTGATCTGGAGACCTCGGCGGCTTTCCAGACGGTCTACTTCCAGAGATTTGACGTGGATCCGTTCCTGACCGCCGTTCTACACGACCAGAACCTCAGTCTAGCATCAAAGCCGTTCGTAGAGCTCTACCCGTTCGTGTGTCGGTTCGCAAACCAGTCTCCGCCCGAGAGAATGCTCGCAATAAGCACCAGCTTCAGCAATCGCGGAAGCTTCACAATGATGGCATGCATCATGGCAGCTGCAATGGTCGTCGGTGTTGTCTGTGGCGTACTTTATGGTCTTGAGACAGGTTTGAATGTATTTGTGGCGGTCACGGGATCAACTGCCGTGTTCCAGGGCTGTTTGTTCTTGATCAGCAGAACGTAAGATGGACTGCGGGCGATTTTATGGACAGCTGAGTTGTTTCATCCGCAACCTTTTTGTGTCCAGGACGGCTGGATTGTTGCGTTGGGTCGATGAAGCGGGAGGCTGTGTGTTTAGCCTTCCACGGCGCCGGAGCTAGTAACAGGTGCTTTCTACAATTGCAGCTTCCGCACCAAGGCTCTCTTGAATGGAGTTTTCCGGACCTTGTCGACAGACTCCGGCAGTATGTCCTCACCGGTGAAATCAAAATTCTTAGGCTCGACCCAGTTCCCCTGGACGTATCGCCAAAGTGTCAAACCCAAAGCAGTCCCAGTATATGTACCTCTCCCGTCCGGCAAGTCCGGAAAAGTTTTCTCTTGTACAAACGGGCGCTTTGAAACAAGATGGCTTCGGCCCTCTCGTGCCGCGTCCCATCTCTTCAGCTCCGTGAGTGCCTCCTCGACAACCTCCTGCCGTGGCTCTTTGTTTATGACAGTCCAGTGCAGTCGGATATTGCCCCGATCCTGATCACTCAAGAAATCGAACCAGTCCGCCTTGAGCTTTTCATGGATATCTCCGGTTGCCGAGCGCATACCGGTCCTATCCGAGTCCGTTCTTCGCGGATGGTGGTGACATTTCACAGCGACTCCTGTGGTTTTCAACTTGAACGGCCATCCAGTTCTTATACTGTACGGCGCCTGGTTGCTGGCAACATCGTTGAGGGACGGGATGATCTTGCCTGAGAGATGGACCTGAGGTAGGCTGTGAAAGAGCATGAGATGGGCGGGCAGCTTGTTGAGATGCTCAGGGAAGTACTTCTTGCGCCAGGCGTCCATTGTAGCTTGGAGCCCGTCGGACACGCGTAGAGTTAGGACATAGCATGGTTCCTCGCGCCAATTTTCAACTCGAGGCGCGTAGCGGCGCCGAGTAGGTTTGCCGGACGATGTGCGATCCCGGGCGTCGAGCGACCTTCCAGGAAAGAGGTCGTGCGTCTCTTCCGCTCGAGATGGTCCACTACTGAATAGCCTGCAACATCGCCGAGGCTGAATATGACGCAACGTGCGCCATGGTATTCGTCGTAGCATGGTGATATGAGTGATCAAAAGATTGTGGAGCCGATGAAATAATGCGTAGACAAGCTGTAATATTGATACACGACCACAAATGGAATGAAAAAGACAAATATCTGAGACGGTGACGCGTAAACAAGCTGTGTTATTGATACATGAACACGGATGAAATGAAAAGCACAAGTCTCTGAGACGGACATTCAATGAACGAGAAACGAATTGTGTTCAGTCGAGGGTGACTTGTGTGATGTGGAAGTGAAAGTTGATGATGATGATGATCGGAGCACGCAAGGTTCAAAGTCCAACGCGCCAAGACCAGCTACAGCGTCAAATTTGATGAATGCAACAACGGATGAAGCTACCTGCCGTGAACATTCGCAGTGCTGACGATGAGTTGGATCGATGTCATTATTCTATTCTCTAGTAGTCACAAAGTAGCCTGCTGTCTGATTTATTCTATCCTCTTCTTGCCCTCCTCCATAAATCCTACATTGCTTGTGCTCAGTTTCCTCGCTCTGCGATCGTGATCTTTCGGACTTGTGATGAATTGGCCGACGATCTTATCTTTGTGCGCTCGTGCTAAAGCGTCCGAATACCCTTCCGCTGCGAATTGAGGTGTGTTGAGCTTCGGCCAGTTGACATATAGCATACCGTTCGCAACAATGAACTGCAGAGCCCACCCTGCGATGACAACGCATATGAGTATGAACAGTCGGAGGGGCCAAACTGTAGATTCTGGCGCTCGTCGGGTGAGCATGGATATGAAAACGAAGAAGAGTGATCCAGCGAGCACATATGGTACTGCTTGAATCAGAAGTGGTCGGCGGTCAGCGAAGGTGAGCGATGAGCCAACACCAGATGTTGATGGCAAGTAGGTGCCCAGAAACAGGTCAAAACCATCTTGGCGTGGTCCGTCCAGGAAGTTGTTTTTGACATATCTTGTGATGGAGTTGTTGAGGTCTTGAGCCATACCAGCTCGTGTTCGATTGCCTGTTCGTGTGAAGTCGGTCTTCAGGGCACCCGTACCGGAGTAGGAGTTTGAGACCACATCCGCATTGTCCGCCCACATGTTCCGGAACAATGTTTCAAATTCACGGTCATCGCCAGCACGCTCTCCAGGGTTAAGAATGCCCGCATCTGTAAGTTGCTGGCTGATCGCCCATCGTCCAAGCATAGACTGAACGACGTTCGTTCGGTCCAGACAATCCATGCAATTTGTCCGAACAACAGAGCTTTGGCTCAGTCGTGTGTCCAGGGCGCCTGTGCTGTCACCAGGCATCTCAGCGCCCTTGAAGTACTGTCCTTTTCGAAGACCATCAATCAACTCATCCAGCAGCAGTTCGGCTCGGTGCCATTTGAGACCCTTCGTCTCGTTGTGGAAGTCAAAATAGACATAGTGTAAGCGGTCCATTCGCTGGTTGCCAGAGCCCTCGATATTCGTCATCTTCTCATTCGTCCGACTGTCGGACTCGGAAGTTTCGTCAGGTGAGCTGACAAGGATGCGAACCATCTGCTCGTATGCCTTCTTGACACGCTCTTCCCGACCACGCTGATTGACCAGGTTGACAAGATAATTCTCGCCGTATAGACGAACCTGTTCGTTGAAATGTTTCCGTGCTGCTTCTACGGCAGATTCGACTCCTCTGATCTGTAACTTTGGTGTGTAATGCAGGTCGTTGATCTCCGCCCAGAAGACCGGCACACTACCTCTGGTTTGCACGTACGACATGATCTGAGTTTCGTTGGTAGATCCGACGCCAATCTTGCCGTTCTGCGCAGCTTGACTGCTGGCGTATCCGGTAGGTGCGCCTGTCGGATCGTTCAAGATGACAATCTGTTCTGTCTCGTTGAAGTTGGAGACATGGCCATCCGCGTCGATGCCTCGCGAGAAGTATCGGGTACCACCTCTGTACCTAGAGCGTCTTGTGATAAGGGCAAAGGTGAACGGGGTACCCTTGACTTTAGCTGGAGTGACGCGCAACATTCCGAACATGACAGGCAGAATATATGGGTCGACTCCGAGGTGTGGACCGCTCTTCATGCTGCCGCCCTCGCCCATCCGAAAGTCGATGAGATCGGTCTGAATAAAGCGGTTCCAGAAGAATCGGTCATCGCAGCGCTTCCAAAGTGGGTCTGACAGATTTGACTGTGCCTGCCGCTGAAAGCTGTTGGTCACATCGAGTGAGTAAGAGAAGAACATCGGTCCGGTCAACTGAGTCTTCAGGTAGGCAATGTACTTGTCCTCGTCTGGATCGTGGACTGGTCGTTCTCGGAGTGACAAGAACTCTGTGGCAACAACTTTGTACAGCATATGGCCTCGAAGTCTCCCCATAGTCTGCGCCTTGGTGATGACAATAATGTACTTGTCGAGTTTCAGCTTGATAATGCCCAAGATACCTGCGATGCTGGAGACTCGCTTGCTACCGAGCAGAGCGCCATTGTTGAGTCTGATGTCGCCTGACGGTCGCTCAATGACCAGCGTCGGTGCTGAGGGTGTGGATGGTGATGTGAAAGCATAGTGCGACGCTGAGGCGTGGACATTGATGTCCCGGAAGGGCAGAGTAGCCATGCTGGCGGTGCTTGGTGAGTGATAGTGATTGGTGATGCTCAAACCATGCCGCAAAGGGCTCAGATATCTAGAATGACGCCTGAACACCCGCTACTGTGTCCTCTGCATCAAGGAAGTCTACAAAGACGAAAGCACTCGGTGAAGATGGTGAAAGAGTGATTCCATGATTATCTCACATGTGGTCTTCCTGGCTGCGGCGAAGCAGCTGCGTCATTTCTTGGCATTGCGTCTCAACGTGACCCGATGCATCCACCCTCCATCAACTACACGCTATCTATCACTGCTCACCACAGACACCACCCAGCTTGTCCAACCCTATCATCAGTCGTGTCGCTGAGCCCAAGTTGATCATTCTTCCATTTGGCGGCCCTCCGAAAGACCCAAGGCCACACAGAGCGCCACTACTGCAGACCGAACACGCTCCCCCGAAACTTTCCAAGGCATCCGCGATCCCGTCCTCAGTATGGCTGCTCGTCCGGCAGGTCGCGCGGGCCCAGGCGGTCGCTTCGCACAATTCAAGCTTGTTCTCTTGGGTGAATCGGCCGTAGGAAAGGTGCGCTCTTCTCTCCTGCTGGATTCTTTGTTGCATGCTGATTCTTGCCGCAGAGCTCGTTAGTCTTACGGTTCGTCAAGGACCAATTCGACGACTACCGGGAGTCCACAATCGGCGCTGCCTTCCTTACCCAGACGATCGCGCTCGATGACACCACGACCGTCAAGTTCGAAATCTGGGATACAGCTGGGCAAGAGAGATATAAATCATTGGCCCCCATGTACTACCGAAACGCCAATTGCGCCGTCGTTGTCTACGATATCACACAAGCAGTAAGGTTCCCAACTCCAGGTCGACGAACTCGGCGACTAACATACACAGTCCTCACTAGACAAGGCGAAGTCATGGGTCAAAGAACTCCAGCGCCAGGCTAGCGAGAACATCGTCATCGCTCTGGCCGGCAACAAGATCGATATGGTCAACGACAACCCCGATAAGCGCGCGATCCAGACCGCCGACGCCGAGGCGTATGCCAAAGAAGCCGGACTCCTGTTCTTCGAAACCTCCGCCAAGACATCCACTAACGTGAAGGAACTCTTCACGGCGATCGCAAAGAAATTGCCTCTTGACCAAGCCGGACCACGGAATTTGCGGGCAAATACCCGGCCAGGTGTCGATCTGCGGCCGGAGGCTACTCAACAAGGCGCTGGTGGCTGTCAATGCTGAGTACGGGGAAAGTATCGCGGCAGATCGAAGCATTCTGCGGGACCGTCTTTCTATGTCATATCATTTCCAGCAGGCGTCACTTGGGGCAGGATATCCTGGAGTCGCTGGTGATCGAAGGGGAGTCATGTGCTGGCAACGGCGACGAAGAAGGAGGCGGTGGCCGGCTCCATGTCTCGGATCTACTAACACTGGTATCGTCCTGATGAGGGCGGAGACAGACTGACGGTCTATAGCCTTCACAAGCATTAATGATTAGAAGTCTTGAAAGCGGACATTTACATTCTCCATACCGACTACTGACCTGTCGAACATCGGCCATTTTCTCTTGGATCGTCAACTATCTCTCTTTTGATTGTTGGCTGCCGGCTAGGTCGTGCTGCCCACCGCCATAATCATGATGCAGTAGCCCGCAAAGGCATGAACGCGTCTTGGGTTTTGAGCCGCACGAAGCTTGGTTGGCTCGGCCGACAGTCGTGGTACAGACTGTTTCGTGTTACGTAGCCGGCATGCAGAGGTGAGATGAACTTATACTTGATCTGCGATACATGTTATAGCTCATGCATAGCACAATCACCGAACATGGAACAGCCTTCTACCAAGCAGAAGTCTGCTAGACGTGTGCATGGATCTTGGCGCCTAATGCACGTCTCACCGTCCTGTGCTTGAGCCACGAGCCGAATTCCGAAGGTTAATCCACAGAGTTTCGTGTATGCACTGCATCGACCGCTTGCCCTATCTACATGGGCTGCCAAGGACTTTGAAGTCTGAATGCCATTTCAACCCGTCCTGCCGTCTACGACCCTGAAAGACTGTGACATAGCTGCTTCTCTCTCCGCCGGGGACTTACTTCCGCGGTTTTTACAGCCGTCGACATGCAGAAGCTGGTATGTTCATCACTTGGGAACTACAATTCCTTAATTGTGTCGAATCATCGTGACGGAAGATGCTGCCGGAAAAGCATTCCATGAATTGTACTACATATGTCACGAACATGCTACTCTTCCTCACGACACTCGTGTGAAGCGTTGAGCTCTCAAGAATCAAGAACGCAAGTCTAGTTTACGACAAACCGCCTCTCGAAATCATTCCCATCTCACCACAATGGCAGATTCAACGAAGGTCCCAGCGTCAGATCCCCCCTTAGCTCCGCACTCCCGTCCCTGTATTGATAGCAGCGCAGTCCAGTCTATACGACAGAGTACAAGCCACACCCAACAGAGAAGATGAAAGCGGCTCAGTGGACAGGCACCAAATCCGTCAAGATCAACGAGGTTCCCAAACCCACCATCACCGCCCCTAAAGACGCCATTGTCCGCATAACGCATTGTTGCATCTGCGGCTCTGACCTGCATATGTACGGAGGTGAGATGAACATGGCGATGCAACCAGGGGACATCCTCGGCCACGAGGCGATCGGGTACATCGAGGAAGTTGGCCCCGAGGTCCAGAACTTTAAGGCTGGTGACCGCGCCATCATCCTGCCTGTCATCGCATGCGGTGAATGCTTTTACTGCCAGAACCAGCAGTACTCACTGTGTGACACAACCAACCCGTCAAAGGCCATGAGCGATCTGTACGGCCACCGCCTATCCGGCATCTTTGGCTACTCCCATCTCACAGGTGGCTATTCAGGCAACCAGGCCGAGTTCTGCCGCGTCCCCAACGCCGACATCGTACTCCTCCACTGTCCCGAGGACATGCCCGCCAAGAAAGCGCTCGCCCTCGCCGACGTCACCGACACCGCCTGGCACGGTGTCGAGCTCGCCGAGGTGAGTGCGGCGACGTCGTCGGCGTCTGGGGCTGCGGGCCCATCGGGCTCTCGATCCAAAAACTCTCCAAAGAGGTCCGTGGCGCGAAGAAAGTCTATGCGGTGGACAAGGACCCCCAGCGTTTGAAGATCGCCGAGTCACACGGCATGATTCCTGTAGACGCGTCGAAAGTCAAGCCCGATGAGTACATCCTGTCAGTCGAGCCGCGCGGGCTAGACCGCGGGATTGAAGCAAGCGGGTTCCGCGCCACGAACTCGGTCACGCATAAGCTTATGCGGGCGACTGGACTGGAAGGGGATAGTACGGACACCATCAGCGAGGTGATCAAGGCGACACGGAAAGGTGGGAATGTGGCGTTGATCGGAGACTTTTTCTTTCATACAAACATGTTCCCTATTGGCATGTTGATGGAGAAGACGATTACCCTGCGTGGTGGACAGCTCATGGCGCAGAAGGTATGTATATCGGTCATGTCCCTCTTGATGCTAAGACGCAGTCAGCTGATATCATTCATTGTAGTACTATCCGTACCTCTTGGATCTGGTCAAGGAAGGGAAATATGATCCTTCATTCGTGTTCACGAACGTCGGTAAGCAGGATGTTCCATATCCGACCTGGGATTAGATGGTGCTAATGGCCATTTCTTCTAGATGACTTTGAGAACATCCCACAGGAGTTTGACATGCAGTTCCACCAAAAGGTACCAGGAGGATTGAAGTCGATCATGGTTACGCCCTATGGCCGCGAGTTGAACCAGCCGTTATGAGTAACGGGGCCGTCATGGTCGATTCCATCCTTGCTATGTGTTGTGGTGCGTTCATTAGTCCTATACGTTGTTCCCGAAAAGGGGGAGCTCTTGTACCAATCTCAACATCGCAAAAACCGAATTCATCAAATACTTGGTACCGAGCCTGGTTTGTTGACAAGATCGGATTGGTCAAGGAGAGTTTCCAGGGGAGAGGGAAGAGAAGAGTAGATCTCACTTAATCACAAGGGAACAACAGCCGTTTGCCCTTCTCAGCCCCATGTACTCGAGTAGCCCCAGAGACGAAACTCATGACCTCAGATACTTGATTTCTCACTCATTCGATGAATAGACTACTCACTCGTGCTTAGCCCTGATTGTTCGCGAGGTCTCATGGCTCAAGGGAAGGCGCTTTACTGTCGTCTCTATCGGATATACACACTTCGTCGCCCAAGAGGGAACCAGTTACCGTGGGAAGTGTATAAACCGAGGAACGCGGAGTCTTTGACTGGAAGTGCGTCTCGTATTGTCGTAGCAGAGACGGGAACGTGACTTCTTGAGGAGCGACGTGATGCTCGGGGTTACGAGACTTTGTAGTTGACTGGACCAGAAACATGCTCGACGCGAACAATATCAGCCCGACCGATCTTGCGTTTCGAAACGCCTCACGGAACGGCAGGTGAAATAGTACTTGTCGAGGTACTCATTCTGCTTCAAGCAGACCCCACGATCATGGGAACCATCAGTATAAACCAGAGACCCAGTCTCCGTCGCATATTCCCCTAAGATAGCTTCCTCAAAGGCCAGGAAACAAGGACACGAAGCACAAAAGTTCATTTCTTTTCGTCTTGTTCGGGAACCAGCCACCGTAGCTCGATGTTGTCGATTAACCGAACCCACGTGATAATTCCTGTAGTGATACTCAAGCGTTACCACCATTGAACTTTTCCACCACAGTCTGCTGATACGAGCAGCAACCATTGAATTTATCTAAGTCATGCCAACTCTGGTGTCGGTATTGCAAGGAGACCGACATGGTTAGACCACATTGTGCGAGGTACGTAGGGCCCTTTTCTTCGTTGCTTCCGCAATTGCTTGCGTTGGCGGCGGGATCAGCCTCCTGGTCCATCGAGCTGCTATGTCTTGATCAATTGTGCCGTTGTGTTGTGCCCGCAAGTCTCCGAAGGGAGCAAATAGCTGTTCAGCGGTCACCGACTCTAGCTGTGCTCTCAGCCATTGGCGGGTGGGTTATTTTTGGAACTCAACTCAGAGCCGTCGTTTGATCCCGTCGACAGGTGACATAGTCGTCCCTTTCACAACGCCGCCACCCAACGTAGCTTTAAGATAGACCAAAGCAGAGCGCAGACCGTAGCATCTCCTTGAAGTCATTGGCCTCAAGTACTCTGCGGCGAGGTGAAAGTCGTGGGACATCCAAACCCGAAGCACACCAGCATGCGTGGCCAAAAAATTGGTTTGAGCTCGGGGTCGGAGATCTAGGAGACATAGGAATTGAGACTGAGCCGAGCTCCCATACAGCGCGGTCACCGGCGGACCGCGAGGTGCGGAAGGTCTTGGCCGTGCATGAGCGTGTGCAGCGGAGCAGCTGTACTGTCATCGGTCTGCAGTCCTTCACCGTAAACGTGCTATCCCGGCGCATAGAGCCCGAATACTGTTGCGAGATTTTGATGTCGAGCTTCCAGAGTCCCGGGGATGCCATTCCTGCCTGAAGGCACAGCTCGCCCAGCATAGCGTCATTGTGGCCTAGTCGTGGCCTTGTTCCGTTGGACCCAAAAATGACAAGACGTTGTCGATCAACAATGTATATATACACATGGTATCCCATCGTAAAGTTCTCGAAGCAGCCTCGGTTGAGAAATGTAATGGTGGCAGGCCACCACGTCATCTGGCTGAGCACGAACAACGACCTATGGTACCAATGATTCGGTTTCGCGATACGAAGTCTGTGCATCTCGTCACGAAGACCGCACGCGCCCTGCTGATGCCATTGTGCTTACGTTTCTGCCGCTTTGCGGAAGGTGCCGAGCATGAAGACGAATACTTCTGTCTTTGCAGTATCGAAGAGGGCAGCGAAACCACAAAAGTGCCTAGTGAATGACGTTGGCGGTCGTTTGGGGAGTGATCTGGTCTGAATGCGGCGCAGTCGCCGCTCGACGCCGGGGATCCTTCCAGAAGACGGCATCTCGGAGGATTTCAATAGGGACTTGTCTGCGAAAAAGTGTTATTGGGTCAACTAGACAACAGCCCGTCTCACAACTCCTCCAGCGGTCCCAGCGTGCAGACAACATGCCACTGGACCGGCTGAGGAAGACGAACACATTGTGGCAGGTTCTAGTCGTGAGCGCGTCAAGCGCGTTCGGACACACAGGCAACCACTTGTGACCTCCCACCAGATGACGTCTCCTGAATCGGCGGTATACACTTCGCCGTCCGAATCAACTTCGCCGCCAACGCGAGTCTTGCTTACTGGACGTGGCAATGTAGCGCGCAGCAGACTTGAAGGACTACAGCTTCTCGCAGCCCAGCCGTGCAACCATCTCCACGGTCCCAGAGTGAGAGCGTGCATACTCGCCTTCGAGTACGCTGTATCCAAAGGCAAGGCGGCCAGCGTGAGGGTCCCATTTCTGGTCTGAGCACGTGCCGGGACCAGACACGTTCTGAGCTTCCAGCCTCATCGCTCAATCCTTGTCCAATTGCGTCGGCTGACACGCCAGACCACAGCATGGCCACAGACCAAACCCGCGCATAAGGGCCTGTACATACAGGCTTGCAAGTACCTCCATCAGATGAGCGACTCCGTCTGAAATGAACAACAACGGTACCTTCTGCATCACTGAATGGTTCGCCAGCGCGTGAGGAACTGAGTACTTGGGTCCAGAGAAGCCAGAGGACGTCACAGAGCCATAAGTCCTCCCTCTTGGCCGCAAGAGCGGCCGAAGCCTCGTTTATAGCTCTAGCGCTAGCGTCTTCTTTGGCACCTTGAATGTCAGCCTAGGGAAGTCCTGTACGGCGGATTTTCGTGATGCATCGCAGCTCCGTTCGAGTTCTCTGGCGTGTGATTCCCGGAGAAGGCGAGGCAGTTCGCCTAACTGGTCTTTTTGAAGCGAGCACCGCATAGGGCATACATCGTCTGCTTCGAGCCGTTCGCGTCCGTAAACATCTTCTCGTCGTGGACGAGAATGAGATTATCTGGACCCAACAACTCACCCGTGAGTAGATGGCAGGTTGCAAGACGAGTCTCGCTGGCTGCGAGGTCGGCAAGGACTCGCGCCCGGCGTATTGGAGAGATTCTGCGTATTCTTCCGCCGTCAGGCCCCAATTGCCCGTACCATCTTAGTGATAGGCGGTATGAGAGCAGAGTCCCGTCCAGTCGACCGTGGACCATGGCAGAACCGTGTGGTTAGACCAGTGTGGTTCGTCAGCAGTCCAAGTCTAGGCCATCATACGTGACAGGTCGGTTTGGAATCTGCTCTTCATAGCCAGGCGTGAAAAGAGCGTACAGTGAAAGACTGGGATGGTAAAGAGTATATCTGACCGGTGGCAGCTCCTGATGAAGTGGATGTAAGACTTCCGGGGCCAGTCCTTGCGGTGTTGCTGGAACAAAAACGGAGACTCGTATATGCTTGAGCGTGGTTCCTCATAGCCCCGGGTGGAGCAGAAACCAACAGATCGCCGTGAAGCGTCCTCCCATAGGCATTTCCGTAGTGTTGATGGTGAAGTTCTTCCCCCCCACGAACTTTTGTGTACTGCGAAAGTTCCGACCCCGTACTCAAACGCTACTGATGGTTTGGTATACTGGTGTGGTACCGTTACAGGCCTTACGCCCGGCCAGCGTTCCGCGAAGTGGCTGTGAATGTCGTGTATCGTACACAGCCACAGCGGTACCTCGTTCTTCGTCATGCATCTCGCGATCTTCCCGTTTCGCTCTCGAAGCCGAGCTGGTTCGGCTTTTCGATTGTCTCACCGAGCTTCCAACCGAACACGGAAGCTTTGCTCGGTGCCGGCAGGCACCAGATGACGTGTACGAGCAGCAAACAGGTCGTGTAGGTTTGATCTCGTCGACGAGTACAGCGATCCCAGCTTGCCTTAGAGTCATCTTGTCGTACTTTATCTCGCAGAATGCTGGATACGTCGTTGCAGCAAGTTTCAATGTGCAGTCGAGTTGGACCAGCCTCATGACTGTAAGGAATGCACCTCGAGCGCTTGGCGAGCCGTTGTGAACTGTCGAACTAAGTACTTCGGCGACCTCGAAGTGAGCACGTGCATGCGCCCCGCAGACGTGATGTGTATGGCCCAGGCTGACGCAGCTCGCATATGGTGCTGCTAGAAGCCCGAAGCCCGTAGCATGACTGTGATGCCTACTAGCCTGGTTGGGGTAAGGAGCCAACGAATCTGCCAGTAGGAGTGTCGCAGCAATAGCGCGCTACCAGTCTAGGAATCGGTAGCCGTGTTGCCTCAAGCCCGAAGAGTCCGTAGGATCATTTGAAGAATGGGGACAACCTCTAGGTTTGTTCCTTCCCGCCCAATTACTAAGACGATCACACAATGGATGCCTGCATATGCCCCTTGAAAACGCATGACATAGCGCAAGGCAGCCCACGTGCGACCGCCACAACAGCATCCCGGTGCGTTGACCAAGGCCAGGCAGCCCGCGTCAAAGCTACCTTCTTGACGCTCCTCGTTATTCTGAGGTCATGATGACCCTGGGAGGGGCGAGCATAGGTCACTGTACCAGTGGATCGAAGCCCCATATGTCCCCTCCTCAACTGTGATGCGCAGTCAGGTCGGATTGGCTGAGATTCTCGCCGGTTGACCGTGTACGTCCGTACATACACGAAGCGTCGAGTGTGTTCGTCAAGTCTTGACTCCATAAGTGAGACCGACGGCCTCGGCCGCTTCGATACCACCAAGGAGGCATAGGGTGTCGTTTGATGTACTGCATTGTCTAACAATTCGCGCAAGCTGTGCGTAGTGATGAGATAGGCCAGCTTCAAGAATATCTGCGACGACTTCTTCTTCATTGAAAGAATGCGAAGACACGCTCTTCAAAATGCAAACAGAGCATATTTCGCAGCCGTTGTAGCATGATGCTCTTGGTGTCAAGGGCCGTAATTTTCGCCATAACGACGGTTGTTAGAGCTTGCAATGTCTGTTCGTGACTACCAGCAGAGGTCTCAACAAGCTCTTCATGGACCGACGTGATACTGCTTTCAAGGTGGAGCACATTCCTTAATGCGGAGCCATAGCGTGCTGATATTTTCTATCAGATCGTTCCGCTTGTTCTGTCAGCTGTCCCAGCCGTCCCAAACGTCGTGTTGATACCTGGAGAATTTTCTGATTCCTGCGTGGACCGAGTGGTGCGAATAGCAGGAGTCGAGCTACCTTCCCTTGTGGGTGAAGTGGCCAGCGATACTTTGCGGTTGGGACTTTCGAGATGTGTCCTGCTCGTCGTTGGGCGGAAGACAGGCGTAGACCTCTGCATTGGTACTGTGGATTGTCGACCCAGAACCACGGCGATCATGGAGTCAATTTGTGTATACGGCCCCATAGGTTGCAAGGACATATAGCAAGGCAGCCCGCGTGAGGCCTCTGTGTGCACATCTCTTGCATGGACCAGGGCAAGGCAGCTCGCGTGAAATATTGAGCGCATAGTTTAGCGCTGTCTTCAGTCCGAGCGGGAGATATAGCTCCAAGCTTCGCGTTAAACATTGAACATGTTCTGACACATTCCCACTGAAATTGTTCGTGCGGTTGGATTCGAGCCTCGTTCATGGCCGACGTGGTCATTTTGACACAGATGAAATGAGTCCGAGGCAGCGGAATAGGTCAGCACCGTCATCTGGAGCGGGACGAGAGACAGGAACCGGCGTGATGGTCTCTCCAATAACGACTCCGTATGATGTCGATCGCGAAATTCTACCAGCACACAAACTTCTGTGTACTGCGGAAGTTCCGACTGGCGCGAGATTGCGTAGGTCTGATACCTCTACGACAGCGGTTCCAGCTTCCTTCAGAGGTCTTTCCATGTATGAGGCCTGAGAACGCTGCATATGCCGTCACAGCAATTCGATTGGTGAATGGTCCCAGGCGGACTCGTATCGAGGTACAGGATCAGTGGGAGAGCCCGCCACCGTAAAGTGCTGTACAGGCGAGCTCGAGCGATACGTGAACACCGTGAAATTAACCTCAATGTCGTCGGGAACACGTAATGATACCTCATGAGTAGAGAAGAAGCGTCGCCCCAAACACCACGCCAACGATAGAGAGAGAACGTGTACACGGCCCGTGCCAGCTTCTGATTTGGGTCTCAGGCGAAGCCGCTCGTATGCACGTTGCTAGAACGCCAAAGGCCGTAGGACAGTTGTAGTGCTCCCCAGGATCGAAGTAATGAGTCCTCCAGCAGGGAATCCGTACGATGACGAGAGTATTGAATGTCTCGCCGAACGTATCGTTTGCGTCTCCTGCGGAAGTTCTTACCCAGCACGAGATAACTCGATCTGATTATCTAACGTCAGCGACTTCGATTTCTTTCAGAGTCATTCGTGTCACCGTAGACACGGAGAGAACGCAACGTATGTGTTCATAGCCAGTCGCGACTGTTATACCGCTTTACAGTGGCCCCGTCATCGTGGGGAGTACTTCGAGGGCACTCCTGCATCGTCGTGAAGCGTCCCTAAAAGCGAACACCACCATAATAATGGAGTGAGTGCGTGCATAAGCACACCAGGAGCCAAGTTGACCCGGTTGAGGACGCACGCGTAACGACGGGCTAGGATGCCCTTTCCCATGAAAGAGACGGTAACGATTGGGCCTTGATTGTCACAACGACGCCGCAGATGAGACGGGACGAGCAGCCACACAGTAGCCCTCCGCGATGAATCTGACAAGTAGGTAGTCGCGATACAGGTCGGACCTCCCAGGCGAGGCAGCCCTCGTACCGGGCTTCGATGAACGCGAGCCTTATACGGCATGTCCAGACCCGGACCGTAAGAGATGCCATTGTGAGTCGTTGAATCAAGCACCACGGCAATCATGGAGCGAGTGCGTGCATATCTCCCGTACCCAAATCTGAGCATTGGTCAAGGCGAAGCAGCCCTCGTGAGCCGTTCAGCGTGGGTTAACCTCAACGCCGACCGGAAGAGGCACTCAGTACTTCACCATCTTTACGGAGGTCGACACAGGCACCACGGCAGTCATGGAGTGAGTGCGTGCATGTGCTCCGTACGCAGCCTCTACCCTCGGTGAAGGCGAGGCAGCCCGTGTACTTCCATTGAAGTTGGACGTCGAAGCCCCACACCAGGCGAAAACCAACACAGGTAGGGATCGTATGGCGTATCGAGTGCCGGAGCGGAACGCGGAGCCAAGACAAGGCGTATGACCGAGCTGATCCGGGTTACGCAGCAGGTCGTATGCATATGGTATGATGGACCTGTAGCCATGGATTAGTCTGAAAGCAGATTATCCGCCAGCGACGTATTTGATGAAGATCCTCTCCAGTGCTGAATGCGCTGTGGTCGTCCAGGCAGCACCACGCGACCTCTCGAACAACGGTAGTAGCGTTTTCAAAAGTTGCATTTCCATGTCGTTACTGATAGATCGGGCAGGGCAATCAACATCCTCTTGATCGCAGGTAGTGAGGAAGAAGGCGGTGAAAGTCATACCCTGAACAACGGTCGGTGGGATCTGAGTACTGCGACCAGCATTAAAATCTACAGGCCGGATACTTTGAGGGCATAGAATCGTGAGAGATTCAATTATTGCTCGTACAATTGGGTACAGCATGGGCCTGATTGACAGGCGGACGAAGCCGCGGCAGGTCGTTGGAAACAGATGTCGATTTGGTGGCAGACCCCACGCCATGTGCAAAGTTCGCAGCGATGCTTATGCAGCAAGTCCAGACCATGAGCGGAACAAGAACCAAGCGACGAAGAGGCGTGTGAGCCATTGCACCTGGTTTCGCAGCAAGTCTCGCCGCGTATGCAGCAGAACAGACCGGCAACCATGACCGGTATGACGTTTTCCCAAGCGAGGCAGCCCGCATGAGTGGATTATGAGAGCCGAGCTCCGGGTCAGAGCTTTTGATATAGCAAGCCCAGATCTAGACCGGGACGAGTAGAGAAGGAACAAGGCGTGATCCTATAGTGATAGCTTGCCGCAGCAAATCGTCCGTGTAAGGCACGACGGATTTGGAGCCATGGAACATATGCATCCGGCCGCAGCGGCCCGAGTGGGTCTGTTTGCAACTTCGGTCAAGCTCTGCGACGATTGAATACAGATGCGAACAATGCTCGTAGTCCGAGTACAACGAGGGCCCAAGGGCTGCGTCGTATTTCCAAGCGAATCCGCTGTTGCCGCAGGTCATGCCAAGCGACCAAGGTGGACGCGCAGGCATGTCCTTACCTGGAATCAGGCGAGGTAGCCCTCGTGAGCTGTTACAATTTCAGACACCAGGCTCCGCGCCGGACGTATGACTGTTGGCCAAGATGCTCCTGCAGCATGTTCAGACCCGGGGCGTGACGAGCAGGGAATAGTCGTAGCGCACCTGTGAACTTGTCTGTTATCGCGGCAAGTCGTGCGTAGTTTGGAAGATACGACATCCAGCGATCGGCATTCATCGAGCTAGGCGCGGCAGTCCGCGTGACACGAACAAGAAGAGTGACGAGCAGCTTAAAGCTGAGTATCTCTGCTATGCATTTTGACTAGTGCGTCGACATTGGTCAAGGCCCGGGGCAGCTGAGGACTGATGCCAATGGCCTGATTTAAAGCACGACACGCTACCTGAACACAGATTGGCAGCTCTTTCGGTAGATCGAGGTGAACGTTTGGCCAGTTACGTATGACGTGTGGATCTCTGCACAGGTGATTGGCGACAGTGTGAAGATCGGAAGGAGAGAGGCGCAATGACCCTTTCAGCAACAGTCCCCGCCAGGCAAGGGGTAACGCATCTGCTGCTTGTAGATCCAGAACGGGATGAGGAGCCAAGAAGCGAGGCGTTTAGCCCCAAGACTTGACTGACGTCGCAGCAAGTCCTGCATGCCCAGCAGAACGAACCAGCAGCCGTGCCCGTGAAATCCAACCCGAGCGGCAGCCCTCGTAAGCCCAAAACCACACTGTGCAGCTCCGCACCAGCCATATCCTGATGGTATCAATGCTTGTACAGCATGGCCAGAGCCACCACCGGCGAGGAGCGGGAAGGGGTGAAGATTTAGTTGATCTGTTGGCGCAGCAAGTCCTGCCACGTATCCAGGCCGGACCGTCGGTCTTGATGGTGCTGATTTTGGACCAGGCGCGGCAGCCGGCGTGGGTCAACAATCTTGGAACGGGAGATTTCTGTGGCGGAACAACTGGTAACGAACCGTAGACTGTATATTGCAGCTCGTTCCAAGATCTGACATGCGTTCTCGCCTAATTCGAGCGTGCTAAGCATGTGAAGGAACCTTGTCTTACTGGCCAGTGCTGTTTGAGTAGACTCCGTGCGGGATCGATCATGCTCGCAAGCATTGCTTGTACAGCATATTGAGAACCGAAGGGGCACGAGGAGCCCGGTAAGGATACGGGCGTATACTCACAGCTAGCAAGTCGTGCCGCGTATCCTGGGCCGGTCGTTAGTTACGATTATCAAAATTGAACCAGGCGCGGTATCCCTCGTGTCATTGATTTGAAAGATGCTTCCGCTCGAGATGAGCAGGAACGCGAACAGCGCTTGTACACCACACTCAGGCCCGAGCCGGAACGAGATGCCAAGCGGCACAGCGTACGAAATCTGGCCGTTGTCGCAGCAAGTCGTGCCACACGGTGCAGGACGCACCGCCAGCCGTGACTAACCAAGATTGATTCGGGCGAAGCAGCCCGCGGGACGTGATCTTGACTCTGGATGACCAGCTTCAGACCAGGTGTATATGTAAGCAAATGATGCTTGTACCTTTGTCCAGCACCGAGCGTCACGCCAAGCCAAGCAACAAAGCGTACGTACAAGCTGACCTGTTGCTGCAGCAAGTCGTCCCATCTTCGTAAGGATGGACCGGCAACCGCGACCGCCCATGATTGGATTAGCCGAAGCAGCCCGCGTGAGGTGGGGCTGTTGCATGGTAGCCATTTTCTGCTCAGGTGTATCGTCGTCGAATTGATGCTTGTACAACACGTCCAGACCCGGAGCGTGTCGAAGAAACGAAAGGAGGGCCGCATAACGAAGCTGGTCCGTTGTCGCAGCAAATCGTGCGACCTTTGTGATCTCCACCGGCAGCCATGACGGCCCAGGACTGAACCAGGCGAGGCAGCCCGCGTGGACTGCTTGGGTCTGATGAGCAGCTCCGAACCAGGTGTGCAGTCATCACGTCCATGCGTCTACCGCCTATGCAGGACCCGAGCAGAGCGACGAGCCCAGGGACGAGGTGTTTTCGCCAAAGCTGATCTGTCGGCGCAGCAAGTCGTTGCAAATGTCGTTGTAGACGTATAGGCAGCATGATTGGTACGAATCGACCACGGTGAGAGAGCCCGCGCAGGCTTGACATGCGATGTTGAAGCTCCAAACCAGGTAAGTTCCACTTTGCTGGCTGAGGGCTCAGCCATGACGACACCGAGAGACCACCGGTAGTAGAGTTGATTGTCGACGTCGCAACGTGACGAGAAGAGGTATGATGACACCGAGCAAGGGAGACGGTCAACCATGCTAGACTGATGGACCCCGGTAGATGCAAGCCATGCTCATATGTCCGCACCCCGAGCGGACGGGAGGCGTGCGCTGTACTGGATAGTGGAACTACGCATGTTGCCGCAGCAAGTCGTGCAAGCTTTTCCGCTAGGTTTGCCAGCTATGACGGGTACACTTCTATCAATGCGAAGCAGCTCGCGTGATAAACTTGAAACGAGTCGCAGCTCCGCACCAGGCGTGCATTGAGCAGAATGATGTTCGTGGAACATGCTGATGACTGGAGCGGGACGAGGAGCGAAGGCGCAGGCGCATACGCAAGCTTCTGAATGGTTCTCGTAGTAAGGCCAATGCCAGCCAAGTCCGCACAGAAAGACAGCCATGGCGGGCATACATCGACCAAGGCGACGCAGCCCGCGTACCCGAACTTGCGTTTCGTGCGCAGGTCCGCATCAGAAGTGTATTCACACAAGCGCTCGCAGTGTTGTCACTCAGAGCGGAACGAGCAGACAGGACGCGAGTGAAGCGCTTGACATACAAAGTAGCCTGCTGATCTGTTGTCGCAGCAGGTCGTGCCTCGCACTCCGCACGATATGGCAACCAGAACGTAATGCTCTTTTTTCCAAGGTGAGTCAGCCTCGTGTGTTGACCCATGACTGGTAACCAGCTTCGCACCAGCGTCTTGTCTAAAAATAATGCACATCAGATATGTCCAGAGCCTTAGAGGAACGAGTATGGGACGGCTCTATGGTTGACGAAGCTGCATAAGTCGAGGCAGCAAGACGCGTAATCGTTGCGAAGACGTTGTCGACGGGAAGAGGCGTGGATCTCAGGTACGGACGGCCCAAGCACCAAGCCGACGATGGAGTGAGAGCGTGCATAGCCGCAGCCCAGAAGTGGTAGAGAGAAGGCCAGGCAGCCCGCGTATCGATGAACTAAGCAGCTCTTCAGCAGCTCTGCTCCAGATGCATGTCGATCCAAGTATTGCTTGTGTGACATGTCCAGACCCGTAGCGACACGTCGATACCAGAAAGAGGTGACCCAGCCGTGAGAGAGTTTGTCGTTGTTCTTGCATCAATTCGTGTAGAAGGATCGGATTTGGGCTGGCTACCTGGTAGGATGCATGAATGGAAGTCGGTTCCGGTCGTTAACAGCACTGTATGCTGCTCCCAAACTGGATTGACCTTACAATCGACACAAGAGGCGCCGGACGTGTGATTCGCGTAGTCTGTATTCTTTCGACCCAAGCACCAAGCCAGCGGTGAAGTACTTCAACTGATCATTGGCGTACCTCGCTCCCGAAGTCTCAGGAGACAGCGCCGCAGCCTGCGTAAAAATCACGCAGCGTAGTAGGCCCGTGCGGAAAGAGGTGTTTGTAGCCCATGGCGCCACCACGACCGGACAAACGTTGCAAATGCAACATCGACGTGCGTATTCTGGTGATGATTTCGGGACACGGAAACCGTGAATTGGCTGCAAAAAAGCCTTTCGCAGCAGCAAGTCGTGCCGCATTTCTCCAGACAGTGCGGCAGCCGTATCGAACAGGAGGATTGAAAGATATGAATAGAAGCGCAACAGACGAAGCCGGAAGCCGGCGTAGAGATGCTCCATGATCGTATCCGTGCATGGGTCTGGTAGACCAGGACCAGGCAGCCGTTTGTGACCTTCAAAGATAGATATCTCATAACGTGACGGCGAAGCTGGTTCCTGACCTTGGTGAAGAAGTCGGAGGCGCAGAAGTCGTATGGATAGGGCGGCGCAAAGAGCACCGACGTGGGTTACTCTCGTCAGCAGTAGGACAGATGTTGCGCGTGATAGTTCCCTTACTCATCACACCCGACAATAGCAAGCGTGAACAGCTTGATGCCCTGACTTGTGGCGACGATTCAAAAGGCTCCTGTACGCATCCATGGAGATTTTGGAGCAGACGCGTCGGAGAGGTGGAGTGAGGAGTCCAGAGACGGCAGCCCCGTACGTATGCTAGCAAGCATTGATAGAGAAGTGGAAAACTTTTCCACACCCGCGTGCCTATCTGCTGACCTTCATAGTCCCGATGGGATAGAGCGAGCATGAAGAAGACTCGTGAGTCAGAAAGCCTTCATCGTCCCGATGGGATAGAGCGAGCATGAAGAAGACTCGTAAGTCAGAAAGAATACAAGAGGCCCGAGACCAAGGCATAAGGTAAGAGCTATAAGGCATAAGGCATAAAGCATATGGCAAAGGACCAAAGCCCATGGACCATAGCACAATACCATGACCCATGACCCATGACCAAGGTAGAAGACCAAAGATCCATACCCATGACGACAAAGGAAAGTGATTGATGATGGCCAGGATTGAGCCTGACGAGCGAGGGCAAGCCACGTACTTATCCTTCTTCGCCACCCCATTCCGCTCCGCCCGATCAGTCCGCCCCACTATCCTCAATGACTCACGCCAACGGCCAGGCCTGTCCATCGCAGGGTCCAAACAAAGAAATTTCGACGCTGACGAGGACTGCACGACGGATTCAGGGTCCAAGAAGGGCAACGACGAGACGTGCAGGACGACGGCGAGTCTAGATCTCTGGGAGACAAAGGAAAAGGCGAAGAAAACTAGGCAGCAGGATTTCGGTAGATGCAACTGCGAGAAGTGCAAGGACAATTCAGGGTCTTCGAAGTTGTGACGGGCCTTCGTTGTCCGAAGTTGAAGACGTGCAGCGGCGGATCAGGTTCCGCGGCGTGAAATGAGTATGGGAAGTGGCAGGAAAGGCGAGCGGTGCAGACGGTGCGTTCAGATGGGATGAAGCGCGAGATTGGACCTACCGGAGAACACTTGACAGCAGGAGCTCAAGCAAGGCATTGCACTCACCTAATATCCTCCCTCGACCACGGCCGCTTTCGCATCGTGGTAAGCGCCCATCGCCTCATTAGTTATCAGCGCTCACGAGAATCCGGGAAATGTACGCACACCTCTAGCCCGCAATCCCACCAATCTCGGATGCACCGCAGGTCTGAAATAGGTGTGTAGTCATCAGCTCGTCGTTCCCGCCGACACCACGAACACTGCACACTCAAAAGAGAGCCAGGTTTGTGATACCAGGGCAGTCACGACAGCCGCTTGTTCTTGCGCGGGGTTGACTTGTGATCTGAGGTTATGGAAGACAGTGAGATCTCAGACGTGGTTCTGTTCCAGTCGCGCTGTTGCTTGCTGATCGTAGTGGTGAATGGAAGGAATGGAGTGGAAGTGCTGCATGAAAATGCAAGAGGAAGGCAAGACTTTGGGTGAAGGACAAATCTATTCAATGGTGGGTATCATGTTGAAGCTGGGTGGTGTTATACAACTTTCATCGTGACGAGGAATGGTGGTGAAACACTGGTCCGGAACCGATCTCGCTCGAGGCCTCAAACAGAGACGCCCTCGTCGGCGTCGTCAGCGTCGTCAGCAGCCATCCTCAGATGCCGAACTTGCCACGGCTTCGGATCTTGACCGATCCACTCCTTCTGTTCGCCCAGTAGACAAATCGAGCGTTGATCAGCTGGCAGATCCACAAGATACTGTTGGGCAACTCGCTGTATATCGTCCTTTGTGGTATCCAGTAACCGCTCTCGAGTCCGTTGTTCCATTTCTTCAGTGATGCCGAACACGAACTCCTTGCTGCCATCACCACTCACACTCGTGGGTGCGTCGATGTGTTGAAAGAGACCCAGCTTGCTCTCTTCGAGCTCACGAGATGTCCAGGCCTTGTCTCGAGCATACGAGCCAGCACGCTCGAAGACACTAAGTGTGTTCCGAGGGTTCGGGTCGCGGTAGGAGGACATGGTGAAGAGTGAGCTGATGGGACTTGCTGAAGCAGAGCCGCCGTAGGCACCGCCTTTCTCGCGTATTTCTGGATGCATGAAGTTGTGCGTCAAGAGCTGACCAAGTATCATGAGGGGCGCCTTATCTGGTGATGAATACGGGACGGTCTTGAGACATGTTCCAGCATATGAGACTTGAAATGGAAGGTCAAAGAATGCTCGTCTCGACAGGAATGTGTTCGAGCCGACGATAGATGATAGCGGCAAAGGCGACGAGGGCAGCTGAGATAGGAAGCTCTCGATGTGTCGAGTATTCACAGACACTGCTGTTGGTTCGCAAACGACGCGTAGACTGAGGTCGGCCGTGTTCGATATGGCAATGGATTGGATCTTCTTGAGCTTGTCGATAACTGTCTCAAGTGAGGCCGGATCAGCTCGTGACTGCTCAAGCATTTGGGCAGTGGCTTCGATCTGAGTCAGACCGGAGAGCTGATCTTGCAAGATGCCACGCCGTGACAATGCTGATGCGGCACTTGTTACGGCAAAGGAGTTGCCAGACTCGGCCACGCCGTCAAGCGCTCCCGAAGTTTTGGACTCCAGCAGTTCCTGAATGGCTTTCTTGGCCGTCGGGCTATCGAAGTCCACCTCCAGGAGCACGCTTCGCATGAGGTCGAACATTGCAGGCACATTGTGATCGAGAGCATAGCCATCGAGTGAGAAGCCTTCATGGACCAGATCGTCCTCGTGGGGGTCTGGACTGGCGAAGGGTGATATCGAGATGCCTCCTGTGCGAAGCAGGATTTCCGCTTCGATGTCTCCAACCGATTTGTGCTTTGTACCGAGTCTCATCAGAGATTCGCTGAAGAGTGGAAACAGCAGTCGTAGCTCGTCTGCTACGTTGCGGAGAACATGCTTTGCCGAGAAGTATGTAATACCGTTTGTGGATGTCTCCCGCCAAAGTGTGTCAACCTTGCCTATACTGGCGTGATATCGTGGTTTGCTTTCGGTGGTGCGAGGTATATCGCTAACGCGCAAAGTAGGCAGTGTCTCGATATTGCTGGATTGAGCAGTCTCTTGTTCGTTCAGAAGCTTAAGCTCCTGTTGTCCAAGTTTCAACAATGCTGCTTCTGGATTACTGGAATCAAACACCAGTTCCTGTAGAATGCTCTGCCTGCGAAGCTCTTCGCGGGCAATTAGATCTGCGTTGTATGTTTCTTGCGGAGCCATCATGAAAGACATACACTTGTCATTTAACAAGTATTTCTCGACGAGGCTATACAGGTAGCCTTCCTGCTGTAGCCTCTGCTTAAAAGAGTCGACCACTTCATTCCAGGTCAAAGATTTGAAGGGGTCGACGCCGTTGAACCAACTTGGGACAGTCTTCTCAAGCAAGCTCATGCCAAAGCCAGCGGTTTTGTGTTTGAGAGCAAGCTCCAGTTGATGCATATAGCCCTCGATCTTGTGAGGCGCAAAGGCTTCATGAGCCTTTTCTCGGAGTGTCGTCTGAATGCGATCCTTCAAGCTCGAGGCGTCTTCTGCGCTCATACCGTCGAGTCCGATAGTCAGAGTGCCAACTTTGGCGGCCGAATCATAGCCAGTATTTGGGCTGAAGTTCGTGCCCAGACCAGACTCGATCAGACCTTGATACAGTGGCGAGCCATAGCCATTCATCAACAGTGAGGACATGATGCTGATGGCGAACGACTCGACGATGTCGGCAGGTTCACAGCCAAGCCACGTGATCGAGGCTTTGACTTGACGATCGGTAGGCTGCATAGAGTCCAACGGACCGACAGTCTTGAAATGAAGAGGGCCTTGGCTCAGATCGATGGGTGGCTTGACCTCTTGGGTGGCTTGCCTTTTGTCGAACTTTGAGAGTACGCCATCTGCGGTCTCCAGTCGCGGCGCTAGCGGGAAGTTGCCGTATGAGAAGAGCTTTGCATTACTCGGATGATAGTTCTGTCGGGAGAACTTGACGAGACTCTCGTAGCTGAGATCGGTCATCTTCTCTGGATCACCGCCGGAGTTTTCCAGAGAAGGGAAGAGGTGTTCTCGAAAGCGGACGTAGAACAAGTAGCTGGCGTCGGACATCTGTCCCTTCATCTCGTTGTACACGACGCCCTTGAAGATGACGTTGTCTGCGGTGGCCTTAGCACGAGGATCCTCTGGTCCAAGTCGCCATCCTTCCTGGAGGAAATCGGTACGCTTAAGTAACGGGCGGAATGTGGCGTCCAGGTAGACTTCGGACAGATTGCGGTAGTCCTTTGCATTTGTGGTGGCAAAAGGATATGAGGTGTAATCGGATGACGTGAAGGCATTCATGAAGTTGGCGAGCGAGCGCGGCATCATCTTGAAGAAGGGATCTCGAACAGGGTACTTCTCGCTGCCACATAATGTGACGTGCTCCAGGATGTGTGGCAGGCCGGTCCTATCAATTGGGTTTGTCTTGAAGTTGACGGCGAAGACATTGTTCTTGTCGTCTCTGTCGACGTGTAGATATTGGGCACCGGTCTTGTCATGTTCAAGCTTGAACGCCGTCAGATGCAACTCAGGCACATGCTTGATATCTTGTAGAGTAAAGCCATGCAGCTGCTGGCCCGGCCTCAAGCCTTCTGCTACCGAAGCATACCGCCGTCTGGACGCCGCGGTACGCCCTCTATCCGCTGTCGCGAGTCCATATAGAGTCTTTTGATAGCTCCGCCTCCCGCCATGCCTCAACATGCCCTTCTCGGCGACTTATAAGGCGAGCTCGCGTGCGCAATGTATATTTGGATATGGCGTAACTTCGACTGCGATTCAACCTGGCAGGATGTTGTGCTGATGGCAGAGAGCACTGTATGTGTCGTCCAGGATCGTCCAAAGATGCTACAGCCGCTGCGTGTCTGTGTTCGAGTTGATGAGTTGCAATGTAAGGCCAGAATGATGATGACTGAAGAGGCGTTGACGAAATGGATAAAACGGCCGAGATAGATCCTTGGCGCGGAGTGCTTCTCTGACGCCGTCTTTGATCCCGACATCTAGCCCTGTCTTGCTTCGCTATTCCACCACACCGTCGCTGCAGAGTATTCTAAAGCGTTCGGTATCGACCTGCGTAGCGTTTGACAACACATTGGACACAAGCACTCCTTTCCCAGCCAAATCGCGACAAGTTCGACGAAGATTTCGCCCATTACAAAAGACGCTTGCCTCAGCCGCAAAGAGCTACAATCAGCATATCGACGGCCGCAACTACACAGCCGGAGCTTGGAGTCATACATGCCATGCACAAGCGGATAGCGACTGTCGTGTCACCACCACTCTAGCAACATGGCGACTGCCGCCGCCCAAAATATACCAACTTCAGACTCACACGACCTCCCTCCGCCGGCCGCCACTGCCGCCCGAAAAGCCAAAGCCAAGAAGAAGGAGCCAAGTGCGGAGGAAAATGCAAAGCTGGTGCAAGCGCGACTCTCCCAACTGGAGCAGGAGCGAGCCGGAGAAAAGACCCAGCAGGCCGAAGTCGATCGCGAGGTCAAGAAAGCCACCCGAGATCTCAATGAACTACTGAATACTGTCAAGGAACCCATGCAGAGGAGCGATATGGTTCAGAAAAAGTATGAAGAGTTGTTGGCCGATATGAAGAAGACGGAGCGGGAGTTTGCGAAGATCAAGAAGAAATCAGATCAGCAGCAGAAGGAGCTCGATAAGTCAAAGTCCGAGGGGAACAAGACTGCTACCATGAAGGACAAGCTGGAGAAGTTGTGTCGGGAACTCACAAAGGAAAACAAGAAGATGAAGGACGAGAACAAGCGGCTCGAGGTATCCGAGAAGGCGGCGAGGGAGACGATTAACGAGCGGCTGGATTCGATGCTTTACGATGTACAGGAGGTGATGAACTCAAAGGGCACGACGCATCCGGAGAATCTGCATCTGACCGTGGATCAAGTGTACGTCCCTCTTATGCGGCCCATCTTCAGCCACTAACAACCCCCAGACTCAAGAACCGCCTCAAAGTCCTCTTCGACCAAGCCGAGCTCCGCGAGATGCACTTCAAGACAATTCTCCGCCACCGAGACGCCGAGATCTCCCACGTCGGCGCTAAACTCGAGGTCGAACGCCGCAGAGCTGACGCGGAGGCCGCCCGCTGTCGGACCCTCACCAACCAAGTTAACACCTTCTCCCACACTGAGGCCGAGCTCCGCTCCCAGCTCAACATCTACGTCGAAAAGTTCAAACAGGTAAGCCTTCCCCTCCCTTTCTCCTCCCGCCACTTTCGAAGATACATGCTGAAGCATAGATTACTCACTCAACAGCAGGTCGAAGACACCCTCAACAACAGCAACGAGCTCTTCCTCACTTTCCGCAAAGAAATGGAGGAGATGTCCAAGAAGACCAAACGACTGGAGAAGGAAAATCAGACTTTGACCAGGAAGCAAGACCAGAAAGACCGAAACATTCTCGAAATGGCGGAGGAACGAGGCCAGGACAAAGAAGAAATCCAACAATTACGCCGACAAGACATGAAAATGCGGAATATCATCAAGAGTATGCAAGAGCAAGGCCGCTCGCTCCCGCCGGACTCCCAACAGCTACACGACGATGACGAGGAATCAGAAAGCGAGTACATGGATGATGTGGATGATGACCTGGAGTATGATGAAGATGAAGACGAGCTTGCTGCGCATGAGGCCGAGCTGCTGGCTCAGCAGCAACAGCAGTCCATGAGCAATACGCAGGCTAAGCAACCTGAACCGCCAGTCTTTGGGCCGGTTCCTCCTCCCGAGCTTGCCTCGAAGGGAGTGATGGCAAACGCTCCCAACATCACCAATGGTGTTGGAAGTAAGCATTGACGCGGTCCTCGAAACACATCAAATGATACCACAATCGAGACTTTCTTGACTCTGCTTGAGTCCCTGTCGTGATCGGTCACTGCGTTGTGAGCCAAACTATGCCGATGAATCAGATGATTATATTTACGCTTGTGACCCGCTGGCCAGCCGCCACCACTGCAGTGCAGGCTCCGTGGTGATGAGCTTTGTCGCTCTGAAGATGTCCCGTCACACGATACCATCGTGCTCGCTCCCGATCTGGATCGACGCTTTGCACCAACGACAGATGGCCAGGTGCTCCTTCCCCTCGATGCGCCTTCCCAGTCGAACCGCGAGCGGAGTCTTGGCAGGGAAGCCCCCCACCCAAAATCTCTCTTCTTTCCTTGATCGTCCTTCAACTCTCGGACCTCACACTAACCATCCTTTGTCGATGTGTCGATGAGTTCGTTGCCATTGCATGTCTCATCAGTACAATGACACAAGACACGCGATGATAGCTGCACCGGCGAGTCAGCGCACTCCCACCCTGAGTACATCGCTTGGGTAGCGATACCGAGGCATCTGGCCTCGGTTAACAAATCAGTCAGATAAAACAATCGAGTATCTTCCCCACAGGTTTGGAACAACAACAACCCATTGCTACGTACTTCCCTACGCTTGGTACCGTCCTCACAGCGCATCTTGACTCGTAACACCTACTACCACATACATAGAACACTCCCAGACAGCCGCAGCCATGTCATCACCACCCGCCCTCAACACGCCACTATGCAAGCTGCTCGGCATCAAATACCCCATCATGCTGGCCGGCATGGCACGAACATCTGGCGGGCCCCTTGCTGCCGCAGTCACGAACGCCGGCGGCATCGGCACAATTGGAGGTTTGGGATATACACCTAAGCAGCTACAAGAAGTACATGGCCTCATATCTCCGCACACCCTCCGCGCCGTCTGTGGCCGTGACCGCTAACATACAGACCACAGATCATCGACGAACTCAAGTCCAACCTCGACGACAAGAACGCCCCCTTCGGCGTCGACCTGGCCCTCCCGCAAGTCGGCGGCTCCGCCCGCAAGACAAACCATGACTACACCCACGGCCAGCTCGACGACCTCATCACCGTGACCATAAACTCCGGCGCAAAAATCTTCATTTCCGCCGTCGGCGTCCCACCTCCACATGTGATTAAGCGCCTCCACGAAGCAGGCATCTACGTAATGAACATGGTCGGCGCGCCCAAACACGCCGAAAAAGCCCTGAAAGCCGGCGTCGACATCGTCTGCGCCCAAGGCGGTGAGGGTGGAGGGCATACAGGCGACATCGCTAACAGCATCCTCATCCCCGCCGTGTGCGACGTCGCCCGCAAATACAAATCCCCCCTGACAGGCGAGCCCGCCCTCGTCGTAGCAGCAGGCGGCATTAACGACGGCCGCAGCCTCGCCTCATCACTGATGCAAGGCGCCGTCGGCGTCTGGGTTGGCACGCGCTTCGTCGCGAGCACTGAAGCCGGGTGCTCGCAGCAGCACAAGGAGGGCGTTGTGAGCGCTGACTTCACCGATACTTTACGAACACTCGTCGTCTCAGGGCGGCCGCTGCGGGTCAAGGCAAATGACTATATCAAGAAGTGGGAGGCTCAGCCGGCGAAAATCAAAGAGTTGACGGATAAGGGTGTCGTTCCTATGATGGCGGATATTGAGAATGATGTTGAGGATGTGGATATGCCGTTTTTGATGGGGCAGGTTGCGGCTGTTATTGGGGAAATCAAGCCCGCGAAGGACATCGTTGAGGGGATGGTGAAGGAGGCGGTGCAACAAATAAAGCTGGGTCAGTCATATCTACTCGATGGAGGGCGGAGTCGATTGTGAGTGAATAGCTGGGCACGGAGGGAGAGGGGTGCGATATGGGTGTCTGGACAGTGTGGGCTGCGTGGATATAGCCGTAATGGCGAAATGTTGATTCGAAGCGTGCTGAAAGCAAGAGTGGCCGCTAGGCAGGACGCTCCTGCCAGAGACCTGGCTCTGAACATACTGGCAGTGACGAGTCATTCGACGCGTCTGGCGCCTTCCAACCTTCCGTTGGATGAGGAGGCAGGAGCGGCGCCGCAATATTTATTCTTCTCGAGGCAACAATTGCTTCTGCACTCGGTCCTATATCCATCATACCATCAACCCATCAAATCAGATGACCATCAACCATCATCAAAATCTTTCCACCTGAAGTCTACCCCATCCATCGTTCTCAAACCTCGCAGACCTACCTAACCCGACATAAGCCTCTGCTCCTAGTACGAGTTGTCCGTTGCACGCACCCAATGAGGGTCTCCGGGTCCCTGGCGCTTTGACTGAGGGGAGGCTGCGACATAAAGTGTCTGCACAAAGCCGCTGTGTGGGCCGAGTAGAGGTCGAAAAGAGCACGCTTGACATGATCGCCAGTTGTACGTGTCTCGGGTAGTAGGTCCGGTGGAAGACAGACTGAAGGTCGGCTTTCGTTGGAAGAGTTGGACAAGAGCGTAAGCAGTATGCCCACTTCATCAGGACCTTCTTCACAGCACGAAATGACATTTTCAAGACGACTGGCAGGTTGATCAGACTGACGACGGGTCCGTAACCCAAGCCGGATGACAACTCACGTCTCTCCGTGACCCCAAATCGAAAGTCACACGTCACGTTCATCCATCGACAGTCATACTCAATCCCAAGCACTCTTACTGAAAGCGTAGTGTTCATCTCCAGCTATGCTCAATGCCAAGGGTAAAGCAGGCACACGAGCCTTTTCCAGACAACCGTCCACAACGTATCCTGGCATAAAGCTTCGCACGCAAAAGTCTCCCCGGACCCAGCGAGATCAGATCTAAACCTAATGAAACAACCAAAGCACCGTTTCGAGGATAACAAACATGCCAGTCCAACGATCCAGACAGAACCTGCCTCTATCCCTCTTCAGAGACTGCTGCCAATGAGGTACAGTAAAGGAACCATCACAACCCTAACAGAAGGACGGCACAGAAATGACGTCCAAGACTCTACTTTAAAGTTTGGGATCGTCAGTGCAGCGAACCAACACCGCGGAGTCGAGTACTAACCTCGAACCACATGTGTGATGCCGCTCACTCTGACGAAATATATGTCTGCACCCCAGGGCCGTTGGAGTCGCCCACCATGTCAGAGTCCAGCGAGCCTCTACTTGGGGCCTCCTCTGATAACAGTCCACCCGACATGCCCACCGCCGCAGACACCCACGCCCTTGGTGCCAACTCACTTGAGATCGTTGACGGCAAGCATGTTCTTGACACTCGCGACAGCAACGACATCCCGGAGGATGATCCTACCGCTCCCTCTCGACGTGTGTCCTCACGCCGCCAACGTCTGTCCGACCTGTTTACCATCCTATGCGCCGGCTGTGCGCTGATCTCAGACGGCTATGCAAACAGTCTTATGACGCTGATCAATGTGGTTCTCCGGCAAGAATATGCCAGGGAGTACACGTCGGATGTCAGCACGAGGGTGTCGAATGCCCTGTTGGTCGGAGAGATCATCGGGCAGATCACCATCGGTCTCACGTGCGATTATCTTGGCCGGAAAACTGCCATTATTCTCACGAGCAGCATGATCATCGTTGGACTGATCATTTGCACCGCCGCCCACGGTGTGACCATTGGTGGCATGTTTTGGATGTTGACCATTGGACGCGGTGTGACAGGTTATGGGACTGGCGGCGAATGTAAGTCTTCACTATCCATGATCGGCCGCACAATGACACCTCCGTCCTTCCCTGTTCCCAACAAGAAACACCTCATTTCCATACTCCCCACTAACACCACTTCTTCAACCATAGACCCCGCCTCCTCAACCTCCGCCTCCGAATCTGCCAACGCGTATGCCCTCAAATCCCGCGGCACGATCTTCATCCTCGTGACCAACCTCCCCCTGACCTTCGGCGTCCCGCTCGCCTCCTCCATCTTCCTCATCGTCTTGTCCGCCGCCGGCAGCACCCACCCCTCCACCATCTGGCGCGTCTGCTTCGGCATTGGCATCATCTTTCCCGTTTCCATCTTCTACTGGCGCGTCAAAATGCTCAACTCGGCCCTCTACCGCCGGGGCGCTATTCGGAAACAAGTCACCCCGTACGCACTCGTGTTGCGGTACTACTGGAAAAGCCTAATCGGCACCTGCGGCGCATGGTTCCTCTTCGACTTCGTCACAATACCCAACGCGGTGTTCAGTGGGGGCATCATCGCGAATATTGTTCCCAAGGGCGACATCAAGGGAACAGCGGAGTGGCAGCTCTTACTCGGCGCACTCGGTCTCCCGGGAGTGATCATCGGTGCCTTCTGCGTCGGCCTCCTCAGTCGCAAGACGATTATGCTGATCGGCTTCGGCGGCTACTTGGTCTTCGGCCTGATCATTGGTCTGCTATACGACCGGATCTCGAAGATCACGCCGCTGTTTGTCGTGCTGTATGGGTTGTTGCTCACGATGGGGAATTTCGGGCCGGGAAACATGGTCGGCCTGGTCGCGAGCGAGAGCTACGCCACCGCAGTGCGAGGAACTTGCTACGGCATATCCGCTGCGATGGGAAAGACTGGGGCTGCTGTTGGGACACAAGTGTTCCTGCCGATACAGAATAATCTGGGGCTTAAGTGGACGTTCATTATCGCTGCAATAGTAGGCGTCGTAGGGATGGTGGTCACGTGGTTCTTTGTGCCGAATCTGACGGGCGATGATTTGGCGATCGAGGACGAGAGATTTAGGGGGTATCTGATCGAGAAAGGGTGGAAGGGCTTGATGGGAGAGGACGACCTGAAGGGGCGGGTCGACGATGTTGTGGGTATTGGCGATGGTGGCTTTCAGTTCGAGCGGAGAGATACGTAAGGTTTGTCAGCGGGCGGAACAAGAAGTGTGGAAGTAGATCAATTCGTAGTTGCGTGCTGTATTGTGCTGGTTGATGTGCTCCCTCAACCCCCAGAAATCTTACGAGGCGACCATAAGTCACGTGACCTTTATGTACAGCTCGCTGAGCTCCGAATTCCTTCTAGTTAGTCGAGTGACTTCATCACTTCCGCTTCATCATGCCTACACTCGCGTAGCAAGATGCGAACAATGTCATCCCAAAGCGCTCATGCAAGGTTATGAAATCTGGCATGGGTTTGACGTGTGGTCGCCGTTTGACACGATCATCAGCACCTTATCTCAACATCAATATTCGGCGCAACGAGCCAATAACGTGTTGAGTTGACGACGTCCTTCGTAATGTGCGGCGAGCAAGCGGGCGGGATCCGACCCTCAAGACGTTACAAAACCATACGAGATCTTGAGATCTGGCGTGTTCGCTGATCGTGGTCGCCATGTGCATGATCAGCACCTTGAATCGACGTCAAAACTTGGCTGCGGCGACCCATCAGAGTGGCCAACCCGCGTCGCCGCTCCGCGATCGCGTGGGAAGACGCGAATGGTTCGATCCTTGGGGTAACCAAAAACCATGGAGGCCGCCGGGTCCGTGTTGTTGCCGGCGGCTGTCGCTGCTCTGAACGATCAGCACCTTAAGTCAACGTCGATTTCTTCGTGCTGCAACTCGACGGCGTGGTAAGTTGGTGTCAGTCATGTGCAAAATCGCGGTGGATGCGAACATGAGATAAGCCAAACCAATGAAAGGCTTCTTTATCCTTTCCTCACTGATCATGGCTGCTGTAATAGAAAATCAGCACTTTACCTTAACCTCAAGACTTGGCGGCGGCGACGCCAAGTGCCCAGCAATCGACACGAGGTAGCAGACAGCTGTCAACACAACTTCAGTCGACGGCGTACACGTGTAAAACACGACAGCAAAACTCCGCAGATTTTGATATGCATCGACTTTAATTTATTAGCAATTAATAGTCTATCGAATGCAGATCCGGATAGGATCATCTCAGACTGGTTCTGAGTCGTTCGATACTGACTTGGGTATCGAACCTTTTCTTTTCCCCAGCACCGAAAGCTATGCCGCTTGTTCCTCCGAAACTCCTAACAATGAGATGAATGGCTGCAAAGGGGTCGTCACGATTTGTTGAGCTCAAGGAAGTTGCAGATGTCGCGGCATGCATCGTTCAGCGACTTCTGAGTTTCCCAACCGAGCTCTACCCGAGCACGATCAGCGACAGCGACACATGTGCCGACATCGCCCGCACGACGCTCGACCTTTCGTCGGTTGACTGGACGGCCTGAGACTGTCTCCATGGTTGAGGCGACTTGCTCGACAGAATAGCCAGTGCCTGTACCGAGGTTGAACGTGCGGAAGTTCTCCTTCAGGCACTCGCCCTGAGCCGTTGAGAGGGCGGCGATGTGTCCTCGTGCCAGATCAGTGACGTGGATGAAGTCTCTGATAGCTGTGCCGTCGGGCGTGTTCCAGTCATCGCCGAAGACCTTGAGCTCAGCATACTCGCCAGTCATGACCTTCGTCACGACCGGCAGAAGATTCGATGGGACGCCTTTTGGATCCTCGCCAATGAGACCAGACTCGTCACAGCCGATAGGGTTGAAGTACCGCAGGGCCAGGATTGTCCAAGATGGATCTGACGCTGCGAGATCGGCAAGGATAGCCTCGCCAAAGAACTTTGTGCGACCGTAAGGATTGGTGAGGCCTGTGCAACCTTGCTCGGCCAACTGCTCCGAGTCCTTGTCCTGGTACAACGTGGGCTTGTGTACACAGCTCTCTTCGCGGACAGGCAGACCTCGGTCAGCAACAGTGCCGTATACGGTGGCCGATGACGAGAAGATGAACTTCTTGACGTTGTACTCGTCCAGCAGGCTGAGGAAGTCGATCAGACCGTTGATGTTGTTGCGGTAGTACTTCAGAGGCATGCGGATGCTCTCCTCTACGGCCTTGAGGGCAGCAAAATGGATAACGCCGATGATCGAGCTCTGCCGATCTCCGGACAATGACCAGCTGGTGTATTGGTCCAGAAGGTTCTGCATTGCCGGAATGTCCTGGTAGCTGATATCGAACAGCTTGACATCTGGTCTTTTTTGTGGTGAGTCGGCATAGTGGTTGTCTGCGATCTGAACTATCCGGTCAAAGACGCGTCGATGTGAGTTCATGCAATTGTCGACAATCAACACATTGTATCCGGACTTGAGAAGCTCAGCCGCGGTATGTGATCCAATGAAGCCCAGGCCGCCTGTGACGAGAATGTACTGAGGTAGGTCGACATTGTCGAAGAGCACTGAGCGTTCTGTGGCTGGTGTGCCTGGGTATGAGGCTGATGGCGAGGCCGCTCTCGACGTGTATGTTGAGGACATAGCTGAGGACATAACAAACACAAGGAAACTTTGTTGCTGTCTGCAAGCGCTGGGAAACAAGATGTTGATCTATTAACGAGTGACTAGTACGAACCTACCAAGGCAAAGCATATGCCTATATACCCAAGCGAGCCAGTGGGATGGTCGGCGATGTTGTTTATGTCAAGGACCCAGACACACAATATTACAAAGGTGACGGCCTGTGCCATCGAACGGGATGGCACAATTTGCGCACGACGAGGCCCGCAAAACAATTTCGTGTGATTCAGGCGCTTCAGCGCAGGAATGAATATGCTAAGACAGCGCCTCAATGCTTAGGGGGTAAGAGTACCCTCAATGCTTCGGACGTCAGGTCTCGCCTTGACACCGGGTATTACAATGCTACAAGATGGAGTGTTTGATGAGGAGATCCACACTTTGACTATTTCAAGTACGGCGCCATGACCACATGGTGTTACCCGAACGGAAGACAAGGCCTGGGCGCAACAATTGTTTGTGAGACTTTTGCATTACGCTCGTTTTACGGAATTAGCGCCAAGAATATACCAGATCTTGGACCTGCTTTTCTAGTCCTCTGTCGCGATCTCCCGGTCAAGGTTCGGACGCCTGCTGTGCGACTAGCACTTCCTCACAAACGAACTGCTTGCTTGCACTCCCCCAGGAAACCAGCCACCACCCTCACTTGTGCCTTTCACAAGCTTGCGACCACCAGCAGCCATGCCCAGCTCGGCAATACTAGTACCGCTATACATTTACCCCCTCCTCGGCGCCTGGAACCCACTCTACGAAGTCATCGAAGCAAATCCTACAACACAATTTCAAGTGGTCATCAATCCACACAACGGCCCAGGCGCAACACCACTTCCGGACAGCAACTATTGTCGTGAGATTCCGAAATTACGGTCTCACCCAAATGTCGTCGTCTACGGCTACGTGAACGTGGTTTGGGCGACTCGCGATCTTGACGAGGTCTGCAAGGATGTGGAGATCTATGCCGCCTGGCCGCAACATTGGCATCATCATCATCATGATCAGATGAATCTCCAGACTCAGCATGACACGAAGCAGGCGCCACAGCACCAGGATCAAAATGTCTCAGTGCCAATTGGTATTGATGGAGTGTTTGTGGACGAAACGCCTATTGATGCGGGAGACCACGAAAAGAAGTTCCTTGGCACGCTCAAGACCCTGGTCGAGAGCCATTTTGGCGCCAAGAAGAAGGCGGCTGCCCCTGGTCAAAAATACCCGTTGGTAAGTTACAATTTTTCTTTCGGTTTTGAATTTTTCGGTCTGGTTTGTATTGCTCGTATACGGTATCGAGCTATGTTGCCCCTGGTCCTTGCATGAATGCCCCGGAAGCGATGTCCACTGCCGGGGCGTCCAACAATGCATTTTCGTCGCATCGCAACGCTCCAAATCCCAACAGGCAGACTCTCAGTCAGCTTGCGGCTCATTCACTCCACCTTATGAGAGAGCATCTCACCGCCGTACGGATGACAGAAGCAACAGCACAGCAAATCTACCTGACAGCGTCAAGTTGGTCATCGGGAGCCGCCGACCAACTTCTTGCAAAAGTTGGCGGGATCCTTCTCAACGGGCATGCAAGGCGAATGCAACCATTCGCTACAGCAATACAGCCAACCGAGCCGCAAGGTGCCCCGACCTCAAGCGCTCCGAATTATTGGAACGCCTGTTGTTCCTGGCTCTTTCGCTAAACATCCATGGAACCGCCGTCGGCACAACGCTGCCGGTAAAGAACTATTCCGTCGTGACTCGTGTTTTCGACACTATCACATCTTTGCAGACACGAGCTCCTTCAGGAACGGTGCTGTCGACAATTTCCCCCTCCCGTTCTGGAACGACGACCGGCTTCCTGTTCAGAAGGGCGACAAGCGTTGCAAAGACTGCTTTGGGCAGCCGTGCATGGACAAGCCACAAGGGTGATGAGGAGCATGCATATGCGCCTGTCAGGTTGACTGTCAACATGACAGAGAACGTGCTCGGACGGCAGGATCACGACAATGCCTCACCGGTGCCCGACACGCCGATGACTTGGCCGTTGGCTTGTCAGGCTACTGCTTCATGATTCCTACTCCGAGGTCGCTCCCAGTCAGGAACATCACGCCATTCGGACTGCCAAAGGCGTCGATGGAGGAAGTCACATATGCGGACCTTGCTTGCCTCGTATACCGCCTTGCATTCAATCTCCCTTCCTGGATCTGCCTCACTTCCACCTTGATGCTGTTCATTCTCCCAAGCGAGCTGAAATTGATTGAATGCATTCCTGCTGCAAGGACACTGACCCGAAAATGAACAGATCATACACAATCCAGGATGCATGCCTCCGCCGGCAATACGAGAGCTGGCAGACCTGACTGTGGTCTTTGAGGACACCTATGCAGTGTTCTTGCAGCGCTTGGCTCAGGGGGTCCTGGCGCTGCCGAATGGGACTGTTGCCTCAGCAGGTAACGACGAGGCTGAAGGTAAGTTTGCGAAAACGCTCCATCCTACCTTCCTTACGTGTCTTTGGAGGGGCGGCCAAATTGTCGTCTGCGCTCATGGACATGCTCCTTGCTGTCCAAGAGACTAACGAATGCAAGCAGATGAATGCAATGACACAGACACAGATGCAGCAAAACAAGAACGCCTCCGCCGCGCAGTGGTCATTCACTCCGTGCCCCTACCTGACATCGACGCCGCCACAAACCTCACAGCAGCACAACATCCACTAGTGCCTGGGAGCAATGCCACAATTGCTAGCCAAGAAGTCCGAGCAGAGCTGGTACGAGATCTCGTTCGCAACGCGACCGAGGTAGCTGGGACAGTCTTCATCACCGAGCTGTCGAGCGGCTTCTATGAGACGTTCTCAAGAGGTTGGAGGGAATGGGCTGGCGTTATTGGGAGTGGCACTGTGGCAGATGATGATGCAGATGAGTAATGGTATAATGGTGGAAGACCTGTGTCGGTCCTGGCGAGGCGATGTCTGCCTGGAATAATGTCTGTTTCTGGGACTTCTCTTTCCGTTACAGCTCTTTCCTGACCGTAGCGTCGGGTCAGCTTAGGACTATAGTTAGACTCATAAATATGTTATTGCAAGAAGCGATCTCGGTAGCAAACATGCACTCTCCGTGTTGTTGCGAGATACTTCCGCATCTCGCATCGAAATCCCATCATCATCAGCGAGTCTATGCTGAACCAAGGGGCACCTCTCGCAGACAACGATCTGGCTGAGATCTTGCCCTAGTCCCTGGACTATGTTGTTCCTTATGGAAGGATGCTAGAAGCAATCTCGAGACTCGCAAGCGACGGCAGGTTGTCGTACCGCCACGTTTGCGCTTTCCTCGCAAGGAGTGGCAATACCATGTCAGAAGCAACACCTACCTCGCAAGCAAGCTACGCCTGGCTTACTGTACACCGGTCGGAGCATCGATCATCGTTGTTTCGGAGAGGCCCCAGAGCGTACAGACCGGACACCATTGATACCTGGAGCCTGTTTCGTACGTTACTGCTGACTCCAACGGAGTCTTTACTGTTTCCTTATTGCCTTATGGGGATTTTGCTCGGTGGGGCGAAATGTTTGCCATGCTGGACGAAAATTGGCATTATGATGTCCTCCACCGCTCTTGTGGAACTGATGACAAGATTTTTGTCGAGATGGACAGATCCGCAGATTAGATGTACGTGGAACTCGATCTCAGCTGGAGTCCTGGACATGTTGTGTTGGCAGTGTAGTGGGCATGCTGTGGCAGAATTTTCGCTGTACGTACAAAGGTGCAGGTTTTAAGGTGTGGCGCGGGCATCAATCTGGGGCAGCCCAAGCACTTGAGTCAGGTAGCCTGGTATTTTTTGTAAGGCTGAGAGAATCTGACGAGGAACCTTGGAAAGGCCCGGCTCGGCGACGTCGCAGGAGAGTTTCTCATACCGTAATATTGGCTTTAGGGTTTCGCCTGTATGTTCGATGCCGCGGAGTTCCTATAGGTACCTAGTGATTTTGAAACAGGGGAATCTTCTGGGCGCCTGCGCGTCAAATGGATGGGGTAGCCTCTCGGTGTGGCTGGTGGTTGTCGATGAAACCTTTTGACAAGGAGAAGTGGACTTCGGCTTTGAAGACCGTATGGACGGGAGCGATGCTGTATTGATCATCAAAGTCTTGTTTGCCTAGCTGCCGGCAATATTGAAGTTTTCGATGTGAAGTACTATTGTTGTGCACGTGTCTGACTCAGTGGTGTGAAAAAGCCTTTCGAGGCGTGATGGAGCAGCTTCCTGCGTCGCCTATGGGATCAATCATTTAGCAGGCACGATGCAGTGATCAAAGTGATTGCCGGTTCCGGTGTGCACAAATCAGGTTATGCGGAGTACCTGGTCTGGCTTCTCAGACCTGGCGATCGACTGATCAATAATCCACCCGACAGCGTGTCGTAGGGCCGGGCTTGGAATCTCGCTTGCATAAATTCAACGGATCTGATGAGACATTCGATTAATTGCCTTGATTGAGCAAAGCTGTCAATTGTCAGACCGGTTCTGTGCAACGCAATAACGGCGGTGGGCGTGCATATGCCAAAGGCTGCATGAGACCTTTGACGGAAGTCATGGCGTTGGTGGGAGGATGGCAGCTGTCTGTGAGACAGAGGAAGCTGCCCCGCCTTGCAACTTGCGTGATCGACGGGGATCATGGTGTTGTACGTCAAAACCATGCCCAAGGAACGTCCTCCGAGAGTTTTCGTCGTGTGGTAATCTCCACTGTCTTTGACCTGATCCGGAGATCGGAGTCGACTCGGAGTACCCGTGAAACGCAGAGCAGTTCTCGTGGACGGTCTGTGGTAGGCGTTGTACGATGCCCGTGACCCGCCGCAGGCCGCAAGTGAACCAGTATGTAGACGGGTGCTGGCATACTTTACCATAAATACTGTGGCCAGATACGTGTACCTAGCCTGGAACGCTGCCAATAACTTTGGATCCTACAGACCTGCGGACCTGACGTGGCTTGTACAGCGCGGGTATTTTTCGTGATTTTCTCTTGAACGCGAGAACTTCGAAAATTCTACGCGACAAAGTTTGAAATCTCCACGATATCTTCTTGACGCCTTGTTTTCCAGCCCAAAAGAATTTGCGCGGCCAGTCGACGACATCATTATTGTCGCCGGGTCCGCTGCATTACCTGCCAAAAGTTTTTCTGTCGTCTCTGTGCGCTGCAATTATTGCATTGAATCATTACTGCGGGAGTCATGCACGAGCGTGACGTGCGTACTGGATTTCGTTTAGGTGCTGTAGGGTACGTTAGCTCAAAGCACTCTACCGGAACTCTGCAGCATACCGAAGTCCACAAGTGTTCCAGTATACACCATCTCTTGTAATGCATCGTTGCGTATGTTTTCCTGCATCTCCTATACAGATCCATCGGAGTCTCCCGGGACGCACGAAGATATGGACTTGGTTTCGATCGCTGTCCTTGGTTATCCAGGAGAACACTTCCCAGACACAGCTGCAAGGAATGCCGAAGGGCCCGAAGTATTGGGTTGGCGTGCGTGCGAAGTTCGGAATGCAGAATAGACTGTCCTGCAACATCCTATTGCAAAGAGCTCTAAGTCGTCCGTTGCACTTGCACACCTGCGCAGGCAAGGCACAGAAGCCCCAATGCAAGTGGGCAATAGCACAGTCGTGGTTGCCACGGAGGGATCGTTCCAGCATAGGTCATACGCTGTCATCAGCCATGTCCGCCGCCATACCTACGGCAGTTTCGATACTATGGCGGGCTGTGATGTACTTACTCTCCGTGTTTCTCGGTGCCATGTGCGGTCTGGGTCAGCAGTGCCTTTCCGAGCCATAATATTAACCCGGAAGCGACCAACATGGATATCAAAAGACGGAGTAGCTATAGGTATGGGGTAGAATATTTGTTCATTGCTGTTTGAGCTATGTAAGCGCTTACGAGCGCACCCCCTTTTGAAACAGTCATCCATCACGTAGGATCGAGATGACCGTCACACCAAAGACACAGAAGTTGGTGTGAGAAGAAATTTGCCAAATGGCCAAGGTGACGCGATCATGATGCCGGACACTCTTGAAGGAAGGTATCGAGATTGATGTTCTTGACGATCGTAGAGAAGCCTTTCGCAGTGCTGTCATCGCAGATGCCGTTGAGCTCTGAGCTGGCCACATTGACGGTGTTGCTGACGTCGCCGCCTTTGGGGTACTCGACGTGGAAGACTGGCTTGTTCTGCTGAATGAACGGCGCGAAGCTCTCGCATTCATCGTATTGCAAGCACTCCTCGTTGACGCTGAAGTCGACAAGGTTGAGAACCTCTGGGATGATAGATCCAGCATTCTTCAGTCCAACGGCGAGATTCCGGCTATGTGCGGCATTTGCCAGGAAGGTCACATAATCGATGGCATCTTCTTTGGTCAGGCCCAGTCCATTGTCGTTATCAAAGCCGTCGACGTTGTCTGGATCCACAGCGTTGCAGCCCTTCTGCACCGCCTGATCTAGCCTCGATTCCATGACTTTGCGTACGGTAGGACTGCTTGTCTTGAGCCATCGCTCTCCAGGCCAGTCGGGCAATGAAGATCCTTTGTCGGAGTCGGTGAACTGATTGTCGTCGTCCCGCCAATCCTCACTTGTGCCGGCAGAGAAGTAGCATATGACTTTGACGTCTTGATTCTCCACCTTCTGAGACTTGAGTGCGATGACAGTGCTTGCTTCGTTGTCCCAAAGATCGATGTCGTGCACCACCACCCCGTTCGCGTTAGTCGACTTGACCGGTCCAAGAATATCGTAGTCCCAGCTCAACCCAGCGGTTGGTTTCCATATTGAGGCCGAGCCTTGAGAGCCGCCACTGCCAATAGTCGTGGGTGTAGATGAGGGTGCCGGTGGAGGGCGTCTGTGTGTAGGCCTGCCTACAGTAAGTCCAACACCAAGGCCAACGGCCAGCGCGATGGCGATGACTCCCATGACTGAACCGACAATGATGACTCTCCTTCGCTTCACCTTGCGAGAACTTGGCTCTGCCGAGTGTGACGGCAACATCGATTTTTCGTCGCTCGCCATTGTATATATAATACTCGAGGTACTTCGTAGCCCAGCAACACTACTTGAATGCGGAATGTACTGACGGAAGGGGCTGGGTCCTTGAAACCGGCCTCGACTTGCTTTGGCTGCGTGCCTAGACGGAGCCTTGCTGTCTGGACTGTGAAGTGCGAGTGAGAAGCCGTTGCGAAGCGGGGCTCGACGTACTCACGAACTCCTTAATCTGGGGACAATCTATTGCTGCACGCCGAGTTTTCTTGGAATCTGGTATAGATGCAGGGCGTTGATCGGTTTCACATCTGTCAACAACTTCACAGCGCTTTGATCAAGGGGAACTGGAGCAGTCAATGAATATATGGTCGGATCTGGCGAAGTCGTGGCTGTGGTGATGCCAAAGTGCTGAAACATGCACCGAGGTGCGCGGCGGAAATGGCTTAGCTTCCCAATCTGGCGCGCTGCCTTCCGACGGAGGCCCAGATCTCAAGCACAGGCACTGTTGCTCAGTAAATCAACAACAACGACAACAACAAGAGAGATGTGCTGTCTGCGTGGCAGCCTGACGTTGACAGACTGCAAGCTCCTGAATTGATGAGCATCCGCATTCGGTGATTGCTGCTTACACTCAACCGCCTACAGGTTGTTTCTGTGAGTCATTCAGGGAGCACGTCTGCCGCCTGTGCTTCCTGGAGGCCCGCTGAGTGCATCGAAGACCCGAGCGTAGAATTCTGAGTCCCGCCTTGAACGTGACTCTCGTAAAGAGCGTGGACAGGGGGCTTCAAGGCAGCCGCCCAGAATAGCCCTCAATTTTACAGCGTTACACGGATTCAACCGGCGTGTACGACGAGACGTATCGCCAAGCTTTCATGATTTAAAGTTTCCCAGATTTTGTTGACGCCTCGCGCCTCGATCATAGACCACTGTTCCTCTTGGCTGCTATTGTTTGACTAATTCATAGCCGATGTCAACCCACTTCAGTCTGCTCTTGACACCCCGTCACCTCCAACAACCACTCCAGCGGCTCTTTACCCGCGAATCAAATTTTCACACGATTCATCTAAGCCTCTAATTGCATCAACCTGGCCTCTGTCCGAAACCCACCTACTCGGTCAGCCTTGTGGGTTCCTATTGTCTGACTTCGATGGCTTCTCCTTGCGCGTCGCCTTCTCGACCGCCTCTGAAAGGGAAAAGGGGCACCGTATTGTTACGGCATGGGAAATTGCTTTCTGTTCATGTGGCCTGAAGACCTGGTCGAGATGGTCGATATTCGAGTGACCTAAGTGCGAGATGCCAATATTTTCTGCAAAGACTGGGTCTCGAATATGCTGACCAGGACCGAAATGCCTCCTGTCTCAGCATCAGTCGGGTCTGCCATCGTGGCTGATCCGAAATGGAGTTCACCATTCGCGACATCATGTCTTCATAAGGTGGTTGTTCTTCCTTCCTTCCTTTGCTCTGGCAAGCTCATCGACCATCGTGTCGTCTACATTCGTTACTTCCCCTTCTCAGTCATTCGTTGACCTGTTTGCATTCATTCGTTCGTTTTTCCAGTCACTCGTTACCGACCTCGAGTCGAGATCATTCACATATTCTAGTCACTCGCTTTAGAAACCCAATTTGGTCCCGTCAAAATGCCCGGCCCAATTCTTGGCTGGATCACCAGCGTGCTGGGAGTTATAGCAACTGCCCAAGCTCAACGCCCACGCACGACCACTACCCGGACCACCACCACCCGGACGACTACAACCCGAACCACGAGCGCTGTCCGGACCACGACGACTGTTCGTCCTACGACAACCACCACGGTCACTGTCGCTAGCTCGAGCTCTTCGACATCGTCCGCTTCTGCAACTCCTTCTGTCAATGCCGCTATTTTCAACGGCAATGTTGACTCCACGGTCTTGGTCATTGCCAGGGACGCGTACGGCGCACAAGTTGCCTCATCTGGCTTGAACGGCTATGGCATACCCTTCCAGATCCTGCAGGTTCCGCAGGCTGGTGTCGCTCTGCCTACCCTGAACACCACTGCTGGTGGCAACTTTGGTGGCATCATCGTGGCCGAACAGGTGTCTTACGACTACGGCAATGGCAATTTCTCCTCAGCCCTGACTGCTGGTCAGTGGCAGCAAATGTATGATTATCAGACCATGTATGGCGTACGCATGGTTCAGTATGGAGTGTACCCTGGTCCCCTTTACGGTGCCACTGCCCTCGGTGGCTGCTGCGACGCATCGACTGAGCAGCTCTTCTCGTTCTCCAACGTCGCTGCGTTCCCTCAAGCAGGCATCAAGACTGGCGCCGGTGTCTCGACTGCAGGTCTCTACCACTACCCTGCCACGATCACCGATACGACGACAACCACTGAGATCGCGCAATTTGCCGCAGGTGGCGGCTTCCAAGTTTCAACTGCTGGCGTCATCAACAACTTCGCTGGAAGACAGCAGATGGTTTTCTTCCTGCCCCAAGCGACAGATTGGAACCCGACCAGCAACTTCGTTCAGCACGCCTACATCACTTGGATGACCCGAGGCCTGTACACAGGGTTCCGTCGTGTCAATCTCAACACCCAGATCGATGACATGATGCTGGCAACGGACATCTACAACGGTTTGAACCAACCAACATCGCCTGCTTATCGTGTCAACAGCAACGACATGACGAACGTCGCGAATTGGGTGTCGACTATCCAGTCTAAGATGAACGCTGGGTCCTTCTATCTGCCAGAGATCGGGTACAATGGAAACGGCGCCATTGATGCTGCTACTCAGGGCGGTGAAGTTCTGACCGATTGCGGCACAGGACCTGTCTACACTGAGGAGCGTGCCGACACTGCTCTTGAGTTCCAGAAGCCACTGGGCAGCGGCACCAACGCGTGGCCCAACACTCCCACGACGTATACCTACACAACCACATGTAACAGAAAGGATGCTCTCTGGGTATGGTTCAGTAATGCCAACAATCGTGACAAGTTCATGCACCTGTCTCACACATATACTCACTACGAACTCAACAATGCTACCTACAGTGATGCACTTAAGGAAATCCAGTTCAACCAAGCTTGGCTGCAGCAGATTGGCCTCACTGGTGGCAGATTCTCAGCCAACGGTCTGATCCCTCCCGCAATCACTGGTCTTCACAACGGAGACGTACTCAGGGCGTGGAAGGATGCCGGTCTGACGAACTGTGTTGGAGACAACACCAGGCCCCTCCTTCGAAACTCCCAGAACCCTATGTGGCCGTACAAGACCACCGTCGCGGCTGACGGATATGATGGATTCAATGTCATCCCTCGCTGGGCTACACGCATCTACTACAACTGCGATACTGCTGATTGCACTACCCGAGAGTGGATCGAGACCTCTGCTGGCGTTGGTGACTTCACTGCTCTGCTCGACCAGGAGCGCAAGGATACCATGCGCCATCTCTTTGGTCTCTACCATGAGGGGTAAGAGATCTTGTGCCTGCTGTTACTAGACGTGACTAACGCATCATACAGATACATGTTCCATCAAGCCAACCTCCGCTCCCAAGGCCTTGCTGCCATCCCAGTCAACGGCGTCTCTCGCCAGATCTCGATCTTCCAGGCGTGGGTTGAGATCGTCGTTGCAGAGTTTACTCGTCTTGTGAACTGGCCAATGATTACTGTCAAGCAATCGGATCTCGCTCAGGCATTCCTTGACCGTCAAACCCGCGACGGCTGTGTCCCTAAGCTGACCTGGGCCAAGAGTGGATCTACCATCACTGGTCTCACAGTCTCAGCGACCAGCAACAGCTGCTCGGTCCCCATTCCGGTCACAGTCCCAGCGCCCGTGTCGGGAGCCTCAAGCGCTCGCCTTGAACAGGTTGGATCTGATCCCCAGACCTACTGGGTCACGCTCTCGGGCTCGGCCCAGACCTTCACGTTCACTACGCCCATTACTGTCTAAGCATACATTGGGCGCCAAGGTGACGATGCACGAAAAACAAGTTTGTCAGGGTTCTTATGCATAGGCTGTTCGCTCCTCCTTGCCCGGGGAGAGTTGACAGCGCAGGTAGTCAGGGTACATTGCATAGTCAAAAGCCATTTGCTTCCTAACAGGGTGTCTAATATATCAACTTTCCTTCTCTCATGGACTGTACTTAACGATGTGCAGGTGTGTATTCCCGTCGCAGGAGTGCGTTCTCTTGGGTGTCATTTCTCCGCACAATCCTGCCGCAGCAATGCAGTAGTTCGACTCGCTTAGAGGCCGTACTGTGCTAAGATTGCGGTCAATGCGCTCATTGCGCGCCGGTGACTGTTATTGCTCGTCCTGATCAGAAACCTGCTCGGAAGCCAGGGCGTGTCGTATAACCTCATTCGTATAGAACGATTACCCTATTTGCTCCTTGGAGCAAGTGCGCGTATGTAAGCAGTACCTCACTATTGGGAGTGGCTGATGAGAAAATTTCAGGCAACCCGGACGCATCCTCCGGGCCTGCGCCTCGCATGCAAAATCCTTTTGCCTGTTAGCACTCTATAGACTGATCCTTGGCGGCGTCAAGTTGAGCCTGTTGCAGCGCTCCGCTTCGCAAGAGAAATTGCAACAAGACATATGGCAACAAGGACTTTGTTGCGCGGTACAGTCATCCGGCAAAACGCGTAACGCAACACAGCCAAAACTGGGGATCGTCAGGTACAGCACCCGGATCTGCGTTCGGAAGGTAGTTTTGCTCGCTAGCACACACGGGAGGCTTAGGGAATACGAGAGGCTGATTTCTTGTGAAGACATTCATCCAGACATCTTGGACAATTCTTGTTGGCCATAGGGTGAAAATTTTACTTCTTGTTTGTACTTTGCGAGACCGACCGATGAGGGCATTTTTGTGACACATCCAAGCGCCTCTCCTGACTCACCTTGTCGTGATAGTGCGAACTGGACTAGCTTCGCCTCTCGCTTGTGACACTGTTGGCAAGCATCCGCCCACCAAGAGCTAAGCAACGTGGCAATCTGGTGCATTCTTAGGTACATCGCAAGCACGCATTTGTCTCACTTTGACATGCCTGAAGGGGTTGTCCGAGTTTTGATGGGTCGGTTTGACAGCAGTGATGTGCCATGGCAGACGGGGGCTATCCCCGCTGACCAAGTCGGTTAACGCGGAGGCGCCACAGCTTGGCTGCCTTGAACCCCATCTTGCTGCGCTGGAGCCCTGGTGTCAGTGCCGTACTCGGTATTTCCTGGACACACGGCCGAGACTGTCTGACCGTCATTACAAATAGCCCGATTAGCGCTTGTTCTGCCAAGATGCACTTTCATCTGACTTCTTCGGCGGGCAAAAAGTTTCCACCTCCAAATGGTCGAGATGGTTTCCACCTTCGACGTAGCTTTCATGAGCGACTCCGTCGCCTCGTTTCGCGCTGTGAGCGTCTTCGGCCGGCCAGCAGCCCTGCCATGCGGCAAATGAAAAGCACCAATGGGTAACGAGCGGCATGGCACTCACATCCTTGTCTACCGAGTTGACATCTGTAGTGCCAGAGCTTCCCCGGTCCACCTCGTAACCCCTTGTCTTATTCCACAGCAGCAAGTTCTGTGTGCCGTACCACTGCTTCTCAGCGCTTGTGCCCCTATAGCGCTAACTGGAAAATTTCTTGCTTCCATAGACCCATAGATGAGGAGCAGATGCTAATTCGGGCTTGCGGCTGTTCTCCCGCACCCGATAGAACTGTCTCGAATATGTTCCAGCATCAGTCAGTGGACGCCTGGGAGGATGCTACCGCAGCACTTCTGCTTGCTTAGGAATTACATCGGCCCAGCGAGTCGGCCTGTGCATACCTCTGCATACTTCACACTTGGCGTGAGATGCTCCCGTGCAGTGCTGCATCCCGTCCTTTTGCATCAGAAGCGTTGCTGTTGTTCGTGTACCTTTGATTAGTTCTATACCAGCTCATTGTCGAGCCTTCTCCTTCCCGTTTCATACATCAGTTCAAACCCCAGCCATTCGTTACCCTTTTCGGTGCAGATATTGAAAGCACGGCCTGAGTATACGAATATCAGATTGTTGTGGAGGCCCCTGCAGATCTTTGACCCCCGATCACTCCCCTGCAGCGACCGTGCCTTATTGTCGGAGCTGTACTTATTCCCTTCTCACTACGCTTGGATGAAGTGTTCACAGCTTGCTTGGATTTGAACATCGGACTAGGCCATACCGACGGTGCAAGACTGACATGTCTCAACGGACTTGAGGACGACACCACCTTTTCCCACAACCAGACAGTCTGTGCGGGGGAACGTTCAGAACACTGCCGGTATGGAGGACCGGATTCTTGAACCGGTCGTCCTACACTGGGATCAATTGAAGGACCATTGGTACTCCTGGGTATGTCAGGTTGAACGATCTTCGAGCAGGGCTAACGGCTCGAAAGGTTTTGCTCGGCATCGTCGCTGGTTCAGTCGCAATCGGCATTTCATATGTCACATACTCACTAATATTGCGACTGCTCAGGTTGGTGAAGGTACTTACCACTCGTTTCTAGCATCCCGAATCGGCGCTGACAGCGAATAGAAGCGTTCGGCACGACCGCTGGAAGTCTCCAGCAAGACACTGAACCGTCTCGACAACATCGCCGAGAAGCTCTCATCCCGATCTTTAATTGCTGTCCCGAAAGTCACGTCTTTCAACGTGTTTCTGGGACACGCTGGCTCGAAGGTCACGCCTTCCCAAGCAGCTTTGCTGGATCGCTCGGAACTCGCGATCCTCGATCCCTTCCGAGGAGCGGACAGTCTCATTCGTACTTTCCCCGGCAAGCACTGCTGGATCGGCAGATTGGACGTGGACAGTCTCGTTTCCGGCAAACAAAATCCCGACGCCGTTGTCGAAGCACTGGCTGATGTCGTCGCGCGCATTTTTGGTCCATCCTCTTTTCACGGCTTGCTACTGGCAAATTGGGAGACTCAATTACCTCGGAAACATCTTTTCGCCCTCGCTGACTTCGTAGCATCTGCTGGGCTCCTATTATATCTGGAAGCAAAGCCGCCGACATTCCTCGAAGACGTCACCGTCCTTCAGCACGCCAAGATCTCTGGAATCGTTATCCGAAATGCCGCAATTCTTCCGAACGGCCAACACCGCGATTACTTTGACATGACACATCTGCAGCCAACTATCAGAGCCATCGTGAAAGAGTCGTGTATTCGTGACTTCAGCGCGCTAGCGTGGGAATCTTACAATGATGGAGTTGTCTGTTCAAACGCGATCGTCAAACGTGCGATACAATGGTGTGGGTTTTATTCCGTGGTCACCTGGATTGGTTGTGCCTCTGCAGAGGCCGACCCGAGTGTGGAAAGACCCGACGTAGAGCCCATGGGCGCGTTTGAATGGCTAAAAGAAGATAACGTTATCGATGCTCACACAGCATGGCGGTCCAACGATACAGTAACACGTACCTCAACTACGACAATTGAAGAGGCATGGAGATCAATATCAGCGGCAGTCCCTGAGGCAGCTTCCTTGAGGTCTGCAATCGACTATTCGACTCCCGCTCCGTCTCGAAGTGGTTCATTCCTGTACCAAGAGCCTGTTGAGGAGCCGAAGGCGTCTGATGTCTCAGACGGATCCGAGAGTATTCGGTCTGCATCAGTTGTGTCTCTCGATGGTGACAATCTAGGATGTGTGCCCCTCGGATTCGATGTCACACCATTGGCGTATGCAGAAGTCTTGCAGGAGCAGCTCCGGCTTCGCAATCTGGGTCTACTGCATCCGATCGATCAGCAGAAGGTGACTAATCTTGGCGTGCTGTATCGCAAGTTCCACGACAAATACCTAGCGCAGCTGGAGAAGGTACCGGCCGGTGTCATTGACGCTGTGAAGGAGCTTTCTACAACTGCCACAGCTGGCCTTGTCAGAATTCATCTGGGTCTAAGCCCAGGCTTCCAATATGGGTCAAGCGCACGCTTCTGGCTGTCATACATGATGATGCTGATGGCACCGAGATGTTCATCTCACGAGATGCTCAAGGTCTTTCCAGCACCGTTCTTCATGCTTTTCTATCGAACGAAGGCTTGCCTCGAGAGACCTGCTTCGATATTGAGCTGAAGTTTGCCGATTGGTGCAAGGACACTCACAAGGAAAGCGGTCTTTCGCGACGGATGGCGCAGGACATCGATATGCTGACGCCGGAAGAGCGGATACTGCTGCTACAACAGCTCGTGGCGTCTGGTCGGTCTCATGAGACAATGACTCGCCTCGCAAATTGGGTTCGCAAGCAGCTCCTGGATGCACCAACACACCAACAGCTGAATGAGGTTGATTCTGTCGGATACATGGAAGGCAAGGTATCAGAAACGCAGCTCTTGATGGCCCGATTTGATCAGTATGAAAAGCAAGCAATAGCACACCCGGACATGCTCGATGCGGCGAGGTTCTTTGTCAGGCTCCAGCAATGGTTTCTTTCGAGTCTTCGGAGAAGGAAAGATGCCGACATCAAAGCGTTCACGACAGCGCTGCACACCATCCTGAAGACGGATGAAATTGATGCCAGAGCCGATATTCTCGGACTCGCAACCTTTTGCGCCGCACGAAAGGCTGCATTTGACGAAGTGTATCTTGAAGTCACGGACCGTAACCCATTGCTTAACGATCAATCCGACCAAGCGGCTGTTTTTGCCGAGTCGTTCGCGCTTGGCTCCAGGTGCGAAGTCTACTTCGATGTCTCGCCGAACACTTTCGGACGGTTGCTATCTGACCGCTTCCGCACAGTATACAAGGAGAAACAGCCTCCCAAATGGAACAACGGTGCCCCCGAATTTGCTACCGCCTACGGTGGAGCAGGCATCGACGTCGACCCTGACGGACAGCCGAAGCCGCTGCCACAGTTTCAGAGATTCGGCTTTCTGAGTGTGTTCGCTGTTCCTGCTCTTGTCGACATCGCGCTGTTGAGCACCATCGGACGCGGACTGTATCTTTCGACATTCATGGGAGAAGACGAAATGCGGAGCGCAACGAACGCCCTTATGATATCTCTGCTGTTGGCTGGAGCTACAGGCACGTGGATCGCCGTTGGAGGATCCTACTACCTGGTCAGCATGGCGTTCTCAGCAATGAATGTGTTTGTGCTCACGCGATTGATCGCTGGCATCGCATTTACGGTCGCTGGCGCCTTGCTCGGATTCGTCATTATCGCTGGTGTACAGGGTCCAGGTCCTGCGATTGTATTCTTTCTCTACCTGATCGCTTTCACTGGGTACCTCATTCTCTTCGCCGCGATTGCCAGTTTCCAAATGCCTGGATCATCTTTCCTCTCGGGCAGAGCATACATACTGGCTTGTATACCGATTCTACTACTGTCGCCCATCATTACTCCCTGGAGCCATAACGACATCTACGTTTATCTGGCGGTGTTCTACCTGCTGATCGGCGCACTCACACTGGCCCTCAGGCGGGTGTCCTCGCAATGGGTCACATGGTACCAAGGCATCAATCAGACCAACGATACCGAGGTCCGCAAATGGTATACCCAACAGAAGGCTGGAGGCGACTCCTCAGTTCTCGATGCGATGTCAGATCCTGCAGCACTCAAGGTCTGTAGAGAAGCCCTTCTGATCGATGTACATCGGGAGCAAAATAAGTCGTTCTTCGCCAAAGCTACGCAAGATGACCTCGTTTGTGGCTTGGCTCGAGATCATGTCCGAACCAATTTTCTATTGGACTGGTACAATAGATATGCCGATGTTCCCCGGCCAATCCCTTTCAGCTCAGGCTGGAACATTCAGGTGAAGGTCGCGCTGAATACCTTGGTCGAACTGCAAAAGGGCATCAGACTACACAACGCTTTCATGCACTGGCGGCAAGCAGGTGACGAAGTTGGTTGCGGTATCCTCTACTTCCTGGTTGCGCTCATGGACAAGTGGGTCGAACTCGTCACTGGTGTGAGGAACATCGGCTTTTTGCCTGGATGGCTGGACGGACCTCTCAGGGTTTCCGTCGGGTTCTCTTTAGCCTACTATCTTATTGGTGCTGTACTCATTGACGTTAAAGCACAAGAACTCCATGGCGCCGTCGACATATCTGAGCCGAAAGGCGTACGCAACAGCGCAGAGCTTCGACAACAGCAGAAAGATCACATTCGTCTTCGCCGAAGGATGTACAGAAGGACTCTTTTTCGCTTCCTGTCATGGCATTGCTGGGCTCTGGCTTTCACTGCCAGCGTCGTGTACATGTTGCAAGCCACAACGGAGGGAACAGTCATGTTCTTAGCATACGTCTTCTCCTACACTGGGCTTCTATGGTACCAATACACCAAGATCTTCGCAGGACAATACGCGCTACGGCCTCTACTGATCTCCGTTGCGGTCGGACTGGTCGTGGGAGTAATACTGAAGATCGTTGTCCGTGACTTTATCTATGGCGGCGTCATTTCATTGGGTACAGCGACTTGGACCGCTGCCATTCTCTGCCTCTGGTCCGCCAAGATCGGTATGCCCGAGAAGCCTTTGCCAAAGATCCATGAAGACGCGCTCTACTTCGCCTACATCAAGCCTTGGGACGATCCACACTGGTCACAGCCTGAGCTACTGTCGATGTTCGAGAAGCTCAAGCAGCTCCCAGCCGATGATCTCTATCGCATTCGACCGATGCAATACCCTGGCAATGAGGTCACTGCGCTGCTCAGATCTGCATCACCAGTTTCCGACTACTTGACTAATGCCTTTCCGGACTGCGAAGAGATGCTGGACGTTGCCATACAAGCCTTCGAGTCAGGCCAGATCGAAATTGATCTTTTAGCACTCGACAAAATGACTGGTGATATCCAAGCTGTGACTGCACGCTATGCGGAGAGGACGCAGCTCATCGTCGGAGTCCGGCGAGCTCACGATGGCACCTTTAACATGCGAGGAAATTGCCAAGTCATCGCAGAGCTTCTTCTGTGGGAAGTCGCAAACTCCTACTTTCACATACCGACTCATCACGCCTGTCTTGTCCCTCAGCTTGTCAGTTCTAGCGTACCCCTGACAATGCGAATGATGCTCGCAGATGAGCAAGACCGAAGTCGTGTAATAACTTGGGCTCGGAAAGAGGTTCTTCGACAATACTGTCTCGGCATTGATTGTGATCTTCGATGGGAAAAGCTGCCACATGCGGTGCGGAAATGGTTTCTCTCGCGAGCAGTTGGCGGATCCTACGAGCTCTCGACCTCCGAGGAGCGAAAACTGCGTTACTTACTGGGTTGCACTGAGGAGAACACCTATCCGACTCACATAGCCCGATGCGACCTTGGCGCTGAATCCGCGGCAACTCTCCTCGAGTTAGATCGCGAATCACACCCAGTCATCTTCGCTGGTCAAGAGGCCGGCATGGTCCCAATGCCAGAGATTGTGATGGATACGATCTGGTCACAAGTCAAGAAGCCGCTCAGCTATCTGTATCACCATCTTGGCCTCGCCATCAAGTATATGACCTTGGCACTGGTCGCGGACATGGAATGGCACCGAGAGTTCGATCATGCCATGCGGAACAAGAACAGAATCTTCAAAATGGTCGTCGGCTTCCTCCTCACAGCTCTATGGCGGTACTCGAAGTTCGCGCAGGACATTGGCCTTGCCTTCTTCCTTTACCACGATCGGCCTGATGTCAAGCGACTGATGAAAGAGTCCAAAGGTATGACCGTCTCGCACAAAAGGTCAAGAATCGTGATCCAAAGCTCCAAGGGCATATTCACCGGCTTCCGCCGCTCCTTCGAAAAAGGTTTCAAGCTCCACGTCTACAAGGGTGACCTGAAGTCCGAACCATCGAACCAAGGCTTGCTTGTCGCCATCAACACGTACTCTCAGCAACGAAAGCTTCAATCGAGAGAGGAGTTTGAGAATGGTAGCAGCATCAATCTCTTTGAATACGACTACGAACAGGCGCCCAAAGGCAAATTGCGGAATGCCGTGCTTCGGGCTCTCCCAGAGTCACGTCGCTGTGTTCGCGGCAAGCGTGAGCTTGAGAATGTTGTCTACAACAACCAAGGCCTGGTCGAATCGGGATCTTACATGACAGGCGAAAACCTGACACATTTCCGACTGCGCTATCGGAAAGGCGCGACCACGCTCGACGAACTCCTGATGGGCGAATTTGTACTCGCACATCTCAGCGCCAACGTTTCGTGGTGTGCACCACCCACGAGGCGCTCGGAAAAGAAGAATCGTTGGATTCCCAATACCAAAGTCACCAAGGCGACTTTTGTTCAGGGTCCTGATGTCTTCGAAAGTTCTTGGAAGTACGACCATCAGATGCATCCCACGATCACAACGTATCTTAATGGTTCGAGAGTGCCAACGCCACCTCTCATAGAGCATGACTGGCTTAGTGTGCTTAAGAAGCCGTCGCATACTCGCTTTGCAGATGACGATCCTCTGCTCAACACTTCAGCTTGGAACACCAATGCGATCACAAGGATGCTCGGGCTCGCAACACATCGTGTGCCCATATCGACTTCTATGGCGCGGAGTCGTCTTTGGAAGGCCTGGAAGAACGGTCGGGATCTTGATGGCGTTGTCATCCGTTGGCTCGACGAAAAGCTTATCCGCAAAGACCCGGTGTTGAAGAAGTATTGGCGACTTCGGGATGCAGGCAACTTGCGCGACGCCAAAAGATACCTTGCTGAGAATGCCGATGTGGTCAGATCCAGCGTCGACATGGCCGACGACATCGCTGGCTGGACTCCTATCGCTTACAAGCTAGGCGATTTGATTAGCTTCGGATCTGGAGGCGACACGATCATGCACACGACAGCTAAAGACGTCGGCAAGGACACCAATGAGACACTCCATGTTCTTGCTGCCGACAACGGAACATGGCCCAACGAAGGCGGCGGTGTCTCAGCTTGTCGACGAGACATGATCAACAATCTGGAGACCATCAAGTGGCACATGGTAGCTGAGAGTGCGACTGACTTCGGCATCCCCAAGCATCAGACCGAGCAGAATGTGCTGTCGCTCAAGGTCATTCCCCTGTGGGGCCTTGACTTCCTGACCCCAACCCACGGCCTTTTCAAGAATCGACTGGACTCGCAAGTCGACATGCTCCAGTCCAGCTCGACTGCTGCAGAGATCAAGCTCAACTTCGTGCCCATCATGTCAGCATTGGTGCGCGGAGCTCGAGCGGTGACTTTGTCCCACGCCGATCTGCAACAAGCGACCCGCGCCTTGGTCAATTTGCATGATTACTTCGAGAACAAGCGTCACTGGGGTGATGTATGGAAAAGTGATGTCAGCAAAGACGCATGGCGCTCGCTGTGGCTCGAAGACATGTCCAATGCTCGTGGAATGGACGAGCTACTCGAAACGGAGCTACCTACCCTTGGTCACTTCGAGACTGCTCTGGAGCTCTGGTTGAGATACCTCTTCGTCTTCTCCATTCAGGTGCCAGACAAGATTCCAGCGATCTTCCAAGCATCGCATCACTCCGTTTCCGCAGCCTATGGAATCGTCTGCAAGATCAAGCGCAAGTGTCAGCTTCAGATCTGGGATCATGCCGTTGCGTGGCGAGAAACCAATATGTGCTTGTCCTCGGCACTTTGCAAACTGCCTCCATTCGTGCGCAACTCCTTGCTTGGTCTGATGAGACTCACGAGTGTACTCATTCTGCACAATGCCGACACCATTCTGCCTTGCGCCGACTTCTTTAACCCTGGATGGGAAGTCGAGATCGGCACGTGTCAAGGCACCATCGAACATCGCAATTCATTCAAGCGCAAGATCTCGCCTATCGTCAACGGCATCACAGACTCGGAGAAGTTCAAGCCTGTCAAGGAAATCAAGACCCAGAAGCCGACTGTCACCATGTTGTCACACTTGTGGTTTGCGAAGGATCTGAAGACTGCTATCTTGGCAGCTGACATCATCGTGAACGAATGGGGCTTCCGCGACTACCAGCTCGATGTATACGGCAGCATTGAGAAAGCACCAATTTATTCGAATGAGTGCCAGGAGCTGCTTGCCTCGAAGGGTCTCCGCAGCCAAGTCAAGCTTGCCGGAACTGCTGATCCGATGTCTGTCCTGGAGCAGACATGGCTGTTCCTGAACTCTTCACTGTCAGAAGGCCTACCACTCGCCCTCGGAGAAGCTGCCTTGACAGGTGCACCAGTCGTATGCACGGACGTTGGAGCCTCATTACGTGTGCTCAGCGACCCAGATGACTTCTCGAGGTACAGTGCAGTCGTTGCGCCTAACGATGCTCGTGCACTGGCTCGAGCTCAGATCAAGATGCTTGCTATGCTCGACGAGTGGAGCAAGTATGCCGACGATGAGCCAGGCAAGGTCACGGAAATGCCATTTGCTCCCACGCCGCAGGACGTTGAATGGATCACAGCGCGCATGTATGAGAAGAAGGAGAATCGCCGCAAGCTTGGTCTGATGACGCGGAACATTGTACAGAAATCATTCTCCGGCGATCGGTACTTGCGCGAGCACGAGCAGATGCTGTGGATTGGCAAGTCTCGCCGGATGCAAGAGGTCCGTGAGACCGCGACCATATCGGATGACCCGGCAGATATCTCACTTGCCCTGCAGCTCAATGCTCCTATCAACGACGATATCATTCCTCGATCAGCGCGACCAAGCATGAATCTTACACCTGGAGACCGTCAATCGCTCGGCGGAAGTCCCGCGACCATGATGATGGAAGACAGCGGCCTGATCAGCGCGTCGATATACAATGGACGAGAATCGAAGATGTCCACACGGCCAAGCTCCAAGCTATCGCACATGTCGTCGACTTCAGAAGACCTCGAAATGTCATCTCGGTTCTTGCCTTCCGGAAGACCGGGCAATGGTCGCAGCCATTCTGACAAGAGCAGCATCGGCAAGAGCAACGGAAAACACATAGTCGATCAGCACATTACTGCTCTACCCAGGGCTCACACTTCGACCAGCCTCAGTCAGCATCCTACTTTGGCCACTCTGGCGTCGATGGGCGACAGCGATGCTGCAACCCTGACAGGTCGGCACAGCCGTGCGGCAGACCAGGGCGGGGCAGCCTACGACCTCTCCGTTCCCTACGAGCGCGCAAATCACAGGTACCGGAACAGCGACGTGAGCATCGTCAACCCGAACGTCGCTGCCGCGCTAGAAAATCCGAACTCCATTCTGCACGCAGAAGCGCCAGCCCATATCAAGCGTGATTCGCATTACCGAAATCTATCGAGCAATCGCTCCACACCAGCAGCAAGTATCCGATCACATAGCCGTGACAGTTTCCAACCAGGACACGGTCGTCGACCAAGACCCGGTAAAGGCAGCGGCAGCTGGAGTTTGAGAGATGTTCGTGCTAGTAGTGGCGGTAGCGGCCACGCCAGTCCCACGACCAACAGCTGGGGCGGAGCAGGATATGCCGCTCCGAAAAGTCCTGGCTTGAGCCCGACAGCAAATACATTCCTGCTGGGTGGTGACGGATCGGAGAGTCCGACCGCTATTACGCCCGGTTCGAGAAGTGCTAGTGCACTGAGTTTGGCGGCTCCGCCGCCGGCTGCAGGGAGTCGACAGGGGAGGCTGAGGAGTCGCAGCCCTTTACCTGGTGCCCCGAGTCCGTTAGGGAAAGGTGGGAGGAATGGTAGCATGGGGGGAGTAGGTGGTGAATACTTCTGATTTAACGACCAGAAGGACGTTGCTGGGAGACAAGCATTGTACTGCATATTCTTTTGTTGAGGGACCTGAAATGTGCATAGCGTGGGGTTCAAGGGGCGTTCAAGGGACATGATATGATGCATGGATATGGTTAATAGTAAAAGCAGACGCGGCAGGAGATTTATGATGGGCATATTGGGACACTGGCGGCAGAGCCATCTCATCGATCAGGCTTATATAGGAGGCAGATTTTGGTCTCGATAGAGCAGTTAGCGGGCTCTTCGCCCAGAAATCTTGATATGATGCTGACACAAATATTCGTGCTGAGGTATCACTGTAGAAAATTGGAGCAGTCGAGACGTATATGCGCAGTATCTCCCGTCCGATCAGGTTGACATGTCGACCTTCCTACCTGCACGCCATCAACGTGTACGTTGTACTTGCCACGATTGCATGCATCGTGCATGAGTCTGTAGACGCTGCCTTGTTTGGCCGCCTTATTTTGGGGGCGCGACTGGCCCACGAACCTCGGCAAGATCGAACCACTTCCCGTCATCCTCGATTCTCCGACATCTCTCGCTGTCAGCGTTTACGGACTCGTCCAGCGGGTTGGCCGAGCCAGGCGTCATCTCTCTCCTGACCATAGTGTGAATTCACGCTGTAGCTGGCTTGAGCGCGCTCGCCGTGCAAGCAACACTGCACAGGCTTAACGATACCCTTTTAGACACAGTATCAGCAGGCCGCTACGATATTGTGTCCAACGGCGTGGAGCACAAAATTTGTCTCTGCCACAGAGAGTAGCAAATCTTACCACTGCCACTGTCATCGACGATCTTGAGCCGTCCTTTCTCCCTTTCTCCTCGTCAGTCAGCTCCTGGGGCCTGCATCTTCATCGCCGCACGCCCTTTCACCACAGTCAAGGAGGGTATCCAGGTGAACGTATCGATTATGGCAGACAACCACCCCGACTTCGACGTCTCCTGGATCCGAGAACTCCTCTCACAGCCCGACACGCGTCCCCTTACCAACCCACCTGGCCACCCACAATCGAAGCCCTCACCAGGCGTATCCAACTCCCTGTTCTCAGAAACCCTCGCAGCAAACTCCCCAGATGCGATCCGCGCCCAGTTCATGTTCACGCGACCTGTCCCGATCGCCGACCCAACAACATCATCGTCTAGCGCGACCATATCGTCACCAACAACTCAGCCTGTCGAGCAATGCATGCTCGTCTCCTTAGGCCGCGGCGTAGACGGAAAGCTCGGCCGTGCACACGGCGGCTTCTCGGCCCTGCTGCTGGACCATGTGCTGGGAAGGACGGCAGCCGTAGAGAGCGGTGCTACGGCGCCGGCAACGGCGACCATGACAGTGGATTATAAGGCCCCGGTTGATACGCCGGGAGTGGTGCTTGTGAGGGGCTGGTTGGAGAAGCTTGAGGGGAGGAAAGCGTGGGTGTGTGGGACCGTGGAAGGGGAAGGAGCGAAGGTTATGGCGACGGGCAGGGCACTGTTTATTGCGCCGAAGATTGGGAAGATCTGAGAAGATATTGGGGCGTGCCAGATGATCGTGTTAGGGCTCGTGACTGTCAAGCACAAGGAGTCAGGTTGAACGTGCTGGCTTGTTGCTCCTCCAGAACATACAGCAACGGCCGTAGAACATTTGGCGGTCTCAGGCTCGTTGGAAGTCAGACGGAAACAGTTCACAGGTGACCGGAATACTGAGATCATACACTGACGAGTAACAAAAGATGGAATGATGATGACTTTCCAAAATCGACGTATCTCTTTGAATCAACACCTCCTCACCTTGATGCCAGTTAAGTGCGCTAGACTCGCCTCAGCCGACATCTTTGCCAACCTCTTCTCTGTAATCAAACAAGCATCTGGCAGCCAATCCTTCACCTCCGTCTCGTACTTGCCGAGAATCATCTTCGCGACTGCCTCGCCCACCGACCAACACTGCGGCATGCCGTACCCGTTGAAGCCTGCCGCAATCCATTCGCCTCCACTGCCTATCTCATCGCTGTCGGGCTTCCGTTGGCTGATTGTATGAGGCACTTTGCCAACAAGCGGCATACCATCGCTTGTAAAGCCCATGATCCCGGACCACACCTTCCGGATTTCCGGCTCCTGCTCCTGCTTCTCCTTCGTCAATCCCTTCTTATCGAAATATCTCGGTAGGATGCCTTCGATGTTCCGCCTCGCTTCTTCTCGAACCTCTGTATCATCAGTGACGAAGATCTCCGTGAGCAAGACTTTCTCGCCGCCAATGAACACGTCCTGCGACTTTGGATTCTGGTTCGCGTAGTATAGCCCTGCCTCGAACTGCTTAGTTTCCGTATCATAGCGGGGCGCGTGCGAAATGGACCACGCTCGCTCGGTGCCGTAGTGGCCGAAGCCTAGGGGTGGGTGTTGGGTAGACATGGTGCCGCGAAGGGGATGAATCTTGCCGCGGAGGGCGGGGAGAAGATGGCCTGTGTAGCCGTTTGTGGCGTGGATGACATTGGGTGTGGTGATGGTGCCATTGGGAGTGGTAATTGTATATGTGCTAGTGTTGGGATCGAATGTGACAGATTGTGCTGGGGTGTTGGTTTCGATGCTCAGTTGTTTGGAGTAGGTCTTAAGTAGGTCGGCCCAGAGGGCTGTGATCAATCGGTAGGGCCAGTACGCGCCACAGTCTACCAGCAGCGCTCCGGCAACGTTTGTCATGTTGTAATGCTCGTGTGTCTCTTGAGCGGTCAAGACCTCGGAGTTCAGCGAGTATTCCTTGCCGATGAGATCCTCGTACTTCTGGAACGAGAGCTTGGCACCCTCGAACGCTTCCGCGTCGACGAATGCTAGCACGTCCCGTAACCGGCGCACTTCACTGGCATCCTTGAATTCTGGTCTTGAATTTCCAAGGTCATGCATCTTGGAAAGAGTTCGGAATGCATATCTGCCGATCTTGATGGCTTCCTCCTGGCCATATTGGGCGATTAGGTCGGTGAAGGCGAGTGGAACCCAGGAGGTCAAGGCGCCCCCGTTCCTTCCTGTGGCTCCAGAGCACAGGGTACGAGCTTCAAGGACTGTAACATGGGCGGACTTGGGAAAGTCGGGATTGGTGAGGAGGTGCGCAGCAACACTACAGGCTGTGATGCCACTGCCGATGATTACATAGTCGGCCGACTGGGGTAGTGAACTTGATTGGACTTGAGAGATGGTAGGATGTGGAGGCAGTTGCCAGAACGCTGATGTTGGATTTGGACGTGGAAGCTGAGGATCGGCACTGATCTGACCGAGTAAGTCGTTGATCATGGGCTGTGGCACTGCTTCCATGCTTGTTGCTGTTGCTGAGTACCTGTAGGTTAGTTGCTGCAAGTGCCGAGCGGAAAGCACTGTATCAGTTCTATCATGTATCTGTCTTTGAACCGTGTTGCATGAAATGCCGGATAACCGTCAAGTGACCAACGGACTGGCAGAGTGCATCTTATGTGTTGAGGCACCGGAACAGAAACCGCAGATGGAGTCGTGTGACGGGTCGTACACTGCACGGCGCCCCTAGCTGACTTGACCCGAAGCGCCCCGCCACAGCGCACACTCCTGACGAGCCCGTCGACCTACCTGAAAGAAAGGACACAGAAAAGTCCGAAAGCCCGATCACCACCAGATGAATTCATGGACACGCTGAGATGACTGAATCATAGAACAAAACGCGTGGTCGATGTATGGGCACCCAAAAGGGCAAGTCAATGCGGTGCCCCGAAATTGGAGGACGAGGGGCAGCAATGGCAGTCGGACAAGTCCTTCAGAGCCGCTCTTAATCGTCCTTATCAACGACATACAAAGCGACCCGAGAGCTTAACATGCCGGCTACAAACGTAAATCGCCGTCGGAACAGGGACCATACCGGCGCATTCTGGTGCCTCTTCCTCATGAGGTGATCTTGATACACTCTACATTGGGCTTGGCTCATGGCGACCGTGCCGGGTCGTGTTGACCTCGAATGAGTCCTCTTATCTATTCACGAGCTCGTACAACTCATATTCCAATCCCGCAGGCCGTCTTCTGAAATGCACATTTCCCCAGATTAAAATGCTTTTGGCGGAACCTTACTGCCTCGAGAACGTGGTCTTCGCGGAAAGAGCTGCTGTTAGACCAATCCGCGCTAAGCCGGACGATCTCGACTCTTTCCTTCCCTACTAAGGTTCGCGACTCCTCACCACTGATAAGACGGCAGCAACGTACACTTTATGTTCCGGCCGGCCTCAAGGATGTTGGTGCGATCGCTTCATCGACTCCGTGCTCGGCCTGTAGTATATGTATATGCTTCCATCTCCACAAATGTTTCAAGCCCAACTTGCACTTTCGCGGACCCAACAGACGTGAATGCACGTTTGATCTCACAAAATGGCTACTTACACAGATGAGAGCGGCTATCAGTTCGCCCCAGGAACGGTGGTTCTGGAAGACTGTGCGTCCACAACGACTCATCGCTAGTTTCTGCTAACAAACACAGTGGCTCGGGCAAAGGACCAGCTAGTCCTCCAACCACCGCCGTCGTCCGATCCGAATGACCCCCTTGTGAGTACGCGACACCGCGACAACGATGCCCAACTAACGAAATGCCCAGAACTGGTCAAAGAAGAGAAAAATCGTCAACTACGGCCTCGTCTGCTACTACGTCCTATGGACCTTCGTCCAACTTGACATCGGCTTCACAGCATGGGGTCCCATCATCGAGGAATACAACCTCTCCATCGATATCCTCAACGCATCCGCTGCGGTCAACTACGGCGGCCTGGCCATCGGTTGCATCTTCTTCATCCCGTTCGTCCACAAGTACGGCCGTCGACCTCTGTACATCTTCAGCGTCCTCGTGCAGTTCTTCAGCTGCATCTGGCAGGCCAAGGTTGACGGCTCGACGAACGTCGCAGGAGGCTCGCTGATCGGGGCCAACATCCTTTCAGGTCTAGGTGGCGCCATTTCGGAGACGATCGTCCAGATCACCATTGCCGATATCTTGTAAGAACTTGTGTCCGGAAACGAGCGTTGCATTGAAGACTACCCGAGCATATGTCTCGGGTTGACAGAGAAGCTGCTCGCATCAACCTTACAATCCTGCCTTCTATCATACGCCCTTTTCCCGAGACAAGGCTAATCAGATTCGCAGTTTCGTCCACCAGCACGCCACAATGAACGGCTGGTACCTCGTCTTCACCACAACAGGTGCATTCCTCGGCCCTGTCGCCAGCGGCTACGTCGCAGACAGCCAAGGATGGCGATGGATGTGGTGGTGGTGCACCATATTCATCGGTCTCAATCTCATCGCCGTAATATGCTTCTACGAGGAGACCAAGTACAAGCCTACCTTCGTTGGCCGCCACCCGACCGACGTCCCGATCACCCAGGGAGCTCGAAACGCCTCGTTAGACGGACCCGACGCTTCCAAGCAGCCGCAAGACCTCAAGGAGGCCGAATCTGGCTCAGTCGAGCGCACAGTCTCCTTCATCGACACCACGATCCCAATGAGAACATACAAGGAACGTCTCGCCCTCGTGACCAAAACCGAAGGCCCAATCCTGCACCACTTCTACCAACCGATCATCGTCCTCTTCACCTTCCCAGCCGTGACCTATACTGCACTCACATACGCTCATCCTTGCGACCTTCGCAATCATGACCTCCGTCCAAGCCACATACCTGGTCCTGCCACCTTACAACTTCGGACCAGATGGTGTTGGGCTGATGAATTTGCCGCCATTCATCGGCTCGATTTTTGGCTTCTTCATCGGTGGGTGGTTGAATGACTACTCTGCCAAATGGCTTTCGAAGCGCAACAAGGGTATCTTCGAGCCTGAGATGCGTCTCTGGCTTGCTCTGCCCGCTGCGCTGTTCATCCCGGCTGGCATCTTGATGTTCGGAATCGGACTCGCACGGGGCGATCACTGGATTATTCTTGCGATCGCCTATGCGCTTTGGGGCTTTGGGTTCGTGGTTGCTACGGATATCGCGTAAGTGTTTCCATATCTAGTCTGAGTTGTGCACGGCTTCCGAGACTGATACTTGACTATAGACTTGCCTATACCACAGACTGCTACCAGGATATCGTTGGAGATGCGCTTGTGGGCATTATGTGAGCCACCTCCGTCCAATGCACAACCCTTCACCGCTGACAACCACAACAGTTTCTGCCGCAACGTCTTCAGCGTGATAGTCCTCTTCGTCCTGACGCCCTGGGTCAACGGCATGGGGATTCAGAATCTGCACATCTTGACAGCGTGTATCCTCTTCGCTGTGCTTTTGCTGCCACTTGGTCTGTTAAAGTGGGGTAAGGCGTTTCGGGTGAGGACTGCGGAGAAGTATAAGGAGATGGCGGAGCGGCAGCCTACTAGTCGGACATTTCTGTGAGCATGATGCAGGAAATGAGGAGAAAGGATGGTGTGTAGTGAGGCTGGTATGAGCTACAGACAGGGAATCCACCTGGATTTTCATAGTCGAGGAAACAATCACTTTTCGGCCACTCGCTGTTGGTACATGCTTTCTTTAGCCGTCGTGCCCAGCATTCCACAGCTCGTCCACGCCATTTCTCCGGCTCCAGGTCCAAATACTGGACGAAGGACTGCATAGAAGACCCCACCGTAGCGCCATCGTCAGAGCAACGCCATGCACAAATGCAAATAGCATGCTCGTGTGCACCCTTGGTGGTGACGGAAGCGAGAACTCGGTCACAGCGAGCACGATCAATGGATAGATAGCAGCAGTGTTGAGACCACCGCCTGATATGCTCAGGCAGGGATGTAGCACACTGAAGACCTTGGCTAGTAGAATCAAGCTGCGGACGAGTGGCGTGTCTACGGGTCGAGTGGCGAAGGCCGCGATTCGATCCCTCCTTGACGACTGCCGTGGTGCGGGCGGAAGCAGGAGCTGAGGTTTCCTCTCAAGCACCGGACTATGTAGCGATGGTGGAGGTTGCTCTGTGACGGGAGATGTCGGCATGGATTGAGCAGTGGTCTGACGCTGTCGTGGACGTAGTATGAGTGACGAGTCGAGATTTGCGGCATTTGACACGTGGAAGCCTCGGGGTGATCGCCGTGCTGTCCCGTCTCGCTGTGTCCTGCCTCTATGCTCTTCCGCGCCAGCGTCATCGTCATCATAAGCGTCATCGTCATCGTCAATAGCTGTCTCACGAGACAGTCGAGAGGCGGGATTCGTTCTCTCCTGTGACCGCGGGCGATTAGTGGCCAGGGGCCGATTTGGGCGCAGGAGCAGGCCAGGTCCAGCTTTCCCATCCGAGGGAGGTCTCTGCGGCGAGTTGCCCTCCTTCGGAGTGTCCAGCTTCTGGATACGTCTGCCCGGTGTCAGCTCCTCCATAGGCACGCTGCCTCGTCTCCGGCTCAGCTCTGGCATCAGATCGCTCAACCTACCGGTGCTCACGCCCCGATCGACTTCTTCGGCCGTAGGTCTGAACTGAGGATCAATACTTAGTAAGCGTTTGAGGAAGGGATAGAGCTCTCCGGGCAGATCGGGCCGCTGTTTCTTGCGCTCGTCAAACCCCGCCCAAGCTGAGATCTCGGCGCGAAGCTTGTCGACATCTTCTCTCTCCTCGAAAAGTACATCTGCAGATGCGTAGGGCAGGTCTGCAAAACACATGAAGTGCAAGATCATTCCCAGACTGAAGATATCGCTTTTGAAGGTAAAGTTGCCGTACGATCCATCTGGGGACGCGCGCTGCAGCACTTCCGGGGCACAGTAGCTGATAGTGCCAGTCGCCCCAGTCGACTTACGGGCTGCATTTTCATATTGCACCTCTCCGAAGTCTGACACCAAGACTCGTGTCTCATCGGCAACAGTGTGAAGGAGGCAGTTGGATGGCTTGAGATCTCGATGCACGAAACTATGGTGATGCAGAAATCGTAAGCCAGCAGTAATGTCCCGGAAGAATGAGTATATTTCATCGAAGTGTAACTTCTTCGGTCCAGTAGCTGTGTTTAGAGGCATGTCGGTTTCGCCACGTGAGTGACGACGAATTCGTTCTTTCAGCTGTTGAGTGGAGGGCACCGTCTGAGCATCGCTACAGACATAATTGTGCAGATCACCTCCGTTGCAATATTGCTGCAAGATGAATGCACATGGGACCGATGGACTGAAGGCGTTGATTTTGAAGTCCTCTAGCCAGACATGTCGGTACGACACCAGATTCTGATGAGACAACTGAGTCAAGGCCTGGACTTCGACCAACACCTTCTCCAGCCAGCCGTGATCATCACCGATAGGTACACGCTTGCAAGCAAAACGACCAAGGTGAACGCCGTCAAGGATATGCTTGACCAAGAGTACGACGCCCCGCCCTCCTCTGCCAAGTTCTCGCTCCACGGTGAAGAACTTCTGAAAGTACTGAGGAGCGAAGGCTGCCTCTGAGATTCCATTTGCTGCACTGGGTGGCGCTGGTGAGCTACCCACAAACTCGGCATTTGGTGGAGGGGTGGCAGCCCGGTCGGCGGCTGGAGATGCAAGTCGCGACCTGGTCCGAGGACCGTTGATGACGGGCTGTGCTAGTCGTCTTCGGGGAGAGGGTGGCGCAGAGGGCTCGGCAGAACCCGGAAGACTCAGCGCCAGTCTCTGGAAATAGTCGCTCGTAATGAAATTGGGCTCATCCACTGCTGTCGGCGGCCCGGCTGATCCGGCGAGGTTGCCAGCCTCGTGCCAGGGACGATTGCAGGTAGGACAATGGTCGTCCTTGTTCGAGCGACGTTCAAGATCGTGGGTGCCTCGATCACGGAACAAGGTTGGAACATTTGTACGAGGATCAAAGTATACGACCGTGTCAGCATGGCGTCTGTCGCCCGTTAGTATCTGATACTTGGCTTTGACGGCAAATACTCACAAAGCAAGGTCTCTGTTGTTGTCGTACGGAATTATCGACAGTCCAGACCCAGAGACTTCTTCCCGCTCGGAGTCGGACATGTTGGTGCGTCATCCGCTTGATATGAGCCCAGCGCTGCACACAGGAAGTTCGGACCCAAAGGATCACCAACGCGACTCATCCACCTACGAAATTCGGTGTTTGCGTCCTCGTAACGATTGATGGACTGGTAGCAAAAATTGCGCGAAGATCGACATCATGATACGAGACATACCCGGCCCATGAAAGCCGTGCAAGAGCGATGGACGTCGAATGCGCGGCGGCTTGAGCCGGACTGGAACAGGGCGTGTACGGCAGTCAAGAGAAACGCGTGAAGGTCGTGGTTGCCTTGTGGGAGAAGGCGGAGAAGTGGAGTTTCGCACATGGTGTCTGATTGGCCATATCTCCTTCGAGGATGTTTGTCATCCGGTCTGAAGGAATGCCAGTTCAGTATTTCTGTTCGTGCACCAGGTGCAAGATACAGATACGAAATGTGGTTGTACTTTGTCGCGTACATCCTATATGACCGGACACTAAACAATCATCAATGTAGTCCAAGTTGAAGCAACGATAAAGCGAGTCTAGATTTGGGGCAAAAGCAAGGGAAGCCGTACTTGGGCCTGTTTGTTTTCGATGCAAATGACGGAGTTTTCCTTGCATTCAGGAGCTTGACAGCAGCGTCGAACACTGCTAAGAGACGTCCTATCTATGACTATAGGCATGACTTGCGACCATGGCAGGTCCTCAGTGCTTGTACACGAGGTGTCAGCAAGTGATGCTCAGGGGTAAATCAAGCCCAAGAAATTTGACAGCCGATATCTAAACTCAACCGCCACAATAGATAAACTTTGGGCGAGACAAAGCCGACGTCTCTCTTGTTAACCTGGTGGGTTCATGCGTAACACGTCCAGGAGCCAATTCTACCGTTCGGTAGTCCTGCTGAGAAGCAAGGGAATGCCACTGATCGGTGCAGGAGGTCTCGAACCTCGACAGCTGCAGATGGAAAAGTGACAGGACTGCCGGAAAGCATTGGACCGACTTTGTCAAATGACACAGACGTCCAGCACAAAGCACCTTCCTATATTCCAGACATTTCCTTTGTTCTCCGAGTCGGCAACCTCGACTTGATCCCTCTTGCCAAAAGAATCTGAGAGGCGCACAACACAAGGTTCTTCGATGCGCCAGACAATAATTACAGCGCGACATCGCGGCCATCAACTATGGCGCGCTTGTGGCCTGTGCTGATCACCGCGACGGTCTTCGCGATAGTGCTTGTGCTTTTGACATCGCATCAGCTAGGACATTCGATAGCATGGAATTCTCCTTCCATACTGCCTACGACATGGCATCTCGCGGCTCAAAGATCGCGCCTCTACGGAGCGCACCTTGGTGCACCATTGGCGACTCCCAACATGGTCGACATACTGAACGCGACTCTAGGGGTGAGTGCATATCTCACGATCAACGGACTCACTAACAACAGCTCAGTACCAGGAGATCCAAGTGGTCTCCATGCCCGAGCGCATTGATAAGCGAGACGCCTTTGCGGTGATGGCCAGCGTTACTGGGATCGACTACAACATCACAGACGGTGTGGTCGGTGATACAATTTCCGCCAAAGCTCTCCCGCACACCATGCAACAGGAGCCGAAGACTCTAGCTGCTGGCGAGCCCACCTGAACGTCTGGCAGGACATGATCAGAAGAGACGTCTCATCAACCCTGGTCTTCGAGGACGATGTCGATTGGGATGTAGGCATACGGGCTCAGATGATCGAGCTGGCTAAAGGGACGAGATGGAGCACGGGAGAGACCAATGCTCGAACTCACTCACCGTACGGCGACGACTGGGACCTCCTCTGGATCGGCCACTGCGCTCGGCACCCGCTCCCTGGACGACCCGACGATATGTCATCTCCAACGACCCCATGGTCGAGCCACCTAGCACCCGCGAACACATCGGCAACCCGAAGATGTCTCGATGGGAGGAGAACGGCTCAGAACTAGGCAACTCCACGCGCATGATATACCCTGCCATGGCCGGCGTCTGCACCGGATCCTACGCCATTTCTCAGAGAGGTGCCCGCAAACTATTGTACCGAATGAGCTTGCAACCATTCAACAATCCCGTCGACTGGGGCATGAACTACGCCTGCGCCGACCGGACCTTTGGCCTCAACTGCGTAGCCACCTATCCCACGATCATCGGCCTCTATCGCCCTGCCGGCAACTGGTCGAAGCACAGTGACATAGGCTACATGCCTGAAGCAGACATGGGCATCCAAGAAGAAGGAATTTCTCAGCGCATCGTTTTCTCGACCAGGAAGAACCTCGAACGGCTCTTCCGTGAAGACTACGAGTTCGAGAGCAATTACCCTGACCACATCTCCCCCAAGATGAACTTCAACGACATCATCAGCGCCGTTGGTCATCCAGAGGAGGTCCCGCTCGATCAGCGATTCCTCGACTACACGAACGAACAGTTCATGTCTCTGGAATGGAACAAGCAGGGTCTGGAGTGACGGTTCTGGCCTCCTCTAAAGATGACAACTGAATTAACCATGGGCGATGATCGTTCATGCACTAAGCCAGAACCGAGCCGCACTTGGCGCCAACCTCAGAGCGGCAATCCATACCCGATCCCACAAGGAGTGCATTGAGAGGCACGAGTGCCACACTCCGCGCTTCGACATCCACCACAACAAGACCGAGCAAAAGGCGACACATCAGCAATAGCATGAATGGCTCCAGAATATGGTACCACCGTAGCCCGAAGAGACTACAGCACCTACCGCAGAAGATGCGGGATACTGCAGCAAGTAGTTGATGTAGACACAGGCTCGCGCACATGCCACAGAAATGGCATTTGAAGATCGCAACCATGAACGCTAGATCCTGCCTCGTGATGACCAATGAAGAATGGCTCCCGTCCATCAACCTGTCCTTGCGCTTCCCTCGGAAGCGAACATCCTCGCCTCCATCTCTTGTCTCGAACACATTTCGCCGTATAAGCATGCTGCGGCTTTAAAACCTCATGCCACACAGCGCCTTCGAAAAGGTCCGGACCTTTCATCCCGATCAGCCAAAGAACTCCCCGGCTTGCGCAAACATCTCCCAACTCTCCCCACTCCGCCACACCTGCTCCATGATCTTCCGCGCCCGATTGACCTGACACATTCCCAGACCTTCCGCACCTTTGATCCGCGCCAGTACTTCCGCGCGATCGACTTCGCTTTCCGCCTCCACGCCTGCCGTGAACGTTGGGAAGAGGAGACATGCTTCTGCTGAGCCGCGCTCTCTTATTCGTGATAGTACCTTGACGATCTCGTGTACCGCGTCTTGAACCTGCGGATCCGACCTGGGCAGATTATGCACTCTCCGCAACAAATGGATCATACCGGCCCAGTGGAATGCTGAGTTAGTAGCTAAGGACTCCTCCGCATCCTGGTCCGTCATGTGCACATAGCTGTACCTCCTCTCCGGCGGCGCATGGCTCAGAGCATAGTTATTTAGCTGCGCTTTCGACAGCTGTGGACTATGATGCGCGCACTGTTTCTGCTCGTGCGTGCGCGCGTGGTCCAAATCGCGGCGTAACTTATCCGCTCGCTTCAGAATCTCTGGCCCTGGCCGCCATTCGGTGTTGATTTTACTTGTCTGTGGGTCGATGCGGTCGGCTTCACACTCGCGAGCAAGCAGCGCGATTTGGGCGAGGATAGAGACGCAGCGGGTCGTGAAGCCTAGGAGGCAGTCGATGGTGTAGTCATCTTCGTCATCGCCCTCTTCGTCGTCATCGAGGGAGAGTTCCTTGGCGGAGGCGCCGTCGTCGTGTGAGCTGGACCAGTAGTTGCCAGCGAATAAAGGCTCGTCGTTACGGCGGCCGGAGAGGGAGCCGAGGACGTCGAGATAGGCTAACCAGCGGGTCAGGAAGTACATGACGGGGTCTTTGCGGGAGACTGAGTGAGGACCGCCACGGGCGCGGATGATATCGCGAGCTATGCCCAGGTGTTTCTGCCAAGGAATGGAGACGCCGAAGCTGGATGGTGAAATAATCTCGAGGGAGGCGAGCATAATCGCTGTCGCCAGATTGGCATTGCCGACTTCGTCGTTGGTGGGATTTTCAAGGGTGTGTCGAAGTGCTGGGAAGACGTCGTGGACCCATATGGCGATTCTATTCGCTGGCTCTGGATGGTTGAGCAGTCTGGCTCGGTGTGATGCTGAATAGGCCAACATGAGATTGAGCAGATTCGGATTTTCGACAGCCACTAGGTGAGGTTAGCAATGACACCGGACGATGCGCAGCAACTTACTCTTGGGTAGAATGGTCTTGAATGGGTTCTCCGGACAGTCATGAGGAACCAATATCCTAGCGGTGTGGTTGAGAAAGTGGTGGAAGTAGAGCAAGTTCATTGGGTTCTCGGACAAGGTCTGCGGCAAAGGCTCCAGCTTTCGTGGTATCTTAATGGGCACAGGATTGGCATAGTAGCCGCCGCTGGCGAACACAGTCTCTCTACTTGCAGTGCCGAAACCAAAGCCGGGCTCTTCGAACTCCGTTTCCAACCACGAGCTGAACTCGCTATGCTCTGAGGGAGTGCTGTCGGAGATGGCGTTTGTGTCGTTGTTGCGAGGTATGTCGAAGTCCGGAGCGCCTCTGTCATGGCCATATGTCTCGGTCTCGGAGTACGAGATCATGCGCTGATGAAGCGATCCTCGCCTGGGGATGGCGGCGGGTTCTGAAGTTGGTGCTGACTGGTTCGACTGGTCAGTGCTGTTCGACGGCCGCTTGCTGCTCATGCTGGGCGGGCCAGGATCGTCTGAAAGTAGCGAGCTCACGGAGATGCGGCGGTCGTCATTGTCTTGTGAGATTGAAGCCGATGATGCGGCAGGCGTAAGAGGATTGTTAAGGCTGTAGGATGGTGGGAAGAAGGAAGGCGCGTTCAGACTGTCGAAATGCTGTCGTGGCGGTCCAAGATTAGGGCCGAAGACATCGGTCTGTGGTGACAAGCGAACTCGCTTCGCAGGATTGAATGGTGATCCTACCGACTCCCCGAGAGCGTATGGATTCGAGGTCATAGGCGGCGGCATCTGACTCGAGTAGGCGGGATTGTACATCGCTGCATTCAATCCGGGACTGCCAAAGCCGCTCTCTTGTGGTGATGGATAGGGCGAGTTCCTCAATTGCTGCTGTATCGAGCCGGTGGCCTGAAATGTGCCATTACTGCGACTCTCGCCCCACGACGGGTTCCTCAGGATCGGAGGACTCGGCTGAACGGGCGGCTGGTATTCGGGAGTCGGTAGGACGAGGTTGTTCGCATACAATGGCATCGGAGGCATCGCAGACTCTTGCAGAGGTGCTGGTTGTAGCATGGCCGGCATAGGACTGTGTGCTGACGGCATGGGCGACAAGCCCGCGAGGCCCATATGGCCATTCAGTTCAGGACTCGGAGGACCTCGTTTGGACATGGCCGATGGTGAAGGCGAGAAGGATATCATTTGGGTGCCAGGCTTTCCGTCCTCTTTCTTCGCTTTCGTGCGACCGTCCCAATTGAGTCTGATGCTGTAGTCGCATGTTTCGCCTTGCCGTTGGCAGTTCATGCATGCCGGCTTCTCTTCCCCACTTGAGTCGGTCGATCAGCAACGCTCGGAAGAAGAATGCGACGAGACAAGACACTTACCATTTCACCTTGCGCGACTTGCACGGCCTGAAGTCCTTTGTTAGCTACTATGTCTCTGACTTCCCGCGTGTTCCGCATACCAGCAACCATTTCGCGACCGTTTCTTCACCTCTTTTCCCTCCAGCTCGGGTTTCCTCGGGCGCGGCATCGAAACGGCCAGTGGGCTACCGCAGAAGGAGCAGCATCGATGCAAAGAGTATGTATGCTGTCGCTGTGGTGTCCCAAGTACTGTGAGATCACTGTTGTGTCATATGTGTAGACGTCAGGGCATTTGCCAGAAAAGAAAGCGCTCTGCTGCAGGTAGTTGCGGCTGGAGGAATCGAGTTGAGGGGATGCGAGTCTCGACCACCCAAATGAGTACCGCAAGTTGACAGCCCTGCAGGTCGAGGGTACGATTGGACGGCTGGGAGGGGTGGATGGGGGTGAGATGCTCATTCATTAGGCCCTTAGCCGGCTGCAGCTTGGGTTAGCTGGTGGGCTCAAAAAGGCGCTATTCTCGATATCCTCGCGCGCTCTTCAAGGTATTTTCCCGAATGTCAGCACGACCCTTCAGCCAGTCAGCTCACCGTCCAACTGACTTTTCTGCTGCTTTGAGAGATAGTCTGCTTCGCATAATGAACTACAGGCATGATTCCTTCACTCAATGGAGGTTTCTAAGCTCGAAAGGTGCTGATGGTCGAGTGATTAATCAAAGTATATTGACTCGTCTGTGATCTGCACTGTTAGCCCCCCATCTTTTCTCGTATCGGGCGTTGCTGCTGCCTTCCAGGGCTTCCAGAATCCCAGAAAGAAGCGACTCCCCAGCTAAGCCTGAACCAGTTTAGGGGCAGCAGTTCCAGCGTACCCTGCGAGACTACACCTCAAACTCGAACCGTGCTTTGCTTGACCACATGCGAGATAACTTCGTTTGACCATTATCGATCTTTGAGAGGAGAACATTCCCTTTTCCTCTTCGCGTTCTGTCTCCAAGCCATGCTGACAGCCGTTCCGACCCAGGTCGGCTTACGGCTCGCTTGCCAGCACACAGCACCCGCAGTCACATCGCGGTCGTTTGCGACTGCCATTTCAAGGTCTCCGGCTGCCTCAGTCAGGCTGTCGCAAGCGCGGTCCAAGAGCACATACAGTCTGTCGCTGAACACAAGGAAGTCGCTGCAGAATACACCGCGACAGAAGCGCCATGCCACTACCACAGCCAGTCCAATCTTATCACACACAGACAGACCAGCAGCACACTCACAAGCGCTAGACTGGAACACATTCTTCAGACTGCGCACATCTCGACGCTACTACTCACTCACATCCTCCCTCATTGGCCTCGTATCGACCACGGCCGGCACGTTCTATTTCTTGACAGTCTACCCTGACCAGTCCGACTATGTCGTCAAGCTCATTCCCATGGATCCGATCATCAGCACCGGCATCGCCATGACTGCCGCCATGCTGACGGGTTGGCTGTTGGGTCCAATATTCGGCAATGGCTTGTGGAGAATAATGCACAGAAAGGGATTGGCAGAGTTCACAAGCAAAGAGAGGGCTTTCTTCGAGCGGATAAAGAGGCATAGAGTGAACCCAGCGGGTGCCAGCACCAACAATCCTGTGCCGGACTTCTACGGCGAAAAGATTGGGAGTGTGCAGGGGTACAGGAGGTGGTTGAAAGATCAGCGGGCATTCAATCGGAAGCGGAGTGGGAGTTTCGGCGGTGCTTAAACGGAAGCATCGTGACAGGGCCACTATTGAAGTGGTCTGAAGGATAACAACGATGAACAGGACTCCGATACCTCCCCGCTTCGATGTACCACGAGATTTTGCAGCGAATGCACAGTGTATAATCAGAACGACTCTCGTACTGCTACTGGGAAAAGGAGATGAATCCACAAAATTTCAGCAGGGTCAAGGCTTTCTTCCAGGTCAGAATCTGTGACAAGGAAGTGCACACAGGCGCGAGGCAAACGAAGCATGGTTTGTTATGCAATCAGACGTCTGCATTGAATTCTAACGATCGACCTCATGAGCATATGGCTCGTCTCCAGACATCGTGAATCGTTGCAATATCCTCGAAATCGCCTCACCGTGCACCTTTTTGACACTGACCCCTAACGCAGGAGGACTTATCACACTCTCCATGGTGTCGAAAACCAGACAGCCGTTCGTCGCATCATCCGTTTCACTGGAAACTAGCCAACAACCTCCTCGGTCTCCTCTAGTACTTCATCCACAACCTCCTCAATGACCTGCTCATCCGCCTGAGTCCCGTCACCGCTCTTCGTTCTCACCCGCTTCATCTGCTCTTGCTCCGGATCCGGAATGCCAAGATCCTCACGCTCCTCTGCGACCTCTTCCCGGGCTGATCGCAAGTAGCTGAACCATTCGGCGTATAGACGTCTTCTTGCGTCTACGACAGCCTGGTCGGCGCTCTCCTCCATCTCTCGGTCGACCTCGTCGAATTCACGGCTGTATTCGCGTAGATTGCGGCGGACGTTACGCTGTTCGTCTTTGGACAGAAGGGTGGGCGGGCGTGGGCGCCAGTGGAGCTGCTTGAATTTCTCGGTGGGCTGCTCCGCGAGCATTGTGCCAGAAAATGTCCACATGCGGTAGCCGTTCTCCATCTGTAGTTCACGTTAGCATGCTACATGTTGTTAGCAGAAGGATAGACGAACCTGGTGTGTCCACATGCTGGCACTGGTGACCACATAGCGACCGGTGGGATCCCACTCAACGTCGGTCATGCCGTAGTGGTCTTCGGTGTTGATGAGCATGAGATTCGAAGCCATGTCTTTCTGGTCATCAGGCTTATCACCTTCGTAGTCGAGATCGTAGAAGTCGATATCGGAGTGTTGTTGAACGCTTACGGTGGCGACAACGACGAATCGACCTTTGGGAGACCAGTAGATACCGTTGCTGTTCTTCTTGTCGAATGTCTTGACGAGTTTGAATGGGCCAGTAATGTTGCCTTTGGTCTTCTCAGGGGCGAAGAAGGAAACGGCAGTCTTGGGAAGCACGTTTGAGCCTGGTACAGCTTCTCCAGCGGTGATTAGAACAAAGCGGTCGCCTTTAGGTTCCCATGCAAAGTTGATGACTGTATCCTTGAGACTGTCAACAACCTCAACAGGCACGCCCTTCTCTTTGATGCGGAAGATTTCCAGATTCGTGGCCAGTGATTTCTTGGATTTGGAGTGTCGGTCCACCTTGACGCAGATGAATTTAGCATCCGATTGCCAGTGTAGACGGGCTTCTGTGACGTTGAACAAGTTGCGTGTGCGGACAATCTCTTTGCTGGGAATCGACATCAGGCCGACCTTAGCAGGATTTGACCCGAGTTCAGGAGTCCAGTATGAGAGCAGCTGCTCGTAGACTTTGGGACCATCTCGCTGCACGGTGGCTGGCGCCCACTCGAATTCTTGAATGCCTTCGATCTTGATGGAGGTCTTGTCTAATAAATTCATTCGTGGGAGTTCGTAGACCGAGATTGACTCGCCGGGCTTCATACGTGCCACGTATTTCTCGTCCGCCGACCATTTGAAGGCAGGCCATTGTGGCTTTGCCTTCAGGGGCGGAGCGTCTCCGAGCGGAGGAGGCACGGGCAGATCGTATGCAACGAATGATCGAAGTGGTTTACCCGTCTTGACGTCCCATATAACGATGTGCTTTCCTTCCTCATCGATGGTCAACGGACCTTTGCCCTCCGGGTCAACAACAATCGGATCTTTTGACCAGGTGGTGAGGTAATTCTCGTTGGGCGAGAACTCCATCAAGCTGACGAAGGGATGTGGGAACTGGCGGACTCTGCTGAAAGACTGGCCTGCCCAGATCTGGACGCCCTGTTGATGCATCGAAGCGAGATATGTGCCTTGTGGCGACCATCTGACGAATAGCTGAGTCCAGTGCTTGCGGTCTACTATCGTTTCGGGGTTGTCTTTCTTGTTGTTCCAGTAGACGCCGACATTATCGCCGCGGAACATGACGAATTGGTCTCGGGCATTTGGGTCGGCAAGCCACCACCGAAGGTGCTCTCGTTCTGTGAACTCTGGAATTTCGGGCGCGACATACTCGTCGTCGATCTTGCCTTCGCGGCCGTATTTTTCGATGTCCGTCAACTTGTTTACGGAAAGAGTGTGTTTCTTGTCGAGCGCTGTGCCGTGAAGTTGCTTGATAGCAGAGGTTGCCTGCTCGGGGGTTTGATACTCGACGAACGCGAATCTGTCGGATCTGTCAGTGGCGTTGCTGATGTCTGGTGCAGTACGAACCCTTCAGAGACGCCTTGTTCGTTCATTGGCATATATACCGACTCTTCACCATCTTTTATGCGTCCGGCGGAGGCCAGTCTTTTCATGAGGAATTTCACGAGTTTGGGCTTCTGTTCGCTGTTGACCACGGGGAGGCCGTCAATGACCTGTGCTTGTCAGCGCTTCTGGTGCGAGTGGAAGTCGATGGTGCAGACGTACAATGAATGTCTCGAGGCCCTCCTCAAGGCGCACATCGTATCGTTGTTGCAGATCGCTGAAATCGATCTCATCTTCCTCTTCTTGAAGATCGTGGTCTGATAGTTGGTCGAAACTGGGAGCCATATTTGCGGCGTGCTGTCAATGCGACCGTGTAGTATTATGCTTGTGACTAAAAGACAGGAGTTCTAAAAGAAAAGAATACACCTGGCCTGTCGCCATCATGGTTGAGTCAACTTCGAGTTGAAACTCTTGCAGTGGGGAAGACACGTGACTGTGGCTGCCAAGATTTCCGACTTGGTCGGGACGGTCGCGATCGCCTAAATGCATTTCACTAGTAGCATGAGCCGCCAAAGCCCGCCGGGAGTACGTGCTCGGCCTGTCCTATCCTGTGAGGTATGCTAGACGGTTCCTCTGAAATCTGAGCGCTTGCTTCTGACTTGCATCCAATCCTTTGTTTCTGTCAGTCGCATGTCAAGCTAGCCCGCATGCTGGTTCCATTCACTTATATCTCATCTATACTTGACTGAAGAGCGTGACACGTTTGTGTATGCACGCCCTTGCCCTTCGCCTATCATCCCGACTTCGCTTTCCATTACCACTGCGACTCGTCACGCCAGGGAATGCGATAATCCTAGCAACCTCCGCTCGGCAGACGCAATTATCCGCCGCCTCACTTGCTTCCGCATGCCGAACACCCTTCCATAGCGCAGGTCAAGATGTCTCGTGAGTGCTTCAGACCCGAGGCTCCAAAGTGTAATAGCTTACGTCGGGCAGTCCCACCAGAAGTACGGACGCAATATGTTGCCATCATTGATGAGACACTCGAAGGCGCGGATTTGAATACTGTCTCAGTCAAGCAAGTCCGACATGCCATACAGTCCAAAGTTCAGTACGATATCACTCCGCACAAGGTATGGGAATGGTGTCACCACAATACGCCTGCACCTTTGCTTACACGTTTAGACATCCATCGCTGAGCTCGTCCGCGAAAGGTTCGAAGTGGTCGCAGCCAAGCTCAAAGATGCCGAGGAAGCTCTACCTTCAGTCGAGACCGATGCGGCACCTGCTGTCAACGGCAATGGTGTTCACAAGTACAAGGAGGAATCAGCAGCGCCCTCGACGTCCGCAAGTTCCGCCATCAAGCGCGCCGCTACGAGCGAGTCCCTCTCGGACGTCGTAGACACTGCGCCGCCCAAAAAGAAGAGGAAGGCCAGCCCCGAGGACGATGCTACTCTGGCCGCCAGACTGCAAGCAGAAGAGGACCAGATGGCACGGCCTACACGTGGCGGCAACAGTCGCAAGACCGCTGTAAGCAAGAAGAAGCGGACTCCCAAGAAGAAGTCAGCAAAGACAGTTGGCAGCGATGACTCGGATGTCGATGGCGTGGAGAAGCCTAAGAAGAACACCGGCTTTCACAAACCGTTGAATCTGTCGGCGCCTCTTGCGGCACTGCTCGGTGACTCCCAGGTAAGCCATGCGCAAGGCCCAGACAAGGAACATGCTAACACTCGTAGCTCTCTCGACCTGAAGTCACCAAGAGACTGTGGAAACATATCAAAGGCAACAATCTCCAAGATCCTGCCGACAAACGGTACATTCAATGTGATGAGCCGATGCGCAGCGTTTTCAAACAGGATCGAGTTCACATGTTCACCATGACGAAATTGGCCAGTGAGCAAATGTACGCCATCGAGGAATCGTAATTCTGGAAAGGCCTCGTGATCCCGCACGATCTGGTCGAACTTCACTACAAAAGTTGAGCTTAGCGAGGCGCATAGATTGGGAGAGGTGGCAATTGGTCACCTAGAACGCTGGACTACATGCTGTAGCACGACTGGCCTGGGAAGCACATAACGAGTTCTATGAGAAATGCTATATTTCTGAGTCGGTCCAGAAAGAGCTGAGATCAATGACCCAGCCAAAGTATATCTATCCGGGAGCGGAACAAGGAAATATTTAAGGGCTTTACACCTAAGACAATACTTCAACTAAATGAATTAACAGATGACCATGGTCAATTGATCTTTCCCGGCTGTTCAAGCTCTTGTATGCATATCGAGCGTGTGTCTTTCTGATGCAGACGGCATGTAAGCAGGAATGATAGCCTCCAACGATTTGCAATGAGCCCACTCGGATAGCGATAGGGTGTACCCGATCGCATGGTTGATCGATGGGGGCGCTTTCTTGCCCTTGCAGTAGTCCAGTGACAAGCAATGATTTGGCTGCGTCGATTGGCCCTCTTACAAAGTGCAGCCACGAGGGCAACTTTTTTTCTGGTAGGAACGGTGCTTATAGCACCGCCGTGCAGGTGACGTCCCTCCCGCGGGCTCAACTCAATTTCATTGTCCGTGCCAGCTCCTCAACATTCCGTTCTGCCGACCCTGCCAACAGATGGTGTCGCGCACCACCATGAATGGCGTCAATGGACATGCCAATGGCCGTCCTGGCCTCAACGGGAGCTCGCGCAAGGAATCGTCCGTCATGGCACCCGCATTCATGGTCTCAGCGCCGGGCAAGGTCATTGTGTTCGGCGAGCACGCAGTCGTCCATGGCAAGGCCGCGATGGCAGCTGCGGTCTCCCTAAGGACATACCTACTGGTCACGAGTCGGTCGAAATCGCATCGAACAGTGCAGCTGGTGTTCCCGGACGTTGGGCTCGATCACACCTGGGATATCGATGAGCTGCCCTGGGACATCTTCACGACTGGAAAAGCGCGAAAGCCCAAATACTATGACTTGGTGACATCTCTGGACGAGTCAATCGTGAAAGCCATACAGCCCTTCATCGACGAAGTTTCCCCGTCCGAGTCTCAAGAGAAGCGCAAGGTACAACAGGCAGCTGCCTCTGCATTTCTGTACCTGTTCATGTGCTTGGGAAGCCCATCATCACACGCTTGCATCTATACGCTACGATCCACACTACCCATAGGCGCAGGTCTCGGTTCGAGCGCCAGTATATGTGTCTGCTTCAGCGCGGCACTGTTGAAACAGATACATGTCCTGGCAGGGCCTCATCAAGACCAGCCGGAAGAAGAGGTGGACACACAGCTTGACAGAATCAACAAGTGGGCATTTGTCGGAGAGATGTGTATACACGGGAACCCCAGCGGGGTCGATAACACAGTATCAACGCGAGGCAAGGCCGTTCTATTCAAGCGAGTGGACTACACCAAGCCACCAAGAGCTACACCCTTGAAGGACTTCCCGGAGCTACCATTACTCCTGATCAATACCAAGCAACCTAGATCAACGGCGACTGAGGTGGCAAAAGTCGGCCACCTCAAGAAGAAATACCCAGATGTGGCGGAGCAAGCTCTTGACAGCATCGACAAAGTGACCATGTCAGCCTACAACCTCATCACATCCGAAGACTTTGACAACAAGTCCGAGAGCAACATCGAACATTTGGGAGACCTTTTCAGGATCAACCATGGGCTTTTGGTATCACTTGGAGTCTCACATCCCAAACTGGAGCACATTCGAGAACTGGTAGACTACGCTGATGTTGGATGGACAAAATTGACGGGTGCCGGTGGTGGCGGCTGTGCCATCACGCTGCTTAAGCCTGACGTGAGCCGAGCACAGCTAGACAGCCTAAACGAATCGTTCGCCAAGGCAGGATTTGAGCAATATAAGACCACGCTGGGAGGCGATGGAGTTGGCATCCTCTATCCTGCTGTTCTACGTAATGGCTCAACCGAGAAAGGTGGCGAAGAAATCGACCAGCATAAGTTCCTGATGGCAGAGGACGAAGAGGCACTCGAGACTTTGGTCGGTGTTGGCATTCGCGAGAAGCGGTCCGAGTGGAAGTTCTTCCATCTTTGAAATGCATTGTGGGAGCGGTACTCTGTTTCAGCGTTGGAGTCAAGGGTTGCTGCATTTTAGAGTCGAGTTCAGCGAGCGCAAGCTCTCAAAAGCTTGTACAATCGCCATTTTATGTAAGGTACCATATACTGGTCATGTATCATAGTTCGCACATCTTCGCCAATTTAGATGATACTTTGATCATCAAAAGCTCATAATAGACGCGCCAAGATTTCCGCCCTCCCGTCCAGAGTCCGCCATGCTTCACTCATCCGCTCGGACCACCAATGTCCTTCGACCCTTTCCAAAAAGTTAAACCGTCTAGTTTTGCGATCACAACTCCGGTGTCCTCCAGGAAAACCTCAGCAGCGACGTACCTCATACATGCCGTGATCTGACTGCCCAAGCCATTGCACTACCCCACTTCCGCTACCATTAGTGTTCAGGCACAGCACGAGAACACGAATGGCCACGGACTCCATCTAGTAGCACACCTACCCGGCTCATCACACAGCAAACACCGGCCCACAGGCACGCGCATTCTGCGCTGAGCGCAGTACCTTTGAAATACCTCTGCCCACCATGGCGCCCTACACCTACGACCACCTCCGCCCCAAAGCCAAGTCACGAGACCCCTTCTATGCCGTTTCCGCCGATTGGGCCGATGTCATACCCATCCCGCTCATCGAAGGCGGCCCCCAACCACCGCTCGAACCAGGACAGCCTGAGCCTCCCCCACCAGCACCAGCCCTCGCCACAATCGCCTACTCCCAACGCTACCTCGAAGCCATGTCCTACCTCCGGGCCGTGATGGCAGACAACGAATTCTCAGAACGCTGTCTGGCGCTGACGGAGGACATCATCGAGCAGAACCCGGCACATTATACAGTGTGGCTGTACCGGATGAAGTGCTTGAGGCAGCTATGGGGCGTGGATGCGAAAGGGGCGACGTTGGTGTTTGAGGGGGCGGAGGATGAGGGGAAGGTCGTGGAGGGTGTCAATAGGGAGTTGGAGTGGCTGGAGAGGAGGAGTGAGCGGAATTTGAAGAACTATCAAATTTGGTATGTTTTGGATTTTCTTTTCTGTTCGGGTCAGCTTGGTCTGCTGTATACCAGCAATCCATATGCTCCTACCACGACATCAAGTGCACAAGCATATGTGAAGATCGTCCACTGACGAGAAGCCAGGCACCACCGGCAATCCCTCCTCACCCTTCTCCCCACCCACCTCCCCCTCCCCGAAACCGAAATCCCCTTCCTAACCCACATCCTCTCCTTCGACGCAAAAAACTACCACGTCTGGACCTACCGCCAATGGCTCTGTCGCCGCTACCATACCACCCTCCTTACCGACCCCTCCCCCGAACTTCTCTCCCTCGAAGCGCTCATCAACGAAGACTGCCGCAACAACTCCGCCTGGTCCCACCGATACTTCGTCGTGTTCGGACATGAAGAATTAGCGGAGTTGGAGAAGCCGGAAGGGGAGGCGAAGAGTAGGGTGCGGAAGGAGTTGTTGGAACACAAGATGCTGGGGGAGGTGGATGAGGTCGTGTTGCAGCGAGAATTGAGTTTCACGAGGGGCTGGATTGAGGCCGCGCCGCAGAATGCTAGTCCGTGGAACTATTTGAGGGGGGTGTTGAAGCGGGCGGGGAGGGGGACGGGGACGGAGAGGGAGTTCTGTGAGAGTTTCGTGCGGCCGAAGCGGAATCCGGGTGTGGATACTTGGGGTGGTGAGGACAGAATCGAGGATGAGGGTCCTCTGGACTATGAAGGTGATGGAGTGAGGAGCAGTCATGCTATTGATTGGTTGAGTATCATTTACGCAGAGGAAGGAACGGAAGAGGGAAAGGAGAAGGCGAGGGCTTGTCTGAGGGCGTTGGGGAACAAGTGGGACATCATCAGGAAGAATTATTGGAATCACCGGATGAAGAGTATCTAGGGAATCGATTGGCTACTGCATGCGCATCATTGGGCAGCGACAGAAGCAAAATTGGAATTGATGCGGCTCAAAGGCTTCGCCTAAGGATTCGAGAGTCCTAAGCGTGGATGACTCTTGCAAACAACTCGGGGTATATCTCATCTCTCCTCTTCTAGCTAAAGGTCTAGTTCATCCAGCACAAGCCGTCCGAACTTGACCTCCGGGGCTGGTCCATGCCCATCTCTGGCAAAACTTAGTCTTCTCTATCGCTGTGTCCGGTCGGAAGGCTGTCGCTGATCTCAGGATGCTCCGGCGAGGTACCCGTTCAAGAGAGCACGACTGTCCGGATCGCGAGGTGTAGATCACTCCTTCTTAGGCATCTCACTGACGCCCTCGACACCGCCACTCTTCTCAGAGTCGGAGGCTTCTGCAGGGGGCGTCTGGCTCTCGCCGTGTAGCGCCTGCTGGGGGCGCTTCTTGCCGGTCAAGTCCATGATGATGGACTTGATGGTGTGCACGGCGGTCTTGCGACCTTGCCAGAGAGGGAACAGGCCGACACAGAACGAGCTGAAGAACAGCCACATGATGCCGACGACGACCCAGCCGGTGAAGAACTTCTTGCTGAAGATGTAGCCGCTTCCGTACATTGGCATGGGCCAGAGAACCCTGCACGCTTGGTTAGTCTGTGTCAGAAGGGGCAGGGGTGATGATCCAACATACAACAAGGCAAGTGTCATGAAAACAGTCATGCTCCTGGCAATGATTGCCGACCTCTTCAGATGCTTCTGCTCTGTCTCGTCAAGGAGAACCTCGGTCGTAATCGCCTGGCCACGAATTTGCTCGACGTCCACGCCGAGCTTCGCTGCAATGTCGCTGTCGTCGCCCTGGTTGATGGCAGCCATTGAGAGCCAGTCGTATTTCTGCTGTCCGAAGGCGAAGGTGAGGACTGGGATGAAGATCAATGGACTGAGTAGTGCTGTCACATTGCCTGCCAACATGGGGTAGTTGGAGCCGGTGCAGGCAACGTCAAGGGCACCGCATTCCCTCTTGGCTGTCACCAACCATGCAATGAGGGCGCAGATGAGACCAAGGACGGGCGATCCAGCAGCTGCGATCCAGTTTTGGCCGGACCAGGTGAGTGTCAGAGTGGCGGGGATCACAGCGGAGGAGATGATGCAGCCCATCATGAGGTAGATGTCTGTCGCAGGTTAGCTATTGTTACTAGGTTGCTCAGATGAAGTCTTGTACTCACATCCCATTCCGATACCTGCATAGAAGAGACCTGTGGCGAAGGCGGCCATGATGACTGCGTAGCACACGCAGGCCACGTGAGACATGCGAATGAGGAATCGTCCAGTAGCAGCAGGATTGATGTAGTTCTTGTACACGTCGTAGGTGAAGATGCTCGAGACTGCAATCAGTTCCGCCGACGAAGCAGAAGTGACGGCCATGAAAATGAGGAGCACACTCGCGGCAGCACCACCCTTGCCGAGCAGTGCAGTCGCGGCATGTGGAAGCACAAGACCAGCAGATACTTCATGGTCAGGAATGCGTCCTGGGTATGTTGGGAACACGGGGTTGCTCTCCAGCGAGAGAGCCGCCATGCCCATAGTCGTTGCGGCGAGCCATGGGATCGCGAACCAGGAGAGACCGCCCATGATATAGCCGGGCAGGGCGTCAACTGGCGATGCTGCGATCGCTTTGTTGTAGTAGCCGTTGTCGAGGAACACGGTTCCAAAGTTGCCCACAATGTTGATGACAAAGAAGATCGCGCCTTCCCGGCTTTGCATGGTCAGGTAGCTTCCGTCCTTGTTGCCGTCGACAGGGTGGTCCTTTCCTGCTTGGACGAGAAGTTCCCATACCTTCCCAGGGGAGCCAAGGTTCTCGTTGGTTGCGTATGCGCTGAAGGCGAACATGAAGATGATCACAAGGATGATCACGGTGTGAACATAATCTGTCAAGAAGGTGGCCTTGATGCCTCCGAACATAGTGTACAGGACCACGCCCACGGGTAGAAGGAAATTGCCGGCCACGGTAGGGACGCCGGTCAAAGATTCAACCACGGCAGAGCCTCCAGTCAGAAGCATAGCAGTCACAAGGATGTTGGTCATCAGGCCGAAGATCAAGAATACGATATGAGTGACCGTTCCATATCGCGCCTTGACAACCTCCAGGAATGTGTGCGCGTTGGGAGCTTTGCGCTTAAGCTCAATGGCAAGAGTGGCGAACAGAATGATCTGAACGGTAGCTCCTGACGCGTACCAGAATGGACCCGAGATTCCATATCTGTACGCAATGCCTGACGACTGTAGCAACGTCGCCGCCCACGTCCCTATATCCTTCGGTCAGACGCGCCTGAGGGCTGAAGGAAGTGATACTAACAAGAACTGACCACGGCTGATGCCACAAGCCTGATTTGACCGTGCGATTGGCCGTCGAGAATGCCTCAGACGTCTGCACTTCGCCATGGTATCGCTTCAAAGCCCATGTTGTGCCTATCATGCCCAGCGCAAAGGCGAAGCCGAGGCCAAGAATGAGGCCATATCCTGTGGCCTGAGAGAGAGGCGGCTCTACCTTGAGACTTCTGCCATTGTTTCGTCGCAGTATGTTAGCAAATGAAATTTTCGCAACGATGATCAACGAAGTCACGTCCCGGGTATGTGGAAGCGCGCTAGAATTGGCAGTCCTAGAGGATCAGCTCGCTGGCATGTATATGTACCCTCGTTCACACGGAGGACGGCAATTGTGTTTCGTTCGCGTGACGATATCGGCACCCGCTTGAACTATGGGCTCGTGTTTGCGGAAGTGGCATGTCGACCACAAAAGCACAGCAAGGGTAGCTTCGAAGCAGCCTTATCTCCAGCCCATCATTGGTGTCGCACGACTATGAAACTGCGGTCGGGACCAACCTTAGCTGCGTGGGAGATCAACAGGTACACAGTACAGTTCGTTATCAATGCAGGCAAGAGCGAATCAGATCATTTGAGCCGCATGAGGCGGGGGTTGGGGATCAGCTTGAGCTGTGGAGGGCTCCAATACTGATGCATTAACCATTGGCGAAGATAAGGGTATGCAAGAGCAATGTCTCTGTGTCATGAAAGTAGTTGCACATTATTAAAGAAGGCGGATAAGTTCGTGCAGGCCAAGCATGTGATTTTCTTCGCAGCCGAGCGCCAAGATGACCCTTATCAAAGCCTAAAGAAATCCCCCGCGGAGTACAGCGCCGAAGCCCGACGAGCAGTGGTTAAGACACGATGGTGCAAGATCTCGTGCGCGATAAGCAGGGACACGAAGCATGCCTTTTGGCTTGTCGCGACCCTGCAGCCCTGTTGTAGTCTTAATTGACATGCTCAGCTCGTCTTGGAATGTGCTTAAGTCGACATTCGTGAGATCTAGACCTGCCGGCAACTGCATCTCGCTCGACAGTCGGCGCACGCTTATCTTGCGAATATGCACTTGAAGCGACTGTACACGAGACGGTCGCCAACCATGAGCTCGCCAGAGCAACTAGTTTCGAGAAGATCCAAGCGCGATGTAAGCCTCAGTGATGGAACAGCCTAGTGCTTTGTTCCACGAAAGTGATCCCTAGTTTCTCGGCCGTCTCGAACACGGCACCATCGTTCTGGCTGCCAGTGGGAGCCGCAATATAGCTGACGCCCGACCGGGCTGCCCTGTAAACATTGTCGACGAATGGGAAGAATGCATCGCTGCTGACCGCAACGCCCTGCAGACCACTCAACCATTCCCGTCGCTCATCTTCCGTAAAGGGGGCAGGCACGTCGTCGAAGTTTCGCTCGTAGTCCTCCTTCTCGAACTCGGATCGAGGTGGCACTTGGCCAGAACAGAGCATATCGATCGCGTTGGACTTCTCTGGTCGTTTGACGCCCTTCTTCCATTTGATGTCTAGAGCTCTTGGATGGAATCTCATGTACCAGTTGTCGGCCTTATCTCCTGCGAGACGGGTGCAATGAATGCGACTTTGCTGTCCAGCCCCGATACCGATGGTCTGGCCCTTGAACGCATAACAGACTGAGTTGGATTGGGTGTATTTCACAGCGATCGTCGCCACGGTGAGATCACGCTGAGCATCTGCAGAGAGTGCTTTGGAGTCTTTTGGCACGACGACCGATGAAAAAGTCTCCTTAGGCTGATCTTGACATCGTTCCGGCGTTGTGTAAGTTGAACGCCATAGACTGAGCGTGTCTCCTGGGCGTCCGGAACGTAGTCTTCGGCCATCTTCAGCACCAGATACTTCCCTCCCTTCTTTTTCTTCAATATCTCGAGTGCTTCGGCTCATAGTCGGGAGCAATGACACCATCCGATACCTCACGAGAGATGATTTTGGCCGTCGGCACATCCACCTTGTCAGATAGAGCGATCACATCACCGAAGCTTGACATGCGATCTGCTCCTCGAGCACGAGCGTACGCCTGAGCTAGAGGCGACTCCGCGATGCCTGCGATATCGTCTACCATGAATACCTTCCGTTCGGTGTCATCCAGAGGCACAGCTATAGCAGCGCCTGCTGGTGAGACATGTTTGAATGATGCAGCAGCGGGCAAGCCGAGAGCCTCTTTGAGCTCTTTCACAAGGGGCCAGGCGTTAAGGCAGTCCAGGAGATTAATGTAGCCAGGAGATCCCCCAAGCACGGTGTATGGCAGGTCATTTTCCTTGGTGTACGCGGCAGCAGGCTTTTGGTGTGGGTTGGCACCGTATCGTAGTGACATATACTGCTTGCCGTTCCCAGCGTATTGCTTGCGAAAGAAGTCAGAAATGGCCGCATCGTAATCTGCTGTGTGCTCGAATGCCTTCAAGGAGTACGATTGCCTTTGTTGCTCTGTGATGTCACCCTTCTCGAGTTGCTGAAGGAAGGTTGGGTAATCATTCGGGTCGCTCAGAATTGTAACCCTCGCGTGGTTCTTGGCAGCAGCTCTGAGCAGAGTCACACCTCCAATGTCAATCTCCTCGACAGCCTCGGGTACAGTGACATTGATCTTCGCCACCGTATCCTTGAAGGGATAGAGATTGCAAACCACAAAGTCGACCTTGTTGATGTTCTGATCAGCGAGGTCTTTCTCGTCCGATTCGAGGTTCCGTGCCAAGATTCCAGCGTGGACGGCAGGGTGTAGAGTCTTCACGCGACCCGAGAGCATCTCTGGGGCGTGTGTGATCGCCGACACATCTCTGTAAACACTTCAGTATTGCGCATGCTCGACTTCGGAAAATTCCAACTAACTCGACTTTGAAGCCAGCTTCTCTAATCAGCTTAGCAGTGCCTCCAGATGCAAGTAGCCGTACATCGTGCTTGATGAGGCCTTTTGCAAGATCTAGCAGACCTGTCTTGTCATATACGGACAATATCGCTTGATCACATGAGCACAAGGTGTAACTTCATCGCCAATGAGAGACTTACCCGTCCGCTGAGATGCCATATTGGCAGATCCGTTGAAGTCACCAAAGCCGCGACGTTGTTTGCTCGAGAGGTTCAAAAGTTGACGAAAGGCTCGTCCTAGACCTGCTACTGTCGTCGCAAATTTAGTGAGGAAATGGTAGAGCACCGAAATAATTCCTACCACCCGCACCACCTTCATCGATCGCAAAAAGTTCGAAGTGCGAGCGAGTACCGGCAGCGGATATGTAATCCGACACTAGCAACAATGTGGCATAGTCGCTCTTCGCGTCCAGGGTTGGAAGATCTCATCGATGGATCAATTGCTAGGTAACTACCTGTAGCTGAACAACTTGGCACGGTGTTCTCACAGAATGCAAAAGGTCGTCCGCAACAAAACATTGGACTGGGATGCTGATCTTGCACCGTCCGCCACGACACATCTTCTGTCTACAAAAATGCAATGGGGTAACAATGCCATCCAGGGGAAGCTGACAACGAAGCAGCTACATACCTAGGTACCTGCCCATAAGCTATAGCGCAGGCATGCCACTTGTGCGAGTTGAGTACTCACTGATCGAGGCTTCGCTTTGCGATCACCTGGGCCTTGGCGCCGAAGTTCGGATGCGGATGTTGGAGGACTCGGAAGGCTCGCTCAGTTACAGGTCAGGTACATGTAAGTTGGACCGAGGAAACAGCCTCAGTATTGACTACCGCTTCTTTTCGTCGCCAGCCATCAATTGATCCTCAATGTCCATGAATCCTATTGCATGAGTCGGCTGCGATTGAGCAACTGCGCTGATTCAAGACTCGTATTTCGTTCTTTTCGTAACGCTTGAGAGCACCGGCCAGGAATGCTCTTCTTAGTCAATGACGCCTGCGAATCACTGGACTCGATTTGATCTGAGACGTTCTTCCGCCTTCCTGTGAGCGACTCAGCCATCTGATAATACTCGTCAGGCCTGATTCACTGCTTCAATAGTCCAGGCATCTGGCCTTGTGGGACGCGAACTTGTCTGGTACACCATCTGAAATTGATGTCGTTCATGCTCCGAGACGAACCCTGGAGTCAGACAACGTATGACGGCGACAATATGTGCGAGCACTCACGAGGTTCGTCGTCTCGATCCCCAGCTCAAACGATCAAGTACACCGACAGGCATCAGAGTCCTCGCACGACTTCGCCCGTTGGTCACGACGGCCCAGCTGACACACTTCTCGGTTTCCCGTTCCTCTCGATTCCCGGAGAGCTTCGAAACAAAGTCTACGATCTGGTCATTCCCAGCAGTCATGTTCTGGTGATCGCCGACCATCCGCAACGAGATCTTCACAAGCGTCGCAAGCTACATCCATCAGCAAAGCTATCGCGGTACCGACTGAGCGGAAGAATACTCTCAATAGATGATGAAGAAGCAGATCCGCTCGGACTGATCAGGTCATGTCGTGCAATCTCCGAAGAAGCGACCAAGATCTTCTACTCCAAAACAACGCCATGCTTCGAAAGCCTAGCAGCCATCAACAAGTTCCTCAACGGCGCAGCGGCTGCTGGGTTGAAGTGTATCAGATCCATAAGTCTGAGCTTCGCGGGGTATGGGGAGCCCAGACTGACGAAGAACAAGCATTGGAAAGACAAGAAAGACCTCAAGTGGCAAAGGACATGCTCCCGGATAGCTACGACGCTCGTTGGACTTCAGTCTCTGAACCTTGACCTCAGATTGGCGACTTGGCCAACCACACTCGGAAATAATGAGGACTGGACCCAACCGCTGATGGTTGTGAAAGGCAACGGCCTCCATCTAGTGCGACTCACGTTGCGGCATCACATGTTCAACGACACACGTTTGGCGCTGGCTGCGCGCAGACTAGAGAACGAAATGATGACCCCTGAGGGTCGCGAAGAAAGGGATGTTCGGGAGGCGCTGCAAGCAATCGAGGAAATGGAGATTAGAGCTCTCCAGATTCCAAAGGCGAAGAAGGTCTTGGTGATCAAACAACCAGTGCTTGACACCGCTCGATCGAAGCGGCATCCGATCAATTCCAAGGGTGCTCCCGCTGTAGTGTCCTCGAAAGCAGCGTATCGCACGAAGGGATTGGCTGGGTACGAGCGAATTGATCTTAGAGCCGTTGGGATCACGTTTGTGCAATGTGCGAAGTGAGATGGGCGCATGTATCGTTCAAGGGACAGTCATCTGGTACTCAGAATCTCCGGCTGCCATCGTTGGGCACGTCACCAGCTACGGGTTCTGCTCGTTGTCTATTGCCGCTAATGATGTTTTGCCGATTATTTCCGGACATGCAGCTTTTGCATCGCAAAAACGATATCGCTACTATGGTGGGTGAAAAGGCTGGTTTGGGCATCACGTGAAGTATGGTGACCAAGGTACAGCGATCTCAACGACGCTGAGCCTCAGCAAATCGCCAAAGTGCAGAACGCTACCGTCTTCCTGACCTCGGCAAGGCCCTGCAGACTCCAGAAAACTCATGCGGATCATCTCATCAGCTGCTGATCGCACCTAAAAATAAGCCTCGCATGGTTGCACTTTGGGGAACGCCAGGCTTCGGCTACGGCCCATCGTCCCGCGCTGCCCGCTCACACCCTACATTTCAGCATTCCACGCAGCGTACGTAGTCTTTAGCATATCACCATATTATATACTCAAGTTTCAGCATGTCTTCGCGGCGATGAGGCTTTGACCATGCTAATCTGTCCCAGCTCGTCCATGCCAACGCGACGGGAACCACACGTTCCGCAGGCGTTTGGGAGAGCCGCTTGACAAGATAGCCAGGGCCTCGACTCCTCCGAGCACGATTTCGCTGGACGCGCCATCAGTCCGTCCGACCAATAACGAAGCCGCTGCAGGCGACATGCAGAGGAAAGTCGAGAGGCCCTGATCATCTTCCATCTGCAGGGCTTGTGATGCATAATAGCTGCTATCTTGGGCGCTTCGACGATGGCCGGTGGCCAATGGACGCTAGAAGCCCATCTGACATGCTGACCCCACGGCCAGTGAGGTTCAATCACATCTCTCCACCTCACCAACCCCGGTCATTTCTTATGCATAGCCTCCAATCGCCACAGAGGCCTGGTTGCTGACCGCCGCCTCAAGCGCCCGCAATTCCAACGGGGAAATCCAATATGCTTCTGAATCAGATAGCGATAGAAGTTCATACATACTGCCAAATGTGCTCTTCCGATGACTCTGCAACTTCGTTCATGCTTGGTGCTCTTTAGACGTCCCTCGATCCCTTCAACGTTGCTATAATCACGAGAAGACTTGCGCAGGCTTCGCAGAGATCTCACTTCAGTTCTCTGCGCCTCGTCCCGCTCCTCCAAGTATACTTTCGAAATCCGAAAGTCAACGGACCGCTTCAGCGGCCCCAAGGCGCTTCTTGCTACGCCTTCTATAGTCTCTGGGCTCTACAGAAGACCAGCGATATACTCAAGGGTGAGTCTTCGGCGAGCGACTTCGTGGCTCGTGATGTGCACTTTCTGACTCGAGACTGCTGCAGTCCACCCAAGTCAACGCCGACGACGCTCCTACGCTTACCGTCGAACAGCTGGTAGTGTAACGAGATCGCTATTTCATATACATCAATTATAACGAACGAGCTGGACTCTGTTACCTGTCAACGACGACATATCGGTCCGTGTAGCATTGCACGAACCGGTACATGGGTGTGCTCGCTTAACTGCAAGCAACCCCTCACGTAAGAATCGCCGACCAGCTCATCAGCCCAGAAACGAGGCCCCCCACCCGCGACAGATTCTGGTCATAAGCACTTGATGGCACCCATTTCGCCAAATTTTTCACCAGGCTACGAACCTGTGTCGCCCATCGACCTCACCGACGCTCCAAGCAGGACGCGCTCTGTCGGCTTCCATCCAACTGCCGACAAACAGGACAAGAAAATCGTTACTCGTTCGATTCGCACTGATTCGAGCTCTTCGTCGACTGCTTCGCTGAAATCGCCAAGAAGAACGCGATTTGCCGAAGCGACATCCGTTCTCTCACCAGCCACTGGGCCTGGCGAAGGCAGATCGCCTTTCGCTGACCCCGTCATGGCGGACGAAGCGCCCAAACCTTCTGATGTTGGGTTTGGCTATATTTCTGAGAGTCAGCCAAGAGAGCAATTCGCGACAGTGCGATCAGACAACAATGGCAACCAACCACTCAATCGGCGCTCAAGACGCCCGGCACTGGCGGACGGTTGCTGAACCCATTGAGTCCGACCTTCAAGGAGGAGATGGATCTGGAGAAGCAAGAGGAGAAGACCGACAAGGAGCAAGCCAGAGATCTCGTAAGCGATTCGCCCCAGTGTGCTTCCAATAGCTGACAATTATCCAGAAAATCAAGACTCGAGTTCGAATGGCCAAGATGGTTCTCCGAGGTGTCAACTTCTCATGCTCACTGATCGTTCTCGCCATGCTCAGCACAGTACTTACCATCTTTCATGCGACAAAAGCACTGCCGCCACGAAACAACCTTCCGGCGTGGGCACCAAAGACACCAATCTGGCCTCAGATCGTTGTGCTGACGATCGCCTGCATCTCTCTGCTCTTCGCGATTGTTGTGATCGCCGCCTACTGCAGAGGCGGCCACAAGCGAGCCGAGAAGGTGGCTGTGTATTACACGATGTTTGCTCTTGGTTGGTTCGTTTTCAGCATCGTCATGTGGATCGTCGGCGCCGGCATTCTCCAAGGTACCAAATCGTCCGGCGGTGGTCAAGACCTCTGGGGATGGTCGTGCAAGGACAACAAGCGACGACAGCTTTTCGAACAAGATGTCCATTATGCGCTCGTCTGCCGCCTGCAGGACTGGAGTCTGATCTGCTGTATCATCGAGATCATCGTCGAAGTGATAGTTGTGGCCATCTACGCGGTCGTCTTCTACCGCTTCTGGTCAAAGAACAAGCTCCGAAAGAGCATGGACGCCCGCGATCGTGCACGCACTGATCTGTACCTCGCTCAACTGCGTAGCCAGAGTGCACCAAACACCCCTGGCTTCATCAACACGCCACGGGCTGAGAAGTTCCAGGATGTCAACACGCCGAGAACACCAGGCTTCCCTTCGATACACAAGAACGTTGAGGATCATGACTCACCCACGCAGTATCCAAGCTACAATCCGACACCTTCAACGCCTTTCAAACTGCAGGCACCGCCTTCCAGGAGTCAGCAAACACCAAAGCACGAGCAGGACGGGTTTGAGCCTGTGACATCGGCATCACCACCTCCGGTGTCCGTCTCTCCACCGCCACAAGAGCGGAGGAACGAGCACGTAGAGGCCGCACCAGGAGAACAGGTGTACGAACAGGTTGCCATTCCGGGTCAGTATGAGGGCTTCAACAGGCACCAACAACATGGTCAGGCATATTGAAAGGGCATGGGCTGTTTGTAATTGAGGACGTGTGGACCACATCGTCCGATATCGACGATTTCCTTTCTTCGTGCTGCCACTGAGTAGCCTCCATCAGAGGCCTGGCGTGTAGTCGGCATTCTTATGTACTCACACAGAATCAAATGATCGCCAATCAAGACATGATCCTGATTTCCTCAGACGACTTTTAGTGAAACTGTGCTGGTCTGATGAAACTTTGCTGAGCGCGGGGTTCGTTGGCCTGCTCTGTTGGTGAGATCGTTTGACGAAATTAGATATCTGGTCGTCTGCATCGTGGAAAGTTGTCGACAAGCTCGACTGCAGCATGATGAGTAGATATGAGACCGTCGGGGGAACGGCAGCTGAAACACCTCTTAGCTCCTCGCAAGCCATGCAGGGCAGCGACCGCAGCGACCAATCAAGATCTGTTCGTGATGAGGCTACACGAGGCTGAGTGCGTCTACGAAGTCGAGTCGATGCGTCAGAGTTCACATCCGCTCTCTTCCATGCTTCCGGTCAAAATCTGGAATCACGTCGCATTACTCATTATTTCATCACGGTCTGACGCGGTTCCAGGCTCTTTCATCAGCCTCTATGTGTTTCTCATCCAACCGGAGCTGTGCGGGATGACTCTACATTCAACACGTCTCAGATGCGGCTGTGGTGAGGAAGGAGGAATTGCTTACATGACACCTGACCACGGTGAAGGCTGAAAGGCCTCCACACCTCATGACTGCCACACTCAATATGAAATCCATGCCCCATCCCGTATCCTGTGCAAACCTCGAAGTTGACTGCTTTCTGCCCGAACTACTGTGAGAGTCGCCAATTCGACTGACCATGAGTACTATCTCTGTTCTCGCCTTTTCGTCGCAGGAGCCTACAACTGCAGGCAGCGACTGCAGCTTCGACTCCCAGAACGCATTCGCAAATCATGACTGGGCGCTACAGGTCGAGTCGGCAGTCAACAAATGGGTCAACATCCGAAAACCATACTCTGTGGTATATACGCCTGAGAACGCGGAGCCTGTCCCAATTTTCTCGTACACGCGACAGTCAATCCTCAAGATTCACATTGCCACGACAAAACACACCAATCTCCTCAGAGACATCACCAAGCCCTCAGAGAGGTGCCGTTCGACACGTCCCACGACTACTGGATTGATGCTGCCTTAACATCTCTCCAGAAGAAGAACATCGTCCCACCCTTCAACATAGAAAAGTTTCACCAGTTCGTTATTGACTCACTAGCGAAGATGCCGTCCGCCACTTTCCGACGTATGTCCTTCGGTACCACTGAGCTCGACTATCTCTCGATGATGGGAAACAGCGCCGAAGTGAAGAAGATGCTTGAGCCTGTCAATGGAGCTGGGAGGACTACGACTCGGACTGGACCCATTGCTTCGTTCTGTAAGTCGAGAGACTACTTTGTCGGGCTGGACTAAACATAGCTATGCAGAAATCTGGCTACAGAAGCGAACACGTTAGCACGCAAGAAAGGAACATCAACGCCCCTAAGACGCCCGAAGCCAACGCGATCACATGGCGTATCGTGGCGTTCGAGCCTTTGTCACCAGCAACTTCGCACGCACCGCTGAGAAGCTGGAAGGCAAAGTGCGACACATTCGTCCAGCGCGATTGATCACAAAACCCGAGGATCATGTGGCATTTCGCCCATTGTGATCTAGCTCGCTCAGGCTCATATCCGGCCCTTCCGATGACGCATTCAGCCTTTGAGGCGTCAGCAATACGGGATTAGGCAAACACTCCGATGCAACCCTCTACAGAGCGCACAGCTTGATGTCGCAGGCTCATGGTTCTAGTCCACACACGGCATTCGCTGCATCGACGCTATGGAGCCGTTACAGACAGACTGCAGTCGCGCACCGCTGAACAGGGTCTGCAAAACGGACGCTGTTGGGGCGTGGCGCCGAACGTCGACGCAGACGCATATCGAGGAACATCATGACGACAACGGTGACTGGGGGTCGTTTCGAGGTACGCGGCGTTCTACGAATTGGACAGCCAGCTCCGCATGTAGCACACCATTGAATAAGTGAGCAGAGTTCAAGCCATGAATGCAGAAAGATGGTTTTAACGTTCACATACACTATTAATAGTATTCAGCCTACCTCAAACTTGACGTCGAAGGCCATCTTGATGCAGTGCGTACGTATGTTCGTAACTTAGGCCATACCGCTCACGATTCAAGAGTCTCGACGAGGTTGTCCAGCATCTGGAAGGAATCGTCCACCAGCATCGATCTTGGACATTCCGTAAGCCTCTCCTGCTGGGCAAAGGCAGTTCGAGAGTGCATTGCTTCACGACCAATCTCACGAAAGATATGACAAAAATGCATTGCGGTCGTTGCTGATTATACTCATACTTCATGAATCTTAGAGAATCCTTAAGCGCGCACTGAGCACAAAGTCCCCCAAGGACTTGAGACAGGTGAGCCTGCTCGCCAAAGGCGATTCCGATGGATCTGAGCCGTCTATGAGAGCTTTGCATTACCAATAGACGAAACAGCCAACCACTTTCCAACTTCGTCTGAGGCCTCCACCACACCAGCTTCGTGATTTTGTCTGCGCCACCAGAGTCGCTCTTATAGTAGCAAATTCAGCTCTGCGACTGCGAGAGCCCCCTTCATGTGGTCTCGTGCAGTTTAAGGATGCATATGATAGCCAGATACGGTCCCATACAGATCGCTATGCCGCTGAATCAGAGTTTGACGAAGAGCTCATCGAATACCTCGCTTGCTGGTCTTGTCGCAAGAACAACACCCGACTTGAGCTTCGACATCCTTCTCGCATTCTTTCCGATGTTCTCGAGGTCCCGCTTCCTCTCTGCAAGCTTGGCATCACAAGCTGCGATCTCCTCAGCTATCTGGACATTTGATGGAAGCTGCCAGAAATCTTCAGTCCAATGCCGAACATCGTGGCCGTCAACATGATCGCCGTCAAGGCTCGAATTCTGTTCGGCTCCTCTTCGTCGACGGACTGGAGACCAAGCGATCTCATGTCTTCGAGACCAATGAATAGCGAGTGCCTCGTACGGTATTTTGTTAGCTACGTATCTGGACGATCCCTTGCCGTTGCTTGTTCTTGTGCAGGCACCGCAGTTGAACTTGAAGTCCATGGACGGATTGAGTCTTTGAATTTCCGGAACTGCCTCCAGAAATGCTCTCAAATTGGGCAGTTCAAGTTGGCGTTCAGCGCTCATATTGATTGCGAATTGTAGTGCTATCTTCGTCAAAGCAGGTCCTGGCATTCGAAGGCCATGTAGCTTCTGTGCAGCGTACTTGAAGAAGTCGACAAATGTGAGACCTGTAGAAGCGCCGTCCATCGTCGCCTTTCGGCCTTCGAATGCAGACTTCGGGACCGGTGCACTAGACCCCGATGGTGGCAAGTCATTGATCCTGGGATTCTCGTCAAAAATGGGCAGTGCTGCTGGCCACTCCACAGTGTACCACGGAAATTGTCCGACTCTGTTCCAGCTGGTCGTGTGATGCGGACGATCGGCAAGCGCATAACGCCAAAATTGCTGCGACTCGTCTTCCTCAGGTCCGACTGTTTGGCCGTGGACGCCGAGCAAATGCTCGAAGAGCTTCTCAAAATTGTAGTGCTTGTCACGGGATTTGCTGTTTACGCAGGCTCCACATCTAAGTTTGTCGAGTACAGCGACACCACGACTCGAGCGAGGAGAGAGCTCTCTAGCAATGACGTGGTCCACGATCATGCGCGCGTCGTCAAGACTCAATCGATACTCACCAACTCGTCCGTCGAAGTTGGTACCCCTCGGCTTTTGCTCTAGTTTCTGATACTCGTGATAGACTGCTTTCAGGGTGGTGAGCAGCAAATCGGCATCTGCGACCTTCATATGCATATGTCGTTGAAATATCGGTCTCGCAAGACTTAGTACTGCCTGCTGCTCTGGAACTACAGGCAGGGGCCTCGGATCAGGATAGCCAATTCTGTGACGTTTCAAGAGATTCCATTGCGTGTCAGCATCAGCTGGTGGAGGCGTCTTCCTCGCTGCTTTGTCAAGGGCTTCGGCTCTTGGTCGCAATGGCTCGATCTTGCTCCGTAGAATCTCCCATGCTCGATCAGTAGGGGCATTGCGGGACGTCAAAGCATTCCTGTATGCTGTGAAGCACTTTAAGGTGCTTTCCGCCATTGGCGGGTCGAGCTCCTCGGCCTTCGCAATGAAGAACTCTGCACGTTGCCTGAGGACACCGGAGTTAGGAGATGGTGCACGTTGTGCCCAAGTTGCAATCTTTGCTCTTTCACTCATGTTCTTCAAGGTCGGCTCTTGCTTCTTCTTGAACCAGTCCAACATGCCCTGATCATTCAGCTGGGATTGCATTGCAAGATACTCGGCTTCCAGTGCATTGTAGGCGGATCTCGAGAAGCGATAAGTACCTATCCGTGAAAGATCAGCGTAAGATAGTTGTCCGGCATTGTTTGATCGGACTTCTCGGAGCTCAGTCCGGTGTGATGTTGAGCTGAAGAGCATCGGCAAAGCATCTTCCAGAGGCTGCGAGACGGTCGCACCAATTCCCGCAGGTCCACACGTGTAACGACGAGTCTGTGGCAGGTCTTGAAGCCTGATAGTCTTTGCTTGAAGACAATCCGGACAAAGCCTGACCAGAAGTGCCCAACATACAGCAGTTGTCTTCTCGCGAGGACACGAAGCACTTTGGCAACCCCTACCACACAACAAGTCTGCGTACTGCTGCTCTGTAATACCATCGGGACATTCCGGGACGTTTTCGTCAAAGTGCAGGAGTCGACTATGTCGCCAGATAGACTCTCGCTCGAGTATGTTATACCAGGCTTTGCTAACCGTCTTGGCACGGATTAAAAATCTAGGATGAGAAAATGATAGAATGGTCGTCCAGATATCATGATTGATCTCGTCGGCGTTCTTGGGCGGGCGAGCTTGGTTGAAGACAGCTCTCTTATTCGTGTACTTTGTCGTCGAGGGTGAGAATCTCGTCTCCTGAGTCTTGAGTCGCTTTGGGGGATTACCGGGGGAGCTGGTGTCGACTCCAACTGATACGAAGGTGAGTGCATTAGATGCCGGCCTCTTCTTCGCTACGGGCGTTGTGGAAGATGTTTTGACAGTCACAGGCGTTTTGCTGGGCGTAGATATGGCGGGGCCTTTGTAGGGGGCGTAATCTGGTGCTATTCGAACACGTGCGGTAAGCATGCTCTCAAAGGTCGCATGATTCGCCCTCACGGGAGTCTGTTTGTTGACCTGAAGAGCAACGGATTCGCCGTGTGCAAGTTGAGGCTGGCTGGCTTCGCTTGATGCTTGCGAAGACATCACGACTGTATTGATAAATGTTCAAGAATCAGGGATGGACAGCTGGCTCTCTGAGAGCTCAATTTCCAGCGTCAAACCCAGAAATCGGGGATCCGTAACAGCTACATCAACGCTTCATCAAGTTGCGCCGGGTATAAATGAAGGTGCGATGAACTGTCATTTACATGAGGGAAAGCCTTTCGAGCAAAAGGTACTCAAACAAACGAGTATGAAGTGAAGTCACGTTGAAGTCTGGACGCCAAGATCTCCACTCTTACGCCGATGCCAGGTCTAGGCCCCGCTTAGCAGTCACTCAAGCTGCCCGGGCACGCCGGGTTTAACTTTCTATGGGCTCTGGGTGGGCTCTGCCCCCGTAGCAGACATCTTCCTGCCTTTCGTGCAAGCCTGCAGCGTAGTTCATCCAATTCTCGCTAAGTTACAGTGCGCGTCTCGCGCAACCCGAGAAATTGCTGGGTCTGAGCAGTATGGTCGTACGGATCCCGCAGAACTCGTCCCTCGATATCGCAGTTCGTGCCTGCCATCGGTCATTAAAGCTCCGCTGTTGAACCATGGCAGTCACAATGCGCCCTTTCTCATCGGCTGCAAGTCTACTCTACCTCGCATGGTAGGTATCATACCACGGGCACGACATTACAGCCTACGAATGGCATGCCACACATGGCATTTAGACGACGAACTATTAGAACCATGCACTCCATCCTTCCCTCAGCCCTGCTTGCGTGTAGCCTCGCCATTGCTGCTGCGGCCTCACCTGCCTCGTCTGCACTCTTCCAACCTGGACGCTTTTACCCAGCTCGACTGATCAACGCTACCGTGGTCTGTCCGCAGTCTCGGACACAGTTGCCTGGGTTGCTGGCACCAATAGCACCGTTCTCAGGACAACCAATGCTGGTCAAACGTGGTCATCAGTCTTCAGTCTGGCGCCCGACGTCGAACTCCGCGACATCTCGGCGTTCTCTGAGTCTGAAGCTGTTGTCATGTCGATCGGCAACGGGAATGCCTCCAGAATCTACGTCACCTCCGATGCCGGCGCAACATGGACGCTTGGCTTCCAGAATGAGGACGAGCTGGCCTTCTACGACTGCATGGCCTTTGAGTCGCGTCTGGTCGGTCTCGCACTCAGCGACCCGGTCGAAGGAAAGTTTAGACTGATCAAGACCGTGGACGGTGGTACGAACTGGGCGCTTGTCGACCCGGCTGGCATGCCGACTGCCCTCACGAGCGAGTTTGCCTTCGCTGCTAGCGGCACGTGTCTTACTTCCTCGCCTGGCGGGAAGTATTATACTGCATCTGGCGGTGTGGACCCCGGCCGCGTCTTTCGGAGTTCTGATGACGGTGAAACTTGGAATGTGACAGACACGCCGGTGGCAGGAGGCCAATCGGCGGGCGTGTACTCGGTGGTATCTCAAGAAGCTGAACATGGGATCGCTGTTGGGGGTGATTACCTGGTGCCGAACGGCACTATGGGCAATGCAGCGTGGTCGAAAGACGGTGGAGTGACATGGCAGGCGTCTACTGTCTTCCCGAGTGGTTACAGATCAGGAGCAGCCTGGAGACCAGGGCGCTGTGATATTGCCATCGCTGTTGGCCCTTCTGGATCGGATATTACCCGAGATGGTGGGAAGACCTGGATGAACTTCGACAATGGGTCCTACGACACTATTGAATGTCCAACCAATGACGTCTGCTGGGCTTCGGGTGAGAAAGGTCGCATTGCGCGTCTCACCTTTGACTAGTGCTTCCCAGAGAGGTCGAGCTCAAATCGCTAGACCATCTTGCAGCATGTGTCATTCATCTACCTAGACGATGCTCTCGACCGGAGTTCAGACCTTGTCGGAAAGCCGTGGCCGTTCATGGCGAAGTCCTCTTGTGACATTGCTGAGTCTTCAGGGTACTTATGCCATCACTCTGGTGTCATAAGCCGGGTAGGTTCGATGCTGCGGGCCTATGCACAGCATTGTTTTTTTACTTGATCGTATGCATAGGCTTGGGCCGACACTCTGGGCGCAGACAATCCCTGCAGCGGCCCCTCTGGATGTAAGTTCAGTCCTTCAAGTTGTTCGTGCACCTGGTATTTTCCGTCCATGTTGAGGCTCTGCACGCGAGTCTCTGCAAGTGCTGTTCGTTTCGCTTTTTTCATTCACGGACTGTGACGGACTTCATTCGAGCTCGCTTTTAGCCGTGCTACTATAATTACGTCAGCAGCGCTGGCTCCGTTCACGGGTGTGCGCAGGTTGCTGTCAGATTCCAGTACCCCATGTATTGCATACATTGGGAAATCGGATCCTGCAGATGCAATGGCAAAATCTCCCCACATTCATCTACGGATTGATCCTGGCAAGCCAGACGATGAACTTCGCCGCCATTGGCTCAGAAACGTTTGCCTCCCGCTAACCCTCCTCCGAGGTCCTTGGCATACAAGTTTTCTCTGAGCAGGTGCGGGACGGGCAATCGACTCAAGCCCGAAAAGGCAAGATCTCCTGTGCGACAAGTGGGCGGACCTCAACTCAATATTGCCAATGCTTGCCGCCCACCACACACGGCCGTCGGCCGACTGGCCGGTAAATATGATCGAAATCCTCACTCTATGTCATCAGAGCTGGTCAACTGCGGCCGACTTTGGGAGTCACTGACCTATCGCATTCGTGTCTGTCCCATTGGCGCACTCCCAGTTCTTTTGGGCACAACAGCATCATGCGGTTCAATATCGATGGTAAGCAATGTGAGGTCAACGGGATGGGTTTCATAACTTACGACGACTGCAGGCAAAGACCAGGAGCATGAGAAGGGTGGAAACAACCACGTCTATGATCCAGACCTGGCCCATCCTGCAAGCTTCACGGACGCTGAGACAGCTGTTCCTTCCAACGTCAACGAGCGCAAGCTCATGACCAAAATCGACATTCGTGTAAGTAGCAGAGCTTGATTCCTGGTGGTCAACTCGAGTCCAACGGTGGCAAACACTGACACGTACACAGGTGATTCCGGTTCTGTCCGTGCTGTATCTTATGGCCTTCTTGGACCGCACCAACATCGGCAACGCATCAATTTTCAAGCTGCGTGAAGACCTCAAGCTCGGAGGACTGGAGTACAATACAGCTCTTGTAATTTTTTTCGTGCCATATATTTTGTTTGAGATCCCCTCGAACATCATCTTGAAGCGGCTAAAGCCCCATGTGTGGCTCTCACTTTGCATGTTCGGGTTCGGCCTCGTCACAATCTGCCAGGGTCTGGTCGTCAACTATGGAGGTCTCCTTGTCACGAGGTTCTTCCTGGGAGTCACCGAAGCTGGCATGTTCCCCGGATGCTTTTACCTGATATCGATGTGGTATACCCGGAAAGAAGCACAAAAGCGTTATACTTTCTTCTTCGCCTCGACAACGTTGGCTGGAGCCTTTGGCGGGTACGTTTTTTTATGACTCTGGATCAGGGGAGAGACTGATCACTCCACTCTGGATCCTCCCAATACATGTTCATGCTAACAGGATCAATAGCCTACTGGCTTCAGCAATCGGAAAGATGGATGGGCTTCGAGGCTACAACGGCTGGAGATGGATCTTTATCCTGGAGGGCGTACTGACATGCCTTATATCCTTCGCATGGTTCTTCGCCATTCCCGACTTTCCGGAGGACGCCAAGTGGCTGAACGATGACGAGCGTGCGTTCATCAAACATCGCCTCGCCCAGGACCAGGGCAAGTCCGCAATCGAGCGCCGCATCACGGGTCGAGATGTGCTCAATTGCTTCAAGGATTACAAGATCTTCCTTGGTGGCTTGATGTACTTCGGCCTCATTGTCCCTGCATATTCTTATGCATACTTCTCGCCAAACATCATCCGTAGTTACGGCTACTCCCCCATCCAGACTCAGCTCTTCTCTGTCCCGCCTTGGGCCGTGGCTTTCGTCTTCAGCATGCTGGTCGCGACCTGCTCTGACTTTCTGCGGCATCGATTCGCATTCACCATCTTCCCGATCATCATTTCAATCACAGGCTTCGCGATGCTGCTCAACATCCACCACGACCGCAGCGCGATGTACGGCGCCCTCTTCCTGGTCACGTCCGGCACCTACTCCGCTATGCCGATCATCGTCTGCTGGTTCACCATGAATCTGGGAGGGCATCACAGGCGCGCAGTGGGCAGCGGCTGGATCATCGGATTTGGCAATATCGGTGGAATCATCGCTACGTACTCCTTCCAAGCCAAAGACGCTCCAACCTACCACATGGGCTACAGCATTTCGATCGCTTTCATTTGCTTGAGTGCTGCGAGTTGCATTGCATACGGTGCGTCCTGCTGGTTGCAGAACCGCCAGAGGGAGAAGACTCAGACCGTTGGGATGGGTCAGTATGAAGAGACGGAGCTGGGCGACATGAGCCCACACTACAGGTACATGTTGTAGGCAGTGGAGGATCTTGGATACTCGCAGCTTGTCAGGTCGAGGACAAGGTCCAACTAGCCGAGAACGGCATCATGGAGAGCGGAAGCTCTCAAACAGCTACAGTGGAAGAGTGACCGCTGGATACATGCAAGGTGCGCATTGGAGGTCCATCGGAAATAATAGCAGACCGGTAACTTCTATGCACAAAGGTTGTGCGTCACTGTCCGAGGAGTCAGTGACATAAACGTACTCGAAAAATCGAACTAAGGATCGTAGGTCAATGACTACGAACATTGACACACCTGCACGTCAATAAACCATTCCCACGGTGAGGGTCTCCCAGGTTGGCTGAAAGCAACGCGCGTTTCGTGAGGTACAGCTCTATGCAACCTGTGAGATCCAGAACGGATCAGCTCTGAGCATGGCCATGTATACTGGGTAGATTGACTTCAAGCGTTCCCTCTCCGTTCCGTACCAGCGCAGAGCACCATCCCCCACAGCTCTCATCCCTTAACCTCAACGCTCGCTCCTACTCATCCGGAATCATATCCACGAAAACGCTCACCAACTCCCTCGCCCCCATTGCATCTTCCAAACTATCATGGCCCACTCCACACTGAATCTCGATACCCCTACTCAACTTCACCAGATTCTTCAACGTTCTTCCCCCTAGCGTCTTCTTCGCCCCATGGTATCCCTCCAGAATCAACGTGTCAATCACGTTCTCGTGAATGATTCTCAACGCACTCAGATCACAATTCCCGCCGTGCGCCACGACGATAGTCTCCGGACTCAAGAACTCGAACACGGCTTCCCGTGCTGCATCTCGACCGAAGAGGCAGTTCCCAACCGCAATTGCTTGCTCCATGTCCTCTGCAGTGATGCCAGAATAGACAGTGTTGTAGCTCTGCAGCTTGGCGGAGGGCAATACGAGGCTATCGAGGAGGATGTCGGTGGTGAAGAAGTCGATCAGTGTGATGCGAATGAGCTCGAGGTCGCCGTTGACCGCGGTGCCCATTTCTGCGTCGATGGCTATGGCTGCTCGGTGGCTTGGTAACGGAGCTGAAGATAACGGAGTGCGGTGGTACTGCCAATTCGCGCGCAGGGCTGGGTCGTGCTGGCTTTCATAATCGTGCGCTTCTCTGGCGATGCAGCCTTTGGTGCTGGCGTCTTGGTGGCAACATGACCAGACCTGTTGGTGGCATCTCAGTAGGCCCGCTATGACGCACGATGTGTGAATGCATACCTTCGTGTTTGGCAGCACTTTGCCGACATGATAATGACAAATGGGTGCTGGAGCTGGAACAGCGACGGGGACGGGTTGTCCAGCTTCAGGGGCTGGTGGGCTGGTCTCTTCTGTGCTTAGTGGGATGCGTGTGGGACCCGAGCCTGACTTGCTCTTCTTCTTCTTGGTTGATCGTCTGTTCTTCTGACGACGGCCTAGGTATGCTTAGCTTCTCAGACCCGTGATCGTCCCCGGACCCACTCACGGTGGCAGGCCGTGCACCTGGATTTGTAAGACATCTCTCGGTCATCGAGGTTGTTGAGTATGTAGCCTTCCTGCTTTCTCTCCTTCTCGCTGTTGCAGAGCAGGCGGAGCTTCTCAACGTTGGCTGGAGTCTGCGCAATAGACGACCAGGGGGGCGGCGCATCATGGGCAAGAAGCTTCGTTCAACTGACACGGAAGACTACTTGCGAAGGAACTGTAACAACCCGTACGTACGAATGGGTCCTCACAGACTCTGGTTGGTGGGCGAGCAGAGGATCGCCGACGAGGGTTGTTGCGTCTTTTCGGAGGCATTGTCGTCGACTTGACCTGTATATGCATGACACTCTTCACATGCCGCGAGGGCAGCGATGGAAGTCATTGCGTAACATCAACCACTGCAGGTGAACTTCGCGATAGCAGGATAACTGTGATGTAATGATATCGATCGATAATGCAAGCAGACAAGTGAACTCGCCGGCAACGCTCCTCAATTGACTGTCTTTCTGGAAGTCATGAGCGAATAATTTTGGGTGCCTCGGCTGCGTAAGCAACGACGAGGTACAGGCTCGCCACTGGACGCTGCCACTCGTCCCACAGGTGCTCCACGGTAGGGACGTGGTATTTGCTCAGGTGCGGAAGCACCATGGATCGCTCGATGATCAGCGACGCTTTCCCATGTCTGATCAGAATGAAGAGAATGGAAGAGCGCCATGGTTAAGAATCGGCTGCAAGGACCGACGTCGCCATTCAGCTGAGCATATTTGCTGAGCATATTGTGTTCAAAACCAACCATAGAGATACAGGTGATATTGCATAACTTCGTGAGATGGACGCAAGACTCGTGACTGCATGGCAGTAGGCGACGGAAAATGAATTATATATGTTTATATCCAAATCGACGGACGTCTTAGGAACAGCTCTTCGCGAATCTTGTTGGCACACCAAATGAGAACTTGACTGATGCAACTGCACCGAAATCACCCAGGCGTCGCGAATATTAATATAGCTGGCGCACCTCGACCCCACTGAGCGCGACCTCCTTCGAGGTTTTGGGTCTATGACAGCTTCCGCTACAGCATACGGCAGGTCATCGGTTGCTGAATGGCTGAAATTTTTGGAGGGCCATTTCCATGCTTGAATACAGACATCGAAGCCGGGGCATACTGCGCGTGCCATAGACATTGCCACACGGCCACAGCCTGGTCCCCACCGACCGTAACTCGCACAATTCACACATCGGAATTTCAGCAAAGCGATCGCTCGAGCAGATTTCGCCGAGCGCCCTCGTTGTGTCTGTCACGATGCACGACAGGTCGATTTCACTGTCCGGGCGGGGCGGGCGCGATCCGTTCTCGAGAGGAGGAGAGCCGGACCACTGATAGATGATGATAGCCTGCTGCGGAGGGAATGCTTGAGCCGGTGTGCAACGTGCACAATAGGAGGTCAGTCCCCTGTTGCTCCAGGCCTTCTGCAAGGCAGGAAGTCCAGATGTGGAAGACGAGGCTGAAGACATTCCCCAGAGATGTGTCACTCCGTACTGTTGAGTCTGGATGTTGATTGTTATACCCTACGTCGACAGTCCCACTTCATCGTGCCTGATATTCCAATGACGTGCGAGCCAAGCTGAAGGCCTACTGCACAACCGCCTTCTTGTAGTGGTCTGGTGAAGGTCAAAGAGCCCGTCGGCCGTTGAGCATCGCCTTCTTGGCCCAGCATGATCTTCGTACACGGATGGCCCGACTTGGGCACGCCATGCACAATGCTCATCGAGCGAGGTTGTTTATGGCGGGAGGGATGCTATCAGGAACGCTTCAAGTGTCATGCATGTTCCGGGATTGTGAGTCTAGGCTATCCAGCCATTCCTCCCTCATCACCGGATGGAGCACAAAACGGGCAGCCGTGGCGGTGCTAGAGACCGAGCTGCGTCTATCGATGGATCTCGCGTAGTAGGATGGAGGCCGTGTGCTGTAGTCGTCACTCATCCGATCGTTGCTGTGCCGGCGAACATATCGACCTGTGTAGACAGAATCGAGACCAGTCACTTGGGTCGAAGGTATCGAGATGATCGATGAAGTATCCGAGAATGCAAAATTATCACGAGGTGAAAGTAGCTGATGGGCTGTACTAGAAGTTTGGGTTGTGGTCGATTCAGTAGCCGCGGCCAACGCCTGCTTCTCGTCTTTCTGCTGGTAGTTCATACCGGACGGGCTAGAGTATGGATTGGGTGGCGACTGTGCTGCACAGTAGGGCGGAGGAGCCTCTCGATCTTCGACGCACGACAGAGGTCGATCTGCCACGTAGGCTCGTGGCGGCGGACTGAGCACTGATGCGACACGTGCATGGCGGGCTTCAGCCTCTTGTGTTGCGTGTGCTTTTTCTGACCTGACCTCGGCGAGCGACGACCTGCCGCAGCAGAACATTGTGCTGGACTAAATGAGGACAAAGACAGTTGTGCCCAGCTACATCGAAGTTTAACCCGAGGGATACATGCACACCAGATCCCAGCGAGGACAGCGACTGATCAGGTAAACGATCGTGATTCTCTGCGAAAGAGATGGAAGAGGGGATGTCGTTGGACACTGACGATTGTGTACCAGGCATCCACGTTTCAAGATGATGCCCTACTAAACTGCTTCTGGGGTAGCGCGGGGCCGTATGGCCGCCCAGTCGGCCCGGAGGTTCAAGGTTCAGCCTCGGGAGGTCCCAGACGCGGTCATTGAAGATGCTGTCGCTGGATCAATGCCAACATTTACGGACGGGTTCAACGGTCTGCGAGCCAATTCATCCCCTCTCGTTTATACGCTACAGCTACAGGTGAGAGAGAGGACGTGTCCAATGACAACTTCTGGAGCCCGAGCACCGTAGCGACAGGGTAGAGGAGCTGCAAGTGACTTCTTCTCGTTTCATAGTGCAAAGCAGCTGATTGCACGCTTATTGCTCAACCACCAGCCCAGGCTCTGCTTGTCCAACCTGTCTCAACAAAGCCCGATCGATGATCGAAGCAGCGCTCTGCTGTCAGCGCATCCGTGCGGCCACTGAACGGCTTGGAGGAGTGGTTGCTTGAGGGTAATGTTCCCCGTCAACAGCCGGGCGTCCAAGGAGCCCAGAGTTGAGTCCATCCCGATGAATCGTCGTTGACCTGGCTGAAGCTCTCCGCGTTCTGGAGTCGTGTAGACGAAGCCGCAGCCCCTGAGAAAGCATTTCGTCATTGCGATCGGATAGCCACAGGTCTGGGCAGCATCGTTCATGTTACAGTTGCCCAGAACTTGGACCATCCATCTAGAGGTCCTTCGCAAGAGCCTCTTGCAATGGCAGCATACCATCGATCATGGCCTCCAGCTTCTCATCCATCTTCTTTAGCTCGTCTTTCCTCCGTGTGTTCTCCTTCAGTAGCTCATCCTTGATCTTGACTAGCCTTAGCCTCTCCTCCTCCATCTTCTCTCGCTCTTGCTTCTCGTGCTCTATCCTCCGAGGCATCAGCTCCTCGTCTGACAGTCCTGCTTGGTCTGGAAAGAGCGCTAAGTATTCATCGTGTGATATCAGCGGCAGTCGCATGTATGAGTGATCATAGTCCTCGCAGGCGCTAATCTCCCCCAGCAGATGTTTTTGCTCGTAGTATAGATTTTGCAGCTGGAGCAGCAATCGATCAAGGTCTTGTCGTGCTTCTGCGGTCTGTTGTTTGGTGGTGCGTACGCCGAATACCGACTGTCTGTGTAGTCCACGAAGCTTGGCCAGGTAGACGTGAAGGAGCTTCTGCTTCTTCGCTAGCTCATGCTGTAGATCGGCGAGCGGCTCGGAGGAGGTGGCGTTGTCCTCAATCCAGTCCAGTATGGCTTGTGTCTGCGCCAGTGCCGCGTTGGTGGTTTTCAAAAGTGGTTGCAGAGATGGATCGACAACAACGGTATCGACAGCCATGACGGGCGGTAGGACGGTCGCCACTGGTTTATCGGAGTCTCAAAGTGGGTTGAAGGGAATATTGCAACCGATCGCTGCTACTACAGGAGGTAAGAGGATTGTTGGCGGTAAGCTCAGGAGTGCCTCAGTCGACTATTACATTTACAGTCATCCGGTCTCCCCACAATCCCCACCAATCATTGTGGGCTTGGAGAATAAATGTGTCTTCATTGCAAGAGTCTCTTCTGTTTCTGCATACGACCCAAATCATGGCACCAGACAGAGGAGGAGGCGGCGAAGTTGGCGCCCATGGAAAAGTCATTGAAATTGAGACGCTGAGTATCAAGGACACGCCTTCACATGAAGGCGATCTAGCAGTGCCGGCACACTTATCACACGATCCAGCCACAAATGCAAAGCGAACAGATCCGTTTCAATTTGGACAAAGGTATTTGAAGGAGACCGACGACATCTTCGAGTACAATGCCTGGGACCATGTGACGCCCGACGACGAGCACTATGAATACTGCGAGTCTCAATATGCTAAGCAGAAGGCCGCCCCAGTCTCTGACTACGACAAGGACAGGTTTAACTCCCAGCCGGAGAAGTGGTGGGATTTATTCTACAAGCAAAAGACCAGTACTTTCTTCAAGGACCGGAAGTGGCTTGTGCAGGAGTTTCCCGTGCTCAACGACATCACTCGAGCCAACGCTGGGAAGAAGGTGCTGCTGGAGGTGGGAGCCGGAGCAGGCAACACAGCCTTTCCAATCATGAGGCTCAATGAGAATTCCGAACTCGAAGTCGTTGCAGCCGATTTCAGCAAGAAGGCAGTAGAAACGATGCGCAATGCAGAGGTCATCCAGGCTAAAGTGGGCAAGGTCAGGGCGGAAGTGTGGGATGTTGCAGGCGACGGCCTTCCCGAAGGTCTGACGGAAGAAAGCTGCGATGTGGTGGTCATGATCTTCATCTTCTCTGCACTGAGTCCTCAGCAATGGCAGAAGGCTGTACAGAACGTCGCTCGAGTATTGAAGCCAGGTGGGTACGTGCTGTTCAGAGACTATGGCCGAGGAGACCTTGCTCAGGTCCGCTTCAAAGCCGGGCGATGGATGGAAGATAACTTTTACGTGCGCGGAGATGGTACGCGGGTCTATTTCTTTGAGACGGACCAGTTGAAAGACATTTGGGGCGAGTCGTTCGCAATTCTCGACCTCGATGTTGACCGTCGACTGATTGTCAATCGACAGCGGAGGATCAAGATGTTTCGGTGTTGGATACAAGGGCGCTTTCAAAAAGCCGAGAATTGATGAGTAGTGGCTTGCGGGTGATTCCGCCGCAGAGAAGATCCCTGCTTGCGCCATGCGCTACCCCGTGGCAAGCTGATAGGTCTGTGGCTATCTAAATAGTCGTATCGCACGTGTCTGGGCACATGCATTTATCTGCAGGTTGCGGCGCACATGCGCTCGAAGCGCAAAGCACTGGTATCACAACAATTCTTTCGGCCGCATTCTTCGTTGACATCCAATACTGAGTCCGAGGCTGATCACGAGGTGATGGGAAAAGGTCGCGAAGTCAAAATTAGATCGTCATTAAGATGATGACGGTGGTTTGGCAGGGGCTAAGCCTCGGGGCGCCCCAACCTCGCTTCCTTCTCGCAGATTATTGAGGATGATTGATTGCTCATTGCCGTCTCTTCCACCTCCCAAGAAGTCGCCAACACCACTTATAGCCATTTACTAATGAACTAATACAACGCCCTGCATTCGAACAGCTCTGCGTCCTCGTTGTCGTTCCTTGTCACTTTCTGCCAGCGCGCCCACGGTCTTTCACATCAGCATCCTCGCCTTCACGAACTTCAACGACAAACTGCAGTTGAGGAGCGAATCACTTGACAAGAGTACACACCTTTGCGGCTTGGGCACGACTGCGACACTACGCACGAACGAACTCTGGCGAAGCTCCCAACATTTCTGCCGCATGCGCCGAGTCCGACCGTAGAAACATGGCTTGCGCCACGACCACGACCTCCCTTGAGGTGCCATCCTCTTCCAACCGAGCATCGAGCACATCGCGAGAGATTGGCGAAAGATCGGCGCTGCTGCACCGTAGTCGTCCTCAATCCAGGCGACGTCACTCCTACGACACATTTAGACCTCGGTCGACCAGCCTATGCAACGCGGATGCGATATATGTTCGGGTAGATCTATTTCTCAATGAGCTGAAGAAGAGACTAGATCGGTTGGAGCGCTACAGCCTGGACAGTCGATTCCAGCTAGATGCTCAGCTTGAACGAGGGTATAATGCTCTGCGAGATGTACGAGATTCGTGCGCTTTATTTCCTTCCAGTGATCTCTTGTGGGGTGTGGCGAAGCACAGGGCAGGAATCTTGGTGGAAACGCTCGAGACCAAATACACTGAACTCATGCCGACAAGGGAAACGTTCGAGCAGAAAGCACAAGCATATGTACGGACAATGGAGTCATATCTATCAGAACTGGAATCACGGACACACGCCGGCCGCAATGGACTTCAATTCGTTGCTGCAACCAGGGAGATCTTCGAGGAAGGCTATGACAAAGCGAAGCATGCCCGTGACCTTCTGGCGGACTCGATAGCACACGCACTCTCTCAAGCACGTCAAACACGGCTCATTCACTACGATGACTTGCCGATACCGTGGCGTGGCAATCCACACATCCTGCGGGGCTATCGCTTCAACGAGACGTCGATCGACTGCATAGTGAGCATGTTCCGACCGAGTAACGAGACCATCAATATCTGGTCTCACCTTCTCGGCTTCTTCGTCGTGCTGGGAATAGCCTTCTACCTTTACCCCTCAACAGCGATATACCCGCTCTCCACGAAGTGGGATATCCTCATCGCCGCAGGCTTCTTCATAGCCGCTTCCAAGTGCCTCATTTGCAGCACTATGTGGCACACGATGAACAGCATTGCGGATAAATGTGTCCTTGAGCGTTTCGCCTGTGTTGACTACTCAGGCATTGCCCTTCTGGTTGCAGCGTCCATCCTCTCGACAGAGTGGACAGCCTTCTACTGCGAGCCCGTGTCTAGGGCCGTCTACATGTCTTTGACGATCGTCCTGGGCATCGCCGGATCCATCCTACCATGGAGGGAAAGCTTCAACCGCAACGACATGGCCTGGTTTCGAGTGCTCTTCTATGTCACGCTTGCTGCGACTGGTTTTGCTCCCGTCATCCAGCTCAACTATACCAGAGGTCCGGAGTGGACTTTTTACTTCTATGCACCTATCACGAAAAGCGTCATGGTGTATCTGACAGGAGCGTTGATATATGCGTCGCAGGTACCCGAGAAGTGGTGGCCGGGCAAGTTCGACTATGCTGGCACGAGTCACAACATATGGCATGTCGCTGTACTTGGCGGAATACTATTTCATTACAACGCTATGCAGAGCTTCTTTCAAGGCGCGTTCGCGAGGAGGATGGAGGATGGCTGCTGCGTGGGATGAATACAACGACTACGGCCGATTTGCTCAGTCGATTCACTAAAACGTATTCGAGATGGCATTGGCATGAGTCAGCGCGCCGAGCTCACACATCGTGCGTCACCTCACGCCAGCAAAGGAGACTCCCTCCTGTGCCGAAGCCCCAGGATGCGGCAGTGGCGCCCCGAGCGTTCGGGACTGCACTAGCTTACTCACATACCTTACATACCTTACATATGTAAATGTAACGGACTGTAAAGACCATTCAACCCATCTATAACAACGATCGTTGTTCACCACATCCGCGATAGCCGCAACCTTATCTTTCGGATGAGATGAGCCGGAGCAAAGTTCAAGCACTACGGACCGTCCGTATATCACGCACACGACGCTCGTGCCGACGTTACCCGCGGCATGTCTACAGATTCTCGAAAGCTCCAATGCATGGTGTGGCGCTTGAGTCGTCCTCTCGGGAGGGCACCATGCGGGGATCGCAATTGATCGGGCCGTACGAATGCCCGAAGATCTGATTCGCGTCGGTCTGGAAATCTGAAGTTGTGCACATTGCGCTTGAGAGTAACGCCACGGCCGAGGATCGAGGCATGTCGCGGGTCTGGAATAGTGAGCCTGATGGGGAGTACGCCATCACATGAGCTGTGTCTGGAGCCTTCTCTAGAAACCGCGACCAGACCGGCCACAACAGCAGGCAGGAGCCCAGTCATGCGATTCTACCGCCTCACAGCTTGAGCTTTCGTTAATATTCGAGGCAACCATAGCGCCGACCTGTTGGGTAGTTGCGGTAGTAAGGCCAAGAGCAAGTCAGATATCTGTCCCCTCCGAAAAAATTCAAAAACAATCAACAAACGGAATTCGCTAATGGTCACCCACTTAACTACTAACCGTTCGGCGTGTGGCTTAAATTGCCTGAGCGGACGGGAAGGCTTGTTCTCCACACCCTGTGGTCGATTGCGAAGAGAAATCGGTAGCCAGCAATATCTAATGATTGTTAAGTTGAGGTCTTGAAGTAGAGGGAAACAGAATTGTACTGTGGCGCCAGGTTTATGTCTTGGCATGCGTCATGACATGGTTCATTTCAACGACAACAAACTCACGATTGCGTCTCAGGCCGTCAAGGTGGACTCTGGTCGCGCGTTCGAGTCCCAGTCTGCAATGACTTACAAAAGCACAATGGTCGTTGTCACAGCAAAACGCCTGGACTCGGACTGCAACGCTTACAAATGAGCATCCCGGCGGAGCTATGCACCATCATGAAGAGCAGCAAGCCCTTCAGAATGTTTTCAGAATACCCAAGAAGTCCAAACCGGCGAGAACGCAGCATGTCAAGCGGGAGGCAGATGGCGGTAAGGAGCAAAGCTTTCGACCACGACGGTCTCACACAAAGTCGCGCTTTGGTTGTCGAAACTGTAAGGGTAGGCACGTTCGTTGCGATGAGACGCCAGGAGGGTGCCTGAAATGCAAGAACCACGGCATCCAATGCGATTTTAATGTCTCCGGCGGCGCGATCAGTGCTCGAGCGATCAGCGTGACGCCTGGTGATTCCGGCGCTTTGGTCGTGAGCGAAGTCTCAACGCCTTCATCTTTCACAACCAGGTCGTTGAATTCTGAATCTCGCAGTATCATGCCATCAACTCTGCCGGTAAGGAAGGTCTCCGAATGTCACGACTTCAGTCCGGAGACAATCCTGCATCATTTCTACACAACTACGGCGATGACGTGCGGTAGTCCGGCCAGTCAGGCTGTCCATGGGTCTGCTGTTGTCACTGCTGCTGTACAGACTCCTTTCCTGATGAACGCGTTGCTCGGGCTTGCTGCAGCTCACCTCCGCTACCTTATGCCACCAGAGCTTGTTGCATCAAAGAGTCGGTTGAAGGTAGCTGAGTGCTACTATTGGGCGCAAGCATTCGACGGCTTCAGAGCAGAGCTTTCCGGTTCTGACAAATCATGCAGTCTCATAGCAACGAAACGAAGCAATGTTACGCGCGAGAATATGGATCAGCTGCTATCGACGTTGATGCTGGTCAGTATGCATCAATTTTCCTACCGCGACTACCAGCACACCGATGGAGATCCAGCAGGACTCTCCTTCGTATGGCGAGATGATCGGACGGAGAGAGAGGATGCACTCAAGTGGCTGGGCATAGAGGCAGGATTTAAAGGCCTCATCGGGGCGATGGCACCCTGGTTGAACGAGAGCTTCTGGCTGCCAATCATGCGAAGGGTGGACGTGGAAGACGAGGTCGATCTGGACGGTTGGTTGTCCGGCGCAGTCCTGCCCATCAACCCTCTGGATTCTGTCGAGGTGAGATTGGCGGAAGTGTGCGGCATCACGAGTTCATCATCCGGCGGAAGCAACGACTACTCCACCAATGTCGAGACCCTGATCTGGTGTCGTTCCTTTCGACCTATTGGTCCCGAGCACTTCAATCAGATGATTGCTTTCGTTGGCCGAACTACGCCCGCATTTCGTGAGCTGTTGCTGCAGCGCGAGACACCCGCGCTACTCATACTGGTGCATTGGCTGCATCTGATGCATGGTATTGGACAGTGGTGGATCGTTGAGAGATGTAGCGCTGAGATCCGCGCAATTGTTGCCTTCTTGTGCAAGCGCCATGTCAGCGGTCGTGATCGTAGCAAGGTCATTGACTTGCTACGAGAACCAGCAGCTACGGTAGGATTAACGATAAGAGTATAAATCATGCGCCAAGACCGAGTTCTCGGGTTCGTCAGCCATGCACATTGTGATGGTCTTCTGTCCTCCGAGAACGCCCGGGCGGACTCTGCGTTGATAATCGAAGCTCAATCGCAGTAGTTCATGCCGCGGTTGTTGCATTCAGCGGCTGATTAGACAGATGACGAAAGCTTCAGAGTACTACGTACGAATGTCCAGATCGAAATGTACGCGATTGTCGATCTTCCGCTGCAAAGCGCGCGATTCCATCCGAAATCTCACGGGGGATCGTCTTCGGGAAGATTAGCTCCACGCAATCGTTCTGGCACGCCTCGCACGACTGCTTGCATCGCACAACGCCCGCGTTTCGAGTTGCCATAGGTAATGAATCTGAGTATCTACGAAAGATTCTTGCGGCCGACGGCCTTGTCTGCTATTACCAAGTCAGGGAGTCATGCATTGGAGTCTGTCTCGCAACGGTTCGGCCAGTGGAATGGACGGATCGAATAGGTACGTCGACACGCTTAGCCAGTGCAGCAGGGAGGGCTTTGCGACAGGCTTGGCTAATGTAGACTGGAATAGCTACATGTAGATATCTACACTTCTCGAACCTTATGCTAATCGTGGTAAACATCTTGCAGTTTGAGGAGATTCTAGAAATCGCTTCCAGGACCCTGGCCTTGTTTCCAGAACTTCGATGTTTAATAGGTGGAGTGGTACCAAGGGTCCGGACGGCCTTTCCGCTGGCCGACGAGCGGCATTCGGAATGCCCTTCGGCCTTTGCGCTACGTAACCTGTTAACTTAATGGCGCTTCCACTATCATGGTCGCACCATCAATGTCCACTCGACCCTATGCCGTTCGTAGCATCGGAAATACCATCCAAACTTCGATGTGCACCAGGTGCCATTCCTACCACCGACCCGGGCCAAGCATGCCCCCTATGGCCCGACGCCGAGCACTTCGTCGTCTAGAACATGCATGCGGCATGCCGCGTATCCGCACGCAATTACAACAGATTACTTACTGCCTCAATCTGTAGGGTTCAAACGCACTCAGCTAGCCATGTTGTTGCCTCGGCAGCCTCGCGGTCTGACTACAAGGTCTGGACACCAAGACATCTCAGGTCATGATCTGCATGCGCGTCCAGCACGGTGGATTAGGGAACTATTTCTCTCATCCAGGCCACGAGGCATGCGCACCTTGCAGATCTCTTGGTGACATACTCACACATATGTCGCGAGGTCATTCATGACTAAGTCCAAGCATTATGGCTGTCAATGCATATCATAACAAGCCTTGGACGATCCGATGCCCTTGGTGGTTGCATTCTATTGTCTCGCTAGCACTAGTACTTTCTACTTATATGCCATGCAGTGTGACGACTAGCCGGGACGGAACATCCATTCGAGCATTCTCTCACAAGTCCTCTTCATCTGTTTTGGGAATCTGCTTACTACTAATTAGACCGACCTTGTGCATCTAACGGCGCCGAAATCTGCTGCGTGTATCACAGGTCATCTGCTCGCGAGGCACCAACACTCATTACTCAGGGCGGGCTCAGATGACCCAACAACGACTATTGAACCACGACGATTGGATCGATGTCATCGGGTGACGAGAAGTCACGAGAGGGCAGCCCGACGTCCGGACAGGTATCGAGGACGTCGAGTAGGGGATCTTCGAGGGGGTCAGGGTCCTCCCGGAGACCGCAAGGGCCAGGCAACATTATCGAGTTCGTTGACAGTCAAGACCCGAACATCAAAAGTGCGATTCAACGCCACACAGCATATCACTCTGCAGCTCAGCGACGGGAGGCCCGCCTGAGATCGTTGAGAAGGGGCACGCAGCCACGTTATCTTGAATGGGGCAGACGACCGGTGTCTGAACCACCAGGTACTTCGCCCACAAGGGAAGGTGGCTCGACTCCTGCGATTGGCACCACTGGTTCCACGCAAGGGTCAGAGACTGGTCCGGGTATCAATACAGAGCTCCCCGCATGGTCGGCGCCAGGGAGTCGATCGCTATCTCCTCACTTACAAGTCTCAGCGGAGGACGAGGTCGCTATTCGAAATTACCTGCAGAATACTTGTGAAGGCATCCTGAACGATCCAATGCAGCAACTCATCATAGCCTTTATCCGGACCGATGAAGCATGTACTCAACTGCTGCTAGCCTATGTCTACGCCACGTCCGCAAGCCGGACTCGACAGCGAGCATTTGCAGAGCAGGCTCTGCAATCCGCGCAGCGCTACTTTGGCAGAGGAACGAATCTACTCTGGAATCGCTTGCGGGATCCGGGCCATGCATCGTCTGATGCGAACATTCAGGCAGTACTCTTATTGGTGGCATACACCTCAGACTTTGGCCAAGAAAACGAGGTTGAGATACACGCTGATGCTCTGAGAACAATGGTTGCTCAACGGCATGGGCTCGCAGCGATCACTAACACTGTGCTGCGCAATCAACTTACATCCATCGCGGACACTCGGAAATACCACCTCACGATGGCGGCGCCGCATGATTGTGGTGCACCGGTACGGTTCACTGACGGATTCTGGCCTCGGTCTTGAACCTAAATTGATTGAAACAAAGCATCAAGCATGGAGTTGGAAGGGTGGTAAGTTGACACGAGGTAGCATCTAGACCTTCATTTACAGTTATGCATTGGGAGATAGAGAATAACGAAAAGCATCTGGTATTTCGCGCACTCAATTGCAGATCGTACATCGTACCATTCCGATCCCCTAATCGCGGAATGCGGCACTTCGTTGAAGAAAGTGTAAGATGACGATCGATCTTGGCTTGAGAATAGAAACAACTTTGCGGAAGGACGTGCCATGACGTTGAAGGGACTCAAGGGACCTTTTCGCCCAACCCTACCTAGTATCCGAATCACACCTGCCGGATATAGCTCTCGTCTCGATTGGGAAACGACATCAATCCCACCACCGCGGCTGCGAATTTGCGGGCTTGCCTGGCCTGCCTCATGCGATTCTGCGACTTGTGCACTGTGACAGCTTTCTCCTTAACGAGCAATCTTGGACGGAAGTGATCAGAACCACACTGCACAACAACACTCATCTGCAACCGCACTGATCTGGTCCAGCCAATCTAGCCTGCCTACCCACATCCTCCCACCACGCTATCTTCCTAGCCAAGATTTCCGCCTGCTTCACTCAACAACCCAGTCACCGACGACTCCTTAGCTGAACGCTTTTTGGTAGAGCAGTGCTGCGCACACTTGCGGCCCGAGAACGTCATCCTATCCCAACGTCCTCAATCGAAACCATACGACTCGCTGTCTCAAGAGCTCCCAACAACAAACGGCCTGGAAGTGGCCTAGCAAGATCTCAAGATGTCGGGCGAAGCATGGTTATACCTGCTCGCGGTACTCATCAATGCTGTCAACCTCTTTCTCCAGGTCTTCTTCACCATCATGTACAGCGACTTGGAATGGTCAGTCGTCGCATCTGCAGGCCATATCAACAAATTGCTAATATGACGTAGCGACTACATCAACCCGATTGACCTCTGCAACCGTCTCAACACATACATTGTCCCAGAAGCCGCTGTACACGCTTTCCTGACGTTCTTGTTCTTGATTAATGGATACTGGCTCGCGCTTGTTCTGAACCTGCCGCTGCTAGCATTCAATGCCAAAAAGTGAGTGCAATATCATAGGGAATTGCGGTCGCGCTAACAACATTCCAGAATTATAGAGAACCAGCATTTACTTGACGCTACCGAGATCTTCCGAAAGCTGAACGTGCATAAGAAGGTGCGGTTATCAAGGACGCAGGGCGGGACATCTTTGCTGACACGAACAGGAATCATTCATCAAGCTTGGGTTTCATCTGATCATGTTCTTCTTTTACCTGTACAGCATGATTGTGGCACTCATTCGCGATGAGTCGACCTAGGAAGTCGAACATGCGACCATCAACGTCAAGAGAAAGAACTGGCAATGACTATGAGCGAAAGCTTGATTGAAAAGGTGGCCATCAAGACTTCCTTTCAACTGATCACGTTGCGGACCTTGGGTGACTGGAGAATCAGAAGCGTTGGCAACCATCTGGTAGATCGGAGGCTTAGACTAGAGAGGCATCGCGCGAAGCTACTCTCAGTCGCAGCGGTTGGCAGAGAGCATGTTGGCACATGTGGTGCTGACACGGATTCGGGAAGAAATGTATGTAGAGAGGTATCGGCCAACGTAAGCAACACACCTCGGGAGTGGGAGCGGACGCTAGCATAGCACGTGAGTGATCTATAGAGTCGTTGAGGGTACCACTAGTACCAAGTATACCATAGACATCGTTTGAGACTTCACCAGAACCTCCATCACATGCTTCCGGCCATCTGGCGGCATCTGCGCTCTGATTGGCTGCTTCTCCATCTCAACCTTCGCGGAGCAATAATTTCCATTTCTGTGTAGCGGCCTGCCAAAGTGTACACTCCTCACACAATCGTTCCATAATCCCGCGCGGCGCAGCTCAGACGATGGCGACCCTCTTGGGCGCAAGCTACGACTCGAGCGACGATGAGGGCGCCGCTCAGCCATCACCAGCTGGGCCAGTCTCGTCAGTACAGACAGCGCCGGAGATCTCAGTAGAGGTTTGGTCCCTCATCAGCCAGGCACACGTCAATCGCGATACTAACAGTTCACAGACCAGTTCACAAATGGAATTGATGTTGGCGAACCCAACGAGTAATGCCCTGGCTTACAATGTGTCGTACGACAATTTGGCGAGACCGACACAAGGCCCAGCCAATCCCTTCAAAACCACAAACGGCAATGCGCTGAAGCGCAAGAACGTCCTCACGGGCAACGCAGAGGAGACAGCCATGTCAGAGTCAACTTTTCGGACACAGCATCGCACATTCCAGAGTCTAGGCTATACGCAAGATCCATCACAGAATGGCGCATTCGTGGGCAACCAGGCAGCGGTCACGAGATATGGCGGGAAGGATGTGGTCCAGCTGGGATCATCAAAAGCCGCGAATGCTGCGCTAAGGGCGAAGCGACAGAAGCGAGGCGACGCAAGTATCGTCGATGGTGAAGGTGCATACATCGGGCCATGGGCGAGATACCAAAGTGATGATGTCGCATACGAGCAAGCAGAGCTGGACGCCGATCGCGAGCTTGCCTCAGACGAGGAATGGGCTGAGGAGGGTATCGTGCCCACACCGATGCCAGCACCTGCGAAAGAAGCCACCGGCTACGGTGCAGACACATCCATGACCGAGACCACAGAGTTCTACGGCGCATCAGAACGAGACTACCTAGGCCGGACGTACATGCACGTCCCACAAGACCTCGACATCGATCTGAGCAAAGAGCCAGGCTCAATCCAGAACTATCACCCGAAGCGACTAATACACACCTACAAATACCACACCAAACCCATCACAGCATTGCGCTTCATTCCGAAGTCATCACATCTCCTACTGTCTGCCTCAGCAGACAACAAGCTCGCCCTCTGGGACGCATACCACGATCGCAGCCTCCTCCGCTCCTTCCACGGACACAACAAAGCTATCACCGATGCCAACTTCACGCCCTCTGGTACTTCATTCCTCTCTGCTAGTTTTGACCGTCAGATGAAGCTTTGGGACACCGAGACCGGCAAATGCATATCCCGCTTCACAACAGGCAAGACGCCGCACTGCGTCGTCTTCCACCCCGAAGGCAACGAGTTCCTTGCTGGCATGTCGGACAAGAAGATCGTGTCGTTTGATATTCGGTCTGGCGAGCTCACGCAGGAGTACGATCACCATTTGGGTGCTATCAACACTCTTGTCTTTGTCGATGAGGGAAGGCGATTCATGAGCACATCCGACGACAAATCCCTCCGCGCCTGGGAATTCGGCATTCCAGTGCCGATAAAGTTCATCGCCGACCCAGAAATGTTCGCGCTTACACGAGCATGCGTACATCCGAGCGGGAAGTATGTGGCGTACCAGTCGGGTGATAACCAGATCGTGGTGTATGCGGCGGGCGACAAGTTCAGGCAAAACCGCAAGAAGGGGTTCAGAGGCATGAATACAGCTGGGTTGGCGGTGGATGTGGCGATCAGTCCGGATGGGGGGATGATAGCATCGGGCGATAGTGGTGGTTATGTGTGCTTTTGGGACTGGAAGACGGGCAAGATGTGGCATAAGTTTTTGGCTACGGAGGGGAAGTTTGGTGGGACGGGCAAGGGGAAATGTGGTGATGAGGCGAGAGTTGGAGAGCCGGTTACGTGTGTTGTGTGGAATGAGCAGGAGAGTAGTAAGGTCGCGACTGGTGGGAGAGATGGGTTGGTCAGGTATTGGGACTGAACGAGTACTGTCCACCGATGTCTTGCCGTAGTGAGGTTCAGATCAGCAACAAAAGTCGGCTCAGGTCACAAGGGACGCAATGCAAGACTTGTGGTGTACATGAACAGTCGATGCTTTATTGTACAGAAAGCCCTGGGGTAGTCTTACCGTCGCTTTCCTCCGCATTTTCCACACACCACCAGCATCATGGCCCATCTGCTCTCCGGAAAGCATTTCGCATGCCTTCATTCATCTTTTCTACCTGCGCGCTCCGTGACGGTGGCGGCGCAGACTTATAATCCACCGTAATGTCGGAGCTTACGTTGAATCTATTTTGCACTTCATTCCAGTCCACGCGCTTCCACCAATTGCTGATATACTGTTCTTTGCCGGCCAGACCATAGTCTCGCATGTACTGATGCTCCCAGACCTTCAGACACAATACTGGTGTGCCGATGAAGGCATCGAAGTGACGGTTTATCTGGCCCGAGTAGTTACCGAAGGACCCGGCTCGATACTCTGCCTGCTCGATTCGCCCTGATGTAAATCCGCGAGAGAAAAGCTGCCTTGAATCGACATGCGGTTTGGTGTGAGCGTTGGGTAATGGAGAGCCTGCATTGTAGGTGCACATGACGCGCCACATCTTCTCCTCGTCGTTCGCGCAGAGGACCCAGACGTAGCCGTTTCCGAACATCGACATGGCCATGTGGGAGATCTCGTCGCCCAGGTGATCGACTGACTCGAACCATTGTTCAATCTCGCCGCGGAGCGTGGTGGACGGCTCCGCGGGCTTTGCGGCTGCGGAGAGGCCGCTGAAAAAAAAGTGGTTGTGGTGTGCTTGGGCGGCGTGGTTGTAGAGTTCGGCTTTTGATCGATCTCGGGAGGTGTGTTCGTGGAGGGTCTTCATGCTGAGGGTTTCAGATGTTGTGCCCCGGACTTCGTTGTTGACGAAGTTTAGGAGGTGGGTTTGGTATTGTTGCCATGTTTCTTGGTATGTCTCTTTTGAGAAGAGGCCGGGGACGCCGTAGCGAGTGAATATGGCGTCTTTGGGGGTCCCCAATGGTGGCACTGAGTGCAGGTCTCGATTTCTGCTATGTCGAGCGAGCTGTGAAGATGTAAGTCTGGGCAGGTTCATGGACTTCTTGGAGAATGACGTACGCATGTTGGTCGACTTACGGCCCGTAGAAGGCTCTGCGACTGCTTACTGAGCCGGACAACCATCAGATCGCGGGCGCAGTGGTGTTTCGCGATGCCGTGGAGGTCGGTCTGGTCATGGATGATTCTCAGATGTCCATTTTCGGAGATGAAAATCCGCAGCCTTGTTCAGCCTCGTTGTTGCCGCTGAAGATCCGGATCAACGACCATCGAATCAAGCTACGACTGCCACTTACTCGATGAAACGATCACTGCCACAATCCCAAAATGTCTTCCTGTCCTACATTTGAGGCTCATACACGCCTATCGCTTTGCGTCAGATGACGAACAGATGTAACGGTACATACGCATCTTTCAGCGGCGATCAGCTTGCCATCTCTACGATTGACTGGCTATGGGTTCGCAAGCTACCTTCGGCGCGACTTGCCCATCGTTGGAGCCATGTTGTGCTCTGCGCTTAACAAAGGTGAGCTCTGATGGTCGACGGACAGATGCGTGCCATTTTTGGCCGCACGAACAAAGCGATGGTAGTCAAGCTGTCTTTGTTCTTTGTTTAACCCTCGACGCTCTGACTCGACGACCAAGACCGTCGCGCAACAACGCGAACGAACAATTAAAAGTGCCTCATCCTCACCTCGCTAACAGCTCTCTACACATACACATCCGATGAGACCACAGCAGATACTATTGACGTGCGCGCTTTTAGCACTTCGGGCGTTCGCGCGGCCCTCCGACTCACCTTTTGATTTGTCTTACCATTACTTCGATCGCAGAGATGCCGCGGTGTGTAAGGACGTCGACAACGGGCTTCCAGACAACTGGAAATGCTCTTCAAGTTCAACCTGCGTTTCACTCGACAACACGACATCCGCTCTTTGCTGTCCGACTGGACAGGATTGCTCCACAATACGAACGGTCGAGTGTGACGCGAAGAAGCAGGACCCGTCCAAGAATCCTGACACCGAAGTCTTCACCACAAAGACAGATGCGGATCTTCCCAACTGCGGTACGACATGTTGTCCTTTCGGCTACACCTGCTCGCAAAAGAGCGATGGCAACAACGAGGGCGCGTGTACTATCCAGAAGGATAGGGCCAAATTTGTTGGCGACTTCCCCGGTGCTCAAGGGACTACCTCTGCGACTGCTAGCTCGACTTCATCAGCACTAGCACAGCCAAGGGAACTGCCACTGCGACAAATTCACCTGCGAAAGCCACGCCCACACCCGATAGTGATGATAAGCCGAATCCTTTCCCGGCGAGCGTGTTCCTCGCGGGCTTTGCGCCTGGTCTCTTTGTAGGCGCCTTGATTGTGGTGGGATGGATGATTTCTACTGGTCGAATCAAGAGCGGGAGTGGCAGCGCTCAGAGTACACCGCGTACGGAGAAGCGACCGATGATCTCGGAGCCCATCAACGCCCGGGGTGGGCGATCAGACTTCAACCGAGTGCCTGACTCGGTGTTCAACAGCAAGGAGAACGGGCCAAACAACTGGAAAATGCCAACACCGCCAGAGCCTCACGGAGGCGCTGTTCGACCCATCACGCCAGCGACTCCAACTCCGGTAGCTGACAAGGATCGGACTGCGACAATGGAGAGCATCCGCATCTACTCGCCTCCGAACTTCGGACAACACCCCAGCGCGACAGTCTCACCGTTGCGAACTAATCTGCCCGCCAATGATCGCCAATTGACGAGTCCATTCGTATCACCTCTGAGGCTGATGTTGTCCCGCGCTACGACAATCCAGCGCCCACAGAGCCTTCGACGAGGCCGACAAGACCTGCAAGCTCCATCTACGACCAGTCTCGTCGGACTAGTTTCGCTATTTCTGAACTAGAAGGATCTGGTCCTGAGCACTCGACAACGTCGCATCAGCGGTACGATCCTGATCCAAGCAAGAGGGATACGTCTTTCACGGCTTTGATGGAGCATTGTGGTATTCCGGATTCGGGGAATCACTTTCCTGTGCCCAAGATCCCTGAGCAGTACAAGGGAAAAGGGAGTGGGAAGCGGTAGTTGCGGATATTCAATTGCATCAATTGACTTTAGCAAGCGTTGTACGTTCAGCATCGATAGTAATGAAGCATATGGTGATCAATTCTTTTATGTATAGGCTCCCTGCCTGGCGGAAGTACTGCCCGTCGAGGACTACCACCTCAAAGGACTGTGGCTGCTCAACGAGGCGCCGTAGGGCGGCCAGCAAAGACCGGCGCGCCATTTCCTCGACTTCACCTGTGATCCTGCAAATGTGACCGGCGCTTTCCTAGACTATCAACGCCGGCCACGCTACACTGACATACCTAGCAGGCGCTCATTGATACGAACAGACACGCTTCTCAGCCATGTCAGAATCTCGTGATCAATCGCCGTCAGCGGAGGAGCGACGTAAGAAAGATGCCGAGGACCGCAAACGTGAAGAGGAGGAACAAGCCACATTGCCGTACAAGTGGACTCAGACACTGACCGAGGCTGAAGTCAGCGTGCCCATTCCCGGGAACCTGAAGTCAAGGGATTTGATCGTCGAGTTGAAGAAGACACACATCAAGGTTGCGATCAAAGGGCAAGACTCCATCATCGATGTATGTATCCCCACTCGCGGAGAGTACTAGACACTGACGGCGACATAGGGAGACTTTCCGCACTCAATACTGGTCGACGACAGCACGTGGACTCTGATCTCTGGCCCAAATAATACCAAAGACATCAATATTACCCTTGCGAAAGCACCTGGATCGAATTGGTGGGCACATATTGTGACTTCCGCGCCCAAACTCGACACTACGAAGATCACGCCAGAGAATTCGAAGCTGAGTGGTAAGTCTGGCAAACATCCGACATGCCAGCCACGACTGACGAGATCCAGACCTCGATGGTGAGACCAGAGGCATGGTGGAGAAGATGATGTACGATCAGGAGATGAAGCGTCAAGGCAAGCCGACCAGCGACGAGCAGAAGAAGCAAGACATGTTGTCGAAATTCATGCAGCAACATCCGGAGATGGACTTTTCGAACGCTAAGATTGGTTGAATGGAAGCGGGGACGAAATACAACGGCTAAAGCTCTGAGCCTGACCAAAGCGAAGTAGTCCACGAGACTCGAAAAGCTCTGCTATCGATCTTTGAAATGGCTCTCTCAGCACACCGCAGATACCACGAACTCGGCCTACGGCGACGTGCACGTGCAGGCTCCTCTGCAATTGCAGAGGTCTGTCCAATTCCACATTCTGAACATAAGGCACCCGTCAGCATGGCCAGACTCTCGTACTGCAATAGTCCAAAGCTGTCGACGACATGGGCGGACACGCCATCGCAGAATTTATCCGCTGCCAAGGAATGGTCCTACACCATCGTATACGAATATTCGGCCGATCTGGAGAGGCTTTCTACTTTGCGACAAGCTGATATCGCGACTGACCGAGGTTGTCTTCCGAGGTGGTGTGAAGCAACAAACAATGAGATGGCGCCATCCAATATCATCCGGAGCTGTTCAAACTTGTCGGTGTATGGACGCACGAGGACACTATGTAAGCACAGGGCTGCGAACTTGGCTGACGACAGATTCGCATTCGGTCCAGAACTCGTCCTGGAATCATTCTCGGCGGCGGGCTTAGCATGGTGAAGACTTCGAGTCCGAAGACTTATACCTGATATTCAATTTAGCCGATATGATGAACCCCTGCCTGCAGCTGCAGGGCCGATGCACCCCAGAAGCCCAGGCCATCCCAGTCAGAGTTTCTGCGATCCATCAGAATCTCTCGCAACTGCCCGTCCCTTTGCGATCCGGCCACCACTGGTCAATGGGTCTTTTCAGCTGATCGATGAATGTTTCCCATTGGGCCCTCCATGTGCCGGCTGGGACATGTTTTGCGAAATGCGCCGATTGGTAATTTTTCACACTGCCAAGGCAGGAACACGACTGCGCTGCTCGAAATCAATGTATTCATTCAACTGACACGGCAGACCATGTATCGCTTGCGTCGATACCGGTTCGGGCCTGAGCAGCTGACCATTCGATCTTGGTAACTAAGTATGGAATCGCTCATATCCTCCCAATCCACCACTGCATCCACACCCATAGGACGTGACTGAGCTCTCCCGTCCGGAGTCCAGATATGCTGGCTCGGAGCGCATCCCATCATGGTCCAGTATGAGTGACCTGGTGTTTACTTCGGATTACATGCAATTGCCTGTTCGACCCTGGACCACCCTCGTGTTTCAGAGTGAATGAAGGGACTAATGCCAAGACAAGGCGACCTTGTCGGTAAAATCAAGGAACCTTTCAAGTCGCAATTCTGTCCAGTCTTTGCTTTTATCCGGCTGATTGGCGAGGTCAACAGCACAGACATCCTGCAGGGCTGCCGACTTCGCCTGTGTCCTTGGCGGCAATCCTCGAATGCCAAGCGTTGGTTCCGCTGACTTTCCCTGAGACAACATGCTTTGGTCTTGGCATCGATGGCAGATTGGCCCAGATAATAGCCTGGTCGTTTACTGCACCATTGCTCATGCTTGCCCATGTCGTTGTCCTGATTTTCAGGCTCAATCATGATGGTCTCACGACTACATAAGACTCGACCGGAACGCTCGACGGTCACTCTGTTCACCAGCCGCCTCAGTCAACAGGTCCAGCCTTCAATCAGTCCCAGACACAGCCAGTATGGTTTCTCTCAAGTCCCTCCTCGTCGCCTTGACGGCCTTTACTGGCGTCATGGCTTACCCATTCGACTTCCTTCATGAGCGAGATGAGGGCAATTCCACCGAGGCTCTCGAGAAGCGCCAGTCAACAGCCAACTCGGTCGGTACCCATAACGGCTACTTCTACTCGTGGTGGACTGATGGTGGTGGCTCTGCTACGTAAGTCGCCCCAGATCGACCGGCGGACGGCGCTTGCCGTCACGTTCGGAGCCCTTGAGATGGTACCACCGGCTGACAATGCCTCAGGTTCAACCTACTCGAAGGCTCGCGCTATACAGTAAACTGGCGCAACACCGGTAACTTCGTCGGCGGCAAAGGCTGGAACCCAGGCAATGGCCGGTAAGTCACTGTCCCAACTCAGGTACAGCTCTCACTCATCACGTCCAGCACCATCAACTATGGCGGCGCCTTCAACCCCTCCGGAAACGGCTACCTCGCCATCTACGGCTGGACACGCAACCCTCTGGTCGAATACTATGTCATTGAATCCTACGGCACATACAACCCGTCCCAGGGCGCCCAGTACAAGGGTAGCTTCACCACTGACGGTGGCACTTACAACGTCTATGTTTCCACCCGCACCAACCAGCCGTCTATCGACGGGACTAGGACCTTTCAGCAGTACTGGTCCGTTCGCCAGGGCAAGCGTGTTGGTGGTTCGGTGACTATGCAGAATCACTTCAATGCTTGGGCCCGCAATGGGTTGAATTTGGGGACGCATTACTATCAGATCGTTGCGACTGAGGGGTATCAGAGCAGTGGAAGCTCAGATATCTACGTGCAGACGAGGTAAGCGCAGAGTGTACCGTCAAGTTGACTGTCTGGATGGACTCGTCAAGAAGCAGACGAAGTCATGGTGTGGACGCAAGGAAAAGGGGTCGCCACATTTTCTTTCTGACCTCGGCCATTACGCCCTTCGGGCGCCACTCGTTTGGGCAACCACGAAACTCCCTTTTAGCATAGCAGCTGCATTTTACCCGCATGAATGAATGTCTATTCAACACCCTCTGCTGGCCGTCCAGTCCTTGACGAAAGCTGGAAGTGCTAGAGCGTTACGCTCTTGCTTGGCAGTTTCCTCCGCTTGTGCTTGGCAAGCAGGGCCATTCGCTTTTGTTTAACGCATTCAGGGCGATCAGCTGGACATTTTATCCGGCAGGGGCGTGTGCGAGCTCCGCCAGCAGGAACGACTGAGGGGTACCGCATGGTTCGCCTCTGACCTCACAGCTCATCCCTCTTTCTCGAAGCGCCCTTTCCCATACTCCTAAACCTCCATGCTTTGACATCATGGGCATCGACAGACGCCTGCACTGTACCACCTGCGCTCACCATTCCTTCGTATGATCCGAGTAGTCTGGTATCATTGGCCATTATCCCAGCTTCCCAGCTCATCTCGGTGGCGTTGTAGTAGCCTGGAGTGTGCCATTCGTGGAGCTGCTGGAGAGGTCCATCGTCCCATTCAGCACCATGCTGGCCACGCCTGCGCTGATGGTTACGTTTTCGGCCCACAAATCGTACGTTGCCCAGTCTTCTTCGGCTTGTGTTGCAGTGATCAAGCCGAAGACCTGCCATAGTGGTACCTCGACGTCCTGCGTGTCGTTTGCAGCGTTCAGGAAGATGACTACGTAGTCGCCGCCGTACAATTGGCCGCTCCAGATCTGCACCTCACCGAAGCCATACTCGTCCTTCGGCTCTACCTGTTTGACGACCCTTCGCTGTGCTGCGCTTCCAACAGGGTCCTGGCTCAGAGCCAAAATAGCCGGATTTGTAAGGATCTGATAGTCCGCGACGCTCAATTGGTCCAGCTTGTTTCCCATGATCAGCGGACTCTTGATCGCCGCCCACATTGTCATGTGCGTGCGATACTCCGCTGTAGTCATCCCGCCGTTGCCCACCTCGAGCATGTCCAGATCGTTCCAGTAGCCGGGTTGATTCTTCGAGGTGATGTAGCTTGCTTTGCCAAGAATATTGAGGACGGAGCAACCGTAGCCAGGCAGCTCGCAGTAGTATTCGTCGGGCCCACAGGGGCATGACGTGCTTGGAACGAGGAACGAGTCGTAGATGTCACCGGAGATGCGGGCGGAGTTTGCGATGGTGGAAGCCCATTCCCAGGGTTTGTCTAGGACGATCAGCAGAGCGTTATATGAAGGACAGTGGCTTACCGTCTCCCCAATTGCACAGGCTGTAGGTGAAGTTGCTGTTTGAAGTGTTCAAGGCGTTCGACATGACAGCGTAGCGGTCCTGGCTGAGCTTTGGCGTGCCGGACAGGCCTTCATTGTAGCAATTGTCGTACTTGAGGTAGTCCGCGCCTAGGCTCGACCACCAGTCGGCGTCGGTCTTTTCGTAGCCCAAACTGCCCGGGTACTTCCCGCATGTGTACTTCCCTGGCAGATGTCAGTCTCGTCACAGCCGAGCTCTCTCTGACCTACCTGCAGATGAGTAGACTCCGAAGAGCAGTCCGTCGGAGTGAAGCTCGTCCACTAATGTTGCTAGACCTGATGGGAACTTTTCCGCGTTCGCGACCAGACTACCGTTCTCAGCACGCTGCCTCTCAGTCATGGCATCGTCAAAAATGACAACCCGGTAGCCTAGATCTCGAAAACCGAGATTGGTGAGTCGCTGTGCGTTGGTGCGAACGATGGTCTCGTTATAGTCCAACCCGTAAGCATTGTACGTGTCCCAGCCCATCTGAGGCGTGTTTGCGTTGCCATTGTATGAGATTGACGGGGTTATTGACTGTGAAGAAGCTATCAATGGTAGTGTCAGACAAGCGAGGACGCCAGAATTAGTCCGCATGTTGAGCATGGTGATGGAAATCCAAGGACTCGGAGACGGTCTGAGCACAACGAGTTGCAGTCATGGTCACGCTCCATTGCATTTTATCGAAAGCTTACCAGAAGAATTTTCGACGATGTCATTGTGTGGTCGCATTGGCTTCCTGGTGGTCACAGTGCCGGTACCTGCCTTCAAAGGTTAATGGAGTGGAGTTTCCCCGCAGTTCAGAATCGCGATGACGCGTATTGAACGCCCACAAGCGGAAGTCCATGGTCACGAACGCGTACAACGGTGAAGACTCCCTGTACACTGACTTTGTAGAGGGCTGTTCGAAAGCCAGTCGAGTCTCGTGCAGCCGGCCGTAGACCACGGCGGAACCTGGACCGCCCCGATCGCGCTTCGCCGCCACATGCAAGTCGTCGAACTTGAATGTACAGCTTCAGCCGCATTAGCTTCTTCAGCAGTTTTCTGTCCCATCGCACTTATTCTCACGGTTTTGCGGCACGGGCTAGGAGCACTCCAGGGCAGAAAGTCAGATGTCGAGGGCTTGGAAGTCGGCGATGAGTGTCGCCCAGGACTATCTCAGGCTCATCGCCGCTACAGTCGGTGAACGGAGCAGTCAACCCAGGCCGTGCACGAGCTAGACTGACCTCACTATGCTCTTCGGCCTTGAGGGCGAAAACGGGCTGCGGCGTATTTGGTCAGCGTACTGATGGAGTCCACCATTCAGAGCATGGTGGCGATGAGGGCTGTGAGTTCCCCAAAGCTGCATCAACATACACAACGCCTGTTCGCGGATTCGGGAAGAGAACAGGTACCTTCGGGTTCCGAACATCCTGAGAGTATGCTTGAACTTGCGTTGTTCAGGACTGATCGCAAGACATGATGACCAAAGTCGCTCGTCGAGCCATCGTGTATTTGTCTCACACGGATTCGGACTTTCTCAACCTTGCGAAACGCATGATTCAGACCACGACCAAGGTGGCGCAACGGCAGAGAACCGACAGATGGTATGTCACTGAGCCCAGGGATCAAATATGAAAGCGGTAGGTTTCCCAAGTTTCAAATCAGACTGCCGGCGCCGCTGATGCTGCTGCAGACGTCATTGAAGCATTGGCAGGCACGCGCTGAGCTATCTGCATCACGCTCAGACTTCAGATCTTACGACTTCCAAAGCTTTCTCTTCGCGAGAAGCTCGACGACTCTATGTCCAGACAATGCGATACATTGGAACAGAGATCAGAGCCAGAGAGCCGACTGTCCCTGATGCAGGCTCGCAGGCTATTTCGAGGCCCGGGGCTATCCCTGAAACGCCTTGCTGCTAATTCGAAGATCCCTGCCAATGTTCCTTGCGAGCGAATCAGCTGAGGGAGCCCAATTGCCAGAACCATCCTCGTATACTATCGTCCAGTATGGGATATGGCATGTCCCCGTCGATCTTATATTCTAGTGTAATGTATCTTGGACAGTCTGCAGCAATTCATCGTCGCCCATGCCAACTGCTCGTCGCCCACGATCATGTCGAACTTTACGCAGGTTTGCTATAAGGGCAGCGCCCCTCACCTAGCCCAATTGCGGACCTATACGCCATGCGATCCCACGAGCGCATCCTCCATGTGTTGTCGCAACATAGAGGAAAATCCGAACAGGAGTGTTGACTGGTGCTTGCCCAATGGACTGTGCTCGAACTTCGGCAACGATGTAGGGAGCCTCGACGGCCAGACATATTGGATCGAAAGCTGCAGTGATCCGACGTGGTCCGCCGAGGAGTGTGCACCGTTCAGACGGTACTTTCAAGCGCGAGGGTGTTCCGTCGTGCGTAGAATAATGATGCTGCTGCACCGAGGCTAACGTATGGTTTACACAGGATGGGGAGGGCAATGCACAACTGGGCTATTGTAGCGAGACCGGCAATTATTGCTGCCGCAAAAGTTCGAGCACGAACGACTGCTGCGATACCAGCGACGACGACAACTTGGTCGTCGAGCGACCGATAGCCTCAATCGTGCCTGCAACGATCTCAGTCGCTGGAGTCGTCTCGACTGTGCCAGTACCTACGATGCTTGCTACGTCTACCGCAATTCCCACACCAACTTCTGCCGTTGCAGACACCACATCGACGGGACTTTCTGTCGGCGCAAGTGTCGGAATCGGGGTAGGAGCCACGATGGCTGTCGTTGCGCCCCTGCTGGGCATCGTCTACCTGTTTATGAGACGGAAGAAGCGGAAGTACACATCGGCAGGGCTAGGAAGCGGCGCTAATGGGTACCTGAAGTCTGCTGATGCTGCCACATCGGTCGTGGAGTCAGGAGGCCGCCACAGATATGAGTTGCCGCAGAGCCCATATCGACAGGAAATGCAATAGAAGCGCCATGGTGATTCGGAGTTGCGTTTCTCAGCGGGGCAAGCAGGTCTTCTAGTCAATCAGTGGCTCAAGAGATCAAGAGATGGTTCACCGGTCCAGTCCGTGAAGTACGAACTCCTGAATGTCCGACGCTCATCCACTCCGGCGTTCCCCTACTAGATGTAGACGGCTTTCGGGCGAAGGGATGTCGTCACCGAAGGGCAGACAACCAGGATGAGAGAACTTTCTCAGCTTCTGCGTCTCTGACAGCATGTCCGCGTTTGCCATGGAGAAAGGAAGTTTTCACAGAGCTATCGACGTCAAATGAACTTCTCTCCCGGAGACAGGTGTTGCTGTTGCTCCCCTGGGGCTATGGTGGCCGAGGCCCTGGAATAACGGAGGCACTCACAACGGGTTCACCGGAGCGGCGCGTTGGTCGTGTATATGACCAGCAAGGCTCTCGCGAACCAGCGCTGATCGGGTCGAGTGATGCAGGGCAGCGTCTTTATATCAGCCGAAGGCGAAGTCAGTGTATGCACACACTTCGGGGGGCCGTTGCCAGCCACGACGTAGCGATCTCTAGGCCCGATGTCCTTCACGCTTCCGAGAACGTGGAAAGTTCTCAGCAACTATCAGACAACATCGCAGTGGGGATTGCTCGAACCAACCTTTTCAGTCTGCTTCTTTGTCTGGAGGCAATGCCACGTCGTGGCCCCACTAGAGGCGTCGGTGGGTGAGTCCCACGTCGCGAAGTTAAGCGCCCCTGATTCATGGATCAAGCGACCTGTCCACTAGACCCAAGCGGGTGGAGAAAGCTTCGCTGACTAAACGGTATCACAGCAATCCTTGTTACTTCCAACACGGGCACGCTATGATAGCGCAGACTTGAGCTTTCCCTAGACCTTGTGGCAAGTTCTCTTTCGATCCTAAGCTAAGTCGTCACTGCGGACCTATTTACTTTGTCATTCTCGCAAAGAGGCCCAAAGCCGGTTCTCTCCGATCGATTCTTTGCTACTTCACTGGCGCCTAGTCTCATTTGAGCAGCGAAGCCGTTGGAACCAAGACTCGCCAAACAATGCTTATTTCGTTCGACCACTCTCAGGACGAGGAACCCTTCCCAAATAGGATCGACACATACCTAATAGCGCTAGCATTGTGTACCCGAGTCAAACTGCTTAATCATGCTACACGACTTCACTGAGGTTCTCTGAGCGTCTTCGACCGCTTCTTTAGCTACAAAACATCGCGTTAGCCGTGTCTGTGCCAGCCAGGAACGCCTCCAAATGCATACAGTGAAGAAGGCCTTTGACGCGGTAGCTCACCCTCATCGAACGAACAAGGCTCCTGATACTCAGTCCACGACAATGTCTCTCCCACGCAAAGCCCTCATAGCTGTCACAGCAGCCACCAAGCCCCTTCACAATGGCGATCCGACCGGTTTCTTTATCACTGAGGGCCTTCATCCCTTTCTAGTCCTCCGAAAAGCTGGATTCGAGGTCGATCTCTCCTCTGAGACTGGCAAATACACACCGGACACCCTCAGTCTGACGGAAGACTTCCTCAACGGCGAGGACAAGGCGATATACGAAGATTTGAACAGCGAGTTCCGCAAGAAGCTCGACAACATGCCAACTCCGGACACTCTCGACCCCAGCGAGTACGGTCTGTTCTTCGCCAGTGCTGGTCACGCTGCGGTAGATCCTCCCACGCTGTTCCAACTTATCTGATTGTCTTAGCTCTACGATTTCCCATCTGCCAAAGGACTACAGAAGATCGCCAGTGACGTGTGGAATCGAGGAGGCGTTGTGGCTGCCGTTTGCCACGGTCCAGCAATTTTCCCGGGCATCATTGACAAGGAGACTGGCAAGTCTATCATTCACGGGAAGAGCATCACTGGCTTCACACGTGAGGCGGAGTACACGATGGACGTTATGAAATTCCTCAACTCCTGGGATCGTCCACTGGTCGACGACTGGGCTGAGCAGCTGGGAGCGAAGTGTGAGTGCATCTTCCTGAGGCCGAGCGCTGACTGACCGTCGCAGATGTTCGAGGAGCAGGCGTATGGGATGACTACCACGTGAAGGAGAATCGATTGATCACCGGGCAGAATCCACAGAGCGCGGCGTCTACGGCCTATGCTGCGCTGCATACGTTTGAGGGATTGTAGGTGGTGGGGACTGGTTGAACTGGTCGGACCTGAGAAAATTACTTGGGTACTTAGGCCAAAGCAGGTTATAGTATCAGTGCCAGTGCATTGGTGCGAGCTGCTCCAGCGGCAGATCGTTGCCTCAAGCCCTGGAGGGGTCATGTGGACAGGAAGTATCAGCAAGAGGCTCTCTGGTGCCACTACGCTGGCAGACATCCAGGCTATGCACACAAATGGCAGTTTTACATTTCGGTATCCGAGCTGCTATTCTAGACTTCTAGGTAGGGAGGGCGCTGAAGGCCTTTCTCGCCGTTCAAGTCTGTGGTTCGAGATGAGCTTCTCTTAAACTTCACACACTGGCAGAAACATATCGAGACAATCTGGCCAGGGAGGGCGCTGTAGAGATTGTCCAAACTCGGGTCACGAGCTGGAGGAACCGCTCATCTCTGGCTCCTCGTCCTATCATTGCCCCTGACTGGCTGTACCGACCTGACAATTTACCACGGAGGCCTCAGATATGATCAATACGGTACAACGGCCCGGGCGCTCATGTGGAAGCCATGTGCATTCGCCTGAACTTACTCGCTGATGAAGCCACAGACCGATCTCAGACCGGTTGATTGCTCCTTCGAAGGCACTATAATCGATCTTTTTACACTTGCCTCCCCGACCACAAAACCCGGGGGCTCTACGGGAGGCTTCTTGCTGAACTTCCCGATCTAGCTATCAGCTTCGGCGCGGCCCAACCTCCGCGGGGACAGCTTCTTCACTAAAACAGCTCTTTTGGACGACTATTTGGAGGTCTGTCATATTCGCAGAACATATCATGAGAGTTGCCTCAACTGATGGTCACAGTCTTCAAGTATCGCATCACCTCGGGGCAGCTCTTAAAGACAAGCGGATGTGCTAGTATAGCGTCTAGAGCAAAGGCGAGTATAGGCATTCGTGACGTGGATTGACTGCTAGTCTCGAGCGTTGGGAAGGCCGCCGGATGCTACCAACGGCTCTACCGGTCGCAAGATCTGGTGCACGGCTGAAGGAACAACATGCACAGGCATGTCGTTGATCGCCCACGTATCGGCTCAGTCCAGTCTCTCCTATGACTTCCATCGTCGACCGGTCTCGTCCCACCTTGACTACCAACCGGCCTCGCCTGCGTTAGCCTTCAAAAAGTCGCGTTCACGTTGGTCATCGTCCGCTTTCGTCATGCGTCACACATAACGGAACCTTTCTGAGCTCTCTTCACACGTCTCTTGCCGCGCACACAGCACGCAGAGCCAGCAGAGGCTGGAACGGGTGTCTCTGTGGACTGATGGCACGGTCAGCGCTTGCGGACGGCGATGGGTGGCAGCCCGTCTTACGACCTAGGCTACTCGTCAGTTCGTGACGTCCGCAAAGCCAAAAGCGGCGTCTTTTCACAGCGATCGAAGTTTTAAGAGCGTTTGCCTCCCGCATATTGACTGAGCGCGGTTCTCAGCCGCCGCGATGGTCGTTGATGCCGCCGAGATCGATTCATCACGAGATGATTATGCCCAGCAGACTGGTGGTGACGGCGAGCATACAAGGCCCGAGGATGCCTGTTCTCCTCTGATTGTCTTTGCAACTGGTTCAGGCTTCGCGTACTCGTCCTTCTCGCCAGTGCACTTGTCTTGAGGGCACACCAGCTTCGTATTCGGTCCGAAAGATGTTCGTTCTCGCTTTTCGTCTTCGCAGCGGCTTCCGAGTTCGTAGATGGCTCCCTCCATCTGTGAGTGGAAAGGCTCGGATTTCTGACCAGCCCATCCGTAATCGACGGCATCAGTCTTCAAGTTGCAACAGAAGAGGCGACCGCATAGTTTGCTTTGCCAAAGACTACAGCAGAGCCTTGGTGCTACTGCTGCTGCAAGATCAAGACCGCGTCGACGACCCTATGGTCGCCGTGTCAGAGAGGTCGCCTCGTCCCTCCTGTGTCTCACGCTGGTACCCGGTCTCTCATCAATTTCGAGTCATCGGCCCTGACCGAATATCTTTGCGCCTCAGGGACATGTTGACCTGGGTCCTCGGCTCTGATCATATCTAGATCACCTGGAGTCTTTTCGAACGTATCTTGGCGTGCAGAATCAGCCGCAGGTGGAATTTTCATTGTGAAACTGGCGCTCATGCTTCATATGAATGGTCGAGATTGTGGGGAAGAATTACTATTTGCGGATAGCTATCACATCGAAGTGGACACTTGAAGTTGCGGCTAGCTGAGCCTGGGTTTGCCTCCCTCCGCCGCAGACTGATGTAGCTACATGCGCATCATCATCTGGCCAACTGTCCTGCTTTACGGCGGGTTGTTGCCTAAATTCGAGTTATCTGAGCTCGCCGCCGCCGCAGTCACAAGGATCGGCTTCGAGGCCGCCATTGACTGAGCCGTCTCAAAACCCCTCAAGGCCTGCTGATCAACTGTTTGCCTCTGAATACCACGCGACAGTGTCTCGAATCCTGTCAGCAGACCCGCTCGAGCACAAATGTGGTGTTCTCGGCCCGCAGTATGGTCCCAGCGATATTAGTTCGAGCTGCACCAAGGACAAGCTTGGTGGCGGGCCGCTCTAGCGTCGGTTGCTGGCGTATAACACGACGGCCAGGCTAACATCAAGAGACGGACGTGACTTCCTACATCAAATCCGGCCAGCCTTTTCATGGCTTCTTGTAGTCGAGTTGAACACGACGACCGTCGGCAGACGAGCGGCAGGGCTAGATCACCAGCTGAGCGTCTTGTGCAGCGACCACGGGGTCTGGCCCCCCGACGACCTTCCCAGGATGTTTGTCTGAGGAGCCGCAGGCATGGGCAGCCACAACATATGCTTGTCCTTCTATCCTAGGTGTTGCGGCCCAAGCATCGCACGAGAGGCGCCTGAGACAAGCAGAATCGCTTGGCTACCGAGTTCCATGCATGGACCTTTCATCAAAGACACGAGCAGATCGAGGAGCATGAGCTTGAACACGCAGTGTGTAGTCCACGAACGAAGGAGGGCTGCATTCAATGGTCTGTGAAAGCCAAGTCATGGGCTGCATGGACACGCCCAGGGAGAAGAACCTCAATATGATTTGAACACCGCGCTGGTGAAGCCGTTGCTTGCCTGTTCCTAGCTTTCCCTGCGTTGCTTGAGTGTCTGGACGGGTGGGATGCCTCTGGTCATCTCGGGCTATGGACAGACGGTTATTAGCTTTGAGCTTTTGTACTTGAGTTCGGCGCTTAACTCCCAAGACCCCGGACAGCAATCAAGGACAAAAGTCAAGTACCAGGAGAGGTGTCGAGTCCTGAAATCAATCGCTTAGCGTGGAGTGTAAAGATGCGCTTGGCCATGGCGGGCTTCAAGCTGTATATCGTTATTGCTCAGCGTGACAGCATGTCCGTTTCCTTTCTAGACGCCATCGCTTTGTGACTCTCAAGGGCGGTCACATCCCCGATGCAGTATGCACACAGACCCTTCCTCACTATCGGCCAGCCAGGTCTTCCATGTCGAAGAACGCTCTGTCGTGGTTCCGGCGCTATCTGTTCGTCGACTCTCAGCAGAATGGCAAGGATTGGTGCGAGACGAGTCGTGAACAACGTGACATTAGCTAGCCAAACACCAAGTAGGGACGTTTTCTACGCAGCAGAACACCTGATCGTCGCCATTGCAGAGTGTGCCCGGAAAAGGGTCAGCCGTCGAAAAATGCGATGTCCGCTACCCTGTCGGACGGCACTCTTCAGGCAGCGTCTACTTGAGTAACGAAGATGCATCTATCTATCTACTGAACCTCGCCTCTTTGCCGTGATGAGCGACGCTAGTCATCCAGCACAAGTATCATCAGCAGGTGTCGATAGCAAAAAGCAAAAAAGATGGACATCAACGAGACTCGAACTCGTATCCGCTTGTTAGCACGCTTTGCCGATCAGCCACAATGTCAAATGTGTGAAGGAGAATACATCGGGTTGTCGAATTGATACACAAATTTCTACACAAGGATGATATAAACACCTTTAGTATAATCTCGACGGCATTGATGGTTGACAGAGGCACCGAAGGCAGGTCGTCGTTGGTCTTGCAGCAGAGGACGACGACGTCGACGAAGAGACCATGACGGGAAACGTTCAGCATGGTGGCGGTTACCAACCAGATTGAAAGCTTGACAGCAGACTTCGTGCGGCAGGGTCCGCGCGTGGAAGGGCCGCATCAGAGCTAGAATGGCGCGAAAGGGGCATTGGGGCTGCATTGAGGAAAGCCTGCTTGCGCCAAAGTTAAGTTGCACCAGGCAACAACTTTCGATGGGGCATTCCTTGGTCTAGTGGATGACAATGGAGCTCGCGACTCCACACAAAACAAGTTTCGAGGCCTACATGCTGCTGTAATGACCGTCACTTTCACATTACGCTGTCGGCACGTCATTGTCCGTAGACTTCAGCAGAGTCCCCTCGTTCGACCGCCCTTCAGATTGTTATGAACCGCTCTGAACGTCGGGTTCAACTGGGTTTAGCAGCTGAGGATGCAGGACAGGGTTATGCGCTAGGCCAGAGTAAACGATAGAATAGCAATTGGAACTATTCGTATACACTAAGAGCAGTGTTGTAGCGAGCTGGGTATACTCACTAGTTAACGAAGTTGACTACAAGAGTCCTATCTAAAGTCGGGACGGGATGTCCCTCTATATAGTGCTGTATAGCTGTGGGTTCCATATTACCATACTTCCATACTGAATGGTAGCAAGGTACCATAGTGCCAAGACTTCCTTTCCTAGAAGTTATATAACACAGTGGTATCTTTAGAAAACCTTCTAGACTTGGAATTCCTTGTACCTAGGCGGCTGCTCTACAGCCTAGATTGTAACACTTTCCCCCTCCTATTATTCTTGTGTCCATGCAAGTACTTAAGATAGGTTATCTCCCAGCCTAAAGGGCCAAGTTCTCTTCTTCCTTTCCTATAGCTCACTATATAGACACCCTTTTGTATCACTAAACACCACATTCCTTAAGCCACATATTAAACAGAACATGAATGTCTGAACAGTATTGCTAACACACTTTTAGAGGATCCTAATAATCTAGTAATAGTTATCTATATAAGTTGTGTAAACACAGGATTGTTATGTTATTATAATTGCGAGCAATCAAAGAAGTATGCCAAGTGTCTGTGGTATTAGAGAGATTGTGATAGGACTTTTTCCTTAGAGGAGTTTCAAAAAGTCAGGGAATAAAAGAAAGAGGCAGAGACTATTCTGCTAGAAAAGGAGCGGGCAATTACCTAAATACACTAGACACTAGTAGAGATAGAAGAGGAAGGTCTAAAGACAAAGGAGTGGCTCACCTACCTATTAAATATATCTAGCAGAATAATTCAGCAAGAAATAATAGTGTTAGGAGTGTTTAAGGAGCTTCCCCAGGATAGTTCAGTAGCTCTAAGAAGTCCGCTAGTGTACAGTCCTACTATTAATACTATACTGGCCTCCTATTATTATACTAATAATTCTGATTCTATCTAGTGGTCTAGAGATCCCTTAGGGACTAGTGATATTAATAATATAACTTAATTAAGCCAGTCATAAGCTTGCTCTAGAGTTCCTAGATATTGTTATTATACTGACTGTCTTTCCAGTGTACTAAGTAGTAGAGAACATTGTTAATAAATTTATAGCTAATAATCTGATTAACTTCTATTTTGTTGTGTTATACTTCTTGTGCTTCTAGTGTGATCAGGATAAGTTTGTCTGATTGTTGTGTATTGTTTAGGGCTAGCTCTAAGAGGGAGATATAAAAGGTATTGTGGATTCTCATATACTTTGGGAGCTCCAGTTTGAACATGACTAGCCTATATTTCTTCTTAATTTAGTAGAGTCCCAGTTTTGTGTAATCTAGCTTGCCGCTGAGTCGTTTTATTTTGATGTTTTTTCTTAGCAGGTAAACCATCCCTCCCTCTTTCAGGGCTGGTCCCTCAGTCCTTTTCTTGTTTGTGTACTTTATTGTTTTCATAGTTATTTCTTCTAAGTGTTTTTGTAAGATTTAGTATAGTTCTTTTATACAAGATATCATTACTTGCGCTTTATCCGCTACTAGTTTAATACCTTTAGGGTTATAATCCAAGTTTAAGTGTTTCCTATAGTTTGCAAAGAAAGGAGAGATTCCAGTCTAGGTAGCGCTATTATTATAGACAAACTGTACTGTAGGGAGTAGCTTAACCCAATTAGTTTATTCGTAATTCAAATAGTATTATAGATATTATTCAAGCACCTAGTTGGTTCTTTCTATCTACCTATCTATCTATAGGTGAAATGCTATTAATAGCTTATACTTGATACCTAATAGGTCCATAAGTGATTACCAGAAGGTTGATATAAATAGCTTATCTCTATCCAAGATGATTTCCTTGAGCATTCTATATCAAGCAAAGACTTTGTCTATAAACATATAGACTAGATCAACTACCTTTACTATTCTAAGGAACAGTATAAAGTAAGCCCACTTTGTTAGTTATTCCATCACCACTATAATACTATCATATTCTATACCTGTGAGGGGATCTAAAGAATATAATAGATCAGTGATAAAGTCAATCACTATTAACAACTATGATTCATCTAGTATTGCTAGGGATATAAGCAGTCCATAAGGTTTATATCTAGAGTGCTTGATTTTGGCGTATATCTTGTAATCCTTGATATAGGCCTCTACATCCTTCTACAGTCCAGGCCAGGGATTAAAGTCTCTAGTAATGAGTTCAATTGTTTTGCTAATCCCCTAGTATCCTATAGTCTTTAAATCATGTCATTCCTAGATCACACTCTGTTTTTGTTTATCTATAAGGCTGATATCTATCAGCACAAGCATATTAGTCATCAGTTTCTAGTAGACTAGTGATCTATTATTAAGCTTGAGTATCAATATAGGTTTAGACTTGCTCCTAGCCTTGTAGTCTAGTCTTCAGCTTAAGGTATTCACATATCTGTTCTTAGTGTCTTAGATATGAGTTATCTTGAACCAGTAAGTCAAGAGTAGTTCAGACCACCTGACTTGCTATCAATTCAGCTCCTTTGTAGTGGTCTAATAGAGTAAGTTCTTATGATCTATCAGAATCTAGATAGGGTACTTAGTCCCCTATAGATATACTCTCTATATTTTTAAGGATTCCACTATCACCAGTAGCTCCTTATTATATATATTATAGTTAAGCTCTAGTCCTATCATCTTGTGAGAGAAATATATAACAGTCTATAGCTTACCTTAGTCATCCTTTTATATTAAGCAGCCACTAATTATATAGTCAGACACATCTGTCTCTAGTGTCACTTCGCATTCTAGATCAAATAGTGTAATAATAGATACAGTGATTAGCCATTGAATAATGCCATTAAAGGCTTCCTTACACTTATCAGTCTAGATAAACAGAACCTCTTTCTTAGTCAGGTTTGTTAATAGTGCCATGATCTTTAAAAATCCTTTAATAAACCATCTATAGTAGTTAGCCAGGCCTAGGAAGGATTATATATCCTTGACATTTGTCAGTATAAGCTATTGCTGTAGTGGCTTAATTTTCTTTAGGTCTAGTTCCAGTCCTTAATCAGAAACAATATAGCCCAGGAACACTACTTATTGCTTATGAAATTCACACTTACTGAGTTTTATAGGGAGCTTCTTTTCCCTAAGCCACTAAAGGACCTTTTTAACATGAACCATATATTCCTTCATAGTTTTCAAGAAGATAATAATATTGTCAAGATATACCATACAGAAAACATCAAGATATCCTTTCAGGGTTTTGTTAATCAATACTTAAAAGGTGGCAGGAGCATTAGTTAACCCAAAGAGCATTACAAGGTACTCATAAAGGCCCTAACATATATTAAACACTGTCTTCCATTCCTCACCTTTAGCTATCCTGTTTCTATTAAAGATGTCCCTTATATCTAGAGTGATGTAGAACTTCATACCAAGTAGTTAATCCTACAACTTATTAATACAAGGTAGAGGGTGTCTCTATTTAATAGTGATTACATTAGTTGATCAGAAATCGATATATAACCAGGGTTTACTATCTTTCTTAGTTGTAAAGACAACTCTATACACAATTAGTGACATGAATTTGTGTATAAACCCCTTCTCAAGTTCCTTCTTCACATACTCCTAGAGGAAGGTCTCCTCTTCTTGGGTATATCTTCAGGGCTTAGCATAGTGTATTAGCTTCTTGCTCTCTTCAATAGGTATTATATAATCCTATAGTTAATATTCAGATAGAGCAGCATCCCCTATAGATTCTTTAAACACATCCTCGAAATCTTTATATACTAAAGGTATATCCACTGAGACCATTTCAGCTAGGACCCTACCTCGTGGTCACACCTATATTACCTTTGCAAAGGGTACCTTTAGAGATGATCAGTCTCCTATCATCCTATAACTACAATTCAGGAATTCAAGCGTTTATTTTATCCAGTCAATTACTAGATTATACTATGTAAGCCATTCTATTCCTAGCACTATATCATATTTAAGTTTAACTATATCAAGCAATAGTAACTCTTCGTAATCATTAATTTATAGTCATATATTGTGGAGTTCATTACATATCTAGCCATTATTATAGTCAGCTGGTATTCTATCTATTATAGTTAGTAAATACAGCTATTCTTTAGGCCATATTTAGTCTTTAAGTTTATTAACCAAGATAGTTCCTGTATAGCTTCTATTGACTCCTAAATCCAGTATCACCTTAATTAGAAGGTCATTCAACTTGGCTGTAAGAACTATATAAGTTAAACAGTGTTCCAATAGGATCATATCCAGATTCCTTAGTTAAGACATATAAGCAGGGTAGACATACCTCATGTATCCACTCCCTATTCATTTTTTAAGAAGTGTATATATAAGTATGGCACCCATCTACATTTCTCATTAGTGTATATATCTCCTCCCTAGATTATATTCTTAATATATAAAAGTGTGATATGTATATCCAGGTAGTGGGGATCAACATTGTATAGATATCAATAGGATGCAAGAAACAGAGAGCAGTCATTATTACCACATTAGAAGTATTCCGAAATATAGTTTTTCTCGCCCCTATAGTCAACAACATTATCAATAACACCATAGCCTTCAACCATCATACTAAGTGACTTCTCTTTGTTTATTAACAGAATAAGCCCCTACTCCCTTCTTTCTAGAAGCTATCTTTAAAGTCCCTTAGGGAGTTGGAGTATTGTGGGCTCCTCAGATTCTTCTAATAGCGAGCAGTGAATATAAAGGTCCTCCTTAACCATATATTCCTTGTCCAGACAGAGTTTCAATATAAAGTTTTGTATATCTCTCTTTTCATGTGCCTTAGAGTTAAACACTATATAGACATGTTGTCTATTAATTCCACAACATCCATCACACTAGAGTCACTTCCAGCGGTTTATAATAACCTGAAGGCACTATAGTGTCATCTTGACAACTATAAAGAGTGACTGTTAGCTAACCTCATTATATTCAAGGGCTTCAGGGACATCATCTTCTTCATCACTCATATCAGTGCCTGATTCATCTTTATCCATAGTACCAGCTAAGGTCTCAGAGACCTCTATTGATACAGAGTTCAGTATTTCAATATCAGATTCTTCAGTATTCATTATATTCAGTATAAAGAATTCCTAGGCCTTCTTATATTAAAGCTTAGGAGCTTTAGGGTACTATCCCATAGCATCCTTGTTAGATTTGTGTGTGAGGCACAAGTCTTCGTGGCATGCTATCCATGATAACACATTGTGGTCTTCTTGAGCATTCCATTAGACAGCTAGTTCCCAGACAATGACCCAAAACCAATCTAGCTTATCCTCAGTAGTATCCTCTTTGCGCCTAATATCCTCAAGTCCATATTGTAGTGTATAGAGGCTTATTTCCACAAGCTCGGGTCTTCCAGCTTAGTGAGAGGTATACTTATCTCCCTGAATCTTGTTAGATCCCTTCTATGCTGTATCCTTGTTCCCCTAGGAACCAAGGTCACCCACTGACTCAGTAGCACTCATAATAGTGTTGACCTTTTTTCCTATCATACCAGCTGATTCATTGTTCATCATCTACAGCTCTTCAGTAGGGCCACTTTAGCACTCTCTCGCCTAGTGTCTAAATTTTCCACAATTGAAGCACAGGTTATCTCTTCATCATTTCTCCTGTTTATGTTTACTCAATAGCTTGCCACAGTGGCGCCCCTTGAATAGTGGGCTGACCTATATAGTGTTAAGATCCATTAGAGTATAGCTCCCATAGTCAGTATTTCCTTATTAACCACCTTGAAATCCTCCTCCTCTTGGCACAAAACATCCTCCACTACTTTCCATTCAGAGCTTATACAAACAGTTGTCTATCTTGATTACTATATCCACCATCCCTTAATAGTTCTTAGGAAGAAGAGGCATCATTTAAGAACAGACTTCCGCTTTCAGGCCCTAGTAGAATAAGTCACAAAGGGTGTCATTAGCCTCACCCTTGTCCCAGCCTAGGTATGAGACCACTTACTAGAATAAGAAGTAGTACTGAGTCACTAATCCAGTCTATTTAAGCTAATAGATCTGTTAAGCTGCCATATATTCATCATTAGATTCTCTAAATATAGTCTTGATTTCTTTCTTAAATTCAGAGAATGAGTTAATTAGCAGCTTGGTCTTAACCTTAGCCTGACCACTATTAGTGAAATAGTTAGTGAGATAAGGCTTAAACTATACAAAAGCACTTCCCTTAAGGTGAGTTGATATAAAGATCACCTTAGCTTGGTTGTTAGGGAATCAGCTAACCCCTAGAGCAAAGGCTATACAGAGTTAGACTAGGAAGGCTTGGAGTTTAGCTTAATCTCTATAATAAAGATTAATCCTCTCCTTACCCTCAAGATTTATTCTAAATGGACTATTATAGGTGGTTATTATACTAGACATACTTAGGGTAGGTTAGTGGGTTACAGTGCTCCTAGTAGATCTAGTAGGAGATAGAGCTTAAACACTAGATATAAGTGTTATACACTGTTGCAAGGGTAGTCAAAGTGTTATAAACCGCTCTGAACATCAGATTTAACTGGGTTTAGTAGCTAAGGATACAGGACAGGGTTATACACTAGGCCAGAGTAAACAATAGAATAGCAATTGGAACTATTTGTATATACTAAGAGTAGTATTGTAGTGAGCTAGGTATACTTACTAGTTAACAAAGTTGACTATAAGAGTCCTATCTAAAGTCGGGACGGGACATCCCTCTATATAGTGCTGTATAGCTATGGGTTCCATGTTACTATGCTTCTATGCTGAATGGTAGCAAGGTACTATAGTGCCAAGACTTCCTTTCCTGGAAGTCACGTGACACAGTAGTATCTTTGGAAAACCTTCCGGACTTGGAATTCCTTGTACCTGGGCGGCCACTCTGCGGCTAGATCGTAACACAGATCTGGAACCGATCAATTTATGTGCGTGTGGAGGTGTCACAAGCTACAAGCTACAACCTCTACCCAAGATCTTTCTCGTCGTGCCCGGAAATTTCAATGGGTTCTGTGCGTTTTCTTGATGTCCGCCCGTCTCGCCATCTCTCACTCAAGTGTCAACAACGCTGCCTCGCCACGAAATCAAACATGCCTTCACCAGTTGGTCCTTGCCCTACAAAGAACTACGCGACCTGGTCTGGCTGTTGAGATAGCAGCCTTCCTGCTCTAAAAGCCCTGAAACGACACCAGGCTCAGATTCGAGCCAGCAGACTCACACAGTCCATAAGATCGATCGCAAGACAGAGCCTGGCTTCGGCTTATCCGTTCTGTTCCCGTCCACCATCTCACCCAGCTCTGTTTGTTCCTGATTCTCCCAATGCTTCTTTTCTCATCCACTTTCTGTTCCTTAAGCTCCGCGCCCTCCTCGCCCGTGGCCATCTGAAGCACTACTCGCACAGCTCCACGTCTTCTGTCTTTCCTATTCCCCTTCCCTCACCACGCCCACCATCCCTAGAGATTAGCATGCACCCGTTCGACACATCATCGTCTCTGACACACAAACGAGATGGATACCTGCGTCGATTGCGGGACCAGCTTACTATTACGATCCAGGCCGCAGAGCAGCCGCCCAGGTACAAGGAATTCCAAGTCCAAAAGGTTTTCCAAAGATACCACTGTGTCACATAACTTCCAGGAAAGGAAGTCTTGGCACTATAGTACCTTACTACCATTCAGTATAGAAGTATAGTAACATGGAACCCATAGCTATACAGCACTATATAGAGAGACGTCCTATCCCAACTTTAGATAGGACTCTTGTAGTCAACTTTATTAACCAGTAAGTATACCTAGCTCACTATAATACTACTCTTAGTGTATACAAATAGTTCCAATTACTATTCTATCGTTTACTCTAGCCTAGCACATAACCCTATCCTACATCCTTAGCTACTAAACCCAGTTAAACCTGACATTCAGAGCAGTTCATAACACTTTGACTACCCTTGCAACAGTATACAACACTTATACCTAGTGTTCAAGCCTTATCTCCTACTAGATCTATCAGAAGCACTATAACCCACTGACCTACCCCAAGTATATCTAGTATAACAACCACCCACAATAGTCTATTTAGAATAAACCTTAAGAGTAAGGAGAGAATTAATCTCTATCATGGAGATCAAGCTAAACTCCAAGCCTTCCTAGTCTAACTCTATATAGCCTTCACTCTAGAGGTTAGCTAATTCCCTAACAACCAAGCTAAGGTGATCTTTGTATTAACTCACCTTAAGAGAAGTGCTTTCACATGGTTTAAGCCTTACCTCACTGACCATTTCACTAATAGTGGTTAGACTAAGGCCAAGACCAAGCTACTAATTAACTCATTCTCTGAATTTAAGAAAGAAATCAAGACTATATTCAAAGAATCCAATAACAAACATGCAGCAGCTCAATAGATCTACCAGCTTAAATAGACTAGATTAGTAACTCAGTACTACTCCTTGTTTTAGCAAGTGGCCTCATACCTAGGCTGGGACAAGGGTGAGACTAATAACACCCTTCACAACTTATTCTACCAGGGCCTGAAAGCAGAAGTCCATTCTCAAATAATACCTCCCCTTCCTAAGAACTATCAAGGGATGATAAATATAGTAATCAAGATAGACAACTGTTTATATAAGCTCTAGATAGAAAGTAGCAGAGGATGTTTTGTGTCAAGAGGAGGAGGATTCCGAGGCAGTCAACAAGGAAATACTGACCACAGGGGCTATACTCTAATGGACCTTAACACTATGTAGACCAGCCCACCATTCAAGGGGCACTGCTATGACAAGCCATTAAGCAAACATAAACAGGAGAAACAATAAAGAGATAACCTATACTTTAATTATAGAAAATCTAGACACTAGGTAAGAGAGTGCCAAAGTGGCCCCACTAAAGAGCTATAGATAATAAACAATGAATCAGCCAGTATAATAGGAAAAAAGGCCAACACTATTATAAGCGCCACTGAGTCAGTGAGTGACCTTAGTTCCTAGAGAAATAAGAATACAGTATAGAAGAGATCTAACAAGATCCAGGGAGATAAGTATACCTCTCACCAAGCTAGAAGACCCGAGCTTATAGAAATGAGCCTCTACACACTACAATGTGGACTTAAGGATATCAGGCATAAAGAGGATACCACTAAGAATGAGCTAGATTAGTTTTGGGCTATCGCCTGGAAACTAGCTGTCTGATAGAATGCTCAAGAAGACCACGACACATTATTATGGATAGTATGCCACAAAGACTTGTGCCTTATACACAAATCCAACAAGGATACCACAGGATAGTACCCTAAAGCTCCTAAGCTTTAATATAAGAAGACCCAGGAATCCTTCACACTAAACATGATAAATACTGAAGAACCTAATATTGAAATACCAAACTCTATACTAATAGAGGCCTCCAAGACCTTAGCTAGTACTATAGATAAAGATAAATCAGGCACTAATATAAGTAATAAAGAAGATAACATCCCTGAAGCCCTTGAATATAACAGGGTTAGCTAATAGTCACCCTTTATAGTTATCAAGATAACACTACAGTGCCTTCAGGTTGTCATAAACTACTGGAAGCAACTCCAGTGCAATAGACATTATGAAATCAACAGACAACATATCTATATAGTGTTCAACCCTAAGGTACATAAAAAGAGAGACATATAAAACTTTATATTGAAACTCTGCCTGGATAAGGAATATATGGCTAAGGAGGACCTTCATATCCACTACTCACTATTAGAAGAACCCAAGGAGCCCATAATACTCTAACTCCTCAAGAGACTCTAAAGACAGCTTCTAGAAAGAAGGAAGTAGAGGCTTATTCTATTAACAAATAAAGAGAAGTTACTCAGTATAATAGTTAAAGGCTATAGTGTTATTAACAACATTATTAACTATAGAGACAAGAAAAACTATATTTTGAAATACTTCTAATGCAGTAATAACAACTACCCTCTATTTCTCATATCCTATTAATATCTGTACAATATTAACCCCCACTACCTAAATATACACATCACACCTTTATACATCAAGAATATGATCTAGAAAGGAGATACATACACTAATAAGAAATATAGATGGGCACTATACCCACATATACACTTCTTAAAAAATAAATAGGGAGTGAATACATAAGGCATATCCACCCTACTCATACACCTCAACCAAGAAATCTGGATATAATCCTATTAGAACACTATTCAACTTATATAGTCCTCACAGCCAAGTTGAATGACCTTCTAATTAAGGTGATACTAGATTCAGAAGCCAATAGAAGCTATACAAGAACTATCTTGGCCAATAAACTTAAAGACTAAATACAGCCTAAAGAATAGCCATATCCACTAACTATAGTAGATAGAATGCCAGCTAACTACAATAACAGCTAGATATATAACGAACTCCACAATATATGACTATAAATCAACAATCACAAAGAGTTACTATCACTCAATATAGTCAAACTTAAATATGATATAGTGCTAGAAATAGAATGGCTTATATAGCATAATCTAGTAATCAACTAAACAAAATGAATGCTTAAATTCCTGAATTACAGTCACAGGACAATAGGAGACTAATCATCTCTAAAGGTACCCTTTATAAAGGCAATATAGGTGTAACCACAAGATAGGGTCCTAGCTGAAATAGCCTCAGTAGATATACCTTCAGTATATAAAGATTTCAAGAATATATTTAAAGAATCTATAGAGGATGCTGCCCTACTTAAATATTAACCATAGGACCATACAATACCTATTAAAGAGAGTAAGAAGCTAACGCACTATACTAAGCCCTGAAGATATACCTAAGAAGAGGAGACCTTCCTCCAGGAGTATATAAAGAAGAAACTTAAGAAGAGGTTTATACATAAATCCATATTACTAATTACACATGGAGTTGTCTTTACAATCAAGAAAGATAGTAAACCCCAGCTATATATCAATTTCTAACCAACCAATACAATCACCATTAAATAGAGACACCCTCTACCTTATATTAATAAGTCACAGGATTAACTACTTAATATAAAGTTCTACACCACCCTAGATATAAGGGATACCTTCAATAGAAACAGGATAGCTAAAGGTAAGGAATAGAAGACAGCATTTAATACATATTAGGGCCTTTACAAGTACCTCGTAATACCCTTCAGGTTAACCAACACTCCTGCCACCTTCCAAGCATTGATTAACAAAACCCTGAAAGAATACCTTGATATTTTCTGTATAGCATATCTTGACAATATCATCATCTTCTCAAAAACTATAAAGGAATATACAGTTCATATCAAAAAGGTCCTTCAGCGGCTTAGGGAAAAGAAGCTCCCTATAAAACTCAGCAAGTGCAAATTTCATAAGCAATAAGTAGTGTTCCTGGGCTACATTATTTCTGATCAAGAACTGGAACCAGACCTAAAGAAAATCAAGCTACTACAGTAATGGCCCACACTAACAAATATCAAGGATATACAATCCTTCCTAGGCCTGACCAACTACTATAGACAGTTCATCAAAGGATTTTCAAAGATCATAGCACCATTAACAAACCTGACCAAGAAAGAGGTTCTGTTCATCTGGACTGACAAGTGCAAGGAAGTCTTTAATAGCATTATTCAATAGCTAACCACCACACCTATTATCACACTATTCAACCCAGAACACAAAGCAATGCTAGAGACAGATATATTCAACTATATAATTAGCGGCTGCTTAATACAAAAGGATGACTAAGGCAAGCCACAGACCATCACATATTTCTCCCACAAGATAACAGGACCAGAGCTCAACTATAACATATAAGGAGCTACTGGTAATAGTGGAATCCTTGAAAACATAGAGAGTATATCTATAGGAGACTAAGTACCCTATCTAGATCCTGACGGATCACAAGAACTTACTCTATTAGACCACTATGAAGGAGCTGAATTGATAGCAAGTCAGGTGATCTGAACTACTCTTAACTTACTAGTTCAAGATAACCCATGTCCAAGGCACTAAGAACAGATATGTGGATACCTTAAGCTAAAGACTAGACTATAAGGCCAGGAGCAAGCCTGAACCTGTATTGATACTCAAGCTTAATAATAGATTACTAGTCTACTGGAAACCAATGACTAATATACTTGTGCTAATGGATATTAGCCTTATAGATAAATAAAAATAGAGTGTGATCTAGGAATAACATGATTTAAAGACTACAGGACACTAGGGAATCAGTAAAACAATTAAACTCATTACTAGAGACTTTAACCCCTGGCCTGGACTGTGGAAGGATATAGAGGCCTATATCAAGGATTACAAGACATACACCAAAACCAAGCACTCTAGACATAAACCTTATAGACTGCTTATATCCCCAGCAATACCAGATAAATCATAGTTGTCAATAGTGATTAACTTTATTACTGATCTACTGTATTCTCTAGATCCCCTCATAGGCATAGAATACAATAGCATTATAGTGGTGATAAAACAACTAATAAAGTAGGCTTACTTTATATCATTCCTTAGAACAGTAAAGGCAGTCAATCTGGCCTATATGTTTATAGACAAAGTCTTTACTTAACATAGAATGCCCAAGGAAATCATCTTAGATAGAGACAAGCTATTTATATCAACCTTCTGGCAATCACTTATAGACCTATTAGATACCAAGCACAAGCTATTAATAGTATTTCACCCACAGATAGATAGACAGACAGAAAGAACCAACCAGGTGCTTAAACAATACCTACAATACTATTTAAATTACAAATAAACTAATTAGGTTAAGCTACTCCCCACAGCATAGTTCACCTATAATAATAGCACCACTTAGACTAGAATCTCTCCTTTCTTTACAAACTATAGGAAACACCTAAACTTGGATTACAACCCTAAAGGTATTAAACCAGTAGTGGATAAAGCACAAGTAATAACATCTTATATAAAAGAACTACACCAAACCTTATAAAAACACTTAGAAGAAATAACTATGAAAATAACAAAGTATATAAACAAGAAAAGGACTAAGGGACTAACCCTAAAAGAGGGAGGAATGGTTTACCTACTAAGAAAAAACATCAAAATAAAACGACCCAGCAGCAAGCTGGATTACACAAAACTAGGACCCTACTAAATCAAGAAGAAATACAGGCTAGTCACATTTAAACTGGAGCTCCTAAAGTATATAAGAATCCATAATACCTTTTATATCTCCCTCTTAGAGTCAGCCCTAAACAACACATAATAATCAGACGAACCCATCCTGATTGCACCAGAAGCACAAGAAGCATAACACAATAAAACAGAAGTTGATCAGATCATTAGCCATAAATTCATTAACAATGTTCCCTACTACTTAGTATACTAGAAAGATAGTCAGTATAACAACAATATCTAGGAACCCTAGGGCAAGCTTATAACTGACTTGATTAAGTTATACCATCAATATCACCAGTCCCTAAGGAACCTCTAGACCACTAGACAGAATCAGGATTGTCAGTATAATAATAGGAGGCCAGTATAGTATTAGCAGCAGGACCATGCACTAGCAGACTTCCTAGAGCTACTAAACTATCCTGGAGAAGCTCCTTAAACATCCCTAACACTATTATTTCTCGCTGAATCATCCTGCTAGACACATTCAACAGGTGGGCAAGCCACTCCTTCACCTTCAGACCTTCCTCTTCCACCTCTACCAGTGCCCAGCGTATTTAGGTAATCACCCACTCCTTTTCTAGCAGAATAGCCTCTACCTCTTTCTTTTATTCCCTAACTTTTCAAAACTCCTCCAAGGAAAAAGTCCTATCACAATCTCTCTAATACCACAGGCACTCAGCACACTTCTTTAATTACTTGTGATTGTAATAACACAACAATCCCATATTCACACAACTCATATAGACAACTATCACCAGATTATTAGGATCCTCTAAAAGTGTGTTAACAATACTATTCAGATGTTTGTGTTCTGTTCAATGTGTGGCTCAAGAAATATAGTGTTTAGTGATATAAAAGAGTGTCTATATAGTGAGCTATAGAAAAGGAAGAAGAGAACTCAGCCCTTTAGGCCAGAGAACAACCTACCTTAAGTACTTGCATGGACACAAGAACAATAGGAGGGGGAAAGTGTTACGATCCAGGCCGCAGAGTGGCCGCCCAGGTACAAGGAATTCCAAGTCTGGAAGGTTTTCTAAAGATACTACTGTGTCACATGACTTCTAGAAAAGAAAGTCTTGGCATCATGGTACCTTACTACCATTTAGTATAGAAGCATAGTAATATAGAACCCACAGCTATATAGCACTATATAGAGGGACGTCCTGTCCCGACTTTAGATAGGACTCTCGTAGTTAACTTCGTTAACCAGTGAGCATACCCAGCTCGCTACAACACTGCTCTTAGTGTATACGAATAGTTCCAATTGCTATTCTATCGTTTACTCTGGCCTAGCGCATAACCCTGTCCTGCATCCTCAGCTGCTAAACCCAGTTGAACCCGACGTTCAGAGCGGTTCATAACAGTACCCTTCAAACTAAACATGCCGCATGGTGGCGACGAACCTGACCAGCATGACACCCGGCTCGAGGCGCCAAACCTCACCCGAGCTCGTGGGACAGTCATAGCCAGCGCCAAAGGGATGCTTACACTCCCGGGACAGTCGGCTGAGGGACAGCAATTTTTACAGTAGGCTCCTCGAAACATGTATATGCTGAAAGGTGGTTAAGGCTCAACAAGTATAGCACTCAGGTCGTAGCAAAATAGTACCAAGCCTGCCAGAGGATAGGGACGGTCAAGGCCAGTAGCAAAGTACTGTAAATCCTCGCAGTCTAGTGATGACTGTGGGAAGGATAGATAGTAGGGTATAGACTGCTTGCAACGTATGTGCTGAAGGCTGGATATGGCTCTTGAAGACATGCACGGGACTAAGACCGCGAGCAAACAAGCTCAGGCCCTACCAAAAACTGGTTTAAATCAGCAAAAAAATGGGTTTGGCAGCCCACTGGCAATCAGGTAGAATGTAGTATGACTGAAGCTCATCTAAACTCATGTAATGAAGGGTGTTATAGGCTCCATGGTATGGAACTTAGCCGAAGATGAAGAGTGTCAAGCCTTGCCAGTTACTTTGACCAGGCTTTCCCATGATACACAGAAGCGGCCGAGTGACATCGCCGTTCGCCTAAAATGTGTCAGTCTGTCCTCGTCCCTCGGGGCAGCACCTTTTTTCAAGCCTCGCACCTCACGTGACTTTCAGCATTTCAAGTCTGTACACGGGAAGATGTTCGCTACCTAGATACCTGTCAAGGGTACTTGAGGTCCCGCACAGGTGCCTACAGGACTGAGGTACCTAGGCACTAAGCAAGCGCCTGGTACTATATAGAGCTGCTCGCTAGAAAGTGTCTATTGCGAATACTTATTAGGATAAAGAGGAGTATACTTAAGGGCTATTAAGTACACTTCTACAGCCAGAAAGCCCTTACACTAAACGACACCCAGACTACCTAGGTATAAGTATAAGCAACAGGAAGCTGAGGGAGCAGATAGCTAGGGATCCAGGGAGCAGAAGGAGTAGGCAGGCAGCAAGGGGTTCTCACAGGGCTTGTAAAAGGTGCTGCCTCGAGGCACGAGGTCAGTTCGTGGTCATCTCAGGGCCATCTAGGTAAGATGTGGACAAACTCGATCGACATGGCATTCCGCTTGAGATATATGAGAGCAAAGAAAGTCCCCAGCCATGGCCAGAATCCTCTATGTCGCAGCCCTTGGTCATCAAGGATGTTCCTCGATCTGCTCATGCTCAAGCAATGGACCGCAACGTGCAACACATGAGCGGTGGTGATTTCTTGCAGAGCTAGGCGGTATTTCGTCGACTTAGCCCATGGTAACTGCTTTTTGTCTTAATGGAATTTTTTGGCTGCGTAAAACAGCATTTGATGCGGAGCGCTGTCCATAAAATGATCAAATATGCCGGTGCTGTTGCCCTCAGATAATGCTTGGTGAGCTTGTCGGTCCCTGCGAGGAGTTTTGACGGTTGCACACGGGGGCGTTGACCCCATTCGCTGTGAAGCAAGCGTATGCGGCCATAGTCGTGTCTGCAGAGTGGCGTGTTGAACAGCACATTAGGATCTGCGGGTACAATTCCACATGGGTTGCAGCGACAGCGAGATCAATCGTCACCGTGATGCTCGACGCAGCAGCCACAAGTCGCCTGATTGCCAAGGTCAACCTCGCCCACGACCGACCGTCTCAGCAATTGTCAAATGTCTTAGGCGAATGAAATTAGATGGAGCAAGCGGAGTATGCTGGAGCGCTGCGCGCTAGGGACGCTGCTGTCATGAGAAGGTAGGAGAGTCTCTGGCCTCCGAATTCTGGACCAATGCGAGGAATAGAGCCAAACTATCCTCTTCCGCTGCATCATCACTGACGCCTTTGCATTCCGATTCAGCAAGCGCAGATTGGTCGCACGAGCCTCGTAAACCTACCGGAATTGATCCTCAGCGTTAGCAACATCGAGCAAGTTCGCGAACAGCTCGTTGATGCCAGCTGCGACATCTAATGGACCTCTTATTGCGGCAGTACGGACTGGCAGTGTTCTGGCCCTCGTTACTGGGGCGTCATCTGTCACTCAGAACCGCGTATGACTCGTGGTCGGTTCCCGATGACTTTAACGGCAACCAATGTTCGAGAAACATGGATCCATGAAGTGCCGGCAGGGCAAAAGTGATGGAGCCGGGCGGATAGATTGTGCAGGCGGGCAATGGAAGAAGTCAGATGGAAGCTATGTACTCGAAGAGAGCAGGCGTGACAGGGATAGGAAGGCGAGGCCAGGCACCAAAGTAGACGGACGTTGAATATATTTGCTTTATGAACAGCACGAGCTGCCCGACAGATACCCGGGGCCAGCTACTCCTAACACCGATGAGGAAGTCGCGCGCATAATCCAGCTCAGCAGCAGCAGCTCCTGCACAAGTCCGAGGGAAGTCGCAACACTGAGATACAAGCCGCAGTAAAAGGAGGAAATCGGCCGAAGTAATGCGGTGGCTTCGGAACTGCCAAGTCGTGGCTCGGATTTCTCCAACAAGAGTTTCAAACTTCGAATGGCCGTTGAAGCTGTTATGAAGGACCCCGATGTCAGTCTTGCTCGTCAGGTTTTACAACTCCGAGGGAGCGCTTGTGTACGACGTCCTGCCCCACAAAGATCTGCTTCAGTCTAGAATGAGTGCAAGAATTGCGCTGTCAAGTCAACGTTGCAATACTCGAGTCAATTCAGAGTGTGAGGTACGAGGGCCAAGACGATCCGCGGAGCTCGGAACCCACTGCCAATACGCCATTTCGGTAACATCTCTTTTGGCCAAGCGAGATGCCGACTTCCTCTCCTTAATGACATGCACTTCCCACAAGCGATCCACGCACTGCCTCTCGAGCTCGGAATATGGGCTGTCGAGATTGTGCATGGTACAATGACGTTTGACCATGCTTTATGCATGCCGAGAACGCATTCGAGCAGCTCGAGCTCGTTCTGATATGCTGTTGCGAGGCCTCGTTCGGGTAAGTAGGTGAGACTCGTCAATCATGCGCTAGCGGACACATTATTGGCTCGCGACAGGGCAGACGCTGCACATCAGGCTTCCCGTCCCTGGGATTGAATCTCTTGGATCTACGATACGGAGACACGAAGGGTTACTAACGGACGAGACCGGACAATTTAGCCGCCAAGATACTTCTCAATCGCGGATACTTTTGCGTGCGGTACTTGATGAATGGTTGTCCTCTTCGTCTTTCCTATGTACCGCCCTTTTAATCTCACAACCGCATCGAAATGTCAGAAAAGGGCAGCATGAAGTCCGTGGAAGCGGCAGCTGAAGCGACTCCTGAAGACGGACGTCGGCGCAGTAAAGATGTGGTCGATCAGGACAGCAGTGAAGTAATCAGCGCTGAGAGCGACGAGAAGGCCATGGCGACCATCGACGACGAGACACCCACCGACGACCCGGAAAAGATGTCCGGACTACCTCTCTACGCCACAATCACCGTCGTTATATTCATGATGGTACGTCAATCGCACTATCACGCCCACCCACTAATTGAAGCGCGCAGTTCTGTCTTGCCATAGAGATGACAATCATATCGACCGCTATTCCGCGTATCACAGACGAGTTCCAATCACTTTCGGACATCGGCTGGTACGGATCATCCTACTTCATGTGCATCGCAGCATTCCAGCCTGCCTGGGGAAAGCTACTGAAGTACTTTCCAATCAAATTCGTCTTCCCTGCCGCAGCTGTCGGGTTCTGCATTGGCTGCATCATATGCGCTGTTGCTCAGAACTCAGAGACCCTCATTGCTGGTCGCGCCGTCATGGGAGCTCTAGGTGCAGGTCTAGCCCCGGGCGTGTATACAGTGGTTGCCCATATCGCACCGCCGAAGCAAAAACCAATGTACATGGGAGCTCTGGGAGCTGTCTTCGGCATTGCAAGCGTGGTCGGGCCTCCTCTGGGCGGCGTTTTCACAGATCATGCGACTTGGCGCTGGGTTTTCTGGATCAATCTGCCGATCATCGCTCCAGCGATTATCCTATTCCTGATATTCTTCCGTCAGCCCAAGTCGACGTACGAGCCACACAGCACACCACTCAAGGAGAAGTTCCTGCAGCTCGATCTTCCTGGCAGCTTCATAATCCTCGGATCCGTCATCTGCTATCTTCTCGCCATGCAGGAGGGCGGGACTGAGTACGCCTGGAACTCGGCCCGCATCATCGGCCTACTTGTCGGCTTCGGCCTGTTGCTTATCCTGTTCTGCGTGGAGCAGTACTTCGCAGGCGAGCGTGCGGTGTTTCAGGGCAACCTAGTCAAGAATCGCACGCTTGTTGTCATGTGGTGGATTGCCTTCTTCATCACTGGCGCCTTTCAGCTTGTGCTCTATTACGTGCCAGTCTACTTCCAGTCAACAAGAGACGTCAGCGCCGCAAGCTCCGGCGTCAATATACTTGCTCTCGTCCTCAGCTGTTCATTCTTTGTCATCCTCTCTGGTGGCATCATGGCATTCTGGGGGCGATATGTGGAGCTGCTGCTGATCGGATCAGTGCCTCTGTGCGTTGGTGCTGGACTCTTGGTCACCCTTGGTCGACACACTAGTACAGGTAAGTATGTCGGATACGAGCTTCTGCTCGGGACTGGCATCGGCCTCAACCTTCAGATTCCCATCATGGTTGCGCAAAGCATTGTGCCACAGAACGACGTCTCGACGGTCTCGTCTATCGTGCTCTGGGGCCAGACCATGGGTAGCGCTATTCTGGTCTCTGCCGGTCAGGCCGGGTTCGCAAACAAGCTCCTTGATGCTCTGCCCTCGGACGCTCCAAATGTGAACCCATACCAGGTCCTCACGATCGGTGCATCGGAGCTGGCAGACTTCTTCGAGGGCGACGAGCTGAACGGCGTCCTAGACGCATACATGGAAGGTCTGAAGGTGCCATTCATCATGACCGTGGTTGTGATGTGCGTGGCAAGCGTGATTGTGCCAATAGCCAAACGAGGAAGCATCAAGGGCAAGATACCGATGTAGAGTGCATGTATAGACGATGACATCACGGCAACATCATTGAGCATTTGCATTTGCAGGCGCATGCATAGATAGACAGCTGGTCTTTGCTGCTCAGCTCGAACAACAAAATTTACTACCCACGCACACCGAGATCTTCTTTGATCATGTCCGCTGCCTTCTCCGCAGCGGTGTATACGCTGCTCATCAGACTTGATCTCGGGATGAGGGGAAAGACGCTCGCATCACATATGCGCAATCCCTCAATACCATATACCCTGAGCCTGCTATCCACTACGCCACCCTTCTCTCGAGGCAGCATCGAGCAAGTCCCGACCGGGTGGTAGAATGATGCATTGCTGTAGCGCAGAAGCTTCTCAGTGTCGTCCAGGGTGTCGAATGATGCCCACTCCGGAATGCGGCGCCCGTCAGGAACAATGACGGACTTCAATGGCTCTGTGTTGATGAGCGTATCGATGAACTTGACGTGCCTGGCAGCAAGTGCGACGTCCAGTGGATGGGTGTAGTACCTCGGGTCGATAATGATGTCGCCAACGTCCGTGGAGCGCGCATGAACGCTGCCACGGGAGAGAGGATGACTGATGGCGACGTGGGGACTTACGTAGCTGCCAGGATCCGTCGGCGCGATAATGTTTGCCAACGAGTCGGTATGCTGCATATGGACCTGAGCCGGGACAAGGATGAAGGTTGCAGAAGCATTACGATTCTGCTTCAGCAGAGTGCGGACATGGTCCTCTGCCAGATTGAAGGCAGGGGTGCGAGGGCCCTTGTAGGAGCTGAGAATGCCGTCAATGTCAAAGTCGTCGGCCGATGAGAGCAGCGGGAGGTGAGCCATGTTGCGGAAAGTGCCAGCAAAGGGCCCTGTATGGTTATTCTGATATGCTTCCAGTGCTCGTTTGACGTTGTCTATATCACGAAACTGGTCGAACGTCACGAACTTTGGATCGATCTCGAGGGAACACGCTGTGAAGAGGTGGTCCTGAAGGCTCTCGCCAACGTTCTCGTTGATCAGGGCGGGTGCAACACCGAGTCTCTGCAGGACATCGGATCTGCCAATACCAGAGCGCTCTAGTAGAGCCGGCGACTCAAACGCGCCGCAACACAAAATCACCTCCTTGGAAGCACTGACGGAGTTCTCAGAGCCATCCTGCGTGTAGATTACCCCCGTAGCTCTGTTGCCGGAGAAGATGAGCTTGGTGACCTGAGCATTGCAAACAACCGTCAGGTTAGATCGATTCCTGGCGCTGTCGAGATACGCTGCGGCTGCGTGCGATCTCTCTTTGTTGGCGGCGGCTGTTGCCAGCACATTGTACGCCCCAGTAGGCTCTCCCGACAGAGGATCCATGGTCATTGCGTGGCCGATGTTCTCGAATGTCTCCAGCCATACCTTATCGAGTGGATTGACCTCAGTTGCGTGAGTCAGCTGCACCGGCCCGTCCTTGCCCTGAGCATTCTTGTCGATGTTGTCAAGCTTGAGCGCATTGCGAACTTCGTCCGACGGCTCCACGTAGGTATGAAACTTCCGAATGTACGGCAACATGTCGTCCCAGCCCCAACCAGGGTTTCCTGCTGAAGCCCACGCATCGTATACGGATCTTGTTGGATGATGTAGACTCATGTAGTTGATCAGGCTCGACCCGCCGAGGCCTTTGCCTCGTGGATGTACCGTCTGCTTCCCATGGATCTCCTCTTGAGGTATCGCATGGTGGTCCCAGTCAATGTTCCTATCACTGAAAGATTGACGGAAAAGCATAGGTGTCTTGACTCGTGGATCTTTGTTGTGATCGCTTCCTGCTTCGATCAGTAGCACTTGAAGTGAGTCAGCCTCTGACAGTCGCGCAGCCAAGGCGCAACCCGCAACACCTCCACCGACTATAATGATATCGTGCGACATCTGGCGTAGCCGTCTGACAACGTATTTGTTGCTCTTTGATCAGGGCGGGCGGGCATTAGTTATGCTTGTTGAATCGACTCTCTGCCTTCCTAATAGCGTTTACCTTGGAGCGGACATACCTGGTAGCTCTGAGATCGCAGCGGTGCATGCCCAAGATATACCTACCTGCTGTTGGGCCTTACCAAGGGGTCAATAAGGCATGCTTCGAGAGATGCGCTCGGGGGCCGTAAATGTCTGCTTGGGTTACGCCTTGGGACTACTGTAGCCATTAGGCCGTGAAGGGACAAAGCCGCCGTCAACGCCGTGGGAGACAAGGCCATCTAAACGACTCGGTGCACCAAGATCGTATCTTGACTTCAAACGCAATGCATCTCACGACCTTAAATCCGCTGCAATGGCGTGGAGGGGCGGATGCGTACGCAGTCGCTGATCCTGCCGGGCGAGTTCATTTCCAAATGCGGCAGCCCCAGGATCAGATACCGTGGACGATTTACCCGAAGTGTGGACTTGATTAATAGGAAGCGGCGGCAGTGCAAGCGAGAGGAGATCGCGATGACGAGAGCACCGAACGAAGAGTGAATCACAGGCAAAATCCGAGTCAGCTCGGGGAGACTTCTGAGTGGGGCCAATCTGCCAAGACTTATGGGGTATGGAGTAGCATCACGAGTCAGGCTGGGACAACGTTCAACAACTCTTGAATCTTTGACTGTATTTAGCTACCCAGGATCTCCCACGGATCCTTGCTTCGCAGTCTCTTCTTCAACGCCTTGCCAGCTTATCCAGCTTGCCTTAATGGCGCATCAGAATCCAACGATATCCATCAGCATTTTGCTGTGGCTGAGCCAACGGATCGTATCCGGCGGGCGCCATTCCCTTGTCTCCTCGCGGGTGGAAGCCACAACGCCATCAACATGCTTGACCCAGCAGCACACGAATCCATCACGTGGTAGGCAGTAGGCGCAAGCACCGTTTCCGCCCTTGGGACTCATCTTACTCAAATGAGCCACAAGCAGATCTTGGCGTTCTTGCGTCTCACCTTCGTCGGTGGACCGAATGCGTGTACATCGATCTCTTTGGTGAGACCAGCGAAGGTTCGCTCTCCAACACGGAGCCAACGTAGGAATTGCTTACGCATCCAGTCTGCTTCCGCGTCTGTGATTCTGAAACTGTCGACGTTGAATTGATGAATCCAGACGCGATATTCAGCATCCAGTGGATCTAGTGGAATGTCGCCAGGGAGCTCATCCTCTGGATGCAATCCTGGACTGTCATCCCGAAAGGAATGATGATCATCATTGGCCGCAGGTGGCGACGAGGAAGACATACGAGCGTTTTGCCGCGATTGGCGGACGAGCTCATTCGGTCCGGCTGGACTGCTTGGCCCTGCGCGATTGAAAGCTCCATGGCCCTCAATATCACCAGAAAATTCGTCTCGAGACGCATAATTAGCACTGCTCCCATGCCGAAATGTGTGGGTAGCAGCTCGTTGCCTCTTACTGCCACGATGGTCTTGGTCTGAACCTGTGAGAAGTCTCTTATGTCCTAGCTGTGGCTCAACGACGAGATCTGTGCCTCCTGATGCAGGGATATCCTGCGTTGTCTCCACGGCTGTGGTGGTACGGGCCTGGGTGGCTTGAAGTTGAACGCTCGTGCTTCTTCCGACCTGCTTGGCTAGCAGGGCAGCACTGTGGGCGGTGCTTTCAGGGAAAGGACCTCTATTTTCGTGGGTGTCACCTGTGTGATGGGCTCCGGGTAATCGTATGTCCTGGCCAGCAGTGTGCATCAAGATGCCTGCAGGCACAGCATCAGCTGTGTTGACACTGGCAGCGACCATGCCCTCATTGACCAGAGGAGGTGATCGTGTTGTGTCGGCAAGTCTCTCCGCAAGTCGGTCGACTCTGTTCAGCAGCCGTTGTTCAGCTGCGATTCTTGATTGCGCCTCCACTTGATGTAACATGCTGAAGTCGCGAGCAGTCGCTAGCGCATGCGCAACTGTTGACTTCAGCTCAACGCATTCAGCAGTCTTCTCGCGGAGCTGGTCTGACTTCGTCTTGAGACGTGCGTCCAGCTGGTTATAGGCTGCTGCCTTTTCATCGTATGCTTCGGTCACTGTTTTCAGATTTCTAGCAAGATCAGCATAAGAACAGGTGGGATTCGTACCATAAACAGCCAAGTTTCCGGTGTACTGATCATCAGATCGTATCTCACGCTGGACTGAATGTCCTTTGCAATGCACTGAGGGATCAGTAGCATCGTGTTGTATCCGGTGTTGGACTGGGTGTCTGTCGTCGCGCACTGAATGATCAGTTGTGGCGTGTTGTGTCAGATGGTGGACTGAATGTCCTTTACAGCATACTAAGTGATCAGTATCATCACGCTGTATCCAGTGTTGGACTGAATGTCCTTCGTCGTGCCCTGAATCATCAGTAGCGTCACTTCGGGATGGCAGATGGACTGAGTGTCCCTCACAACGTACTGAGTGATCAGTAGCATCATGTTGTGTCCGGTGTTGGACGAAGACAGAGCGTCTCTCGCCACTCTCTGAATCATCAGTAGCATTATGTTGTGCTGGTAGATGGACTGAGTGTCCCTCACAGCGTACTGAGTCATCAGTAGCATTATGTTGTGTCTTGGGCTGGACCAAGACTGAGTGTCTCTCGCCGCTCTCTGAATCATCAGTAGCATCAGATCTCGACTGAAAGTGGACTGTCTTGTCCTTTGCCGCATTCTGGCTATGAGTTGCGTCAGAATCTGTCTGTACGTGGACTGTGGTGTCCTGCTCTTGCTGAAGCGTATGAGCCGCTTGCCTGGGGGCGCGATCCAGTGATCGACATCCTGAGCTCTTCGTCTTGAGCTGCTCAGCAGCTCGCTTGAGGTTCAACTCTAGCTCAGCAATCTGTATGTCCTTTTCTCGAATCTGCTTCTCCAAAGTCTGATGACTTTTCCCGACTTCAGGCTGCGGTGCCTCGAAGTCCGATCGCATGTGCTGTTGACGCACAGACTCTTCAAATGGATTGAAGGCGGCTTCAGCCACTTCCAGGGCTTCCTCAAGGATCAATGCCTGTTGATCGAGGGTCTGAGAGACCGTCCGTAAAGGCAGCTGCAATAAAGCGAGCTCGAACTCACGGGGCGAGCCGTGAACAGAAGCTGCCTCGACGTAAGCCGAGAATTTCGTCTCCAGGGTGCAGAATCGTTCTTCAAGCGTGGAGAAGAATCTCCTCATCCTAGTTGCGTCGTCGTCCATTGCGACTGGAAGGCGGGTAGTGGAGGGGGTCATGAAAGCATTGTGGTCTACGAGACGAAACGAGGTCCGGAAAATTCGATTTGAAATGGAATGATCTTGCTGCCAACGGGAAGTCGCAACCCAGCGACTGCACGCACTTACTGTTTCCTCGCAGCAGGCTCTACCAGACTTAACCTCGCGCTTGCCTGTCCTTCTCTTCCTTCTCAATCTCTGAGTACCAGCCTCGTAGTATTGCGAAGCCACCGCCGCCCCATCTCTCAATGCTTACCGTGGAAGGCAACGCTTGTGAGTACCTAGGCAGGTTTACAGTCCACGCTCCTCATGCAGCTTCTCCTGCCCCAACTAGTTCTGCGCCGCCGTTCTCATCATCAGTCGACCGAACCCCTCTCTCTCGTTGCAGCGCCAGTGTCTAGTGTTCGAGGCAATGTGTTTGCCATCGTCTGTGCTCGAGGCTGTCGACCAACACTTTTGCATCTGCTTCGACCAATGTCTTCAAGCCGCACCGATACAACCTCCATCGCGCTCCGTGGACTAAAGATACGAACAAAGGCAACGATTGTGCCATAGTCCCCTTGGAGATACAGACAGCTCCTTGCTACGTCGTGACAGCTGTCACCGCTTACGTCATTGCGAACTTTGCCAGTGTGCCTGGAGAAGTCTATACCAGCATCATCGGCAGTACCACATCCCTGCTTTTCTCAAAGCATATTAGTAGATCGTCGGGGGTATCGATGTAGTATATACACGAAAGGCGCCCCCAGTTCGAAATGCTGCGTCCGGGTACAGGGTACTGAAGCGGATAAAGCCCATACTGCAACAGGTCTGAAGCAGTCTCTACCTTCCAACCTGTACATATCAAGTAGACACCGATTCTTGTAGCCCATACAACCATGCCACCCTCCGGTCTCGCAATCCTCCTCGGCGCTGGCCCAACCACAGCCGCCGGCATAGCCCGCATCCTCGCCTCTCCGTCTCACGGCAACCTCGCTGTCGCCCTCCTCTCCCGCACCGGCTCCGACCAACTGACCGAGGACATCGGCAAGAGCATCCACGACGACACCTCCGCACTCTCCGAACAAGGCGTTCTCAAAGCCTTCAAAACCGACACCTCTCGCTCCCAACTCGAGAAAGCCTTCGCGGAAATCAAGGAATGGTCAACCACTCTCGCGCCGACGACCTGAAACTCAAACTCGCCATCTTCAACATCAAGCACTCCCACCGCACGCCATTCCTTGAGGAAACCGCCGACAAGTTCTCCGAGAGCATCGAGACGTACGTGACGGGGGCGATGAACTTCTCGCAGCTGTCACTGAAGTGGATGATGGAGCAGTATCCGGAATGGCACGCTGATGAGCAGCCTTTACACAAACGGGGTACGTTGATCTTTACGGGAACATTGGGGAGTTTGCGGACGAACGTAGGATATGCAGCATATGGTGCTGGAAGGGCGAGTGCCAGGATGCTGGCCCAGAGTCTGGCGAGGGAGTTCAGTGAGAAGGGTGTGCAGGTCGTGCATGCGATTGCTAATGGTGGGATCACCGATGACTACCGTGAGTACTTTTACTGTTCAACTCATGTTCGTGGCTTCGAACTGACGATGCTCACAGATGACTGGCACGGCGGCAAAGCCGGCAAAGGCAAAGGCAAAGACGCCGAAGCAGTCATGAAAGGCAAGAAGATTCGCGCCGAGAGCGTTGGCAAGCTGTACCTTAGCTTGATGGAGCAGGAGTGCGACCTCTGGGTACATGAGCTTGACATGAGACCAGCAGCTGAGAAGTTCTGATCTCGAAAGATAGTCATAATCGTAATGCTATGTATATACAACCCGGTAAAGGGAAAAGAAAGTACAGCCTGAACCTCAAAGCTCCTTGTGTTGCTATTCCAAATCGCCGCCGAAACCCAAAACTTCCACAATGACATTTCCGAGTGTACTCAAACACCACAATGAAATCAGCCCTATCCCAACCTTCCGATCCATGCGCCAGCCGTTCAGTGGCACCACAATCAACAGCCCCAGCAGCGTCACCAGTAAAGTAATGCCACTGATCATCAATGTCGTGCTGATTTCCAACTCATAAGGCTTGAACCTGACATGCTTGCTGTGATGCTTGTGTGCTCTGTGCTCACCACTCCTGATTGTCAGATACGTCCCACTCAGCCCAACACCTAAAAGAATATTGAGCATCGGCCCGCCAAAGCATGCACTGAGCGCCATCACTGGATATCCGAGCTTCGCAACAGTAATGTCTGCCACAAGATCACCCAGTGAGTTGCCGACGGCAAAGATGGTGAGACCGAGAATGGCGTCCGACATATTGAGGATTACTCCTATGGCCTTCAGTACACCGACGACCTCATTTGCGATGGTGCTTATCCAGGCAATCGCGACAAGGAAGCCAAGAAAACAGAGCAAGGGCCGGAACTTGGGTACACGGTCGGATGTGGTGGTGATGAGAAGAACCAGTAACAGTACGAGGGAAAAGACGATCGAGCCCAGTGCAAGACGCAGGTACAGCCGGAGGGAGTGGTCGTCATCCATGTTCGCCCAGATGATGGTCGTTGTGAAGAAGGGCGCAGTAAAGACCTGCACAAAGACAAGCCATCGCTTCCACTCCTGAGGCCCTGCGTCATTACTGGTGGTCAACGTCATGTTCGGCATTGCATCAGAGACGGTCCTATTGTGTTGTCGATGCGGGTGTGGCGACGACTCGGGACCCATCTTGGGCGTAGCGGCCGGCGTGTCGGGAGGGATTACACTCAAACTTGGTCTGTGGGCCTGTGGCTCAATAGCGGGCGTTGGGGCGCCAGTCGTAGTTTCTGGATGCGCTTCACTTCCATCTGAATCGACCACGGGCAGTGTGATGGTGAGAAGGAAGACACTCGGCGCAGTCACAACACCAAGAATCCTGTCTGTCCAGCTCTTTTTCTTCCAGCCAAAAAGAGTCGGGAAGAGCGTAGCTCCAAGCTCATCTGGTGCAGGCAGAATCCGATACGGCCACCATCTGAGTGGGCGAGGGTCGTGTTCTGATTCATCATCATCGATTATAATCAATTCATGCGTTGACTCAGGAGATATGCTTGGCGCTGGAAGCCGAATGCTTCTGACACTTGCCGACCTTGATGAAACAGTTGACGCACTCCTCGATCGAGAAGAGGGTCTTGACCGATCTTCCGCCTCCGAGCTCACGGCACCTTTGGAGACGCCGTGATGATATGTCTCGGGGTGGGGACTGTGTAGCACTGGGACCTGCAAGCCTGAACCAGGCGACAACGGAGACATGATTGGACTTCGAGGAGCCTGACGACCCTCATCATAGCGTGGGCTGTGGAATGTGTTCATCGGAGGTGCCAGAAGGTTCGCTGATCTGGGAGTTTCCTGAGACTCTCCAGCCCCTTCGTCAGCCCCGGATACCACCAGCTTGGGCGACTCGGACTGTCCGGTCTGGAGCGGTCGAAGGAACCTAGCACTCGGTCGTTGATGAGCAACTCCAGGTGACGGTTGCGGAGTTGCACTGAAGACAGCCTCTTCATTACTGATCACAGGTGTCAAGAGATCCGTGCTAATGTGAAGGCTTGCCGCATCATTGGCAGACACGGCCCTATTGCGCCCTGACCCGCTGGCACTGGTCTTCCGAGGAGCTTCAATCGCAGGCCCAAGATCGAGCAGATCTGGCTGTGATGCTGACGTATCCTGCGTAGCTCCAAGCTGAAAAGAGGGATCGTCTGAATATCGAGTAAGGCTAATGGGCTGGTTTGTTCCCTTCTTCTCCAGCGAGCTTAGTACAGACCGGAACTCAAGAGCACCAACCAGGCTAGGTCTGATAGGCGTCATAGTGTTCCGGCGAGTACTTCGGCTCCTGTCGAGTCGCATGTTGCTCTGCAGCTCAGCCAGATATCTGTCTCTCGTTTCATCGTCCTCGTCCTCCTGTGATCTCCAGGCAGGAGTTTCGGCATGCAGGGTGTAAACAGAATCGGTAGACTGGCCACGCATGAGGGGCGATCGCTCAGTCGCAGGTCTGGCTTCCTCATCGATCTCGATTGCCGGTGCTTCCAATTCTTGCTGCTCGGGGATGTGAAGCTGCATCCGGGCTGCAGTCTCAGCTAGCTTGATCCGTCTTGACCTTGTCAGGTACCAGTGCCACGCAACAACGAAGCAGACATAGAACACGTAGAATGCGATCATGACAATGCATTCCCAAAGTCGTAGACTGCCATCCGCCATGAATACCAGACTGAAGCTTGCTGCGACTGCAAAGAAGAGGACGTCTCTGATGAATGCTTTCTTGGCCACCTTGAACGGCTTCGTAATAGCCATGGACCCGGACACAACAGCTGTTATAAAGCTCGCAGCGCCGATCAGTTCTCCGACCGCTAGGCTGCCACTATTCGTGCTCATGGCGGCAAATGTAGAGAAGACATCAGGACTGCCATTGCCGAAGGCCAGGAATGTGACGCCAGTAAGACTCTCACTCATTCCAAGCAGGGCTGCTATGGTACTGAGGTTGATACAGAGAAAGTCTGAGGCAGCGATACCGATGGTACTGAACAGCAGACTGACCCACAGAATGATGATGGTCATGCCGACAGGTTTCGCATTGGCCAGGTCGCAATAGTACATCTGCAGATATGAGAACAGACCCGCCTCTTCATCCGGACAGTTCGCCCGTACGAAGTCGCATTGCTTGCTCTTTTCCGTGCCGTGCACCAGCCGACACTCGACATCCTGATGCTCCAGCGCACGGAGGACGAGTCTTGCATTGCGCTCTTGAATAGCTGGTGTGGAGTTCTTGACGAAGGAATAACATGCGAACACCGTCAAGACCAATGCGGTGGTATAGAATAGCCGAGCGTGGGCTATCGGTCGAGGGCGCGGCCGAGCTCGTGGAAGCGGAAATGCAGAGGCCATAGCGAAGGTGTGAGTCGCATTCTGTGAGTCTGGGAATGGCTCGCAGAACCAACGTTAAGCAATATGTTCAAGCAACGCGCGGCATCGCTATGAGGCCAGGTAAGAGGCGAAAATATTGATGCGACGCATTGTGCTGCAAGATAGTGCTTCGAATGATGTCGTTCGATGTTGCTGCGGTACCGATCGCCGTTGTGGCTGTGCTGCTGCACCGAACCGCCAAGCTGCTAGGCAGGAAAGCTTCACGCACCGCCACAGGTTCGTCAACGACTCCCGTGCCACCAAAGTCTCGCACTTCTTCCATCTCACCATGTCAGACCGTGAAATCTGCGTTTAATGGTCGTTGTATCGTACGACTCCAGGCGTATATGGCACTTGTTCCGCTCTTATCGCCGCCAATGATGCCCGCATTCCACAATTGAGCTAAACTCTGAACGCCAAGCATTGACGGCACCTTCAAGGTTTACCTGAATATCGGCTTGGCCGTAGTATGCCCGGCTACGAGTCCAGCGTCGTCGCCACGGTCTAGGTGGACGGCTCTGTCGCCTAGGTCTTGCCTCTGGCTGACAGTGCCGCCGGGGGATTGTCAGGCAAGCCCGCCATGCAGACCGCCCCGAGCCACGTCGGCGACATCAACACTTGGTCAGAGTTGTTTGACATGAAACGCCGCGGGAACACTCCTTCTAGCGTTAGCTGCTTCAACGAGAAAGCCACATTGATCAACTTGCCACAAGAGCTGCTCCTCGTGATCTTCCGCGCTGCTCAAGAGCCGAATTTGATCCACACTTGCAGATACTTCTATTGCTCTTTGCCAAACTTTGTCGAATACACAAAGGATCTGGTCGCCTTCGCATTCGGCACACGGGACTCGGACAGCTGGCTATGTACGAGGGAGTTCCGTCCATGGGCCTCGTTTGTACCACCATGTTTGAACTCTGAGTGGGCTAGTATGGATCGTGCTGCTTTGCAAGAACAAGTCGGCAGAAGCTCCTGGTTGAAGGTCGCACACATCAGCCATATGTTCCCCGCTTTGTTCCGGTATGCCATTCAACAGCGTATCCTAGAGGACACGAATATTGTCATGACGCCACAATCAAGAGCTCAAGTGGAAGACTTGTTTTCCTTCAACTTAGAGCAGCTGCAAGAGTTCGAGATGGTCACCATTGATGCTACAATAAAGGGCGAACGTCGTGAGATATGGCTCGCAAACAGTCCACTCACGTATATGTGTTTCAATGACCTCGGACCTGCAGAGCCCGACGACGATGTGGAATCAGAAAGGTACTATGATAACTTCGACGGCAATGCAAGGGCGTTCGACTGGTGGTCCGTAAGTTATATGCCAGACTTTCTAATGACTGGCGAAAGTCAACACGATCGCGTTCGAGACCTCTTTCTGAGCATTTCCAATTCAGTCACCACACTTCTTCCGAATCCGGTCGGAGAGGACTATGAACAGCTGTTCAGTTGTGATTCCACCCTGATAGAGATTGCAATTCGCCAGCTCTTACCGGCTGAGCGACGTCAAGACTTACCTCACAATTCGACTCCGAACGCACAATTGAGCTACAGATCGCTATATATCTATCGTGGGCTCAATAGCTCGGACGCACGATTGACTTACAGCCGGTTGGATTTCTGGCTTCGGCTCAATAGGGCTTGTGGTCGCCCAACGTCCATCGACTATGACATGATGAGGGCATGTATCCAACACCAGTCGTCGGCATGTCTGCGGCATGTCGTTCATGATGTGTTATTCGTCCAAAGACGAGGCCGCATGGACCTTGTGGACGGGTTTCGTGATCTTTTGGACTATGCTTGCGCGCACATTCCATACTGGGATGGCAACGTCTGCACCAGGGCGCTTGCCTGCTATGAACTCATAGTACGAGGACTCCAGAGCGTCACCTGTGCTCATCATTCTGAATCTCATGACCACACCTTCCAAGGATCCGGCTGGAAACGTGACGGCGTAGTCGTGAAATGCAACAAGGAAGAGGCACGATTCGCTGAAGTACAACTGTGGGACAGCGATGAGCAACTGGCACTGTCCGCCCGCCGGCGAATGGGGGCTAGCAAGTGCTCTAACTCCCGCGCGTGTGATCTAAGTCGACGCTTGGGCTATCTGACCAGCTCATGTAACATACATGCAGCTCGAAAGTTCTCCAGATGTACTACATTGACCACAATCGTGAGGGAAGGAGACGGAAACGAGTGGTTGAATTCATTGATATCCACAGGTATCCTGGATAGTGACCAATATTCAGGTGGTCTACTGTGTGTACCAGTCCGCCGGTGGCCACTAGGTAGGAATTGAAAAGGAAGACTGGAGCAAGTTGTGCGGAAACATGTCGGAGCGGCAGTATATTCCGCCGACAGCTAGACTAGACCCGATTCAGAATCCAAACACTGCCAGTGCAATGCCAGTGCCAGCACTCGAACCACTTGCGACTCGACCATACGAAAGCAGGCTCACTTGCACAACACAAGAGCTGCTGCACTCAGTCGCATCAAGTGACGCGCTGCGAGATCGCGCTTTCGATCACGACGCCACTAAAATGCCTCGAGTTGCAAACCCGCCTGCGGGTAGCCGAGCAACCCGAAACATGATGGCAACGCCTCACAAAACCTCATCAATGAAGTAAGTCCAAAGCGTTTACTGCAGTTCCGCTCGATCTCATGTTGGCATAGGCTTGCACTCAATGACGACAAGGGCGAGAAAGCCGCCAGACGACAGGCACTACAGGAGATACATCTGAACGAGGCCCGCTCTGCCGCGTCTCCCATGCGCAAGATCAACCAGAGCGCGCGCAATCGCGCCGCCTCAGACTCGCCCCAGACTCCACGAACATCCAATGCCAACGACTTGCGTCGACGAATATCAAGACGAGGTCAGCACAATGGAGAGCCCAACAGTCCTGGTCAGCTCGATGTGATCGGCACCGGCGCAGTCACTCCCATGAAACGCGTGCCTATACTGGCAAACTTTGAAGAATGGATGAAAATGGCAACAGACAACAAGATCAATGCTGCCAACAGCTGGAATTTCGCCCTTATCGACTATTTTCATGACATGAGTCTGCTCAAGGAGGGCGATGGAGTCAACTTCCAGAAAGCTAGCTGTACACTCGATGGTTGCGTTAAGATCTACACTTCAAGAGTCGACAGTGTCGCGACTGAGACTGGGCGACTGCTATCCGGGTTGGCCGATGGGGCGGAGGGCAAGGGAAAGAAGACTCGCGAAAGCGGCGAGGACGACGAAGAAGGCGAAGACGAGGACGAAGACGAGGAGGGCAACAAAAAACCAAGGGAAAAGAAAGCTGCAAAGTCACACGAGGCCACCCTTGCACCCAGCTTCGCCAGTCTGCAACTGAAGAAGTTAGAGCTGGAATTCGCTGTCGATCCGCTCTTCAAGAAGGCTTCAGCAGATTTTGATGAAGGTGGCGCCAAAGGCCTCCTTCTCAACCATCTGAGCATTGATTCTGAAGGTCGGATAGTCTTCGACAGCAGCGATGACGCCGGTGATCAGGCGTTGAACAACGACCAGCCAACTGAGCAGGAAGATGCACACAGTGAGCCATCTCCAGAGTCAGGCCCTCCTGAAGAGGCGACAAAAGTGTCAGAAGCGCTAGAAGAGGACGCTGACATCGATCTTGACTCTCTGGCAATCAGATTCTTTCCCGACATGTCGGTACTAGATACGCAGGATATTTGTCCAAGCATGAAGACCTTCACTTTGGGATCGGCTGACCTGACACTACCCTTTGCGAAGGCACCGGAAGACTGGCGTGAGAAAACAAAAGAGCCTGGGTCACCACATGCACTCGATTCTGGTCTGGACCTCGCAGAGCAATCCGGCATCTTCCTACACGACGCGCCAGTCCTTGGCTTCGACGACGATGACGAAGGAATAGGCGGCTTCGACATGAATATGCCAGACAATGTCGGCTTTGGAGAAGGCGGCGAAGCTTGGGCTCGAGATGCTGCACTCGAGAACCAGCTGCAACCAGTGCCAGCTGGCGAAGAGCTTGACGACAATCTCATTGACGGAGACGATGGCTATGCAGTCAGTCTTGATCACCGAGATCGTTTCCGGAACGATCAGGTCGAACATGAAGGTCTTCTCGAATATTTCTCAAAGGCGTTCAACTCAAGAGCCAAAGTTGGGACCAAACAATTCGTCACCTTAGAGAATTGGCGGATTCACAAATTGCAGAAGGCGCGATCGTCAGAAGGACCGGAGACTGCTAAGCCGACGCGTACTCGGAAAGAGAAAGAGCCATTCTTCATTGATTTCAACGGCCCTATTTCTTCAACACTGCAAGATCTGCTGGACGCTCCACCTGTCAGCAATAGTCAGATTAGCCTACCGAAAGCCTCACGAAAGACCAAGGGTCGCAATCTATTGGATCGAGATGATGAGATGATCGATGTCAAGAACCTCATGCGACTTTGGATCAAGCCACGGTGTCGTGTAGGACGACGCAAGAATGGTGGCTATGGTGTCGTTGACGAAGGCTTCGGTGCTCGTGGCAAGCAGCAGAGCGAGGACCAAGACGAAGGCCGGAAAGGAGACTACGACGCAAATTTCTTCGCTGAGGGTGAGGACGCACTGCCGTTTGATGGACCACTCCCGATCGACGATGACGACGACGACGGCCTGGGCTTTGGCATCGACGAAGGTCTCGGCATCAATGGCAACGATGACTTCGTCGATGCGCGAGAAATGCTCTCTCCAGGTCCAGAAGGACAACTACAAGGCGACTTGGACGCGACACTCGCACTCGAGGGTCTAGGTCTAGGCCAAGACAATTTGCTCGCCAGCGCGGAAGCTGCAGATGCAGCCGGGCTGGTGGGCTCGCAAGCACTCCTGCCGGACGGCGATCTTCCACCTGGCAGCTTCGGCAGTCAGCTCGTCACACAGCAGGGCAGACGCATGCGGCCAGAGTATGTCAACTACGCGCGTACAGCCAAGAAAGTTGACGTTCGACGCTTGAAAGAAAATATGTGGAAAGGCATGGCAGGGCCTCTTATGAAGGATATTGATGCTGCCCTTGCCAAGAACACCGCTTTTGCTCCACAGCAGGCCGAGAACGATGGCGACGTGGACATGATGGAGGTTGATCAGGATTCAGCCACGGATACTCCAGGACCAGCAACGCCGCAAAACGGTAACGTAGCTGATCTGAAAGAAGGCGAAGTCTTGAAGTTCACACAAATGATCTCGGATCTGCAGAAGGTTTACCCGGCTCAGCAGATGAAGGACATCAGCACGAGCTACTGCTTCATCTGTCTGCTCCACTTGGCAAATGAGAAGGGCTTAGTGCTGGAAGGCGACGTGCTCGGCGATGCTGATAGTCAAGAGCAGGCGTTGGAGAATGCCCAGCAGCACCAGCAGAAGGGACTGATGCAGGAGATCCTGGTGCGGAGGGATCGGAGTGTCGGTGAGGGCTACGAGGGCGAGTGAGCCTCTGCTGAGCTTTCGGACTTTCTGATGAGCGGGCATGGCGAAAGGACTAGGCTTTCGATGATCAAATTTGACGATTGAGACGATTACAGGAGTCGTGAGATCATATGCGTTTAAGCACGTTTCGTGTGCGAGCAGCAAATATTGTATGCCTGACAAGATATCAATTGTGTGTGCTCAAGGTTCATTCCTCTGCTTGACGCATTGGCGTCGAGGTGCATCAATCCAATGCAGCCTCCTCCATGCCTCTCCGTCACGCCTTGTCATAGTCAACGGTGCTGGAATTCGAATCAAGAACCGGCCAAAGGCGGGCTCGTCTCGGCAATCGCAACACGGTAGATATGCTTGCCGCCGATCAGGAACCAGGTCCCAGTTTCAGCGATGCGTTCGACGTTGTAGATAATGTCGTCCGGACAATTGAACTTGCCGAGAAGGGTGCCAGTGCGAGGGTCGACGACGTCCGCCGCGCCTCTGACGCCGACTACGATCAGGCCGGAGGAGGAAATGCGGAGGCCGTCTGGCCACTGTTGGCGGCGAATATTGTCAGCACGGAACCGAAAAGAAGAGACAGAATGTAGCCTGGAGTGGGTCTGAACAGTAATGGAGATGGAAATGGAAGAGAAAGACGATTACTCACGCCAACCTCAGTCTGATGCACCAACGTCGGATTGCTCAACAAAGGATACTGCTCAACATCAAACGCAACCACATTCCTCAAGCCCATCGGATCTGTGTCCCCCAGAGGGCGTCCCTGCAAGTTTGCTGAGTCCGCCACGTACAGCTTCGTCTCATCTGGTGAAAACGCCAGCCCATTCGGCACATGCACCACATCATTCGACACGACCTGCAGCGCCTTCGATGTCATGTTGAAGAAGTAGATCGATTGCGGCAGCTCGGGCTCGCCGACACCCTCGAACTCGGAATACCACCCATACGCCGGGTCGGTGAACCACATATTACCCGGGCTATCAAAGATGACGTCGTTGGGCGAGTTGAGGCGTCGGCCGCGGTAGTTGTTCACGATCGGTGCCGTGGCGCCCGTGGTGAAGTTGACGGAGAAGATACCGCGGACGTCGCCGCCGTTGGTGCAGACGTAGACGGTGCCATTGTGATAGGTAGCGCCGTTGATGTTGGAGAGCGGTGGGTCAAGGGTGAGGTTGCGGAGCTCGAGGGTATCGAGGTTGAGAGCCCAGAGGCGGCCGATGGCGGTAGTCGTGGAGAAGAGGAGCTCGTTTGTGTCGGGGACGTAGGCGGGTGCTTCGTGGACGAGCTCGACTTCTGGACTGGTGAAGTTGACGATGCGGTCAAGGGTTGCTGAGGGACCGATTAGGGAGAGGAAGTCTGGGCTCAAGGCGATGAAGTCGGCTGCGGCGATCGTGTCGGCGGCATCTTGGAAGTCTTCGTCGTCGCTGGTCACGTTGTAGAAGGGCACCACTAGATTCTGTGAGCATTCAGCCTTTGCATGTTGCACCCAGGAAGCGTACTGTTGGACTCATAGCTCCAGTTGCCCGGGATGACAGCAAGGTTGTCTTCGATGAGCACGGCTGCAACACCACTATACTCTTCAGGAAGCGGAGCTAGGTACTGTGCAGCTACTGGCCGCAGGTAGATGGCCAGAAGGATGTTGTAGGACATGAGATCGGAATACATGGTGGCAGTCCCTACGCGATCCTGATACTTACTCGCAGGCATGGAAAATCGAGGTCGTCTCCGCCGCTTCTGACCGACTTATACTGTCTGGTCACCAGATCGAGCTCGTGAGCTCGCCATCATTTCGCCGAATAGAAAACCCACCGTGCGGTAGCTTCAGAGCTTCATCGTCATTCGAGGACATTAGTGGCATTTCCATGGGGAAGAGCTAGGTGAATGCAGCCAAGTGAGCTTTTGGTCACGCGGCGATGACGAGAAACCCCATGCAATGCCTTGTTCCGTGTCCTTGCCGGTGCACTAACGAAGCTGACTTACCCGGTAATTGACAAGACTGCTCGAAGTGATGGAGTTGAGATCAAAGCCTCGGCCATACCCCAAGGCGATGGTCGCGGAGAAGCTTGGCGAGCTCGGGGGCAGGACTTTGGGGAATGGCTTGGCATTGTCTAGCGCTCAGCAGGTACTAGTAGTACAAACTGGCACTGACAGTCGATGGGCTTGTCAACCTCCATGTACAAGGCTGTAACCACTCCTCTGCGTCAGTCCCATCTCCTGCGGCCACTGGCCCGACGGGCTCCAACTCCAAGAACTACCATCAAGGGAAGAGGCTGAATTAGAGATAAATATGTATTTGGGCTACCTCGAGCCGCGGCGCTGACCCGTATCCATGCCATTCTTGATACGACGTCTCGAATCCATTGAGCTGGTCAAGACAATGAAAGGCTCGCCCGACCTAGCAGACAATAAGGAGATTACACAGCTTCCAGTCTGTTGCCTCGATGAGAGCTTCGGATTGCGCCGAGGGACATGAAGAAGCATCTCGGTGAGAGATTCGAAGACCTTGCCATGTGACATTGCCGACGACCACTAGTCGACATAATGTCGACAGGCCCCCCTTCGCAATGTTTGATGACCGCGAATGGATCGAATCTGCCCGATATGCCTGCAACGTTCGATGCTTGCTCACTCATCGCCACATCGGACGATAATTCCACCCGTCCTCTAAGTCTCCGCGCTGCATGACCTCCGAGTCCATATCGATGTTTCCATGATACGTGTCTGGAATCGACACGTAGCGAGTGTCGATACGGCGTCCAAAACCACCTTCCAATAGACACGCCCTCTCCTCGTAGAGAGCGGTGTGCCATTTGATCATATTGAAGAATTCCATTAGGTCATCAAGCGTTGGGTCACAACAGTCCGTGCATGTGTATCTCATTTCGCCGTCGTCCTTTGGTGGCATGACTCTGATCGTGTTCAGGACGTCTGGGTCGCGTTCGTCGTCGAGTGAGCAGGCAAGATAGCCTCGAGGACAATCATAATCCGGACTGAGCCACAATTCGCCGTACTCGTCCCAACAGCAGGGGATTTGGAAGTACTCATCGGGATGGTCGTCGTACATGCAGTCATCACAGATGCCCTGGAAGGCGAGGCCAAAGATCTGACACATTGTCGTGAAGTTGTGCGACTGTCTCGGGTATCTCGTCCAAGCTTGGTAGATCGGGCAATACTCGTTACTTAGGAGGGTTGTGCGTGTGTCGTAGATCCTCAAGCGTAAATGTTTTGAGACTCACCTCGGTGCTTACAGAAGTGGACTCTAAACATAGCCCGCGGCTCTCCCATCGTCCGTTCGCTGGAAGTATGGTCGGTACATCTTGTCACAGCAGCAAACCGCGCTGCTCTTTCTTTTGGCTGGCTGTTGGCGATTGCAGCAGGCCTTGACGTACAGATCCGGACAGCAGATTGTGACAGATGGTGCATCCGGTGAGCCGTCGGCCGACTGGCGTTGTTTGAAGCCAGCAGCGAATTTATTCGACACCGGAGTCAACAGCCTTGAAAACCTCTGCCCCAAAGTGAGAAGTGCTCGAGCGCTATGACATTGGACAACAGCTTTCTAATCAGCTGAATCGCGCTCCACGTCGGCAAGCTAAATTCGGCAACAAGCTCCCTGACGGGGAGATATCGTCCCACTGTGCGACTTGATCGAAGTATAGCGCTGCTCATCAATGATCACCAAGCGGAGTGGCGCATCCAGTGGTCGAGATGAGATTCTCATGGTGGACAACCAAGGAAGGAAGAAACTTCATATTTTCGGATACACGTCGGTCCTCCGAAGGAGTGGTATGCCTTTGCGAACAGAAGCGACTTGGTCTAGGTCGATGTCAACAGTGAACAAATCAGGGTCACGCGTTGCCTCCTTCTCGTTTTCCAGATCCTTGACTTTGTCCAGCCTCTTCACTATGGTTCCATTGGGATCGATGGCGATGCTGTCTCCATACGAGACACGCTTGCCGTTATGCCGTCCACATTGAGCAGCCGCCAGAACCCAAGACTGCGTCTCGATGGCCCGGCAGCGTAGAAGAGTCTCCCAGTGCCGTTGACCGGTAGGCACGGTAAATGCCGAGGGGTAGAGAATCACATCTGCACCCATCCGCCTGAGAGCGAGCGCTGGCTCTGGGAAGCGGAGGTCGAAGCAGATCAGACTGCCAACACCACCCATACCATGGATTTCATCGAATGGCGCGACAATCTCTTTGCCAGGCTCAGAGCTGTCGCTTTCCCGGAGATGAGGTCCACCTTCGCTGCTCAGATCAATGTCAAACATATGTAGCTTTTGGTATCGGTGGACGATGCTCCCGGACGTATCGATCCAGATAAGATTGTTCCTGATTCGTTTCGACGGAGGTTCTGTAGGCTCGTGGATGCCAACGTTGATATGCAAGGAATGATCTGAAGCCGCTTTCTGTAGGCCGAGCACGAACGGCGACTTCTCAACTGAGAGACACATCTCTACGGACTCTGCTGAAGACGAAGCGATGTAGTCACTTGCTTCCGGGAGAAAAAGTGCCTGAGTGAGGCATGAGTAACAGCTAGCTTCACACTAGGTCTGAAAGCAGGGTTCGATCTGCCGGCGAGAGATATCTAGCTTACCTTTGCTCCCGCCTTTGTAGCTTTCAGGACCAACTTCTGACACTGAGCGAGGTTGTGTGCCATACAGGCCGTCGAGCAGATCTGGCCTATTGCAGCGATCGCCATGATGTGGATAGTGATACAATGCTCAAGGAACTATCGCACGCTGAAGAGTTATGTAGGATTGTTGTTGACGTTCAAGTCTGAGATAGCCTCCAAATCGGCTTCGCTTAGCTAAAGTGGAGACATACGGTCGCGACGAAATAAGGCGTCTCACGATTCGTGTCGGGTATTAGGGCTACTGCTTGGAATCTGCAGTGCCCAATACTCAATGACACACGGGTAGAATCGGCACTTGTGAACGCAGCGTAGCCTTGACTTGGCCGATGTAGATGGCAACGGCAGAAGTTGGTTGACAAGGGAAAGCGAGCACGCTGTCAACCGGCGATAAGTATGTCGGAGTGCAAATCTCGTCATCCGGCGTGCGCCTCCGCCAAGACCTTCACCCAAAGTTCGATCCTTCATCACATCTCCTGCGAGACCGGTCGGCAACTGCCCCTGCACGAGGATGAGTCCCTGGTCAGCACCTATCCAATGACATGAGTTTCTTGTTCGAGACCCTGGAGGTCAGAGACCTCGATATCAGTTCCCACCAACATCTCTATTCAGGAAATGGGATTCCCAGCCGGGCCCCTGCCGCCCCAGACACGAGGACCGGTCGGCATGATGAAGGATGGGTAGCTCGCTGATCTTACGGAGCTTTAAGTCGGTAGACGGCCGGGGTCGAAAGTCCGATTTTGGGTGGATGATCTGGTGCACTTGGTCATCCGGTCTCGTGCGGGGCTTCACGTCAACCGGCCGCTATATCGACCGGAGAGTGATCACTCTCAAGTCCCCCTGCGATGGTCAATCATTCTAAGACTCTGTAGGCCTTTTCAGTCGGCCACGCAGACCCTCATTAGCGTCATCAGCTTGTCTTCACTGACAACGAGCCTGTCAAGCGGGGTCTCGCTACCCAGCCACGGAATATACATGCCTGAATCGTTGAGGTCACTAGCCCGGTATAGCGTTTCCCTTCAACAGGAATGGAAGAGGAGAATGTCAACAGGCTTGCCATGAGAAAGTCGATATGAAGGCAACGCGGAGCCATGATGATAAAATGCCGCAGTGGACTGTCGATGACTAGTCGTACACTGGCGCTGTACGCGCCTCACTACATACAATCCTGTTCTGTCTGTCAGGTCCGATCCCACCTGCTCGTTACGTTACATATACGGTGTTGTTGGTACACTCAAATACTCAACCCGGTCAGAACATGCCCACTACGCCCTGATTTATCTGCTGTTGGGTTTGTCGTCGTGAGAGTGAAAGAACGCATCTTCCCTCGACGGCCGCATCATGCCCGCCAAATGGCACTTGTGTATCCTGGTCTTGGAGCCCACGGAAGAAGACGTCTTTGGGGAGTGTCGATCCCTGCTGTCTTCGTCCACTTGCTGCTCCAGGTCGACCGCCCACGGCCCGTATTGAGCCTCAACGCTGACACGAGTGGTCTTCTGAATGCCGCGCATCCCCAGTGCGTCCATTCTGGTCTCGTGCTCAGGACTGAACGGGCGGCCACCGACTGCACTGTGGCTGCGAATATAGCCTCGTGACTGGTGCGCATTGCCGCCAGCCCACGGAAAAGGCTTGCTGATCTGCCTGTTCCTGTGGCTGGTATGTCTCGTCAGAGCGTTCGTTGTGCGGCGCGTGTTGGCCAACCAGCCCCTGAACAGTGGCCGAAGGGTAGCAAGACATGCTGCCGTGATGCCGACCCCGGTCTCGACGCCTGACCAAATGGCCACGTCAGTGGTAGCGTACAGAAAGTCGGTGACGTCCCCCATGGTGTGCAGGTAAGGAATGCGGATTATGGTGGCCGTGGAGGCGATGGCGCCCATCGAGAGAATCAAAGCCACGCTGACTTTGCTGCGTTTGGTCATTTGGAGTTTCCAGACAAGGAAGAAGGGCAGGACAGCGAAGATCCAATCTGTAAGGCATTGAACAGCGGAGTAGCCGTACGTGGAGCGGACCACGATGTTCGTGTCGATGCAGCTCCCTGAGCTCCCTGTCCAGCGTGTCCAGAAGTAGGCAGAGGGCCGGCACTGGAAGACGAACAAAAAGAAGAAGTAGATGCTGTAGAGCTCGGTGACTAGAAGCGTAGCCCAGATGATGATGTGATGCATGCGATCAACTGTCAAGCGTAGCAGCATGACGGCGATGGAAGCTTTGATGGACATGTTGGCGAGAACATAGACTGGCTCGCATAGCCACCAGAACTGCACTCCATTGTTAGTGCGGAAAGGTGCTGAGATGAGAAATATGCACACCATCAGGCCTTTCGGTATCTCTGATATGGGCAGGATCTCCCAAGAGTGCTGTCCGGTGCCGTGGTGAGTCCCAGCAATGGCGAAGGCACAGCAAGGTATGAAGAAGATCTGGGCATTGGTCAATCATCCCTGCCGTTGCTGTGTGGAGTGGACCTACCCATGAGGCAAGAGCAAGCCAGTCATCAAGGCCCAGCTTTTTCACAATACATGACCGGGTGTAGAGTCGGAGGGTAATCGCAACGGTCGTGAGGGCTGCGAAGAAGGCGTATGTGCCCAGAACCTCCGGTCCACGACCTGCGACTCCAAGCGCCATGACTGACAGTGAGATTGGTGGCGTTATATGGACGGACACACACAGTCGAGAGTCGAGCGAGCTCCTCAGTAGCAGGAGCGGCCCCCATTTGAATGAGCACGAACACAGGGTTCATCCTACCTGCCTGCTGCAAATCTTCTGCCATGTGGCCCAGGAGCCGAGACTAACCGTGCTTCTGGAGTCTGGGGTTTCTCGACAAGGTTCACATGGCACCCATGCTCGTAGAAATGGCTCAGAGGTGTTTCATGGGAATTTGGACGACACATACCGCGTTCGAAGCGGGTTGATGCCTGGATCCAGCATGACAGAAGCAAATCGGTACAAATCGAGCCATCTCGCCGCTGCACGAGCCAGGGTCTAACCCATCTGCATTCGAGGAGTGCGGGGAGAATGCTGATACTTTTGACACTGTTGTCAATGGTGCGGCAATCGAAAGTTCTTGCACAAGTACTGGAGTGCGTTCGTGGTGGCGCCGTGAAGCTTTGAAGCTCGATATGGCAGTCCATCCTGAAGCTATGCGGTCACCACAGGGCGTGCTGAGCAGACTCGCCGTTTGTCGTGACTGACTTACATGTTGCCGTATAGAAAGCCTCGGAAGTTGCAACGCAAGAGCCACAACTTTTGATGTCCCCACCCAATGCTCGGTAGTCTGTTGATGGCGCAAGTTCCTCAAGCTGCCGAGGCCCCGTTCATGAGAAACCTGGTCTTCAGTCCCCTGTCGTGGAGATTGAGTTCACATGCACTCCTCAACTGCTGCATGCTCGGCACAGTATCCATAGGGCAGAACGGAGAAGTGTCCAGATAGAGACTAGTCGTGAGGTCTTTAGGAGAGTAATAAGAAGAACGGGAAGAGAGAGCAGAAGCAATACGACGTCTCGAACTCAATTTAAGCTTTTCCACGCGTGAGGAGGACGACGGTCTGGCAGGTGTCATCGAACATCAACGACGTCGCTCTGCTGTCATCTCAACGAAAGCTCTGCGAGATTCTGGAACACGTTACGCCTGCCCCTAGCGGGAAGGAAGTCGCAATAGAGTTGCCTCACAGTCGACCATGGCTACCTGTTTTTTACGCTTTCTCGCGAGTCTATACATGCAAGGTCATGCACGTCTACCCCAAGTTCTTCAAGAGGAGATGTATCGGACTGATCTTTGAATCGCATTAAGCCCTCATCACAAGTCGGACGGACAGTATAGTGACCCATCTATAGCATCTTTCAACTCACAACCTATTCCCAATGGCTCGCTCCTGTAGTGGAGTGTTTGTTCCGGGCACCTTCGAACCCCTAGACAAAACGCCGTACGCCATGCTATGCCCATTATTCAGCAGTGCCCCTTTCGACCAATGCCTCGGCGTTTCCGCTGCATCATCCGAAAGCAGCCGCTATCATTCAAGCCTTGGTGAAGCCATTGGGCAGCTCCGCTCCGTCAGACCTCCTCACGAACTTCACTTTCGCTGGTGCCATTGGCCTGCTGAAGAGACTCGAGTAATCCGTATCCACAACCCCGGTCTTCCCCTCCAAGTTTTCTAGCCGCACATACCGCATCAACATGGCCAACACAGTCCCCAACTGCACGTACGCGAATTGCTCGCCTATACACCTATGCCTGCCCGCCCCAAAGGGCAAGTACGGACTCGATGCACCCTTGCTGATCATGCCGTATCCGTAGTCCTCCATCTCTTCCTTTTCCTGGCCCATTTGAGTGTATGCGAGATTGTGGCCCTCGTCCCAGCGGTGCGGCTCCCATAGCGATGGGTTGGGAAAGTAGGTTGCTTGGCGGGAAGTGAAGCCGGGGGCAGACATGAGGGTGTGCGTTGTGGGGATGAGGTATTCCTTGGTGTTGGAGTTGGGCGTTTCCGCGATGATGGTGAGTGGGTTCTGGACTTTACGCATGATGCTGTGGATAGGCGCGTGAAGGCGGAGAGTTTCCTTGACGACTTTGGCGTTGAGTGTCAATTTCGAGAGGTTCTCGTAGGTCAAGGGTGGGAGATTCTCGCCGAGGATTTGTTTCTGTTCGGCGAGGAGCTCGTCTTGAATGTCCGGACGGGTGGCGAGGCGGAGCAGGATCCAAGCAGAGGTGCTGCTGGAGGAGTGCTGTCCCGCCATGAGAAGGGCGATCATCATGTGGGCAGCTTCCTTGTCCGGGACTTTGGTGCCATCTTTGTAGGAGCAGGACATGAGGTTCCAGAGCATGTCTTCCTCGCCGGAAACGCGCTGGCCGCCGTTGGTGGAGCGCCGCTCTTTGATGATGTCCATGTACAGGTTGGCCATGGTGCGTTGGGCGTGGTCGCGGGCGCGATTGTGAGGGAGGGGTGCCCAAGAGAGCATGAAGTTGATGGGGGAGAAGCCCATGTCGAGGTCGTGGTAAAGGTCGGCGAAGGTCGAGTTGAACTTTTCGCGCACTTCGCGGCCTTGTAGGGAGCGGGAGGCGGTGTAGATGGTGAGTTCGGACATGGCTTTGGTGATGTCGACGGTGCCGGCATTGCCGGCGAAGTTCTTGTTGTGGGCGACGAAGTCTAACACCTCGCCCGAGATAAGGGAGACGTAGCTGCGGAAGGCCTCGGTGGTGAGGCCGTGTTTGACGAACTTCTTCTGTTCCATGAGCTTATGATTCGGGCAGTCGTAGACCACATCTATATCGTCTTAGTATTGATATCCATCCGGGGCAAGGCCTGACCTACCAGACCCGAATACGGGCGTAGTCAAGGGCGTGTAGATCTCTTCCGCGTTGACATCCTTCAACTTCCCGTTCAGTATGAACTCATTCCCTTTTGTGCCCAAGCAGACCGTGACCGTGCGTCCGAGGAGCATGAACGAGAAGACATCGCCGTACTTCTCGTGGTTGGCAAAGAAGAACTTGAACGGGTCCATGCCATACGACACGGCCGAGCCCACGATGGGCACAGTGTGGAAGACCATAGGCGGCGCATTTCGATCGTAGAAGAAAAGTTGCTGTACTATGTTGATCGCAACAGCGAGCGTGAGAAAGGCGGTTCCTCCCAACAAAAGCACCTGCCATAGTGGGAGGGCGGCGAGAAGTCGCTCGAAGGGCTCCGAGAGAGTGGTGAAGAGGCCCATGATGTGTAGTATTAACGAGTACAAATGGTCGAGAAGCTGAAGATAGCGACAGGCAGTCTGCGGTGGCGGTCAATCTGGTTACGCGAGCCCAGCACGCACCTGCAGTGGCATCACCCACAAAAAAGTTCGCGCTGCTCAACACCCGAACATTTGCTCTCCAAAAATGTACGAGTCAGGTACGCGAGGTGTTTGATTGGCTGCAGTCAAAGTGGCACGATCGGCTCAGGAAATTCCTGGTAGCCGACCCCTGTTGATTTCCGCTTCACGAACTACGTAGCAGGGCTACGAACAAGCCAGGCTATGACTGCAAGCACCACAAGTACTGAGCGTTCTTGTTGATCATTTTCTGGGCCAAGGAGGGCACTGAAGGTGTGAGATTATTTCGCTGATTCAGTAGATAGATTTAAAGGAGCCTCACTTGAGCGTCAGTTCGTAGAAAGATGTGTCGCGGACTCCTTGGCCAGGGAGGGCGCTGTCAGGGTAAAGCTTCTACTTTTTCATTGAGCAACCCTAAGTGCTATTCTAAATCAGGTGTGGCAGTAGTGCTCATAGTCGTCGTTCCTTGAATCCTCAAACAGCGATTTCATAATCTCATGACCCACAGAGAAGCCTCTCTACGACTTCCTCCGTGGACTCGACGGGACACTACCGATCGGCGAATCTATCCGTGGCGGGCTCTTCGAACTTCTGCCTGGGTGTGGCGACTCGCTCATTCTGGATGGTGTGTCAGTATGAAGCTGTAGCAAGACGCCCGTGATGACTTACGATCTCCGCCTTTCCCCTTCCTTGCGGAAGCCCTCTATCGTCCGGAACATTTCCTTCCTGCCCTCCCTCGCATCGACCCTCCTGCCGCCCAGACTCATGCTAACTTTCTCATTCGTATGTACTTGCAGTAGCCTCTTAAGCAGCAAATGCCGCATATTCAGACACACAAACACTCCACAATCAGACGAGTTCTCTTGTTGGGGACTGTCTCGAAGCTGAATGAATCGGATCGGCTTGTTCACCAGTCTGGAAAGCTTATGCGTGGTATTTGCGGCTTCGTGTTCGTTGCCCGGTGGCAGAGAGTCGTAGTGGAATGCCACCCCGTCGACGATCGACACGAGAAGGAGCGACCAGTGCGTGCCGCCTTCGGCCTGGTTGGGGTTCGTGCAGTCGTTGATAGGTAGGAATGCATGTGTGATGCCATTGAATGTGGGCAGTACGTCCTAAGATGGATCAGCTGGAAGTACCAAAAATATTGACTGATCCGAGCCTACCTTGATTGTCGATATTGCGTGATCTGGCGTGACGCTGAGCATCATCGACATGCTCGGCCGGAGTAGGACTATCTTCGAATTCTTGTATGCGGTCAAGAACTCGCGTTCTAGGTATCTGTCGGACGGGCACGTCTTAGATCACGCAGGAATGGGATCGGCCAGAACGACTTACTCTTCCCAGAAGCAGATAACCTGGCATATATTAGCGATGAGAATCAGCATTCAGAGTATATCGTGTTACATTGTCCGTCAACCAGTCATTCTTGAGTGTGTTCACATCTTCCTTGGTCACTGCCATAGAGTCAATAATCATCGTCGTGTACAATTGCTCTTGGAGCAAGGGCGGACCATACATCGCACGTCGTAATCTAGTCCTGTTAGCCCAGGTCTCTGTACCTCATTCATGCTGGGACACACTCACAACTAAGCCACGCATCGTCGGGAGCCAGCTTTTGAAGCCTGTTAGCACGCTCTTCTTCCATTTCAACGGTTTCGAGAACACTGGTGGTTGAAGGACACTGGGTTGAGGTTGCAGGGAAAGGGCGACACCAAAAAGCACGGGGCCTGGCACGTGGATGGCCAGTGCGACCTCGTCGGCTTCTGGCTCGGGTCGAGGGCAGCAAAAAGTGAAGTCGTGGCACCTACTCTTCCCAGGTGTCTGCTCAACCTATGGAAATGACCCCCGATGTCTGGCATAGTCGAATCTGTTCTTCTACTGCTCACTGTCGCGCATGGTGGTGGAACGCGATCGAGTCAACTTCGACTCACTTCCGTCGTTGTCGCGCCTCACTGATGGCGTGCTTGTTTGGGATCTTCTTGAAAACAGGCAGTGGCGCTGAACGCGATCTCGGTCGCCTGAGGCTATTGGCGAACAGTCAATCACTAGTTGTCCTCGATGCCTCGTGAAGCGGAACTCTGCCCCACGCGCTTGGGTTGCGGCGCAGTCACCACTTTCTCCATGACGTGGTTCCGCGCCTCATCGAGATTTGCAACGCCAAGAGATCACTTGATGCCGCGGTAGTTCGTAGCCCATCACCATTGCATCAAGTCACTTTGAGTCCCAGAGGGAGAAGAAGAAGGCATAAGAGTCCCGGAAAATACAGTCTAGATCGCAGTCGGAATGTCTCGATGGATGGATGCATACCGTGTGCTACAGCAGGAGCGACCTGCTATGCGGGCACCCCTCAAATATTTCATGGGATCGCAAGAACTGTTGTCTATATCACCACCTCTCCTACCAGCAAATATAGATATATATGGCAGCAGACGAATGGGCTCAGCCTCCGTGCTCTGCACATAGTGCTTGCAGATATGCTATGGCGAGACTGCTCACACATAGCCCTAGGCGGGCATGGACGTTCGCGAGTGGTCTACTGTATTCTGTGCAGGTCGTTGTTTGCTTGCAGCTTTGCCTATACATGTGTTTGCGCAGTAGCACTCAGCTTGGTCACAGTCACTACCGCTTCCTGGGGCGGCCCCTTCTCTCCCTGCGATCAATTGCCCACGCAGCCAAGCCTGCTATTGCACTCGCGGCCATCATACATGCCACAAAAATCACCACCCGCTGCCAATGTCGGCCTGCGCCGAATGTGGCGCTGTTAGTGCTGACCGGCCTGTCTTGATGGCCATTCAGGAGAGCTTTGCTCAAAGGTCCGCTGACCAGTATGCCCAGACCGCGTGAGGCATTAAGCCAGCCGAAGACTAGCTGCGAGCAGTCGCTATTGACTTGGCTTGTTGCAGGGACGCTGTGTTTGTTGTTGTGCTGTTCGTCCTCAGGCTGCGTATGATCGACAATGTCGTCGGGTCCTGCTTGTTGTTGGGATGAGCTGAAGCACAAGCCCATCCGCGCCCACAAACTCATCATGCCCGAACTCAATACCCCGAAGACGATAGCGAAGATGCACAAGATCGCTAGCTGGCTCGACGGAGTCCCAGTGAGAGACGTGCATCCCCAAAGTGTGATTGCTGCGACGGCACAGGTGCCGGACGAAGTAATGACCAGGATATGCAGTGACGTGATGTCGGATAGCCATCCGAATGAGAGTTGGCCCACGATGGCAGCAACGTTCTGTAGTGCGGTGAGTAGCGGTCGTGAGTAGGCTGGTAGAGCTAAGATCTCGATGGCGAAGGTTGAGAGGTAGATCTGTGGAATGTAGAAGCACAGGGCATGGAAGAGCGATGCGCTCAGCAAGAGATAGAACAGCGGATGCTTGAAGAACGCGACCGAACACCTAGCCACCGTGACGGGCGGCGGCGCTGCTGGGAGGCGCTGTCCCATCGGATGAGGTCATCCTTCTCGACAGATCTAATCCAGACAGACTGCGAGCCGCGCTCGCGCAACAGAAAGAGACACGGAAGCGGGACCACAGATACAAACCCGCAGAAGATGAGGAACGTCGGTCTTGTGCCAAGGGAGCCGAGCAAATAGTCTGCCAAGAAGGAGATACCAACGGCCAAGGTATCACCAGCTCCCCAGTATATGCCGTATGCCAGACCGCGCTTGCTCACAAACCAGGTATTCAGGATTTGCAGCATGGGACTTTCGCATAGTAGGACTCCGAGACCCAAAAGAAGTCCTTGTGTGACAACGAGTGCGTTGATTGTGGTGGAGAATGCGGCGCCGAGCAAGCTGATTCCTGTGACAAGCCAGCCAATCCAGACGAAGTGTATGAGCGGTTGCCGCCGGCAGACTGTTGTATACACGTATATCAAAGGCGGCATGAGTAGGAATGTGATGCCGTTCGACACGACACCGATCCAAACTGCATCGTCGGCCGATGAATAGATATCCTGGTAGTGAGCATTGAATACGCCGTAGGAGAGGATGATGCCTGATCTTCTTAGCGACCGTGTATCGTGATGTAGCTAACAGGCTCTTACCAAGAGGTACGGCAGATATCACGGTGACCGCCAGCAACACGCGGTATGCCGGCCAACCGCCATCTTGACCCTCGGTCTTTCGTCCACATCCATTGAGGGCGATGGCGCCATCCGCAGCTTCTGGGCACGTCGCTTTGTCGGACACTGCTCTCTGGTCTGGCACCAGTTGCTCTTGCAGGCCATTGTCGGGGCTCATCAAGTTTGCTGTTAAGAATGATTGAGCATGCACTTGTCTGCTCTGAATTGAATTCCAGTATCATGGCGTAGAGTGCGATGATATCGAGGCCTATATGGGCCATGGTCTGTGTATGTGGCCCATGCTAAACTGTAGCTGAGTATCCACGATGCATGTCATATGAGTGATGTAGGCGAGGTGAGCCTACTGAGTCAGTCAGACTGCCAAACATAGGCTGACCTGCGAAAAATCCAACAGAAGGACACTCATTCCCGATAGACACACTGTCAGAGCTGGAACATCCATTCTCCAGATTGACGTTGGGGTCATCGTCGCTGCAACTTCGTCATCGTCATAGTCGGTCCATCGCGTGCGATTTCCCGGAAGAGAGGATCCAGTGCCGCATGCCATGCGAAGCGGAAGCTGTCCAGAGCATCGGTGGATTGCTTGACGGCGAGCTTCCACGAATCAACCTACGACGACTGCGCCATTGAGTGTCAAGTACTAAGCGGGCTTTGTTACTTTTGCTTATGCGTAGCTCGATGTCTGGTACGAGATTTGCGAGGCAGCGAGGCCTCCACCGAACGAGTTTAGTACGTTTGGGCCACATGGTATACGAGGCATCGGGCAACCTCGCCCAGAATGTGCCTGGCTGCGAGCCTTGATCGGCCAGATCGGCAAAGTGGCATCCGAGAATAACATCGAGGTGATGCTGAGCTGCGTTAGAGACCGGTCCGGGCTTTGATTTCGGCTGCAGTAATCCTCGATGACGTTAGTAATCGCGAGGCGACACATAACATCTTGGCAACCGTGCGCCCTCGCGCTAGGGGATCTTTCAATCAGAAAAATTGACAATTCAACGAACTCGATTTCGACCATGTCGTTGTCGGCACGTACCTCACGCGGTGTCTGTCGTAGCTGAGAAGACGAAGTATCATTGTGGGTCCCAACGCAAAACAGCTGCAAGAATGCCACTGCCTTCTGCAAATGGAACTCTACCGACTTCGTGAAATCCCGAGCGAGCATAGACGCTTTCAGCTCGTCGACTTGATACAAGAATGATCGATTGCGCCTCGGCTGCTGCATCGTTCTGGATGCGTCTCAGTAGTGCTGTAGCAATGCCACGTCGCTGGACTGCCGGCGATACAGCGAGCATCTCGCAATATCGATACGCGCACTTAGACAGTCCCGCCACTGCTTCAATGTCAACACAGGCCTGTGTGGCAAGGAATGCCTTTCGGCGTTCATGTGACATGGAAGGGTCTTGATGAAAATACCATCGATAAGTATCCTCGACTTGATGCAGCTTGATGTTGAGCCAAGTCATCAAAGACACTTGGATGATCTGTCGGGGCTTCGAAGTCACGATAAAGCCCAAGATGCGCTCCGAGCCATGCCAGTCGTCATCCTCCGCATCCGACACCATGACGAAAAAGTTCCATGCTCAAGTAGAAGCGCCTCTTGGTACGACGTAGAATGCCGTGGCGACGTGCTTCAGGGAAGAGGTAGCCAAGATGACACCAAAATCCTCGCAGACCGATCATTTCATCGTCGGCCATGGCATCGCTGCCGACGGTCGCAATGTCGGACACCTCGCTGAACTCTCCACGGCGGATGTGCATTTGTGAGTCGTAGGGACCGATCCCGTGAATGATGTTGTCGAGGACGACAACGAGCGCAGGAACGACATCGTTTCCGCAGGATTTGACATATTCGACAAAGCAGTGGGAAGCACCACTAGTGAGTCACCGGGTGGGAGAAACACGAGTCGCCCTTTCGAGTTTCCTGTTCCTGTAGGCGTTGCGGCATCAACCCCTGATCGCTGCTTCCCGGCGCCACAGCCGCTGCCCCGCAGGTTCGAGACTCGAGAGCCGAGCTGCGGCTCCAATGGCGGGCGCTCCGTTGAATCTTACCAGCACCTCAACCCCCACCAACATTGCTTGTATACAATATTCCTAAGAAACACTCTTCAGGCTCTACGGTCCACTCCTCTCAGATCTCGTCGAGGTGGCCGCGCTCTCTCCGTCGATATGGAAGCCTCGCTGGTACGCACGACATCACGGCTGGCATCCCAACAGCTCAGCCGTAGGAGATTGTACAGTACAGTACAAGATCTCCCCAGAACTGTTGGTAGCTTCACAGATGCAGCACCGCCAGCTCCGACTCGCTCGAGAAGTGTCTTCGATGATGCCGTCGTGGCTGCAAGCCCACGATATGACTGGACGAGAGAACAGATTTCTCAAATACACCAGACACCGCTCATGGAGCTTACATACGCTGCTGTACGAACTCGTGTTCATGTCACATATACACCACTAATCTCGAGTAGGGTAATGTCCACAGACGCTTCCACAAGCCCGGCGCAGTTCAGCTCTGCACACTCATGAACATCAAAACCGGTGGCTGCACAGAAGACTGCTCATACTGCGCCCAGTCATCTCGCTATAAGACTGGCCTACAAGCAACTAAGCTCTCCACCGTGGAGTCGGTCATGGAAGCCGCCAAAGTTGCCAAAGCCAATGGCTCGAACCGCTTTTGTATGGGTGCTGCATGGCGAGACATGCGAGGTCGATCCCGAGGAATGAAGAATATCGTCGATATGGTCAAAGGTGTACGATCACTAGGCATGGAAGCATGTGTGACACTCGGCATGGTGGACAGGGAACAAGCCAAGATGCTCAAAGACGCCGGTCTGACAGCGTACAACCACAATCTCGACACTTCCAGAGAGCACTATCCTAACATCATCACGACCCGGTCCTACGACGAGCGGTTACAGACCATCGAGAACGTCCGCGAAGCTGGTATTCACGTTTGCAGCGGTGGCATTCTCGGTCTAGGAGAGACCCCGCAGACAGACCACGTTGGCCTCATCCACACCCTAGCCACACTGCCCGCACACCCAGAGTCCTTCCCTGTCAATAAGCTCGTCCCCATCAAGGGCACACCAATGTTCGGCGAAGAGCCCGTCAAGTTCGAGGACTTGGTTCGGTGCATAGCGACAGCACGACTCGTGATGCCAGCCACAATCATTCGTTTGGCTGCCGGGAGAGTCACGATGCCGGAGAGCGAGCAGATGATGTGCTTCATGGCGGGCGCGAACGCGATCTTCACGGGTGAGAAGATGTTGACCACTGACTGTAATGGTTGGGATGAGGACAAGGACATGTTCAGACGGTGGGGCTTGGAGCCGATGCAGACTGATGCGAGTCGGTTTGTGGAGGTCGAGCAGGAGCCGGTGTTTGAGTCGAGGAGTTTTGCTCACTTGAAGGACGAGGTCCCATCCAAGGCTACTGAGGTGGCCACGTGAGTGGCGAATAGTAGAGCATAAAATATAAGGTGGGAAGCATAGACGACCCAGCATTGATAGCGAGCACAGATCGCACGGATTAGGATGAGCAGCTTCTCGATTCCGAAGCTTGGCTGATGCATCGAGTATTGATTCATGGCAGCCGACCCTGCGTTCTCGCAGATCGCTTCTATCGCTGTGGACTTTCTTCTGCCGCTCTGCAGTGATGCGTACGTGATGCAACTTCGCTGGCAGCACGTTAGCTAGGTGCACGACTTGAAGTAGCTCCTCAACGGGTCTCTCAGAGATTACTCACCACTTATTTTTCCTCGAAAGAGTCAAGCAGACCAGTTGTGACAACTGAACTGTTCATCCTGACTTGATCCTCCGCCTTCTCCCGCTGCAATCGCCCCGTCTCGATATCCAATCGCAACTGCTTGACCTCCACCTCAGACTTCTTGAGTTGTAACTCCGCAATCACCAGCTCGTGTTCGACCTTCGCTTTCATGGCTTTGAGATAGTCTGGGTATTCGTATCTGTATCGTGTGATGAGAGCTTTGTGATCTAAGCCTTGTGGCACGGACAGTCGTCTCTCTATTGAGCGAGTGTACTCCGGATCGATGTTGTGAAGGGCTGTGCGGATGTTGTTGCACATGAAGCATGTGCAGACTGATTGGGTCATGATGGTGGACGATGGTGGCTTGAGTTCGCTGGATGTACTGTGGGGAGATGCGATGGCGGTGTGGCGGATGATGATGAAGTTCGGCACAGATCAAGAAATTGAGACAATCTTGCCTAGACAAGATTTGCAGGCTTCAGGCACTTGTCAATGTTCAATATTTGCTCTGTATCCTTTCACACAAGGCATTAAGCAGCACAAATGCCACCTTCTTAGTGGGCTCCCACAGAAATCTCTCCTTCATACCTATGAACAACAGTCTCCCAGCCGCGTTTCTGCTAGTGCCACGGTTAGACAGATGCATGTGTTGACACAAAGCGCACATGGTTTCCGCTGGTGTCACGTACCACTTGTCTTGCATCGGAAAGTCAAGTAGAGCTGTCGACTCCTCTCAAGTTCCCATCTTAATCCGAGCCTTCTTGAGTTCCAGTTCCAGTTGCTTGACCTCGACCTCACCAATCTTCAATCGCAGCTCGGCAACAGCTAATTCCAGCTCCATCTTTTCTAGCTTCTCTTTCATGCCCTTGACCTAGAGCGGATAGTCGATCTTATACCGGTGGTGGAGGTAGTCGTGATCCATTCCTACTGGCTGAGGCAAACCTCTCTCTACTGATCGACAGAACTCGGGATCGATGTGGGGGAGGATCTCGCGGATGGTATTGCATGTGAAGCACCTGCAGATAGGGCCCCACGCCATGGTGCAGAGCTAGGTGGTTTGAGTCCGTTGGCTTTGCTTTCTGGAGATGTGTCGTGCGATAGATGGCTGATGAAAGTTGTCAACAGTAGGAAACATATGCTTGCCGAAATATATAGATCGGCTTGCAGGTGCTTGCCAACTATGAAGCGGATATTCCTTCTTTCATCGTTCCAAGGCAGCAAACATGACAAGAGCTAACTCCCTTGTGCCTCATCACAGAACATCCTAGTCCCCATCCTACCAACTAACAGGTCTTCCCGCAGCCCTCCGCCTCTTGATGACCTTCTGTCCACTTTTCGTCCGCATTCTGGCCAGGAACCCGTGTTTCCGTTTCTGTCGCCGCCTCGAGGGCTGGTATGTGTCGCCCATGCGCTGTTTGCCGGCAGCAGAGGATGTCGCGGAGAAGGCTCGGGCTGATGTGGAGGGGAGAAACGAGCTCGTCAGAAATGGTGCTGACGATATTGAAGGCCTTGATGTGGCTGTGGAGAGGATTAGGCGTGAAAAGCTGGAGATGAGAGCCAGCGGCGCTGTTGGTCTGACGGCATGTGGCGTAGTGGGTAGCCTTCGTGCTGTGCTGAATGCTCTACGGCTGCTCGGAAAGGGCGCGATGCGCGATGGCATACTGTCGAATATGCACTTTATCGTGCGACCGCATATTCGGCACATGGTGAAGAGTGCGCCGGTGTGGCGTCTTTGGCGGTGGTTCTGAGCTCGATCTAGACAAGAATAACGGCAATTGGCTGTTCCGTACCAGGCAGCGCTTTTGCGGCAGAAGGATGCAAATTGAGTCGGAATGAGCTGAGCTTGTAGTTGTCAAGTGAATTCGCCGATGATGTGAAGTCGAAGAAGTCTAGTTGAGACGTGAGGGTTAGGGTTTTGCTAGGCTCGCCGGCATCAACCTCACTCATGCGAGAAGTACCGTCCAACGTCTGGTCATCCACATTCATCATTCCTTTGCATTCGTCTTGAATACCGTTTGTGTTGGACCGCAGCATTATGGCGTCCTTGCTACAGTCGCTGGGCGACTTACCACGGGTAGGCTCACCAGACACACCCGATGACAGTCCACATATATGCTAACCTCGTTCATCAGCGCCTGGCAGAGTTCCTCGACCGGCCTGGCTTTCCCTGGAAGAAGGTCATCTTAGGCTTCTCAGTCGGCCAATTTGTCCTCGAAGGGCTCCTCTCATTACGGCAGTACCGAGTACTCCAGCACACGAAGCCACCCAAGGCACTACAAGAAGAGATCTCCCAAGAAACCCACGACAAGTCACAGGCATATGGTCGCGCCAAAGCAAAATTTGGTTTCATCTCCGGTCTCTATTCGCAACTTCAGAACTTTGTCTTCATCCAGTATGACGTCCTGCCGAAGCTATGGTCGCTCACAGGTCTCTGGTCGGCATACCTGCCTCAGAGATTCTCTGGCGAGATCTCACATTCGGTGCTCTTCTTCCTGACTTTCAACGTCATCTCACAGATACTTTCTCTTCCGACATCGTACTATAGCACCTTTGTACTCGAGGAGAAATTTGGATTCAACAAGCAGAAACTATCGCTATGGTTCACAGACATGCTCAAGTCACAGGCATTGATGGTTGCTCTTGGCCCACCTATACTGAGCGCATTCCTCAAGATCATCCAGGTTACCGGCACAAAGTTCTTCTACTATCTATGGCTCTTCACCATCGCGGTACAAATCTTCGCTATGACCGTCTATCCAGTATTCATCCTCCCACTCTTCAACAAGCTCTCACCACTGGAGCCCGGCGAGCTCAAGACCGGCGTCGAAGCTTTGGCTCAGAAGCTCAAATTCCCTCTCAACTCCCTGTACGTCATTGACGGCAGCAAGCGAAGCGCACACAGCAACGCCTACTTCTTCGGACTGCCCTGGAAGAAGCACATCGTCATCTATGACACTCTGATCGAAAAGAGCGAAACCGAAGAAGTTGTAGCAGTCCTTGGCCACGAGCTAGGCCACTGGGCCCTTTCCCACACCACCAAACTTATGATCATCGCCCAGGTAAGCGCCCCTTGACCGAGTCCGCCTCTTTCCTAACACAGCCCAGCTACACACCTTCTACATCTTCGCCCTCTTCTCAATCTTCATCAACAATAATTCGCTGTATTCCTCGTTCGGCTTCCACAACCAACACCCGATTATCATCGGCTTCATCCTTTTCTCCGACGCCCTTGCACCCATGGATACTATCGTCAAGCTCGGCATGAATATCATCTCAAGGAAATTCGAATTTGAAGCAGATAAATTCGCGCTCGATTTGGGGTATAAGAAGGAGTTGGCGAAGAGTCTGATTAAGCTGCAGGTGCAAAACTTGAGTACCATGGACGCGGATTGGATATACGCGACCTATCACTACAGCCATCCGATCTTGGCTGAACGATTGCAAGGCCTGGGGTGGGTCAGCACTGGGAAGGTCACAAAGGAGGATGAGAAGTCGGAGGTGACGAAGGCGGCGGATCGCGAGCTGTAGAATAGCTCATATGGGGAAACAGAGCACGAGAAAACGCTCTGGTGTACAAACAGCCTGGTCTTACGACAAGAGATCAGATTCAGGGCTTCTTTGTAGCAAGCCGCTCCTGCTGCCGTTGCTTCTTCTCCGCGTCCATCTTCAGCTTCTTCATCCTCTTGCGCTCGACCTTGTCCAGAGACTTGCCTGTGTCGATTGTCGCTGATGGCTTTGCGCTTTCTGACTCTGTTCGCCTTGGCGATTTTTCTGGTGACGCTGCATTTTCAGTCTCTGGGATCAGCTTAGGGCCATTCTGCTGTTTGTTCCTCTCCTTCTTCGACCCAGCCTTCCGCCGCTTGGCTTCTTCACGTCCGTCATCAGAGTCCTCAACATCAGCTCGCCTGCCCGTTGTAGTGACACCCGCCTTCACGCTCTTAATTAGAACCTCCTCCGCCAAACTCAGCATCTCGCCACTCGTAGTGTTCCCGCCCACAGCCGGCTGCGCGTCATCAGCCTCCGCTTCTGGAACGACCAGGTCGTCCTGTGCCATCTCGTAGTCGTCTTTGTCTTGCCAGCCTTGTTCTGCGTCATCAGGTTGTGGCTCTTCTGCTGTTGGCTCCTCGACGATGATGGGCTCGTCGTTGTCGTTAGAGTCAGCCCTGGTCTCTTGTCTGGGGCGCTTCGCTGGTGAAGGTCCATTGGAATCACCGTCGTTCCGTTTTTCATTGCTGTTTCGTTGTTCTGCTGAAGCGAGCGTTGCAGACACAGCGGCGTCAGGCGCCTTCCGCTTCCCTTTGTTGAAAGACCTTGCTTCCTCGAGTGAAGCTTTGAACTCTGCGCCGCCGACGCGAGTTCCTGCCATACCCTTCAGCACCCTCCCCAAGTTCGTGAGCGTCAGATCACCCCCACCCGATCCATCGCTGGATGTAACAGCGCCAGCGCTGTTAGAGACAGGACCTCGCTCGGTCAGGACGGCGTCGGGTCGGTAGGCTGGGTTGCTGTCGGCCGTGGACAAGTAGTTCTTGAGGAAGGTGTGTGCTTGGGCGTGGGTCAAGCGGGTGGTGCTGTGGAGGTGTGCTGGTGGGTCGGGGTTATAGGCGAATGCCATGGCGACGTGTCCGGGGTGTGGATGTTCACTCTAGGCAGGGAATATGAGCACCGTGGCCAAGCGATGGCTCTGGTACGCACAGTGTCCGGTGTGCTCGAATCCCGAGCGGTGCTTTCGCTGCTGCTGTTTTTGATGCTTTGGTTCAGGCAGTAGACTTGGGAAGTACGGATTCGGGCAGCATGTGCCTACCGGAGGCAACGGGCAGAGCGGACGATATGAGTGACCAGACTTGAGCATGCGCGACTAAAGCTTGCTGATCAAGCGGTCTAGGAACTCCGACAGAAGCAGTGATACAGTGTCTACAGTCGAGAATCGGAGACTCGAGTTGAAGATGCGCCAAAAAAGTTGATGCGGAGATGCTGCTTCGAGCCGAAGATGAGCCGTTTTCACTGCCTAACATCTCCTCCCTGCCTTTTCCCTTCCCAAATCCATCTTTCTCAACGCAGCTTGGAATCTATCACAATTTCGCCTTACCCGTCCCGTCGTCCGCTGCCAAAATTTCCTGCGCGAGCAACTCACTAGTAAACAAGATACACGTGTCCGCCAGTGCCGGCACACGATTCTTCAGATTCACAGCTTGGTAATCCTCGCTCCCAACCATATCCGCGAAGTGTTTGAGCGATGGGTAGTGTGCGAGCGCAAACTCGTCCCATTTGCGGTCTTGCGTGTTGTCATTGGATGAAGAGCCCGCGTCATCGCCGATACGTGCGATGCCGCTCCACTCTTTTGCTTCTTGCTTCACGCCTGGAGAGGTGCCTTTGTTTGGGGAGTCGCCGATACGTGCAACACCGCTCCATTCCTTCGCTTGCTGCTTCACATCTGGAGAGGTGCCTTTGCCCTTCGAAGCTGTGGGTTGAATCACGTTTCCGACCAATTTCGCAGTGCCACCTCTCTTCTTCCCGATGTCTTCACCAAAGGCTTTGCCGTACTTGAGATAGCTCTCCTTGAACTCTAGGCCTTCTTTGAAGGCTAGGAGGTTAAGCATGCTTATTGCTCCCGTCCGCCACGAATCGCTCCGGGACTGCATCGACTGGATCCATTGTAGAACATCGGGAGTCAGCTCGATCGTCTGACTCGTTTTTCCGAACCGTGGCGAATCCAATGATCCAGTGAGTGATGGCACGTCCGAAGGCTCTGGGTGAAGCAGGGTTTCATTCTTGCTTTTGAAATTGTCAATGAGGCGAGAAGGGACGCCGACGCGCAGGTGGTAGTGGTCGATGAGATTTGAAGTGATTGCCGACGGTAAGTCAGATGAGAGGGTAATCAGCAAGATCGACCAGGGCACTTTCAGTAGTGGTGACGGTGCTGCATTTGAGAGCGCATTGGGCGTGATCATCCATCGCACTGGCACGGAGAGTGTCAGCGGAGCAGGGCTCGTCTTCGAGAGAACCTGTAGAGCGCTCTTCAATGGCAGAGCTGGGCTAATGTGCAGGAGATGGAGATTGGCGACAGGCATGGTTATCTCCTGGGTTGGCTATTGGTTTCCAAGTGGCGGAGTGTATGTCTTCACCTGCTGTCGTGCGCAATTGCAGTGATTCATACAATAGCTCAGCTTCGCAAGTGGCATACATCAAATAACCTCCAAAAGGCATGTACAGGTCGCGGCCTCGGGAAGCCGTGTGATTTCGTAACCCACCAAATGCTGTCGTCAGACTCGGCAGTTTGCCCTGTTCAGTCTTGGCAGGCAATCTGAAATCGTGTTCGCTCTGTTGCTTTCCATTGATCAACCTCCTATCTTCTCCGTCGCCAGATCTGCCAACCACTAGACTGCGCTGTCCGGCTCAGTCTCGCCGACTTGTCCCCGTGCTCTCGTTTCAGAATTTTGCTCGCGCTGTTCACCCGCGCCAGGCATTTTGGGATATACGAACTTCGGGTTCGCCATCATAGCATCAGACCACATAGCACTCATACCGCACGTACACGGCAAACAGACGCAAATCAGAAGCATCAAGGCAAAGCGGTTGATTCCGATAACGCCTGTACGGACATCAGACGCGCGTTCGTGGGAAGGGTGTGAGTGGAGGACCTGAGAAGTAGAGACTTACAGCACTTGCAGTAGTATCCCAACATTGTGAAGAAACTGCTGCCCGACATCACTGCTGGTGTCGGCTGACAATTCAGCTAACTGCGATGACGTGAGAGATTCTGATAGCTCAGAGACTGTAAGTCTGTTATTTTGATGGTTACGACTTGCTGGACGTATCATATGAGGCCGTGGTCTCTGTCTCAGCCACGATCAAACCCATCTCGATCGCGATAGTCCTCTATCGATACCGCCACACGTCACCCTGCGGCCAAGGAACTGATGAGAGCGTTCGGACCTGATCATCAAATAGGGATAGTATTAGACGAGCCAGGCTGGGCATTGCTAACGGCCACTACTCAAGGCCCACATTTAGGCGAGTATTAGCGTCCTTACCGTGCGATACATCGTTACCTTCGGTGACACCATCGCCTCATCTCGAAATTTACAACTGAGTCATGGCGTTGGCTGAATGGCTACACTGTCTGATGCACGGTGCTATGCATGGCTCGCGCATTGTTCGGGGGCTGTCTTATCCAGCGGCATCCAGACATTGGAGTTGCAAGTCTATGCCAAAAGGTGCTCCTCGGGACGCTCCATTCAGGATGATCCTGTCACCTCGACGCGCTCTGACCTGGACTACCAATAGACCCAGGCAGTTCAGCAACGGGAGTCTTTCTCGGGCTCATCTCTGGCAACAACTGTGTCGACTGAGAGTCCAACTCCGGCTTGGACACCGAGTACGGTGGTAGTGCTGCAGGCTTGTCCCTGTGTATACCATTCGCCGGTGTCAGGGCTTCTGCTTCTGACGCCTTAGCCTTGCTATCATTCTTCGCTTTCCGACGCCTGTACCACCAGAACAGAAGAGCTCCAACTAACGCCACACCGACCGCAGGACCAACCGCCGCGCCTGCAATCCATGTACGACTCGGACTGCTGTTGTCATTTGATATCATTCTGGCTGTGCGCCAGTCGGGATCTGGTGTCACGCTTGACAGATATGGTCTCAGATTACAGTTGAGGAAGCCTGATTCAGAAGTTGGATTGTACTCAACTGTGGCACACCTGTCGTCGCCATGTTGGGGCTGGTAGTCTGCGCATGCGTTCATACAGCCTTCGAAGTCCACCGCATGAATGCGTTCGAGCAGGGGCCCGTCGCCGTTTGTCCCACAACTTCTGTTGAAGGCCGCGCCTGAGGGCGAAGTGTATATGGTGTCAGTGCATTGAATATTGGCAAGAGGCAGCACTGCCATCGCGAATGTTACGTTCGTGTTTCGTACAATTTCTGAGAGATCGTTGCTGACGTTTGTTTTCTTGTGGAAGCAATTTCGATAGCCGCCAACCAGGTTGCCCAGCCAGACAGCGCCGTAGCAGAGCGGATCGTTCCAGGAGCAGATGTTCATGCATTCGAGCAGGGTGTCCGTGTGGAAAGGCGTTATTGATAGGTTGCTGCTGCCCGGGCTACAATCAGTGCAGCCGAAGTCATTGCCGGGATAATCTGTTTGACAGTATATTTGATACTGTAGTCCGTTTTCGTCAACTTGGGTTGTTCCATTAACATATGGGCAATCCGAAGTGCGATTCTCTAATGCTGCAGAGTCTGCGAACATAGTGATATTGTCTGGGGAGTACTCCAGGGCCTGGGTAAAAGAGGTCTTCTCTTTCAGATAACATCGCTGCTCGTCGATGCTCCAGCCACAGACCTGGGCAGTAGGGCGAGCTTGTTCAGAACACCACTCGAGGCACGCGTCGAAGTCATCGCGTTCGACGTCTCGCACGGTTGCGGCAATGACTCTAGTCTGACATTGGATCCGGAAATCGAGGCCGATCTCGGTGTGAACAGTTCCATTGACACAATCCGCACGGCCTGTCAATTGTCAGTATGGAAATTCTTCGTCTATCGTTTTCAAATGTCTCTTACTCGCAAACTGGTTCAAGTGTGTTGAAGCAGCTTCAGCGAGACCTAGCAACGCATAAGTCAAGCGGAAGATCATCTTGCACTTAGAAGACTCAGAATGCCAGACAGCCTGTCCCTGCCCTTATACTGAAGACGCTGACCGAAGCATGGTATGCAAGCGATACTAGGATCACCTTAAGACACGATGCCACCAGATGCTCTAGCTATGCTGGGCTTGTATCACACGCCTTATGATACGAGATAGGGTATAGCTAACCTGCGAGTCATGGTATTTCTGCAAGCCATGGTATTAGTTTCTGGCCCCAACGTGAGTAACTGCTTTATTTGTGAAACATGTACAGGACTGTTTGCGAGCTAGAAGGCCAATCTTGAATGGACATCGTGGCGTCGGTAACATGCGGTCGGCACAAGGGTGTGTAAAGTCCGCTGCGTATGACGTCGACCAAGGCCTGGTTGACTTAGACCTCGCTTCAATCAGGCCAAGAACACATATCTGGGCAGCAGCATCAATTTATAGTGCTTGTTGACTTGCTGACTACAACCGGCGGAAGCACGGAGGCGGCCTCCTCCGTCAATGGGGTAGAGTCCCCTGCGTAGGAAGTCAGGATCTCGACACGTGTCGTGGACCGAAAGGCACGCCGAGCAATGCAAGGGCGATACGCCAAATATCTCCCAGCACGTTGGGCAGTCACGACCAAGGCATGGCATGTTTCGCTGAGCAGTGCGAGGTCATGCGGAGCGACCTCGCTTGCTGGCCCGTGATAAGACCACGAGAATGTTCAGGCTGGCAGTGTTCGATATCGATCAAGCACGCAATTTTTAGCACACTGAAGGACTTCAGATGAGGCCATGATGCAGGAACGCGGGATCATATGCCTGATCAGGACTTCGCTAAAATACGAGCTTTTTAGTTCGCCCCGCTAAGGAAATTCTCGGGGGACTCTCAGATCGGTTCGATGCCGTCCTTGGAGGCTGCTGTGTCAATGATACGGTACGTCATTGTACACCTGTGGCGTAACATTTGTTTCGAGCAGGCAACGGCGCGAGCATTTGGGAATTGGCTTTCCGTCTTTGATCGGCATTTGAGATGAAAAGCTGCTCGGTCTGAATACATCAAAATCCGTCAGCCATGCGTCCAGTCCCATTGTTACCACCGAACATGCTGTCACTGTCGCTGCCCACGAAGCCACTGACAGAAGCACGCCGTTCTCGCAAGTTGATGGTGTGTCCCATCTTTCCAGTCTCTGCGAAGCCATCTGGCATCTGATCGCTTGCAGTGATAATCCAAGTGTGGTCGATGATCTCAGCCCGCTGCACATACTCCGTTGGGCAATCAGGATCTTTTTCGCAGTAGGCTCGGCGAGACACTTCGAGCTGCTTGCCAATTTTCCACTGATACATCAGAAGCCCCCAGTAATACAGCACCCCCCAAAGTGGGCCTGAAAGACCAATGGTCGGAACGATGTACCAACTGATTCCAGTGACACTTCGGTGAAAAGGCGATCCAGGTTTTGGAGGAATGAATGCAGTAATGAGCATGAAAGCGGAAGCAAGTGCGTAAACGGCAGGTTGCAAGGGTGACAGCCAGGGCTTGAAGCGCCGTTTCTCTTTCCAGTGCCATTTGTCCCGGCGGAGGTTGATATAGAGCAGTCCTGCTGAGACCCAGAAGCCCAGGAGTCCCACGATAGTGTACGTGTACAGGGTCACCAGCGCCGAATATGCGTAGCGGGGATCTCTGACAGGAAGTGTCACCACGATAAGCAGCACTGAAGTGAACCAGTGTAGCAGGAAGGCGGCAGTTGGAGCGTGCTCAATTTCGTGCTCCGCAAGTTGACGACGGGATGTCCACCGCTGGTAGTAGCCGTATGGCGTCGTGTACGACGTCGCAATATAGAGCGACCAGGGCAGTATGCCTTCTTTGGCGATCTCTTGCTTGACACGTGCTGCCGTGAAGGTCATGACGATTAGATTGCCGAATATGGAGAGCGCTATCAGTGCGGCCATTGCTTTGGTCGCTTGCTCGTTGTTGCCATGAAACAGATTTCTGAAGAAGAGAGAAGCAAGATCGCTTTTGTATGTCGCATCGTTCAGAACAAGATCCTTATCGACAACAAGTAGATAGCTGATGTTGACACCTAGGAAGAGTACGATGCGACGGCCAAGGCGAGTACAGTGTACTTTGGAAAGTGTTTTCTTGGGCTTTCGATTTCGGCAAGCACGTAGAAAGGCTGTTCGAATCCACTAAAGCTGTACATACACAGCATTAGCGAGCTGGACCATGAAGCGACATCGTTCCGCTGAGTCTTCCAGACATCTCGCCTGAAATTGTGCCTGATCACTTCCGCGTTCGAGTTGCCTTCGGGATTTGGGAATCTGCCTGTCGCCTTGGCAATACCAAGGCAAATGATGGCCAGAAGTAGGGCAACCTTGACTGCAGCCAGAGTGTTGTTGACCCAGATACCACCACGTCTCGAGCTCATGTGAAGTAGCACGACGATTGATAGGGCGCCACACGCAATGCCGACTGCTTTGCCCTGGTCAGGTGCTTCAACCCCGTTCGGATCGTATATCCCAGAAGCGGTCATAATCATGATAGCAAAGGATATTGCGTTCCCAGAAAGGTTGTACAGAAGTATGAACATGATTGAGAACGAGCACGTCGTTCTGACATGGTCCAGTCGTAGGCCTGAATTCGGAAACATGAATTCCAGGAAGTTCTTTTCTCCTCCCGATCGTGGTACCCCACGAGGCTCCTCCTCTCCCGGAATGTGCTGTCTGGGCATAGACAGTCCGCATTCGAGCCAGACATAGAGACCGCAGAGGGACAATAGAGCACCCAAAGCCCACAAAAAGAGAGCTCCGCCAACGCACCCAGTGCCAGCAAGGACTCTGTGCGGCGTCAAGAAGATGCCAGAACCAATGGTCCGATTGAGGATGAGAGCGACGATCGTATATTTTCCGATCAGCCTGGGCTTTGATGGCGCATCTTCCAACCGCTGGTGGCCATGTTCGATTGCCTCAATTGTCGGTCTTTCGAGCAACGCTTCCTCATGAGCAGTCAAGGCCATACTGGGCCAGGCAGTGGTGATTCAGACCCTCGAGCATCATCGCGACTGGGCTGCGGACACGACATATAACACGCTGGGATGGCCTCGTGTTGCATACTTTCCGGAACGTTAGCATGACATGAGAAAGCCTTGTAGTGCGCCCGACTAACGTGGCTGCGACTTGGAAGAGGTGCCAACAGCTGCATCTCGAAGCACTGCTGAGCGGTATTTGGCTGTCATTGGCTCCTTGATGCCGCCTCTGTGGTTCGCAGTGGCTTATTGTCTGTCAAAAAGTACCGCCAGGGTGATTAGCCCACTAGGCAGCGACGCTTTGAGACAGTGGCAGCTTGGCAGGTCGGGCTAGACCTAGTCCCTCGTACTGCCAATCGAGTGTCGCGGTCGTCCATGATTTGAGGTTACCATGCCCACGTCTAATCGTTTTCTTCATGTAACAACGTTGCATCGTCCAACATACTGCACAAGTCGAAGAAACCCGTACTTGATAGGGTTAGAATAGAACCTTTGGAAGGAGAAGATCGGGGCCGCCCCGCCCCTGCCCAACCGGAAGCTTCGGGGCCCGGGAGCGCCTGGACCAGTCTTGGCATCTTGATTAACGACGCCTTGCCTGGAAGTTACTTACGATGGCATTCAATTGTGGCATCACTGACATAGCAGCTGCTGTGCGTGTTGCATTCATTATCTACGAGTATGGGTTCAATGCAGATAACGCAGCCGGTAAGCACACGCGCAGACTCTGACAAGCCTATCCTTTTGTTATAGCCAACGCATGATCGTCGTCGACTAACATATTTGGGCCAGATGTCCGGTGGCGGGCATTCCAGAATGATGTCCGCAATTTCGGAACACTTCTGCAGCGGCTTGAGCAGTCCATGCAAGATGCGCAAAGTCGCTACATCGACGCTGGGATCCAAGCACGAGCCAGGGAAGCTTACGATCCCTCGGCTTCTGCGCTGATCAATGAGCGTGATGCATTGATCGGAAACTTCAACGATACCTTGGAAGCTTGCGATACGCTACTGCAGGAGCACATTCAGTTCAGAGATCGTCATGCGAATGCCTTCGAAAGTATCTTGTGGTACGTTTCCTGTGGCCTAAGATGGCAGTGACGCTCATTACTATAGGCATGTCAAGCAGCAGGAGTCAAAAATGGACAGACTGCGACGACGCATTGATTTTCACTGCGAGAAAATAAGGCTCGTGATCGACAGACTGTCCATTGATCTGTTGACTCGGGTGGACATCAGGCTCAACGAGTTGATTGGCACCACGGATGAGATCCTGACGATAACGCAAGACAGCAACGATGAGATCCGACGTTTGCGGCAGTTCCTTGTGGGAGAGAGCAATCTATCCAACGGTCATGTTGTCGCCGACGTACATTATGCCACTGAAGCAATCTCCGAACGCTTCGAAAACTCATTCCGGACCATTAATTCAAGCGGCTACTCCGACGAGATGCTCCTCCAGCTCTCGTTTGACGCACTGCACACAGCATTCGATCTGTTTATGCTGGCTCGTAACAGAGACCCGCATAAGTATTTGCTACTCCTCAAGTCTCGGTGGCTCATCAGCCGAATGCGAAGTAGCGAGGTGTACATGAGATCTGTTTTCTACAGACATGCCATAAACCGAATTGACCAGGGTATAAGAATGAGAATTCGCTACGGGCAAGTCACAGCGTTCGGAGAGGCGGTCATGCTCGCGCTTCCACCTGAATGGTGTGAGATCTGGCCAGCATCGGATCCGGTAGAGTCGATCGCTGCGACCGTTCCTCCTGAGCCCAATCCACTCACGCCGCGTGCCAACGAGGAAGGTGTCGTCAGGATAGAACTCGCGACCGATGCCGGCTCGCCAGCGTCTTTCGTGACGGTCTACAAACATTCCGATGAGAATTTTCGCATCGTGAAAGATGCTTGGACCAGCACAGGTCAGCAAGTCCTCGCACCTCAGCAAGTGTATACACGCGAAGATACCCTCATCCCTCGATATGCGTTGCCGACCTTGCCATTGACCGCGCCCGAGATTTCGATCTTTTGCCGCAATGAGATCACCGACTTTCTCTTCGCGAACGAGGCAGACTTATGGAGATTCCAAGGGGCCCTTACGGGCCATGATGTTGCCCACCACGAGAACAATGTGCTATGCCAATTCGGCCCAAGCATGGATTCCTTTGTTTGTCAAGGAAAAGCTCAACTATGGCAGGACCCCATTGTATTGGAGAGCGAACCCGATATGCCAAGCTCTCCGATACCTACATCGCCTGATGGCACTAGCGATCACGGCGCGTCCGCCTCCAGATCCCGACGGCCGAGCTTTGCGCCATCTATCGCTCGAACCAATACTATCACAACCACACCAGAAGGCTGGATAGCTGACAGTATCAAGTTGTCCGCACTTGTGCTACTGACACAGCTCGAACACGGAAGGCACAGGAATTGCTTCGCTGTCATCTACATAGAATTGGTTGAGGGCATCCATATCGACCGGAATGCTTGTCGTTGCAAAGACGATTATAGCCAGTGCTCAAAATTAGTCCTCTCTGGGGTCGGAAGAGGCCAGCGCCAGGTCCCTGTCAGGATCACTGTTTCTGATCTTGACGCGCAAGGAAACCCGAATCCCAATACTTTCGACATATTACCGTTTAGACGTCCGCGACGTCCTGACTACAAGGCAATAAAAGTCAGGCAGACAGAACACGTGGTGCTCAAGTTCGCCGATCTCAGTGCGAAAGTCGCTTTCGATAAGGCACTAGAGTTCCGCCTCGCCTTACGCGACAGGCAGAGAAACAACGCGAATCTGGCTACCAATGCCTTCATTCATAGGTCCAACAGGCCTCTCCGGAGGGAAGAATACATATCACAAAATCTTTCGAGGAGAGCATCAACAGCTAGTACAACAACTTCAGGGGCACGGCCGAGTCTTCAGCCTCCAGCTTTACCATCACATCGAGAAGCACGAGAGGACGATCCAGACCAGCCGAGGATCAATGACGCGACGAGAAGCTCCGCCGCTCCTGCTCAGCCAATACCGGTCCCAGCGAGGGCTGATGTGTTTGCCCTGGCTTCCAGAGGCAGAGGCTCGGGCCAGACATCCGGCTCTACGCAGTCACCGTCAAGCTCACTCAATAGCAGTTCTCGCGACGTCGTCAGGTCGGCGGCAAGTGCGACGCCCATACCGCAGGCCCTTGGTCCGTCGTCATCAACCACATCGACATCCCCGTCGTCGACGGGCGCGTTGCGATCGTTCCGGGACAGCAACGCATCAAGGCGCGATTCGGGGGTCGAGCTCATTTCTCCACACTTAAGTGCACTTGATCACGACGGTGTCGTCGCAGCTACCACATTATCATCCCCAACAACGGGAAGAGGAGTATCGCCGCTTCCGCTTCGCGACACCACAGAGTTGGCCGAGACCTGGGCATCGGGGCCCGACCCACACGCCAATCGACAAGAACCAGCATGTCAACAACACCGTCTACAATTTTAGATCGGCGTATCTCTGCAGCAAACAGCAGGGCGGCAGTCGAGCTCGATCAACGACCCGAGCGCCGACGGAGTACTGACACCAGTGTTGGGAACAATCGCTCAGCTTCCGGAGACAGAACGGTCATTGGTACTATTCGAAGAGCATTGCGGCAAATGTAGTAGCAGAGGCTATACTGGAGCGGAAATGCTTTATGGATAGGCGTTCGTGGTCGAATCCTTTTATGCAACCAATCCTGCCCAGCTGAGCATTACGATACCCAGCCCGGCGTGGCATTCGTTTACGGCTAGACGCCTGTCGCCAATCATCGTTTCTTCGAGAATTTGAGAGAAATCTCTGTGGCATAGCACTGAAGTTGAATTGCACTGAAACATTATACCTAATGAATTCCACCACATGCGCTTATGAGCGGATAAAATCTTTTCAGAACGCCTGCCCACGTGACACGATCCGATTCTCATTGTCAGAGCTGATCTTCGATTGGCTCTCAGCTCATCTCCGCCAAGCAGAATTTTCACTGGCTGAGGGCATTTTCTCACACCCTCTCGTCATTCGTCGTCAAAGGGCGAAGAAATTTCATAAGCATTTACGACACAAAGCTTTTTCCGAGTGGTGTCGTGCTGAAGGGCGGAGCACACAGCCACACGTGCGTGTGTGTCACCACATTTAGTACCTCGTCTTGAGCCAAGGCGTGCATGTAGTGAGCAAGGCGTACCTGGTGTACTACACCTTGTGACTATGATGTCGTAGGGTGGTGGTTATTGAGTAATGGATTCGAGAATTTTCTTGCAATATTGGAACAAGGCTGGGGTTGTTATTTCTGGGGATGTAAGTATATAAGCTGAGGTCGCACATCGTCGTACTTGGTTGTAGAGCATCCAGCAATACAGTCAAGCAAGCATCAGCTAAGACAAGCAACCAACAACAACCACAACAACCAACAACTCCCACCCATCACTACTACAACCACCACCAAACCAATTCAACCTCATCACCAAACCACCAAACACAAACACAATGGCTGCCTACAAGTCCGTCAACGTCGCCTCTACCCCCACCAGCCAGCGCGCCTCGGTCTCCTCCGCATCTGAGGGCCAGCAAGCACAGAAGGCCACCAAGGCCCAGAAGGCGCTCAAGGCCTACCGCAAGTTCGGTGAGATCATGATGGGGCCGACTTACCGGGTCTCTTATGCTTCATAAGGGCTGTGCATTCAGAGGTCATCCCATGGGTTGGCAACGACATATAATCAACATCAAGCAAGCAACGGCACGGAGTTACAGTGTTTGGAGAAACTAAAATGATTGGGAGGATTCGTTTTATACCCACAGAGCGAGAACGAGAGCGGACGCACGGGCTGACAGTAATGAATAATATTAAATTGCCCTTTGCAAACGTCTCTCGCCATTGGACACAATGCGCGTATGATCTGACAGTACTGGGCTGACGCGAAATCACTGTTTATCAAACGCAGTACCTTCCCTTCCCTTCCCAAACCCAGCCTCCTCCACTGACCTCCCCATGCTCAACAGAATCCGCTTCCGCATGCTCGCGATCCTCGCGTGCTGACTCGTAGCACTACTAGTATCTGCCTCGCTCCGCCTTCTCGTGGCACTAGCACTGATATCGCTCGTCGCACACGTGCTCTCTCCATATAGGCTCCTCGTTTCGAACGTCGTCGCAACCGGACTCATGTCCTCGTCATCACTGCCCTTCCCGTCCTCAAGCCCATCTTCAAAGCTGTCAATGCTAGGCGGCCACTGCCCCACAGGACTCGTAATGACCGGACTCGCGACCTCACTCTTTGTCCGTCCATGATACCGCCTGACCCGTGCCTTGCACGAAGACACGAGGTTGTAAGTCGCACGATTCTCCCTTGGTTCAGCGACGGAGCTGCTGATAGCTTCAAGCTGGATACAAGCCTCGCAGGCGAAGGGGACTATAGATGGCGAGTTGATTGTGCTGGGACAAGGGTTTAGTCGCTGGAGGGCCGGACTTAGTGGGGTTTGTGGTGGTGGCGAGAACGGGAAGAGAGGATGGCTTGGTGAGAGGATTGGAGAGAGTGTTTCTAGGTCGTCGTCGCTATTGGAGATGGCCGAGACAGGTGATTCTGGCCTCCTTCTGAGTATTTCTTGGCGGCAATGGCTTGATCGACGGCTCTGGGACAAGAGATAAGGGTGCGGAGGTAGGTGTGTCCGCACACGTAGTAGAAGGTGTGGATGTTGCACATGTTGACGAAGTGATGGTTCTTGCGAAGAGCGCTGTTGATTGCGATGGTGTATACTTCCACGCATAATCGCAGCGAAGCCATCCGTACTTGTCTTTCTGGTCTCACGAGACAAAGGGAGCAACAATAGATCGTGGAACATAGAGTCTTTGTCGTTCGAGATGACAGTCCGATGCTATTTGTGATGACAGGGTTCAGTGGTCTGAACAAAGAAAGTGTGGCTGAGGGCGTGGATGAGAAATACTTCGCGATCAACCTCATGCCATTATTTGACGGCCAGACAACAGAAGCTCCCAGGAGATGTCTGACAGCTGCATGGAAATCATGCGTGATCAGGAGGATATCACGACAATTCTGACTCGTCGCTTGCCCTTCTCACGAATACCGCCCTTCTCCTCAGAGCTCACGCGGACCTTTAACTGCTGGAAGAGCTCGACCTTGACACCATCGCTGAGCTGGTCCTTCTCGAAGACAGTCAAAGTGTGTGCATCAGCATCATACTCGCTCTCTCTTGTTGCACCCACCTCCTTCCGCAGCTCAAAGTCTTCCAGTCGAACGAGACCTTCGACTCCAAATTGGGGAACAAAGACAACAATGCCATTCTCAAAGACGCGCATGACGTAGCCTTCGACTTCGATCTTCTTGTTGGGTGCCTTCTCACCGCGAGCCTTAAGAGCTTGGCCAACATAGTACTCGATGCTGGCTCGTCCGGCCATTTGAGCATTCCGGTGACGGAAGTTGAGGTTCGCACAGACTTTGTCCAACTTTGACTTATTCCGTAGACCTTCGTCGACTCTTTCGCTTCCTTGACCATCGTATTGGATAGCATAGGCAAGCTGGCGGTGGACGAGCAGATCCGCGTATCGTCTGATGGGTGACGTGAAATGTGTGTAGATGTCGCTTGCGAGGCCGTAATGGCGGAATTCGGGCTCCGCGTGTTCTCCACTGCAGAAATACTCTGCCGACGTCATGCATCGCGTGGCCATGATACGAATGAGGGTGTTGAAGAACGGATGCGCAGGGTCGACGCACTTGTCGAGACTCTCCGCCAGAGCCTTTGAGCTCGATACGTCAAGTTCAAACCCCCGCATGCGCTTGAGTTGATCAGACAGTTCCGCAAAATTGCTCGCAGGGGGGTCCGCGTGTCGGCGCAGTAGAGCCGTCTGAGGGAAGACGCCTTGAATCTTCCGAGCGACTGTAGTGTTCGCGAGCAACATGAACTCCTCCACGAGAGAGTTCGTTGCGAGCGAAGCTTTTGTCTTGATGTCGGCAAGGGCATCCGATGTCTCATCGCTGTCTGCCTCAATCCGTACTTCAGGAGACGACAGGTTGAGTGCACCGGCCGCCATACGCTTGGCTTGCAGTTTCTGGGACAAACTCAACAGAGTTCTCATGCCCTGCGTTAGATCATCTGTGGCTGATTTGTCGTCAATACGCTTTTGTGCTTGCTCATATGAGAAGCCCTCCCTCGAGTAAATGACCGATTTGGTGAATGACGCTGATACAACATCGGCATCTGGAGTTAGCTCCCACAAAATCGAAAAAGCAAATCGCTCGATGTGAGGCTTCAGCGAGCACAGATCAGTGCCGAGCAGCGACGGCAGCATATCGATGCGCTTGTCGACTAGATACACTGTCGTGCCTCGCGCTGTGGCTTCAGCGTCCATGGCATTGCTTGGACGAACAAAGTGTGAAACGTCAGCAATATGTACGCCTACTTCGAAATTGCCATTAGGTAGCTGTCGCGCATGCAGTGCATCGTCGATGTCCTGACAGCCGGGAGGATCGATCGAGCATACAAGAAGTTCTCGTAGATCTTTGCGGCCTTTCCATCCAGGATCGTCCAGTGCCTGAGGTACTTTCCAGTTGTGGCCTTCGGCAGGTAAGCAATCCAGGACTGCTTTTGGGAATGGACGATACTGCACATCGTGCTCCAGCAGCAGAGCTTCAGTCTCTGCCTCTTTTGTCTCCAATTCACCCAACGATCGGATGTAGTGGCCAATCGGATATCTGCTGTCTCGATCCCACGCGTCTATGGTTGCTAGCAGTCGCTTGCCAACCAGCTCATCCGCCTGACGTGTCCGTATGCGTACTTTGGGTATTCGCTTATCCATGGGCATGAGGAACACTGTCGTCTGTCGGCCACCAGAGATTGCAGCTTTGGAGTCGATAGTGCCCACAAATTGCCTCCAATTTCTTCGCGTGACCCCGACGACTCGCGCGGTCGGTTGAGCTTTTGACTCAGATCCTGCAGACTGAGCATCTCTTGCCTCCGCTTGCAAGGCTTCCCTCTCGGCTTCAGTCACAACCACATCGCCTGTCTCTTCATTTTCGGCATTCTCGTTGGCATTGACCTCTTCCTCATCGACCACCTTGGAAGAAGCTGTCCGCCACTGATCCTTCGGCAGCATCTCAACCACAACAATATCTCCGGACACAGAACGATTGCTACTTTCGCGACCCAAGATAAGCAGTGGCTTGTCGAACGCAGCGGTCTTGACTGTCCCCTCCAGATAGTTGTATGCGGACACGTGAAAGAAGCCTTGATAAAGCGTACCATTCTTGATACCTGTGGCGAGTCTTGACGCAGTGTAATACTCCGGGTAAAATAGTTCACCAACCAGCTGCTTCGTTTCCTGACCTTCGGCGACCATATCGAGTAGTCTATCTGCGTCATCCAGCTCTGACACATACTCGCGCAGCGACAGAGCAGGCAGGCCCTCCGCCCTGGCCTTCCTCCGATTGTCCTGGTCGTTGGTGAGGATTACAATTGTGGGCGCTTTCTTCTTGGTGCTTGCCGATAGATGAGAGGTATACCAGCTTGCTGCTCTTCGCACGGCCCTGTCATTTCGATCGTTGATGCTCTCGCCTTCTTCTCGACGTACGTTAGTCTCGGATCTGAATTCATTGAAGAATAGGTAGAATCTTTTCTCCTCGCTCTTTGTCAAAGCCATCAGCCGATTGTATAGAGGCAGGGACCGATTCTTGAGCTCTTCCAGGACAGTCTGTAGAACGATGACATCGTGGAAATTGTTTGTATCCTCAAAGACATCCATGCCGGTTAAGAGAACATTAGTGTCGGGTATGAGGTAGTGGCCATTGGGAAACGACTTGATTCCGACAGGGCGCTTCGACAGAACGAACGGCGGCACTTGGCCATGGACGTCTGTAGCCGCGGTCGCTGGGCATGTTGAGCATAGTTGCGACGAGCAAGGTATGTCCTTTCGCAAATACTGTTCTCGTACCACTTTCTGCACCTTGCCGCTGCGTGTCGATCGGAGGAATACTTTGCTTGTGATATTGGCCGCGCCGGGATCCGAAGCCAGTCCTCTCTTGAGGCTCTTCATTGCGAACGATTGGCACGAATGGGTAGAATAGCGAAGTTCCCGAGGTGCTCTGATGTAAAGTCACCCTCACGCATTGCGGCAAAGAAAATGCGGCACCGACTCCGCCCGGAGACCCGCCGGAAAGTGGAGCCATCGGCGCCCCGCGTCGCGCTCCGCCTGAGCGGAAGGTGTCAACTTGAATTAAACAAAATAATAAATGATCTCTTTCCCCTTCACATCACCGCATGAACCACCCCATTGAATCGTATAGACTACAATATACACAGTTATACGTTACTGGCTGCATTGTACTGCACGCGTTGCCGGCTCAGTCATCAGAGCTGGACCATTCGGGCGACAATGATTATTCGGTGCCGCTACTTATAATTCGCCGTGTGAATCAATGGCGATATCCGAAGTTGCGGAGCTTTGCAGAAATTGCATATTCAACAGATCTACCGCCGAGGAGTTTGCTGATCAGATCCGCCGCCAGACTGGCGTGAAGGGCACGACCATCGTCAAAGCACTCCTAGATGTCAGAACCACGCTTTGCCCATCCAACGATCCGCTGCCACCGCGATACATTGCAGCCATACTCGGACAGGACACAGTGAAGCTTCTGGATTTTCTTCTGGTCCTGATCAGTCGATATAATGCGTCGACTCGCAAGCATGAGGGAACTACAACAGCTCATCCTCATCAAGCCGATATCAAAACAACGCAAGATGTGACGAGAATGCTCGCTTCGGCAAATCTCGCTCTCGATCATGTGCAGACAAAGCACTGCCTCGGTGTCGTTGCGAAGTGGCTGGTCAGCATCGTCAGATTGAGCAGTCAAAGCCCTCAGATGCCAAATAACATTCTTCTGGAAGCAGTCGGAACATTACTGGCAACCCTGTGTGCTACGGGTCCGGGAACAGAGCTGCTCTCTGGAAGAAATGAAAAGCAAGACAGCTCGAACGATGACCAGACGCAGCTCACAAAGTTGGTCGCCAGCGCTGTCGAGGCAGCCACCGCGAACTTTTCTGCCTTGTCGCCTCAACTATTCGGCAACCTGAGTGAGGTGCAGAAGCACATAGCGCTTTTCAGCCAGGATGGGACCGATGACATGCGTGCCATGCAGTTTCAAGCCACAGTTGCAGACCTTCAGGTGGTAGCTTCGAGATCTGGCACAATGGCAATGCTCCAAGAGATGATCAGCAGGGGTGACACAGTTGGCGATAATCCCGTCTTTGGTTTTCTGGCTGGCCGGCATGGTAACGACTACTCGGCTATGTTTGTCGACTTGCTCTTCGCAGCATTCCACGTACTTGGTCAAAGTGAGGGGCTTGTCTTGCAGCAGATTGAGCTATACGTCCGCAACCGCTTGCCACTGACCCTGAATCTCATCTTGCAATCCTCTTTCGAGAACTTCTCATCGGAAGAGGCGCTGACTACGGCGTCATCTCAACTGCATTTGAGTCCAACTACTATGCGCTGTGCCCAAGGCTTCGTGCATGCCTGCTCGCTGCATGGTATGATATCCCCGGAGAAGGCTGTTCAAATCATCGACAGCAATGATTCAACCTTCACCAAGCAGCTCCTAACGAAGGACGAGGTCTTAGGGCAGCTGAACACTCATTCCGCAGACAAACTAGACAAGCTAGTCGATGAGTTGTTGACTTCGGATGGCAACGGCGTGGCCATTGCCGAAGCAATGACCGAAATCATGGTCGCATATGCTAGGGGCAAAGATCACCGCCATCTCAAAGACCTGGCTCAAACCTTAGTGAGAAGACCAGCCACAATCAGCGCTATTGCACTGTTCCGTCAGCCATCGCTCTGGATTTCACCGCTGTGCACCCTGCTGGACGAGTGGAGCTGGGACGACATCCATGGCGAGTCACAGCCTTTGTACGATGAGTTCGGTAGTATTTTCTTACTGATCTTAACTACTATGCGTCGGCTCCGATACTCGGCCTCCAAACTGGGTGTGAACGGATTCGTCGCTCGCTATCTCGAACGAGAAGGCAACGATCAGGGCATTCACAAGATGAGTCCAGAGGTCAAGAAACATCTTGATGACTGGATCGACAACTTTTACTTTGCTGAAGGACTTAGCGATGACGTGACGACCAAATGCAGCCCACAGGAGTTCTACCAACTGGTCCCATTCCTTGTTCGAGAGAGCGCGTTGGCCCATCAGATGGGTAAGCTTACAGACGATGATCTCAAAGGTGGTCTGGAGTACCTCCTGGTGCCATTCTTGCTGCCCTCTCTGGTGTCCGCTTTGCGGTGGTGCCATGGGCATCCGGAGAAGGCTGCACAAGTCCTACCGATACTGACTAGGGACACCGACAATGCGATTCATGGAACGATTGTTTCAATGATGCAAAGTCCAGGCAATTTTGCAATGCCAATATATCACACCAGAGACATCAAAGCTTTACGCCAAGACATCATAGCTGCAGTAGCTCGTCCAGGCCCGAACCTGTCACTCAAGTACGCTGTCTCGCGAGACGGACCTGCAGCTGTTCTTCAAACATTGATCGACATCCTGGTGTCGTTTTCAGGTACGAACGAATTTGTCTGGGCACTCGACTTGGTAGCAATACTTATTTGCATGCTAGAGTCTCAGGACTTGGCTCTACTGATTTACGCAGAACATGCTCTGCTGGGCCGAACGTTGCAGAAGCGTGGCAACGTGACTGCAGAAGTGGTAGTCCATCTGTTCAGACGAGTATCGTCCTATGCAGGCTTGCTGAAAGTCAAGGAAGCCAACATCGACATTGGCAACCTACCAGACGTAACACCGACGCAAGAACTGGGGCAGGTCGAGAACAATGACAATGCACAAGGAGTCGACGACATAGATCAGATGTTGAACGAGTCGGCAGCCTTGACTGCCATAGAGTCGAATCTGGACGCCACTGTGGATACCGCCATGCAAGATATGCAAGGCGTTGACGCGCTCGACTTTGACTTCATGCAGGACGACAATATGGGACTGGGCAATATCGACGATTTCGATCTTGACGAGATGTTCTGATTGCACGACCATGCACAGTACCTGATTCTCGTGCCACCAAAACTGCCAACCCTGGCTGTGAAACAAGCCAACATGCCGTCAACTCAAATTCGACGACGGAGTAACATATATCCACGTCAGCGATTTTGTCCGGCTTCCCCGTCATGCAAGAGTCGCGGAGCAGTGGACCAACCAGCCAAAGGCTTCACCAAGTACAAAGAACACATGTTGGCCATGACTACCATGCAGTCAACTACGTGGCACCTACACCCTTTCGTGGAAGCAATCGAAACATCGATTCGAAGATAAGATCCTGCAAGGCAGCGGCAGCGTAACGGGGTGAAGGCCTTGCGACATGACATGTTACAGGACACTCTAGCCATCGGATGGCCTTGCCGTACAGGTCTCTCTTATATCATATATCATATGACGCTCTTTCGACTGCAGATCCGAGAACATCGACCTCGGCACTTCTAGAATGCCCTTCTCTCTAGTTGGCCAATAAAAGTCGGTAACATTCAAGATCTGTCTGGATCTCGTAGAAGCGAGATTGGCGAGGAGCGAGAGCTTGGCAGTTTCGCCTACGCGGACAGGGATACAATTCCTTGGCATGGTCTTCCGAAGTCGCAAGCATTCCGGATTGTCTGCCTGCCTCGGATCATCGACTGTGACATTCGCTATCAGTTCTACAACAGTATAGTCTGCCCACAACTCTTCAAACAGTGATGGTATCGTGTACACGATGACCGCTTGAGCATCGCATCTACCTCTCGGATCGAGGCAGGCTATAAGCACGCTGCCCGCGGGCCTTTCCCCCACGCTGAAACTGGTGACAAAGCGTTGTATACGTTGACTTACGAACATCTGGGCGACAAGGATATGCGAACAGCAGAGGTGCTTTGGGGGCATTCTGTCTACATCCGTGGCTTGGCTGCACTTCTCATGACGGCACAGAAGACATGGGTGATGTTACAGATCTCAGCCCATCCAGTTTGACACTGCTCTGCCAGAATGATCTTGCTTGAATTCTTGCGTGGGCTCGTTGCGTACCAAAAGACATGTATAAAGATCAGCTTCCCCTTCGTCTTCCCATACCGTGAAGAGACAGCTGATCTCACATTGATCAGACCCGCTTACACTTGCTTGCTTTTCACTCCATACACTCGCTTACAGTTCAAAACGCACACACACATTCTGTTCACTCAACTTCCCACCCACGGCCTCCATCAACATGAAGGTCACACTCGCCATCCCACTCTTCCTCGCAACCGCAGCCCTAGCCGCTCCAGTCACCGAGCCCGCTTTGGATCCTATCGACATCGAAGCCATCGCTGACCTCGAGACACGCCAATTCAGCAGCGGCACAACCTCGAATGAATTCACCAGTGGTGGTTGTCGTGATGTCATCTTCTTCTTTGCCAGGGGGAGTACTGAGGCTGGCAACATGGTACGTTGAGCGTTCGCTCCTCTTCTCCTTGATCGAAATCCTCGCTTAAAGCCAGGCACGGCGTTCCCCAGTACCAGCGTCGTGCATGCAAGCATTGTCAGCTGACATCCCGCTCTTTGCACACAGGGCACAGTGATCGGCCCACCCCTAGCCGGCAACCTCAAATCCACCCTCGGCGCCTCATCCGTTGCGGTCCAAGGCATCGACTACCCAGCCGCAATCTCCACTAACCTGCTGCCCGGCGGCGCCGACCGCAACGGCATCGCCACCATGAAGTCTCTCCTCGAGCAGGCCGCCTCGCAGTGCCCTAACTCCAAGCTCGTGGCCGGAGGGTACAGCCAGGGCGCGGCGCTGACCCATCGTGCCATCGAGAATCTCAGCGATGCGGTGAAGGCAAAGATTGTGGGTGTGGTGACATTTGGGGATACGCAGAATTTGCAGGACAGGGGCCAGATTGTGAGTTGTTGCCTTTTCTTCGAATAAATCAATTGACTGACTGGTGTGCGTAGCCCAACTTTCCGAAGGACAAGGTCAAGATCTTTTGTGCGGCCGGGGATTTGGTTTGCAGTGGCAGCCTGACCATTACGGCGGCGCATCTGTCGTACACACGGAATGCTGGCGAGGCGGCTGATTTCTTGGTTGGGAAGATCCGTGGCTAAGGGGACCACTTGTCGTGTGCGTGGTAGTCTCACCGTTGCGGCGCTGTCATCAACGTGCTTCGATTCTGTTGTGGACTTGCTTGAGCGAATTTGAATCATTTGATGAGCTTTCATAGCAGGTCATGGTGCCGATTACTACCGACAAAGTCCCGAAGGCTATGGACTGTCTATCGCATCGAGCTCATTGAGTATACCTGCCTTGATATCCTTTGGCGCCCAAGACATCTCGACGGCATTCCTGCAAAGCTGAACCATATCTGATTTGGACAAGGCGCAATACGTTTGAGTCTTCTGCAGAGCTCCATCGATCCATACGTCGTGCATGAGCGTCGGATCGTCACTGTTGATCGAAACCTTCACGCCTGCTTCGAGCAACTTTTGGATTTTCGAGAATAGGACCTCCGTCTTCTGTCGTCGATGATACGCATGTGGGCATAGAGTCAAGGGAATGTTGCGGTCCAGAAGACCTTGAATGAGCTCTGGTCGATCGACGGCATTCAGTCCATGATCTATTCGCTCCGTGCCGCGACCAGTGCAAACTTGGAAGATAGCTTCGTGCACATGATCGGCCGCGTCCTTCTGGTCGACATCGCAATGCATAGTGATGTGCAGGCCGTCGTCCCGGGCGCGTAGGAATGCCTCCTCGAAGAGTAGAGGCGGCTTGTCAAATTCATTTGATGCGAGACCGACGGCGTGGAATAGTCCCTTGCCATTGTTGACGGTGGCGTACTGCAGGGCGGCTTCGTAAGCTTTCATGCCGTCTTCGAAAGGTCGATCACGCAGAAAGCAGAAGATCCAGGTCGAGTGGACACCGTGTATCCGAGCACCGTCCCTCTGAGCACGGAGGTAGCCGTTCATCACGACCTCGGCAGGGATGCCTCGCTCAGTGTGTGCTTGAGTATCGAAGAAAGGCTCTGCATAGCGCACGTTCATAGCCCGGCACTTCTCGAAGTATGCCATGCCAAGTTCGTAGAAGTCATCTTCGTCGCAAAGCACTTGGCAGCCTGCGAAGTAGACCTCAAGGAACGTAGGGCGGCCATCATCGCCATTGACTTCCTTGCGATGGTTGTAGGTCACTTTGTAGGAGTCAAGCAACTCATCGTACGTAGCATACTTCAGAGGAACATTGTTCTTCTTGGCGAGTCTCCATCGGAGGGCAGGAGTCAGAGTGCCTTCGATGTGAACGTGTAGTTCGACTTTGGGCAGAGACTGAATGAATGGTGATATCTCAAGGCCGTTCATGGTTGTTTGGGCTGCTGCAGCGCATACAAATCTGCGGCTCTTGTCTGCTCTAGATGAAACAGCAAAAGCTGTTCATGCTCTACAGTCCAAGAATTAGTATGAATGCTTACCTAGTTGGGTAGATTGTAGTAACATTCCTCAGACCGGGTTCAGGTGGGGAGGTCTTGCTGCCAGGAAGAACACGGCCCGAACTTCGACAACCGAGTGGCCCTAAAAGCATCACAGGGCGCTGTGGAATTCTCTGCCGTCAGCTGCGCGCCATCCCTCATTTCCCACAAATCCTGATTGTGCTGAAGCGCTCTTAAGGTGTACGAACATGGTCCGAAGGGTGCCGAGATGGCAGCAGCACTTCGCCAAGAGTGGACATGCAGGAAGATTTTCAAGCTTTCCGTGGCTGGAAGTTTGGTAACTCTTCTCTGATTCTCTGAGCTTGATGCTGATGTTTTGTCTTGCTCTCCTTTCTCTTCACGTGCATCCTCGTTGTCTTGTTGATCGACTTGCTCATGTTCTGTTAGACCACGCACTGCATGGCTGTTCTATGCGGCCAACGGGATGCGTCACCATTGAGGGCGCCCCGAGCTGATAAGAATGTCGTGTTCGCAGACTCGCCGCACGTTTTTCGGCGCACCGGCTCATTCGCGGTGATCTCCTCAAGATCGTCTCCAATCAGCAACCACGTTACCGGAAAAGATGATCACCATGCGTGGGCAATATGCGGCAAGAACTTTCGGTGTTTCCACATTCGAACTGATAAGGTAGGCGAATAATGCTCACGAATGGTAGTAGCGATTGCGATGTCGCATTTTCACGCCTGCCCACGTGGAGAGCGACGATATCTCAGAACTACTACATATCTTTGGCATCCCTCTGGTGTTGTGAATGATCTGGCAGCACTACTCCAAATTTGACTGCCACTATGGGCGCCGACAAGGAGCAGACAACGACTGAACAGCAGCCCGCATCGCCAGAGCAAGGACACCAGCATGGCGACGCTGCCCTCGCAAAGCGAGTCCTTCGCAAAATCGACTGGCGGCTGATCCCTCTTATGTTTATCACCTACAATCTCAATTTCATGGATAAGACAATTCTGTCTAGCGCCTCAGTGTTCGGATTGCGAGAGGATAACCACCTTCATGGACAACAGTACAGTTGGGTGTCAAGCGTCTTCTACTTTGGGTATCTGTTCTGGGAGTACCCTACCACGTTGTTAATCGCCCGCTTGCCTGTTGGGAAATATCTTGCGGCCAACACCTTTTTCTGGGGCGCTGTCGTTGCGGTCACCGCGGCTTGCTCCAACTATGGAGGCTTGATCACCGTCAGATTTCTCCTGGGTGTGGCTGAGGCCACGATCACACCAGCCTTCTTGTTCATAACGTCGACCTTCTACACTCGGGACGAGATTCCCACCAGAACGGGCATCTGGTTCGCGGGCAATTCGGTCGGGGGTCTTGTTGCCTCCTTCATTGCGTTCGGTACAGGCCACATTGAAGATAGTCTGAGTCCATGGAAGTGGATGTACATCATCCTCGGCGTTGCAACCTTCCTGTGGGGCATTCCCTTGTTGCTTCTGCTCCCCGACTCGATCGACAGCGCCAAGTTCCTGACGCCTCAGGAACGCGAGTATGCTGCTGCCCGAGTCGTCATCGCAGGAACGGGCCGAACGGACAAGACGAAGTGGCGAATGGACCAGGCGCTCGAGTGCCTACAAGATCCGAAGACTTGGATCATCTTCTTCATGTCTCTGCTTACGCAGATCCCGAATGGCGGCACGCAGAACTTCGGCAACATCGTTCTCAAATCGTTTGGCTTCACATCTCTTGAGTCAACGCTACTGGTCGTCCCAGCGTCCGTCATCTCTGCTGCTACGATCGCTGGAACTGGTTGGCTTGCAGGTCGCTATCGCCAGATGAACTGCATTCTAATCGTCTGCGTTGTGCTTCCGGCTGTAGTGGGCAGCTCTCTGATCTACGTGCGACCACGGACATCGTCGGGCGTCCAGCTCTTTGGCTACTTCCTGCTCTCTACTGGTCCCGGAGGCATCCCTCTGCTCATGTCACTGGTTGGAGCGAACTACAAGGGCGTCACCAAGAAAATGACGATGACAGCTCTGCTCTTCATCGCCTACTGCACCGGCAACATTGCTGGACCACAATTCTTCAAAGCATCTGATGCGCCGCATTACAATATGGCTTTCAGAGCATCCTAATCTGCTACTCGCTGGTGGTCGGGCTTGCAGTGCTGCTCAGATTCTATCTGCAGTATATGAACACCAAGCGGGAGCGAATTGAGGGTGTCAAAGGTAGTGCTGGGACGGCAGGCGCCATTGCTGGTGGCAAGATGGCTGATGAGGGAGATGATCGTGATCTGGCGGGGAGACTATTTGTTGGGGTCGAGTTGAGGTCGGAGGAGCTGGATGACGTGACGGATTGGAAGACCTTTGGATTCAGGTATCGACTCTGAGAGATGTTGTGCATTGTGAGCTAGGGGACCAGCCTCGGCCATCTTGTTAAGAGTGCCTGTTGAAGGCCTCCCTGGGTACACAATCCAGGTCGGGGCAATAGGCGAAGCGAAGCACATGGAGCCTGCAAAGGGCCGTGCCAGCTGACGGCCGTATCCATCACTGGGCACCACACCGGTAGCAATGGACGTTTCCGGCTCGCTAGATCGCGAACGATGTATAGAAACTCATTCGTCGCCATCCACGAGGTGTTTCGGTCGATCGCTCGACCAGAATGGATCCCTTTCACTCAACTGGCGCGGTCGATCATGGTGTCCAATACCCTGCTTCATCTACGACCATGGCGCATCCTTCCTTCGGTACCGAAGAGATCTCGCTTGTGATCAATCATCTGGGCAAGGAACGCTCCTGCTCCGGGTTTCTCCGCACTTGAAATCTGGAGAAGACCCACCCTACGAGCTGTTTCCAGAATTCACCTCGTAGGTGCCTGCCTAGCCATGCGATGTCCAGCGCTTCGATACACCGAAGGCCGTCGCACATTCGCGGTAGCACGCTGGCGTATTGCGGACCATCTACTGATACACTGACATAATGCACACGGGCTCAGGCTCTGTTGCCGTTGTTGCAAACAGCGTCCAACTTTCACGCAACCTCTGGAAAGCTACATTGCTTGACCGCAAGCCTCCAAGACCCATAGTGCGGGTGGTTGGTGCAAAGCTAAGTAGTTTCAGGACCATGCCCAGACGTGCTTACCGATCAAACGGGCGAATGTCAAGAATTCACGACGTCGATCTTTGCTCCGTGCCTTCGGTACCTCGCTTGAGCATAATGACTTAACCTCGGACTATGCCCATCGGACCCCTCCTAGGTCGTTCACTGCTATAGCGCATGGAGAAGCGCGTCGTCTGATATAGCCAGCTATGCTACGCTCAAAGCACAATTTAATTCGCATCACATCTCCCACGAGTCCGCATACGCTGCTCTGTGTATTAAAGCTCTAACGCCCAGAGACAGCTGGCCATGTTCCGACGAATACCCAACACCTTCAACCTCCTCGTTGTCATATACGTGGCTCTGGGGAGCACAACATGCAGTTACTCACTCGCCGTCACCGGTAGCACTTTGGGTCAACCGTCGTTCTATCAGACTCTGGACTTGGTGCCGCCAGGTCAACCAGGCTACGGCGGCACAGCAAATCTGATCTCCGGCTTCAATGGCGCCAACGCCGGTGCCGGCTTTTTGGGCTGCCTGTTCGTCTCTTGGTTCGCCGACTGGGCTGGGCGGAAACGTTCCATCCAGCTTGGCTGCTTGATTGCAATCATTGGCGCCGCGATCACAGCTGGATCTGTCAATCCGGGCATGTTCATCGTCGGTCGTCTGATCAGCGGGCTATCGACAGGAATTCTTGTCACAGTGATACCCATGTATCAAAGCGAAGTCTCAACACCAGCCTCTCGCGGATTCATGACTTGCATGCATGGGGTCATGTTTGCTGTGGGCTACTCACTGTCTGGCTGGATCGGGTACGGCTGCTACTTCTCCTCGACTAGCTCAACGTTCGGCTTCCGGTTCCCACTCGCCTTTCAAGGGTTCCCGCCGCTCTTGCTGCTTGCAGGTTCCAAGAACGTTCCATTCAGTCCACGCTGGCTCCTTCAACAGAACCGTTTTGATGAAGCTCTTACCGTCTTACTGAAGCTACACAGCTCAAAGCAAGACCCCGAGGGTCATGAAGCAAAACGTGAATTCTACCAGATGCGGAAGCAGCTTGAGCTCGATCGTTCTATCCGAGCAGAGACGGGAGCATTCGAAGTGTTCCGCACGCCGTCGAATCGCAAGCGTGCGCTCTTCTCCTTCGGCCTGATGTTTGGGAATCAATTCACTGGTATGTGCTCTTCTGAATTTAAGTCAAGACCGCGCTGACCCATAGGTAGGTGTGCTGATTATTGCCAACTATGGCGTCGTGCTGTACGAAGCCATTGGCTTCTCAGGTAGCATGCCGTTGCTACTGAACGCCGTTTGGGTGTCCATCACACTTCCCCTGAACATTTTTACCGCGTTGTATGTCGACCGAATTGGGAGGAAGATCCTGTTGCTGGTCGGATTGGCGGGCACCACGATGAGCAACATTTTCGAGATCGCGTTGCAAGCGACGTTCGTGGGTAAAGTACCCGAGAACACAGCGGGATTGAACGCAGCCATTTTCTTGTGAGCCACCTGTAACGAACAACAGAGCTCAAAAGCTGACAACACGCAGCATCTTCCTTTTCATCTTCTTCTGGGCTTCTTGCCTGGACGCTACGCAATTCGTATATGCCTCAGAGATTGTAAGCGGTTCCTTATGAGTCCTCATGCCGCAGCTGACTCATAATACTAGTTCCCAACACACATCCGCTCCCAAGGCACAGCAATAGGCATGGCTGGCCTCTTCTGCGGCACACTTGTCGTCCTGGTCGCCGGCCCCATCGCTTTCAACAACATCGGCTGGAAGTTTTATTTCATCTTCATCTTCCCACCAACGATACAATTCATCCTGATCTATCTCTTCTTCCCCGAAACAAAGCAGCGATCACTGGAAGATATTGCGGAGATCTTTGGTGATAAGCTCGCTGTGCATTACTTCCAACAGAGTGCAGAGGAGCAGGCTATGTATGCACAGGCCGAGCTGGAACTGGATGAGAAGAAGGGTGCAGGATTGGGAGTGGGTGTGATAGGAGCTGGCAAAGAGGGTGAACAGGTCGAGGATGTCGGCAAGCGGTATAAGTGTTGGTGCCTCGACGAAGCAGACAGCATCGCACTTGCCTCACCACGTTCTTGAGCTCCGGCTTGCGAAACGCACCTGCCTTCGGATTCCTCCCAGTACTTGCCAGCGGAGTTCTCCCTGCACCTTCCTGCCATGCCCTCTGCACATTTCTGAGCAGCGCATTGACGGGTGAGTCTCTATCTGCGGCTCGAGGAAACGTCCAGAGTAGGGTGCTTGCACCCTTTCCCTTGAGATTTTACTCTGGTCGTTCCTCGAGCCGCAGATAGAGACTCACCCGTCAACGCGCTCTAGGAACTCGAGTGAAACATAGTTACCATTTAGTAGACATGATCTAGAGTCGTGGTCGACGTGTTTCTGTTCGTGTGTGTGCCAGTGGTATCAGCCGTAGGAGGCCATCGACGGCGTACATCATCACTGGCATGGATGGCGATATTTCTGCGAGTCTGAGATGTGAAATACAACATCGCACAACGCTGACCTCGAAGTAGACATGCCTGGTTTTCAGAGTGATCCCAGACCAGCGCTTCGCTCGACGCTGGCTCGAATATATGTATGTTGGCGCGTACCTCTACCTTCATCGCCTTGGCAGTGTTCGAGACCTTTGGTCATCAACATAGACCAAACTCACGAAGCGCACGCATCGAAGCACAGGATCGGCGAAAGCATCGATTGTTCACCTGTTCTGCTAAACATGGTCCCGAGAGGTAGGATGGATGACAGGGTACGCCGGATGACAGGGACAATCGCTGTTCTCCAACACGCGTTTTGGCCCCAAGCCGAGGTCCCATTCTGGGATGATGTCGATCAGCGTGTTGAGAAAATGTTCCAGCTGACGTTGCGCTCCACCTGTTTGAAGTGAGAGTAGGAAGCCTCAAGGAGTCCAGAGTTCGTCATCATCGCAAGCACGGCAAGGAGAGAACCATGCGCTAGACGAAACACCACACACCACAGCACCACCCACCCCATCAGCACCGGCAACTGTCGAGCAACCATGGCGCAAACCACGACGTTCGCGGATCTGTGTCCCATAACGCGCACATCCTCCCACACATACGACGTGAACCTCCTAGAAGAATGGATCATAGGCACTGTGCCCAACGGCGGCTACACCACCTCCAACTTCCTGATCTGCGCCCGCACACACATGAGCACCACCCACACAAAGCTGAATCAACCACACCCAATCAACCTGCACCTCGAGTTCCTCCGACGCACCTCTGTCGGCCCCGCGACCTTCATCGTCCGCGACGTCAAGCTCGGAAGCCGCATTACGAACCTCCACCTCACACTCACACAGAACAATGACCCCAAGACATCAATAGTGGAAGGGTACATCATGATGAGCAACATCCCCAAGGAGGAGGGCCTCTCATTACCAACATCCTACGCCCTGCACCCACCGCCCCTCCCCGCCTCTATCCCAACCCTCGAGGCCCACGGCGAAGACCAGAACTACCGTCGGCGCGGGCCCGAGCCATTCCCCAGCTTCCGCCGCGCGGTACTCAACGTCGCGCTATACCTCGTCAAACCCTCGCAGCGCCCCAAGTCGTGGCCGAAATCAATTAACGACCAGTGGATCCGCCTCGCACCGCTGCCTAAGACATCGAAGCCGACCGACGAGCAGCGTCTGTCTGCTCTCGGCACGGGAAGGTGGACCAACGACTCCATCGGCTTCTTGGTGGATATGTTCCCACAGATCATAGAGCACTACATCAACCCTGTCGCCGAACGTGCTGCGATTGAGGTTAATGACGTGGCGGAGATGCGGAAGATCATTGAGGATATCAACAAAACCAACGGCGGCGGAGAACCGGCTTCCAGGGCGAGATACTGGTACCCAACGCTGACGTTGACGTTGAATGTGAAGAAGTTGCTGCCGCCGGAAGGAGTAGACTGGCTTTTTGTGAGGGTGCAGAGTAAAGTGATCAAGCAAGGGAGGTTTGACTTGGACGTGAGTGTGTGGGATGAGGCCGGGGAGATGGTTGCGAATAGCTTGCATGCGAGCTTGGCGCTTGATTCGTCGAGGAATATTGCGAGAAGTAAGAAGAAGGAGGGGAAGTTATGATAGCAGTGAGTGTGTACAGTTGTTGTTCTAGAGTGAGGTCACGCCGTGGATAATCGACTGAGTGCCGTTTATAAGAACCTTCATGTCCTCCGCGAGAATCTCAAAGCCTATATCTGGGACAGACGTCTTGTAGCGCACGCCTGAGCAGTAGAATCGTGAATGAGACCGCCTCCTCTGTATCGAATCTGGGGTACAATAGCGTCCTGATAAGTAGCACCATGATCAAATGGGCGCTTGCAGTGGCAAACAAGTCCTCCAGTCCCTCGCCACGTCGCCCATCACCCGCGGCAGCAAGTCCAGAGTCTTGGCACTTCACTTGCACATCACCTATTCGTTATATATTCGAATAATGAATATTTCCCCCAACAATCTGACCCAAATCCACACATATGATGTACAGGGCAACGTGCAGCTGGCCTCAACCTTCAGGCATCATATGTACGGGTTTCGTGTCGGAGGTACTACTTCCCCATCCTCCCGCCTCAGGACCTTTATGGATAACGTGCAGCTGGTCTCAGCCTGCAGGTGAGAGGAGTGAGAGGAAGAGTACTGTTGCCACAAGTCAAAAAAATCCTTCCAGTGCGGCAATATCATCACCAGACTTAGCTTGGGTCTGGTCCATGCACTGATGGGATTTTCTCAGCTTCGAGCCCACCGTAGAATTCGGGCTCGAGTTGAGTTTTTGCGTTTTTGACGATTGACAGTAGTCTGATTCGAGTCCGAGGTCGAGACAATTAATTCGAACTTCCGAATATCTAGCTCACCTTTGCTAAACCTCATTCCTTACCCTACCGACTTTAAACTGTGCATGAGGTAACTGTTCGTCAATGTCTATGCTGAAAGCGTCACTACAACACATGAGCGTTTGCATGAGGGACATTGCGATCGGCGACGTGACCAGCAACGCGAGCATAACATATGCTGCCCGTGCAAGGGACGGAGGTGTGATGGCCTGGATGTCTCCTTCGGAGTGGTAGGGCCAGGGCAGGGTGGCATTCCGTTCCTAGCAAATCTTGGTTATTCGCTGTGATTCATTCACGACAGTGAGCACGACCAGCCCATCGGGCATCTAGTGATATAGCAGGAATTACATGGTCTCGCGCAATCTTGCGCACAACGAGGAAGGGACGATGGTACAGAGAGGTCAAGAATAAGTTTTGATATTGGAGCTACGCGGGAGGCGGCAGGCAATCACGGCTGTCACATCCGGCTGTTCCATCGCCTCAGCCAAATCTCACGATTCTCGGAAGCCATCCTCCTCGTGCTTCTACATCAACTTAGGCTGGTAATTGCCATTTTGCTACCGCGTCAGGCTCTGTAAGCCATTTCTCGCTTCGTACTTGCAGGTGTCGCTGAATGCTAGTGCATATGCATCGACGAGTCGACACCCTCTGCGGTCCAGACTCGGGCGCCTTCACCTCATGCCTCGGCGTTTCCTCGTCGCTGGAATCGATAGCTCGGATCCAGGTCAATTGAAAAAGTTGCTTGACCTCCGCGCTTCTACGGTTCCGTCAACCCACCCGCTGCCATGTGGGCACCAGCCACGTTTCGGAGCACGGACAACATGGCCCTAACGCTTCACAATATCTGGCGCGCCGGTAAGTCATTGTTCTATCTTCGAAAGCCCTCGACGCGGCATGCATTTTGTCGAATGCGACTCAGTAATTTGCCTGTGACCGTGACTGGCTTATACCAGAAATTCAGCTCGCTTTCGCGAGCCATGTGTATCTTTTCAGCTCGTCGGGAGCAGCCAGAAACTACGCTGAGCTTCCAACCGATCAATCAATCCGCCAATAATGGATGCGTTTTACTTGGCAACCTCTCCCAATTCGACCGGGCCCCTATTTCCCCGCCCTCGTCTGCAGCAGCTGGGGCACAACCGAGACGCGTCTTTGCAAATGAGGTCTGGCAGTCGCGAATCCCTTCCGAGAACATCGAGAAGATCGTTGGTCGGCCAGCATCTAGACATGTTTCTTGGTCGTGACATGCCTTTCCGGGCACTAGTCCGGCATGGCTCTTCCAACGCCAATAGCTCCATCTACGATGACCCTAAAGCGGAAGGGTGCTGTCCTGGTGCAGCAGCCATGCTCAAACAACTGGCTCAACCACTAGTTCTTCGTACCTACGTGGTCGACCCCTGAGATGTCATTTGTGGCTGCTTTTTATACAAGCTGAAGTCCCTCGGCAGGTAGGTAGCTTCGTACCTTCGCGTTTAATCCAAAATTTCCTCGACGTCTTAACCCAAAGCGAAATTTAATACCTACAAGTCGGCGGATCGCGCAGCAAAAGTCACTGCTCTAACAAGCTCCCAGCAAACATGAAGTTCACAATCTCGCTACTCGCCTTCGCCAGCGTCGCCCTTGTCGGCGCCCAAAGCCCGCTGGATCAGCTCGCGACTCTGCCACAATGCGTGCAGACTTGCATTCTCAACGGGATCACCGCGCAGACTGACTGTCCAGTAACCGATCCAGCAGTCGCGGAGTGTCTCTGCAAGAATCAGGCATACTACGACTCGACAAACAAATGCGTCGCCACCTGCACACCAGAAGAGCAGCAAGGTAAGCTGTCCACTCGCTCATCTGTACTTCTCCCCGCGAAACACGCTCTGACTTGTCCATTCACAGCGGCGGCACAATACGCGATCCAAGCCTGCCCGAACGGCGGCATCGCCGTCGATGCTGCAAACAACGCCACCTCATTAGCAGGGGGCGCGGCCTCGACTGTCAGCAGTGCGGCTTCTAGTGCGAGTGCTGCAGCTTCCTCCGCGGCTTCGTCCGTGGCTTCCTCCGCTAGTGCCGCGGAGAGCTCCGCCTCGTCTGCCGTTGAGAGTGTCGCGAGCTCCGCGAGTTCGGCTGCGAGCTCTGCGAGTGCGTCTGTGGCTTCTGCTACCTCTGGCGGCTACGCGGCTCCGACTGCGATGGTCGCGGGTGGTATGAAGGTTCTGGGTGCACTGGGGTTGGCTGTTGCTGCTTTGTAAGAGGTCCCAACTCGGGCGACTTGGCCGAAATGGGGTGCGGAGGCCAACGACTGAGAGTCGGCCGGATTACCTCCGCCCAGAACCAAATGTTCCTAGCACAGTACTCAAGCAATGATAGTTGATACGGAGATTACCATTCTGCGTAAGCTCACAGACATCGTGAAATCATGGTGTAGTCGACAGGTTATCTAGCTGTCTCGACTGTTCCTCCAAAAAGAATCACCACGGACTTGACTACTTCGAAGGACAGAAAACTCTTGCACCTCGTGTATGAGCACCTTATTCCCTCTCAGCACATCACTTTGGAGTCTCAGTGACGTGCCGTCGTCAAGCCGAAGTACCAGAGCACCCTGTAAGATTCAAGCGAGAGAAGCTATCTATGTCTGTTGAAGTGGATCACCGCTAGGCGGTAGCTAAGTTGAATCGTGCACCAACAGTGAATACTTCCGCGCCGAATCATCAAAGTGACGTGTCGGTTTGCCACGGACCTTGACTTTCACAGCAAGGTATAAGTATCTGCTTCATCCTCGATACCGTGTTTAGATTCTTCATACCCACCGTGGGAACGGGCACATTGCCATACCTTGATGGCATCCGTTGCTATCAGGTAGGGCGAGTATCTTCGAAGATCTCAAATCTCGCGTCAGATGACAAGACCCAGTGCGCTTGAACTTGGATACAATAACCAACACGCCACAACCTTCCGGCATTATGGCCACGTGAACCTAATGTTGTTGTTCTTGATGCCCTTCTCCACGATCGAGACCGCACCACTCTTGACCATCCACTCCAGTCTATGATCCCTGTACTCACGCTTCCTCATTCCACTGAGGTAAGCTTCCTTGGCTCGAGGATCCCGAAACGCTTTCAGTCCGTTCTCGTACTCGTCGAATGTCGACTTCACGGCCTGCCGAGCACTGAGTCGCTCGTGCCATCCTTTGAGCTTTGAGCCCTCCTTCGGTGCGAGGCCGTATGTAAAGCTTCGATTCACCATTGGCGCAGCGCAGATGTCGGCCCAGCCGAAGTGCTCGCCGTTGAACCAGGGGCCGACTAACTGCTGTTCTAGCCAGGCTTGGATTGCCGATGTCTGCTGCTCAGCTTTGGCCTCGAGCTGAGCCTTCAGATCTGGACTGTCGTCTGCACGGCCGAAGGTGCGGATTTCACCCAGTCCCTATATCGTCAATATCAGACGCTCGGACGCAGTGGGCAATTCTTACCCAATTGACCGCTTCGTAGCTGGTGTCACACACGTCCTCAATCATTCGAGCTTTGGCACGCTCGGCCGGCCCCTTGGGCAGAAGGGCAGGTTCCGGCCAGACATCCTCGAGATACTCCAAGATGATCGTCGAGTCAAAAATCGTGGTATCTCCGTGAAGTAGCACTGGAACCTCGACTCGCAGATTTGATTCATGCAGGGGTCCATCATTAGTGCTTGATATGTCTGATGGTACTTCAGTTGTGAACTCGATGCCCTTCTCACGCAAGGCGATCTTCACTTTCTGGACGTAGGACGACACGGGGTGCGCGAGGAGATGTGGCTTGGTCTGGGAGGCCATGGTGTAGATGTGACTCCAAGGTAAGGAAAAGTGAAGCCGTGATCGCCATCACGATTTATGTGCCTACTTGCCTGAACTAATTTATACATTTTATACCCGTGCTTACCTTATTGACTTCTCCGCAAGACCGAATCTCCAAGGATGATTTGCAATTACCGCGGTCGTGCGTTCGAGTCGTTCTTTCCAAGCTCTGCGACCAAGGTGGGTTACGAAGTGTTCCTGCCTTGCTTGAATAACATGAGCCATATCCGGGGTCACTGTCGTTGTTCAGGTCCCTAGCTGAGCGTTCAGCATCAGCACGGCCGTCGATCTGGCCACCAGGGGGTGCCTGGAGCAAGCATGAAGATCCGAGTCAGATCCCAATAAGACAATCAAGGTCGTGCTATATGGCAAGCTACCTGAAAAAGCCCAGTAACATATCGGCACCTGCGACGACTGCCAAATTGATCCATAACATCCAAGATTCAAGTTGACAGGAGACAGATATCGAAGATGCCGCCTCTTGTAGAAACCAACCACCGTACTTTCTGCCCCGTTGGCTTAGCTGCTCACCCGACTATCTGATGGCAGCTCCAGGCCTGGAATGACCTGTCACCTTGCGCTCCCTTGACTCCCCCAGAGTCCCGTCACATCAGGCGCATTGACTTGTGGCCACCTCTCCTGTTTGCACGACACACCTTCACGGAACGACGAGACCATACCAGTGTCTCGTCACGATGTACAACAGACCTGGACTACATGACTTCCGATAACCCCTCCACTGTGCACACAATCGCATTCCTTCGAAGACGCATCTCCTCGCTCGACCCTCGCGCACGAACCACAGTAGGAGAGCATCAGCGGAGGATCACCGTGCATCAATAAACGACGGCTAGAGACGACAATGCCTTACGTCCTCCCAGTCCTTGCCCTTCTGGGCCAGCTCAGCGCTTTCATCTTTCTCACACTCTCGATTGCCTCCGGCCTGTATTACCTGTCTGAACTCGTCGAAGAGCATTCCGTCCTCAGCGCCAAAGTCCTCCGTCGACTGATTTATGCCGTCATACTAGTCCAAGCCTTGCTATGGCTCGTTGATGGGTTTCCCTTCTACCTCACCCTCCTCGGTATTGCCAGCCATGGTGTATACATGACCAATTTGCGACACTTCCCAATAGTCAAGTTGACGGATCCATGGTTCTTGATGAGTTGTGGTCTGGTCATAGCGAATCACTGGCTCTGGTTTCGGCATTTTAGCGATGCGCCCACCTACAGCCGTTCGAACGACCGTATACTGCGAGATCGGTACACATATACACCACAACCGTCTTTCACAGAGATCGCGAGCTATTTCGGACTGTGTGTCTGGCTCGTGCCTTTCGCGCTGTTTGTCAGCCTGAGCGCAGGGGAGAATGTGCTGCCTAGCATGGGCAGTGAATATGCAACGGGCGAAAGGGAAGGCGTAGGAGGTGGACCGGCGTTCAAGAAGGGCCACAGGAGGCGAAACACGGGCATGGCAAAGGCTGCGGTCAACAGCACGCGGGAATGGATTAGCGAGAACGGAGCTGTGCTGGGTCTGTGGCGGCATGAGAATGTCAGGACGTTCTGAGAACGACTCACGATCGTTTACGACCAGGCAGACAAGCCATGAACAAGTCGACCGCGAGGAGGAATGTTGCCTCGCCGTGCTATCAAAGCATGGACGAATGTCATAGCAATGCTATGGTCGGTGTAGCAATCCCTCGCAAGGACTTCAGTCACGATTCAGCTACTTGCATGCATGGCATCTCGACCTCGGCCTGACTTTCTGCCTGGTGGCAGCAAAATTCAGTGTTTCAGCGCTGGAACCCCATGCGGTTGCTCTACTGCTTTCCGTCGACATCCGCTGGGTGTACAGCTGCGAGGCTGTGGTGCATCTTGTCACACTTCGTAACAGCGGGGTGGCATCATAACATGCATATGCTCGTCCCGAGCAGATATTCGTGCTGCATGCAGAGGGTCTGTAACGTGGTAACTCCATTGCCCGATCGGGAACGCCGTCACTTCTGTCAGGCTTTTCGAAGGCTGACGAAAGACAATGTCTGGTGTAGTGCACACGATTATCGTTCGAGTACGGCGGAGTGAGGATCATTCATGCTGCTGACCAGACTGCCGTATAGTAGCTCCTATGTGGAAACAAATTATGCATGCAGGAGTGCTGAACTGAAACGGGGAGCCTCGAACACTTTATTTAACCCGGGGCCAAGAAGGTCTTTCATCATTGGCTCGCCAGAGATATCCAACGATTCCATCTCTCCTATGAAAGATGGGTGATTCCGAGCCCTGACTTAGAATTGCTTCAACATTGCGAAGACCACATCACGGGTGAAGATGCACGTCGACGGGAAGCATAAGGCTAGCTATTCGAGAACGGTGACATTTATGCACGACGTGATTCAGCTCGAAAGGTGCGATCTCAAGCCTCACTACTTCCGGAAAGGTCGCAGGTAATTTGGAATGCATCAGAACGACCGTAGAGCAAGAGCCATGGATGTCACCGTTTCATGCTCTTCTACTCGCTTTCCGCATACACGATTCATGCGGCAGTATGCTGTCTATGCAGACCACCAGAATGCACGAAGGGTGGATTTTGCAACGGCCGACGAAGCACCAGAAATAGGCCACCCAATCCACAGCTGAAATCGAGGACAAGCATCATGATCTTGGCGACTGAAGATCTCGTTGGTGGTAGGCTGGTTGCACCAGGGGTCTCTCTGTTTCGCTAGAGCTAGCGTTGAACACAGGTCTGGACTACTTAACAATTCGATGGCCCGCTCGACGATAAGGCCATGGCTGTCCTGCTCTATAGGTCGTCGTCGAGACAGCTGTCGCCAGCTCTATCGCAAACCAGAGTCAACCGTCAGCCGCAAGCATGGCACCAACACGCCATGTATACGATTTAGTCGACAACACGGCACAACATCCAAGCCCGATATGGGAGGACTCTTCCTCCCGCCCGACCAGAGCTGGAAGATCGGTGAACCCAGACTCACGTCATGAGAAGTCAGGAGCACTTCTGACATATCAAAATGAGCTCGGAGAACCACAACAAGGGCAATATGGACCCAGGCCTGTGATCGAGGATCGTGCACGAAGCAGACCGTCGTCGCGACGTGTGTTTGGCTGGTTCTACGAAACATCCAGCATTCTCGTCGCGGCCGCCTCTTTTGCTGGCATGGTAGCGCTCCTCCGGGCCACCGACGACAAACCATTACCAGACTGGCCTTCCGAGATCACCGTCAACGCCATACTCTCTGTACTAGTGACCATCTTGAAGGGAGCTCTTGCAATCACAGTCACCGAATGCTTGTCCCAGCTAAAGTGGTCGTGGTTCAGACAGGAAAGACGCCTAGTGGACTTGATTACTTTCGATGAAGCAAGCCGAAGCGCTTGGGGCGCTGCAAGACTTCTGTGCAGCATACGATCGTGGTATCTGGCGTACTTCGGCGCCTTCATGCTTACCATCTCGGTCATACTCGGACCCACCGTGCAGCAGACCATCGAAGTACGCGTCCGCCTAGTCGAGGCCACCAGCGAAAATGCAACGATGCCGATCTGCAACACGTCCATGTTCAGCATGATGAGTTTTGGCGGTGGGGCTGGCATGAACAAGGTCAATCTACCAGTGATGGGCGCGATGTATGATGGTCTGATGCAAACGTCCGCGCAATCACCAATCGATCCTGGTTGCCCAAGTGGGAACTGTACTTTTCCAAGATATCAGTCTCTTGGTGTCGTGGCAAGATGCGAGGATCGGTCGTCTGAACTAGTCTTGACCAAGCGTGGATTCACCGAAACAAATGACACTACGTACAACACAACTATGACACCGCGTGAGTGTGCAGATCAAGTTCCTCTGTGCCATGCCGAATGGCCTAGATCCGGCCTGTTTCTCATCCCCTATGGAACGATCAATAGCACCGTCAACTACACGCTCAGGGCTTCCGATTTCGCCGAACGCCCTCGAGAGGACCCTCCTCTATACGTCTGGCATGGCATCACCGGCCCTGGCCAAAGGCCTCAGGAACCAGAAGTCCCTCCGCCTGTAGCCGTAGAGTGCGAGATCCACTTCGCCGTCTACACCTACGAATCCACGATGTCAAGTGGCAAACTCTCCGAATCCATCGTCTCTACGACATCTGCTGGCGCCACTCTCAACGGCACAGGGCAATGGGACTTCCAAAACTATCTCAGCCTCACCGCCGACCCCTGCTACGCCAATGGCACGGAGATAAACTCAGCAGACCATCCAGACCTTTGCACGTACTCCGTCTATTCCGCCCAAGGTCTCTCAATCAGCAACACTCTCGACCCAATCCTCACTGGCTATGGCTACCGCACAGCCAGCAATCGACCCGGCTTCGAAGGCACAGGTGCCGACGTCCTGCAAGCCCTCAGCGGCCTGTCCGACGGCGCCTCCCTCTCGGACCCCAAAGTCGGCTCCTTCGAGTACGTCGACCGCGCGTTTCAGTCCCTCGCCGCCGCCCTCACGAATCACGCTCGCGGCAGCGACGCTGTTTGCGGTGGCGCTACGATCCTTGGAACGCAGTGGCGGGAGGAAGTTTACCTACATGCGCGCTGGGCGTGGTTGGTGCCGACGGCGGTGTTGTTCGTGCTATGTGTGGTGTTCTTCTTGGCCGTGACGGTGAAGTTCAGGGGCGAGGAGCTATGGAAGAGCTCGCCTTTGGCGTTTCTGGTGGCGCGGGTGAGAGTTGATGGGAGGGAATTAGGACCGGAAGAGCTACGGAAGCTAGGTGGGGCGGAAGCTGGCGCCGATAAGAGGAGTGTTGAGAAGATGGCGAAGGAGATAAATGCTAGCCTTGGGCCGGTGAGGTAGATGAGGCAATGGTTTGGTGCCTCGAGGCCGTTTCACTTCTTTCGTGTACCGCGTGCGTTCGTGCCTCTACTTGGCCATGTCGTCTACGAACCCTTCTTCGTCTCTCTGAATCAAGCATAGTCCAACAATCCAGAGCTCACGGGAAGACTTCGGCTCCTCCAATTCGCCCACGTAGCTTCGTCCGTCGATACGGATAACCCTCTGGCTGCGACAATTGCAAGTCCTCGATCGCCGACGCGTATTTGATCAACGTAGCTTCGGACCATGCGCTGCCCATAAGCATCAGGCCGTAAGGCATGCTGGATGAGAGTGCGCCGCCAACGCCAGCCGGCAAGGTTATCAGAGGATAGCCGGCTTGGGCTGCTACGGAGTAGGATTGTCCTGCATCCGGTGGTGCCAACAAAGCATCCAGCTTCGTCTTTCCACTCGGATGATTTGGTGAAATAGCAGCCAAAGCACCATCAATGCCTTCCTCCTGGCTTGTGCGTCGGATGAACTCCTTCGCCTGCCAGTATGTCTCGTTGTAAATGCCTTGCGTCTCATTATACACCAAGAAATTATCTTGTCCAGACCCGTACGCGGGATGTATGCCCGGAAGACCGCCTTCAGATCCGAAGTTGTCGAGAATGTAGTTGATGATGTCCTCCAGACTTTTCAAGTCTGTATTGTTGAGTTCCGAGAGGTACGCGCGGATGTCGTTGTAGAAGTCCGTCTTCACGACGGTGAACTCACTCTCGTTGGGATAGCCTCTCGTGGTGCCGTAATCCCAGTTCCAACCATCTTGGGGGATCGTCGTTTCCCAGCTAGGGAGTTCAGTTCCGTTGATGATTGTTGCACCTGCGGACTCAATTAACACGATCAGCTCGAGGAGTGCCTCGTTCTGGCCGGGTGCTTTGTTCACGTTCCAGAGCGATAGCCAGGGGATGCCGAAGACGGCGCCTTTGAGTGCGGATTTGTCGGCCAGGAACTGTGCGTATCCTCCCTCGGGTGTTTTACCGATCTGCGCTAAGGTGTAGTTGTCGTTGGGATCTGGGCCATACATCGCATCTAGGGCGTATACTGCGTCACGGACGGTCTTGCCGAATGGGCCAGTGGAGTCTTGGCTGTGAGATCCGGGGATGACGCCTGCTCGGGAGGTCAAGCCCACGGTGGGTTTAATTCCTACGACGGCGTTGCGCTCGGCGGGATTGATGATGCTGCCGTCTGTTTCGGTGCCGATTGCGATGGGAATTTGGTTTCCTGCGACGGCAACGGCCGGGCCGGAGGAAGAGCCACCTGGGTTGACGGTCAGGTTGTAAGGCGACCGAGTTTGGTCGCCTCGTGGGCTGTAGCCTTCGGAGTAGTTGTTGCTGCGCATCCCTGCCCATTCTGTGAGGGTAGCGTGGCCGAAGAGGACGCCACCTGCATTGCGGAGACCTTTAACTACATGGGCGTCCCGAGGCACGATGTTACCGACTAAGCCCCAGAATCCAGCTGTCGTTTCCATCTTGTCCTTTGTAGCGTAGTTGTCTTTGACGAGAAAGGGGATGCCGTGAAGGGGCCCGCGGACTCGACCTGCCGCGCGTTCGTCGTCGGTCACTTTTGCGATGGCCATGGCATCAGGGTTGAGTTGGAGGACGCTGTTGGTGTACCAGTCGACTTGATTGTAGCGGTCAATGTAGCAGGAGAGGAGGTCAACCGCTGTCATTATGCCTGATGACATCCATGTTTGCATGTCATCGATTGAGGCCTCTTCCAAGATCTGGCCTTTGCATAATGACATGGGAAAGGGGTCATCGGAAGTCTGGTCATTGAAAATGTAGGGGAATGGTTGCGTGAGGATCTGTTGATCAGCTAGCGATGGGCAGCTGCTTAGAGAGAGTGATGATGCGTGGCTTCTGATTCCCAGACCAGTATATGCTACAGCAGTTAGGTGTAACAGAGAGAACGGGGAGTTTAAGAGCTTCATGATGGACGGATCACAGAATACACAAAATGTCACGAAGTGGACATGGCTCACCGAGTGAGGTCACAAGGCAATCTTCGTACCTTATACTTTGCCATGTGTTGTGTACTCTGTAGTGCAGGCACTGGTTGGCGATCTTGCACAAACTTGAAGCTCGAGATAGCTGTACCTGGACATCATGCGAGATGATGTCGAAGGAAAGTGCTTCTGGGATTCTTCAAGAGGACCTTCCGCCTAAAGTTTAGCTCTGCTAGGGATCAGCATTGGCTCGCAGCGGCGCTAGCTTATGCTCCGGTGGCAGGGGGGGATGATCTATTTGTCCCAGGGCCTGATCTATCTGTCCCAGGCTATACCTATTGGAGAAGGACTCCAGGCCTGCTTAAGGTAGGTCTTACTGAGGTTATTCAAGCCTTTCACAAGCACCATTCAGGCCTAATACTCTCCCCGTGTAATAGGTAAGCCCATGCCTATGTGCACGTCTATAGGTCACCTAGATACATCACTTGAGGGCTTGAAGTACATAAATTTCTTGAAATTTACAGCTACTTTCCCCTTGAGACTATAGTGTATCTACTCTAGGGCTACTGTTCTTATTACCTTACAAACCTGATCTATAGATCTTTTACACTAGATTCTAGTTATTTGCAAGTGACTTGTGCCTCAATCTTACCTCAACAGAGCCTCAGTGCAGCCTCAGTGCAGCATGATTAGGCTGTTTTGGTACATTTGGAGAAGCCTGGGACAAATAGGCGAGGCCCTGGGACAAATAGATCATCCCTGGCAGGGGCTGGTCCCTCCCTCGACGCATGCTCCGAGGTTCGAACTAGATACTACGATACATTGAAGAACGGTATGTTTGTCAAGTAGTTGTTGGTTTACTTGAAAGCTACGCCAGATCCGTGTTTGCTGCAGCTTCCTCGAGAGACTGGCAAATAAGCTATTGCCACGCACGGTAAAGAGCTTGACATTACAGCTCTGCAGGAGAGGAGCACGGCATTCCTCAGCGGCACGAAGAGAAGTGACAGGCTTAAGCTCGCCATCTGAAAGCCGGATGTTTCCAGTCCAGACCCTCAATTTGCTTCTCACTCAGTCCCTCAAGTTCGGCTTCGATGTTCTTCTTGTCGCGTCGCCGATTGTCTGCTGTCATCCAGATACCAAGACAGATCGAGAGTATCAATATCACCGAGCTCGTTGCTAGATTCACTGAGGCGTGTCAGTACTGTGGTACGTCCTGATCCAGCAGAGAGGGACCTTACAGCCATTGCCGATATGAAAGTTCGGCGCGTCGGTGGGCAAGAACGACCAGGTCGAAATCAAGCCGCCGATGTTTCCCAGCATGACGTTCCTGCTCATTGTCAGTGGAAATATATGGAAAGAGCGATAATTCACTCACGTTCCGATCGCCGATGACCTGGCGGTGTCCGAAACCACGTTCGCCGATACTTGTGCGTTGCATAATGCGCCAAAGGCGAACGCTCCGGATGCGATAAGGAACGTTGCTCCCTGCACAGATTGTCAGCAACCTCGGATCAGAAGCCTGAGTTCCAAAGGCAGTTCCAGAAGTGTACTCACGTAGCGAACGTTGGGATTCGTGCTCGCCAGGAACATAATATACCCAGTCATCATTAGAGGCGCGTTCATGATGAAGAAAATGTTTCGCTTGTCCATTCTCCAGCTCAGGAAGTTGAACAAGACAACAAAGAATGCTCCGACGATATATGGCGGAACTGTGTGCAATTGCTGGCTGACGACGCTGCTCTTAGGATATATCGTCCGCACGATGGTGGGCGCGAAGAAAGCGAGACCTTGCACTGTGATGTTGTCCAGCAGAAAGATGAAGGATGTTGCAAGAGTGACAGGACTGAAGATTCCTCGCAGAGTCTTAGACGTGTTCAACTTGTCGAGGACTTCCGTCTGGCCAACTCGCTCGGACTTGACCCTTGCGATGGCAAGATCCTTCTCTTCGGCTGTGAGCCATCGAGCTGTCTCAGGCCGATCCGTCAAGGTGAAGAAAGCGATGACCGAGAGGCAGATCGTCACGATGCCTTCGATCGCGAAGATCATTTCCCACCTTTTTGTCGAGCCGAAGTGGTCGAGTTTGAGGATGGCCGATGCCAAAAGGCCACCGAAAGCTCCTGCTAGCGGCGCCATGACGATGTACATAGCTAGTCGAAAGGCTAGCTCACTTCGCCTATACCATCGACTCATGTAATATGCAATACCAGGTAGCATACCTGCCTCGAAAAGCCCCAAGAGGAAGCGAACTCCGCAAGCTGCTGAGAATGTCCGAACGAATGCGAAAGCCACCGTCATGACGCCGAAACCAAGAGAGATAGCCGGAATGAACCATCCAGGTCCAATGAGCTTACAAGCCATGTTCGAAGGGATCTCGAACACAATGTAGCTGATATAGAAGACACTGAGAACTGTATTGTAGTCATATCCGACCAACTTGAGGTCCTTCTCGAACCCAGCGAGTCTAGCATTGCCAATATTCTTGGCTTGATCAGCTCCGGACATCGACAGGACTGGCAAAGAACTCACCGCTCGATCGATGAAGCAGAACAGATACAGTATGGCAACGGTAGGAATGATGTATAGGTCAATCTTCAGCCGGAGTCGCGACTCTGCAGCTTTATCGAAGGTCAACAGAGAGCGGCCGAGGCTGTCAGTGGCCACATGACCATGCTCTGCAGCGGAATGCACGGTCTCATCGTGGACGACGGTATGGTTCAGAGGCGCATCGCGCCCCTTGAGTTCGCTGCTATCTGACATGGCGTTTGACAGAAGTCGAGGTTTGGGTTTGAAGCCACGGGGGAGTGGTCAGCATGGCTGCCTTTTGAGCTGACGTCTGGAACGAGACGGAAAATGCACTCAAGGGAGTGACTGCCACCAATGCTATCCGACGCCTTGGCATCAGTGCTGGTGACCATTGAGGAGTGCTTATTTCGCCTTGGTGCTGCCGCTAGACAAGGTTCCGCCGCGCCCCAGAATCAAGCTGAGCGTTCGTTGGCTGTTGGTCCGGGATGCCGCGAGCTTAACCCCGCACCCCAGCTGATCATCTAGCGAGCAGTGCTTGCCGCAAAGTTCTTGAAATTGATGCACCGAGGCACTAGGGAGGGCTGGTCAGCATCCGACAGAACAGAAATTGTGCCTGAGCTTCCGGCATGAATAGTCGGCACCAGCGCCAAGGCATAGCCCGATCCGTGGAAGAGTTCTGGAATGCTTTCTTCGGCGTGCTAGTAGATATCGTATCGTCGTTAGCAGACCTGGACTTGACTTGATCATTTGAGACAGCTATAGGGACGTAGCACGCGTAACATTGGCCTCACAAGTGATGACCGATCAGACTCGAAGTGCGTGTCAGCCTCGGATTGATCTAGATAACACGTCCTTTGTCAAAGCTGCGGAGACTCTTGACATCACCGCGTCGATGAGGAGTTGTGATCCTTTAAATGGGAATGTATGGTCGGCTCGTTGAAATTCGACATATCGCTTACCTTCACGAAGTACTGGCACGAATTGGGGCATATCAAAGTGCGGCAGGCAATGGAGTTCGAAACTCCTGGCTGAGTGACCGGTGGAAGAACGCGTGCGGCCGCCAAGACCCTGTCTTCGGCCCCAGAACGCGTCGCGACTGTCCAGAAGCATTTCTCCGGCTTCGTCCTTGCTCCTTCCATCCCAGTCCGCTGCTGATTAACTCTGCGGAGCAATCTGTTCAAACGTATCTGCTCACTTCAGCTTCATATAGTCGTACTTGTCCACTTAACAATGCCCGCGGTCAAGCGTAAGCATCTCACCATCGGTGAAGATGAATTCAGAGCCCCGAAAATGCGGTGTAGCAGCCGTCTCAACAGTGAGAGTGTGGACGGGCCTGCGAGAGCCAGCCTGCTGGACCTCCCTGCAGAGATACTGCTTGATATCTTCTACCTGGTCCGTGAACCCTGCATGATTCATGCATGTCAGAGGCTATATAATCTACTGCCGGACTTCGTTGGATACAGCAAAATGCTCCTCGGCCTTGCTTTCGCCACCAGAACTGGGAGCAACCATCTCGGCTTCTACTACGATGATGAGCCCAACCCTCTTGTAGACCTGCACACAGAACTCTGGCCACTTCCTGGACGCAAAAAGCACCACGATTGGGACTATGACGAGCGCGAGGAACTGCAAGACACTGTAGCAGTAGGCAAGTGGATACGACCTTCCCATCTACGAGCTCTCCACGGCTTTCTATTCGATATACTTGTCACCAACCAAGTAATAGTGAATGCAGACTATCGCTTGACCAACGAACAACGTGTCACTCTTGATGCTCTGGTATCCGAGCATAGAGGGCCCGACCCTGACCTAAAGCTTAGAATGCAGGTCGAACTTAGACATAACGGCGGGTGGCACCGTGCCATGCTGACATTGCGTGACAACTTCATGCATGTGAGGATCCATGACAAGACACGGACACAGAAGTTCTATCAATTATACTCTATCAACTTCATTCCGGACTGCCTGCTCTGGGAGGAACGGCCCATCGAGGAGGTATCAGACCTTAGAGATCTCTACATACGCTGCTGCACAATCATGCCTGAGGACGGCTTCTGCAGGCTCATGAGGGGTCCGGATGCAGACAACATGTACTGCCACTTGAGGTGCGATGAAGGTTTGCTAGAGAAGCGAATCCTACGAGCACTGGAACGCCCACAACCCATCCATCGGAGCATCCCAAACGAAATTGAATCCGATGTAGAACGATTCTACAACTGGCTATTGCTCAATTATGCTTGCGGAAATCCAGTCACAATCACCTACGACATGCTCAACACTTGCGTGGAAAACAAGCTCGCAGGTTGCCTCGGTCACCTCCTCGGCAACTACTTCACCATGACTACTACGAACGACTGGAAGTGGAGAGATAATTGGCGCAGCGACCGGGAGCCCCAGCAGAACGTGACGGAGAGGCGACGCAAGACGTCCGTGACCGAAGAGGATCTCGTTAAGCTGAGAGACAAGGCTGACGAGCTGTGGTGGGATAGAGACTGCGTCAGGCTGATCGAGGCCGAACTTAGCCATATCGAAGACATGAAGACCATGGCGAGGACAGAAGGCTTCGTTTCTTGGCAAGCGGCTGAATTTTCATACTACAAGGAGCGGGAGCAGGGAGCACTCATGGAGAGGCTGCACTACGACAGTGATGAGGATGCGAGTCTGGCCGATGAGCTGAGCTCACAGCGATCGGACTTCTCTGACGATGAGGACGAGCTGGATTGGGATCATGATGAAAGCGACGATGTAGCACAAAGCTCCACCCAGGCAGGCCCCACTGGCGAGATCTGACTTTGAATTATTGTAACAACACCACTTTTGAATATGTATGTAATAGTACATCATACACTCATCAACCCACGTGGCATCATTAAAACGAAGTTGAGTGTGCTCCGGCTTGAGCTAGTATCGAGCATTTTTGACACAGCCTCTCTTACCCAGAATGACCCTGGTTGCCTGGTGTGTGAGTGAGCGGAGGTCGAGTCGGGCACCAGCAGGTTGCTCACACCGACGAGGTCAGCCGCGGGGGTTCGTGAGCCACACGTCCTCTATGCGGGATGAGCCTGTGATAGCTCCATGTCTTTGCGAAAGGCAAGTCTGGTCTCAGGGTCCGATGCCTAGCACCCTCCGTACCCCATGATATCTGGACAGTCGAAAAGCAATCCCAATGCCAGGCACCAACACACACAATGCAAGGACATTTTTGAGCACCCTTTCCTGATACTTCGACCGCTCAATCACCTGACTGTACGGCACGTTGCTGAAGCTAACTCGCGAGTACTGCGTCGCCCAGCCCGCAGAAGGAAAATAATGGTACAATGTCTCTTCAATATACTTCCGCAGCTTGTAGAAGCGTGATGTGACGGACGATCGCATTTCTTTGTAATTGACGAGCGCAAGATCTGCGATGGCGTGTGTGTCCTTTGTTCGAGTCTTGGTGTATGCGGCCAGTGCCTCAGCGGGTGATTCGTGGTTGTCGAGTGCTTCGAACAGAATTCGGACAGACTCCAAGCCGGCGTTCATGCCTTGTCCGTAGAACGGGACGATGGCGTTGGCTGCATCGCCGACTATGACGGCTGAATCGGAGAAGTGGTGTGGAGAGCACTTGATATTGATCAGGGGTAGATGAGGATTGCGGCGGAATTGGGCGCTGAGGCTGGCGGAGTCGATGTGGTCGGTTACGTTTGGGAAGTGTTTGTCGAAAAAATGTACCAGATCTGAGTCCGAGGCTTTCTCTAAGTCCGTGAATGTTGCGACTGGTGCAAATAATGTACATGTGAAGGACTTGTCGAGGTTAGGAAGAGCGATGAACATGAAGCTGCCACCAGGCCAGATGTGGAGATGATTAGGAGAGATGCGATAGTCGTCTGTAGTTGATGGTGTCATGCTGAACTCACACCATAGGCAGTCGATGTACTCTTGCTGATAGTCCATGAGGGCGTACTTCATCATGTGGTACCTTGTCGAGGAGTGGGCACCATCCGCTCCGATCACAAGGTCGAAGTCGATCTCTATTTCTTGTGCTCGTCGACCAGCCACTGCGTCTCGGTCACTCTGTACCTCGAACCAGGCCTTCTTTCGCCGAAAGTCAGCGCCTGTCAGCTTGTGTTGGAAGAACAATTTGACGTTGTCCATCTTGGCCAGCTCGTCCAAGAGGACTCGGTTGAGAAGACCACGATCGACAGCTCGTTGGAAACGACCATGCACATCATACTGCTGAGAGTCCTCTATGACCTTACCAAGTGCATTTCGATAGTGCACCATTCGTGCTGCCATAGGTATAGTCTCCTGGAGCACTGTATCAAGAAGCAGCGGGTGGCCAGCCGCCAATATGGCCTCAATCCCTCTTTGCGACAATGCAAGGTTGATAGACTTAGTGAAGTTCAGAGGCGTCGTTGTCGATTCACGGAGGTCTGACAGATCTATCAGACCTTGACAAAAAGAAAAAGCGTTGATCTCTGCTTACCACTCCTCAGTTCATACACAGCGACATCATCACCACGATTTGCCGCATACAGAGCTGCGAGAGCACCCACCGGGCCAGCACCGATCACAACAGTCTTGCGCGGGGTCATGGCAAGTACGTGAGGTGCAGCTTGCGATGCTGGCCACGGAGATGAGTCTTTTATTTGACACGAAATGCACCGAGACTCGATGACAAGTCCAAGGGAGGTCTCGCCCCGGAGCTGCGGCTCTCGCAGGTCCGCAGATGCATCATGTCGTGATCGCCAGGCGTCAGGCATCGCCGCTTAACGAACCTTCTCGGCAGGACTTTAGCAAATTTTACCTCCGGTACATCTTCAATATTGTTTCGCTGATCAAGCGAGCGTGCTGGGACCCTTTCCCACCAAGCCACAGAGACAGCAAGAGCCAACGAAGAAGGCACTCGTGATCGCGACTGCTTATAGGATCGTTCTGACCGGGCATAAACCAGATCAGCGTACTTGCATCGTCGCAGTACCAAGATATCTCCATCCCGCGGCGTTTTGAGCGGACGCCTTGCGACCTCGAGGTCGGGAAGGACTGTGCGGACACGACAGACAGGCCGTCAGGATGGATCAGGCGGCGGCGCAGCCCAGGAAATGTCCTGGTGTAGACTGCCCGAATGATGCCAGCACATTGCAATGTCCAAAATGTAAAGAGCAAAATATACCGAGTTTCTTCTGCTCACAAGACTGCTTCAAGCGGAGTTGGGTGAGTAACATGTCTCCAGAAACGCCTTGAGAGGCACGACTGACAGAGGTGTCCCAGAGCGAACATAAAGCAGTCCACAAAAGTAAGAATCCTCTGCGCAACCTCCTCGCCCCAAAAGTCGTTTCTGACCCCGACCCAGAAACCGGCCACTACAACCCATTCCCCAGCTACGACTACACGGGTCCTCTGAGGCCTGTATACCCACTATCAAAGAAACGAGAGATTCCGAAGTCGATACCACATCCCGAATGGTCAGAAAGCGGCATGCCCAACTACCCTTACACGAGAAGAAACAAAATCACCATACTGGACGACAAAGGCATAGAAGCCATGCGGGTAGTCTGCAGATTGTCCCGCGAAGTCCTGGACGAGGCAGCGGCAGCGATCCGACCAGGCATCACAACAGACGAACTCGACGCCATCGTCCACGAAGCCTGCATCAAGCGAAACGTAAGTCCCAGGACACACATCCCACCCAACCTCACTGACCGTATCCAGGCATACCCCTCCCCACTAAACTACAACCACTTCCCCAAATCCCACTGCAGCTCCGTTAACGAAGTCATCTGCCACGGCATCCCCGACCACAGGCCCCTCGAAGACGGCGACATTGTCAACCTCGACATCTCCCTCTTCCACAACGGCTACCACGGCGACCTCAACGAGACATACTACGTCGGCAACAAATCGAAAGCCAACCCCGACAACGTCCGTCTGATCGAAACGACCCGCCAATGTCTCGAAAAGGCCATCGCCCACGTCAAGCCCGGTGTGGCGATCAAGGAGTTTGGCGACATCATTGAGAAGCACGCCAAGTCGCAGAATCTCGGGGTCATCAGAACCTACGTCGGCCACGGAATCAACACACAATTCCACTGTGCGCCGAACGTGCCGCATTATGCGAAGAATAAGGGTGTGGGAAAGTGTGCGCCGGGTATGACGTTTACGATTGAGCCGATGGTCAGTATTGGGAGTTATCGGGATGTGACGTGGCCGGATAATTGGACGTCTGTGACTGTAGATGGGAAGCGGTCGGCGCAATTTGAGCATACGCTGCTGGTGACTGAGACGGGTGTCGAGGTCCTGACGGCGCGGTTCGAGAACTCGCCTGGTGGGCCGGTCGAGATGCCGGCCAAGGAGACGGTCACGAACGGGGACCACAAGTCGTGAGCGGCAGAACATCCCTGTCGACACGAGAACAGGCGCAGAAGGATCACGCACAGACTCGCGGCGGACGACAATCGGCCTCGACCTCACGCGGCATTCCGTGATGCAAGGATGGGACAGTGCCGTTTGGGATGTCTGAATGCTGAGCGGACTCTTACTCGGATCAAGGTCGTTCCGCACTGCTCCGGACTTCGGACGAAGTTGGTGACCACTCGCCAACATTACAACCAATCCTTGGAGGAATCGACTGCCTTGGCTATCAAGAGACTGATGACCATTTGGGATCTCCCTTAGCTGCTTCTGCGAGCCAGCGCTGTGGAGCATGGTGGCTGACTTCAATACTGTCACATTCGTGATAAAGAAGAGCCCATGACGTAAAGCCCGGCATCCACCCATCGCGTAGCAAGACATCACAGGCAACGGCATCAAGGAGCATCTCGGAAGGAGGAGTGGTGCCCCATGCGACTGCGAGTTACTGGAGATCATGAGCTAGTATGCTGTCTACCACGTACGTAGCTCGACGAGGCGATTGAGCTGCCACTCTCTTGACAGGAAGGGAGTGGGCTCACATGCTACAGGGATGAAAAATGGCCGAAAATACGATCATATATGTCCGTGCTTAGACCACGAGATACCCTCAGAAATGACAGCAGTTGACTTATTTTGCGTTTCCTTGGGGGTGTCCTGCGCAGATTGCAACTTCAAGACTGGCTATATGAGCCACTCCTAAGAGCTGTCGCCCCGACTGTGCGCAGCTGCACAGTCCTATGACCACGCTAGATCTCTCGTAAGACCTGCTCTTCGATGCCGTAAGGCGAGTCCGTTACATCGTCTTGTTGCATCATGTCGGTGGGAGCTTTGTGCGCAGAACACGCGCAGTCATCCCGTGAGCGTCGTGTTGAAAGTCTGTCGTGTCCCATCACTCATACGCAGGTACTACTCAACTTCTTTACCAGCGCCTTCTTCTCAATCACCGCCCACATCGACCGGCTCCTGCTGCCGTTGCCCGCGATCTTGGTTGTTTCTGAATCCACCTCTGCCGCCGCCACCCCCTCTCCTTCTCTCGCCACCATCCTGATAGCCATTCCGTTGCTGATATCCTTGATTATCATCATATCCACCACCTGGGCCTTCCCGCAGGAATCGCTCACGCTCTGCGCGCACGGCTTGCAGCACACTCTCCAGACTTCTCCGCCAGACGTTCAGCCGGCCTTGAATCTCTGCCCATTGCCGCTCGCCAAATACGCGGTATGTAGCGCGCTGCACGAGGAACTCCTGGCGGAGTTGCGAGAGTTTGCCTTCCACAAGGCCGGCGCGGATGGTGTCGATGACCCACATCTCGACGTCCTCAGCTGGAATATGCAACTCAGAGGCAATAGTGGAGTATGACACGGATCGGGACGGTGTGGAGGCGGCAATGCTGGCGAAGGTCAACAGGCGAATCTTCTTGGCGAGGACGTCACCAGATGAGCCGGAGAAGCCAAGGGATGAGAGGTCGTTGGTCTCGAGGAAGTCGGTATAGGCGGAGTAGTCGTCCGAGGAGAAGATCTCGAGGAGTTCGAATAGCGCGCTGTCTGATTTCGAGAGGGCTTGGATCGCATCGGAGGTCGTAAGGGGGGTAAAATCTGTGACGGTGGGGTTTGAAAGGGCTTGCACGAGGACTTTTCGGGCGAGGTCGTGCGCTTCTTGGTTTGAGGCGGCTGAGGGGGCAATGGTCTCCATTGCGCGCAGGTTGTACTTGTAGCCCAAGTCTTGGTCGCCGCTGGCGTTGGCGACGTCGGCTACGGCAACGTACAGGGCGCGGAGGTCTTCTTCATCGAGTTGCCAGTCGGAGGCCCAGGAGGAGATGTTGGCTTCGAGTTGAGGGATAAGGGCGTCGAATGCTTGTTGGGAGGATTTGGCGCGGATTACTTTGACGATGGCGAGGAAGACGTGGTAGCGGGTTTCGCTGGTTGGGGGGAGGACGTTGAAGATGGTTGTGAGGGTTGCGATCGCGAGTGATGAGCCGTGGGTGATGGCGCTGGTTATGGGTTGTTCGAGGTATGAGCAGAGGCGTGCGAAGAGTTGATCGCGGATTGAGGATTGTGTACAGAGGCTGATGAGGAGGTTGTATGCTGCTGTGAATTCTGCTGGCTGTTAGTATTGTCCCGGAGATCGTGACGGTTCAGTTCTACCTTTCTCGGGTGCCTTGTTGAGGTCGGCGGCCTTGGTGACCACTTTCTTGAGTATGTCATCTTTTAATTGTTGGACCTTAGTCTGGTCTGCTGATTGTGCATCCCCGGCTTGTTCTATTTGTTGTAGTTCCTCAATACTGCTTTTGATGTCCCCGCGCAGGCCTGCGCCTTCTTCGGCTTTCGCGACTCCGTCGATGAACTGCGCAAGTTCCTCCGACAGCTCGGAGAACGATCCCTCGATCAGGAGGGTATTCGATGGACCGGGCATCGTGATTGTGAGTGGTTCAGCGGTGTATGCGAGTCTCCGTCACAGGACTGAAGTCGTTGGTCGTTCAGAGGAAAATACGTGTGCCGCTCCGCGAAATCTTGGCGACTCAGCCTTGCTGTCTTTTTACAAGGCTGCCGCTATAAAGAGACCGGAGGTGGAATCTGGCGAATGCATGGCTAATGCCATGGCTTGCGAGTTACAAACACATCATCAATTGAAAGTCTTCACGGTGATAGCGCGAATACCAGCTATCTAGATAAGCGTCACTCCGTGGAGATTGGGAAATCAATCTTGACTCCGGACTTGAGGTTGGCCGCTTCCACGTACGGAGACCTCTGTCAAAAGTAATAGTACTCAGCACTTTGTCCATGTCCACCCGTCTTTCTTGATCCTGGCAACCAACATCAGACAAGCCCCGAGCAGCGTGGCAAGCCCAGTACCAATTTGAGCTGCCATATATCCACCTCTTCCGCCTCCATTCGTCTGCAATAACGCTCCTCCGATAGGCGGACCGGTCAACCCAGCTAAACTGAAGACTGAGAATGCCATGCCTATCCTCACTCCATTCTTCGACATGTCCTTGTTCAGGCTTGTGATCGTTGTCGTGAAGAGACACTGGAATGCTCCTGCCGAGCATCCGTAGAAAGCAGCAAACACGTACATGCCGACTCTAGATTTTACTCCGGTCCAGGCAAACGCGAAGATCGAGTTCAGAAATAGCAGTGGGATCATTCCGTTCAACGGTCCAACATATTTGTCGACAATGTGTCCGGTCAGGAGTCGTATGGGGACACCGACTCCGTTGAAGATCGTGATCAGGTTTGTGGACTCGGTATAAGACATCCCGATCACGTCACGGCCGAAAGATCCAAGCTATGCGGAGTCAGCACCGATGATCACCACTTGGTGAGTGTACTTACGAAATAGTAGGTGAAGAACAAGCCGCCAAAGACAAAACAGAAGGCCAGCACCGTACACAGATACGGCACTTCTCGAAATGCTGAAATCTCGGCGATTGGTCCTCCTTTGCGTGGTGGAAGTCGTGCTCTGAAGCAGGCGGTAGCTGTTGCCAAGCAAGCCAGGTTGACGAAACCAAGTGCTCGGATTGTCCATGCAAACCCGATTTTAGGAAGAAGTGATCGCACAATGATCGGGTAGACAATACCACCAACAGAATTTCCTGTGCTGACAATTGCGATCGCGAGCGCCCTGTTCTCCAGAAAGTATGTGGTCACGATCCCCATCGCTGGACAAAAGACGATCCCAGACCCGAGGCCTGTGCAGACTCCTTGACTCAGCAGTAGTTGCCAGAACGTCTTAGAGAAGCTGTTGCTGAATATCCCAACGACCTGAATGACGGCTCCCGTAACGAACGTAGGCAGGAAGAGTCCAGCGTCGAGGGCCCGACCTGAAAAGACGCTGACTGCAAAGATCACGAACAGCTGCAGGGACCCGACCCATGAGACTGTTGAAGGAGTCTCACCCAGCGCCTCCGTGTAGTATGTCTGAAAGACGCCAAAAGAATTTATGTATCCCCATGTCGACACACAAGTCAGGAAAGCCATCGCTACCTGTATCCATGCCTTAATTCCTCCTGTCCAAGCAGTCAGCATTCGTCCTCAGCCCGACTAGACCCCGTGGCAACCAGCAGAGTCACTGATCTGTGACGAATGCCTCTGCCTTGCTCTGATTCATTGGTTTGGAGAGGCGACGTACCATCTGGGGCAGGCCCTGGGTCGGTGATGTGGCGAGTCGTTACTCGAGACGCTGTCGCGCTGAGTACATTGCCTATGGTGGCCTTGACCTTTGCGCTGGCGGCGGACGTCGTCTTTTGCAACGCATCTGCTCGTCCAATATCATCGACGGCGGTTGGACTTCTGGTTAAGCCATTGTCGTCATACTCCTCGATAGCCTCGGGTTTCTCCAAGTCGCTGATCGTCATCTGTTGATATCTGGTGCGGAAGCTGGATGGCGGTCATGGACAACAGCATCCATGAAGACACTGGTAAAAAAATCCGGTCACAGAAAGAGCAGTAAGAGTCATTATAGACCGTGCCCACCACTCTTTACGCTTGTGGTGCATGTTCGCAAAATGCATGGTGCCGCACAACCGAAAATGGGGGTAATTTGGAGAAGATCAACTCATCTCGAGTGGAAGTCCGACCTCGCCAAGCACGGCTGTCGGAGATCGACGTCGACGTGTAGCAGCATGACAAGGTGCAGTCGTTAATGTCATTTCCATTAAAAGACATCATCAACAGCCGTTTTGGCAGGTTGCGTAAAGGACGATGCCGTCGCACCTACAGCCTGAGCTTTCTCGTCCTCGATGAAGACGCCCAGGCCAGCGAACGCCGTGAGTAGGGCTTCTTCGGCTGTCGCCTGAACATACAAGTCAATAGGCATTCCAAAGGGAATGACAACGTGGTCCGACTCACCTGGAAATCGAAACCGCCAGCAAGTGCACTTGATGAGATACCTCCCTTGGTCCAGTGCTCGTGATACTCATCCTTGAGTGTAAAGTAATCGTACGCAGCGTGCATTCCCTCGAAAGCGTCGTAATCAGGGATTCGAACAGGGGCGACGATCTTCCTCAAGCCTTGAATCAGACCACTAGGGTCTGCGACGCTGTCGTCAACCGCTCGTTTCTTGGGCTTCTGGCCTGTAGCATCCTTCAGACTTTTGTCGACGAAGTGATTGTTCGCTCTCTGATACTTCTCAAGCTTTTTGTTTGTGGCATTGACGTCTGTGTTAAGGATGAGATTCATCACCATAATCTCGCGAAGCTCCAGGTAGTCGTTGTAGGCTCTGAGATCCTCAAATTCGTCTTCGTCACGTTGCAGTCTGCTGAGTCAGCTTTATGTTGTTGGGACCGGTGATAATACTCACATTGCCTCTACTCGCTTTCGGATCTCAACCTCCCGCTCAACTCTGAGATCCTCGAATGTCTGCTTCCGCCAGTCCCGTTTCCACAAGATCTTGTCGCAGCCATAGACCGGGCAGTTCTTCGATCCAGAGTCCTTGTAGTGACGGTCGATGCAGCTTTCGCAGATCCGATGATAGCACGCGACGTTGATCTTGAACTGCATGTGCGGATTCGTAGTCTGGTCGCCCTTGCATACCGGGCACTGATCTGGCGCGGTGGCGATGGGTGCCATTATGATGGTTGCAACGATCGCGCCTTCCGGTAGCGGGTGCACTGTCGCGATTAGAGAGCGAATGAAAGGGTGACGGCGACAACGAGGGTGTATGTGATATGGAAGGCGATCACTGAAATACGGCAAGGCAACAACGGCTGACTAAGTCGGTCTTAGCGGCAAAATTGCCTGGCAATTGCTGAAATAGAAGTCCTTGATGTCTCCGTCGAACTTCACATGCTACCATTCCCGAGTCACTACGAACATCGTCAAAAGAGGCGCCGAAAGTCACGTCACGTCCCGCTGAAAGTGTTTTGAGTTGGGCTGAGGTCTTACACAGACTCAGCGCGGCACCTGAAGTACCTTGAACCTTGGAACACTGTGAGTATAAATCCACGCCTGCACGCGCTTTCCGTCTTTCTTCCATTCCCAGATCATCATCAAACTACGGACTGCAGTATCGACTAGCCAGGACTCATCTGCTTTGAGATCCGTACGATTGGAGGAAGCGTGACTAAACCATCGCCTGTACAATACTTCCTGTTGAAAATTCATCTCCCTTTGACGCGAGTCAGCCATGGGAAAAGAAACGTCACCTCGTGATTTGGAAGAGACTCTTCCTCTCCTCGAAGATTCTCGTATCAACAGTACTGACAGATCCGGCCAGCCACCTCAGCTATCCGACGAGAAGAAGCGCGAACATACAATCTTGATCATCCTTATTCTCTCAATTCTATCTCTGGGCGTCGTACTCGCTTTTCTAAGTCACCGCTACCCGTTCCTCGACCCATACGCCGAACTTTGCGTTCTCTACGGTCTCAGCCTAGTTCCTCGCGAAGTAGCTGCTCAGAATACGAACAACAAAAACGTCCTCCTCATACAATTCATTATGATAATCCTGTTCAAGATCAACCTCGACGGGCCTAAGTAAGCACTGAACTAGAGACCCTCCTACAGCGACACTGTACACTCCCGAGTGCAAATCACACTTTTCGCAGGTCTCCTTGGAACGATCACGGAAGGATGGACCCAATTGTGCTCCACAAGGTTGAGCAGCAACGACTCGCGCTTGAGGAAAATATTGCAAAGCTCCGGAAGTCCTTGCGCCACTGGCAAAATCTCGAACTCGACTATGAAGGACTACGTGAAGAATTCGATCTGCTGCCCGTCGATGCGTCCAAGGATGATTGCCTCCGTGTGGCGAAGGATTTCGGATCAGTTGCTGTTGGAGAGAAGGATCTACTGGAGCTGATAACCGAGAAGAATTCCACAGCCCGCACGCCGAAACAAGTGGCTGGCCTTCTGTCGAATCGGGTTGACTACGTGACTAGAAATGCTGACAGCATACGGAAGCAAATTACAGCGGAACAGAAAAAGCTGAATGCCCTCTTGCTTGTCGAAGAACCAGAAACGCGAGAAGATGCCATCCTGCCCCTTTCAGAAATCACTGAAATACTCGACGAAGACGGCAATGTGATCTCGAGCAAAGTCGATCGCCCAGCTTCTGGTGCGGCCGGCTTAGCTGAGGCATTAGGCAAAGCTGGTGTGGAAGGATTCAAACCCGACAACAACAGCGCAGATGTATCAGAAGATCTAGCCAGCACGAAAGCCACAGTCGCGACCAGCTCCAGAGCTTCTGACACAACGTCCCGGCTGGTAGAAGCCAGCAGTTCAGATGATGACGACTCCGAAATCGAAGAAGTCATTGACAGGTCGAATTTACCGGTTCGAAGCGGCGAGAACCCTATAGCCGTCCAATTTCGAGACACCGAAGAAGAGGCGCAGATTAGAAGGGAAATGCTGGAATATGGTCTAGATGAAGTCGGTGCCATCGTCGCCGAACTCGACATGCAAGAAGGCGACACCGATGTGTCCTACGACGAAGATGACGACAACCTTGTCATGGACTCCGACTTCGACGATGACGAAGATGACGACGACGACGAGTCCGAAGACGAGCACGGCCGTGTAAAACATCCTGTCATCTCCGAGAAGTACAAGCAGAAAATGCAAGAGCTGGAGAAGCGGCTCGGTCTTACTGACCTCAAGAACCTCGGACCAACGCCAGCACTACCACCTGACGTACAAAACGCGCTCGATAGGCCCTCGCCCGCGGAAGCTGCACGCAAAGCAGCCATCGCTCGAGATGAGGCAGCGCCAAAGCAACTACCACTGCGAAAGAAGCCAAGAAAGAGTGTCGCCTTCGCCGATGATCTCGACATAGCCAAAGAACGGCCAGTAGAACACAAGGCTGCAGAGAAAACACCAACAGCTACAGTCAACCCAATCGGCGAGACAGTCTTGGAACGTGATGTCGATCAAGAGAACGACCCGGCGCCTCCACCTCCAGCACCATCAACCAGCAAGCCAGCGTCTCGCTTCAAAGCCTCCCGGCGCACAGCGACCGGCACCGCGACTGCGGCAGAGCAGCAGCCGAGCGCCAGTAGCAGACAGTATACTCACGAAGCCGAATACGACCCCCAAGCAGACGCCGATCGTCCCCTGGTAGCACCCACAGTCCTCGAACGACCGACTTCGCTCACTTCTGCCCCACCCGATCACGATGCCATCGATGACGAAATGCACCGCCGCCAGATCGCCTTAGAGTACCACAAGATGCGCAATCAGAAGATCCACGAGCAAGGCGGGTTCGTACGAGACCAGTGGGACAGTGACGGATACATCGAGCAGGATGAAGATGACGAGTTGATGGGTGGAAACGTGCTGGTGAACGAAGAGACGGGAGAGGTCAAGAGAGTCAGTCGTTTCAAGGCTGCGAGGTTGCGAGGGTGATTGGGTTGAAGCAGAGCCTGATCGAGCCGCGACTGTCGCTCCATGTCCACGCAGGCTGCCTGCTACATTATCTGCTGACGAAAGTCTGGTCAACACGATCGTGACGAACTACGGTGACCACAATCACTCGTTTCATTCAGTCTGGTCCCATTATGCGTGTCCATGTGTGTCTTTCACGCCTTCTTACTTCCACATTTGCGTTACAAGATGGAGTCCCCAATAAGCAGGACCACCTCAACAACGACTGAGTGCCGATTCCCTGCACCTCCATGGTGGCACTCCAGGTCTCGGTCCTGCAGCTCAACTCCAAGATCAAGAACTCGCTCCTCTCTTCGCAACCCTTGCTTCTCAGCAAGCGGTAGCCGCGGAGTGTGGTTGTGTGAGCGGGGATCTCTGACGCCGTGCCTTTCTGCTGAAGACCACTCTAGTAGTAGGGGTGAGAGGCAGAAGTTGGTGGCATAAGGGGGTCGTTTCGCCCCGTACATTCGATCACCTCTATCGCGAATGGCTATAGGAGCCGGGGCAGATATCAGAAACACTGACACATTGAGAGGACAGATAAGAAAAGAAAAGTGCTCTGGCATTTCATTCATCGCGCCTCCGCTGCTGTGCTCTAGCGTCACAGGAATCGATCTGTCGCAAAACTTCGCTGAACGCTATTGATTCACAGCAGCACATATGCCCGCTTTTCCTTCTTAGAACGCCAGACGGTCCCTGATAATACAAGAGAAGGTACACCCGCAACGCCGATGCCGGTCCTGGTCCTGGACCAGCTGATGCTCTCAGATTCGTAATAAGACCCAGTGGTCTGTCAGTGCCCGGACACCTGTGATGTCTGGATCCCGCACTCCTCAAGCATGTTCTTTCATCAAGAAGCCTGGTTCCATCGCAGTGTCCAAGCCGAGGTCTTCCGAGCCCTCATGTCACTGACTGTATCCGTCCCGATCGATCTTGAAATCCATTTACCAGTCGCTCGAGTCGCAATCCCTACGAGCACACACAACCATCGCGCTTTTAGCCACTCCTCTTCATTCCCTCCTCAACATCCCTCAACTGGTCCAGGTTAACCCTGCACTCCTCCATTTTGGCAGCATGAACCCTCAAATCTTCCGCGATAGCGCTATGCTTCTTACTCTGCTGCGGCGCGTCGATCGCATCGTATCGCTCCCACGCAATGCCGTGCTTCTCCTTCGCCTGCTCGTACTGATCATTCAGCAGCTTCTTCATGTGGGCCAGTGCGTGCGTAGGCGGGATCTTGGGGCGGGCGGTGAGTTCGTCAAGAGCCATGTCGCGCATCATGATGTTGAGATGGGCGGTGTACTCGCCGGCCTTAGCGGTGGACGATTTGGGAGGCTCGGAGTTGGCTCGTGCGTTGGTGGGCTTGGTCTTATTTGTGTGGGTGAGGCGTTGGCAGACATCGCACGAAGCAATATGTTGGGGGTCGTGCTCGTGGAGGATTGCTTGGGCTTGGGTAGATAGAGCGCCTGCTTTTTCGGAGGACTTCCGCTTCTGTTGCTCTTGAGCATGCTGTTGCTGTTGGTGCTTCAGGGCGAGGGTGATATCAGGTATGATGTAGGCAGAAGTCATGTTGTCGTCGAGAGAAGGACGTCGGCGTCGCGAGATGTTAGAGGCAGCCGTGATGTCGGCGTTGAGGCTCTCTTCGGTGTCTTGGACCATGGCACGTTTGGAGCTGCGCTTGTCGTCGTTGTCTTTGCTCATGTGACGGTCGTGGTTGGGAGAGTGTGAGGCGACTCTCTTAGAGGAGATGTGGGAGATCAGTCGAGCGTTTTTGTCTGTTGTGGTCTTCTGTGTAGACTTGCTGGCAGTACTCTTCTGAATGCGCTGCGGAGATAGCTTTGGTGAGTCTGACACTCTGCTCAGATCGAATAGCTCTTCCTCGATGTGAGAGTGCTCTTCCTCATCGAATCGCTTCGCAAATGATGTTCTCTTCTTTGTAGTCTCTCGAAGCCGCTTGAGCTCATGTCGCGCATCGTCGCGTTCCTTAGTAAGGTCCGAGATCTGTACCAGCGCATTGTCGAGTTGCTCTTGAAGAGCTCGCAGTGACGCAACAATCTGCTTCTCGTCGGCAGGAATGTTGTAGTGTACATGAACATCGCGTAGACTTCCACGCTCGGGGAGAATCTGAGAGGAATTCGGCATATTGGCGGGCATCATGATCGACTGAGACACTGTGTTCTGCTTTGTTCTGAACCTCGAGCTTCCTTTGGCGCGACGATTGACGGGCGGTGATGAGCCAGGCGTGTACATGACTTGTTGACGGCCGACGTACGCGTCGATGGAGTGAATACTGCTGTAGTTGCTGAAATACGTGCCTCGGTCGTGGACACCGGCGTCGACTGGCATCGTGTTGGTATTCCTCGCGTTCTAGTGTGGCTTACCTGTGGTCGATACTGGCGGATTGATGTTGTCGTTAGTAAAGTCGAGGAAGTACGAGCAGTCGTAAAGTCGAAATTTGGAGAATCAATCAATCAACACTCGAATCGGCAAGCGTAAACAATGGAATGACACCCGCCAAGGCTTGCTCCAGGGCTTTGCATACCTAAACCCCGCCTATTTCACTAGCAGTCAGATCACAAGTTTAGCATATCGTGCATGAGCATCAGTGGCAGTGTTTCACCCACGGCACACCACAACGAACCTGTGGTTGCTCATTGCTGCTGCACTGTTTCAGCGTGTCGTGCACTTGTTAAAGTCTGAGATCTCGCATCTTCGTCGGCCATGGAAGCTGCGTTCGCGTCATACTACAACAAGCACATACTGTACATGTGTCTACGGCCGGAATTTATGCCCAAGGTATTGTTCATGAGCAAGCCACGGAAGCAGGCGCAGCTCAGAGCCACATGCCTACCTAGGTAGCCAAAAGAACGAGCATTGCCGGCAGCCCATTTGCCTGAAAAATGAGCGCCTACGAAGTACTTTCAGGGCCACCACTGCCGTTGGCTGACGGCATGAGAAGACCCCTGCCGTGACCTAACGACCCGCGTCCACTTCCCCAAAAGCCAAAGCTGACAAGCTGGTGCAAGATGCGATGCACCGCCAACTTTCCTCGTTCTCGTTGTCGATAATTATAGCCCCCATCATCACCTCACTATGAAGCGAATATACTGTACACTATCTGTCGTGCCTTGTCTGTAGTCATTGATCTCTTTGTACACTTCCGCCCTCCCACTCAGCGACATCGACTGCGAGGAAATCGAAATTGTCGAGTCCCCGTCCCCACACCTGGAAAGCACGATCTGCGGGTACTCGTGCTGAGCTGACGACGGCGTGCGGCGGCTCACTCGCCCATCAGCAGAGCACGAAATCGAGCAATTTGCACGATCTGCGTGCGCTCAGGCGCTCTCTGCACATACCACAATATAACGATAGAATCATGATGACCGCCCCATCGCGGTCGTTACGGCCCATCCAGAAACGCACAGTCGTCCTCGAGGCCCGGCAATCGAGTCCACCTCGAGACGGCAATGGCGGCGGAGGCGGAGGCAGCAACACCATTCTGATCATTGTAAGAGCGTCCACAACGGCAGAGGGCCTCCCAGTGGTTCCCCAAGGGTCCTTTACTGATATGCTTGTCCCCAGGTCGCGGTAGCAGTCGTCGCCCTTATCATTATCCTCACCCTAACGTGGACATACCTCCGCCGCAAACGTGCCCGGGGTCAGACACCGTGGATCATCCTGGCTTTCTCAAGAAGCGCTGGGAGGCCTGGAAGCCCCGCGAAAAATACTCTTCTCTCAACAACTCGACACGGACCAGCCTCAACGTAAACACTACGTACAGCGCCCACGAGACCGAAGAGCGAGCTGCTACTAATGCCGCGGCGGCCGGCGTCGATCGGAACACTTCCGTGCGCTCGGTGATGACGCTGCCCGCCTACTCGCACTCCCCACGAGACGAGGAGCAAGTTTTGGGCCGTGAAGGAGAGCGTGAGGGAATGGACACAGTTGTCGAGTTCCCGGAGACCCACGATGAGGAAGAGATACGGCGGGAGGAACAGATGGAGTCGTTGTATCAGATCCGGCTGCAACGGCGGCGAGAGATCGCGGAGCGGGAGGCACGCAGGCAGGAGCGGAGGGAGGCTCGGGAAGCTGGCGATACTGCCCGACTGGAGCAATTGCGGCGTGATTCGCGGGCGAGAGCGAACAATCAGAGCACCAACTCGCTCAACGGCGGACTGAGCGTCTCAGCTGCGACGATGGTCGCAGAGCACCAGTCTCGTAGTCGGGATCGCAGGACCTCGAGTGTGGCGTACGCAAATGTAGGGCAAGTGCGCCATGACGGGACGCGAATACGCGCGAACAGTTCCGAATCGGAGCGTGGTGGGTTGTTAGATAATGCGGCACCGATGGGCGATGATGGAAACTCACTACATCCATCGATGACCACAGGACGACCTTCGACTGGCCGCGAACGATCCGGGTCCTCGGCTTTGAGTATCTCCACAATGGCATCGGACGTTGAGAGTCCGGAGCCACCCCAGGAACCTCAACTCACGCAGGAGGCGACGCTTCGTCACACCGGCACACCTCCTCCGACGACACAACCTCGGACTCCTCTCCAACAGCGACTCGCTTTACGCCTGAGGGTAGCACAGAAGGGGAGAACGATATCGGCGAGGCTCGCATCCCACCTCCATCGACTTCCATCACCACGACTGACATCGCCAACAACAATACCGACTCGCCGATGTCCCCGCCTCCAGGCTGGGAAGCACCTCAAGATTGGGGTGATGCTCCGGCATACCAGGAGCGGATGGCGTCGCTGCGGCGGCAAGCTACAGGTCCCAACAGGACTAACAGCCAGCGTGCATTCGACGAGATGAGTCGAGCTTCCACGATCGAGCCGGCTGGAGCAGCGAGTGGCAGCGCACCGCAGCTGCCGGCCTTGGTGAACCTGCCAAGTATCAGTGTTGTGGGAGCGAGTCTGCCTGGAAGTCCGGTCAGCCCGTTGGAAGGGGACAGCGGGAGAAGCAGTAGAAGTCCGGTAGGACGATCGAGAATGGGTGGGAACGAGGAATTCATGTCCTGAGAAATGGAATCGAAAAGTTGAGAGACTTGTAGATGACAGAAAAGTGAGCTTTTGCGCTGCAGCAGGAAGGAGAGGTAGCAGGACGAGGACGCGACGGAGTTGCTGAGACTGAGGGGATTGGAACCCTGAGGAGACGGCGTGAACGATGCCGCTGAGCGGATGAAAGTATCGAAGGAGATGCAGGAGTTGTTGATAATGAAGCAGCTGACGAAAATGAGGACGATGGAGAAGTCAAGGAGATGAAGGTCAAGGGAAAGAGAAGGCAAAGGCGGTACAATTGAAGACGTTCATGCACGAGGAACTGCGGCCCAATGTCCTGGTATGTAGTATGGGACGTCAAGAGAGTAGGAACGACTGTGACGAACGTGGGACATGAAAAGTGAGCGGTTCGAGCGATTTGGCTTGGTCTGACATTCACTTGATATGAATCTGGATATATCTGTGGATAGATGTATTTCCCTCTGGAGACTGCATGATAGCGAAGGCGTTGGGATTTGAAGGTCATGGCTAGGTACATAGGCACACAACACCTAACACCTGCATACTTATCTTCTGAGAATTCTGAAAAAGCAGAAATTGTCATAGGAGTTCGAACGATTTCATTTGAATGTCGCTAAGACCGCAGCTCTTCGACGTGCAATCAAGCGTGCCATAGACGCTGCTGACTCCTCCATGGCCAACTTATCAAGTCGCTCCTTCTCTAAGACCTGACTGATGTCCGTGATCCGGCATGCAGTGCCAGTGATCCTGCCATGTGATGGATTCGACGATGCGAGATTGCTCCTGTCCATCGAAAGCACCTGTCGACAAGCTTCCGCATGTGCAGAAGTTACTCTTCCTCCGCGGCTGGAATCTCATGCTCGCAATACCGAGTATTGTGAATGGTGATTTAGCGGACGATACCCTCGAATCGATTCTTGAACCATTTGACACTGTCATCCTTGCCGACCTTGTGTGACCGACCGACAGCAGACTTTGTCCGTCTCCGTCTCGCAACGCGTGCACCTGGCCGAGTCCTGTTCCCAGTTGTCAGCATGATTCTCCCCTATAACATCGACCTTCTCGACGTAGTGTATACTCACATGCAGCAGTAGAAATCCATTCCATAGATACCGATCGCAGGATCATACTTGATGCCCAAATCGATGTGCTCTGAGATGCCGAAACCGAAGTTGCCAGTCTCGCTGAAGTTCTTCTTTCGCAACTCGTACTCCTTGACCTTCAGACCGCGCTCGAGAATCTCTTCAGCTTTGGGACCACGGACGGTGACGTGTACGGCAATCTTCTCGTTACGTCGGATACCGAAGGAGCGGACGGTGTAGCGGGCTTTGCCTGTTGTGGGGGAGATTGTTAGTCATTGTTCAACGAGCTATATCGCTCTCGTATTTCTTGAAGTCTCTCGTTCGATGAAGAATAGAGAGGGTTGCCGTACTGTAGACAGGAGTTTGACCACTCAATTGTTCCAACACTTTCGCAGCACGGGTCAGTCTATCACCAGACTCGCCGACCGAGATGTTCAAGACCAGCTTGTCAATGCGCAGCTCACGCATAGGGTTGGAGCTCTTGTCATTGCCTTCCGCCATCTTGGAGTATGTTCCTGATGGTGGGTTTAACGAAGAGGACAGAGTGTTTGTGTGAGCTGTCGAAGTGCGCAGGTCGACGATTGAGAACTGAAGTCGTCGCAGGTGGAGCGGAACTTCTGCAGAATTCGGAGTGTGCTTGCCAAGACCAAGAGTCAGACTAGCCTGCTTTCGACTTAGCGCGATATAGCACAATCCCCAGCTTGTTGGAGGTGACAGCCTTGCATCTTTTTTGACCACTTACACAAATCACACGTACCGTCATTTCGAGCCTGCTTCCGTCTTCTCGTACCCAAGACGACCCAAGTAGCCATCGACCTGGCAGCGTAGAGGAAGCCGCGGCTCTCTCCCACGCAACGCTCATTTTTGTACAACCACAAAACTTCGAAGAAAGTCGCACTTCGGTGTGCAACACACCCATCATGGCGAACAAGCAAGGCAAGATGCAGAACCTCGTCAACTACCGCATGCGTGTCATCCTGAATGACGGCCGGCAGATGACTGGGCAAATGCTCGCCTTCGACAAGGTACGACACCCACCCGTTCTCCCCTCCCTCATGTTCCCTATTGTCCCCAGAGCAACACTGACTAACCTCTTTCCCTCCACAGCACATGAACCTCGTCCTCGCCGACACCGAAGAATTCCGCAAATCCCGCAAACGCGCTGCCGCCCGCCCTGGCGCGCCCGGCGCCACCGACTCATCTTCCGCAGTAACCTACCAAGAAGAAAAACGCACCCTCGGCCTCGTCATCCTCCGCGGCACGAACATCGTCTCCTGCTCCGTCGAGGGCCCGCCCCCATCTGACCCCTCTGCTCGTCTCGGCACTAGCGCGCCCGGAGGCGGTGCGGCGGCGACAACACTACAGCCTGGCATTGGTATTTCGAGACCAGCGGGACGTGGGCTGCCTGTAGGCTTGGGAGGACCGGCTGCAGGTGTGGGTGGACCACCGCCGCCTGGAGGATTTGGGGGTGGGTTACCGCCACCGGGGATGCCTGGTGCTGGTCCGCCGGGTGGTTTTCCAGGGAGGGGTGGTCCGCCGCCAGGTTTTGGAGGCCTCCGGCAGGGTTTGGGGGTGGGCCGCCGGGCGGTGGGAGGGGCTTTCCGCCGCCGCCTGGGTTTGGTGGACGGTAGTGAGGGTGTATGGTATCTTTGCAAAGAGCGATGGATTGCTCCAGGATACAAATGATCCAAGTCTTATCCGCTCATCAGCTCGAACGGCCGTCCAGATCAGGTTCCGAAACGTTCGTCTATCATTCAGAAACAAGACTGCATCGATGGTTGTCGTTATATCGGCTTAGCCCCAGATGAGGGCACACAGCATATGGATGGATACGCGCGGCCCGGCCCAAGATCGACGGATGGCTTTACCTTATAGTTCGGATCATCAGGAAGCACTGCACGAAGCAAGGCCGCCACGTGGACGAGAAAGTCGACACAGCTATGCGCAAAGGGCGAGGCACCCAAGGAGTGTTGCATATGGATCAAAAAGGTCGGCTCAAGCATTCATGGGCAAGAAATGGCGTCAATCACGTAGATGCCTCGAAGATCTTCGGAATAGAGAAACGGCACAAGGCACAACGTCTGCACTGTAGCAGGCATTCGAGTCAGAGCACCACAGCGCGACTTGCGAAATCAGCAAGGTCGGGTCGGGTAAAAAATGAAGAGAGACAAGATTCATCACTTCTTCTCAGCTCCTGATATTGGTACCTGAGAAACTGCTGGTCTACAGCAGTGGACCTGGTGAGTCCTCGACTGCTATATTCCCTCCCTAGTCAGCGCACAGCGCCGTATAAGCGAAGGCCTCCCGGCTTGTCAATCCATTACGAGTAAATCTCACTTCCTTCTCAAAACTTTGAAAAGCCACAGCCGGGCACACACAACGTACAAATGAAAGACGAGTCTTAAGGTCGATCAGGCAGAGCCCGCCCCGCCATGCTTTCTGCTATCCTCAAGAGCGAACGAATACAATGGCTCTCTGACAAAGCTCCTTCTCTTCGGAAAGCTGAAGGCCACCTCATGACCAGGGCCCACGCCAAAGACCGGTAGAACCTGACCACTGGCGCTTCCCGCCGGGCGGGCCCCGTGGCATCGCGGTCGCTTTCTAGTCATTACCGCGTATCCCTAGCAGACTCGAAACAGGCTGGGTTTCCGATTCTTGCTCACCAGTGGTAGGAACTTCAGCCTTAGGAAGAACGGCTTGCTGATCTGAGCTTTGCGCTCGTGGCACATTTGCCTCAAATTGTACGTTCGATACCGAATTCTTCTTGCTGGGACCTAGCTTGCGAGGCTTGCGACGCTCCGGGGTCTCGACTGTGGTAGATCCAGCTTCCGTGCTGGGTTCTGCTGGTCGCGTTGAGGTACTGGGAACCTCGGTCTTGCTCTCAGAAGCAGTGACGGCTTGCTCAGTGACCGGCTCCGCCAGAGGACTCCTCGGAGGTGGAATCTGCGCTTCGCCCTTGGTCTCTGACAGTGGCTCTGGCTCTGTCAGAGGCAGCGGTGTTGTCTCTTGCGCCTTTGCCTCAGCACCGTTCGTCGTGCCAGGAGTATCCATGCCGTTGACCGGACTACTGGCGCCCTCCTCGACTGGTTCCTGCACGGTTTCATGCTCAATATTCTTGGAGGCGTCCACATAATTTGGGCCTTTCTCTGCATATGTACCAGCGACATCGATGTGATCATTATGTGCTCGACCTCTTGATGTGCTGTCCTTTGCGGGCTCGCTTGACTGCGCTTTCTCTGGAGACGCAGGCTTTACATGCTTCGCTGCGACAGGGCTCCTGGGTGGCTTTGAGTAATCGCCATCTGCATCCACGTGGTCATGGTGGTGGTGTCCTGTGGCGGTCTTCCCGTTCTTTGGTGTCTCGATCTTTTTCGAACCTGGGGTCTGATGTACAATTCTGGCTTGCTTGGGCGAGGTAGGTGTGACTGGAGTGATCGGCAATTTCTCGCTACGCGCTTTCTGTCCATTAGCACGATCGTGGTGCGCTTGGCTGTTCAAGCTTGGTCTAGGAATTGGCTTCGTTGACGTCGGAGCTGCAGCCTTACCTCTGGGTGGGCTGTCTATCTGAACCTTGTCGTGGGTCTTCTGAGAACTCGCTTGAGTTGGTCTCATCATCCTTGCCAGGAAACCATCGTCTGGCTTGGCTAAGCTCGCGCGTGACTTTGGGCGATCTGCCAACGATGCTCTCGACGCCTTCTTGGCCAGCGATGCTTGAGTGCCTAGGGTTGAAAGTCTTGGCTTGGTGCCAGTCACTGCCGACTGTCTTCTAGGAGCCGGCTTTTTGGGTTCTGTGTCGATGGACGAGCGCTCATGGGCTGCAGAAGCGGCTGTCGTAGCCGTGACTGCTGAGGGCAGCTTCACTGGTCGATCCGAATGCGCTGGCTTTTTCGTTGTCTCGACTTTTGGTGCTTCATGGTGTGACGCATACGCTGCAGTAGTGGCAGTGGCTGCTGAGGGTAGCTTGACTGGTCTGTCCGAGTGAACAGCAGGCTTTTTCGTGATTTCCACCTTGTTCGGCCTGTTGTGCGCTGCTGACGCTTCTGTTGCTGCTGTCGCTGCAGACGGTGCCTTTATCGATTTTGCTGGCGACTTTGGAGCTGAGGTGGGCTTTGCTGGCGACTTCGGGGCCGACGCTGCGGCAGCTCTTGGCTGGTCTTTCCGTGTGCTAGATTTCGCAGGCGATCTCGGTGTTGTGGGACTCTGAGCAGAGTTGGTCTGGGTTGCCTTCTTAGTGTACTCCCTCCCTTCAGCTGCCTTCTTGGCCGAGTCTGCAACTCCCTGTATCTTTGCAACTCCGCCCCGAGGCTTCAGTCCAGCACTCGTGGGTGTCTTTGGTGACTTCTTTGGCGACTTGTCTGAACTGGCTGTAGTCTCGATAGGTTGCGGATTCGGCTTGACCGCTGTCTTGGCCTTGTCTTGGATCTTCTTTGCGGCATCTGCAGCTCGAGCGCCGATACCGTTGGTCTGAGGCTGCTTCTGCTCGTTCGCCGTCGTAGCAGTCAATGGACCTTTCGATTTCTCTGGCAAAAACTCCATCTTGTTCGGCAGCTCTTTGCTAGGTGTGGCCACAAAGGACGATCCCTTCAGTATCGATCCCAGTCCGTCACCTGGGCTCTTCTCCGGTGTCGATTTGGACATGCTCAACGGCGGCCCATCGACCACGCTTGACTCGTTCTCTTTCGAAGCATCTGCCATACTGCTCACGTCGCTGGCCTTTCGCAGACCCCAGAGTTGTCCTTGCTCTCCTGATCGTTCGACTGCCACAAAGCTGGCTCGGACCTTGCTCACAGGTCTGCTGTGACTCGAAGCAACTGAGTTGCTTGGAGATCGGCCTCTGCTTGGTGGAGAATTCGAGGTATCGCCAGTCTTATTCTCGAACATAGCCCGGAGGTTTCGTACACCGCCAGACATGACTGCGGGAGTAGGAGGTTAGCCAGGAAGCTCTGAGAGCCGCGTTCAACACTGCACAGGCGACGATAATGACATAGTGAAGACTGCTATCGCACTCGATGTCGACAGAATGCTGCAAACCCGCCTAGCCAAATTGTTTCGGAGTGACAGGCCTGGCAGCAGAGGGGGAAAAGATGTGGGCCAACATCTGAAATGCCAGGCTAAGCAGTCAGGGGACAGGGGCAATGGCTGACTGCGTGCCGTTACAGAATGCAGCCCGGCTTTTGAAACACGCATGAGGGATCGAGTCAGGGCTTGTACTTACATTGTTCACGCTGATATGCTGGTCTCCAGATCAACAAAATACAGTAGATATGTCGATGTGAGGTACGAATAGACGCGTTGGCGGGACGTGTAGCAAACCTTCCGCTGCAGCGGCCATCGATTTCAGTAAATCGGGTAATCACGTGACTTAACAAGCAACCCTGACTCGAAAGCAGCTACTACTGTACATGACTACCTGCTGCTATCTTCAGTCTTTGGGTACAATCTGTGCAGTAGCGGCCGAGCCTGTTTCCGTGACCACGCATGTCAATGACGATGGTCGTCGTGAGAGACCTGACTCCAGGTCGGACTTAGGCGAGAGTGCTGCTGGCTCGTGTTCGGGAGTCCTCCACGAATACATCAGATGATGATAAGCACCACACATCACACTGCCGCCCAAAATGTTGCCCATCAACACTGGTAGGATACCTTTCCAGATGTATAGCCCAATCGTGACAGACGGATGTCCTACCCATATCGACATTGGTATGAAGAACATATTGGCAACCTATTTGGAGAGTTGTCAGCGTTGTCGTGGCACGGATGTGAAGTACTCACAACATGATCAAAGCTCAGAACAACGAAGGTGAATATTGGGATGTATAGGGCGACAGCTTTAGCAACCAAGCCTCGGCCCTGCATCGCGAAGAAACACCCCAAGCACACCAGCCAGTTGCAGCCTATACCGCGAAGAAAAAGCATCGGCCAGGTCGGCTTGACTTGACGAGTCGTCGCAAAGTTGGCAAGCGCTGTTTTCCAGGGGTCGCTGTCAAAGCTGCCGCCATCTGTTATCTATGTCAGCTCAGTCATCCGGGCTGGAATGAGACCTGACATACATCCAAAGATGACGCACACCATGAAGAGAGCACCCGCCAAATTACCGAAGAAGCTGATCACCCAATGCAACAAAGCTCGCCATATCGAAAGCCTTTGATGGAACACTGCGATACTGGTAAACTACACAGGTCAGACTATGCCACCAAAGCGTGACGAAACATACCATGAATGATGTTGTGCAGAGATCAATGCCAGTCAAGGTGACCATAATAATGCCAGGTGGAAAGACAAGAGCAGCAAGCAACCGACCGACGCCTGGCATGGTCTCGTTCAACTAAGCGACTGGTTAGCACGAATCATGAGCTTATGGACGATCTGCGTACCGAAGACGATGTGGAAACCGTTAATGCCGATGCGGCAGCAAACGAGAGCAAACATCCAGCCCCGACACCGGAACAAAAAATCCTGAGAGGATGCGTTCTGCCTTTCTTTGTCCCTGCCTCCGCCAACATTGGCATAACTTCCGCGGGGGGTACAAGGTCGTTCATAGTGTTCTTTGGAATAGTATACCTTATCAAAGGTTGGGCATGAAGGCTCAAAATCTCAGAACACAACGGCGCGGGTTGTTGAACTATTTCTACAGCCAGGAGTAGTAGATCTCGGACTATTGAGCCATTAATACGCGATTTTAGCCCATGCTCGCTTCGGCTCGGCACTGAGCAACCATATGCACATCATTCACGACCACAGCATGCGGCATCAGAGTCAGGGGTGTTTCCAAGCAACCACTCCGAGACTACATCATACAGTCAACGCTTGGCCCTGCCAGACTAGACCGCGACTCGACTCCAGGCCAATTTCAGAACATTTTCCCAACGATTGCAAGCACCTTTCCGCGGTGCTTATTATCAGCTCTTTTCTTATCCACGTCCCATGACGGTCAAAGTGGCACGAGCTCAGGAACGACAGCAACGACCGCTACAATGTCTGTACATGACAGCATCCTTCCGTCGGAGATTGGCATCGCAACTGCTTGAAACACCGCTGAGCCAAGTAGCCAACCGTAAGTTTGTTTGCTGTCTACGTACTACTTACGACTTCAGAATTCGCCCACAGGAGGGACCGTGCGGCACCGTTGCGCCTTGGCTGTGTAACCACTCGAGTGGCCCTCAGCTGGCCGATGAGAAAGATAAAGTGGCTTGCCTGTCAACGTGAGTGACAATGACTCGTTGCTGCAATGGGCCGAGACCTGCTCCCTTAGCCAGTCTGCTTAAGGCGAGGTGCTTGCCATCCATACGCTCGCAGTTGAGGTGATTCAGCCATTCTGCAGGCTAAACCGGCCTCGGAACTCTCAACAGACTGTTGCGAAGCAGTCTGGCCACTCTTGAACAACAAAATACGAGGACACCCCCCCGCAAAAATGGCTGACTCCACCACTAGCTCGAAGTCCAGAACTCCGCTAATGACGGACCACCATTTCCGTCGCACACACCAATGCAGGCACGAGACAAGCACTTTACGCAATTCGGACGGCCTCGCTCGGAAATGCGAGGCTACACGATCGCCAAGCGAATAGTCAGTCGACCTTACGAGGCTGAAACATCCTTCAATGCACGACTGCCAGGGAATTTTGGTCTGTCTGTGCACTGTCCAGGAGACGCTGAAGACTAGTGAAGCCACACGCCTTGACGTGGCTGCGTCTAAGAAGCTGAATCCGCAACCACATTGTTTGTTTGCCACCACCATGCTCTCTGAACTCGCTATCGCTGGTTCGAGACCACTGATGAGATGGCTTGAATGCCCACGTGGTCGGCTGAGTCGGCTAGGCAGGCTTCAAGCCGTGACTCATGAGCGGGAGACGCTCGTCGTGATGTAGACAACGTCGTTTGGCTCTGCTTCCGGCCCTCACCTGCTTCTTAGGACTCGGAATTGCTTTACAGACACGAACCAGAGCACTGACTACCGAGCTCGTCATGATCATAGCACCTCAGCGGGCTGCCTACGCCTCAGACACCCTTCAGAGCACTAGGCACATCTCCGTTCCCACTCAACCTCATTTCCTCGATCTGTTTCCCATACTTCCTCCTATATTCCTCCAGTGTATCCAAATCAATCCGACTGCCTCCGCAAACCACAATCACCACCTTGCTCTCCCTGTTCAAGTCGCCCCCAACCAGCTCTCTCAGCCTGTCCGGCTCATACGCCAGCGCCACACTGACTCCACATGCTGGCTCAACCAACATCCTCTCATCGTCCGCAAACCGCCAGCAGCCCATGGCCGCTTCCGCATCGGTCAGCACAGCACTGACGACATTGTTGGAGGGGTCAGATGCGAGCTCGAACGCACGATCCGCCACCCGTACTGCACCGAGGGAGGCCGCGATGGAGGTTATCCCCGGCAGGGTGACTTGTTTGCCTGCTTCGAGGGATTTGTGCAGTGACTCTGCTCCCACTGTCTCCGTCGCTATTATTTTAGTCTTCGTGCCGTTGCTAGCCGCTTCGCGACCAACCCAGCCTGCCTTTTGCGCGCCCTGAATGACGCCAGATAACAGACCTCCGCCGCCGACGGAGCAGACGATTGCATTTGGTCTGTCCTCTTCTCCTAACTCCCGCATTTGCGCCTCGATCTCCCCAATCATCGTGCTGTGCCCCTCCCACACATCCTCATGATCGAACGGCGGCACGTAGATTCCCTTAACTCCACTGCGTGCTTCCGCGTCCGGCATAACGGTTTCCCGTAAGTACTGGTCCGCCTCAAACCAACTATGCCCGTGCACAAGCACATCGCTCGCCCCAGCAGCCCTTAGCTTCGCGAGGATAGCCGGCGACGCTGACGTCGGGAGCGCGACCGTGCACGGGTAGCCTAGCGTAGTAGCAGCTGAGATAGCTGCTAAGCCTGCATTACCACCACTCGAGATGTAGAAGTGGATTTCGGGTCCAGATTGCGTAGTGGTGCCGTTGATGGTAGGAGCTGCAGACTGCGAAGCAGCAACGGCCGCTGCATCGGCGGCTTTGCGGACGAAGTTGCCGATGCCGCGGGATTTGAATGAGGATGAGGGCTGGAGGTTTTCGAGTTTGAGGAAGATCCGGCAGCCGGCGGAGCGGGAGAGGATGGCGGATTCGACTAGGGGGGTGCGGCGCCAGAGGGGGTGTTGTGGTGGTGATGGTGGGTTGTTGGCCATTGTGGCAAAGAGCTGGGGTGACTGAGCGGCCTTATATTGGAGTGATATACAATTGGCGAGGCCGGTGTATCCGATGTGCCCTGGCGTGAGGGTTCGTCGGTGTGGCCGCAGGTCTGGGTGTGAAGTAAAATTTGCCTCGTTGCTGGTCGCCTATGCTTGCAGTCCTGTCGTTGACAGAAGTCCCGGAAGAAGTGATCGGACAGGTCTGATGATTGGGATCTGTCGCTTGCAGCGTTGAGATTGGCACTCTGGATATATGCCTGCTGTGTCCGTATATAGATGTCGAGGATGGCCTTGGCCAGGTCGCAATCGAAAAGCAAAACTCTCGTGCGCGCCCTTCGTTCAACACCCTGTGCAGCCGAGCAACTGCCACGTCGTCACTACAGCACTGATTCACAGCTGAGTCACCACACTTGTAGCGGTGAGAAATCGCCTCTGACAAGTTTTGATGTTGAAGCATTTCCATCATGATTCCATAAAGTATCGGGCAGCTCTGGTTCCGCGGGCCGACATGGGCACGCGCTAGAGAAACGGGCAAGCTCTACTGGAGACACAGCAAGCTTGTGTAGTATCTCACGCAGCATTGAACCTTCCAGGTTTCAGTTCACGTCCTCGCTATGGGCTTCCATGGAAAGAATCGAGAAAAAGCCGCCTCATGCCGCAGCTTGTTGTCACGGCGATTCCTCCTTCCTAGTTTTCACTCAGGCCGAGGGTACGTGTATGGACACAGCTACGGCAAGAACACAGACAGCGGCCGCGCTCTTAAGGTTACGATTCTAAGTCTGATAAGGCCTGAAGTAGTTTCACATATCCAACGCAAGAGGTTGATATTACAATGTTCTTGTTGACATGTCGTCAATGCCGACGATCTTCGGAAACAGCATGTTCTGTCAAGGTGTTGGCTCGTGGCACTTTGAGTCATCTGCGATTGCCATAGCTGCGTCACGACGTATCTGGCCCGGAGACTTGCTCTGCTTCGCTTGGAGAGCTTCGACCAGAGTCTTCACCGTCCTCAAATCCATCGTCGTCAGTATCCGAGTCCGAGTCTTCCGAATAGTCAAGAAAGTGCTCCGGCCCCCATTCTTCTGGATCGAACAGTCCTGGGTCCGAGTCTTCGTCAGATGAGTCCTCCGAGTCCCACTCGCCCTCACCGAGTGACTCATCATCGTCATCGTCATGAAAGCGTTCCATGTGGTCGCGGACCTCTCGTTCTTGGTCCCGGAGTGCATCTTCAGCCTCCTGCCAGGTAGCGACACCAGACTCTCTCGCCAGCGTTTTCATTTCTGAGTAGTGCTCGAGTTCGGCTTCGAGTCGATCAAGACAGGTCCCCTCTGTATTCTTCTTGTCTAGTTTGGCAGCTCTGTTTTTCAGTCTCACAACGTCCTTTTCGGTGACGGCGGTCCGGCGTTTTGCTTTTCTCCTTTGTATGTCACGGTCGACCCAGTAGCTCGAAGCCGTGGTGAGATAATTGCCGAGGAGATGATCGAGGCACTCGGGCAGGTTGTGTTCCACACAAGCGCTGAGCATATTGCAGCTGACAGTGACCGGGTCTCTACACACGTAGTTGAGGATGAGCAGCTCATGCAGATTTTGGGCAATCTCTATCCTATGAAGTGTGGTCCGGAGGTGGGGAGGAGGTAGCTCCAGGGTCTGTAGAATCCGGCGCTCCAGCAAGTGCTCGTCACACTTGAGCAAGCGAGTGACATGATCAGTGTCCGGATCCCTCGTCAATTTGTGGAGGGCATCTCCTGGGGTGACATTACAGCAGCGCACAAAGAGATCTCTAAGGTCTGCGCTGTCGACTGCCGTAGCGTCTCGCAGGAGACAATGTGGAACATACGAGAAAGCAAACAGGTCGTACAAGATTTGTGTACGTTCTTGGTTATGGATCCTGACATGAAGGAAGTTGTCACGCAAAGTGAGGACAGCGTGATACCATCCACCATGGTTGATTTCCACCTGCATCCTGAGCTTCAGATCAGCATTGGGACCCCCATGGCCAGCGACGAGATCCTTAAGGCGCTGATTCTGACGAGTTGTGATTCGATAGTCTGGATTGTCCAGCAGATGTAGTGACACGACCTTCTCAAACAAGAATCTGTGAAGAGCTCGTAGATGTGAAGGCCGTAACCACTTACTTCCTGCCACAGCGTGTTGCAATTCACGGCGTTCATGGAATGCCCAAATCGGCCCTCCCTTGGGTCCAGGTAAGGGCCAAAGTGTGGATAGAACTTTGCGAAAGGGTTGAATCCTGCAAGAGGCCTGTCTTCATACCGGGCAATGTCTGCATGTCGGGTAATCCAGGGTGTGAGGTAACCCCCATGTCTGGTGGCGAAGGCCAAGCCGAGCAGCATCTTGCTGTGGCCAGTATAGTCTGGGAGCAGTTCATATAGCTGTTTACATGCATGGATCATGCACGGCTCGCGAGTCCAGTAGAATATCTCGAGCAGTATCTCTGCAGGTAGATCGAGTAGACCGATGCCAGGCTTTCCTATGCTGCCCGATTGTGTAGCGTCGAGTTGGCTATTGCGCGGAACTTTGGGCTTCCTATAATTGTCCTCACCGCCGGCCTGATGCTTCCGTTTGACGACAGGCATTTTGCAATAGTAGAGAAGGCCGACCGGAATGGTAATTCAGATGCTGTAGCAGAGAAAGCAGCCGGGTATTTTGGAGCAGTGATTGCAGTGTGGACGGTGATAACACGATAAGGAAGGAAGGTCTACTTTGATAGGTAGTAGGGAGACGCGTCCGAGCAGTCGCGACGCGTTCAGGGGCCAAGAACGAGTCTTGGCATGCACACAGAAGATGCAACATAGGAATCATACTGCAGCTGCAGGTGGCCCTGAGCTTTTAGAGATGAATGGGTGCATTCGCATTGACCCATTCGTACAGCGTTTGAGAAGAGGCTTTCTCATCTCACAGCTGGATCTAAACGTAGCGCGCTCGAGTCGAACGCTCGTCTATCCTGGAAGTCGCCTGTTGCGACCTGCCTACTATGCATCACAGTACCCAGGCTCATGTACGCTTCCACCCGCCCACTGCTGAACCGTCAATACCGTAGTATACACGCAGCCCACTGCGCCAAACACAATGATCAGATAGTCTATCACGCGCTGCCTCGTCGTACGTGCCACCGCTTTCAGATGCAGCATTGGTGGATACACGTACACCAACGGCACACATGCGAAACTCCCCACTAATGAAACAAACTTGTCCAGGTCTCCGGCGCCGCCCCATGCAATCAACGCACAGACGAAGACGAGGAAGAAGCGGAATGCGTTCTTCTGCCATTTGATATATGGGTTGTATTTGCCGGAACGGGAGAATAGGCTGGTCTCGAGAATACGAATGGCCGGAAAGAGTTGTAGAGGCGTAGACAGGAGGATGGCGACGGAGTACAGAAATTGAACACCGTTGACAGTCCTGTCATCTTGGGGAAGGTTGAGAAGGACGACAGTCTTGGTCTTGGATCCGTAGGCGGCGTACGAGACTATGCCAGCGGCCGAGAATAGTACCGTGATGATAATCATGACGACGAAGAGGACGAACGGAAACTTTTGTGGGTGCTTCATGCCGTCCTGGATCGGAATGATCAGACCGACTCCCTCGAAAGTGAAGATCGCTGTGCCGATCAAGAGTGTCCAGGAGGACGGATTGAATAAGGTTATGTCTAGCTTGAAGTTGGGAGCCGCAATGGTATAAATGTCGTAGTAGAAGAGGTAGATGAGACCCAAGAGAATGAATGCATCTGCGATGAGAGCGGTGAACCCTAGCTTGGAGATGTCGCGGATGAGGGAAAGCGGCAGGAAGACAATGATCTGCATCAGAATCATCCACTTGATGTCGATGTATGTTCTGCAATTTGTCACCGCAAGGACGAACGCTTGAAGGTTCTCTGCAGTGAAGACGGTGTATGCCGACACAAACCCAACTTGGCTGAGGACGAGAGAGCCAAGTATTGCTGCCCTCATCCATTTGCCATACAGAACACCTCCAATGTCACCAAAAGATGCGTCGATGTGCTTTTTGGTCTCACCAAGTAGAATGAAACAAAGGTAGCTGATAGATGCCATGCCCAGAAGTACAAGCGAGGAGAAGAGCATGCCACCGTTGAGGAAGGCTCGTGGCAGAAATAGAACGCCGGTTCCAACGAAGGACTTGAGAAGCAGTAGAGCTGCGTTCATAGCACTGCTTGTGCCCTTGCCAGCCGCAGTTTTGTGCTTCCGTTTCCGTCGTCCAGGGGTGCCGAGAAGTGCGCTGCTTTCGCCAAATTCTTCCTCATCATCCGCATCGCCGTACGCATCAGATGAAAAATACTCGTCAGGCTCGAGTACCTCGTCATCTTCTTCAAGCTCTTCTCCGGCAAAATGCCCGTATAGCGTCAGAAACTCGATGAAATTATTTGTGAAGAGCTGAGGTGGCGGTTTGACCGCCTTGCTGACTGCTGATGCCGTTCTGCTGCCGGTTTGCCGAGAATCGGGAGCTGGACTCTCCGCTGTTCTCCTCAAAAAGTCTCTTCGGAACCCTCCTGGCACTTTGATGTTTTGGATGTTCTCAGACTCATCCTCTGGTTCCGGCCGTACAACAGCGAAGCTCTGGCTGCGAGCTGGACGTCCACGAACGCTGTTCTGTGCCTCCTGAGCCATTTGTAGACATTCCTTGTCATGTCGCCTCCCTGCAGTTGAAGGCTAGAGAACTCATCGTCGTTCAGAGATGGGCCTGGTCCGTCTGCCTTGAGGGTATCAACGCTCCGGAACCGAGCGCGTGCGTCGTCTGGCAGCACCAAGTGTCTCTTGACCACTTCGGGATCGCCCGCATGTATTGACGGACTTCCTGCGATGTCCTTAGCACTGAAGGAGCCATAGTTTGTTCTTTGTGCGCGCTCTGCGCCCCCGATCGACCCGCTATGTGCATGCCGTGGTGGAGTGCCCGTTATGCTCGACTCGCGGCCCTGACTGCCAGCCAAAGCTGTCGATAGTGCCGACCGCGCAGTACGGGGACCAGGCGATGAACGATCTAGTCCAGCTAGCTGCGATCCATCGGTAGTCGGAGGATGCTGCGCGGGGTTTGGAACCTGCTGCGGACTGCTACCGAGGCGGCTCGAGGGTACGGGCGAGGACAGCCTCGCAATGGAGGCATGTCTGGTTGCAGGTGATCCGGCTATCGGCGAACCTGAACGGCCGGGCTCCAAGTGAGCAACATCCCTCGGAGCTGACATTGCCCAAGACACTGCATCCGGCGTAGTCAGAGTCCGTCCTGCTCGTACTGATATACAATTGCTGCCCGTAGTGACTATGTGCTGTCGACTTGTAAACGAATGTGGCCGAGGTATCAGAGGGTCAGCAGATTTGTACAGAACAAAGTTGACGAAAAGCATGTCACCAGCCGCAGATAAGCGGAGCAGCAGCCACGAGGGCGATCCCGCTTCTGTGCCTGCCCGTGTTGGTAAGCCAATCAGACATGGCCCGTTAGGACGGAAAGCCAAGAACGACAAGAGCGACTGTGGCGTCAAGAGTCGAGATTCAAATCCGGATATCAAACAAGAGATATCTGCTTCCAACAGAGACTCTATCACTATTAGGCACGAAATATTGGACTGTCTCATACCCAGAGAGGAACTTTTCATCATTCATCTTGTTCGCGTCTGCATCTACAGCGTTGTCATTCGTTCGGACCAAAGCACCTGTTGTTCTCCGCTCTGCTGTACCACCCAACCGCATGTCACGGACGGCGTAGCTGAAAGGACTGTTTAACATGACTGATACTTTCTCTCGACGGTGACAGAGATCAAGGGACGTCGTCCCAACACCAGATGCATCATGGCGGATCCTGGGTCACCAAACGCCACTCGAGGGAGACGAAGGCCGCTCATAAGAGGACGACCGACATTCACCACGAGAACAGCAACAGATGAGCGTGCACAGTTGCTGAGACGAACATCAGACCCTTCTCTTCCTCAACTGGACTACGGAACCCAGGCACGCAATGGCCACATCACTCCTCCGGCAAGCTCATTAAATCGACCACCAGCGTTTCGAGTCGAGACCACTCCTAGCGAAGGAGTCACGCAACGCCTTGTGTCGACGCTTGTTGACGGACAAGCCGATGAATCTCAAGATGCAAGTCGACCGGGTACTGCAGCAGGCAGTGTCCTGCCCGCCAATGACTCGCTCGCCGCTCATATGCATACGCACGACATCAAGTCAGGCACGCCAACGAAGTCCAAGTCGGAACTGCCAACGACTCCATCTTCGCCCGCAACCAAGCTGAACACTCTTTGGGGAGTGTTCATACCTGTCAGTCTCAATGTCCTCAGTATCCTCATGTTTATCCGCTTTGGTTTCATCCTAGGCCAGAGCGGTCTGCTAGGCATGCTTGGAATGCTTGTATGTGCCTATACTATCAACCTTGTCACGACCATGTCTATCTCAGCAGTGGCATCAAACGGCATCGTGCGTGGAGGCGGTGCCTACTACCTCATCTCACGGTCGTTGGGACCCGAATTTGGCGGTGCTATTGGAATCATTTCCTACCTCGGATTCGTGCTCAACACGGGATTGAATGCTGCGGGTCTGATCGACTGCCTCATCTACAACTTTGGCTCTGAGTCTGGCAACTGGGCAAATTTTCTACCAGAGGGCCGCTGGTGGGAGTATCTCTGGACTACACTCGTTGTTCTGCTTTGCGTACTGATTTGCCTGGCTGGGAGTTCTTTTTTCGCCAAACTCAGCAGTGGTCTTCTAGTCATCCTCCTTGTGGCTATCATCAGTATCCCTCTTTCGTCCATTGTTCTCAGCCCATTCGAAGAGCGAAAGCAATTTGTGGACTTTACAGGATGGAGCCTGGAGACCTTACGTGAGAACCTGCTGCCTCATTTCACCAGAGGAGCTGCTGGAAGCATGCTCAAGAGACATTCGAGCTTGCAGGATCTTTTCGGCATTCTGTTTCCGGCCACCTGTGGTATTCTAGCTGGCGCCAGTCTGTCCAGTGACCTCGAAAACCCAAGCAAGTCCATTCCAAGGGGGACGTTATATGGCATGGGCTTGACCTTCGTCGCCTATACTGTTGTGATTGTGTCAATGGCGGCGTCTATCAGCCGGGAGTCATTCTACAAAAACGTCAACGTGGTTCAGGATGTGAACATATCTGGCATCTTGATTCTCGCAGGTGAACTAGCGTCAACCTTCTTCTCGACACTGATGGGCGTAATTGGACCAGCAAAACAGTTGCAGGCAATCGCTGGCGACAATCTTGTTCCAGGTCTGGCTATTTTTGGCACCTCTAAGTCGGGTGAACCAATAAAGGCCATTCTTTTTACTTGGGCGGTGGCACAAGCTGTGCTGTTGCTGGACATAAACCAAATTGCGACTTACATCACGATGACTTATCTCATGACCTTTTTCGCCCTCAACGCGGCCACGTTCCTGCTCAAGATTGGCTCGGCTCCAAATTTTCGACCTTCTTTTCAATTTTTCAACTGGCAGACCGCTTTCGTGGGTGCTGTTCTGAGCATTGCAGCGATGTTCTTCGTTGATGGGTATTCAGCGTCCGGTTCCATATGTGTATTACTTCTACTCATTACCATGATTCATTACACAACGCCACCGAAGGCATGGGGATCAATCTCAGAAGTCCTCATTTACCATCAGGTGCGAAAGTATCTCCTCCGGCTAAAGACCGAGCATGTCAAGTTCTGGAGACCACAGATTCTGCTTTTCGTCAATGACCCAAGAAGGGGGTATAAGTTGATACAGTTCTGCAACAGTCTGAAGAAGGGCGGGCTGTACATCCTCGGTCACGTTATCGTCACCGATAATTTTGCAGCATCTGTGCCTGAGGCCAGGAAGCAGCAAGCGGCTTGGACCAAGTATATCGACTTTTCTAGGATCAAAGCCTTCGTCAACGTGGCTATCTCGCCATCTATCGAATGGGGAGCTCGAAATGTACTACTTTCTGCCGGTCTGGGTAGTATGCGACCGAACCTCGTCATCTTTGGCGTCTACAATCTTGAACAGCTTCGCAGCGAGCAGCCTCTGGTCGATGTGCCTAGTCCGCCGCCAGAAGTGAAGCGTGAGGTCAGGCAGAGGAAGAGGCGCAAAAGCATTGGAGTGACAGGAGATCTACCGACTGACACTTGCTACATTGAAAAGCGAACTGATGTACAGAGCTATGTTATGGTCCTTGAAGATATGATCTTGAGTCTGCGGACGATCATAGCCGTTGCTGCGGGGTTTAATGAGCTTGAATTGCCAGCGACCGATGGCGACAACACCAAGAAATACATCGACTTGTGGCCCATACAAATGACGGCTAACACGGAGGAAGAGGCTGAGAATCCGAAGACATTCAATTTTGACACCTACACTCTGATTTTACAGCTAGGGTGTATCTTGAACACAGTCCCCTCATGGAAGCGATCTTATAGCCTCAGAGTCGCAATCTTCGTCGAGTACGAGCAGGACGTCGAGGAGGAACGTGCCAAGACCATTTCATTACTAGCGAATCTTCGCATTAACGCAGAAGTCCTGGTCTTTTGGCTTGCATGTGGCACACTCGACACATACGAGGCTCTAGTCAACGCCAAAGAAGTCGACGCTGACACACAGGAACGGATCGACAAAGTCTTGGAAGACGAGCCAGGCTGGCAAGACGTCAGATCTAACAGAGGCGATATGTCAGCCGTCGATGGCATGTCTCTTGCAGAGGAAGTGGAGTGGGGCAGTCCGGGCCCGAGGCAGTCTCGAGCGACTTCAGTGTCCCGGATGGAGGGTATCAGGCGGATGCTTGCACGACCGAGGGCTCGGTCAAGTATAGGAAATCTGTCCGCGGCTGCTAGCATGAGCATGCGCACTTCCCGCCTGGACGACGACATGATCAGCAGACATGCTTCACATGGTGGCGACTCGGAATATTCATCTTCTGACGATGACGATGAGGAGCCTCACGAGGACGACACAGAGAGCGAAGACGGGAACCTCGAGGAGTCAACTGCGTCGATCTCGAAAAAGTCCCAATCGACGAAATCAAAATCGAAAGCTTCGTCGAAGAAGAGCAGTAGAGCTAGCTCGAAGCAGCGACCACAGGCCAATGGATTTGGCACAAAGTATGCCAGCAATGACGATCTCATCCAATTTGACGAGACTTTATTTGATGAAAATAGAGGACGGACGACACAATTGAAGCGTCATTCGACCCCAGGCGACTCGACATCACCGCTTACCAGGCCAGTGACTCCCGAGGAAGCCATCGCTCGCGAACCGAGGAAGGACGACAGTATCATGGCTGGCGGCACAAGCTTGGACGCCAAAGAGGAGATCGTCGCCGACACTCCCGCCAGCCCAGACGCTCAGGAAAAATCCGCTGCCAACATGTTTAGTATCCTAGAGCCAGACAATAGGAGTGAGAACATCGACCCGAACGCCCTTCCCGGGCCCTCAATCCAATTCGCCGAGCAACCTCACCCTCGCCGTCTTCATCACCAACAGCCTTCCAAGCTTCAGCAGACCAGCAATATCACGTCCTCAATCTACGCCCGGGCGACCTCCTCCTCGCCGAGCCGTGCTGCCAACATCGGCAGCCCTCAAGTCAAACCCACAGCTACCCCCACCGCTACCTCAATTCCCCAACACGACGGGCCCACTCCCACTCCAGCCACTGGCTTCCCCTTCGCCGCCTCACTTCCCCTCTCCTTCAACACTCTCCCTTCGCGCGCCCAACATCTGATCCTGAACGAGCTCATGGCGCAGAACAGCGAAGACACGGCCGTGATCTTTACGACTCTGCCGGCGCCGACAAGAGGGACGTACAAGAGCGAAAAGGAGAGTCTGGGATATGTGAGCAATCTGGAGGTCTTGTCGAGGGTAGTAGTTGGCGGGAGCGGAGATGTTAGGGGATCAGGACCAGGGCAATGTGTGCCGGTGTTGATGGTGAATAGTAGTGGTTTGGGAGGGCTGGTTGTTACTACTAATCTATGAGCCATTGGCACAAATCAAAGAAAAAGCCATGATCGAGTGGCTCAAAACAAAAAACGAGGCCATTAGGCAATCAGGTGGAGGTCTTACAATCACGAGCATAAGGACGACGGGTCGCTATTCCGCTTCGTCCTGAACGTTCAGATTGTTGGCTAGACAGCTTTGAGCAGAAATGAACAGCTTCATTCATCTTATATGTCGTCTCTTGAACAGTAAGCTGCCTTTGAGCGCTGGTCTTGACAAAAGAAGTTGTCTGTTGTACAGTATACACATAACCATCCAACACGTTTCGGGCAGGCTGGCCGCCCCCATAATCTTGATCTGCCTCTGAAGACCTATCTCCTCGCTGAAGAAGAGGGCGTTTCGTTCCGCTCACGACGTCCGGAAGTGCTTCGGACACCTCCTGGAAAGCCTTAGATCGTGTTCGTCGGGTCGATACGGACTGGCATGGCTCTCGGAGAATCCATACTTCCACTCTGAAGGACATTTTCGTCCCGCGTCTTCTGCTCCAGTAGCTTCGCCTTGCTAGGTGAAAGCTTGCACTTGTGCGACGCTGCCCGCGACCTTGTCTCCTCCGATAATCCGGCGCATCTACGTTGCCAAAGCACGCCCTCTGTCGGCAGCCAAGTCCCTTGCAAACCTCGATCGAACACTTGTCCTAAGCAAGACTGTCCATCACAGCGACACGATTCAGCTGCGTTCCCCCTGGACTCGTCCTGGACTCTCAACAAGCTCGTTTGTCCGGCCCTGCCTGGTTCTTAAATCTTAGCTTCGTCCTGCCTGTTGCCTTCGCCATACCCTCCAGATCACAAGTTCCTCTCCACCTTATTCAACCGCCAAACACTCTTAATCTGGCCCCTCGTCCGCTGGCCCCGCACCGGCAGCCCCATCGCATGCCTCCTGCCCCTATACGTCCCTGTATCCCTTAACCTCTTTATATCCGCCAACACTGATCTCTTCAACTCGTTTTCTATCTTGATGCCTTCCAAATAAGCGTTCAAGTCGAGGATCTGTTGGGAGTTGAGCTCGCGCATTTTGATGGTGTTGTGGAGCTGTGCCGGGAGAGGATGCTGCGGGCGAGGGAGGGGCCGATGCCAAAGAAGGCTTGTAAACTGGTGAGGAGGGGGCGGCGGTCTGGGAAATTGCGGGAGAAGAGGAAGACCTGTGGGCGGACGTGTGAGCAGTTGCGCTGGAAGGGAAGGGGTGCGGGAGCGAAGCTGGCTTTGTTGCAGTTGTGAAGCAGCGCTCGAGATTGTAGGTGTAAAGTTGGAGTGTTAGATGGGAAGCTATACCATTGTGATAGACTATGGGCAATGGCCGGTCGCAAGCGTGGGAGCAAGGGCGTCAACGAGAGAGCGGTGTCGCGGCCATACGTGACCGGAATTTGGACGTGGCAGCGGAGGGCAGGTGCGGTGTGTGACAGGTAGATGGAACACGAGATCGAGAAAGTCGACGAAGATGCAGCATATGGTCTGCTGACCACACCGTAGTTTCTCGCAACTCCACATCCGCTGCCTCATGGGGGCTGGTCTCAAACCTGGGAATTCTTGTTCGAAGAAGCTTTCAGATGCGCAAGTTTAGGACTTCAGCCGTGTGGCAAATGCAAGCATGTGTCTTGTGATGATCAGTCTCAGGCGATAGCGACGAAGACGGTGCAGGTGACGGGCGAGGATGCGGCCAGGAAAGGGATTCTGCCAAACGCGCTCTCTCGTGAGGCAGCCCTATCGTAGGGCTTGAGGGAACACTTGCTCGACATTTTCAGTGCACACGTAAAACAAGTCGACTTCCGCGAGCCTCAGCATGCTGACAAGGTGGCCGTGGCAAGCCGACGAGTCTGCAAGTATGAATTTCCCGTAGCATCGCATGGGCGGCGACAGCGTATCAGGCTCGTCGTCCTATTCACAAAGCAATCGTCCATGGACTGGCTCGTTCAACTCGACCAGCACGAGCTATCAAAGCACTCACATCACTCTCCCGCCACGACCACACCACCACCTCACTACCATCTACCTCGTTGCCTATCAGGCAACAACGATCGCCGCCTTCGAAGGCAACAGGCAAACAGGAAGGCAAAGAGGCAACACCAAGTTCACCTCACAAGACTCTTCATTGCGCCGAGGCTATGTAAACCAGGTCAATCGCGTTTTCATTGATAAAACTACTCGAGTAAATGGACTATCGACTAGAAATGAAGCCCGCCCCAACACGTTGTCGCCCGACAAAGTGTCAGCCGCCAAGACCCGACCCGCGAGTGCGGCGGAGGCCTCCCTGGCAATATTAGTAACTAGCAGGCCGTTCGTTTGTGCTGACATCGATGAATATGATGTGCTCAGACTCGCGTATGCATTGAGCCTCCCTAGAGCAGCAAGTTCGATGCTGTGATACAAAATAGGCGATTTCGCACGTCCGCGAACATTTGCGCTTGCCCGCTCAGAGACCGTCTTGGAGGCAAAGCTACTGCTGCAGAGACGGCGCGGGGCTAGGATCCGCAGGCAGCGTCGCTGAAGCCTGGGCCGGCCCCTGTGGGGTGGACGCGACACTCTGGGGTCCTTGTAGCTGCTGTTGTGCCGGTGTCTGCTGCTGCGACGGAGGCAGTTGTGCAGGTTGAGAAGGCGGCTGGCTCGGCGCCGTTGCTGGCGCTGGCGTCATCAGAGCTGGATCTAGGCCCGGCTGACCTTGAGGCTGGGGAGGACCTCGAGGGTGCATGATCGGCGACGGCTGTTGCGGCGGTGGTCCCTGTGCCATCGGATGCGGTCCTGGGCCAGGCGGAGGCTGCTGCATGTGAATCATGTGCTGTTGCTGATGGTGGAGGGGCATGGCCTGTGGAATGTTGTGAATGCCCACTAATTCGTGCCAGAGGAAGTGAGTGGCAGGTCCTTCGCGGACTACAGTTCGACGGAAGATGCAGTGGTTCTCAGTCGGACATGAGACACAGTGTCGTGGGTTCGCGCTGTCGATGTAGCAGCGCCTGCCTGCTAGATGACATGATCCGCATCTCGCCTCGCTCGATAGCTCTCGAACCTCAGCTGCGCGTGAAATGGTCTTGCTCTCGTCTGGCTCGAGAGGCGGTGGCTCGGACATTTGGCTGTCTCTTTGAGAGTGTGATGGGTGGGTCGGAGTCGCGTTGGGTCCGCCCATTCTGTTACCGTCTGGGCCTGTGGGCTGAATTTGGCGATACGGATCGCCTGGCTGACGACCACTTGCAGGGGTGCCGTTCGTTTGTGGCTTATCGACGATGCCGCGAAGAAGCTGATCTGGACGACCTTGGGGGTTGGTCGCTGATGTGGGAGGAGTTACGTCCCAGCGATGGGTGAGCATGCGATCACCCGACGGACCGGGCAGATGCGGCGGCGACCTGAGACGCTTGACGTTCTGCAGTGAAGATATGACTGAGTCCTGAGTGTCGATTCGATCAAGTTGCATAGAATCTGGACCACCCTCCTCTTCTTCTTGCCACTGTTCTGATCTGGTTGCCTAGTTAGTGGCGAGGCAGACGAGGCAAAAGAAGGCAATGGAATCTTACCGTTTTACTAACGCGTCGATGTCTTCGTTCGGGTGCATGCGAATAAGATGCTGTTTGAAGTTGTCGAGCCGCGGCCACAGCTTCGAAGCTTTTGCACAACCAGGCGCGAAGCACTTGTACATGCGCGACTTGCCGACGTGTTTACCATGCACCGATTTTTCGTGCCGGTATAGGTCGTTGATTGTCGCAAAACCGATGGATGTACGAGGGCAGTTGACTTCGATGCACCGATATTGTCGCGCGTGTCGGGCGTTATGTTTCCTGAAGCCAGACATTAGTACAACGCGTCATCGCTAGGGATAAGGCAACCAAAGGCTCATTTCGGTATGTGCACATACTTGAGGTCTGAATGCTTTCGGAAGCCGACGCCGCATTGATCACAGACAAGAGAGTCTTTGCCGTAGCGCACGCCCGGTGGGTTGTTGTAGCTTATAGGTTCGGGGTCCGCGTCGTCATCCGAGCTTTCGCTTCTGGGGCGCTTTAGACTATCGCGAGGCGGCGATGGTGGGATACCTTCGAGGGGATTCATGGTTCATATCGGTGATGATTTTGGTGATGAAAGGATGGGAATCGAGAAGCAAAAGAGATGGAATATTTCGAGGATGAGGCGAAACGAGGTCGAAGGAAGCTCCGGGGAATGAGCGATCTGTTTTCATCTGGTCGAGAAAGCCAAGCTGACGCCTTAGGCTGTGCACTAGAGCGGGATAGGCTAGGCTCGGGGCTTGCAGCCTTTTCGCCTGAAAAACTGACCCTGATCGTTTGCGTCACGTGCAAGGGAGAATCACGATCAGGCAACCGAGTTATGATTCTTCATAAATTAGAGTCAATACTAGACTTTCGGAAGACGGACTGATTTGAGTAGTGCGAGCAGATGCAATGTCGCCGGATGACAAAATGCGACTGCTTCTGGTGTTGCAAAATGCGAGCTGCCCTGTGGCCGAGGTACTGCCCCTAACAGTAAGTTTGCCAATCGAAGCCCGTCGCTCCTGCAACCTTCCGAAGTGCGAGTCTGCACGCGCATCGCACGAAACCCCCCTGAAAAGAAGGTATATAAGGATCTGCGATGCATACTACCTAGCACAGACCAATTCATGCTATCAACCGACCTCGTTGCCTAATCGCTCGCCTCGTGTTTGCCTGGGTGCCTCGTTGATCGTCCACCGCTATCATGGCAGTGCTTCCAGACCCGGATGACTTTTCACGCTACGAAGCCTTCAAGATTCACACAACCACTTACAAGACCGTTGGCTCACACCCAATCACACTCAGCGTGCTAGCCCCAGAGAACCTGAAATGCCCAGCTACAGGTGCACCTACCATCCTTCGCTTCCACGGCGGTGGATTTGTGACTGGTTCCGCGCTCTATCCAGGCTTCTTCCCTCGCCACCTTCTGGAGTACGCGATCAACCACTCAGCCATAATCATAAGCCCCAACTACCGCCTCCTTCCTGAGTGCCGCCAATCCGACATTCTGGCCGACATCGAAGATGCTTGGCAATGGATGCTCTCTTCCCTTCCAGCCTACCTCGCTTCAGTCACCAACGACAGCGTGAAACCTGATCTCACACGTATCATGACCACCGGAGACTCCGCAGGCGGCTACCTCTCCCTCATGACAGGACTGAACCACCCGGATGGCGTCAGAGCCGTGACAGCAGCCTACCCCTGCACAGATCTGAAGAGCCGCTACTTCACCGAGCACTACGAAAAACAGCTCTTCGTCTTCCCACAGATGAATCTTGCAGAACTTGAAGCCGCGCACGCTGCTAAGATGGCTGAGTCGAACACGACTGTCCGATCCGAAGATCCGACCTTGTCTGAAATCTCGTTGATGGTGGCATACATTCAGCATGGCGTGATCGTGCATAGGTTCTTTGATTTTGACGATCCCTCACAATTTCCGATCGAGCGTGTTGAGAGAGGTGAGAGGTTTGCAAGGGGCGGAGTGTGGATCTGGCATGGCAAGAAGGATAGTGTGGTGCCGATCGAGGGGACGCAGAAGCTCTTTCAGGCGCTGGGGAAGAATGATCCAGAGTTGCGCGTGAGACTTGTGGTGGACGAGGAGGGTGAGCATGGGTTTGACACGGAGCTGGAGATTGAGGAGTCGGGTCTGAAGGAGACGCTAGATGAGGTTGCGAAGGTATGGTTAGCTTGACACACTGCGTGAACGATGATCGAACCAGATGCTGTCCACCACATTTAAGTAAGGGCATCACAGAGGAAAGTCATGTATCAGGGCGTCGCAGGACCATGTTCGAGGGTTGTCGCGATGTGAAAGCAGGGCGGAAGAATGCTAGAGCATCGTATGCTGCTTTCACAAAGCTGCTCGTCCCACCAGACAGCAACAGGTGCTACCAAGGCATGACAGTGCGTTCTCACTATTATCTCGAATGCTGCACTGAATGGAAGAGAAGAGGATGAAGCCAAGGGAGAGACCAATACTTATACTTTCAAGATGAAATAAAGAGCCGGCGGAAACCGAGTCCGTCGCTTCACTCAGTCGGTTAGGGCCGCTCACTGTTCTTTGCACGCATCTGAATCACTTGCTATCTGGCATCACTTGGACGGTCCAAAAATTTTATTTCCGTCAACCGGTCTGGACTATGGCTCTGCCTCGACTGTCGCGGCCATCAGCAATATGGTCAACGCGCCTTCCTCTCAATCAAAGACTGACGAGAAGCTGGTCAACCGGGCTCACTCAAAGCCTCGTCTGGGTCAGCTGAATATAAATCTGCGAGACTGACATAGATTGAAACTATTGCATACGCTCGCTAATGGCACTATTGTTCAACGCTGATTATACAATACAGCTTGGAATTCGTCCCCTCGACGGAATTTCTGAACAGTCGCTCGTGCAGACATTACCACAAACGCCTTCAGAAGCTTGTCGAGACGTGCCGCTACAGCACTGACACCCATTCGGAGCCCTTCATGACATCATACTCTCCGAATGGAGGTTCATCGTTGCGACTTGTCGGAATGAAGTTGAGACGATGGAAGTGTTTAAAATTGCTGGGCAGAAAATCATGTAACGTATGCCTAGTATTTAATCGTCATCCCCCAGAACTCATCCAGTTTGAGGCAAACCTCTGGTACGGCGTATCCTCCTTTCTCCACCAGTCGGGATTCAGCTTCTTCTTGTCAGAGGATAAGGAAGTTGACGAGGTTTTCTTCGCCAAAGGAGGAGGTCGCGATGTAGCAGATGATGGTGGGATCTCAGGCTCCTTGCCCTTCGACGAGGGACTTGACACGATCCGTGGCTTAGGTGGAGGCTTAATGAATGGATTAAAAGTGCTCGTTCGTCTCGACTGAGGCCTGACAAACGATCGCGAAGGACCAGCCGCGTTTGAATCTGTGATGAAGCCCTTCAAGGCAGGATCAAGGGCTGGACTCGAGGCAGGTGAGCCGTCTGGTGGACGAGAGCTCCTTGAGACGGTAGCACGAGCAACAACAGCCGGCGCAGTGCTCGATGGTGGTAAGCTCTTCGTGATGCCAAACGATGCGGGCAAGGACTTGCGCTTCGGCGTGGATCGTGGCGGGACGTATGGATCTCGGGGTGGGGCAGTCGAGGGCGCACCGTCCAAGGCGGATGCCACTGACAGCCGTGGTGTCGATCCCGTCGGCTGTACCTGTTCCTGTATGGAAGCGGACGCGGGCCTGACCATACCCATATTGCCCCTGGCCCGTTTCGCAGCAGGTGGGTCCACTGCCAATGAAGAGATCGTGCCTCTCTTATTCGTTAACATGCGGCGTTGCAAGCCATTGGCGTCAGGTGATTGCTCGGCGGAGCGATCGATGCCTGGCGTTCCGAGCTCTGGAGACGGGGCTCGGGCGTGTGCTGTTTGCTCTAGCCAGGATTCCACTGAAGACTGCTGTGACGCATCTTGCGATTGGGCGGTTGCCTTGGCCATCTCGGATGGCTCTGCTTGGCCAGCAAATTCTACACTAACGTGCGATGCCGCTTTCTCGAGGTCTTGGGCCATAAATTGATCCTGTACATGTGCAGGCGCATGGGTAAGCGTGTCCACATTGGGTGTTGTGCTGATACTGTTCTCATCTTTGATTGAGACTGAGGGCAGTCCGTAGGACACACGACGTTTTTGGACTTGTGAAAGTTCCGAGGTCCGCGCAGAGCGTGTGGTGCCTGCAGCGTGTAGACCCGCTGACGACAACACCTTTTTCCAATGAGTCAGGTCGTCCAAGGTGAAGAAGTAATCCGTATATGGCATGGAGCCTTCGCCAGAAGCTGCGCTCTCAATCACATACGGCAGGAAGGTATTGGCGTAGTGGAACACAAAGTCGTCCATTAACGATCGGTGAACACGCGTAGCAACATTAGGCTTTGCCAACATCTCACAGGCACTTGCAAAATGCTTCACCGTCCCTCCATAATCGCTGTACGCTGCTTTGAAGCGCTCGAACAGTGCCCCGTAGGAGGTGGGAACGCCATGGTGGGCCGATATCGATGGAACTCTGGTCGTAGATCTGAGACTAGTCTGCTGACTTGGATGTGCGGGACGTGCCGGAGGTGAGCTAGGCCGGGCTGCTTCATGATGACTCTTCGATGAGTTGCCATTCACCTGGGACGTATTGGCTCTTGCTTCTGTGGAAGGCTGGAATGATTCCTGAACACTTGTTTCGTCTGCGGATTTCGACTTTGCATCAACCCGACTTTCTGTACTCGTCTCGACAACCAGAGTCTCCTCCGCCATCACCTGAGGCTGCGACGATTGCGTCGGCACTTTTGTTATTGGTTTCAGCAGATTTCGGCGCCACTCACGATGCTCCTGCATCTTTCGCTCGTGCTGAACGGCATCTTGGTCCTTGTCCTTTGCCTGGGATCCCATCTGGGTTGATCTTTGTGTATTGTGATACTCTTGTCGGTCTTGCCTTCGTTTGTTAGAAATCTCAGAGTCGGAGCTGTACATCTCCGGCAGTGGATCGGAGGTGTGCACCGTTCTGATAGCATCCGCATAAGTGGACGGCACGAAGGTGGACCCAGGCACCATTTCCTGCCTGCGATGAATCTGCTTGCCGGGAAATGGTGTCCTCTCGACCTCAACAGGCTTTCTCGTGCCTGAAGTAGAGGCGGGCAGTGAGACCGGAACCGATGCTGATGCGTGAGGCCGATCTAGATCCATGATCGAAAGTGCATCCGATGCTTCCTCGTCAGAAGCGGACGTGTCTACGTCTTCTACCGAATCACTTGAAGGCGTCGGCAGGTTCGACTGCTGGTCCTTCGTACTAGCACTCTCCTTGGAAGGCTGCGCAATTAGCGCGTTTTCACCGCTACGCGAAGGCTCGAGATCGACGGAGGATGCTGAGGTAGCTTCTTGGCCCGCAGCCGGTGGACTGTCTGGTGGAAGACCTTGCATGCGTGTACGGAGTGGCTTTGCGGAGGAAGGAGCAGAAGATATCGGAGACGATTCAGGAGACTGGGCTGCTTCAATCGCGGGTGCGACCCTGGCCGCATAGTCTGGACTCGCCGGCCACTGACTACCAGACACCTGTTGGGTCGGCAGATCGTCCTCTTCCTCTTCCGCTTGCTCTGCTTGTTCGTGAGCTGGAAGTTTGACTTCAGTGATATGGCCACTTGATAGCCTTGACGCGCTGCTTGCTTGGTCAGCTTGTGCAGTGAAAAGCTCAAACAGCTTCTGAGGCATTGTCCCTGGTCGCTTGTCGTGACCCGGCAGTGGAGGGCACTCAATGCCAGACGATTCCAGTATTGACTTCTGATCAAGCGGGCAGTGTGCTTGCCTGCTGGTAATGGAACGGATTGCAGACGGAACGCTCTGGTTCACCTGTGATGCATGCTGAATTCGCTCTGGTACAAACTTCTTCTCCTGCGTGAGATTGTCCACATTCTGAAGCAGAGACTGTGCTGCGGATGGCTCTTCGGAGTCTCCTTCGAGGCACGGCTTCTTCGCCGAGCTACCATCACGGCCTCCATTCTCAGCGAGCTCGCGTTTCTTGATCGAGCGTGCCTGGCCATTGGTAAGGTTTCGTCCGTTCACACTGTCGTTCTCTGGCGCTTTCGACGCAACGTCCTGTGGCACAGTGATTTGCCTCGAGCCCGCGACTCCGTGCCTCCTATTACTGAAGTGTCCGTTCTGCGTGGGAATCTGTGCCTGAGTCACTGGCGTGTCATCGTACTCGTCGTCGCTCATGTCGGGCGGGTCCAAGGCTCACTCGTCGTGACATATGGAACATGCTGCCACGTCCAGCGGTACAGCCAAGAGCATGCTTGCAGCAGCTATGGTCAACCTGCCGGATCCTACAGCACGTTCGTTGGGGCTTAGGAAACGCGTTTTACGAGAGAGCGCGTCGCGATTTGATTCGAGAGCGAGTGAGTGGGGAGATGCTTTATACGTGCCGTAGGAGCCGCCGTAGTTGACGTCGCTCGACTCCGCGGCGGCGATCATGCGTTGTCACCGAGCGAAGGGGTGCAGTGGCTGTGGGCTTTCACTGATATACTCTGTGAGAGCACTGCACCTACATGCAGTGAGTGGATTTGGGCACTGTCAGAACCAACCAGAGAAACGCCATGCAGCCTGCATAATGATAGCCCTGTCGCTGCTGATCTACGAGCACTGCGAGGTGTCCTGGCCTCCAGGTTGAGGCCAACACGATGTTACCGCCGTCCAAGAGCACTTCGAGCCCCTCTACCTCGTCCGTATTCCTGCCTTTGGCTCGTCGAGTTCGCCGTGACTCCAAGGCATCCATAGCCGCGGATCTTGACCAGGACGCTCTAAATGAGGCACTGGACAGCGTTCACAGCGTAGCTTCACAGTCCCAAGGCCTTACTGTATTCAACGAATACACTGATCCGCCAAGTTCGGCATCGAAGAATGACACAAAGTCGCTCGCTGCAGACCTGTCTGGCGGCATCACGGGCCTATACACAAAACTCAAGGCTACAGTCGGAGTGGCCACCGAAGGCGACCAACGAAATGGTCCGCCTACTACTGCCTCAAGTCAGGAAGTGTCATCGTCGAAGCCAAGTTCCAGCAAGGCATCAACGACTGTGTCTCCACGGCCTGTTCCGTCAGAGACTCCTGCTTCTCCAGACTTCCTGCCGCAGCCGTCCAAAGCCTCATCAAAGGCGACTAGTGTGAGCAAGATGTCTCTACACAGTCCAGCAGTAAGATCGCCGACAGGTCCGTTGCCGCCAATTTCGGCGGATCCGGCGATCACGAACACCCACATCTACGCTGACAAGATTCATTCTGCGAATCACTCACGAACAGGTTCTGGCTTCGACCGCATTGATGAACAAACACCACCTCGGAGCGCAGGGACAGATATGAGTGTTCCACCTTCCGCCCGTAAAGATGAATTCGGTGGCGAATTGGTCAAGATACCAACACGTACGAAGCAACCCCTTGCAAGCCCGCTGCCAGTAGTGAACGGTATTGGTCCCAATAGCCATCTTCGTCAAGACTCTAATGCTTCTGGCGATGTCGGTATGCTTGCACCTCCGGCTGCTCCTGTCGTCGTCCAAGACGACGCGTCGAAAGGCACCAGCAAAAACGCTCGACAGGAAAGGATCCTGCCACAGGCACCGAAGTCGAACCCGCTACAGCTTCTTGGACATCACGCGTCGACATCTCGGAGTCCGGCTGCATTGAAGCCGACGATAGTCACGGAAGGATCACAGCCGAGCGTGTCGTTGATCCTTTCCATGTCAACCAACAAGTCAGGGCCCAAGGTCCCACAATCCAAACTTCCTGGATACCCTGGATCTCAAGCCTCGTCAACAGACTCGGCGCCAACAACAGCGTTCAGTCAGTCTGCAAGAGCTCTGCGATTTGATGGCACTGCAGACCAGGGGCAGCATGAATTCCGGTCTCACCCAGTCAGCAAGTTGCGGAGTAGACTATTGGACAAAGAGTTCTGGATGCGTGATGAAAACGCTCGAGACTGTTTCAATTGTGGAGAGCCCTTCAGCACATTCCGGCGGAAACATCACTGTCGCTCTTGCGGACAAATCTTTGATAACAAATGTACAGTCATCGTAGATGGCTCGCACTTTGGTTCGCAATCGGCTGTTCGAGTATGCAAACCATGCGAAAGCATGATTCTGACCCATGACGATTCATCAGATTATTCGGAGCCGGAGAGCATCAACCTGCCAGAATCACTGACAAGACCACGCACCCCAGATACCGCGCATCTGCTTCGCTCGGCCCAGAGACTTGACGATGACGACACCGCATCGCTCTATTCAGTATCACGCGAACAGCTGTCCAAAACGCCGACCATGAGCATACCTGTCAGAAGGCCCTTTGACGCGGACAGTACGTCGAGGGTGATCGAAATGAATCCTGGACTTCCACGCCCTAGCTCTTCAAGGTCACTCAAGCATAGTCAATCGGCGGGCCATGGACACAAACGGAACCAATCCAAACAGCAGCTTCGTAGCATCAAAGCCTACCATGAGGAGAGGGCCCCGTTTCAGCGAAGGACTCTCGAAGATGTAAGTAGGGATCTTTCTAACTCAGCATTCCATCGTGACAGCATCATTGATCCAGATTTGGAGCAATATCTGTCCGACGATGCCTCCAGTGCAGAGGACGACCATTCTGCTACAGGTACAGAGAAGCTGTCGCGAAGTACGGGAGAAGGGGAGAAGTCAGCCATTGCTGGACTGCTCGCGGCTGTCCGGAAAGGCCGTTCGCGGATCGGAGACCGAAGCATTGCCGGTCTTCTCAACCTAACTCGCGACTCTGACGAGGTCAGCATCATCAGCACGCGCCAAAGAGACCTGCAAAGATCCTCGCGACGACGGAATCTGAGTGTAGCCAGTAGCACTCACCAGCGGGCGACCCCAAGAACGACACGTGAGCGTCTGCACACCGCTTTGACAGGAGGTGTTGACGACAGTCCTGTCACACCCGTTCAGCCTGACCCAACGACGAGAGTGTCACGAATGATCCGCAGCGCCTCTATGCACGGTCATGGTGCTCCTGCGATGGAACTCAACAAAGCGAGTATTCAACATGTGCACAAGCTGCTGCAACAGCTTCTGAGAGATGCTGATGTTCCGAGGATATCAAGTTGGGAGGACGCTCTTGTTCCGATTCTACTCAAGGCCACCGATGACGTCGATCCGGACGTACAAGGCGGAGACGATATCGACATCAGAAACTATGTGAAGCTCAAAAAGGTCCTGGGCGGTCGTCCTGGTGATACCTCCTACATTTCGGGAGTCGTGTTCACGAAGAACGTTGCCTTGAAAAGCATGTCGAGGCTGGTCATGTCTCCACGTATCTTGATCGTCACTTTCGCTTTGGAGTATGCGCGGCATGAGCAGCACTTTATGAGCTTGGACCCCGTGATTCGACAGGAGCGGGAATACCTCGAGATCCTTGTCAGCCGCATAGCCACCTTGAAGCCGGATGTACTCCTGGCTCAGAAGAATGTTTCTGGCTTGGCACTACAACTCCTCGACAAGGCCCGAATAACTACTGTGTACAACGTGAAGTCGTCAGTGCTAGAAGCAGTCTCAAGATGCACGCAGAGCCGGGTGGTCCAGTCAGTGGACAAGATTGGTACACAGTCTGGCCAGTTGGGCACGTGCGAGTCTTTTGAGGTCAAGACATTCATGTCTGAAGGCAGGAAAAAGACATACGTCTATCTGTCGGGCTGTCCTCCGCAGCTGGGATGCACAATCGCCATTCGAGGTGCCGATAAGAAAACACTCTCGAAGATCAAGCGCATCACGGACTTCATGATCTACGTCGTATACAACCTGAAACTCGAGACTTGTTTGATGAGGGACGAGTGGGCACAGATCCCAAATAGCATCGACGAGTTGACAAAGCAGGCAGTGCCTGTCCCGCCCATCGGATCCCTCCAAGACAAGAATCTGCCTTTAGCGCTTGGTACAGTACAGAACGGATCAATGGGCACCAATCAAGACAGCAAGTCAGACACAACAGATTTGACACAAAGCGGTACGAGTGGTACAAGCGACGAGAAGATGGCACCACCCTCAACAGCCAGCGTCTCGTTCGAGAGTCCAGATTCAGCTGATATTCCAGACGACATTCCGGTGCCAACGTTTTATGAGGACCTTGTCGACAAACACCAGACCAAGATCCTGTCCGCCTCACCTTTTGTAAGATTTATGCAGCCGTATCTGTTAATGAAGGCCAGGGAACTGGAAAGACGAGTTGCGTACCTGAGAAGACTCCGCGACCAAGACATCAGTGCTTCTCAATCGACCGAAGAAAAGTCCAAGGCTCAAAAGTTCACTTTGATCCAGCCTGAGATGCTCCACGCGTCGCTCCAAGGCTCTAGCAAGAAGGTCCGTGAAGCCATTCATGCTGTCCACGACACTGAATACGATAAGGCATTGGACAATTACGAGACACAGAAACGGCAATGGGAGACCTACTTGTCAGGCAATCGTAACCTGTTCGATCCCTACGCGCACCAGAACATTGTAGTTCTGTTCAGTCATGTTGCCACGGAGACATCAGTACCCTGTCATGGCCCGGATCTGTTAGCTTTCAATTTCTACAGCGAGCAAGATCAGGATCAATTTGAAGCTGACTGCACGCTGGGCCAGTACGTCGAAGATCTATGTATTGGTGCTAAGGATGTTTGCACGTCGAGCTCTTGCGAAAAGCGTATGTACGAGCATCACCGTCAGTACGTCCATGGTGAAGCACAAGTCAGTGTGTTCATCGAGCCGCACCCTGCTAAAATGCGCGGACTGCAAGATATCATCCTCATGTGGAGCTCGTGTAGGATATGTTCTTATGAAACTACGGTCGCGCCCATGTCGGTCAGTACCTGGAAGTATTCTTTTGGCAAGTATCTCGAGTTGTCGTTCTGGAGTGCGGATTTGCACGCACGAGCTGCTGGACAGTGCAACCACGACTTGCACCGAGATCACTTACGCTACTTCGGATATAAGGACATGGCAATTTGCGTTCGGTATGACCCCATTGATCTGCTCGAGATCATTGTGCCGCGGATGCGAGTGACCTGGAAAGTCGACAATGACCTCCGTTTCCGCAATGAGGTGTATACCCGCATCGAGAACAGGGTCACCCGATTCACGGGCTCAGTAAAATTGAGGCTGAAGAGCATCAATGCGGATGCGATTCTTCCAGAGAACATCGACGCATGCAAGCAAGAGATTGAGAAGTTGACGAAGAAGGCTAATGATGATCATGCGGCGCTGATCAAGCAACTACAAGAGAAGTACTCAAATAGCCGACACTGGGAGATCATTCCGCTCAATCGGGTCATACACGCCACGCAAGAGAAAGTCGCCGAATGGGATGCTCTTTTCACGGAATTCGAGCAGAACTTCTTCCCTTCTGAAAAGGATATCCGAAGGCTTGCGACATTGCAGCTGAAGAAGATTTTCCTGGATCGAGACGTATCAGTCACTTCCCTGCTGTCTGATAACGAAGGAACGGCTACACCTCCTCCCGAAGAAGCAGTTGACGAGAAACAGGACGCAATTACCGGAGGGGAACGTCCGCCATTGCGTCCACGTACAACAACGTTGTCGCCAGAGAAAACGCACAATGTACTTCAAGCTGTACTCGAAGAGCACGCAAGTCCTCAGCAAGTGACCAGCGAGCTGCCTGAGGTCAATGAGAAAGTGCCTGAGATCTTACCAAATGTCCATCAGGGAGATATGGATACCAGCGTGATCAATCATCTTGACCTTGCTTTGCCTCCTGCGGAACCAAGCTCCACATTAACTCCGGTGGTTTCAGATGAGACCACTCTGCCGACTCTTGATGTGCAGACGCCGGAGATGCTACAGACCGAGGATCCGATGACGCCCAAGGCGGCAAACATTGCTGACCCCATGAGTCCGTCTATGGCGACGCCCAAGGCCAGTACCGAGCGAATACTCATTCCGCAAGCTGTGCAGCAGCAGTCACGCAGGAACACGCCGCCTTTCTTGAGAGCACAATCCACGCCAGCTGCCTCGGTGCCGAAGCGAGAGCCACCTCCCAATACTCGAACAAATTCTGCCGTGTCCTCGGGAAGTGGGCTAGGCATCAGCCAGGCTATCAGTCAGTCTAGGAGCAGCAAGATGAGCACGCCTTCTGATGCAGACACCGAAAAACCCGAGAAGAAGCTCTCTGAGCGCTTCGGTCTCGCCCACTTCAGGAAAAAGGGCTCTCTCATCCCGCGGGCAGTGTCGCATAGAAAAGAATCCCGTGTCTCTAACTTGGCAAAGCACTTCGAGCAGCTGGCGCGTGATTTTGAGCGCGAGCGAAGAAGAGAGATCCGACTTCGAGCCACACGCACCGCCCAATCGAGAGTACTCCCCCTTGCAGCACCAAAGCCTATCGTGGAAGTATACCGAGACGTGGACGAAGCTGTCGATGAGCCACATGCCGAACTCTTTCATAGTGTGAAGATCGACGAGATCGATCCCGGTGAGACTGCTCCGACGGCCGAGGGTATGGCGCAAGACGCAGACACGCCCCAAGTGTCAGGCAATGACGCTCAAACCGAAGACACGCACACCGAGGCCACCGAAACCGAAGGTGAGAACCAGCTCTCGAGCCATGCACCTTCCGACGCCGAAGAAAGCGATCTCGAAGAATTGAGCGAACAGATCTTATTACCTGACTCGCCAGAAGACCTCCTTCGCCTCTCGCAAGACGATCTGGAGATGAAAGAGTTCCCCAAACATGAGCGCAAATCTTTGATGCAAATGCTCACCACCTTCTGGGCTGAGCGCTCGTCCTCCGGTTGGGCACCACTCGAGTACCCACTCCTCGCAGCAGAACACGTCTTCTCAGACTGCGACATCATCGTCCGCGAAGACGAGCCATCGTCCATCATCGCCTTCGCCCTGAACTCCTCCGACTACAAGACTATGCTCCACGACGTACAAGAGAAATCACCCCCACCTAACATGGACGGGATGTTCAACCACACCCACGCCGAAGGCACTTTTCAAGCAGACGTCATGCACTCCCTCCTGCGCAAGAACGGCACCCACCTGAAATACCAGTTCGCCGAGGGTCCCGCCAAAATGCTCTGCAAGATCTTCTTCGCCGAGCAGTTCGACGCCGTGCGCCGGAAATGCGGCGTTGCGGACCGCGTGGTGGAATCGCTGTCGCGTTGCTTGAAGTGGGACTCCAAGGGCGGGAAAACGAAGTCTCTGTTCCTCAAAACCCTAGACGATCGCTTCGTCCTCAAGAGCTTGAGTCCGATCGAGACCCAATCCTTCCTGAAATTCGCGCCCAATTATTTCCAAATCATGTCCGAAGCATTCTTTCACGAACTTCCTAGCGTGATCGCGAAAATGTTGGGATTCTATCAGATCGTAATCAAGAACCCGGCCACAGGCGTGGAGTACAACTGGTATCTATTGCTAATGGAGAACCTCTTCTACGACCGCTCACCGACCCGCATCTTCGACCTAAAAGGCTCCATGCGTAATCGCAAGATCAGGGAGACGGGAGCTAGTAATGAGGTGCTTCTGGATGAGAACATGGTGGAATTCATCTACGAATCACCACTATTTGCGCGCGAGCACTCAAAGAAGCTACTTCGCAGTTCAGTCCATAACGACACGCTGTTCCTTGCACGCCAAAACGTCATGGACTACTCTCTCATGATAGCTATCGATGAAGTCAGGAAGGAACTCGTCGTGGGCATCATCGATTGTATACGCACGTACACATGGGACAAGAAGCTGGAGTCCTGGATCAAGGACCGCGGCTTTGTTAATCAGTTCACTGCTGTCGGAGCGGGACTGGTGGGTGCAACGGGGATTGGGGGCGTAGGAAAACGGATGCCAACGGTGACCAGTCCAAAGGAATATAAGAGGAGGTTCAGGGAGGCGATGGGAAGGTATGTGTTGGAGGCGCCGAATTGTTGGCATCAATTTGCGCCAGTGGTGGTCAAGGGGGGAAAGACGGGGTGGAAAGTCGTTAAAGATGGGGGACGTGGGGAAGCGCGGGATGGAGATGGGGATGGAGAGGAGAAGATGGCGACTATGGCTACGCTGGGATAGACGATGCGCGAGCAAAAGCAGGTTGCGTGACGTTTGGCTACTGGCTGGGACTTATTTACTACTTTTAGCGATGCGGCGTTCAGAGCAGGCAGAGTGCGTTCAGTTGCTACGGTTGCATGGTCATTCAAAATACTTGGACGAGGGAGCCCTACGATTAGATGAATGCATGATAAAATTCACCTGGATGTGGTAGTAATCAGTGCTAGCGTGTCAGGAAGGATGATACCTTCCATGTCTTTAGGTTTCAGGTCGAGAAGCCAAAGCTTTCATTCATCTCAGCCTCTGAGATACCCGAGGGGACAATCTTTCTGCTTCACGGCAGAGCATATGCAGTCAATCGATCGCACCTGCGTGTAGAGCGTACCAGGTAGCTTGGAACGATAGTCGGGCTAAGCAGGATAGTGCTGGCCGTTCATTTTGCCAAGCATCCAGGCAGGGACGACTAGTAGTTATAATCATCTGTGATGTCACGCAAACCAACTGATGCTGTCTTCTGTAGAGGTTCGTTCTGACTTTGTACTTCTGCCGACAAGCTGAACCATCTCAACAACAGGGTGCGCTCTCCACAGGGCGTGTATGGAGAGGTTGCTCTCGCAACTTCATCTTTCGCTCCTCATATGAAGAAGGCTGTGCAACTACCTAGCACATATCAGGACGCGTGGTCTAGAATCGTCAAACCTAAGAACACCGTCGTCAATTCGTTCAAAGCTTCACAATGAGCGAGTTTGCGGTCCAGCGATTCGCGCGCTCGCAACGCGTCGCCGCACAAGGCTTCAGCTTTAGCTCCATTCGAAAAGCAACGACAAAGAATATCAAGACCATGGAGCGAATCTCCCTCCCGCAGGAGACGTCCTCGCAACTGTTGCAGAGGCAACTCGATGGAGTGGACTCGACATGCACTTGATGACCAGACCTCAAAGCCTTGTTCGACGACTTCGACAAGGACACAGTGGAGCCTTGAGTAAGCTTGTAGGACATCGTGTCCCATACAAAGCTGCTTCTCGCCCTCCTGGTACTTGGCATCTGCCCAATCGATACTGCCTTGTGGACTGGTCTGGAGTGGACCGTGAGATGAGTGATGTCTTCATATCGCGGAAAAGGTATTGCTACAACCCCTGACGATATGGGCCTTCCAGGTAGGTTTGGTCATTAGACTCTCTTGATGTGCTTTTGTTGAGGAAGTCGAAGCTTTACTTGCTCAGAATATTGGCAGGGCAGAGTTGTTCCATTGAGAATATTAGTCCAGCTCTGCTCCTCAGCCCAAGTTGCCTCTCTTTCGACTCTTGACATTCCTTGTGCTTGCTCTATTCAGAAGATCCGACCTCTCGTGCCTTGTTCGTCTGCCTGGAACCTTGGTGGTCACGCCCTCCTACAGTCGCCAACATGGTCGCCCCTTCGGTGCTATTCAACCCCGTGTCGCTCAACATCACCATCACGCTCATCCTTGATTCATACGGGGTGAACTACCTGCCCATCAGCAAAGGTGTAACAGGCTTCTTCAATGACTTCAAACCCAGCGGGAAGCAGAGCAAAGGCGGCGAGAAAGCAACTGCTACCCGAGGTAGGATCATGGTCGGCCAGCCAGCTGCCGGTCACCAGCCGGCAGAGGATATGAAGGGCGACCTTCCCGCAATGCAGACCTTTGATGACAATGGCTATCATCTGAGCGAGTACGTCGAGTTCGAGGGCGGCGCGAAGGATCACACGGAGAAGCATATCGATTATTATCTGTGGCAGCACAAGGACACCTTGGGTTCGAAGTACCGTCCGGACCCATCTTATCTTAATCTGCACTCGAGTAAGTCTTCTTTGATCGCATCATTACTTGTTCCAGAGCCCCTTTCTGACATTTCGTCACAGACAAGGACAATGCTGTCTGCATTGCGGCCGTCGGGTGAGTTCTCTTCACGTCATGTCCGGTGGTCTGTGCAGGTTTGGCAGTGGCAAGGATAGAGCTCTATCACTGAGCCAAAGCCATCAGCAAGCCATCGCATGGTTGCGTGCTTCCATGTGGACACTCACTGACAAGGCGTTGGGCAGACTCCAGACACCCATCTCTGACCAGGAGTACATCATCACCGGTGATATGCTCAAGCACTGTGGTTACAAATATTACGACTCTGAGGTAGTCATTCCTCAGGGCGCCGACGAGAGCCAATCTGTCGAGCACAGGGTTAGTACCTGCCCCTGCTATGACTCTTGTGAACCAATAGCCACTGACAGAAGGCCCATCACAGCCATACTGCTTCTGGATCGGTGGTGAACAGCCCGACATCCCGGACCACCTCTTCTTCCACTTGCCGGACTTGACCAACAGCCAACAGGCCGCCAAGGTTTACAACGAAAGCAAGGAGCAGCTCTGCAACGTCCCTCCCCGCATGAACTACTACTCCGGCGACATCAAGAAGAAGAACTGGCGCCCCTCGGTCTTTCAGCCAAACCTCGAGTACTACGAGAGGGCTGACGGCAGCATCAGTGACAATTCCACCCAGTTCGACGCCGGCTGGGTCCTGGACCGCAACCACTGGAAATGGAGAGTCACTCTGGATGGCGAGAGCAGCTACGCTCCGCTCCTTCCCGGTGAGGAACACAACCCTGATGCTAAGGATGGCATCAAGCTTCCACCTCTCAAGCGCGCGGTCTCACCGAAGTTCTGGGACCAGTGGGACCACATCTTCTCCCTGACCAGCAACACTGCGGAACGCTACAGCGCCAAGACCAAGTGTGCCGAGATCGAGAATGGCTTCGCTGGTCCGGATTGGGCGAACAGTGCGGAGAAGCTGTACTGCCATATGCGCACCGGAGAGGTCCTGCCGTTCTGTGCTGATGCTCAGGACGAGCGTGCTTGCTTCGACATCGAGAATGAGGTGCTCAGAGAAGGCATGTCGAGCGAGAGGAAGTCGGCGAGGGATCTCAAGACGCTCAAGAAGACCCAGAGATGGGACTTCTCTTGAGGCTCATATCACCCGGCTGGTCTGCCGTCGGAGTCATGGGGGCTTGCTGTTCACCTGACGGGCGTGGTGCTGGCCGACGACGCATTGGCTTAAACGAGACTTCTGCAGGAAAGTCTTCATCTGCCATACTCAGGATTCCCATGTTGCTGCCGACGGTCAGAGATTCTGGGACAAAATTGCCAACAACGATTCTGCTCTCTTCGATGATGGCCTCATCGAATGTTGAGAAGTCCTAGAGGGCTGCAGATTATCAACGCTCAATCTATTCGGGTGGGAGGGAGGAAAAAACAAAACTACGTCGTTCCCATCAACAAGAACAATACCGTCGACATGATCGTCACCGCCCAAAACAGCAGCAAACCATCATCATTTGTTTCTTCAACACTAATTAGAAAAGCTCGGAAAAGGTGTCATCACCACAAAATACCAAAAACAATGATTTGGTCGCTTCAGCATTGAACTTCACAAGCATCTCGACGCATTTGCCATTTATCACATTCTACCACAAAACGAGAGACATCGTGAAGTCGGTCTGGGCCAGAGGAAGGATTTCCCAGAAGACCTCGGGACCCATACCCTCTTAGGTCGCCGCTCGTACCGTCCGGTGGCCGTCGTCATCACTGCGTGGAGGAAAACGCACGACGGGCGGAGCGTGGTACATTTCTGACCAGGGTACGAGGCCTTCACTTTTGTTGTCTGTCAGATAAAAAAGCATAAAAATTGGAAATGATAAAAAATTAGACCCAAATGTGACTTGCCAGAAGACAGCATTGGTGATACGGCGACGACAACCACCAACACATTGTCTTCGCTGTCTCTTGAGACGCTATCCTACCTCTACGTGGCCAACCCTCTTGGTTGGCACTGGTTCTCTTTCAGCCGACCTTGCCACACAATTACTCCATGGAGACACAGCTTCCGAAGTTGCAGAGGGTATACGCCAGTATATCTTGAGAGGATCGACTAGGCAGGACCTGTTGACAGAAGCTCTGAGGACCTTGACGCGCCGCGAGATGAGAAGCATCGACAGTGTGTAACATGTTGAAGTTAGGGATACCAGAAAGAGCGACGATGGACATAAACTGTGACGTGATGCTTCGTTCACGCCGCGTTCCTTCCAACCTTGGAAAGAAGCACGCTCCTTCCATCCAACCACGTCCAGAATGGGACCTGAATCGATCCTTCCCGTCGCGTACCTGCCTCTCCTCGACACCAGGATGCAGCTCAATTGAGGAAGCCACGTTGGGCCTCCGACTCGATAAATGCGAGTGGTGCACAGTCCAGAAAATGAAGCTCTGCTTCTTCCTTCTCTTGGATGGATTTTTCTGGACTGTGCACCACTCGCATTTATCGAGTCGGAGGCCCAACGTGGCTGTCTTGGGCACAGGCTCGTTTCTCTGTACCGTTGCGACAAAGTCCTTCCATGGCAGCATCATTGCCAATTCGTGGCATTGGACAGATCAGTACCTAGGTGGTCAGGTCAGCAATCGACGCTCTGCTTGAATTTGCCTATGGCTACGCCCACATCCGGACCTATCATGATAGCCAGACAGGGCCAGCCTCTCGATCCTTGCCGTCTCGAGTTTGTCGACCGCGGTTCTACTTTGGCACAGGAGCGAAGTTCACAATCCCTGATTTGAAAGCATCACTGCAGTCGTGCTTGCAGACATTCATATCAGGTAAGGCATACCTACGTACCAGATGTATGTATCATCTTCGAGGCTTTTCATCCCGCTTGTGGGGCAGTCTATGATTGCTGCTTCGGTTCCAGGATCCTGGAGTATGCAATGACTGCACAGGTATTGTCGTACGTGCGTGGCAGCACCGTCTAGCCGAGAAGGTTTCACTTCATACGACTATATAGCGGCCCTTCCGCTCCGATGATAGAGGCTGAGCAATACTTACAGCCAACTCTTCTGCCATCAAGTCACGCAACGAACCGAAGGTATACACACGTCACCGATATCCGATCATCGGTGTCCCAAGCCGCCAAATGCCGAACAAAATCGCCGCTCACGTGGCTGAAGGGAAGCAGTACTTTCCCCTTGCCTCCGGTGCTCAAGATGGCTGGCACAAAGATGGCCGAGCTACTGCTACATGCTACTGTGGCGCCATTCAGCTGTCCTTTGTAAGTCCCAGTATGACCCATGCAATTGTTTTATGCGCTGACATGAAATCCGAGCCAGTGGAGGGTCCTGGATTCGTAGGCACATTCGTCTGCCACTGCCCTGATTGCCACAAGTTCACTGCCTCCATGTTTGCGTCCAACTTCACCGTCCTTGATGAGCACCTGGTCCACGAGCGCGGGCAAGACAACTTCACGATTTACAAGCAGAAACAGACAATTGTGTCCGGAATGAATATGAGCAACTACTTCTGCAAGACATGCGGATCGCTCATGTATCGCATAGCTGAGGATTATCCGGGGGTCAGTCTCCTTCGGATTGGCACGGTCGACGACTTCACCCTGATGGAGACTAAGCTCAGGCCGCAACTCGAGCAATTCACCGAGAATCGAGTCTCCTGGGTGCATGAGATTGAAGGGGCCAGGAAGGCTGGTCGTATGGGGTTTGAAGGCGCAAGCGCGAAGGCCAAGCAAGCTAAAGTATGAAATGAGACAGTCTATTACGACAACAGACACGAGATGTACATGCTCATCTTCGGCCAGTTGCCCTCATCATCTGTCTCTCCATGGTGTTGAATGACGCTTCGGATGCGTAGCAATCATGTATACAGACGGCCTTAAGGATTACCTGGATAGGAAATGCTTATGTCCCATTTAACCGAATTCGTCTATCTTGTATACCTGGGATGCGTATGATCGTCGGGTAGGGAGCCCCCGTTGGGCCACTACGGCCGGTAGACATAGCAGACAGGACGCCTCCATGATCTTGGCCGCGTCTCAGTCGCTCGTTCAGTATGCTTACCCAAGCAGCGGCCGACCAGCCTTTTACTGACTCGGGCTAGCTCACTTCTGCCAAGACAATTCTGTACCTTTGCATGGACAACATGCGATTTTTCATAGTCGTCTGCATCCCGTTGCTGAGCCCGGTGGCATCTACTGCACTCCAATGCTCCATCAACGATCTTGGCGATGGGTCGATGTCCATGTCCACATTCTTGGCCTCCGCCGCTTGCTTGTCCGACTTGCGGCCTCGCTTAAGGAGGCACTCAACGTGTCTCCGATAATGGCCTGTCTCGCCTACGACGGACCTCTACATCAAGCCGTGTCCGTCAGTCGTTGAGGTATGAGAGATGTATATCTCCAGGATGAGCCTCTAGCACAGCTGCGCAGTGGACTGCGTATACACGATGGCTCAAGAACAGCTCTCGAATAACGCATGGCGAGTTCCGAAAGGCAGCAACGGTTTCGACGCCCTAGAGCTCAGCCGAGGTGTGCCAATAGAGAAGGTTGGGGATCGTGACTGCCTCGTCAAGATCGAAGCAGTCTCACTCAACTTCAGAGACCTCATGATAGCCATGGTAAGATCCGGGTGTTCACCTGGTAGCAAATCATGTTCTGATCCTATTTCCAGGGTGTCTATCCATTTCCAATGAAGGGCGATGTTGTTCCGGGCTCAGATGGCGCAGGCACCGTCATAGCAGTCGGCAAGAAGGTGACACGGTTCCAGAAGGGCGACAGGGTCTGCACAACTGTCAATCAGGCGCACCTCGCTGGTCCTCTCACACCAGCAGCTTCTCTGACTGGTCTAGGAGGATCACTGGACGGTGTCTTGCGATCATACGGCGTGTTTCCAGAGTCAGGCCTTGTTTCGGTACCATCGAGGCTCTCGTTTCGTGAAGCGAGTACGCTTCCTTGCGCTGCAGTCACCGCATGGAATGCCTTCTACGGCCTCCCAGGTAGAGCGCCGAAGCCTGGTGACACCGTACTCACCTTGGGATCTGGAGGCGTGAGCCTCTTTGCGATCCAGTTTGCGGCTGCTGCAGGCGCCACTGTCATCTCGACCACATCAAGTGCCAGTAAAGGCGAGAAACTTAAAGCACTTGGGTCGTCACACATCATTGATTACAACAAGGACAAATCCTGGGGTCAGACTGCGAGATCACTCTCTGCTGGCGGCGATGGCGTTGATTTCATTGTTGAAGTCGGGGGTCCCTCGACGCTGTCGCAGTCAGTCTCTGCCATTAAGGCGGATGGAATAATCGCTGTTGCTGGAAGCATCGGCAGTGACATGTCTGCCAAAAGTGATCCTGGGTTGTTGAGTACTTGGACGTCGAATTGTGTTGTACGAGGTATTGCGGTCGGATCTCGAGCGTTGTTAGAGGACGCGATTCGAGCTATTGAGGCGAAAGGTATTCACCCAGTTGTGGATGAGAAGCCCTTCACGCTGGAGCAGCTGAAGGAAGCGTACTCGTATATGCTATCGCAGCGAAATTTTGGAAAGGTGGTCATAGATATTCAGTAAGTCAGGAGGAAAGGTCTTTTGCAGAGGACCGATCAAGGGTGGAATAGTGAAAGAGATTGGCTTAGAGCTCAACTCAGGCTTGGTTGCCAAGCTCTTTCCTTGGCGTTGCCGAAAGGCGCGCCATTTCCGTGCCCGGTCGTGAGGATCTCATCTCGTTACTGTGCAAGTGTGGCTGCCCATTGCTGCGTTGGACCTCGACTGTTTGTGTCCAGTTGACCGAACGCATCGCCGGCGTACAGACTTCCTGCATTGACGTAGTCGAGATGCTGTGCCTGTGTATGGAGCTTGGTCAACATATCGCGGTGCTCAGCTGAATCGAGACGATCGAGCCACGACTTCCAACACAAGCCCGCCAGGAATGCGCGCATCCGAGTCCCATGCTTTTTCGCTTGATCTTCACCAAGGCGGCTAAGTATGTAAGCCATAACGTACGACTGATGAAAGCTTCCAAAGAGCCACATCCACGGTCTGTAGCGGACGTCAGTCATCTGGGCTTGACTCGTTTCTAGCACCGTCATGGCCGCGTCGTCCATTTCGTCCTTGAGAGCGTCGGTCTGTGGCTGATGTTCAGAGCAAACGATCTGGTGCCGCAGAATCATCATATTGATTTTGGCCTTCGAGCATCGATTAGCAGAGAACCAGAGTATGAAGCGCGGATATACCTTAAGGACTCTGCAGGTCAGTATCAAGAAGCCGTCACCACGTCGAGACTCATCAGCATGACGTAAATACTCATGCTGTAGGAACTGCAGTTTCTGGCTAGCGATATCCCGACAACGGTTGACCGCCTCCTCCGATGGCACACCAGCAAGCTCTTCAGTGACAGTGTTGATAAGACGCATCATTTCCATACGAACGAGCAGCAGGGTCAAGTCTGTTATGCCTCTCCTTGATTGAGGTGTCTGATCTAGCGTTGGGTGGAGGTCGCAATCATTCACATTCAGCGGGTATACGAAGTCATCCCACCAACTGTAGTCACGCGTCAACGGCCGACACTCCTCTGCACATCGGTTCTGCACTGCGACGATAGACCACCAACACCGGCGATGCATCTCTGTCATGAACGGCGTCGACATAGGTGCCAGACTTCGTGCCATCGCTCTTGCCTGACGGGATAGCGGTCCGATGGATTGGTCTTCGCCTTGGGCTCGGAGCACGACCTGCGCGACAGTATCAGCCTAACCAGGTGTTATCAAGAAAGGAACTCCATCCTACAAGTAACAACGCGATGGCTTGCAGCGAATGCAGACTCGGCGATATGTCCATAGATGAATCGCTAAGCATATCGTCGATCTGGGCGCGAAGTGCCGCACAGAGCGTGGTTGCGCAAAGATCGTCGGGAGCCGTGCCATCATCTTGATCCATGACACTCACGGCTGCGAACAAGATGCTGGCCAGCAGCATGCTTGCGGCCTTATCTGCCATCCAACCACCATTTCTTGCAGCTGCCAGAACGACGGGAGTGAAAGAAGGCGCGTGGACGAGTCTCGTCATCGGCTCGACTCGGTCTGTGAAGACATGCCACAAGTATAAAGTGCTCGATTCGCTTATATATGGCGTCGGCTTGACTGAGGCCAGCATTGCCGCTTCGACAAAGATTGGGTCGGAGCCTTCTTGCGGCAGAGGGCAGGGAAGGCCGACCTCTTCAACGTTTCCGAGCATAAGCCCGAGGTCGACTTGATGCATGGAAGCAGTCGCTTCGGGCCCAGTGGAAGCAGCTGCGACAGTGTTCACCATGCTCGGGTCCAGCTGCTCGCTCGTCCAGGACGCTGAGCTCGCTGTAAGGTTGGTGGCATCTACCCGGTGCTGTAGCTCCTGCAGAATGTGCTCGAGCTCTTTCTCGCGTGCAGTACTGTGCTTCTTGTAAGGGCCACGCTTGCCAGGTCCTCGTCTTTCTCCCGGAGAGGAGGGCTTATAAATGCATGGAAGCTTGGCCTTTGAGCATGAAGAGCAGCCATCACTCAGACGATCGCACTTCAGCTTGCGCCGATAGCACGAAGTGCATGAGCTTGTGGCCATCGGCTGTGAATCTGCATTCGCAAACACCAGATCCAAGCGTTCGATCTAGATAAGCGAGTAGCTTATATTATTCCTTAGCTGCTTTGCCAGACATACACTGACCCTCAACGCCGGGGCCACGGCGAAAAACCTCCGACATTTGCACGCTGGCGTGGGGGACGAAACAAGGAAACTGAGTCATTCGACGCAGGTGTATATGCCAGTGGTGTTTTGTACTGTTCACCGACAGTCCCCGGCGAAGGAAGAGATCTTCCTTGCTACCGAATTCGGCAACGCGCGGGCCCGACTCACACTAACCCTCAAGCCCCTCCCGCCCGTTCACTCAGGCACCGAATCAGGACCACGGTGCCCTATGTCCCTCCTTTGGGTAAACTCACTCATATCCTGCCCTTTTTCTACCGCTGCAAGCCATTGGTCAGGATCGAAGTCAACCCCGATCATGTTCTTGCGGTATGCTTCCGACCGCATGAACGCATCTGCTTCTCCAGCACTCATCAGATCAGCCTGCGTCTCAACAATGTTACCATCAGGATCATGGTAGTACACGCTAATCGTCGGACCGTGGTTGACACTCCAGAAGGGCATTATGTGCCGCTCTTTCCGCGCCTTGTATGCCATAGCGAGCTCTTCAACGGAGGCATGCGTAAAAGCCAGATGCTAACCACTTCGTTAGCACTTCGGTGTGCAGAAATTGGGCGGTCGCGATGTACCTCTAGTCCGCTTGAGGCTTTGACCTTGTCCGCGATATCTGGTATGCCGATGATGCCAATGCGGTGATGCTCGTCGTCATAGCGAATCAAGACCATGACATTCGGTTCTTCAAAGGCAAGCGTCGCCCCAAGAAAGTCAAGGTAAAAGTCGCGAAGTTGATTAATCTTGTTCGTGCGCAGTACGGCATGCGCGAACTTGACAGGCGTTATCGCAGCCTTGGTGTTGGTCGACGCCATCTTCTGCTTTCTATGATGGGCAGATCGACAGCTTCTGTCGCTGCATCGTCTATCCCACTGCTTTTCTAGTGGTTTGATCTGATCTGCGACTGTGATGGAGAAGCCATGCGGCGCCGAAAGTTCGGCATCCGCAACCTACTACTTGACTCCATCAGGACGGCCCTTAGCAATCAATCATCAGGACTACTGTAACTGTGAACGCGATGTGCCGATAAAGCGATCGAGATCCCGTCAGCCGAGTCAGCCGTTGAGGCACTCGCGGAGATGTTGCAATGCTTCAACGCCGCGACAAGGACTACCCTACCGCCGAGTACACGACCAAGCTCACTGTTCCGAAGCCTACTTGGGAGAGGTATCGTAGTGAGGTACTGACTGTGCTCATTCAGTCGTCCTCTCGTATCACCACCTCGAGGACACCTATGCTCTCGATCTCTGCCGTAACCCGGTCGCCAATCTGCAACCACCTATTTCCATTCGCCTTCGCGGACCCAGCTGGCGCCCCAGTGAAGACCATGTCACCCGCTCGAGCGTCATGAACTTGCTCAATTCCTGCAACTGCTCTTCGGGAGAGTACAGCATATCCTTCGTCGATCCGTCGACCATTTGCTCTCCGTTCACCCATAGCTTCAGGCTCAAGTCCCCTATCCCGTCCGGCAGAGACTGTTTAGGTACCATTACCGGTCCGCATGGCGCCAGAGTGTCCTGCGCTTTACCGCGGCCGACGTCCATGCCGATGTCCTTTGCAGTCTGCAGGTCACGACATGACAGATCAAGCCCGACTGTATAGCCGGCAATGGCATCTGCTGCCTCTTCCAGTGTCTCACAATTCCGTAACGGTCGACCCAACACAATCACAACCTCGATCTCCCAGTCGAACTCCTTTGTCATACGTGGCTTACGTACCGTCTGGCCCGGGCCGACCAGTGAAGTCGTCGGTGGCCGTAAGAAGTATGGCATGGGCATCATCTTTTCCGCTGGCAAGCCCATTTCCCGCAGGTGGCCTCCGTAATTCGCACCCACGCAGATTAGCTTTCGCGGAAAGCGAATTGGCGTGTCTGTCGAGACACCTGCCGCAGCTAAGTCAACCGCCGCCGTTGTGCCTTTGTTGTGTTCAATGCCTGAAGCAATGCTGCTTAATCTCGGCATGGCGGTGGGCCAGTCCTGCAGCAGGTCCATCATGGTGGTATCGGCAGGGTAGTCCTGACCGTTGCCGGTGTTCCCCAGCTTGTAGAACTTGCCTGCGACCTGCATGGCTGCGCGGTAGCCATTGCTCGTCCTGAGCGTAGCAAGGGCGAATTTCGTCGACATTGTTAGTTCTGTCAGAATTGTTCCCAGCGCGAAATCGGATGTTCATGTTTGCGCCTCGAATTGAGGGATCATTCTCCTTTGAGCTCATGCGAGCAGGACTGCCTAAGTGCTGTGCGAGCCGACCGGTCCCGAATCTTCGAGACCGAACTCGATCGTGTTTCCAAAGACAAGCAGCGCCTGAGGCTTCACAAGCTTGACGCGTGTTCGGGCCCGGATAAAGGTCCTGTACATCGAGATATAATTCCAGATTGTCCAGATGCCAAGGCAAGAAATCTCTCGACACGGCCCGCTACACGCACACACCAGACCATGCCGTCACCACCAGCCGACGAACACTCAACCACGAACCCCCTTCCGCCTCCGCCATCGATAAAAGGCATCGACCACCTCAAACTCCCCGTCCACTCCCTAACCAAAACCCGCGACTTCTACACAACCATACTTCCCTTCACCCTCATCCCAGCCTACGACCACCGCACGCCACCGGCGGCCTTTTCGCCAGATCCTCACCCACAAACCCACGAACCTCCTTCTCGAGCTCCGCTACGACCCCGACCAAGCCAGCGCCCAACGCGGCTCGGACCCCATCACCTGGGCAGTCAGTACGCGTGCAGACCTGGAAGGATGGGCTCAGTGGTTTGACAAGCATGGTGTAGAGCACAGTCGCGTGCTGATGGGCTTGAAGAGCTGGGTCATGGCTTGTGAGGATCCGGATGGGAGGATTGTGAGGTTGTATGTGCAGGATGAGGAGCATAAGTGGACGAGTAAGCCGGATCGGGATGAGAGGTGGCTTGGGACTGTGGTCGCTGATCCTGGTGAGTGATCGGATCTGGCTGTCTGAGGAAGTCCAGGGTCGGTGGGGCGAGCGTGATCGTCCCATTGGCGATCGTACGGTGTGCGTTGCGCTCGAAAGTCGGCCCTTGGGAAGGTTCCCGAAATTTCGGGGCCGGGCACAGAAGGACGGAGCAGTGGCATAGATGGAGCACCGACGAGGCAGGCAAGCACGCAGGTGGCCACAATATCGTTCGGTATGGCGATCCATGGCCGTAGACGCTGGCGCGTTAGTTGGTAGCATTGATAATGTCGTAAGGTGCCTTACATATGCACCGATGATCCTGCTTAATTTCTGTTCTTGAAAAGGCCTGCGCCTGGCCTCATCACCACCACAACACTTCAGCACCAGCTCACTCTCGCTTAAGCTCGATCAACAGCCCGCCACAATGACCCTACACGTCGCCATCATCGGCGCTGGCATCGCCGGCCCGACCCTCGCCCTACACCTACAATCGCACCCATCCATCACCACAACCATCTATGAAGCACGTCCACATGGCAGCATCGAAGAAGGCCAGCACATCTCGCTAGCCCCAAATGCGCTGCGGGTGCTATCACACATTGGTGTGTCGGCGAAGCTCAACGCGATTGGAAACTCGTATGAGGAGCTGGGCCTGAGGAACGCGGCGGCGAGTAAAATTGCGGAGTTTGACAATGGGAGCGTGGATCGGTATGGGTTTACGGCGATGCGCATCCACAGAAGGCATGTGGCGAGGGTGTTGGTCGAGGAATGTGAGCAGAGGGGCGTCAGGATGAGGTGGGGGGTCAAGTTGAAGGGGTTGGTCGAGAGGGAGGACGGAAGGGTGGAGATGCGGTTTGCAGAGGCGGATGGAAAAGGAGTGAAGGAGGTCGCGGACTTGGTGGTTGGCGCGGACGGGTTGCACTCGGTGGTACGGGAATATGTGAATCCTGGGAGTGAGAGTGTGTTTGAGCACATGCTCGGAGTGACGGGGTATCTGCAGCGGAGTGAGTTGGGAGCGTTGGTGGAAGGGGTGCAGTTGCCATCGCATTTCATTGGGAAGAATGGGTTCATGGCTATCATGCCGTCGGACGTGGCTGGCGAAGAAATCGGATTCTTTTCGACCATGGAGTTTCCGCAGGAGCGGACAAGGGGAGAGTGGAGGGCGTTGTACGACGACAAAGAACAAATCAGACAGATTCTGAAGGACCGATTTAACGCTGCTGAAGGATGGTGTGATCTCGTCAGTGGGGTGTGCGAAGTCTCGAAAGCTCAGACTCTTTGCTCCTGGCCGTAAGTGGCTGACCTGTTGCTGTGTCGCGGATGCTGACCGTTGACAACAGATTCTTCATCGCGCCGCCGATGCCGCGATGGCGGTCCTCCAGTGACCGAGTGATCATACTTGGTGATGCAGGTAAGATGTCATAAAGTGTTGTGACAAACACCTTGGTTACACAACCCTGGCCACACCTTCTTATCTGTTCCCGTGGTATGGAGATAGGCTAATCTGATACAGCGCACGCTATGATACCCACAGGCGGGCTTGGGGCGTCTTTGGCATTGGAAGATGCGGAATGCCTCTCGCAGACGATCCGCTCCTGGACAGACGCGAAGCTCGATCGTCAAGCTCTGCATTCTCGGATGGAGAAGTGGGAAGCACACCGTCGTGAGCGGCTCGCACTCGTCCAAGATTTCACAAACAAGAACAGATGGATGCGTGCCGCGGGAGGTACGTGGGCGTTCCAATATTTGAAGGAGTGGTTCATGTGGGCTTTCTTCAAGTTCGTAGGGAGCGGTGGTCAGGCTGATCCCATATACCGCTACGATGCGAAGATCTTTGCTCAATCACTATCTGATAGTCAGGTCTAGATAATGGTACGATCGGAGGGGAGGTTGGGGCATGCCGTTGGAGCACCTTCAGTGACCATGGCCAACTCCGACAAGCGCCTCAGTTCTCGAAATGTCCCGCCATCTCCTTCAAGCCCGGAACCTAGTTATCGGTTTGGCAATCCGTGCTTCATTTTAGGCCATGCTGAAACGACTTGCAAAGGACATAGCCAGTTCCGGGGCGTAGAATCACGTAGTATTGTCTTAGCATGAATGACGACTTGCCTGCAGAGATGAGCATCATGTACTCTACAGGCAGCAACCGGCGATGCTTCATATCTGTCAACCTGAGGAAGCTGCGTTGTGCATCCGACAATCATCTGCCGCTCGAGATACGTCGAGAGTAAGGGTGCTCGAAGTGTACTCTGGACGCGTGTCGAGCGGCAGATGAGTGTCGAATGCACAACGCAGCTTCCTCAATATCCCTCTTTCCTTGAGGACATATTGAGAGACAAGGCATCATGGATGAGAGGCAAATAGGTGAGTAACATTGGAAGAAGCGAGTCGAAAATCGTGATGCTGCGGCAGGAATATTGCCAGGTCTGGGAGAAGGCGTCGAACGCACCTGGCATTGAGAGAGGGTGAGGCCGCTTTACGCGTGCTCGTCCACACATGTACTCTCGTTTCTGTCGCGGGTGGGCATGGCGTCGGCGAGGGTGCGGGCGATCAAGCTCGTAAGATACTAAAATATTGGCAAACCTTGACATCGTTGCCTTGACGCCTCCGGTCTTTACAACGAGGTGTTCGTATCGCTGGCAGAGTTTTGGGCCTGCCTCCAGAATGACCACAAATGACATGCCCCATCCTTCACGCGTCGACAACTCCTGATCTATGAGACGTTGGCGCCTGGGCGCCGCCGACCATTGGCCCTCTGGTCCTCGAAACCCAGAGCGAGCACTGCCCTGGTGACAGTCTGCCAGCCCGAGCGTGCATCGTCTTTTCTTTATCACCATCCATGACGCCTTGCATCGGGTTGACCGAGGGGCCAACATCGTAGAGAGCTGTACCAAGCAGTGCAATCGATCATTGAGATCCATTTACAAGCATTCGCCAAAGACTTATGGCAGCACGCTATTCAAATCCATATCTGAGCCTTGCAAAAAAGAGGCTAGACAAATCGCAATACCCGGTCCCACTTACGAGACAAAGATCGAGCTTTCATTAGTGAAACAGACACTGTTAGTACGATGGGAACTAAACCGCAGTCCTGCGAGATGTTCTTACAAGAGGCAGAGTATGATACGTTTGCGTCGTGATTTCAGTCGGGTTGAGCTGGTCGGTGAAGCCCAGAGGACGCGACGCAATCGTCCCAATGTTAGCCCCCATGCAGCTGAACGTCGACAGTCTGTACCTTGGCCCCTACTACTAGTCGATCTGTCGCTACACTGCGTGCTGTCGATGCCTCGATGATCCAGAACGGGCGCAGAAGTATGTGCATGCAGCCAAGCTCTAACGATCTGCTACGTCAAGCACTAGTTCCAGTCGAAGCGAAACCGGTCAACCATGCGCCTTCTTAGGCTGATTTTGGGCTGGTGTTTTTCAACCCATCCTGTATATATCCATAGATGGCCCAGTATGTGCTTATTATCCTCGTCGAAGAAGCGTCCTCCATTCACCCTAGCAATCAACGATAATCTGCTCGACCGAGCTTCAGGAGATGTCTCATCAACCCATGCGGACAAGCGACGCTAATCGAATGCCACGGGAAGCCTCGCCTGACACAGCATTTCACATCTTGACAAAACAGAGCGGCGACAGCCCAAATACAGAGACGTTCGCGCCAGAAGGAATACGGCGACCCCTCGTGAACTCACATACAAAGAGCGAATATGATATCGACGATGACGAATGCTCGACTCGTCCTGGTCTTCGAAAAAGGAGCCGCGCAGCATGGCGGCGCTTCGGTCTCGATACGTGGCTGCAAGAGCTCTTCAGTATAGGCCTTAGCTTTATTTGCCTGGCAGCGTTAGTGATCCTACTATTACAGTATGATCATAAGCCAATCCGGGAATGGACGGCTGGTATCACACTCAACGCTGTGATTTCCATCCTAATCACCATCTTGGACGCTGCTCTTGCATTGCCGCTTGCGTCGGGGTTTGGCCAGCTGAAATGGGTTTTGCTGAAGCGGAAGAAGCAGATTCTGCAAGACCTCCAGCAATTGGATTACGCGAGCAGAAGCACTACGGGCAGTTTCACGCTTCTGTTATCACTTCGGGGAAGGTCAGTGAAATGCATAAGTCGCATGTATTAGTGAATTTTTGACTTATTGCAGTATCATCGGTTCTTTGGGTGCGGTGTTGGCGATTCTAGTGTTAGCAGTTGGGCCGTTCGCGCAGCAAGTGGTCAGTGTTTCCCTCAAGGAAGAGGTGACCGGGCAAGCATCGCTTGGGAAAGCTGTCAACGCGACCGAGATGCTGACAATCAGTATGGGAGGTACGTAGGCCTCCACTCATTGTGTCCAGGGCTGGTCCACGCTCTACTCAGCGCCACCGGGGATATTCCTAACTGCGCTACAGGCGAAGGAGCGGTTGCGAGCGCCGCACTGCCCATGAGAGCAGCATACTACAATGCTCTTTACGGATTCCCTACCAGTGGTAGCCTTCCCAACCCCCCGTTTACCTGTCCCTCGGGCAACTGCACTTGGGATCCATTTGTCAGCCTGGCAGTCTGCAGCGAGTGCAGAGACATTGGCGAGCTTGTCCAGCGTGTCGAATGGACATCGTTTTCGACTTACGCAAACATATCATATGTCACCTGGGCGCTGCCGAACGAGTACAATAATCTCAACATCTCGATCACGGTCGACACTCAATACGCGAACCTCACCAATAGATTTTCGGACGGCATCATGAACGTTACTTCAATATGGAGTCAGCCGGGTGGGGACAGGTTCCCACTGGAGGGCTCATTCATGGCCATTGCGCTCCTGAACGGCTCAGCAGCGAACCCACTCGAAGTTACCGCGCTGGATTGTAGCCTCCGAGTATGTCTGAATGAGATAAGAGCACAGACTCACAATGGTGAATACACCGAGACTCGGACGGAGATAGAGAAGACAGTAGCCCAAGAAATCTCGTCAAACTATGCTTGGGGCTATGTGCCGAAAGACCCACGATGGGAGGGCTCGATTTTTATGGTATTGGGCTTCTTCGTATACGAACTACAAACCATGATAGGAAACATGTTCAACGGGACAGCCTACGACAATCGGAATCACTCGCTTAAGGGTGGCACCCTGGCCTTCGAATCGGATGTGATGCTTTCACTCTGGGAGGGAGGCAACCTAGCCGCACATCTGGAGTACATCACGAGGAGCATATCGATACACATGCGCGAGCAGAACAGTCCAGGGGCCGACTTTGCCATTGGCAGCTCGCACACTACGGAAGCTTACTACACAGTAAGATGGCTCTGGTTAATCCTGCCTAGTGCAGTCGTTGTCCTTGTGGCGACCTTTTCGTTGGTGCTCATGGTCGAATCGAGACGGACGAGAGCCAGTCTGTGGAAGAATAGCATGCTCGCAACGCTCTTTCACGGACTTGATGACAGTGCTAGAGGACGGCTCGTGGCCGAACATAGCAGTGGTTGACTTGAGAAGGCAAGTCAGATGGATGATTTCGCGGAAACGATACTGGTCGATCTTCGGCGTAACGAGAGTCACAGGGCAGAGGAGCTCGTTGTAAGCGATGATGACAGTGACTTGCGGGCGCGGCGACGTTAGAAGCGAACATGGGAGGTGAGCGCCTGTGTGAGCTCGATGCAGATTTTAGTTACTTATGCTTCCGTGCCCTGCGTGCCAAGCCTTTCTCCATAAATTTCTTGAGCGTCGTGAGATCGACTCCAGATTCATAAACTTATGAGGAATGCTTATGCACAACTAGAGGTCTAGAGGTTGTCTGATGAAGCAATACACTGAGTGCGCGATGTCCCGACGTGCCTCTTGAACTGCGACTTATGCCTGTCCTGTTCCTCGAAAGGACGACCAGCTGATCTACCAGACCAAGCGTGACCATGCCACCTAAAGTCGCGAATGGTACCGCTGGCAGTGATGCGGCTCGCCAAACCAGACGTGAGTAGCGCCCGCCCACTCTAAGTGCTCAGTCACTCACGCGTATAGACTCTACGTCAAGAACCTGAACGACAAGATCAACAAGACCGAGCTCAAAAGGGCATTGTACATGCTTTTCTCGACCTACGGCCCAGTCCTCGATATTGTAACGACACGAGTAGGCGCGAAGAGCCAGCATATGCGCGGCCAGGCACACATTGTGTACCGCGATATCCAGACAAGCACACAAGCTATGCGGACACTGCAGGGTTTCGATTTCTTCGGGAAAGAGCTGGTCATTGTCTATGGAAAAGGCCAGTCGAACATAATACCTAAGCTGCGAGGCACATTTGATGCGGCGCCGGCCGCAGCTACGTCAGAAGTCACGGAAGCACAGAAGTCGATATTCAATGCCCCCCCGTCGGCTATTCCCAGTAAGCCCGTTGAGAATGGTGTCAAGGCTGCGGAGGTCGCACCGCATGGCGTCAAGCGTCCCAGAGAGGATGAGCCGCCAGAAGAGGAAGACGATCAGTCTGATGCACCTATGGAGGAGGACGACGATGACGCTCCAATGCAGGAAGATTCTGACTCGGATTGAGCAATGCCGTCTACGAAAACATGCAGGCGAAAATCTCGTCTCAATTACCACATGGAACAGACCACAAGGCTGCGCATCCTTACCGCACCAGCATGCAGAGGATCTAGGCTACTATTGGGTGGCTCTCCACGGCTTCTTGAGAAGCAACGACGCTGCTCGGTACATGCAAACCCACCGCCGCACCAACAACACCGAGCCAGAGCATCAAATACTGCTCAGGTAACAGTCCTTCGCCCGTGTGAACGGCCAAAAGTGCCTCGTGGGTATTGCAAGGATGAATGAAGAACGACGGAATATCCGTTACTGGGTGATACTGGGCCCGTCAGAAGGTATGGTGCACGGTGGCTAGGTACTCACGGCCTGACTGATCCCTCCCAGGACACCAATGCTGCGAACAGCCTCGTGCAGATGGGACGGAACAAGAACTTGATGGATGGCTTCAAGGCTACCGAGGCCAGCAGCGATGAACCAGAGCATCGGCACTGAATAGGTCGGCGAAAGTGTGATCGAGAAATCGATCGTCAAGTTCAACCTTGATCGAGGATGAGCCACGAGCTTGGGGGCTGTCAGTCACGATAATGCTGCAGTTTGGCAGGGACCTCACCGTCTCGTCGTCATCGTCACCTATTTCATCCTCAGCAGCAATATCGGCTTCGCCGTCGCGCTTGGACGATTCTGCGAGGTTTGGCGACGTCGCGCTATATAGAGATGTAGCAAGAGATCGAGTCTGTCTGATGCGTAGTTCCCTTCCGGTCCAATTTACGCCAGACCAATTAGTGCCATTCAAGCGATCGTGACATAGCTGTTCTAGGGCTTCACAGGCACTTGCAAATTCGGTTGACGTGATGCTTGGGTACACGCTCAACATGAGGCCATCGACATTGATGGTGTTTTTGACCAGGACGCAGGGAGAGCATCAGAGAAGTGCATGCGGATATCATATCCATTGCCCAGGTGCCAACCTTAAAATTGGTGTAACGCCAGGCAGCGTTTATGCTCGCGTAAGTTTTAACGTTCATCAAGTTGTGTCTATCATGAGGCATTGAGGCCGGGTACGTAAGCTACTGTGGTAGATCGGATGAGCTGATCAAATGCCTCCGACGATGTTCGGCATTGCCCATACTAGCGAGCCTAGCTACGTCCATTCCCACCTTCGCACACATCATGTGCCAGACATTCGGGGCCAAATGTTTGACCATAACGTCCCCCAACCCTAGGACCATAAGGCCGGCAACTGGACAGGAGGGCCTATATACGATCCACGAGATTATATAAGAGGCCTAACAATCGTGTCTCTGTATCTTCAAGAGTCACTACAGTTGCGACCATGGAAGAGCACATCCTTCACACCGACTTCGGGGACCTATACACTGCAAGTAGCAGACCCTCAAATACCTCGACGATAAAGTCTAGCAGTCCAACCCTCCTCTTACTCCACGGGCAAGGATTCAGCTCGCGAGTCTTCGGTCCTCTCATCGAGCATGCAACCTCGTTGACCCAGAATCATTCCATCATTGTTTTCGACTACCCTGCCACGGCCGCTCCACCAACGCCCCGGACCCAAGCCAAGCCAATTATCACTACGCTACGCCTGCGCAGCGGTCAAGGTCCTCCAGCACTACCAAGTCACAGATGTGATCGTCTTGGGTTGGAGCGTCGGCGGCCACGTCGCACTCGAACTCATCTCTGCCATTGCAGCGGCCTCTGCATCAATCAAAATCCACGGCATCATGATCTGCGGCACACCTCCAGTACCCAAGCAGCATATCTCCGGGTTCAAAAAGGACGGCGCCGACGTCTCTGCCCTTTTCAACCCGGACGCGACGGACGAGGACCTCGGCAAAGTCGCCGATACGCTCATCCAGACCAGACCAGTACCGCAGTTCATCATTGACGACTTACAAAGACTAGATCGCCGGGCAGGACGATCAATGATTGTCAAGCATATGGAGGGGTCGTCGAGCAATCAGGTCGAGCTGTTGCATCAGTCAAGGGAAAATGGGTTGCGGTCGTGAATGGGGCGGATGAGCCGATGCTTGATCTGGACAGTGTTGAGGGGACTTGTAAGGGTGCTCCGCGGCTTTGGAGGGGAAAGTGTATACGGTTGGAAGGGCAGGGGCATGCGCCGATGTTTGATGATCCGGCTGGGTTTGCGGCGTTGTTTGGGGAGTTTGTGGCGGATTGCTGTTAGTACGAAAAGACCGGGCAGACAGCGTACGCTTGGGCAGAAACGCCTGAAGCAAGATGATGAGATGGATGTCACTGGATTCGCCCCGTCAATTAGCACCTGATGCTGTATTGGCATGGCAACATACTACAGGGTCCTTCCAGAGGTGACGCGAAGGAAGAAAGAAGGAGAGGAAGTCGAGGGCAATACGACTTACTTATACCTCGTCGAACAAGCGAAGTACTCGAACAAACACGGAGCGATCGGTACCTTGACTCAAGCAGGCTGCATTCACTGCTCACTGCATGATTCAATAAAGGCTGTTGCCTATCTTGTTGACTTGAATTCTGGATGTAGTGACTAGTAGCTGTGAAGGCTTTTCGAACGAAATGAAGTCGAATTTCTAACCCTAAACCCTATGCAAGCGCAAGCGCGACTTCTTGAAGGCCGCCGGTCATTGACGCGGCTGCGTAGACCTCATCTGCACCTTCGAGCACTTTTGTCCAGCGGTCACCTCTCACAGCTTCTCTCGGTCTTGATTCGTACGACATAGCCCTGGTCAACAGTCTTGACACAATCCGCTATCGCCATCTACAGATCGTGAGCCATGAACCACTATCCCCAAGCCTGGGGACGGGTAAGTCACCGCCATCAACGCCGCAAGCCATGGTCTAACAATTTCAAGCCCAGAGACGATGTCTACGGCCCTTACGATCACTCCTACGTCCAACAATCACATCCAACTACCCATACACAGTCACCCGCCGTCACTGGCACATCAGTAATAGGTGTTAAGTTCCGCGATGGCGTCGTGTTAGCCACCGATAATCTAGGTACATCACATTCCCGTCTAGTCCTATGGACCTGCCGCTCACCACTCCCACAGCATCATACGGCTCCCTCGCCCGCTTCACCGACGTCAAACGCCTGCGCACCTTTCCCCCCTCCACGCTAATCGGCTTCGGCGGAGACGTCTCAGACATGCAATACATCGACCGCCTCCTCAACTCGCTCGACGTACACGAACACTACCTCTCCTCCGACCACACTCTCAACGCATCCAACATCCACACCTACCTCTCCAAAGTCTTCTACAAGCGCCGCTCGGACTTCAACCCCCTGTGGAACCAAATCCTCGTCGCGGGCTTCGATGCTCAAGACCAACCTTTCCTCGCGTCGGCAGATCTGCTGGGAACAACGTTTAGCGCGCCGACGCTGGCAACGGGGTTTGGTGCGCACTTGGCGCAGCCCATATTGCGCAAATTGATGCCGAAGGATGAGGAGAGTGTGAAGGATGTGGGAAGGGAGGAAGCGGTGGAGGCCGTGAAGGCGTGTATGAAGGTGTTGTTCTACCGGGATGCGAGGAGTCTGGATCGGTATAGTATTGCGGTGGTGACGAAAGAAGGAATTGAGTTGAAGGAGGATGAGAAGCTGGAGAACCAGAGTTGGGCGTTTGCGGATCGGGTGAAGGGGTATGGCACGCAGACGGTCTGAGTGAGAGGGGAGCCTAGAGGACGGTTACAGACGCTTCAGGGCGACGGAAGGGCGATCTGCTGATCTCAGTGACGATTCACGGCTGTCATCCAGCGTGGTCCAAGGTGCTTCAGCGATGCCGAGGAGGGCAAGTAGTAGAAGTTGATGAGAAAGCTCCATGTGACACTCTGGAAAGAAGCATTCCTATGCATTCACAAGGAGAGCTTTCCTCGACTCGGTGGTGTCATGCCTACCACCGCTCCTTCGGCTCGACTCCCACATGACTGCGGAAAATTCCAGCAATCATGACTCTCCAGACCACTTGACACAAGCTGACCATGTCGCCGCCACGAGAACCGGGAGCACCGCGCTGCGGCTCGATCGACCAGGGAAACGGATCAGTCGACCAAGGGGGGACCCCTTGCCAACTGCTTTTTGCCGGATTTCTTATATGACACGTCTCCTTCCCACTTCACGTCGACTGTGGGCGTTTTTAGCTTCCATGCTGCAAGCAAGTCTACCCGCCCAGACGTTATCTGATCAGTTCCGCAAGCCTCGTATGTCTGGACGTTCTAAAGACGCTCTAATGCTATCAAGATATATATGCATGCAGTGAGTGCTTGACTGCATCATAAACGCATCAAGCTCACGATTGGGCTCAATTCGGCCATTGCAAGAAGATGAGCTGAAAGAGAACGAAGGACGGTTTCCATGGTCGTCGGACGATACTGGTATCTCGCGCTTCAACGACACGTGCAATGCTGCGTGGACATCACGATCTAATGTTTGCTGCGAGCTAAAATGCGGGCCAGACGGGCAAATGTCATTTTCGGCCCAACAAAGCCTAGAACCTCTGAAAGGCAAAATCTCGACTTCGCCTTTCTCTGCAACTCGTGACCAGAGGTTGCTCTGGTCCTCGTCTTCAGCGTCCTTCAGGACTGGACACCTGCCAAGACGTTATTTATCTGTATACTGAGCACTTAATGATCGCCTATCGCCGAGTGTAGATGTCACTCCACACCACCTTGTCACCTGGCGTCTGGAGTTTGGATGAAAGGCGCGGGCCTTGGCGCCATCCGGCTCAAGCACCTACTCCGCACTCCTTGGACCAACCTCACACCTCAACAGGAGAAGCTACATGCGGTTACAAGGTAGAGTACTGCAAGAGACTATCCAGGTGGCCATTTCTCGTATTTCAGAACCTCACCGGTTTGCGGCTGAGGCCAGATTCATCAATTTTCAGGGCCTTTATGCACGGACGGCACGGTGAGGCTGGCTCTTGTACTAGCTCGCCAGCCATCCCGGAAGCTGCTTCAGACGATGCAGCTCGTGTTGGTCATGTTTTTGATTGTACGTGAAAAAGTTCTCTGTTCCCGACGAAGCTAGTCTCTAGACAGCAACCCTGCTGTCTGCAGGGGATCCGAGATGTCGATCCGCGCCTTTAATCTGGACGAGGCTCTTTACTCCGACAATCTCTTCGACGGGGAATTGAGAACAAGCAGCCGGCTGGTCGCTGTCAACATCATTACTTGCTAAGAAATGTCAGATCGACTGTTGGTCTTCATACAGGCCAAGTCAGCCATCTGCATTTTCATGATGAGTTGTTGAAACACAAGAGGCTGATCGCAAGGCGGCCACAATGGCGCCTCAGTTCGCGATCTAGACGCCCAATCCTGTTCAGACCCTGCAACGATGGGCTCACGCGTGCGGTTCGCACCTCGTATCAACAACAGAAGTCCCCAAAGGAGATCAAAAGCCTTCGTGCCGCCTAAGACAGTGTTTCATGGCTTGAATTGTGTATTGTAAGAACGTGTTCGAAACAAGGAGACTGTATGTTCCTGCCCCTCGGTACTCGATGCAGCCCTAAGGGCTATAAACTCCCTCCCTCTGAGGCCAGCCTGACTCGAAGACTTTGGGACAGCTACTTCTCATCGCTCTGAGTTTTCATCTCCAACGCGATGACTTTCTCAGAGCTCGATTCTACGGCCATCATGAATGGCAATGTCAGCGAATCAGACGCTGTGAAAATCACCGCAATCGCAGTGATGGGAATGACAGGCTCGGGAAAGAGCAACTTCATCAAACACGCTACCCAGTCTGCGCAGGTCAAGGTCGGGCATCATCTTAGCTCCTGTATGTTGTCAGTTTACGTTGACTCTACAAACTGACGAGTGCCCCAGGCACGGAAAACGTTGAAGAACACGAGTTCCTGCTTGGCGGCAACCAGGTTGTGCTCTTCGACACGCCAGGTTTCGATGATGCGGATCGCTTGGACGCCGACATTTTGGCCGAATTGGGCCAAAAGCTCAGCGCCATGTATAAGAACAAGCTCAGACTCGCAGGGATCATATACGTGCACAAAATCACCGACACCCGCGTGACGCGCACTGTACGTCGCAATCTGTCTCTGCTTATGGACCTGTGCGGTGATGATCCGCTGAAGAACCTGACCCTTTTGACATCGTTCTGGGATGAGACCGATCGCGTACACGCTCAGCAGAAGGAGAAGGAGCTAGTCGCAAAGAAGGAGTGGTGGGGCTATATGGTTGAAAAGGGTGCTGCAGTTCGACGTTTCATGAACACTGAGCAGTCTGCGCACGACATTATCTGGGACTATGTGACGAAGGATCGCGTGACTCTACAGATCCAAGAGGAGATGGTGGATGGCGGCTTGGACATCAAGCACACGAAAGCTGGAGCGGCTTTGGACGCCGAGGTGGCCCAACTTCTGAAACAGCATGAGAAGGAGCTTGAAGACGTCCGGCAGAGAATGGAGCAAGCCCGACGCGAGCAGAAGCTTGAGCTTGAGGAGATGCTTGCAGTGGAACGCCGTGAGAAAGAGCATGACTTGAGGCGCATGCAGGAGGAGCAACGAGCACTGGAACGCGATCGCAGTGCAGAGATGCGCCGTATGGAGCAAGATTTCCAGGACTCGCTACTTCGCTTGGTCGAAGACAAGAAGGAAAGAGACTCCAAGCTAGATGCCTTGCAGGAGCAGCTGACCCTTGAGCGCGCAGATGCCGATCAACGCATTCGAGCTGCTGTTGAGTCTTCGGAATCGAATCTTCGCATAATCGTCTCCAACATTGAGAAAGAACGCGCAGTCGACAGGAAGGAACACATGCAGCAAGTTGCCCTATATCAGAAGGAAAGAGACGATGCAGTTGCGCAGTACAAGCAAGAGCTTGACCTCACGAATCAAAAGATCCAGCAGATGGTGGAGAAACAGCAGTCAGTAAGTGAGGCAGAAAAACAGAGGCTCGAAGCCGAGATTGCGAAGCTGAACAAGAGAAAGCGAAGCCAGAAGTCGGCAACGTGGACAAAGATCGGTGGGGCAGCACTGTGTACAATCTTAGCGCCGCTTACTGGGGGCTTGTCGATGCTTTTTGTTGATGCCTTTGGGAACTCTGGAGGCTCTGGGGGCGCCGTCGATGCCAGTGAACCGCCTGTCTGATGCAGGCAACCAGACCACGCTCTTTCTAGGTGTCTTGGCAAATCTATTCGTGTTTCTCACCATATACGACATGTTAAAGCTTGTTCCCATCTACACATTATACATCTAGCATAAGAGGTTTTGGTACGATTGGGTGATTTCAATGTTCGGAGAAGTCGATGTATCCTGTGCCGCATTCACGGCCAGCGATAACCGATCTCAGCGAGAGTGTCCCATCACGATCGCCCAATCGGACGAGGCATTTCACAGGGAAGCGGTAGTGAACTTGCTCCGGCTCCGTATCGTGAACGCGTCGCTGGAAGTTAGACTTGTCGATTTCGCTGAAATCGATGGTCATGGTGCCGACTTTTTCTGATGCTGATGGTCATATATGTCAACCACAAGCCCTGAGTCATGATACAATCGTGTCAACATACCTGCATCCGATTCAAGAAGCGTAGCCTTGTCCAACGAGCAAGAGTAGAGGTCCTGTGCGATGATCATCTGGTCTCCTGGTTTCCAGTGTTGATTCCATTCGAATTCGACTTCCGTAGTTTCATCAAAGACATAGCTCTATGCTGAATTAGCGAGACACACAGAGCTTGCTGGAGCAGAAGCTTATACTTTGGGGATATACCAGTTCATGTAACCTGGTATCATGAAGCTGTTTGTGAAGCGGTTCAGCCACTTTCCATTCAGCTGTTCCGGCGTTGGGTCGGGGTACGTCCCGTAAGGATGCGAGAACACCATGCCGTAATGCCTTCTGAGCATGCGTTTGATGACCTTGACCTTCCCTAATCCGTGCAGTGCCGCTCCTCGAGCAACGGCTGACCACCTGCAAGCGCATCAGTGGACTTCACATGACTATCAGCTCGCAGGGACAGTACTTACGCGCCACTGAAAGGCGTGATGAGTCGAATCTGCCTAGCATGACACCAATCCATCACAGTCTTGCGAACAAATTTGCAGCACGCCAAGCCGCCGACAAGAACAACAGTTGTGACCTCGTTATGCTTGCCTTGTCGAACTGCTTCCATCTGCGCCTGGATCAAGTCGATTATCCTGGCGACAACCGGTGTAAAGAGTGCTCGCATCTCGGATTCCTGCAGACTGACTTCACCGTAGCGGCTGTCATATCCTTCTGCGGAGCTCCTCAGATCTGGCATGCGCAGACGCAGTTTGGTGACTCGTTTGTTGTCCGTGATGCTGAAAGCTTGCTTCTTGTCCTCGAAGCTTTTCATAAAGTCGCTGCCCGGTCCAATGCGCTCGGGATCCAGGGAAGTGAACGCACTGCCATACTTGCGTTCTAGTAGTTTATGGAGGTTGCGGTCTGTGGAGGATGAATTGCAACATATCAGCGCCTCACGAGCTTATAAGGTTCGGATCTGCTGATGATGCCAACGAGATTGCACAGCGTGCATTCCGACATACCGATATACGTTCCTCCACATTTGCCGCCTCTTCCGGCGCTGGACTCGCTCAGTTCGAGTCTTGGGCTGGTTCGCATCACAGTGTAGCTAGTGATATCGACTGTGCCTCCACCGCTACATGGCGAGGCTCAGCTAATGTATCATTCTAAAGGTTGTGTTGGGAATATTGTGGGAGGTGGGGTTTGACTGTACCAATCGCACACGAGGATACTGGCATCCTTCTTGACCAAGTCATCCGTCTGGTCCAGACTAGACCTAAGAGCTAATAGCGCAGCTGCCTCGGGCTCTGGAATGAGATTGACTTCGTCGATCGAACGTGTCCCAAACCCAGCTCTCTGCGCCGCTTGTATAGTATTGAACTTGGCCTGTTCCGACCAGATAGCAGGAACGGTGAGCCAGTATTCGACAGGAGTAACGTCCAAGATGTCTGTTCCAGCCAGTCTCTCTGTTAGAGTTGTCCATATGTGCCTGTAGACCTTTGCCAGATAATCAGTGACGACGTCGACGGCCTGTTTACCCTTAGGCAGCTGGAACATGCGCGATTTCATGTAACCTGCAAGGTTGGGATCATCCTCCACCACTGGAAGGGCATTCTTGTCGAGGAGCAGCTTTGTCCATGAATATGCTGTGCTATCAGGCGCGACATCATAACCCCACGCATCTGATCCTCCTTGTTCCGGATTCTCTGATGCATATGCGATGATGGAAGGCGTTTTCTCGAAATGCTCCCTGTTCTCAGACGTACCAGGCCAGTCGGTGAATGTTTTGATCTCTTTGATGTCTTTCGCGTTTTCGTGGACAAACGCAACCCCTGTATGGTCAGTGTCTGCCTTACAAACGGGGCATGGCACTTGCCAGTATACGTTGTTCCAAAATCAATGCCGAAGATCAACTTTGTCCTTTGCTTCTGCGAGCGCAGCGACATAAGACGCAGGTCATCAGCAAGAGTGTTGTCGAGCGACATGGTCGAGTCTGCCAGTGTCCAAACTGAGCTCGTGGGAAGACCAAGTACGACGATTGTGGCCGCTCCTGAGCCTGAAATACGTGATGCCCTGGGATTGTATTGTCGTATGGTAAAATACCTATGCATACTGAAGCACGCTAATGATCTGGCACAGGGTTCAATGCGAGCCGCGAGTGGCTGCCTTGGTCGAGCGGCTGCCTTGGTCTGGCCACCAAGGACTCGCCATATGTCAGGAAAGCAATCAGAGCTGCTCTAGCCACGATGGGTCTCTGTCAGCTCTCAGATCATGAATCGTTGGGCACCTTTCTAGAGGAGAAGGCAACTCAAGCCAAAAGCATCTGCCTCTGCTGTTCTGTGAAGCCACTCATCTTTCCAGACAACCCTCATCAGGTCATTGACTAGCTAGCCTAAAGAGCCGGCCAGGTGCATCGTTGTCGAATACGCGTAGACACCATCGTCGGCCGACTTTTCTCTAGCTGATGAGATACACAGATGAAAGGTAACACGCCTAAAGGCCGACAAGAGCGTGGCCCACTCAGTCGGGCTATGGCTGACCCAAACGCTTCTGGAAGCAAATTGTCTCGAGCTGACGCCCGACAACATGTCGATATTGAGATGCCGGACCAGCCATCGGCGACGACGAGATACGCAGAGCAACACGATACGCACATGTCCGAGACGCCCATGTCCGACATGGCCTTAACTGCTGCTGTGCATGCTAGTCAAGACCGGGGCCCAGATCAATCAATGTCGCCTGGCAACACCCGTCCGACAGGATCCGCAGAAGTTGAACATGAGAGAATCGACCCTCACGTCCTCCAAAGCCGCTTGCAGACTTGCGAACGTCAATGTCGGGCGCTGCGCGATGACAATGCGCAAGCAATGCAAGAGCGTGATACTGCCAGAGAGCAATTCGCGACGTGTGAAGCGGCCTTGATGTTGCACAAGAACTCTATGGAAACCGAGCGCAAAGAACGAGGTCGTCAGATACATGAACTCTCGAAGCAGAACAGAGATCTGCAGCAGCGTATAACCTTCAATGACCAGGAGAGAGCTCGATTAGCTGAGCAGTTGGAGTCGGTCACAAAAGAGTTTCAGAATCGAAAGAAAGAATCGTCCATGTTACGAGAGACGATCCAGCAGCAGAGCGCATATATTGAGACATCGGTCACGAAGGCACAAAATGCTGCTGTCAGGCTCTTGTCGGACACTGTCTCAAATTCGCTCCCAGACGACCAGATTCGCAGATGCTTTGAGTCTTTGTTCGATGAGCTCCACGAGTGGTCGAGAACGAACTCCAACAAGGACCCAGGAGTGATCAAAACTGTCCCTTTTCGGAAGAAACTGGATAATTCCGGGCTTGTGCACAGGCTGGATCCCGATGACCCTAACACTGCTTTGGAATTTGATCTTGAAGACTCCACGGCGACGGACACCCTTCTCAATGCAGATCTGTCCATCGAGATATGCGAAAGATTCCTCGGCACTCCATTCTTCGTGGCTGAGCAGATACAAACGATCGGATCACAGGCATCGCCAGTAGATCATCACGATTCCACAGATCGTGCTCTTGAGCGGCTTTTGAGAAGGCTCAAGAAAGGTAAGTCCGTCACCGTGTTTGTGGTCCAGCTAAGTCGTTCACAGATGCCGGTGACAGGATTTCAATTGCCCATACTTGGAGAGCTTCCACCGTCCGCGTGCTCGCTGAAACGGCTCGCTTGCAAGGCAGACTGGATAGAATGTTCGATACCCATGCTGCAGAGATCCTTCTCGAAGCCGGACCGCTCCTAGACTCGCGTTTATCCAAGCGCGAGCGATCTGATTTTGCCGAACTCGTGCAAAAGTTTGGCAACTTAGCTCTGCAGCTGTGGTCGCAAAATCACGAACCCAAGTACGTCTTACCGCGTATGCTCAAGGGCATGCAATTCAAGCATTCTTCCCCGGACATGGAGGCAGCCAGGGTGGTAGGTCTGGAGAAAGGAGATCGGTCGCTTGATGGCAGACCTATCATGGTTGTCTTGCAGCCACTTATACAAGGATTTGGTGACCAAAATGGTCACGACTATGACAAGCACAGGATCTGGTCCAAAGCGGTGGTATGGGTCTCGAATCGTAGCTAATGTGTGTTCGCTGCGCACTGTGACAGCCGCCAGAACCCACGGACATCCTTGGTATTAAGTGACCGGCGATGGCCATTGTGCAAGCTGCACTCGCGTGTTGCGCGTTCGTTGCTATGAACGAAAACTTGTGACATGTTAGCTTTCAAGCCAGTTTCTTGTGTATCTTACTATGGAGACACTTCAACGTTATGGCCTCTCGATGATTGTACTTAGACACTGGGCGCTGAGCCAGTCCACACGGGGCAGCGGTAGATGTATCCCGTATGGCTGTACTCAGATCAGACTCAGACCAATGTTGTGAGCGAAATGAACACCAAGAGCGTGTCCCCAAGTGAGGAAGTCAACTCAGTCATTGATGCGAAAAAAAGGAAAAACAATCAACAAACGGGATTCGCTAATGGTCACCCACTTAACTACTAACCGTTCGGCGTGTGGCTTAAATTGCCTGAGCGGACGGGAAGGCTTGTTTTCCACACCCTGTGGTCGATTGCGAAGGAAATCTGTCGTGCGCACATTTATATATTGCAAAAATTTTGCTGTCCTTGCAACTCTTTGCAACAACTAAAGTTTTCTCCATTGGGGGCAAACTGGCCCGCACGCCGGACACGTGGTTCGTGAGGCGTCGCGACGTTCGACCTAAGTGCAGACCATCCTGTTTCATTAGAGTGTGGTGCTCAATGTAAGTGCAACATTGTCGTTAGACTCAATCGCTGTCGTCGATGATGTAGCGCGTCGGCCTGGGCACGATATGAACAGTGACGACAGCTTCTGTTTCAACAGGCCTCATGTCGACTGTGACAGCCAAGCGAAAGCGCAGCAGGAAGGCCTGCACACCGTGTCATGCTCGAAAACGGAAATGTGATTCTCACTATCCATGCGACATGTGTACTAGATATGAGTACGACTGTACATACGATACGAAGAAAGGCGATACCGCTGCTGCCCTTGATCCGAGCAAAGCGGCCTCCAGCTCAGCAGCAAAGCGCATAATGGTTGATCACAGCCAAAGCACTTATGCGACGGACTACGATAGTGCCACGAAAAGGCCTGTGATACACACGCCTCCTTCCACTGCTGCATCTGAAAGCCACGGCGGTCGTGGATACGCAGGATCTTGTGCAGCTACCACTTTCCCACACGTGCTGGGCATAGCTTTGGGTTCATCCGAATATACGGACATCTTAACGACAAGCTCGTTTGCCTTCAATTTTGGCAATCGTCCTGAAGAGTCGTCTAAGAATCGTCCTGATCTAGGTACGCTTATCTCGCAAGCGTTCCTGGCACAATACTCGGAAGTATTCTTCTCCAGTCTGGCGACTGTCATCGACTTGATAGACCCAGCCGTATACACACGGCGGTGTCGGCACTACTACGATCATGATCGATATAGCGGCACTGCCATTGCGTTCTCTGCGGTTGCTGCTGGTGTATGCGCAATAGGATCATTCCTGTCACCCAACAGATGCGAACGAGAGTCCGATCTCGTCCAATATGCCAAGACGATTCTAGATGATACGTCTTCTATCCGTCTACCAGATGTCGACCATGTCATTGGATGGGGCTTTCGTATGCTCTATCTGCGCGCCACAAGCCGCCCCAATAACGCGTGGTTGGCATCGTGTACGCTCATGCATTTGTGCGAGGCGGTGGGTCTGAATGACGAGAACGCCATTCAAAGGATCACTTCTGCGCCCGATGCTGCCCTATTGGGACACACTGTGAACCAGCTGAGACGAGTGTTTTGGATCGCATGGGCTGGACACAGCCTGCTCTCGTATGAGTACGATCGATCGCCTGTCATATTTGGTACGGTGAGCTGCATAGTACCGCCAGTGCAGACACTTTCGGGTCAATTTGTGGCGATAACCCAACTAATTCCGTCAATGAAGGGTATGTACCGAGCTGAGAGTCAAGGGCAAGTGACACCAAAAGCAGGGCTAGTTGAACGGTTAATCGCATTGGAAGCAGTCCCATGTGCGGCCCATCCATTCTTAGCAGTCACGAAGCCGACCTCGCCTTCTGCTTCTACAGACGTCTTTACCAGCTCAAGATGGGCATACCAGAGGAGGCTGTCGAAAGTGCCATTGCTTTTGGTAAGGCGGCCACCGAAGCGGCTGTACAGCTCGCGGCGCAGGGCTGTCTGTTCTGGAACGTCATAAGCAGCGTGTTTCAGTATGCCTGTGTGCTCTTGGCCATAGACAGCCCGGTTGCGTCTGAGCATATACCAGGTGTGTTTGCAGCGCTGGAGCAGGTCGCGAATAGTGCCAATACGCGATTGATGCGAGAGACGTTGTCAATCGCGCGGCATCTGCTGGGCCTACGGTTAGCGAAGAAGCGCAAGGAGCTAGCGCAGCTGGAAGGCATCGGAAGCGCCCAGTCATACGAGCATCAGCCAGATCAGCTTGGGCCGACAAGTCACGGGACGGCTAGTACGACTGATATCAACGCAGCAGAATTCGACTTTGATCTGGATTGGGACCAGTTCACAATTGAGCCGTTTCTGTCCATGTTTGGGCCGGACAGCGGACTGTAAGCATGGGGAACAGGTATCGAGTCGAGTGTATACTCTTAGATTTTGACATATTCTGGGACGCGAACAACGGTCTGATATTAATGGTAAAGTAGCTAGCTATGTCGAGGTCAGCGCGCTCTACGCAGGACTCTCGGCTTCCTCGCCAGCACGATTCCTATCCACAAGACAAAACATCAATGCGATAACAACACCCATACCCGCGAGACCAACGCCAGTGTACAGCGCCCCACGATATCCACCAAGAATATCCATGCCCTGCTGATTGACTTGCGAGTCGACTGTGCCAGCAACTCCCAAGCCAATCGAAATGGAGTAGTTGACGAACGTATTGACCAGGGAAGCCGCCAGACCCTGATGTCGCTTCGGCATGGCACGACTGAGAATAATGGTCGCAGCTGGAAACGACATATCCATGCCCCAGGGCAAGATGATTATGCCGATGAAGGTCTGTGCCCAATAAGTCTGTCCAACCGGCATGGTCGCCAGGACGACGCCTCCAGCGAAGAACGCTGTCATGGAGATGAGAATCACAGTCGAGGGGCGGAAAGTATTGAGGATGAAACCTGTGGTGAGCGCGGCACACAGACCGCTGATGGCGATGGGTGTGATTTGAGCAGATATGAGGAGGATGCTGTGGTGTCGCAAGATCTCGAGAAAGTTCCACATGTAGTAGACGAAGATGCCGAAGCTCGACCACCCCGCTGAGATGCATGCTAGAGTGAAGAACGAGCCGCCTTCCAGGACGCCGAAGGGAATGAGTGGGTGTGTGGATATCCGCTTCTCGACGAAGATAAACATGGCGAAGACGAGGACGCTGATTATCAGGATGATGTACGTGTATGGCTTCCAGCCAGCGACGGGGCCCTGGTTCCAAGCGAAGTTGAAGAGCACGAGTGCGGCAAGGCCAGTAAGGGAGCCAAGGACATCGATCTGTTCCCACAAGCCTGACCTGCCCTCCTTGCCGGCTTCGTCCAGGTCTTCAAGCGTCGGTGGCGGCGTTGCTGGAATAATGACGATCGCCAGCACCGTGCATGCAATACAGATCATACTCATGATCCAGTACGCCCACGGCCACCACGCCTTCTGTGCTAACAACGCCGTAAAAACAGCACCAAGCACAAATCCGCCCGGCGCAGTTGCGCCGAACAGACAGAAGATCAGATTCTGTCTCATCCCGGGCTCATAGGTCCTCGCAATCATAGCGATCGCATTCGGCAGCAAGAAAGCCGGACCGATACCTTGCATGGCGCGACAAATATCGAACAGAATTGGTCCGCTGCTGTACACCGAGAAGCCAGCAATGGCAGACCATACAGCGAACCAGGCAAAGCCTCCGATAAAGAGGCGCTTGTGGCCGAAGACATCGCCAAGCGTCCAGCGATGAGGATGAATGTGCCGACTGTTAGGGAGTAGGATGCAGAGAACCAGCTTAGTTGGGAGGGCTGCTTATCGAGGTCGAAGCTGGAGGCGATGACGTGTTGAGGCACGATCGACTGGGCGAGACCGGCTTGGGTGAGGAGTTGAGAGGAGCAGATGACAGTGATGAACAGGGCCTCGCGGAGGGTATTCTGTGGGCGTGGGATTCGGGTGTGTTGTATTTCGAGATCGCCTTCTTTTGTTTGGCTGGTCAGGCTGGGCTGCTGTCCTTCTTTTATTCCTAGGCTTGACGTGCCGTCCTCTATGGTGGAAGTCGAGGCTTGGGAATCAAGATCGGGCAAGGTAGGCCTTGCGACGTCGGGGTTTCGAGGGTCAAAGGCCATTCTGATGGACGGACGATGGTCAGATAATAGACTGCGGAAGCTGCTAATGTATTTGGAGGTGGCGATGTGATTGAATAATGCCCTCCGGATGAGCTCTTATAAATAAGCTTGGGGAATGCATTGTCAATGCTAAGTGCGACAGTTCTACCGTAAATTCTTGAATCGTCAACCTCCCGGACTTGTGCTTCATCCCCGTCCAGGGCTCGAAACGTCATGATAATTGGGATCAATCCAATGTATACATTTCGATCGGTAACGAACGAGCATAATTCGCAGTGAACAATCCAAGAACGGTCTGTGGCTTAATGGTCGGATTCGGCTACTGCGGCTGTTGCGGCTGCTGCGGCGATTGTTTGTCTGTGGCATGCGCATAGGTGTGGTCCGAAGACATGCCGTGCGGACGGTGCGGCGCTAACAGCTTTTCCGCACGCTATCAAACTCGCGTCGTACAAATGGGAGTACAACTCTCCTGGTCAGTATATCGTCCCGAAAGGATACATGTCAGATCTCGGCTTTATCAATGGCCTCGCAATCTATGGACCACCTTTACCTCCGGAACTTCTTGCCAAGAGGAATGCGGCTACAAACACTGAACGGAGTGCACCACCGCAACAGCGAGCACGGGCGAGTTCTATTCTCCTGTGCAAAGCCTCTGGTCGATCGCAAGGAGCTTTCGATGCTTCGAAATTGTTATATTGCAAAAGCTCCGGAATCTTGCACTCTTGATACGGAACAAGATTTTTCGCAATGGTACCAGTCTGGCCCCCACCTACATGTGGTTGAAGGTTCGGGAGAAACCAGGCACGCGATGCACAATTTCTGCTATCTATCCTCTAATTGTATTATACTCCTGATCGCACATCTGATCTCACGCCGCGAAGTCATTGTCGCGCTCAAGCTGTGGTCACTGCGGTTACGTGAATACGGGTTGCGACTTTCACATGTTCTCGATCCCCGACACTACCATGATGCAAAGTGACGTCTCAGGAACAACACTGCCCGTGTCTTGGAAGCGGGGACGCATGCCGGTTCCTGGTTAGGGGCAGCAATCTTGCTATCAACCATGCCATGTTATCAGATCTGAGCTTGCAGCTCTATGTCTGGTCGGAGCATCTACGCGGGCGGCTCGTGTCCCACGTCAAACAGGTTTCTTGCGTGCTAGTTAAAAAGGTAGGTCATAGAGACTGACGGGATTTGCTGCCGGTGTTCTGCGCCACAAGCATGAGAATGATCCTTGGACTGATATATGAATGGTGTACGAAGTCGCTGTCCTGCCACAACCATCACTTCGACCCATCTCTCAACTCTCTCGCGTTAGCTCACCATCCTGTCCTCGATTGTATCATAGCCTCAATCAGTAAAGATGTCCTCCGCATCCTCGAAAGCATCAAGCGTGGCCTCATCTGTGTCGTCTAGCCTCTCTAAGGCCATACCATCAGCCACTGCTGCCGCTTACGAGACTGGCAAGTCTCAGACCTCAACTCAGACCATCATCTTCACGACCATTGCCATTACCACGACAACCATTCTGCTAGTCCTTGCCGGCATCTACTACTCTGGCTATGCCGATGATATCCTCGAAGCCGCCGCGAAGAAGTACTACAGTGCGAAAGCCCAGGCTGAAGCAACAGCGCTTGCACATACTGGCAGTGAAAAGGTGCAGGGCGTGCTAAAGGGTAAGTCTACTGCCCGACCCTGTCGCTACTTGCAGACTTTCGCTTCTGTACAGCATTCGGACAGTCACATTCATTACTGACATGTGTAGACTCGCTCAAGGGAAACCCTGTCATGGGCGAAGACGAGTTGGAGCAAGTCAGTGGTGGTCTTGGGAAGGAGGCGGCTTCTGAAGGCCTTGGAGGTGTGAGCGAAAAGCTAGGAGGTCTGGGCAAGGTACTGTGATCTTATTGTATACATGTTTTGGAACACCGACAAGTATAATGTCACATGTGTATGCGAGAAGCGTACGACAGGTGATTATGGTACATAGGTATATTGATTTGAAGTGCTACTCGAAACACAGTTTTCCACAAGGAGATAATGGGCTTTACTTCGGCTCCGATGAATACTTTATACATTCCCTCTTCCCGTCGTTGCATCACCACTCGGAGCTATTGAACCCCAGGTTTCCGAGTCTGCACATAGGCTGCATCGTGCATCCGATCTTGCTTGACCGAATGTGGCAGCTGAGTTGGTGTGCGCTGAACCTCGAAGCCGCTCAAAGATGCCTTGGTTCGCAAGGGATCTACACTGCCTGCAGTCAGGCACAATGCTGAAGTAAGTAAGTTGTGCAAAAACGTTGGCGACATTCACAGCCATAAAAGCGCTAGGCAGGACAAATTCGAAGAAGATCGACAGACGCTCAACTGCAGCAGACCTACAACTACCTCACGACCTCAGATAACAATAACACCACCCTCAGCATGTCTGTCGCCAGCTCGATTAAGACCACCCTAATCATAGGCGCCACCTCAGGCATCGGGGAGTCCTTCGCACGCCGCTTCCACAGTCAAGGCAAGAAGGTCATCGCTACAGGCCGTCGCGAGGCCAATCTGTCCAAGCTCAAAGCCGATTTCCCCGGCATCGAGACCTAGGCATTCGACATCAGCGACCTTCCCAACCTACCACGTCACGTGGACACCCTGCTGAAGCAGTACCCAACCATCAATACCGTCTGGGTCAACAGCGGCGTCCAGCAAAGCTTCTCTTTCGCCGACCCCAACTCAGTCCCCAGCGATGAGGCTATTGCCAACGAGATCATCGTCAACATCACCGCTCCTACCCTGCTGGCCAAACACTTTGCTCCTCACCTCCAGAAGATCAGCAAGGAACAGGAGGCCTTTCTCATGATCACGTCTTCAGGCATCACGTTCGTCCCCGCGGCCGCCTACCCGGTCTACAGCGCCACAAAGGCAGCGACACACCATCTCGCAGTCTGTTTACGCGCGCAGCTAGGCGCTGCGGGTGTGCGAGTTGTCGAGATTGCTCCCCCCCTACGTGGCGACTGAGCTGGACTTGAAGCACAAGGAAGCTGCTACTAGTGTTGAGCCCATGCCACTAGAGGAGTATACGACGAAGGTTCTGGAGATCATGGAGTCGACGAAGCCGGCTGATGTGAAAGAAGTGGGTGTCGGCTTTTCGGAGATGGCTATCAAGACATGGAGAGGCGCGTTTCAGCCTATCTTAGAGCAAGTTGGCGCTGGTGCTGCGTAGACGCCTTGGCTGAAGGTGAGAGCACAGTGAAGCTATGCAGGATCATCCTAGTGAAAATGCCGAGCGATGTGAAGTCATGAATAACTAGCATCCAGCTAAGCGGTCTCTTTCCCTGGGTAGACCCGTTGTTGAACCTCTTGACCCTTCATCTCCGCCTCAGTCGTGTAGCTAGCGAACTTCCGGGGCGCGATGCTCTTCATGAACATCTCATCCAGCTCCTCGTAGCTACGACCGCGCGTCTCGGGCTGATACCACCACAAGAACGCGATGCAAGGAAAACAAAGACCTCCGAAAATGAAACCGAGCTTTCCGCCAAGGTCCGCCTTATCAGGGTTGAAGAGGTACGGCAGGACGAACGACCATAAGATGTTGAGGCATCCCTGGACAGCTAGCCCGATAGCAATGGTCTTTGCGCGCAGCCGAGACGTCGACACCTCTGTGAGGACAGTGAAGGCTGTGGCGCCGATGGTGACGTTGTACAGCCAGCAATAGACCAGAATCATTGCAACAGTACCCTTCAGCTCGCCCTGCGAGCCGCCGACTGCTAGCCCGCCCATCACCCATAGGACAGCTGTGAGACCGATTGTGCCGTACAGAGTGAGAAAGCGACGGCCGACACGATCGATGAGGTACCATGAGATGACATTGCCGAACATGGACAACACTTGTTGGATGATTTGAAGTTTGAAAGACATTGCGGTGCTGTAGCCTGCTAGCTGCGCGTAGTACGTGGAGTAGGATGCAGCGAACACAATGCCTGTGAATTGCTGGACGGACAGCGGCGTGATCGAGATGATGGTGCGGCGGAGATTCGATCTGCAAATTTCATGGTTAGTTGGTTTCTAGAACACGAATGACAACACCACAAACCTCCTGAAGCATTCTAGGTAGGTTGCACCGTCGGTCTCCCGGCGGACTTGCTCCAGCGTCAGCTTGATGTTGGCCAAGCGCTTGACGTCTTCTCCGGAGCTGCTACTGTACCCAAGGCGTTGGAGACTCCGGAGTGCCTTGCTCTCGTTCTTACGCTTGTCGACGAGGAACCATGGGCTCTCGGGCATGCGCCAAATAAAAAGGGATGAGATCACAGCGAAGCCGTATTGTGAGCAGAACACGGCACGGTAGGCCCATCTATTGTCGTAGGTGCCCGTACTGTTGACAATCAAAGCCACGGTAAATGGACCCACGGTGAAGCTGAGGGCAATCAAACATGTCATCAACCCTCGAAGGGCGAGTGGCACAATCTGGCAACCACAGTTAGACCTCCCCTGAGGACCGAGATTGGAACTAGCTTACCTCGCCAACGTAGGTAGTCGCTACCGTCTGAATGGTGCCGACTGCAAATCCACTAAACAGATCAGGAAGATGTCTTGCGCTGCAAAGGGGTAACATACTTGAGGAACTTGCCACCAAAGAACAGCTCATTGGTGGTCGCCACGAACTCCATGGTGATAGCGGCGAAGGTGATGACTAGAGCAATGATCAAGGTATTACGTCGACCAATTAGATCTGCGACCTGGCCTGAGCCTAGATTTCCCACGATTTGTCTGTGTCATGGTATCAGTATGTGTTGGCAACGCCAGAATCAGCAGGACTCACGACGCGATCGGTGCACCGCTGAAGGCAGACTGCCACTTTGCTGACAGTACCCAATTGCCATCGTAGTAGAACCCAAAATCTTTGCGGAATTCTGGGATCCCCAAGATGTTTCCAGACGCCTGATTCTCAAAGCTGACGAGTAGAACCGTCCAGACAGCAAACAGACACCATGCGAAAGCCCACGGGTTACGACGGATGGCTTGCCATTTGGTATCTTTATGATCCTCGGCGTTGGCAAGATGGGCGAGTTCGTCGCTGACAGTGTGTCGCTCCTGGTGCGAGGTCTGCATCGTGTGCTTCTCGACGTTGTCCGAGTGCTCAGTACCGGTCAACGTTGCCTGCTGGGCCTCCTCATTCCCCACATGTGGCGGCCTGCTGTCCATGTCGTCTGCAAGCAATGTACTTTTGGGTTGGAAGCTATCAATCGTAGATGGAGTGCGAGTCTGGATCTGCGTCCTCAGATACCTGGAAGTCCGGCTTCATTATATAGTCTGAGGTCAATGCTCGAGTCGCTCAGTACAGCGGTCCCCGGAGAATCTTCCCCAGCTTCAATCTCGGACGCGGGCATGTGGAGAAGGGAGCAGGGAGAAATTTGGTGCTTGTGTTGCACGAAAAGAGAAATCAGTGCCTATTCTCACCATTTTCAAGCTTGATCGGCACGATCGAGCTTTAGGACTGAGTTTGAGTCTGGCGCATTCTCAGATCCAGATACTTTTAAAGCCCATGGGACGACTCCGCGCGCTTATGCACAACCCCATCTGGAGCCGGCATCCAGCGTCAGGACCTGGAGTCCGAGGTTCTGGACATGGCAAACTTGGCCCATGAAACATAATGTTGGCAAAAGTAACATCATGTGCAGGAGAAAATTCGGTGAAGTTAATAGTACGGAGGTGCGCACTAGTCCTAAAACGAAATAGTGCATCCTCGAAGTTCTGCCGCAACTCCATCCAAGCTGGTGACGGTATTGAGTCTCTGGAACCCGTCGAGGTGTTCCTCGTCCCGCAACGCGGGCGCCGAGCAGGGCGAAGCAAGGCTCGAGCCAAATGAATCAAGCAGCTCCATTGTTCGCTCTTGGTGAGAAATGATTTCACTACGCAGAACCAGCTCAGATGTCGCTTAACTTCAATGCCAGCGAGAGCTAGGCCACAATGGAGGTTGCATTTGATTTCGAGTCGACCACACTGTTGTCTCCTGCCGCGCCATCGAATGCAAGCGGGACTCTCGGTGATGAGTTGGCGCTTCAGCCTCGTTTTCAGGAGCTACAAAGCAGCTTAAGGACTTATCTTTTGGATGAAGTCCGAAGTGCCGGCAATACACGTCAGCAGAGTCCAGATGCCCAGTCGTCAGAAGCAGATGACACACACGGTCATGAGCTCCTACTGAAGCATTTAGAGCAACGTCATGATCACATACCTCTGGACAGAAAGATTCGCTACCTTCAGGTTTGGATCTGCGAATGTGCCCCATGGCTTGACATGTTTGATGAAGAGCGGCACTTTGGTACTCAAATACCAGCCATTGCTCAAAGGTCACCCGCTGTGTTCTTCGCAATGCTTGCGCTGGGTGCGCGACAGGTTGAAAGAAAGCATGTATCAGGCCATCCATTCCAGGACAGCTTGAGTTGTACTCACAGGCCATTACATCTCTGGCTCCGTCAATCGGCACCATCGACCTTGAAGTTCCTGTGACCGCATGCATTCTATGCGTCCTAGAGATGATGAGTGTTAGTCCACGGGATTGGCGCCGCCATTTAGAGGGCTGTGCAGCAATCTTCGGCCATCTCGGAGTCAATGGTTTCTCTGGTGGTCTGCTTCAGGCCGTGTTCTGGTGCTACGCTCGGATGGATCTTTGTGCAGCGATCATATCCAACGGCGAACATAGTGCCATCCTTCCGATCCACAAATGGGCTTTCCTGCCACCGTCACATCCAACCGACTCAACAGAAAGGCAGGAGACCATTAACAATACGTTCCTGTGCGAAGGTCAAAAAGCCAGTGATATGTACGCGAACTGGGCAGTATACTTGTGCGCGAATGTTTGCGATCTTCTTGCTCATCGCACCCGACACCTTGAGCTAGGCGAGGACAATGGATACACGCCCGAGTCTTTCCGCAGTCGATGGCTGTTCTTGGAAGCCTCCCTTGATCGTTGGTACGAAGAACGCCCTTCTCACATGCTGTCAGTCAATGAGCTGTATTCGACTGAAGAATCGCATGCATTCCCTCGGATATTGTTCGCACATTGGGCAGCCATCTCAGGGAATCAATTGTACCACACAGCATGTATGCTGCTTGATGAGATGCGTCCGCAAGTCACTGGGACCCCCTCGCGCGTCTCGCACAGCCCGCTTTGGCACGCCCGCCGTGTCGTAGGCATTTCTTTGACTAATCACCATCCTGGATGCCTCAACAACGCCATACAACCATTGTACATTGCTGGAAAACTGTTCACTCATCGATCTGAGCATAAGGCCGTCATTGATTTGCTACACCATATTGAGGCTTGTTCGGGTTGGGGCTCGAGATGGCGCATCAAAGATCTTGAAAGCTTCTGGGGCTATCGTGCAGGCAGTCTCTACTCTCGGAACGCTTCAAAGGTCTGAGTATATTGCCTCTGACACGCACACAAAGTTGGATCTAGTATCATGTGAAGTGCCCCACCTGCATGCATCAGACAGCACACACGTTGTGATATCCATGGTACCTGTCAAGCGCGGTCAGAAAGGGTCCTATGCTATACAGTGCTGGTGAGCCTTCATGGATAACAGCACGAAGAACAGCACGAATCAAGACACACTTATCCTCCAGGACTAGCCTGCGAGCCTCGACGCCAATGACTATCTACTAGGCATGCTTCGTCAGCTGTGAAGCTTCAAGTATCCCCATATTTGAAGTATGATTTCTCTCTCAGCTGCCTTGCCACAATTCGATCGATTCAAATTGCGGTCGAGCGGTTCCATGACTGTGGCTCGGATGGTAGAGTCGTCTGCGACTGCCGTTTGTGGTAATAAGAGCCACGCCGAAGTCTATGCGGTGGGTTTTGGAAAACCACCGCAATTTCGGTGGCGGTTCGGCGGAGACTCGGTCGGCTTGCTGCGGCGCAACGTGTCTTTGTCAAGCTTGCGATGGGTGCTCGGCTTGTAATGAGCAAATTGTGCATGGAATGAGGAGATAGATATCGAGTCTAGGCGTCGACACGGACGACACGAATGTTGATCTGGCTCTTTGCAACACGCATTTGTTGAGAGAAGAAACGTTATCGAGGGCAGCAAGTCACCTTTCAATCAACACATCATGTCCGCGACAGCAGTGCTTGCCTCTGGCTGCAAGATGCCCCTCGTCGGGTTTGGACTTTGGAAAGTGCCCGCCGCGAGCGCAAGCGATACGGTCTACAATGTAAGTGACGAGATCATCCCGGACGATTGAGAGCGAACACTTACAGCCATCAGGCCATCAAAGTTGGCTACCGGCTTTTTGATGGTGCATACGATTATCAGAATGAGAAAGAGGCAGGCGACGGTATCAGACGGGCTATTTCAGATGGCATTGTCAAGCGTGAAGACATCTTCGTCACCACTAAGCTCTGGAACAACTATCACAGCAAGAACCAGGCTTTGGAAATGGCTAAAGCCCAGAACGAAGCATGGGGGCTTGGTTATATCGACCTCTATCTGATCCATTTCCCGGTGGCTCTAGAGTATATCTCTCCAGATCAGCTGAGATACCCGGCTTGGTGGATGGACGAAGATCATAAAGTCATCAAAACAGCCAAGGTCCCAATGCACGAGACCTGGGCAGCAATGGAGGAGGTTGTTGATGCTGGAATAGCCAGATCAATTGGCATCTCTAATGCCCAGGCTCAGACAATCTACGACATCATGACCTACGCCAGACACCCCATCTCATCACTGCAGATTGAGCATCATCCATATCTGGTCCAGCCCGAGCTCATTCAAATGGCACAGGAGAACGGCATCATCGTCACCGCGTACTCGAGTTTCGGGCCACAAAGCTTCTTAGAGCTACCTCCGGCCTTCCGAGAACGAGCTAAGGATATGCCACTTCTGTTTGATGTCGATGTCGTCAAGAAAGCTGCGGAAAGAGCTGGCAAAACTCCTGCTCAAATTCTGCTCCGCTGGGCAACACAGCGCAATATTGCTGTGATCCCAAAGTCCAACAACGTTGCAAGGCTGCAACAGAATTTGGAGGTGACGGACTTTGATCTAAAGGCAGACGAACTCGGCGCGATCGCGGCCTTGGACAGGGGCTTGAGGTTCAATGATCCTGGATTTTACTTGGATAAACCTCTGAGAATATTTGCGTAGGACCAGCTGTTTGAGCATTTTCGCCAGGATTTCAATTCATCGAACCAGTGGACAACTTCCATGAAACCTGATCTTGTACAATTCGTCGTCGTTTCTGTCATAAAGATCTAAGTGGTAGTCTGCCTATGTAATGACTCTACGCTGACCCAAGTGACACTTCAACATCATCTACTACGTGGATTTTGATGCTCTTTGATGCCCTATCGGCGCAAGTTTCCATGGCTTCGATGGCCTGGCTCAGATCAAATTGATGGCTGACAAGGTCGTCCAGGTTGATAACTTGTCCTTCTCCCAGCAAATTTATCGCAGCAGGCCACATATCTTTGTATCTGTTGATGAAACGCAGCTGGATCTCACTCAGACTGAGATGCATGAAGGGCAGATTGTCCATCCTGTCCTTGCCAACGCCCACGACCACAACGGTTCCCCCTCTTCGGCAAGCATACGCAGCAGTAGCGACACTGCTCTCAACTCCAGTACACTCCAGTACGACGTGAGGTGCGAAATACTCGTCCGAGTCGGGCAATCCTTTCTCGACGTTTCTGTCGCCTTTGCAGCCAAGGAGAGTCCTCACGCTTTCAGCATCGGCTATGGGGCCAGCCCCTGACACATGCCATGTACGGCAGCCAGGGACAAATTTCTCTGCAAAACTCAGTCTCGCAGGGTCGATGTCGCTTATGCTCAGTGGCCATGCTCCGCTTGCTCTGGCAGCCTTCAGCGCGAGTAATCCAATGGGGCCAGCACCACAGATATGCACCGGCCTCCCCAGAGCGATCTGTCCGGAACAAGACGCAATAGCGTGCATCACAACTGCGAGTGGCTCCAGAAGCGCACCCGCACGGAAGCTCATGGTGTCCGGTATCTTGTGGCAATATCGGGCCTCATGAGCCATGAACCGGCGAATGCTCCCATCACATTCTGCGACACCTGCAAATTTTACACGCTCGCAGAGATTGTACTTGCCAGACCGACACAGAAAGCATGATTCGCAAGGCACTCCGGGCTCTATGGCTACTCGGTCCCCTGGTGATAGATTTTGGACCGCAGAACCAACAGCGATTACTTCGCCGGCCGCTTCGTGGCCAAGAATACACGGACTGGTCACTTTAAGAGGCCCGATAGCTCCACGGTGCCAGAGATGAAGGTCGGATCCACAGATGCCTGTGCAACGAATATGTATAAGGGCTTGTGTGGGCGTTGGCTGTGGTATCGGAGTTTGTCGAAGGCTGAGCTTGTGGTCGAATACGACCAAAGATGGGTTTTCGTACTTCTGTGCTATTCGGGCAATGGTCTGTTCGAGATCAGAAGAGCTGTGTTCGATCCCGCGTGGAAGACTTTTCGAAGTTTGCGGTATATCTCCAGCGAAGGAGGTGTGGTTGATGGCGGTCAATCCAGGGGCCATGTTGGCGTCGCTTCGGCAACTCCAACTCCAGCAGGTATATCGATGTGGCTCAGGTTCGTGAGCAAGTCGTTGTGTACTTAGTATCTAGATGTGTCGGGTCATTCATAGAACGACATTCCGAGACGCTTGATTGTCATGCCTACACATGAACTCAGCAGTGACACGTGTGTTGGGGTTCGCCCACCCCTCTCATCCCGCTCACGGCAAGCGGTGCTTGTGATGTCCGAATTCGGATGCCGGGAAGTTTGTGACACCCTGGGAACCTTGCCTCGAGGTTACTTCCTTGCGATCCACAATTTCTCCCGCCGCTGCTCTTCTCTTCCGTGGTCTTTCGAGTCGAAAATGTTCACACGAGAACCCAATCCGATGGGAAGTCTATTAATGCTGGCAACAAGCAGACAAGTTTTGACGCGATCGCACCGGTTGCAACGATGGCCGTCGCCTCCCATTCACGAGCTTTGGGACTTGCCCCGTGAGATGTGCCTAGGATAGCTAAAGTCGCATATCTGTCTGCTGCCGTCAAAGGGCACCTTGAGGCCTAAGTCTATCGTTATTAGCTACGTAGGTACTCCTACATGTGTATGAATCATTGCTTGAACATCTGAGCCTCCGCTATCGAATGCACTGCTTGGGCTCGTCCGCCGCGAAGCTCCTTGTTCGTAACTTGCACTACTACACGCTTGTATGTAGTGAGCGCCGGCACGCCATTATCTTTCACCATCAGAACGAAATGCATTACCTGACCTTTCTGCCTCGCTTCTCCTGTAAACAAATCGACCGCACACTTTTCCGGGGAGGGCAATCGAATGGAGACCACGCGACCAGGTTCCGTGCCCTCGCTCCGGATCTCGCAAGTCTCCACCTCAGATTTCACTGACCATTGTGTAGCACTGACCTCGCTGTATTGAAACCATTCGAACGAGATCTTGTCACCATCAGGGTCGTAGCTTCGGCTGGCATCCAGCGAAATCGTTGCACCTGCTTCGGCCTCGACGTAGAGGTGTCCCGGGCCCGCATCACTGTCGTTGACTATCACCACGGGAGCATGGTTACACTCAGACGGTTTCTTTCCAAGGGTCCATTGCATCCGGGCGGCAAAATCGTTCTGGAAGGCATCTCGCCAGCGCCAGATAGTTGCGTGATTGCTGATGTACTGTTGACCATTCTTGCCCACCACAGTATCGACTGTATCAGTGTAATGCCTTCCTGCAGGAGACTCGGCCACGTCAGTACTCTGGTACCGACCACCCCAGCTGCCCCATTCCGGGTGCTCAGAGCTCCCTAAGCCATTCTGAATGAGGTACAGGAACGTAGGGGTGTCACCCTCAGGAATGAACATATAATCAGGATACGCTGCGCCCAGATCTCCGATCTGTATGTTCTCTTTGATCCATTCCTTCGACACCTTGGAAAAATCTGGTCCTCCTTGATCAAACTTGTAGTATTTATCACCAGAGATACCCGTCCAGGCGGCAAGGCCGTACTGGTTCCAACCGTGCACGGAAGAAATAAAGAAGATGTCAGGGTAGTGGTTCCTGATCCACATGCCCGTGTCGTCCTGATCTGAAATTGCATAGACTCTGATCTTGGACCGTAATTTCTGGAGGTCGCCCACGGAGCGTTCTCGCTCAGCATGTTTGAGGGCCTGCGCTAAAACATTCGTACCGCCCCAGCATAAGACCCATAGAGGCGCATCAGATTCGTCTAGACGCTCCAACAGCAGCCGACTGCCCTCGCTTAAAGGCACATCTTCTTGCAAAGCCTCTTTGCCATAAAGTGCAGGCCCAGTAGCGATGAGCGTCATAATGGCTTCGCCTGATGGGTACGGGTTCTTTGGGTGTGTGTTCCGATTGAGACTGTCGACGACTTTGGAATACGCCCGCACTATTTTCTCCATGTCTTCCGGATGAACAATACGTTTCATCCATGTTGATGTACAGGCAACGAGGCCTCGAGTATCAAACTCATTAGCGTATAGTAAGTATCGCACCAGAGATTCCGCGTCATCAGGTTCATTGGAGATATCTGAGACGATGAAAACGCGTGGCCTCTGTTCGCAAAACCGTAAAGCAGTCTCGTCGAACATGACTATCTGCGACGCACGTTAAATCTTGCTGGGCATCTGTTAGACGAGGTCTTGCTCATGGCAAAGTTATAGATCATGAGGTCGAAAGCCAGCAGCCACGAGGCTGGAAGCCTGTGGTTGCTCTCATGAACTCTGTCGAGACAAGATGGAGTTTGTCGAAAAACCCGTTCTCCATCGCCTACTGCTACCCGGAGAAGCCTTCTCCTGGGAAAGAGCGGGGCAGTGTGGGACATGACATGCCGCATTCGGGCATGCATAGCCTCTGCGGTACAATCTCGTCGCCCGCTTCAATCCTCCTTGTTCTGTTCCAATATCCCAGCGGATCGACTGCAGCATTTTGCCCCAAAACGCCTCTGGGCCAATGGACGCGCCTGCACGTAAGCGCGCAAGGACTGGGTGTCTTACATGTCGAAATCGAAGACGCAAATGTGACGAGCAGAAGCCTGAATGCGCAAACTGCTTGGGCAGAGGCTGAAATGCCAATATCGCAGCAAAACCTTGACATTCGTACCATCCAAATTTCAGGACACCGTTGATGGGCCTACACGAAGGTTCTTAACCCAGGACCACGACGCTACGACCAACCTAGAGAGGCGAGATTCACCGACCAGTGCCATAGATGCGCTAGGAGAGACAGTGGTCAACGCATGTGACCTGCGTTCGCACGACCAGCAGATCGCATCAGCTCTTCCTCGAAATGCCGACACACGAAACCCCATCGTGACGGCCAGTTCCCATCAGGACGAAGCCGATTCCTCCACACCATCCACATTAGTCAACCACTACTCCGTCAATCACAATTCACGAGCCCCAGTCGCGATCAGTACGAGCTTGAACTGATTGCTTATTTTCGGTATCATGTAGCCTCTGTCCTTGATCTGGGCCTCAGAGAATCGTGGTTTGCGTCACAGCCACTCTTGATTCCAAGCTCTCGGAGGCGACGCACCATGCTATATTGGCGACGGCGGCTTCCCGACGTGGCATGCTCAATTCCATCAGCAGGGAAAGAGACCTGGCCGCTGCCACTGCATCCGTCCATCTATGTCGTGATGCGATCGACGCAAGACGAGAAGCGGACCACTTCTCAAGACCGCTTCTTTTGTGGAGACAGTTCTTCGTAACATCGGTGAGCAGTTGGTGTGCACTTGATATCGGTGATGTCGAACGAGGAGCCATGGGCTCTCTAGCCTTGCAAGAGCGTCTTCTCCTCACGCAGTTGAGCTGTGCCGTCTGGTTGACAAGATCCAATGCAGCTTCAACTGTCTCCAATCGACCGATGTTACGATCGGTCGCAACCGCCTCGACAACGGATACAGCCTTGCTGCAGCTGGCTCAATGTCTGGATCTTTTCGTACGCGCAACAATGGTCCTATCAGCAGCTGCAGACGTAACCACTGGCGCGAGACATGCTGAGTGGCAGCTTCTCTGGGAGCATTTGCAACATTGGTACAGCCGGAGGGACGAACGAATGAAACAGATCATCGACTTGCCGGTGGACTATGCCTCAGACATGACTAGCCATACTGCATCGCAAGAGTATCATTTTCCTCGCATCGTCTTTACCAGTCACGCCGCTGTCCTAGCGAATACAGTCCATCATATCACGTCTTTTGTACTTCTACAGAACAAGCCACGTCTTCTGCGGCTCATTTCCGGGCCCACGTCCTCAGCTTCTGCACTTTGGCATCTGTTTCGAGCGTTGGGCACGATCTGCGAAGCTGCCCAGGCCGAGCTGTGGGATATGCTCACTACTGCATCCTTGCTGTTCTGCTCACAATTTTTGAGCAGTGCCCCACAATTAAGAGCAGCGACGGCGACTGTGGCCAAGATACAGTCAGTCTCTGGGTTAAAATTAGGGCATGCCATTGAAGAGCTTGAACAAAGAGCCACTCTTCTGTAAGAGCATAGAATCACTTGAATTGAAGCTGCTTGCGCTTGCTGATAACTGTCGCACATCCCCTGAATGCTCTCGCGCCTACAACAACTCCTCAAAATCACCAGCCAACACCAGTCCACGGTGTCTCCTTTCCATATACTCCAGGATCTTCTGCACCACAGTGTTCAAGTCGAAACCGAAGTACTCGTAGGCCTGAGGACCAGGCAAGCTGTGCCCGAAACGATCCGTGCTCATACAAACCATCGCGTCGGCATATCTTTCCCAGCCAAGTGCCACATAAGGCTCAATGGCGATTGCAGGGATTCCCTGGTGCCTTCGAAGAGTTGATCGTCGATAATCTCTGCTCTGCTTGTCAAACAGTCGCTGACACGGAAACGAGACCACGCGGACACGTAGGCTGTGGTCTTGTCGGAGGATGGCCGCTGCGTCCACTGCCAGGCTGAGCTCGGCGCCAACACCGATGAGCGTCAAGTCAGCTTTGCCACCTTCAGAGAGCGACTCCTCGATAACATATGCGCCTCGTTCCACAGCCTTTCGATTCGTCTTCCCAGTGATTTGGGGAACGGCGTGGCGGGACGTCGATATTATACTCGGAGTATGTTTGGCCTTAACTGCAGCAGTCCAGGCACCGGCCGTCTCCTCACTATCTCCGGGGCGAATATACAGAAGATTTGGCATCGCACGATATAGCGCTGCAAGCTCCAATGGCTGATGTGTTGGTCCATCTTCACCCATGCCAATCGAGTCGTGTGTGGCAGCATGAATGACTTGGAGGCGCTGCAAAGCACCCATTCGCACCGCAGGAGCGGCGTACAAGTAGAACATGAAAAATCTGTTATGCGAAGGTCAGCATAAGTTCGAATGTTGCGCGGTGCTTGTGGGGAGGCTCACGTAGACGTAACAGGCACTATTGTGCCGGGCGAGTAAGCGGCCATGCCATTTGATACAGCCGCCATGGCATGCTCGCGCACACCGTAGTGGACATAGCGGCCCTTGTAACTGCCGTTGATCCCACAGTCTGTCTTCAAGCCTGGGAATTGAAAGTCATCTTTCCCTTCCCAGGTCATGTTGACTGAAGGCGTAAGATCAGCGGTCCCCACCATGAACGACTTGACCTTCTGCGCGATAGGGTTGAAAACTAACCCGGATGATGCCCTTGTTGCAGTGGCTTTGTTTGGGAAGTCTTCTGGAATGAGTGACTCCCAATCCGCGGGAAGCTGTCCCTCTCGACGTTTCGCAAACTCATTCGCCAGATCCGGATATTGATGCTCGTAGCTTTCCAGCAGATTGTGCCACTCGTCAACCACTCGCCGGCCGTTGCTGATGCGGTCGGAGAAAAAGTCATAAACAGCGTCCGAGATGACGAAATACTCGTCGGGGTTGAAGCCGGCCTCCCTCTTCATGTTGGCAACATCACTCTCGCCGAATGCCACGCCATGTGCCTTTGCATTGCCGGCTACAGCACTTCCCAAGCCAATGACTGTATGAACGTTGACAAAGGTTGGCTTTGTGGCGGCGGAGCGTGCTTGATTCAGTACAGTGACAATACCCTCGATGTCGAAACATCCATCCTCAACCGTATAGACATCCCAGCCGCAAGCGCGCATCTTAGCATTGACGTCCTCTGTATTAGTCAGATCCACAGTACCGTCACAGGTGACCTGGTTGTTATCGTAAATGATCGTCAGGTTGTCCAGGCGGAGATGTCCAGCAAGTGAGATAGCCTCTAAAGCAACACCTTCCTGCAAGCAAGCGTCCCCGACCATACACCAGATGTGATTAGATACAACTTGGTGTGACGGCTGGTTGTATGTAGCAGCTAGATGCTTTGAAGCTATGGCAAGCCCGACACTGTTGGCCACTCCCTGACCAAGTGGCCCAGTCGTGACCTCGATACCTTCATGCTCGATTTCCGGATGACCTGGGCAGAGCGCATCTGAACGTTTCGAATGATAGGACTTCAACTGTTCTAGGGTCATCGATGGATAACCCGTCAGATGTAGAAATGCATACTGAAACAAGCAGGTGTGGCCATTAGACAGCACAAAGCGGTCTCTGTTGAAGAAAGTTGACTCGGTGGGCGAGTATACCATCACATACTTCCACAAAGCCACACCGATAGCGGCCATGCCAATTGCACCGCCAGGATGGCCGCCTTTGAATTGCTGGCAGAGATCGGCGATGAGAAGTCGGAATGTCTTTAGTACTAAATCGTGGTCTTTCGAAGGCCGTGCAATGACCGCAGGTGTGGTCACTGATTTGGACATTTGTTTGTGGTCAAGCCTGTTGCATGAATTGTTGTCGCCATGCTCGCCGGCGAGATCCCTCGTGCTGATTGGCGCCATTGGTCGTCGACAGCTAGATATGTTCTGAAGTAGGTATTGAAAGTGAGTGCAGATGCTCGCAGAGGTCGGCAACGCCCCATGAACTATCACCTTGACTATGAATTATTACCTGTGTGTTGTGAGTATAGTGGTCAAAACGGCTGGTCTTTCTGGTATACCATTGGTATGCTGATAAAGGCCAGGCCGGCGGATGTTCTCGACCCCTGCTACATGCCCAGGAAGAACGTCCTGGCGCGTCTGCTTTCCGCTTTTGGTAGCCACAAGCGCCGCCCCTCGATTGATGCCGATCGGTCTACAGCTGCAAAAGCATGCAAGCAGCTGTATGAGGGATGCGAATGCGAGCGCTAAACGTCCGTGAGGCAGGCAGTGCTCGACATGCACGCTCACAGCTTCGATGCGTTACAACAAACCATAGGCATTTTGCCACTTCGACACGATCAGCAAGCTTGACCAAGGGAAAAGGATGCTTTCCATCCCATGCGACCATCGAGTTATGCGGCGTCAATGACCAGCTGGAGCTGGGGCCGAGCGATTGCTACCTGGGGACGTTGCTGCCATTCAAAATTGTGAGATGATGACCGCGATGGTGTATGAGTCATGGAAAGCATGTCAGACTCAGGAGCAGAGCTCGACCACGACGATGCAGCCCGGGTACCCAAAGCAGCGCAGCGCAGAAGGAAGTTCAGCGCCTTTATCATAACGTCTCGTGGAAGCGCCTTGCGATCGTGTCATAGTCGAGCTTGGAGACATGTCACGCTCGTGACGAGAAAAGCAGGCTCGATAGCCTCCCAGAGGCATGGCGCTCATAGTTCAAGCCCGAATTCAGTTATCGCGGTGGTCAGCGCTGCCTTTGCACGAGGCAGAGCTCCGGCCGGTCGCATGCAAGGAGAAGCGCTCGCAGGTCTGTCACCGGCATAAGACTTCGATTCATCAGCTTAGGTAGCTGTCCCTGACCGCCCATGATCACAATGAAACAGTCGGGGCCCCAGGAGCCGACAATGTTGGGTCGGGAGGATTTCACAATGTCGAAGCAGTTAGCCGTACCATTTGTCTGTGTGAGAGCGAATACAGCTGGAATGAAGAAGTCTCCAGGGACATTGAACAGATAACACTGGGTGTCCTCTTCCTACACGCGTGCGGTTCCCCACCGTGGGGCCCGCAATTCAAATCCGGGGTTCGTGGATGTTTCCCGGGCGGCAGCCGGAACCTCACTCACCACACGGATAACCCATATCTCCATTGGGGTACGCAAGTGCTGGCTAGGCCATGTAGAGCGAGGCGAACATGCAGAGTTCCCTGGAGCTCGATACTACCCGCAATATTGAAGTGTTGATCCAACGTAGCTACGATCAGAAGGTCCAGATCTGATCGCTGCAGGAACTCGTTGACACTATACAGCCCAAGTACCTTCTGGATCACTACTATCAACTGGACTTGGGCATTGAGCTTTCTCACTTCAGAAATACCAATACCCACAGAGCCTGCTCACGCAAGATGGGATCCATCGAACCTGCCCCGATACCTCTGAAGGTGATCATCGTCGGCGCAGGCCTTGGCGGATGTGCCACAGCGTTGGCTCTCAGTGCTGCCGGGTTCTCGGTCACCATGTACGAGAAAGTCCGGAAGTTCGACCGTCTGGGCGACAGTTTGGGCCTAGGCGAGAACGCGCTGAAGCTTTTGGATCGATGGTCGCCCGGACTACGGGAAGACCTAGTCGAGATCGGCAACAAGTCGAAGTACATGCAGATCAGGCGATGGCATGATGGCAAACTACTGGCTCAACAGGAGCTGATGGACATGGCGGGCTTCATTGGGCATAGAGGCGACTATCACGACGCCTTTTTGCGGGCTGTGAAGAGGGCGGGTGTGCCGTTGTTCATGGGGAGGGAGGTTGTCAGCTATGATGATGTTGCGAAGCCGAGGATACACTTCGCAGATGGGACGGTTGAAGAGGCGGATGTGATTGTTGCTGCGGACGGTATAAAGAGCGCTGCCAGAGAGAGGGTTTTGGGATTCACTGATAAACCGAAGTCTTCGGTATTGCAATCCTCCTCCGCCAGAAGTGACGGACACAAGAAGCTGATCGAGATGTCTTCAACAGGGATATGCGTGCTTCCGCGCCTTCTTCAAAGCCGACCACCTACGCGATGACCCCAAAATCACCTCTCCCTACGTGAAAGAGGAGTGTGTCAACTTTTGGATTGGCAACGACGTCCACGTAGTTCAGAACACCCTTCGCGGTGGAGAAGAATTCAACTGGATCCTGACCCACAAGGATACCGAGGACATCAAGGAAAGCTGGTTCCAGCCGGGCGATATGAATCAAGTCCGCTCCATCATCGAAGATCTCGATCCCGAGATAGCGCCCATCCTCGCAAATACAGAGAAGTGCCTCGACTGGAAGATCTGCTACCGCGATCCCATACCCTACTGGGTCAGTAAGGGCAACGGCATTGTCCTCCTAGGCGACTGCTGCCATCCGCACCTACCCACGTCCGCTCAGGGAGCGAGCCAGGCCACAGAGTCTGGAGCCGTGCTTGCACAATGCTTGCTCCTGGCTGGCAAAGACAATGTCCCACTTGCTGTATGTCGAATTGTTCTCTCTAGATTCATTTTTCTTGAGCGCTTCAACGAGCCCACTGCTGATCTATCATTGACAGACACGGACCTACGAAAAGATTCGCTTCCCTCGCGTACGCGTCTCTCAGACAAATGGCGAGGATGTGCGTGACCGATGGCACAGCGCGCTGAGGAGGCTGGATGCAGGGGCAGAGTTAAAAGAAGAGGACTTTCACATGAGGGTGAGCACTCTTCCCTTTTGTAAACGCTGTCTGGCAGATCACTAACCTTGTTGCTGTAGAACAGACATCTCTATGATTACGATGCGGAGGCCGACACACATAAGCAGTGGGATACACTGTCGAGCCAGGTCTCACGAGAATTGAAGGAGGGAAAGGTCTCGCCATTATGCTAAAGACTATCTAGTCACATGCAGCTTGTTAGAAAGTAGAATGATATTTGATGCTCAAGAGCGCTGTAAGCGTGCTTTGAGAGAATTCCTATACCACCTCCCGTTTGCCATCGTTAAACATGCCCATTCACTTGAGGTCTGAGTCATGCAGACAACAGTGAATGCCTCTCAGTTGATTCACTGGAGTGGGTTCTTGGCGTTCTCCTCGATCTTCACTTGTCTGGCGATGTATAAGTAGTCGCCTTTCGCTCGACTTTCTTCCTGTTTCTTCTTCCTACAGAGCTTGCCAGACCAGTGGGAGGCAGATGAATTGCCATGCCAAGATAGCACCTGCAGCTGCTTGATGGGGCGAACTACAATGCGAGTTGCATGGACCATGAGCAACACACTTCATCATTAACAGGACAGCAACAACATCTATAGCTTAGCCGGCCGCACGCCGTCTCTGAGTATGTCCCGCTTATCTCCATCCAGTATCTCCCACCCTTTCCCCCTAAACCTCTTCCCCCAAATGCCATTCCTGCCAGGCTCATGATCGAATTCGGATCCAATGCATCCTTGATCGTCTCGTTGAACTTCCTCAAAGCACCACCTCCCCAGCTGTAGCTTTCCGCAACCTGATCCTGAAACAACAAATGTGTACGGTACTCGCCATAGCCCTGCTTAGCGCACTCTCTAATCATCTCACGCATGCAGCCCATAGCACGACGCTTAGCGTCCGCATCATAACGATCGTAGACGATGTTGACGATCGTGTGCATCTCGCGGCCCGCTATACAGCAGGTAGGCAGGAGATCAAAGCCGTACTTCTTGTGCAGGCGCGTAATGATCTCGAAAGCTTTCTCTGCATCTCTAGCGCGCGTGGGGAGGATTGGGCTGAAGAAGAGATGCGCTGCGTTCGGTGTCCAGTTCAGCCAGTCGAGTTCTTTGAGGACTGGCGTTCCGCTGCAGACCAATGCACGGGAGTGGAGGTAGTGATCGGCTGGCATGTCTTCAGGCAGATAGAACTTCATCCCTGGCACGGCTGCGAATTCAGTCTTCAGCAGCGCGATTTGGGAGTTGATGCTGGCACGGTCGCCGTATTGTGTGCCGTAGAAACACCATGCAACGTCGCCGCAGGGCTGGGTGGCGGCATGCTTAGCGATGACGTCCCGTGGCATTGTGCCTGTGCCTGTGTACCAATGAGACCGTGGTTTTCCTGTGACAGCCAGTTCCTGGATGACGTGGCGTAGCTGTGGGATGTTGCCTAGGATGCGCTTTTGAGCAAGTGGCTTGATGATCTCGACGATGCGACCGAGATCCGAGTCGCGTGGGAAGGTGATCATGTATGATTGGTGGTCTGTTTCGGGCATGAGCCAGAAGCCCATCTTTGTGACAATGCCGTAGTTCGATTGGGAGAAGATGCCGTCTACGTAGGGGCCGTATGCTGCTTGGAACGATTGCCAGCAGTCGTTGTCGGCGCCGTCGGCTCCAGGCATAGCACCGAGACCTGTTCTCATTACCGACCCATCAGGAAGGACGATCTCCATCCCGCAATGGTTTGCGAAATGGTCTCCATACGCTGGATCAAATGTCAGTAAGTTTTCAGAATGGATGTCACCAGTGTAATAGTGCTCGATCGGAGCGCAATCTGCAAGCGGTAAGATACGGTGGCAAGCTTACTGCGGCTGGTTGTCAGTCATTGTGTCTTGGAGGGAAGAAACATGAAAGAAACTCACCGAGTATATCCAACACCACGATCGATGGCATTTCCCAACACGCTGCCGCCACCAAGATCTGGACAATCGATCCACAGTGGAAGCTTTCGCGCTTGAATCTCTTCATACAACCGGAAATATGACACGCCAGGCTCGACCATGCACGAAGCATTCTCTGCATCGATGTTGAGGATTTTGTCCATGCGTCGACCGAGATCGATGACAACTGAGCCAGGGACTCGCGGAGCACTACCGCCGTAGCCCAAATTCCTGCCCATGCTGATGGGGTAGACTGGGATCGTGTGCTTGTTTGCCCATCTCACAATCTGCTGGACCTCCTCGGTCGTGCTGGGATACACAATGGCCGAACATGTCATTTCCTCTTGGTCGACAACATGGTAAGCATCGTGTGTGTTACTTTTCAAGTCAGACTATGCCGGCTTTGCGGCGAACGTGGGGGCAAACATACGGATGTTGCATATACCAGCCATCGAGCAGCGGGCCCTCATTCAGCTCGACATGCTCACTGCCGAGTGCTTGCTTGAGCTCTGCGAGAGCTGTATCAAAAGCCTGCTGGTCAACACCGGGCGGAAGCGACCAGGTTTTGCGTGGAACGAAATCTGGGACAGTCTTCTGGGACCGCAAACGGTCTCGTGCATCTACGGCCTCTTTGGCTAATCGCTCTGGTACACCACTGTAAATTGATGACAGGCTGGGGATGGTGTCTGCGACGCTTCGGAGTGTTGAGACATGCCAGCGACAGTGCTGGGATTCGAGACGTTGATGACACGATCTTCTGCCAAAGGTCTTGTCGCTGGCGAGATTTATCGACTTCCGACTTATTGCACATGAAGCAAGCATTACTCCCTATGCAGGGTCTACATCTGGCGGCCAGACCCTTCGGTCTCATGTGGGTTTCCATGAGGGGGCAAACATTCGGAAATCGGTAGACGAGAAACGCGTGTGAATGATGGGAATAGTCCGGGGCTGGTTGGGGAAATGGAGCCTTCCCCAAGGAGGTGGTTGTGATGCTGAGCACGGTAAATGTCAACGCCAGAGAGCAGCCAATTGCCCTGCAGGCGGACCTGCTTTGCACACGCTGTGTCGATTGCGGAGGGAGATTCGGTCAGGGTGCAATGTATACTATGAAAATGCTGTACTCTGAGCATGAAAGCCTACTTAAGTATGTCAGGGAGTCCATGGTAGCACCTGCCTTGCAGCGAGATTGCTAGAGTTTTTGGAAAGACCGTTTGACAAGATTTTGCATTTCAATTTTTCCAACTCTATGGGAACTATCACGCCACAGTACTCGCCACCCTTCCTCTTGCCGTCGCTGCGTCGGCATCCTCGCGCCACTGCTTCTTCCTCTTCCCGGCTTCTTGCTGCCACCAGCTTTTCCCAAGCCCTGCGCGCCTATGCTGCTCGTGCTCTTCTGATCGCGCAGTCTCAACGTCCTGCGATTTGCCCTGCCCATCAGTCCCTTGCATCATCATCTCCACCTCATCGGTCGCACCATTATTAGCACGTTGTCTTTGCTTCTTCGACCTCTTGCCAGACCTGCTTGGTCCGCCACCGACCTTCGCCTTGAGCCATCCCCCAAGCCTCACAACTAGTCCAGCCGGTCCCCTCCGTTCACGATTGACGCCCCAGAGTCCGCTGCCTCCAATGATGCCGAGTAGTATCCACCCGGAAACTGCCCCAGCAAGCGCAATGCCCCAGATCATAACAGCACTAACCAGCGCCAGGGCGGTGAATTGGTTCGAGAGAGCGAAGACGAGCTCGATGAATATTATGAAGGGTACAAGGGGGAGCGCCGCCAGGAGAATGAGGAGGAGGATGAAGAATGGAGATGTGTAGGGCGTTGTCGAGTGAGGCGCTTGTGGAATCGGAATTGGGTCAGTCAGAGTGGCAGGGGTGCTTGGAATCGCGTTGACGAATGGTAGTGGATCCTCCTGGCTGTCTATTGGGACGGTCGTGGAGGCGCTATCGGTGGGTATGGAGTTGGTGAAGGCGATGGAGGCGGTTTTCATGGACAAGCTCGTTGGTGACGGCGGCAACGTGTTTGCATACCTGAATGGCATCGATCGTGGACCTTGGGAAGTAATAGAGTAGTCGGTGATGTCGGTGGCCGCTCTCTTTGGGAGGAAGACTCGCTCGTGTGAACTCGAGTCACTCGTCTCCTGGTGATGGACTTTCTCCGTGCTCTGGTCCTGAAAGACAGGTCTCGATTTTTGCTTGTCAGGGATCACATCGTTCCCATGAGCCGCGTACTCTATGTGGCCACCATGTCGAGCAGCCTCTCGTTGGTGAATTTGGACGTCGGCATAGATCTCCGTGGCGGCCATGATGGGCAGAATCAGGAGTACCATGCCTACAACCTGACCAAACGTCCATGTGTTCTCGTAGCCGGTCAGCGGCGAGTCTCGTCTGACAATGAAGAGTTTGCACAATCCCCAGAACAATGTGGCGAACAGCCAGAATACCTCCGCCAGATACGAGTAGTAGAGCTCCATTGTAGCATAGCAGACCAGACATATGCCCCAGAAGAGGCTGTACAGAAGTCTCCAGATGTAGTGCTGTATCTCTGGGGCGTGTGCCTTGCGCCATAACTTGTCCAGCGTTCGGATGCTTATCTTTAGCGGCATATCCAGCAGGTATGTCTTGGTCAAGGCGGCGGATGTATCAAACAGGCGTAGCATTCTGGTCAGATAGTTGAATGACAACAGGCAAATAGAGAAAATGATGCTGTCCTCCCAGGTGTGATATGCTTCCGGCACCCAGGCGCAGCGAGCTGGGCTGTCGTAGTAAAGCTGGTATTCGTTGTACTGTGACTGTCTTAGCAGGATGTTGGGGCTGGCAGTGCATCTTGATCCGATGGGGACGGAGATGGATCTCTGATGCAATGGCAGGGCAGGTCGCTGAAGTACTTACAGATGATGGCCACCTGACCGAAGCATTGAGAACAAGAGATGCGAAGAGCATACCGAACATGACGAACATTCCAACCAGTCGCCATCTCATCATACTCGGACGCGCGCGCAGGAAAGGCCTGAGGGAGGTGAGAGCCACAAGATGTGTATTTCCCGCAACCCAAGCCAGGAAGGTGCATATCTGGAAGTGGTAGGTACTGATAGTACATATCTGCGCGAATGCGGCAATCAGAATGGCGATTCCAGTCACGAGTTGTTGGTCGCTCAGCATAAGAACAGATTTGAAGTACAGCTCAGACCAGTCTTTCGGCTTCGGCGTGTCTTTCCTGATCCTTCGCCGGTGCAGCAGTGACAAAACTCCATAATCGATTCTGTTGAAGCTTTCTGACCCGAGCTGTCGCACCACGTAGCCGCCAAATACAACCACGAAGACGATAATCGCAGATATCGTGAATGCCAGAATGACCCCAATACCTGATATATCAGCATCGATCTCCTCAGCGCAAGTGTTCGGGTACTCGTCGTTGCACTTCCATAAGTCGTTGCGGCGGATTGAATTGCCGTGGATCTCTTCATTGTCGGCGTCATCAGATACATACAGCAATGTACAGTTCGCAGCAATAGCGCACCAGACCATTGTGCGAGTTGTGGCCTGGTGATACTGGTCTACATGACAGGGTCGATGATCTGGCCACGGTGAACGTACATATTCGTGCTCGTGACAGAGTTCGGCGGGAAGAATGTACTATAGATAAACACACTTTTCTCCCCTCGTCTGCAAATGGCAAGCTCAGACGAGCTGAATGTATCGGTCGTTACCTAGGTACATCAGCTAGCAAAGTCATTGAGCACTTAAATAATGGACACATGCCGCTTTTTCTGCTCACCAGCCTTGCCAGTCAGTAGATTCACGCAGTTGAAAATGCCGGCACGTTACCGTTGAGGCCTCATGGACGACCCAGCGCATCGGCAAAGATGCCTCAACTGCCACTGGATTGAATGGAGCAGCGCATGGTCACATTTGTTAGTCGTGTGCTGCAGCGTTGACGATAGCATTGTCTACTTAGGAACGAACGCTCTTTCTTCATCCTGGCACGGCCAGAGGGAAGGCAAGTTTATTGCAACCACCACAACTCAAGGACGCGTTGCGGCTTCTTAAATTCCTTGGCGGTGACAGTCGACATGAATTTAAGCCGCAGCTTCCTTGCAAAGATAAGCGGCACGCCCGACCAAAAGGAGGCAGGCGCAGCCCGGAAACGAGCTCGGCTTCGTCGGCAGTTGCGCCACCAGATCTGCAGTGCAGACGCCATCTGCAGCGCACCTTCGCCTTCAACGGTTCGTGTTTTCATCCTCTCGCATCTCCATCGAAACGATAGTCGTCGTGCATAATTATCTATGAACATAAATGCCGAACATGTCGCAGTATGGCCAGCGCAGCAAAGCTATACATAGACTCCCTTGGCAGATCGCTACCCTTACTCGATTGCTCCATCATCGCGTGCCCGGCCCCACGCGGAAACGAATATGATATCACCTGCCAGGCCTTGAAGCACACTCAGCCTTGGTATTCTGACGAAGCCGTGAGATTCATGTGAGGCACAGTCCAAGGTATGCCGTGCATAACATCTCACTGTCGCCTGATTCTCAGCAGACTGCCGCTCGTTGCAATATTATATACTGTTCAGTGATCGTTTCTTTACTTTCCATTCACAGCTTGAGAACATTTCAATCATGCAGATACTGTCGAGTATTGCGCTGGCGGCAATCCTTGCTACCAGTGCTACAGGCCGATATACCCTACAACCGAACGAAGAAGCAGCCTTGAGACTGCTGGCACGTGCCCTACCAAACTCGCCCGAAGGATACACACCCACTGATGTCTCATGTCCCTCGAACCGACCAAGTGTCAGATCGGCAGCAACATTGTCACCAAACGAGACCTCTTGGCTGGAGTTGAGGCGAAATAACACAGTGGACCCGATGAGAGAGCTGCTTGGACGTGTGAACATAGAAGGTTTCGATGTCAACGGATTCATGGACAGAGTGTCCTCGAATGCTTCAGAATTACCAAATATTGGCCTAGCCTTCTCTGGCGGCGGATGGAGGGCCATGCTGAACGGCGCTGGGGCCGTGAAAGCATGGGATGACCGGACAGAAAATGCTACGGCACCTGGCAGACTTGGTGGTTTACTCCAGGCATCAACGTATGTGGCAGGCTTATCAGGCGGCTCATGGTTGGTCGGATCGATTTATGTGAACAACTTTACTACTGTCACAGATCTGCAAGCAGACACCTCAGGAAGTGTTTGGGAGTTCAGCCAGTCGGTCGTGGAAGGGCCTTCCAGCGACGGCATTCAGTTGTTCAGCACTGTCGACTACTACAGCCAGATCAACTCTGCAATCCAAGGGAAGCGAGATGCTGGATACGATGCTAGTATCACCGACATCTGGGGTCGTGCTCTCTCATACCAGCTGATAAATGCCACGGACGGTGGTCCGGCCTACACTTGGTCTTCGATCGCGCTCAATCAGGAATTCCAGCGAGCCAACCAACCATTTCCAATCGTCATTGCAGACGCGAGAGCCCCTGGTGAGCGCATTATCTCACTCAACGCCTCAGTCTACGAGTTTAACCCCTTCGAGATGGGCACTTGGGATCCAACTGCGTTTGGTTTCGTCCCCACGCAATATCTGGGGACGAACATGACCAACGGCTCGGTCACCGACGATGCGGCCTGTGTTGTTGGGTTCGACAATGCTGGCTTCGTCATGGGCACCTCTTCATCCCTCTTCAATCAGATTCTTCTCAATCTCAATTCGACCGGCATCGATTTGCCCGAGAGCATTCTCAGCCTCATTCAAGGCGCCTTGCAAGGACTCGACGAAGATGATAATGATATTGCGGACTACTCACCAAACCCTTTCTTTGGCTATAGATCAGGCGAGAACCCTGACGCCGAGCAACAGCGCTTGACATTGGTGGACGGCGGGGAAGATCTGCAGAATATTCCTTTCCATCCACTGATTCAGCCGGAGCGTCACCTCGATGTCATCTTTGCTATCGATTCATCTGCCGACACCCCAACCACTTGGCCAAACGGAACCAGCATGGTCGCAACATACGAGCGAACAGCCGGAGATATCGCCAACGGCACTGGCTTCCCATCCGTGCCTTCTCAGAACACATTCGTCAACCTCGGACTCAACACCAGACCTACCTTCTTCGGCTGCGATCCGAACAACATGACCGACGGGCTAAATGTCCCGCTGGTGGTGTACATCCCGAACGCACCTTATGTGGCGTACTCGAACGTCACGACGTTCACGCTGAGCTACAGTGAGTCCACTCACCGCCCTTCATTCTCAGTCTACCTCCCCGTATACTAATATGCTTTCCAGACAACACATACCGAGACGCCATTATCGCCAACGGCTACGACGTCGCCACCATGGGCAATGCGAGTGTTGACTCGACGTGGCCGACTTGTGTGGGGTGCGCTATTATCTCTAGAAGTTTGGATCGCCAGGGGGGTGACGTGCCTGACGTCTGCCGGACATGTTTCCAAAATTTCTGCTGGGACGGCACTGTTAATGATACTACGCCGAATGAGTATCAGCCTTCGTTGAGGTTGGAGGATCAGGCGCTCGATGTGCAGAGCAGCGGTGGAGTCGAGATGGGGAGGAGTGCGGTCGGTGTGGCTGCGTTAGCCGTGCTTGTTGCGGCGCTTTTAATCTGATGATTTGATGAGACTATGGGGTTGAACTGGCCCGGATACATACGAGGTCCTGGAACGAGCATTTGCGGTAGCTTCTGAAACTGGCATTTGGGTACGGGGTGGACTCTGGACATTAAGAGGGCATATATTTGCATAGCATAGCGACGGGAAAACAATTCTGGGTACATGATAGGCACACAAGTCGTGACTGCTTCGTTTGCAACCAACCAGTCACTGTTATGAAGTTCTCTTCGAGCTTACCTGACTGGGCAGCTGAGCTTCGCAGGCCTAGATCTCATCATGAGTGACTTCATGTGAATGGGGGAGGAGAATAGCGCAGCCATCATGATCACCTGAAGCAACTTACGTACTTGCAAAGATGGGGATGGATATCAGACCGGATGACAGACTTTCTCGGTTGAAAGGGAGTGAATATATGCTTCACAACCCACTCTCGGACTCGGCCATGGATTGACAGCGGGATTTGCGATATTTTTAAGCATCGAGCTATTGACGCATGATTACGTGCATAGCCATCATGATGCGGGCGCGAGTCAAGCTTGAGGAAACAATGGCCTGCAACACCTTCGAATGTCACCCAGAAAGCAAGCGTCCAGTTGGGCATAACGATAGGGGCAACGCGACAGATATTCCCTTACACACCTGCAGAACCTTTAACACCTCGCACGACGAGAGATGTCAGGCCCTGTCCAATCCGCCATAATATGGTACGTGAACGCAGAGAAAAAGCGTCCCCACTGATCAGAACACATTGCAAGATATAACAGAACACATTGCAAGATATAACAGAACACATTGCAAGATATAACAGAACACATTGCAAGATATAACAGAACACATTGCAAGATGTAACAGAACACATTACAAGATAGACATGCACATCACAACTTCTCATCTCAAACACCACCCTAGCTAATACTCTCTGCCTCCACGCAGGCCGACTAAATATCTCCCCGGCACAACCGACAACTTTGCCACCAACGAACTCATCACCTCCCCCAAGGACAACCTCAGCGCCAAACGAATCTGGTCGTACCTATCCGACATATCGACCTGGCACACCTACTATCAAAATTGCTCGTCTATAACGCCACCGTCCTCCGGTCCGAAGTTAGAGAAGGGCGATACGTTCAAATTCAGTACGTTCGGATTTCCCGTCCTGACATGTCCTGTTCACGAGAGCGTGCCACCGTCGGATGATAAAGCTGGACGGATTGCATGGAGTGCGCAGTTGGGAAAGGAGGGAGAGGAGGGTTATGTGGATGTCTACCATGCCTGGTTGGTGGAGGATTTGGAGCGCGGGAGGGTGAGGATCCTGACGCAGGAGAGCCAGATTGGGGAGCCGGCGAAGGAGTTTGGGCTTTCTATACCGAACAAGGTATGTACGTCTCTGAACGAATAAGGCAACCTCGATGGCTCGGCTCGGAAACAGTGCCTGGGATGGACATCGACATTGACTTAACTCACCCACGTGTGGTCACTACAGCTAACACTTTTCGCTTTGCAGATGTTGCTAGGTCACCAAGATTGGATCGAAGGCCTAGTTAGAGCAGCAAAGGGAGAAAAGATGCCGGAGGTGGAGGCGACGAACCTGGGAAAAGTCTACGGGAAATTGTCGTGAACTCGTAGTGCTTGAAGGCCGCGCGGGTGGCACGTTCCATGTAAGCTTGTAGGCCATGTGAGTAATGGTACGTACCCATAGTAGTCTGATGCCAAGGCGAGAGCTCGGCCAAACTCGACCTCCAACACCACTGGATAGCTGCGTTCGTACCGGGAGCATCAAGCGCCCGAAATGGAGGTACTGCAGAAGTAGTCAGAGGGCTGCCTCGAGACGGGTGACCGGTCTGCTGCCTCCGACACCTGGGAGCGGATGCATCAGCAACTAAGGGAAAGAGACATTGGGGAGGCCACTGTAAGCTCGGAGAGAATGATAAACAAGTGATTGTTCGAATTCGCCTATCGCGCGGCACAACTCGTGCATCTTGCACGACGCGTACCAAATAGGTCTGTCGGCACGTGCTAACCTAACGCTGCTGAATAAGCACTCTTACTCTCCTCCAACAACGTCTTTCGAGCGCTCGCCTGGCAAATGCTCATGAAGCAGACGATCCCGACGAGCCGTCATGCCAACGACAGACATGACAGCTGCCATCCTCACAGCACCCACCGGGCGGAGGATCGCTCGCATTAGCCTCTCTCCTCAAAGCGTCAGGATCAGTTGTGAGATCGTCGTCGGAGCTTTCGGGCGCGGCCGAAGGCTCGGAGGTATTACTGCTCGTTCCCCCTTCGGAGTCGCTTGACTCCTCACTCGATGCGTCGTCTGGCCCGCTTGAATCGCTGGATTCGTCACTGCTTGCGCTTGCGGAGCCGCTGGACGGAAGACTCGTTCTGCCATCGGGATCGCTAGGCTCGTCATCTGTGAATCCAGTGGCGAAGGAGTCCGTGTTCGCATCACTTCTTCCTGCGATAGTGCCGCCCGCGAAGGTAGCGTCAGAGTCAGTTGGTCCAGCGCTGACGGTGGAACCTCCCTAACAGCTTCCATCCCCTCCCGTCGCCGAAGCCTTGGTCCCCATCGCATATTGAAGCTCCCGTAGCAACCAATGACGTCTCAGCATCGCTTCTTCTCGCAACGGCGTCGTGGCCAAAGGTGACCTCAAGTTTAATTGCACGCAGCGCGGCGGCGAGCTCTCCTATGAGCCCCCATCGCCTCCTGCCTGAGCAACCTGCGGCACCATTGACTGCTGCTGCATCTGCGGTGTCGCTGGTCCGGCAACGCCCAGGCTAGGACTGGTCATCTGTTGTGGTCCGGGCACAGCCAAGTTCTGCTGCTGTCCCCTACTGCTCGTAGGTCGAGTTGCCATCTGTCCGGGCACTTGCGCTGGGCTGCCCATGCCGCCAGGAACAGCGCCGATGCTGCCGCTTCTTGCAGTGTGACCGCTGGGAGTCACACTACGACTCATCTGTTGCTGTTGTGCGGTCGCAGCAGAGAGTTGGCCTTGGCTGACTGGTCGGGCCATGTTCATCACCGGACTGCCTGCCGGCATGCCACCCTGCTGCGCATTCATCATTGCTGGTGCCTGTAAGCCCATATTCATGCCCTGCTGAGCCTGTCGCGGTGCCGCACCGTTGGCTTGCTGCTGTTGTTGCGCCTGCTGAGCTGCCAGCACTCGCATGCGCTGCGCTTGGTACTGCTGTATCTGCTCTGGCGTCAACTGCGGCATGCTCTGCCCCTGAGGAAACCCTGGGTTACCCATAGCGTTGTTGCTCGCGTGTGCGCCCGCGTTCATTGCGCCGATCGCTGCGTTCAGTGCTGCCTGATTCGGAGGGTTCTGCTGCTGCTGCTGCTGCTGGCGCTTCTGCTGTTGCCATGACTGAATCTGTGCGGTGGTGGCCCGCTGGATCTCTTCTTCGGACATGCTGGGATATTGCTGACGTAGCTTGTTGGCTATTTGAGTGACGGCAGGGATGTGTCCTGAAGAGAGCGGACCAGTTGCTTGCTGGCCGGAGCGCGGAGAGGTTTGAGATGTCGCCCCCACACCATTCACATTTGTGGAAGGGGAGGCGGCGCCGTTGAGCATATTGCCGTTCGCCAGCGAAGCAGTGACGCCGTTGGGAGAAGATTGCTGGCCACCATTGGTCTGCTGATTCTGCATCGCAAGTGCATGCTGTTGTTGTTGCAGCTTGGCAGCCTGCTGCATCATGCGGACCTGCTCAGGCGATGTGGGCATGCCTCGTGCAGCAGCAGCGGCCATTTGCATTTGCATCTGGACCTGTTTGTTATTGGAGCCCATCATGCCCGGCGGCATCTGCATACCGTTCATGGCGGCTATCATCGAGGGATGAGGACGACCGCCGTTCGGAACCTGCATGTTGGCCCCGTTCGGCATTCCAGGAACGCCGCCAGAAGCACCGCGCATCCCGTTTGGCGCCATGGGCATACCATTGGGCAGGCCGTTCGCACCAAGATTGCCACGTTGCTGAGCTGCACGTTGATGTGCCATCAGCTGTGCTTTGTACATCTCCTGCTGTTCAGCACGCTTTTGATCGCGTTCGTGCCGCAGTTGTGCGAACTGAGCGGGACGCGTAAAAGGCACCTGCGGCCTGTTGACCTCTGTGCTGCTTGCTTTGCGGATAGCTGACATTTCAGCGTTGTGCTGCTGCTTCTGAGCAGCGTTTTCGCGCTTCCTGTAGAGTTTCCGCATAGCATCCAGCATGGCGAGATGTCGCTGATTTCGCTTCCGCTCAACTCTAACGGGCTGTGTTGTCTTTTTCCTTGGCGGGACTGGCGGGTTGTTGGGAGCTTTGCGCTGCAACTCTTCGATTTGCGCTTGCACATGCTTGCCTGCAGCTTCGATCCTGCCAGAATACGTCCTGAAGTATGTCGTCTTTGCCATGTCGGCGGGCAGACCTTCTAGGCCGATCCACCGCTCGAAGCACTCCCATGGAGTTCTTCTATCGGGTCCGGCTACATATAAGCTTCTGGTCGTGAGGCAGCTTGAAATCAGCGAGAAGTTGTAAGAGTAATCCTTGACAAGCTTCTTGAGTTCGTCGTCCTCGGCTGTGGTCCACTGGGACGAACTTCGAGTCTGGAAGAACTCCTGCGTTGGCATTGGGTCCCCGGAAGGCGGGCGGAAGGCGTGTCCAGGATGTATGCGATCTCGGATGTGCTTGTTCTCCGGGTTGAATAGAGCCACATTCTTCTCGCGAGGTGACAATGGTTTCGTCTTCCTTGTTGGCGACATCTCGAGATCGTACTCGTAGCGGCTTCTCTTGGTTGGTCGGATGTCTTCCTTGACGTTCAATTTCTCGTAAGCATACTTCGAAACAGGGATGACGTCCGTCCTCCACCGGGCATCCAGCTTCGCGCCGAGATCAGACTTGGATAGATCCGGCACAATGGGAGCTGGCTCATAGAGCGGCAGCTCATTCAATACCTTGTCCAAGGCCTGTGTCTTCGCGGCGTGGAATGTGCACTCCGATGCACCAAGACCAAAGATGGCAGCCGGTGAGACAGTCATGTTGATGTCTGTTGGGTCCGGCACCGTTTCGCTCATCGAATCGTCTTCATTCGATGGAATCAAGTCGGGCGTCGGATGCGAGGACAGCGCCGGGCCTGAGTCATCTTCCATTGGGACATCTTCGACACCACTGTCCCTGGCTTCCAACATCTTAGGAGGTCGTACGTTGACCTGCATCGATTGGCGCTCTTCGGACGTGCCGTTTACCCAATCCGCACATTCTTCGGCGAGACCGCGTGCAATAGTCATTTTCCACCTTCGCTCTTCGCGAAAGTCAGCGCGCATCCACTTAGCGTGATCGAGCAGCATATCCCAGTGCGAGGTTGATCTCGCAGGCTCTTCAGATCTCTTGAGTTGCCGCAGAGCCCATCGTCCTCTTTCCTGGAGTTGATAGACCCTTTTGAGGATTCGACAGTGACTCTGATGCTCCCAATCAACCAGGTGATCTGCTGTTGACAATGCTTTGTGCGCATTATTGATCAGATAGGTCATCGATCCATTTCTCGACATTGAATGCGCCTTGTTCTCGAAGAGTGTGTACAGATAATCACGTTCCACAGAAGAGCCAGCCGCGTTGGCGTCGATTCTTATCGCATCCTCAGTGTCGTTCTTTTGAGGCTTGGCGAACACGACAGTAGACAGCCTGGATCTGTCCTTGGGCACATTGCCCTGCTCGCGGGACTCGGACGCTGGCGAGTCAGATGAAGATCGTTGCGCTTCATTGAGAATCTCTGAGACCGATTTCTTCTGCAGGACACCCGACGATATGCGTGTCGCTCGTTTGGACGAGTCTTGAAGTGCGGAAGGTGTGGGCGGCTGGGCTTTGCGAGGTGTTGCGGCAGTACCAGTGATGGGCACTGGAGACTCGACCATCGCTTGATCCACCAAGTGCTTCGCGAAGTAGTGGTCGCCGTTTGTGTTGACACGTACGGAAGGTCGTTGAGATTCGCTGTCGGTCGTGACGTTTGTCGCTGTAGGCTGTCCAGTACTAGAAGGGTCGGGCCCGGTCATTTCCTTCACAGCGGTGTCTATGTCCATTGGCGATGGATCATCCGAGGGAAGTCGTTGAGTCGAGTCTGGTGTATCGGGCTGCCGTGGGATATCGACACTCTTCGATGCAGGCCGGGCTTCATCCTGACTTCCATCTGCAGGACTTGTGACTGGCGATACCGCATTCCGTTTCGATCGTCCGATTACGGTTCCATCACCTTGAGGTACAATCTCTTGCTGAACCACATCGTCTGATGACTGAGGAGTCCGACCAGTGTCTCTCGATACCTGTCCGTTCTCTAGTGAGTTCTCGTCTAGCTGCCGAACTTCTGTTTGCGGCTCTTCCAGTATGCTAGCATTATTTCCCATACCATCGGTCACAGGCGATAACAAACGGGCCTCTGCCGCAGGATCGGTCTCTTGTAGAGGTGGCTGGGTCGGCGGACGTCCTCTCGTCCGTCTGCCCTCGATGTCGGCGCCTTCGGCATGCTTGACGACCTGCTCTTCGTCTGGAGGTGATAATCGATCGATTGTGTTGGCACGCGAGTGGTTCTCGCCGTGTATCTGGTTGACCAAGACCGCTTTCGAAGGGCTGGCTGACCGACGCGTCTTCTCCGACGACAACTGCCGGTCTTTGGCCTGCAATGGAGACGTTTGCTTTCTTCGTAGTCGCGCTGATCGCGTTCGAGGTGGTAATGTCGACTCGTCGAAGCGTCGGCCACTGTCCATGGTGTTAGCATTGTGAATCTATTGACTGTCGTGTAATAAGTCGATGCCCAAGAACTATACTTGGCCGACTCTGGGTTATATGAGTACCTTTGCAAGTCATTCGCATGCTGAAAAGCCTTGAGTTTGGCATGATAGCCATCGAGTTCTGCCGGCGCGGTCACTGAGAACAACTCCGACAACTTCCTCTTTCTAGAGCTCAAACATTGTCTAAATTCCACCAAACTTGGTCAGTATACTCTTCTAACACCGGAGAATCGATTGAGTCGACTATTGGGACTATCGCGTACTCTTGTTGTGTTCTTTTCCATTGCAGCTGCTGCACCTGCTGCATAGCCAACACCGGCCATGTAGCACCCAAATTAATCGATGATATCGCTATGAGGTGCTCATTGGCGATGATATAGATGATCTAGTCGCTCAAAGTGATGAATTTGGACGTGTTTTGGTAGATTTATGGTGTTTGAAAATCTAGTTCTTGCTATGCCAGCAGGTGTTTAGACAGAGCGGAGGGGACTTAAGCGTGGGAAATGGCGCCTAAGATGCCCCAGTGGCCCCTATTCTGCATTCTCCCTAGGCCCCGCGCCCGCACCTGGTCATGACGTTCCCAAGAGCTACGGTGTCCGCTCAAGTGGCGGGTTCATGCTTTTCAGTCCGCCCTATCAAGCCTCGTTCGAACTTCTCCGTCAGATTCCAGTGGTACTGTGGTCATAACCACAACGCATGCACCATCAGCACTTTCCAGAAGTATTCGGCGCTGAGCTGCAGCGATGATCTGACTGAGCAGAGCCCCTAGGTCCATTCCAGTTGTCATGCGCCTGCAATCGATGAAGAGCTCCGCTCCAGCTTCTGAAATGGCAATGAATAGCATAACACATCCACAGCTGTATTGTCTGAGGTGAGCAATATGACACGGGAGTTCGCTTCGCTCCAGCGCTGGCTCAATTAAGCGCATCGACCAGACACAGAGCCTCAATGCGTCTCGTCAGACTACTTTCTGGAGCTACTGCTGCCACTGCCTTGCACTCAGCGACTACGTAGCCCTGCCCCCAAATAACCAAAGCAGTCTGTCAATACACCCAGAGAGTGCTATGAAGAGACACTTGCCGAATGCAGCCTCCCATCATGCATCACGAGCTAAGCTAGCTGACAGTTGTCGATGAGCCATTGGTGGCGGCCGCTGCCTCGGACTGCATTGTATGAGATATATAAGACACAGAATTGCCTGCCTCCAAGATTCAAGTTCATCACTTCATTAGATAACCTTGAACACTGCAAGCATTGAACGCCAGCATGTCCGGAACGCCAGTCCCAAACCCCAATCCGTACGTCGACCAAGACTGTGCAGCCTTCGAAGAACAAGCAGCCACACTCGCAGATGGTGCCTCCCTGGCCTCGGTCTCAGCAAGTCAATTCCGCCAGCTTCTCAAAGAGTTCCAGACTCCGGCGCCAAAGCACTCCGGCATTACTACAGCGCACTTTGAGGTCAAGACGTCCGCCTTTGGCAATGTCAAGACCTTCTTGGTCAAGCCTAGTCATTCGGAACAGGATCTGCCAGTGATCTTCTACGTCCATGGTGGCGGATGGATCAGCGGTGATTTCTTCGACTGGGAGAGCTTGGTCTTTGATTTGGTTGAGAGGACCGGATTCGCACTTGTGTTTCCTCATTACACACTAGTAAGTAATGTCTCCTCAGGCCCACGCACTTGCCGCTGCAGACTCCAGTCACGGTCGCAGTTCGCTCTTGCCTTACATTGGCCTCGAACGGCAAGTGAACACCTCTGATGCAGCAGCTGAATCGTACACAGGCTCCCGAAGCAAGATTTCCAACTCAGCAAGAGCAGTGTCTCGAAGTCCTTCAATACATCGTCAAGCACGGCCGCACTAAAGGCCTGATGCCGAACAAGATTGTCATAGCCGGCGACAGTGCAGGAGGACAGATTGTTCCCGCCATCAACATCCTCAACCAGCAACGCGATCTGGACTTGCCCATTAGCCATCAGATCTTGATGTTCCCTGCCATCGACAGCTCCACGGTGGTAACCCGCTTCTCGGAATTCCTGTTCCAAGATGGTCCACTAATCAATGAGGCTTTCCTCATTGAGTCTCTGGACGATTACTTTGGTCCACTGCCGGTCAGCGCTGCGGATCGATCGTCAATACTGGCTTCGCCTATTCTGATGACAGCGGCGCAAGCGAAGGAGTTCATGCCTCCGACTACAATTGTTACGGGTCAGGCTGACTATTTGAGAGATCAAGGGGAAGACTTTGCGAGACTTTTGCAGACTAGTGGTGTGGAGTGTGGTGTCTTGCAGGGTGTGGCACTTTTACATGACAGCGTTGTTTTCAATTTGGCGAGGAAGAGTCCTACTGTTGAGTTGATCATGATCATGGTTGCTGGGAAGATCAAGGAGGTACTTGGAGAGGGAAAGGGGGTGAAGGGCCTGGTTGAGCAGAATGGAAATGGAGAGCCTCTCGAGCATGGTGGGAAAAGGAAAAGAAGATCATGAGCTGCTACGGAGTGGTACCATTCCGGAGACACGCAAGCTGTGGGCGCAAGAACTGAGCGTTTTCTCCAGCTTGCGGCACAAGGGCTTCCACAGCGCCCTCCCTGGCTAGGATTTCTCAATACGTTCTTCCTAGCGTTTTGACGCTCAAGTGAGGCTCATCTCATCCTATCGACTTGATCAGCGAAGAACCCGAGGCCTTCAGCGCCCTCTCGGGCCTGAAAATTCACAATGACTAGCATATAGGCTTGGTCACGAAAAACGCTCAGTACTTGTGTCCACAGCCTGACACGTTCGCTAAGCCTATTGATACCGTTTTGCAAGCCACACGTGCCACATCGTGTACGTTCCGAATAAGCTACGGTGTCCGTTCATTTTGAACTGGCGGGTTCATGCTTTTCAGTCCGCCCTACTAAGCCTCATTGAATTTCTCCACGAAAGTTCGTCAGACATACCTAACATAAAAAAAAGTTTTGGAGTTGCTTCTCGAGTTCTCGAGCGATGCAACAGGATCAAGTTCTCTGAATTGATCTCTACAATATCGCCTGTGTACTCGTCACGAATCTTGCGTCCCGACTCTATAGTGCACTACGATCGGGTTTGCGCCTGGGCTCGATTGCTGTAGAACGCTTTGCGAAGTTCTTTCCAAATATGGCGAAACGGAAGCGACCAGACTCAGAACCCACCTCAGGCAAACCAGGCAACAAGGCTATTGACCGTAAGCCTCCCAAAGTCGCAAAGACGAATGGCCACGCCCAAAACAGGACACCGTCCTCAACCACACCAAGCAACAAGATCATCAACACCAAGCCTCCCAAAGTCGTAACGACCAATGGTACCGGCCACACAAAATTACCATTCTCAAGCAACCCAGAGAACGAGATCAACGACGCAGAACCCTCAGAACTCGCCAACATCAACGGCGGCGCTCACACTAAGACCCTCTCACCAACAATCCAGATCATCACCGGCTCCTACGAACGAGTCCTCCATGGCATAACTGCTACGCTCACCATTTCACCAATCGCCAAGACTTCGACTCCTCCCTCCACCAACACCGAGACACCCAGTTCCGCACCACCGAAACCAACAGTAGACTTTGCGCAAACCTTTCTCACAACGCCCACGCCCTCCTCGACCCGCTGCCTCGCCCTTTCCCCGCTCCCCGACCCGACCTCCCCGGACCAAACCCTCTACCTCGCCTCCGGCGGCTCCGACGAGAAAGTCAAACGTCTTCGCCCTC